>NC_090034.1:24187374-25518624 GCF_037176765.1 Anolis sagrei | reverse complement strand
TGAGGATAATAGTTAATAGGCCTCTATAGGGATTAGAGTGCTGTGGGAGGAAGGGAGATTTCAAAAGTTTAAAAGATCCTGTTTGTATTTGTGTGTGTGGAACTTTGTTTTAAGAAGCTCAAGATAAAAGTACCATCCTCTGTAAGAAGTGAAGCCTGACAAGTTAATGGAAACAATTACGCATATTGACTGTTCAAAATAAACAACATATTCCTCTTTCATTTCAACTGAAGTCGTTGTGTGACTTTTTGAACATTCTAGTGAAGGAAGGAAATTAAAATAGTAAAATAATATTTATTAAATTATTTATTAAAATAAATAATAATAAAATAATAAAAGCAAAAGAAATATTAATAAATAGAAGGCAGCAAAGGCAAAATATAAAAATACAGTGGTAGTGCCACACTGACAGACCTTGTGTATGTGAGAGTGTGTGTGCTTTGATCCCCTCATGGCCTTGCCTTGGGCCAGACCTTGTCGTTTGTCTTTTGTCCTTCATCTTGTGGACAAGAGGCAAATTCTGAGGCAAATTCTGCCTTCCCTCCTTCCTTTGTTTGTGATAATTGGTGGCAGTCTGCTATAGGTAGCCTTGAGTAAGCCACACTTTCACAGCCTCAGAAGAAGGCAAAGTCGACACTGTTCTAAAGGAACCATGCCAAGAGACCCCTGTGATACATAGGGTTGCTTCAGGGTTTCCATAAATTGTAAATGACCGAAGGCAGAATAACAACAGCTCCATCATAAAAAAAGGGAAATTCCAGACAAGAAACAATCAGGGCCACCTAATCACCTCCCAACAAAAGATTCACCCAGGCAGGAAACAGTCAAAGCCTTGAAGCTGCAAGGCTATTCAATGCTAATCAAGGTGATCAATTGCAGTATTCACACTTGCCTCAAACAAACAAGAGTTCTTTCTCCCACCCTGAACATTTCACAGATATATAAACCCTACTTGCCTTGTTTCCAGAAAACCTCACAACCTCTGTGGATGCTTGCCACAGATGTGAGCAACACGCTAGGAGAGAATGTTTCTGGAACACGACCATACAGCACTGAAAACTCACAGCAACCCAACAACAGCTCCATCTTAGACAGAAAGACCTGTTTTGACACATTGGTCCTATTTGAAAGGCCCTTTGTAAAAGCCTGTCACTGGCAGCTGAATCCTTGCAGATGGAAGATGCTTCCCACGTTGCCATCCATGGAAGGATGTCTTGGAGTGAATCATAGCTATGACTGACTTCTCAACAGAGCCATAAATGGCAAAGCCATCTGTTATCAAACTGTGATTCTGCTTCCTGTAAGGCAGGTTGGGGCTGGACTAGATGACCTCATGTGGTCCCTTCCAACTTGATAATTCTGTGATTCAAGCAGTGACCATCATCTCCAAGGAAAGCCCAGGAAGGAAATGCCAAGCTGGCAAAAGGCTGCCGAACCATTCTTCATTCTTTTTGATGGTGTGTTGTTGAAGGCTTTCGTGGCTGGAATCACTGGGTTGCTGTGCATTTTTGGGGCTGTATGACCATGATCCAGTAGCATTCTCTCTTGATGTTTCACCTGCATCTGTGGCTAATGGGATCTTCAGAGGTCTGTTGGAAATGAGGCCAGTGGCCATACAACCCGAAAAACTCACAGCAACCTAGTTTGAGGATGTTTTCTTAAACACATATTGCTTTTTAAAAAAGATATATATCTTGAATTTAAAAGCAATAACCTTTTAAAATACACACACACACCCAAAAGCAGCCGCTAGCAAGATATATTGAACAGCGGCGACACAACTCTCAGGAGAGAAAGAACATGATTCATTTCCTCTTAGATCCTTTGAGTTTATCCAGGAAGTGGGATATCTATGCCAGGAAGAACTTAACAGCTGAATATAAAGAGATTGTTGACTGTACAAGAATGTGGTGCATAAAAGAGTATTGTGTTCAAACATGTTAAAAAGAAAATATGAATAGCCAATAGAATAGCATTATTGGCATCTTCCACTGGCGTCTCTTTGGTGATTATTGCTAGAATGATAATCAGGGCCAGATAATCACCTCCCAAGAAAGGGTTCCCGCAGGCAGGAAGCAGCCAAGCCTAGAAGATGCAAGGCTATTTAATGCTAATCAAGGTGATTGATTGCAACATTCACATTTGTCTCAAACAGACAAGAGTTCTTTCTCCCACCCTGGACACTCCCCAGATATATAAACCCCACTTGCCTTGTTTTTAACAAATCTCACAACCTCTGAGGATGCCTGCCATAGATGTGGGTGAAACATCAGGAGATAATGCTTCTGGAACATGGCCATACAGCCCAGAAAATTCACAGAAACACAGTGATTCTGACCATTAAAGCCTTTGACAACACAACCCCATGATAATAATGGTGATGATGATGATGATTTATTTATTTATTTATTTATTTATTTCTTGCATTTATTGACCGCCCCTCTCAGCCCGAGGGCGACTCGGGGCGGTGAACAACAACAAAAAGACAGTGTACAGTGAGCCGTGACGATACAAACCAGACAAATACAACATAACATATACTTATACTAAAAATCCGCTTCGTCAAGTCCTGGGGTCATAGCCAAAATTCGTAGTCCTAGTTCATTCCATTGTCATTCAATACACTCAGTTGAAGGCCTGCTCGAAGAGCCATGTTTTCAGGCCCCTACGAAAGGCCATCAAGGAGGGCGCCTGTCTAACTTCAGCAGGGAGGGTGTTCCACAGCCGGGGGGCCACCACCGAGAAGGCCCGCTCCCTCGTCCCCGCCAGGCGTGCCTGCGAGGCAGGCGGGACCGAGAGAAGGGCCTCCCCGGATGATCTCAAGGCCCTCGTGGGCTCGTAGGCCGAGATGCGGTCTGCAAGGTATTTTGGGCCGGAACCGTTTAGGGCTTTGTAGGATAACACCAGCACCTTAAATTGGGCCCGGTAGCAGATCGGCAGCCAGTGGAGCTGGGACAGCAGGGGCGTTGTATGCTCTCTGCGTCCAGCTCCCGTTAACAACATGGCTGCCGCGCGCTGGACTAGCTGGAGCTTCCGGACCGTCTTCAAGGGCAGCCCCACGTAGAGAGCGTTGCAGTAGTCGAGGCGGGATGTGACCAAAGCGTGTACCACCGTGGCCAAGTCAGACTTCCCAAGATACGGGCGCAGCTGGCGCACGAGCCGAAGCTGTGCAAATGCTCCCCTGGTCACCGCTGAAACCTGGGGTTCCAGGCTCAGTGATGAGTCCAGGGTCACACCCAAGCTGCGAACCTGCGCCTTCAAGGGGAGTGCGACCCCGTCCAGCACAGGCTGTAACCCTATACCCTGTTTGGCCTTGCGACTGACCAGGAGTACCTCTGTCTTGTCTGGATTTAATTTCAGTTTGTTCGCCCTCATCCAGACCATTACAGCGGCCAGGCACCGGTTCAGGACTTCGACAGCCTCCTTAGTAGCAGGTGGGAAGGAGTGACAGAGTTGGACGTCATCTGCGTACAGGTGACACCGCACCCCGAAACTCCGGATGATCTCACCCAGCGGCTTCATGTAGATGTTAAACAACAAGGGGGACAAGATGGAACCCTGAGGAACGCCACAGGTCAACGGCTGCGGCGTTGAACAGGAATCCCCCAGTAACACCTTCTGAGTACGACCCTCCAGAAATGACCGGAGCCACTGCAGAGCAGTGCCCCCGAGGCCCATCTCTGCAAGGCGCCCCAGAAGAATACCGTGGTCGACGGTATCGAAGGCCGCTGAGAGGTCCAGGAGCACCAACAGGGACACACTCCCCCTGTCTAGCTCCCGGCGCAGATCATCCACTAAGGCGACCAAGACCGTCTCGGTACCATGTCCCGGTCTGAAACCAGACTGTGCCGGATCCAGATAATCCGTGTCTCTCAAGAATACCTGGAGTTGTGAGGCCACCACGCTTTCCATGACTTTGCCCAAGAAGGGAAGATTGGAAACAGGCCGAAAGTTGTCCAATTTAGTGGGGTCAAGTGATGGTTTCTTCAACAGCGGCTTTATAACAGCCTGTTTTAGGCTCGCTGGAATCTTGCCTTCCCGAAGGGAGGCGTTAACCACCACCGTTACCCACTCGGCCAATCCCCCTCTGGCCTCCTTAAGAAGCCAGGATGGGCAGGGGTCTAGGATGGATGTGGTGGGTCTCATTCCTCCAAGTACCTTGTCCACATCCTCGGGTTTCACAAACTGAAAAGAATCCAACAAAATCTGACAAGCAGGTGCTTGTGTCACATCCACGGAGACTGCATCTAATGTGGCGTCCAGCCCGGAACGGATCAAAGCGACTTTGTCTGCAAAGAACCGAGCAAATGCTTCACAGCGCGTTGCCGAGTTGTCAGGGCTCCCACCAGTGGGGGGAGTTAAAAGGCCTCTAACAACCCGGAACAACTCCGCCGGACGGTTCTTTGCAGACGCAATAGTGGCCGCAAAGAAAGTTTTCTTTGCGGCTTTTATTGCCGCGGCATATGCCCTCAAAAAGGACACAAACCGTGCTCGGTTTGACTCGCTTGGGTCCGATCGTCACACGCTCTCTAGAACCCTCTTCCTTCGCTTCATCGCTGCCAGCTCCTCGGTGAACCAAGGGGCTGGTTTAGCTCGGTTACTTGAGAGGGGACGTTCCGGAGCGATCATGTCAATAGCCCTGGTCATCTCCCCATTCCAGAGAGCGACCAAGGCCTCGACATTGTCGCCTACCGCGGTGGCGGGAAACTCCCCAAGAGCCGTCAGGAATCCGTTCGGATCCATTAGCCTCCTGGGGCGGACCATCTTAATGGGTCCTCCACCCTTGCGGAGGTTAGGGGGAGCAGTGAGCCTAAATCTAATCAGGAAGTGGTCGGTCCACGGCAACTGAGAGATGGACAACTCCTCCACACCGCCACCCTGCTCCCATCCCTGGCAGAAAACCAAGTCCAATGTGTGTCCAGCACAGTGGGTGGGGCCAGTTATTTGTTGGGACAGCCCCATGGTTGCCATGGCGGACATGAAGTCCTGAGCCGCACCTGTGAGGGTTGCCTCGGCGTGGATGTTGAAGTCCCCCAGCACAAGAAGCCGTTGGGACTCCACCGCCAGGCTCGAGACCACCCCCGCTAGCTCAGGTAGGGAGACTGTAGTGCAGCGAGGTGGACGGTACACTAGCAGAATCCCTATTCTGTCCCGGTCACCCACCCTCAGGTGGACGCATTCAAAATTTGTGGTCTGCGGGATGGGGCTCCTGGTTAGATGGATGGTATCTCTATAGACCACTGCGACCCCGCCTCCCCGTCCTCCGGCTCTCGGTTGGTGTTGCACGGAGAAACCTGGAGGACAAAGCTGGGAGAGATTTACGCCCCCCGCTTCATCCAGCCAGGTCTCCGTGATGCACGCCAGATCTGCCCGCTCCTCCAGGATTAAGTCCTGGATCCAAGTTGTTTTCCCGTTGACAGACCTGGCGTTCAACAACACCACCTTCAAGCCAGAGGGCCCGCTCACCTGGTTACACCAAATTACCTTAGGAGACCTATTGGGAATAGTTAATTTAGAAAAGCGGTCCGAATCAGGCCGAATTCGAGGTCTCCTTCTCCCGCATCTCCTCCTTCCCACCACGACCTCTATGGGGGCCCCTCGGCTAGTGGAACACCTCCCCCCCTCCATGCCGCAGTTCTGAGCCATAAGAGTGTTTTCTTCTATGCTTGTTGTTAAGTTTATTGGTTCTTGCCAGCATCCCCCCTCCCTCTCCTCCCCCCTCCCTACCACACTCTCAATCCCAGGCTCCGGACTACCTCCTCTTCTGCCCCCTCCGCTACACCAGAGCAACATAAACAGTACCCAAAGGGGGGCAGGGGACCACATGGGTAGCGGCAATACGGGTGGTAGTCGATATTCCGACTGCTTCAATAGACCAGTTCTTAAAGTGCATAGATTTCAGGAGCAGTCCGTCGGTGAGCGTGAATGATCGTAAATTAGTTAGCAGCAACACATATTCAAAGGCACATTAATAAAGTGCTAGGTCTAAAGTGCTCTACTTATCGATATAAAGTGCGGCACAGAGGGACAGGGGAGGGGCGAAAGTGCTGGTGCAATCTAGCAGCAGATGGCAGGCGCCTAGATGCTCTAAATCGTTCTTATTACAATGATGACAGATGACAACAATGACTACCAGGAAAGTGCTAGTTGATATTATACAATTACCCCTTATGGGTGATAATGATGGTAGTTAACTAAATATTGCTATGACCCCGATGAGACTCCAGACGGTTGGTAAACCAGCGGATAGGCTTCCGGAGTTGATAACTCGGGGGTGGGCAGCACAGATGGTCAATCACATTTTGCTCAGTAAATACCAGCAAAGAAGCCAACTTAAAGATCTACACAGGCTTAAAGGTCTACACAAGAATCTACATAAAAGGGCTGCACGAGGTCCACACAAGGTCCACACAAAGACGGTCAGCACAAGGGTCCCCCAACTCGTTGCTTTGCCCTGGTGGAGTTTAGGCCGGAGAGGGGCCGTGAGACCACAGCCGCCTGATGGAAGAGGGGGCTGGATCATAAGATGGAAAAGCGGCGACGGCCCCCCGGCCACGGCAAAGGCGACAGACCGGCGAATCGTTCGGCCGGTCCCACAGGATGGTAATAGTCTCGTCGGGCAGCGGCGGCAACGACCTAGCGGCAGAGGAGGCCACCACTCCGCAGCGGCCTGATGGATGCAGTAGCGGCCTAGCTACCGTGGCGGCCTGGTGGCTGCGGTCCAGCGGCGGCCTGGCGATGGTCTGGCCGGCCCAGTACCTCCCAGTGGCAGGGCCGCTGCAAGGCAACGATCCCTTCCGGACAGGAGGCAGCGATCTTCTCCGGGCGCCAGCGCTGGCAGCGGCCTGATGATGGTGTCGGCCGCGGTAATTGCAGCCGCGGCAGCCGAGCCTGGTGGTGATCCGACAGCTGTGGAGTGGCAGGGCGTCCGGCCGGGTCCTCCCTGAGCTCACGAGGCCCCCCAACGCCGAGGCTTTTCGCCAAGCGCGAGGCTTTCGCCAAGAGCGCGGCGGCGCTAGGACCTGGGGCGCTAGGACCTGGGGCGGGCAAGATGGCGGCCGCGACGGAGCTCTCGCCGGGCCAGACGGAACCCACACAGTGGTCCTAGGCCCAGGCGGCGGCGGGACCGTCGGCCAGCCAGGAGGCTTGCCAGGGGGCTTGCAGCAGCGCTGGTGAGCCCCTCCTCCGGGGCCGTATGCAGTCTTTCCTTGACCGCGGCAGCAACAAGCGCGCAAGGCCCGGCGGCAGGCAAGATGGCGGCCGGGACGGCAACCACGCCAGATCCCACGCCGGGTCAAACAGAGCTCCCGCAGCGGTCCCAGGCCCAAGCGGCGGCGGGATCGCCGACAGGAGATGCCCAGACAGTCAGCTCACCAGAAGGCCAGCAACGCTGGTAGGTATCTCCCTTAGGGAGGCCAGTTCCAGACGCGGCGCTCCCTTCCTCCGCCTCCTGCCTCTCCCGTCCCTCGGCCCTTGGTTCTTCAGGTTCTGGACCTCAACACCTCGCCCTTGATGATTGTCATTTTGAGATTGAGGGATGATTCCACAGCCTTAAACCAGCCTTAAACCAAAAGGCAGGTAAAGAGGGCCACTGTTTATTAAAGGTTACCCATTAAAAATAGAGTTTGAAAATATTTTCTTTAACATTGAAAAGTTTATGTGGCTGCTCTACAGCTCCCACAGATTATTAAAATCAGTGCAATTAAAAAAAAACTGGTGGGAGAAGCTGTTTCTTACCTTTTCTGTTCAGTCAGAGCTTGGGAAACTTAAATTTTCTACCTGAAAAACAATATTTTTCCTATTGTAATAGTTTCATGTATTTGGGCTTAATGTATTGTGCTTGATGAGACCCAGTTATGCAACTAGAGCAAGAGAAAAAGAAGCTGATGGATCCTAACCACCCAATATTTTATTTGCCTCAGTTTTCTTTCTCCCAACAGCGCAACAGCGCTCAACAGGCTGTGCTCAGCTTGGCCATGAGGAGGTGCTGTTGTTCCATTTTCCATACCAAGGAGCCTATTGTCCATGGATGCCTTCCTGATCAAATTGCTGGCACGTCTTCATGGATGCCTTTACCTTCCCGCCAAAGCAGTACCTATTGATCTACGCACATTACTGTTTTCAAACTTCTAGGTAAGCAGAAGCTAGGGCTGATGGC
This sequence comes from Anolis sagrei, assembly GCF_037176765.1. NCBI lineage: Eukaryota > Metazoa > Chordata > Lepidosauria > Squamata > Anolidae > Anolis > Anolis sagrei. The sequence continues at coordinate 25,510,466 of NC_090034.1, read as the reverse complement.
AGGAGCTCATCCCAACCCGTGGCTTTGAACAAGATTTTCTGCAGCTGGCGGTTTAACCCACTGTGCTAGCTGTGGCCCCTGGCTAGTCTAAATAAATAAATTCAGGTCTCCAGGACCAGATGAATAGCACCCAAGGGTATTAAGCTGATGTTTGCCCAGCCGAGAATCTCACTTGGGCTGAGATATTGCTTACTGCAGAAACAGGAGCTTGGAAGAGATATATTTGTGGATTTCTTTATTTCAAATCCAAGGCTTGATTCAAGAGATCTTCACCTTTTGTCCCCGGGATATCTCACCTTTTGTTTTCCTCAAAACATTTCCCCATCACCTGGAAGTGGACAATTAAACCAATTGGAAACTCATTAGCATTTCCAAATATTGACACAGGTGCGGATCCAAACCAACCCCTTTCTTGGCCAATCAGGGAAGGGAGCAGGAGATTTGAATGGCTATGAAATGTATAAAACCTCGTGTCTCTGTATTCCTGCTTTATGCTGTATCCTTTCTAGCCAGATCAAATATACCTCTGTGGCTTGTCTGCAGCCTGGCGAGTGATGTCTCTGTCCTGGTCTATTTTGGTTTAAACTGAATGCTCGCCGGGCATGGATTCTCTTATCCGTGGTCTGGACTCTAAATTTGAGTACGCTAGGAGTTGGCACTATAGTCCATACATAAGGAAAACAGCAGCTTGGCTCTTTCTATGCTATTCTATTCCTATTCCCACTCCTTCAACCGTTCATGCGCCACAGGCACTGAGCATGCCCACTCTGCATTCACTCGTTTTGGGTTGTCCAAGTATAAGTATTTTTAGAGATGTTGTGCAAAGCGATATTGAATATGACTCAGTATCGTCTTATTATGCATTACTGAAAAATGACAGCTGGGCAATGATAGATGTAGCTCTGTTCTCCTGGCCCATATAATCACTGACCGGTCACAAGGGGTGCCAAGAAAGCTCCCCTATACCCTTCCTCAGCTGAACATCTTCACCCTCTCAAACCTATCAGAGTGCTGTAGCAGCTTTTGAAGCTCTGAAGAAATGGATGCTTGACACTTCAGTATAAAACAGATATTTAGCTTTACTTATTTTATTTTTATTTATCGTGTCAACAGCAACCAGACATTTGTATTACATTTTCAACAAAAACAAACAGACTAAGCAGCTCACACATACAGCATACACCATCAGTAGACAGACAGGAACAAGAAGGAAGGATGAACACACTCACTGAAGCTATAATGACTTATCTCTGTATCCTCCCTACTCGCTCAAGGTAACGCTCAGGGTCACATCTTCACAGCTTATTAACTCTACTGTTTAACCCTTTCTGTAGCAGAATACTCTCTGGCAATACAATCCTGTTACAATCACAGCCATTGTACATAAAATTACTTTTAAACATACACTATACATTAATTTTACACTGACAAAACCTACATGCAACCTGTATTCACCCTTTCAGTTCCACATAGACCATACAATGCGATGGCCATGGTTCTGTAGCCAGCATGTGATGGGGGAGTCTGGGAATCGCAGTTCACAAAAATCAGTAGTTGCACCCCACTGATGACCACAGCACCACACAAGAGTCCTGAGTATAAGCAAACCGTTTATTGTAAAAAAAAACACATAAAAGGTATATGGAACAATCAGGTATTAAGATATAAGGTGTATAATCCAAAAGGGTCAGCAATAGATGATAACCAAACAGGAAATTAATTGTCTCTTATAAATCCAAAGATAACACAGTCCAAAAGTAGTCCCAAAACACAAAGTTAGCTTAAGTCCACAGGCAGAAGATATGCTTAGCAAAACTGAAACAGGAATACAAGACAAGAACTTGGAAAAACTCCCAGGATACTTAAATCCAAGACCAAGGTTTGAAACATGAACCAGAGAACTCGGGCCTAGCTTCTAACTTGAATGCTACGTTGCCTGGACTGAAGTCATTGTGTATGTTAGCTCTTAATAAACAGACATGAAATCATTACATCTGCCATAAAATTTCTATTTCCCACTAAGTCGTGTTGATCTATGAAGCTAGCTATCTGCCCTAATTTGCCAGCATGATTCCTTGCTCAGGTCTATATCACCAGGTGCTTTCCCATGAGAGCTTCCTGTCAATTTGTCTTTGCTCAACCCCTTATCTAGGGAGGATGATTCCAACTCCTGTGAGTGACCTTGAGGCTCAGAGGTAATTATATTCTTTGGGCCCACATCACTATCTGAAGCACTTTTGTTTTCTTGGCCTGTATCATTCCCTTGGTTTGTATCACTATGAATCCTAGGAAAGCACACAATCCCTTCCAACTCTAAGTCATCAGTGAACCCATCAGCCTTTGGCTGCTGTGACTGCTGCCGAGCTACAACACCAATGTTTCCAATATTCTGCCAGAGAGCATCTCAAGTATCAGATAACTATCAACCTCTGGTTCTTTTCTACAATACTTCTCTTTATTGGACTTGATAAGGCTGAATGCCAACTGTCTGGTATTTCCTCTGCCCAGGTCAGGTCATTCTCCATGTATTAATTGTGAGAATTTGCTGTAAGGGTATTATGTACTTCTTGTTTAATTTATAATAAATTCCCTTTCCTCCACCTCGAAAGCCTTCTCCCTCGATGCATTGGCTCTCCCACGTGTTGCTCTTTGGCAACTTCTCCTACTGCCAACAAACAGATGGATGTTTCCGCTTCCAGGAGATGCTTCCTCCAGATAACATCATTGGGTTTGAAAATGATATCCCCCCCCCCCCCCGCCAAAAAAACACATGCACATTTCAAGCAAAGATGTACTGAAAGAAAAGGATCCAAGTAACTAAAAATGCACTTGCTTCTGCATAACTAAACTGGGAGAACTTTACTGCTTGCCAAACATAAGAAAGAAAACGTGCATGTGTGTGTGTGTTCATAAATCACATGTCAAGTGACAAGCTGGAAAAAAAGTCCATCCTTTCCAGTAGAGAAAGCCATCCGCACAGCATGCAATGAGGATCGGAGGGACGGACCCCAAAGCAGAGCTCTTTCCAGCAAGAAGTGCCAACGGGAAAGGACACCAAGCTGCCGAGAAAGAAGGAGAGAGGATGGGAGACAAGAAGGGATGGCCCACCTTATTGAACAAATCAAGCACGCCGATGTTGGTGGTCGAGAGCAAAAATGAAAGGTGCCATGGTCAAAACACACCAAGGACTGATAGGAAACCTGCTGAAGATGGCATATATACAGGTAAGTCTTGAAGATCCTTGGGGGACAAATAGTCTGGCCATCGGGAAGCAAAAGAAGACAGGAGTGGCCAGTTGGGGATTTATTTATCAGACTCTCCCAATGCAGTTTGTTGATCCTGGCTCCTAGCATCCTTCACCATTGGCCAGGGATGATGGGAGCTGCAGTTGTAGAGTGTATAAAAGCACGCATAGTTTAGGAGAGATTAATTATCCTTCCTCTCACACTTAAGGAGGAAAAAATAGAAAGGCAGCATTATGCGATGATTGAGAGGGATAAATGAGAGGCACCACTAGGAAACCACAGATCTCCGTAACCCGCATTCTAATTCTCCTTTGATCAATGCAATTGCACCCACTCTTGTGAGATAGGGAAGTGATGGTTGTTTCATGGCTGATGTCTCACCTTTCCAATATTTCAGGAGTTTGACCAAAGTGTTCAGTCTTGGCAAAGTACATAATCTAGATAACTTTATTATCATTGTACATTGTACAACAAAATTAAATGCCTTCCCCAGCACATATCACAATACAATATCCCCATCCCTCCACACTCCCACTCCCACTGCACAGCTCTCAGTGCCACATTAATGTGAAACCATGGAGTTCGATATATTCACAGCCCTAGGATAAAGGCTATCTCTCGGTCTGTTTGTCCTTGCCTTTGTCACCCTGTACCATCAGCCAGATGGTAATAATTAAAAAAGAAAAGAAAAGAAAAAGAGGATATCCAGGGTGAGATGGGTCCTTAAGAATGCTCTGAGTTTTCTTAAGGCTGCAGGGGACCTATAAAGTCCTTCCAGAGAGGGGAGAAAGAGGGCAACCAATGATTCTCTGTGCAGAAGTGGTGACCCTTTGCCTCTCCGCTTCTGGAGCCAATGAACAGACTGAGTAGTTGCCGTATGCATGAAGTCCTCAATAGCAAAGGGCCTGGCACCAGTCTCAGGTTGATGTTTGCTGGCACACTGCTTCCATGGAGGGAAAATAAGGTGCCTCCTGTAAAAGCTGCTGCTCGCCCTGGAAATCCAAGAAGAGAGCCAATAATTCATCCCGGATGGGAATTGGAGAGAAACTCCTGCTACAGAGTTCTTCCTGCAGGAAACTGGCAAGTTTATGGCAATAGGAATGTTTTGTTGAAGGCTTTCATGGCTGGAATCATTGGTTTGTTGTGAGGTTTTTTTTGGTTGTATAGCCATAGGAATGTCGTTTGTCGTCAGCTGACCCTTTCCTTAGGGAGACAAGGTTAGACACTCTGTTTCCCAGCAAATGGAGTGTGAAGTTAGCAGAGGAAGAAGGCTGGTGACCTCTTGCTGTGTCCAGAGGGAGAAATCCCATGCTGAAGGGCTGCTCTGCATTTCCCAAGGTCCCTGTCCTTTTCCAGCCTCTGTTCCAAGAAGCCGCTGTGTTCCCCAGGCAGTCTTCTCCTTCATAGGGTGAACCACAGGGTGGCCCCATCTCCACAACTGTATTGTGTGCAGATGAAACTCAACCGGCAGCTGTCTTTCCTGCCATTGCTGCAATGAGGTGTATGTCCTCCACTGGACCTGAAGTCTGTGAGCCAATGGCGGGGGCACAGGGCACACCAGATGGGACTCTCTTTCAACATATTTCTGCAATCACTTGGCCTTTGCCACCTAAGCAAACCCTTCTGCTTCAATGTAGGGCTGGGCATCATGATGTTGCAAAAAGCCATCCGTTTTCACTTTGGAGGGCTATGAGGAGTAAGCTTTAGGAGTGCAGTAGAATCACTGGTCTGTTTCTTTTATTGCATGTCTCTGTTGCTGGATCTACACTGCCATATTTTGGGGGAAAGGATGACCTTTGAGATCATAACCTTTTGGAAAACCAGAATCTCCAAAGCCCTTTGGAAGCTTGACCTTTTGGAGATTAATTGGCATTCATTACCATTTGAAATGATCATAACCCTTTTCCTTGGTTGAGTTCATCTTTTCTTTAGTGGTATATATCTGCTTCACAAAATCTTGCCGATTTAAAGGTAGGGCAGTTCAAGCCTGGGCTGGGGTGTCAGCCCAGCTTCTGCTTACCTAGCAGTTCGAAAACAGCAATTTGAGTAGATAAATAAATACCATTTTGGTGAGGAGGTAATAAAACATGCCCATGCAGACATGGAGCAACAGCACTTCCCCATGGCTGGAGTCAAGCACAGCCTCCAGATGCCAAAGATGGAAAAAAATGATAAGCCTTTACCTCGGTTTATGTACTGTCTGACTTTGTTAATTGTATAATGGCACTTAGGTTTCTCAGTTGTTAGACTGGTAATCTCTTTGAACTGTTAGGAACAAAGATTATGCCAATGCACAAAATATAAAGCAAATCTTCAGAAGTGTTATTTCAGTTGCCTAAAACATCTACTCTCCCATAAAATATACTTGGTTTTAAATCATGATCTCAAGAGACAAAAATAAGTAGTCTTCATTAAAAGTAAGATATTTGGTTTACATACAAACTTCATGTATCCAGCATACAGGTTCATTGGTTATCAATTGAAAGTTTAACCAGTAGGTTCTCTAAGGCATTCTGTTGCAATCTCTTCTCTGTTTTATGTCTAATGCATACTCTCTTAATGCAAAACTGAAGACAACCTAAACACAACTAACTATTCAAAACAATATTGACTTCTAAAATGGAGTCTCAGTCTGAATAGTCCCAGATCTGATCACATGGTCTACAGTCCCTTCCACAACCTCAAACAACACAGAGTTAAGTGAATACTGCACATCAATATACACATATACAATATTGCAAGCAATCTGAATTATATACATAACAAATAACTAGTATAGAAGGTTTGTAGAAGGTTGCTATTTCCAACACATACGATGCAGGGTAAACTCACATAATCCAGTTCCATGCAATTCATCTGCATTCTGAAATGGCAATATATGTTTGTGTGTGTGTGTGGCATGCAGGAAGTCCCAGAAACAATCCTAGCACCTTTAGGTAGGAATAGGAAAGGTGCGTCCATGAAACCCTAGTACGAGGCAGGGAAACATGACTTTGAAATGCCTTTTGCGCTTTTCCTATCATTTTCAATCGGCCATTTTTGAGCTGGCCACTTGAGAGAAATAGAGAGTATTTAGCCATATTTGTCAGTGCCACCATAGTAACAACAAGAGCGATAATTTGGTAATGAGTGTTTTGTTGAGTTAACTTTCTGGAGAAGGTAGAAATAATAATAATTGAGAATTCCGTGGAAAGTAACTGATCCCTTTAAAAATAAAATAAGTAATTTCCAGAAGCTCAAACTCCTGTGCTTGAATGTGCTACCTAAAAACTGTCAGGCCATCAAATGCTAATCAAGGTGGCCAATTGAAACGTTCATAACTTGCTCCAACAGACAAGAGTTCTTTCTCAAACCCTGGACATTTCACAGATATATAAACAGACACACACATACACAGACACACACACACAGACACACACACACACATATATGTATGTATGTGTGTATATATATATATACATATATACTAGCTGTGCCCTGCCACGCGTTGCTGTGGCCTATAGTAAAACTTATCAAAGTTGAGGTAGATATCTGGACTATTACGAAAGAGAGGTCCCTATCTATTCCTTCCCCCTTTTCCTCCCCCTTTCTCTACTTTCTTCCTTCTCTACCTCTTTCTTTCTTTCCTTCTTTCACTACTTGGTTTCATCCTTCTCTCTTTCCTTCATTCCCTCCCCCTTTCTTCCTTTGCCTTTCTTCCCTCCCTGTTTGCTTCCTTCTTTCTCTTTTTATTTCCTTTTATTTCACCACCATCATAACAATAACAATAATGCAGTGCATTGCCTCTGGGACCTGACACCTCTCCCATTCCCCCTAAAAGAGTCTCATAGGAACAATAGCATAATAATAATAATAATAATAATAATAATAATAATAATAATAGAAATAACAACCTTTACCCGCCACGTGTTGCTGTGGCCAATCTTCCCTCTTTCTTTCCTTCTTTCCCTCCCTCCCTCCCTCCCTCCCTTCCTTTCCTTCCTTCCTTCCTTCCCATCTTTCCTTCTCCTCTTCTTTCTCTCTCTTTCCTTCCTTCCCCCTTTTTCTTTCTCTTCTGCTGTCTCTCTTTTCTTTCCTTCCATCTTTCCTTTTCTTTTCTTTTCTTCTTCCTCTAACTTTCCTTCCTTCCCCCCTTTTTTTTACCCCCCTTTCTCTTTCTTCCTTCTTTCCTTCCTTCCTGTCTTTCCTAGATTTTGACAGGGCGGGAAGGGGCGGGGTGGGGTTTGGAGGTGGCCTGAAGTAAAAGGAGGTAAGATTGGGGCAGGGGAGTGATGGAGCCTGGGGTTGCGTGTGTGTGTGCAGCGGCGGGGGGAGTGGGGTTGCGTGTGTGTGTGGCGGTGGGGGGAGTGATGGAGCGTGGGGTTGCGTGTGTGTATGCGGCGGCGGGGGGAGTGGGGTTGCGTGTGTGTGTGCAGCGGCGGGGGAGTGGGGTTGCGTGTGTGTGTGGCGGTGGGGGGAGTGATGGAGCATGAGGTTGTGTGTGTGTGTGCGGCAGGGTGTGTGTGTGTGCGGGAAGCGGCGCGGCGGGGCTTGGAGTGGGCATGGTTTCCGCAGAGGGAACGTTGGCCGGAAGGCCATGTGCGCGCGCGATGGAACTTGCGGCTGGGTGCCAATGCGCATGCTCAGTTGTTTTGCCGTTTTGTGAGCGTGTTGTGTTGTTTTTCATTTTGAGTAGATGTGTTTGTACCTTGTGGGTTGTGTTATGGGCATGGGAATTTTGGTTAAGTTTCGTTGGGGCTTTTTTGAGTTTTGTTGTTTTGCCGTCTTGTGAGTGTGTTGTTGTGTTGTTTTTCATTTTGAGTAGATGTGTTTGTACCTTGTGGGTTGTGTTATGGGCACGGGGATTTTAGTTAAGTTTCGTTGGGGGATTTTTGAGTTTTGTTGTTTTGCCGTTTTGTGAGTGTGTTGCTGTGTTGTTTTTCATTTTGAGTAGGTATGTTTGTACCTTGTGGGTTATGTTATGGGCACAGGGATTTTGGTTAAGTTTCGTTGGGGGATTTTTGAGTTTTGTTGTTTTGCTGTTTTGTGAGTGTGTTGTTGTGTTGTTTTTCATTTTGAGTAGATATGTTTGTACCTTGTGGGTTGTGTTATGGGCACGGGGATTTTAGTTAAGTTTCGTTGGGGGATTTTTGAGTTTTGTTGTTTTGCCGTTTTGTGAGTGTGTTGTTGTGTTGTTTTTCATTTTGAGTAGATATGTTTGTACCTTGTGGGTTGTGTTATGGGCACAGGGATTTTGGTTAAGTTTCGTTGGGGGATTTTTGAGTGTTGTTGTTTTGCCGTTTTGTGAGTGTGTTGTGTTGTTTTTCATTTTGAGTAGATATGTTTGTACCTTGTGGGTTGTGTTATGGGCATGGGAATTTTGGTTAAGTTTCGTTGGGGGGTTTTTGAGTTTTGTTTCCTCATTGGATGCCCCTAACAAATTTATATATATAGATTCCTAGCTTTCAACAGACCTCATAACCTCTGAGGATGCCTGCCATAGTTGGAGGCAAAATGTCAAAATGTCAGGAGAGAGTGCTTCTAGAACATGGCCATAGAGCCTGAAAAACCTACAACAACTCAGTGATTCTGGCCATGAAAGCCTTCGATAATACAATAATAATACACTTTACTTATAGTCTGCTTTATCTCCCTGGAGGGACTCAGAGCAGATTACAATACACATATGAGGCAAACATTCAGTGCCTTGCACACACAGTGAAGGATGACATACAACACAGACAACGGTAAAGACCTTCCCTGTTTTCCATCTCCGGCGTCTGGAGGCAATGCTCAACTCCAGCAATGGGGAGGCGCTCTTGTTCCATTTTTCCATGCTGAGGAGCCTCTTGTCCATAGACATCTCCAATTGTGTTGCCAGCATGTCTGCATAGGGCACTCTTTTACCGCTGAGGTGGTACCTATTGATCTACTAGTATTGCATGCTTTCAAACTGCTAGGTTGGCAGAAACTAGAGCTGACAGTTGGGTACTGAGCCTGGCTTGTGGTTTAAAACTGCCAACCTTTAGGTCAGCAGCTTTCCTGCAGCTAGCAGTTTAACCCGCTGTGCTACCGCTGCCCCTGTGCAACCACGGCAACTGAGAAGGAACAGGGTCAGCCGATCGGGAGCCATGTCCGTTGACTGTATAAATATGTGAGAGGAGGCCACAGGGAGGAGGGAGCAAGCTTGTTTTCTGCTTCCCTGGAGACTAGGACGCGGAACAATGGCTTCAAACTACAAGAGAGGAGATTCCATCTGAACATGAGGAAGAACTTCCTGACTGTGAGAGCCGTTCAGCAGTGGAACTCTCTGCCCCGGAGTGTGGTGGAGGCTCCTTCTTTGGAAGCTTTTAAACAGAGGCTGGATGGCCATCTGTCAGGGGTGATTTGAATGCAATATTCCTGCTTCTTGGCAGGGGGTTGGACTGGATGGCCCATGAGGTCTCTTCCAACTCTTTGATTCTATGATTCTATGATTCTGGTAGGGTGTGGTAAACAGTGCTTTATGTTGTGATAGTCTTGTGGCAAAAACAGCGCATTGGATGGGTGGATACTGGTCATTCCAGCACTGTTGCATCCGCTGGTGGTGAGAGAGACCCCCCTCAAAGGACTGTGCAGCCGTCGACAATTCCCTGCCAGGCAGCCCGACTGTTTCTAAGAACTCCCAAAGTTCCCAAAGGCAGCTCAGTGCAGAGCACATGACAGGCATCCAAACGGGATTTGTGTGTGTGTGTGTGTGTGTTAGGAGCAGCTTGAGAAACTGCAAGTGGCTTCTGGTGTGAGAGAATTGGCTGTTTGCAAGGATGTTGCCCAGGGGGATGCCCAGATGTTTTATCACCCCATGGTAGGCTTCTCTCATGTCCCCACATGAGAAGTTGGAGCTGACAGACGGGAGCTCACCCCACTCCCCGGATTTGAATTGCCGACCTTTTCGTCAGCAGTCCTGCCAGCACAAGAGTTTAACCCATTGCACCACTGGGGGCTCCTCTCCAAACGGGATGCAACCAAGGCATGGACCACTAGCCTCAGAGCTGATTGCTCCAGGAAGTGGCACAGTTGGCTCATAGAATCATAGAATAATAGAGTTGGAAAAGACCACATGGACCATCTAGTTCAACCCCCTTTTGCTGTCATGCAGAAAAAGCACCATCAAAGCATCCCCGAGAGAAGGCTATCCAGCTTCTGTTTAGAAGCCTCCAAGGAAGAAGCTTCCATTAGACTCTGAGGCAGAGAGTTCCACTGCTGAACAGCTCTTCTTACTCTCAGGAAGTTCTTTCTCATGTTCAATGGAATCTCCTCTCCTGTAATTTGAACCCATTGCTCCATTGAGTCCAGGTCTCCAGGGCAGCAGAAAGGAAGTCTTCCCCCTCTTCCTTATGGCATCCTTTCACATATTGATACATGGCTGCCATGTCTCCTCTCAGCCTTCTCTTCTGCAGGCTAAACAGACCAAGCTCTTTAAGATGTTCCTCAGAGGGGTTATTCATGGTCTCCAGACTTTTGATCATTTTAGTCACCCTTTTCCTCTGGACACCTTCCAGCTTGGAGTCAATATCTCTTTTAAATTGCTTTGCCCAGAATTGGACACAGTATGATTCCAGGTAACACGGTCTGATCAAAGTTGAACAGAGAGCCACCATGACGTCCCTCGATCTGGACACTAGACTTCTTCTGATGTAGCTCAAAATCCCATTGGCTTTTTGAGCTGCTGCATCACACTCTTGTCTCATGTTCAACTTGTTCCCCACGAAGACTCCAAGATCTTTTTCACATGAGACTCTGTTGTCGAGCCAGGCGTCACCCATCCTGTATCTTTGCATTTCATTTTTTTCTGCCTAAGTGAAGTATCTTGCATTTATCCTTGTTGAAATTCATTGTGTTAGTTTTAGCCAATCAGCTCTCGTCTGTTAAGGCCCTTCTCATTCTGACCCTGTCCTCTGGAGTATTAGCTATCCCTCCTAATTTGCTGTCATTGCAAACTTAATCAGCATGCCCTCTAAACTTTCATCCAAGTCATTAATAAAGATCCTGAACAGAGCTGGACCCAGGACTGAACCCTCTCTATGCACGAAATAGTCACTTCTTTCCAGGAACCATTGGGGAGAAGCACCCATTTGGTCGCTTATCCCATTACAGATCCATGTACGAGCAGCCTTGCCTAGCCCACATTGGACCAGTTTGCTTGCAAGAAGGTCATGGGGGACTTTGTTGAAGACATTACTGAAATCAAGATATGCTCCATCCACAGCATTCCTTGCATCTACCAAGCTTGCAAATCTATCGAAAAAAGAGATAAGATTAGTCTGGCATGACTTGTTTTAGAATCCTAGACCTCTAGAACTCTAGAATCATACAACCATATGGTAGAATGGCCCACGAGGGTTGGACTTGATGGCCCATGAGGTCTCTTCCAACTCTATCATTCTATGAAATAATTATTATATTATATTATATTATATTACATTATTAACACAATGCAGGAGACAAGGTGGAACTGTCTTCCTGGTCCCTCTCTTTGGTAACGATAACGTATTTGGTTTACTCACAACCTTCCTGTGTTCAACATACATAGGTATACAACCTATAAGTCAGTTTCAGATATGTTTGAGATAGTTTCTGTGCAATCTGGTCGCAACATCTCTCTACAACCGGTATGTTCCGAAGGGAAGGTCTTCTTCTTCTGCTTGCTGGTGTCCATCCAGGTGGGCTCTCTTCCTTGGCTGTTGTTGTTGTTTATTCGTTCAGTCACTTCTGATTCTTCGTTACCTCATGGACCAGCCCACGCCAGAGCCCCCTGTCAGCTGTCTCCACCCCCAGCTCCTTCAAGGTCAAGCCAGTCACTTCAAGGATACCATCCACCCATCTTGGCCTTTGTCGGCCCCTCTTCCTTTTACCTTCCACTTTCCACAGCATCATTGTCTTCTCTAAGCTTTCCTGTCTCCTCATGATGTGGCCAAAGTATTTCATCTTTGCCTCTACTATCCTTCCCTCCAATGAGCTGTCGGGCTTTATTTCCTGAAGTATGGACTGGTTGGATCTTCTCGCTGTCCAAGGCACTCTCAGAACTCTCCTCCAACACCACCGTTCAAAAGTGTCTATCTTCCTTCGCTCAGCCTTCCCTATGGTCCAGCTCTCACATCCGTAGGTTACTATGGGGAACATATTTGTGTATATGTGTATATATGTGGTTTTGTGCATACGTTGTATTTTTTTATATATATTATGGCTGCTTAAGTCTCTTCCACTGTATTTTTCAGTGTTTTTCTGAGTGACTAGCCATCCCCTGCCACACATTGCTGTGGTCCAGTCTGTATATATGTGTTTTGTGTGTGTATATATGTGTATATGTCTGTGTGTATATGTTTGTGTATATATGTGTGTTTGTGTGTATATGTGGTTTTGCACATGCTTTGTAATGTATCTTTTGTTTTTTGGCTTTTCTAGTCTCTTCTGCTGTGTTTTTCAGTGTTTTTATGAGTGATGATCATGCATTGGCCTGATAGGTGTCTTGTGTCCAAATTTGGTATCAATTTGTCCAGTGGTTTTTGAGTTATGTTAATCCCACAAGCAAACATTACATTTTTATTGATATAGATTAGCACAGTGCAGAAGACAAGGTGGAACTGTCTTCCTGGCTCCTCTCTTTGGTAAAGATAACATATTTGATTTATTGTCGAAGGCTTTCATGGCTGGAATCACTGGGTTGTTGTAGGTTTTTTGGGCTATATGGCCATGTTCTAGAAGCATTCTCTCCTGATGTTTTGCCTGCATCTATGGCAAGCATCCTCACAACCTCTGAGGATGCTTGCCATAAATGTAGGCGAAATGTCAGGAGAGAATGCTTCTAGAACATGGCCATATAGTCCGAAAAACCTACAACAACCTATAACATATTTGGTTTACACACAACCTTCCTGTGTTCAACATACCTAGGTATACAACTTATCAGTTACAGATATGTTTGAGATAGTTTCTGTGCCATCTGGTCACAACATCTCTCTACAACAGGTATGTTTGGAAGGGAAGTTCTTCTTCTGCTTGCTGGTATCCATCCAGGTGGACTCTCCTCCTTGGCTGCCCTTGGGCTTTCCCTTCAGCCTTTCCTTGCTCCTGGGGAGCGGATGGATGCCCTCCAGGGGGCAGGGATCGGGGCGTGGCCTGAGGGCAAGGCTTAGAGGCGTGCATGTGGGTGCGGGGGCGCGCACTTGCAGGGAAGCAGAGGCAGAAGCTGGAGCAGAAGATGGCCTATCTGCAGGTGAGTGGGGGGGAGGGGGAGGGGGAGGAGGAGGCGCAAGGGAGGGGGTTCTCCCCGCCTCAGGACCCCCTTCTCCCCAACCCCAAAGGAGAAGGAAGCCTCCACCTGTAGCATCGCAGGCGGAGGAGGAAGGCAGGCAGGCAAAAGGGAAGAGAAGGGCTCTCCTTGCTTGCGCAGACCGGCATCCAGAAAGAAACGCGGGCGGAAGAGTTTCCCCCAAATGTTTCTTGTGCCTTCAACAGCTGGCTCTCTTTCGCCTCCCGAAGAGAAGCGGGAGAGAAGGGAAGAGGCTCTTCTGAGCAGAAGGGAGAGCCGTGTTTCAGAAAGGCTGCCCTAAGGGAGAGGCAGCAGGGCAGGGAAGGAGCTCCGGAGAAGGAGAAGAACTTCTTGGAGGCGCTGTGGCCAAAGCTCTCAAACCTCCATCGATATGGAGCAAGGGATTCAAATGGCAGGAAAAGAGCTTCCCCCTAAACGTTTGCAAAAACTTCCTGATGGTAAGCACTGCTCAGCAGTGAAATCTGCGACTTCCTTGGGGATATTAAGCAGAGACTGGGTGGTCATCTGTCGGGAGGGCTTTGATGTTGTGTTCCCCTAGAAGGTCCTTGTGGACTCACTCGGAGGTCCTTGTGGACTCACTCGAAGGTCCTTGTGGACTCACTAGGAGGTCCTTGTGGACTCACTAGGAGGTCCTTGTGGACTCACTCGAAGGTCCTTGTGGACTCACTCGAAGGTCCTTGTGGACTCACTAGGAGGTCCTTGTGGACTCACTCGAAGGTCTTTGTGGACTCACTCGAAGGTCCTTGTGGACTCACGAAGGTCCTTGTGGACTCACTCGAAGGTCCTTGTGGACTCACTAGGAGGTCCTTCTGGACTCACTAGGAGGTCCTTGTGGACTCACTCGAAGGTCCTTGTGGATTCACTCGAAGGTCCTTGTGGACTCACTAGAAGGTCCTTGTGGACTCACTAGGAGGTCCTTCTGAACTCACTAGGATGTCCTTGTGGACTCACTCGAAGGTCCTTGTGGACTCACTAGAAGATCCTTGTGGACTCTTCCATCTCAGTGACTTTAACACGGAACAGTGGTTCTCAACCTTCTTAATGCCCCAACTCCTTAATTTATTAATTTATGATTTATTTACTATATTTGTATACCGGCTTTCTCAGGCCGCAGGCGACTCAAGGCGGTTTACAGAGGCAACAATTCAATGCCCAACAACATCATAAAAACACTTAAAACATTTAAAAACATTAATACAGTTCCTCATCTTGTGGTGACCTCCCAACCATAACATTATTTTTGTTAGTACTTCATAACTGTAATTTTGCTACTGTTACAAATCATAATATAAATATCTGATACGCAGGATGTATTTTCATTCACTGGACCAAATTTGGCACAAATACCTGATACGCCCAAATTTGAATACTGCTGGGGTTGCGGGGAATTGATTTTGTCTTTTGGGAGTTGTAGTTGCTGGGATTTGTAGTTCATTTACAGTCAAAGAGCATTCTGAACTCCACCAACAATAGAATTGAACTAATCTTGCCCCACAGAACTCCCATGACCAGCAGAAAATACTGGAAGATTTTGGTGGGCATTGACCTTGAGTTTTGGAGTTGTAGTTCACCTGTATCCAAAAAGCACTATGGGCTCAAACAATGATAGATCTGGACCACACTTGGCATGGATACTCAATCTGCCCAAATGTGAACCCTGGTGGAGTTTGGGGGAAATAGATATTGACATTTGAGACTTGTAGTTTCTGGGATTTATAGTTTACCTACAATCAAAGAGCATTCTGAACCCCACCAATGATTGGGACAAACTTCTCACACAGAACTCCCATGACCAACCAAAAATACTGTGTTTTCTGATGGTCTTTGGCAACCCCTCTGACACCCCCTGATGACCCCCCCGGGGTCCTGACCCCCAGGTTGAGAAATGCTGACATAGAAGCATGTACAATCTAATATATGATGGCAATGTCAAGTACCAAAAGCTTATAACTGGGTAGGAGATGTGTATTGTGGCACAGTGAAAGACAGAATATATGTTTGGATAGATACAAAGGCATTTGACACAGTGAATCATGGTGCTCTCTGGACTTTCCTCCATGAAGTCGGATGCCCTGACAGATTTGTGAGCATCCTGCATGGTGACATGATGGCAACAGTCCTGGACAGCAATGGCTCCCAAAATGACCAATTTAAGGTGGAATCAGGTGTCAAACAGGGATGCGTTATTGTCCCAACCTTATTTTCCGTCTTCAATGCTATGATACTTCATCTTGTTGATGGGAAGCTTCCCACTGGAGTGGAAATCACCTATTAGACAGATGGCAAGCCATTTAACCTCAGCAGACTGAAAGCCAAAACCAAGGTCACAACAATATCTGTGATGGAACTCCAATATGTTGATGATAATGTGGTCTGTGCTCATTCAGAAGAAGACCTACACACCACTCTAAATGCCTTTGCAGAAGCATATGAAGAGCTTGGCCTCTCGCTGAACATTGAGAATACCAAATGCTCTTTCAGCAGGCACCATCCAATCCCTCTGCAATAAGATTAATGGTGTAACATTAGAAAATGTTGACCATTTCCACTACCTTGGAAGCCATCTCCACACAAAAGTCAACATAGACACTGAAATACAACACTGTCAGAGATGTGCAAGTGCAGCATTTTCCTGAATGAAGCAGAGCATGTTTGAGGATCGGGACATCCGTAGGGATACCAAGATGGTTGTTTATAAGGCCATTGTCCTACCAACCCTGCTATATGCCTGCGAAACATGGACCATCTACAGGCGTCACACTCAATTTCTGGAACGATTCCATCAGTGTTGCCTCCGAAAAATCCTGCAAATCTCTTGGGAAGAAGACAGACGGACAAACGTCAATGTGCTGGAAGAAGAAGCAAAGAGCCCCAGCCATGAAGCCATGATTCTCTATCATCAACTTTGCTGGACTGAATGCCACATTTATTTATTTATTTATTCCTTTATTTATTTACTTGTATACCACAGTTTCTCAGCCCAACAGGCGACTCAACGCGGTTTACAACAAGGATAAGAATCAATCAACGATATACAATTTAAAACCATAAAAGCATAATATACAATATTGACACAACAATAGACAACACAATGCATCTCATAACTAGAGTCGTGATCCAATCCGTTGTCCAAATTTCCATTCCTGTAATCATCACATTAATTGCACTGTTTAACCGAATGCCCGTTCAAACATCCAAGTTTTTAATCTTCTTCGGAACACCATTAGCGAGGGGGCTGATCTTACCTCCATAGGAAGGGTGTTCCACAGCCGGGGGGCCACCACAGAAAAGGCCCTGTCTCTCGTCCCCGCCAGCCGCACCTGTGAAGCAGACGGGATAGAGAGCAGGGCCTCCCCAGAAGATCTTAGGGTCCTGGCGGGCTGATAGGCAGAGATACGTTCGGATAGGTAACTTGGGCCAGAACCGTTTAGGGCTTTATAGGCCAACGCCAGCACTTTGAATTGAGCCCGGTAGCAAATCGGCAGCCAGTGGAGCTGGTGCAGCAGAGGAGTTGTATGCTCCCTGCGCTCCGCTCCTGTTAGTATCATGGCTGCCGAGCGTTGGACTAGCTGGAGCTTCCGAGCCGTCTTCAAAGGCAACCCCACGTAGAGAGCATTGCAGTGGTCCGAATGTCCAAAGACCACCGTCTCCCAAAGGAGTTACTCTACTCCCAACTCAAGAATGGAAAACAGAATGTTGGTGGACGGGAAAAGAGATTGAAAGATGGGCTTAAAACCAACCTTAAAAGTAGTGGCATGGACACTGAGAGAGAACTGGGAAGTCCTGGTCCTCGAGCATTCTAACTGGAGGTCAGCTGTGATCAGCAGTGCTGTGGATTTTGAAGATGAACCAATGGAAAGTGAAAGGGAGAAACATGTTAAGAGGAAGAAGGAGCATCAAGCCAATCCTTGTCAGGACTGCCTTCCACCTGGAAATCAATGTCCTCACTACGGAAGAACATGTGGATCCAGAATAGGCTTCTACAGTAACATTTCGGCCCACCGCCAAGACCCTGCATTTGGAAGGCAATCAGACTCAGCTGAGGATGTGATAGCCAATGATGATAGCATCAGCACATGGCAGGATCTTAGGATAGGATCCTGGCATCTTCTGGTCCTGGTCTCCTCACTTGAGCTCCTTCCATCCGAAGCGTAAAGTATTCCAAGCCTTTGAAGCAGGAGTGGGTGTGAACCCATCAAAAGATCTTCTAGTATTTAAGACACTAAAGGAGTCCTATTTCTGTTGTTATTTTATCCTCTTCTCCTCTTACACGCACCAAAAATAGTGGAAACTTCTGTAGCCAAAATCAAGAGCCGTTTCCTAGATCCTGGAACAAGAAGAGTTTCTTTCGTGTTTAGATACTCAAGCATCACTTGGGACAGGATTGAGTGAGTCATGGGCTTCAAGTTATCGGTGCATTGTTGTTTTTTACTCTTCTAAAAAAACCTATCATTATAATATAATGTAAAAATAATTATTATCCTATGTGAAGATGTTATTTTCGTTGTTTATTCGTTCAGTTGCTTCCAACAAGATAAAATGTATTTATTAACTGCATTCATTTCCTGCCTTTCCTCCAAGGCTTCATTATTGTCAGGAAGGAATGGCATATGGAAATGGGAGAGAATATTCACAAGGAATTCTGCAAAACTGCCAAGTTTTTTGCGAAGGTTAAGAAAAATGGCAAAATTAATATCTCGAAGCCATATTGCTCCCCCTGTTAGACCTCATCCCAGAGGTTTCTGGCTCCTCCCTTAATTCTCTTTCCCCGTTCCTGGTTTTGCCACACAGCTGCCTGTGTTTGCCTTTATGGATTTATAAAGGGGCTGTGTCAGTTCACTGCCTTTCTCCTCTGTTTGCTTTTGCGCTCATGCTTCCAATCTGTTGCTATCTGGTAGCAGAGCTTCTGTTTTCAGGACTCCATCCCTTATTACTTGTGGGATATAGGCTTTTTTTGGTTCAAATGATCTGCTAATCTGCTAATAATGCCTTCTATGTCCTATGAACTGTATGTTCAAGCACAGATGCAGCCTAAGTCACCATATTTCAGGAAGGCTAACACAAATCTTGATTGATGTATTTTGACTGTATAATAGAGTAAAACAATGGAAATGTAACAATAGCAGTAATAATAGAGTAAAAAAATAAATGTAATAATAATAATAATAATAATAATAATAATAAATATAGTAAAATTTATTTATTTGTCGTGTCAGGGCAACCAGTCAATTGTATTAATAAATGTAAAATAGAGTAAAATAATAAATGTAATAATAATAACAGAGTAGTATAAATAACCTTGACTCAAGTATAAGCCGAGGGGGGATTTTTCAGCCTAAAAAAGGGCTGAAAAACTAGGCTTATACTCAAGTATATACAGTATTCAGTTTATTGTCTGCCTTTTTTCTCAAACCACTTTATAATTCGTCAACTTTTGGCCAGTTTCCAATCTCCCCTATTTGGGCAAAGTCCTGGAATGTGTGGTGACCTCGCAACTCCGGGAGTTCCTGTTTGACACGGAGTATCTAGATCTGGCACAGTCTGGCTTTAGGCCGGACATGGTACTGAAACAGCCTTGGTCGCCTTAGTGGATGATCTTCTCCAGGAACTGGACAGGGGGAGTGTGTCCCTGTTGGTTCTGCTGGACCTCTCTTCAGCCTTCGATACTGTCGACCACGGTATCCTTCTGGGACGCCTTGCAGGAATGGGTCTTGGGGGTACTGCTTTGCAGTGGCTCCAGTCTTTCCTCGAGGGTCGCTCCCAGAAGGTGTCACTAGGGGGCACCTGCTCGACTCCTCGGCCATTGTACTGTGGAGTCCCGCAGGGTTCAGTACTGTCCCCTATGTTGTTTAACATATACATGAAGCCGTTGGGAGAGATCATCTGGAGTTTTGGGGTGCGGTGTCATATGTACGCAGATGATGTCCAACTCTATCACTCCTTTCCATCTGCTACTAAGGAGGCTGTCCAGGTCCTGAACCGGTGCTTGTCCGCTGTAACGGACTGGATGAGGGACAACAGATTGAAACTAAATCCAGACAAGACAGAGCTACTCCTGGTCAGTCGTAAGGCCGAACAGGGTACGGGGTTACAGCCTGTGCTGGACAGGGTCACACTCCCCCTAAAGGCGCAGGTTCGCAGTCTGGGAGATCTCCTGGACTCATCGCTGAGCCTGGAGCCCCAGGTCTCGGCGGTGGTCAGGGGAGCTTTTGCACAACTAAAACTTGTGCGCCAGCTGCACCCGTACCTTGGGAAGTCTGACTTGGCCACGGTAGTCCACGCTTTGGTTACATCCCGCTTAGATTACTGCAACATTCTCTACATGGGGTTGCCTCTGAAGACTGCCTGGAAGCTGCGCAAGTCCAACGCTCGGCAGCCAGATTACTAACAGGTGCTGGGTACAGGGAGCATACAACCCCTCTGCTACGCCAGCTCCACTGGCTGCCAATTAGCTTCCGAGCACAATTCAAAGTGCTGGTGTTAACCTATAAAGCCCTAAACGACTCCGGCCCTGTTTACCTCTCCGAACGTATTCTCCCCTACGTACCATCAAGATTCCTAAGATCGTCTGGAGAGGCCCTGCTCTTGGTCCCACTGGCCTCACAAGCGCGGCTGGTGGGGACGAGGGACAGGGCCTTCTCGGTGGTGGTCCCGCGACTCTGGAACTCTCTCCCACTGGAGGTCAGAACCTCCCCGTCTATCCTGACATTCAGGAAACGAGTGAAGACGTGGTTGTGGAGACAGGCTTTCGATGAATGAGACAGCACCCTAGGATTGTGGATGGAAGATGAGGTATACTTGTTTTTAATATGACGACTGACCACCATAGTTTTAAATATAGTTGTTATTTTAAATGTGTTGTTGTAATTATGAACTATGATATTTTACTGATTGTATGTTTTTGTGGTTGTAAACCGGGCTGAGTCCCTCTAAGACAGTGTTTCTCAACCTTGGGTCCCCAGATGTTTTTGGCCTACAACTCCCAGAAATCCCAGCCAGTTTACCAGCTGTTAGGATTTCTGGGAATTGTAGGCCAAAAACATCTGGGGACCCCAGGTTGAGAATGACTGCTCTAAGAGGTGAGAAGCTCGGTATAGAAAACTTTGAAATAAATAAATAATAATAAATAATAATAAATAATATCTAAAATACATTTGAACTCAATATTTGTTTTACAAAATCAGACACCTTGCTACAACTTCTGAAGGGGTCTGGGGATGGTTTTGCAATGTTTATATGTAGCATGAGAACTTATTTGCGCGAGGAAGTAACCCAGGTGTCTCTTTGGGTTCATTTCTTGCACTCTGAACCAAACTTGGTATATATACCCATCATAATGAACTTTAAATACTGCTGGGGTTTCAGGTGGCTTGCCAGAGGATGATAGGAGTTGTAGTCCACTTCACATCTGGATAGCCATGTGTATCCCACCAATGATAGATCTGGACCAAACACCACCTTAAAATGACCCACCTTAAAATCCCTAGGCATTTAGGGGCCATGGTAGTAGATGATGGGAATTATAGTCCACCCACATCCAGAGAGCCTCAGAATTCCCACCCTTGATTAAAAGCACAGATCTCCTCTGAGCTAATCATATGACTTAGCCTACTTCCCAGAATACATAAGCAAGCCTGGGATGATGGGAGTTGCAGCCCAAGAAGAAGGCTGGGCCATCTGAACTGTTAGGTGTACAGCCTGGAGTCACAGCCCAGCCAGATCTGAAACGGATGGGAGTTACAGTCAACAAGAACCAAATGCAAGAGGTCAGTAAGGCCACTAGATTGTTGCCATGGAGACCTATATCACCAGAGTGTGGCCAGTACATCAGAATCAAAGAAACTACTGCTTTGGGTTTCATTATGGTCAATATGTTTAGTTATTTAATCAGGTCAAGTGACTGTGAAATACCTTAAAAAACATAGGACAAGAGACTCCAAAAACAGACACAGTACAATTACTGTGTGTATGTGAGACACCTGAGCAACACGATGGACATCTTAGAAATGTGTGGGAAAGAGCCAGCTGTGATCCCAAGAGGTCATTGGAAGGTTACAGGAAAGAGCCAGCTGTTACTCCAAGAGGTCACTCGAGGGTTGCCATGGAGATCTAAATCAGCCAGGTGTGCTCACTACCTAAGGGACAGAGAAAGTACTGCTCTGTGTTTCAGCCTGGTGACAGAACTATGTCTACAATCATAACACTACTTATTAATTTTATGAATAAATAACAAAATGAAAACCCAGACAATGCCAGATACCTAACACAGGTATTAAATGAAACACAGTGGTCTATGTAATTAATAGTGCCACAATGTAATGTTTTAGTGTAACTGTATGCTTTTGGTTTTGCCTTTCTTGTCCTGAACTGTTAATCAACATACAAAACTAATAACCATAACAAATACTGCAACCCTCTCTTTTCTTGATCTAGTGTCCCATTGTTCAGAGTGGCCCTTTTCTCCCATTTTTTCCTGTCTCCAAATTCCAGAAAAGAAGGATTTCACTGGGTATGAGCCATGTCATCTTGGCCGAATCTCCCTCTTAGGGCTGTTGTGAGGATAAGAAGCAACAGAAATCCTTTGCTTAGAAAAAGATTGGGATTGTGTGTTGCTGTTGTTTTGTTTTTTTAAAAAAGATTGATTGAATTGAAATGTACTGTTCTGGAAGCATTCCTTTGGCTTCTGCTTTATGAGTAAATGTTGGATTCCTCAGGAATGAGTCTTATTTATTTTAATCGTAACAATAAAACAAATAAGAATTGCAATCTTAGACAAGCATCTTCTTCATTGCTGGTGCCCTGATGATATGCTGTTGCACTTACCATAATCCCCATGAACGCATGACTCATGACATGTGTAGCCTGCAATGCCATTTTTTGCATTTGTAAAGTATTTGCATTTGTAAAGCAACAGGCTTGGGAAGGCTGTCTTGAGTCTACAATACTGTTGAAAGTCATTGCCTTGTCCTTTTAAAAGGCAACCCCCAAACCCCTATTAGACACTAGGAGCAAGGAGAGCATTTCAACAGGTTTATTTGGCCAAGTCACCCTGCTGGGTGGAGCAAATAAGAAAAGTGCCACACCAAAAATGGAATTCAGCTTTATAGTCAGTATTTTTGGAAAAGGCATAACCCTTTGGAAAGGCATCCATAACCTTTTGGGAAAATTAGACTCTCCAAAGCCTTTTGGAAAGGATGACCTCAGGAGATTAATTGGCATTAACACTATTTGGAATTATCATAACCTTTTTTAAAGTACGATCTTTCTGAGAAGAGCTAAAAACTTGTTGAGTGACTATCTTCTTTAGTGATAAATATCCACTAGCATTCTTGCAAGGCAATTTAGATTTCTCAGTTATTAGACTGATATACCTGGTTTCTCTCTTTGAACTGTTAGAAACAAAGATTATGCCAATGCACAAAATAAATAGATCTTCAGAAGTGTTATTTCAGTTGCCCAAAAAAACATCAACCCCCCCATAAAATATATTGGTTTTAAAGCATGCTCTCAAAAGACAAAAATAAGCAGTCTTCAAACTTACAAACTTTGTGTATTTGGCATACAGGTACATTGCTTATCAGTGGAAATATGAAACATTAGATCTCTAAGGCATTCTGTTGCAGTCTCTTATCTGTCTGTCTAAAGCAGGGGTCCTCAGACTTTGTAAACAGAGGGCCAGGTCGCAGTCTCTCAAACTGTTGGAGGGCCAGATTATAATTTGAAAAAAGCATGAATGAATTCCTATGTATATTGCACATATCTTATTTGTAGTGCCAAAAAACACTTAAAAACAATACAATAATTAAAACAAAGAACAATTTTAATAAATATAAACGTATTAGTATTTCAATGGGAAGTGTGGGCCTGCTTGTGGCTGATGAGATAGGATTGTTGTTGTTGTGTGCTTTCAAGTTGTTTCAGACTTAGGTTGACCCTGAGCGAGGGCTAGGTAAATGACCTCGGAGGGCCGTATCCGGCCCTTAGTTTGAGGACCCCAGGTCTAAAGCATACTCTCTTAATGCAACTGACTAATGCATACTGACCACACACTGTACTGACAATACACTGACTTCTGAAATGGAGTCTCAGTTTGAACAGTCCCAGATCTGATCACATGGTCTATAGTCCCTCACACAACATAGAGTTAAGGGAAAACTACATACCAATACACATATATACAATATAGTAAGCAATCTGAATTATATACATAAGAAATGACTAGTATAGGAGGTTTGTAGAAAGTTGCTATTTCCAACAAATACTAAGTGTAATCACAACCAGCTGGGGCAAATGCAATGCTAGGGGCTGAATCTCAGAAAAGGAAGGTATGAGAAACAGACCAAATACGAGCCCCTTTGGGGGTAAATGCAGGAAAGCCGTTGATTCTCCTCTGCCCTCCCATGAAATATGTGAAAAATCAGAGCTGAAAATGGCATCATTTTGCTGCCGAATTGCAGCTAAGGCCAAGTGCTGGGAAGGTGGGGTGCCTTGGAGTCTTTTCTGGGGCTTTGCTAAACCACTCTTGTCTCTCTGCTCTTTTTCCTCCCCTCTGCTTCTGCATGGATCTCTAAAAGGACAGTTGGAACCAATAAATGAGGTGAGTTAATTGGATGATTCATCCCTCCTCCCCTTGCCTCTCCCCGTGCGTTTCGGTCGTGCTTTTCAGTCTGCTTGTCTTGCCTTGTCTGTCTTCAGCTTTTCGAACGTTCCGACAGGCCTCTTTATGACCAAGTTGCCTCTGGGTTTATTAAAGACAGCCCCCCTTTTTATGCAAGCACGTCCCTAGATTTGTATCCAATTTTCATTACTGTGTGCTGCATTTTTCTACACTACTCTCCCTGTACGTATGTCTTTTTGAACAAAAATAGCACCTCCAAATTCAGAGAAGATATAAATGTTGGGTTGTTGCAGGTTTTTCGGCTGTATGACCATGTTCTAGGAGCATTCTCTCCTGACGTTTTGCCTGCATCTATGGCAGGCATCCTCAGAGGTTGTGAGGTCTGAGGTCTGACCTCACAACCTCTAAGGATGCTTGCCCTAGATGCAGGCGAAACATCAGGAGAGAATGCTTCTAGAACATGGCCATTCAACCCAAAAATTCTACAACAACCCAGTGATTCCAGCCATGAAAGCCTTCAATAATACAATAAACATGTTCCGCTTTAGACATTACTGTGGAATTGTTTGATTCGTGCTAAAGTGTGAACCAAAGGACATTCCTTCAAAAATGATCAAGCTTGGAATATGTGCTATAATGGCCTAAATCTCCTTGACTCCCTTTTTAATTTTTGAAGCATTAGAAAGGGGTTTGCCCCCAGAGCCAAGCCTTGGTGTTCCCATTGGCTTGGAATCCCAAGCACAAAGGGAGCCCCATTGGCCAGCACCTCTATAACCCAAGAGATCGTATGGTCCTCCTCATGAAATGTGGGGAAAACCAATTGCTCCTATTGAACTGCAGCTCTATTTGAATCTGAGCCTCCGGTGGTGGGTTAAAGCGCTGATCTTCTGAACTTGCTGACTGAAAGGTCACAGGTTTGAATCCGGGGAGCAGGGTGAGCTCCCGCTGTTAGCCCCAGCTTCTGCATACCAAGCAGTTCGAAAACATATAAATGTGAGTAGATCAATAAGTACCATTCCGGCGGGAAGGTAACAGTGCTCCATGAAGCCATGCTGGCCACATGACCTTGGAGATGTCTACGGACAATGCCGGCTTTTCGGCTTAGAAATGGAGATGAGCACCAACCCCCAGAGTTGGACACAGCCAGACTTAATGTCAGGGGAGAACTTTACCTTTACCGAACTGCAGTTCTATTTGAATCTGAGACTATATGATGTTGAAGCAGTATTGCTTCTGTGTGAACCTTTGTGAGCTGTCCATGGTGCTGCACCCTGAACTTCAGCTCTACTCACTGTAGTGAACTTGCTTTGCAGGAATCCAGACTTTATTTGACCTTCTTTCAGCTTCTCCCTCCCCTTTCTCCTTCCCATTCCATTCCCTTTCCTCCCTTCCATCCATCCCTTCCATCCATTGCTCTTTCCTGTCCCTTCATTTTCCTCCCTCCCTCCCTTCCCTTAATAATAATAATAATAATAATAATAATAATAATAATAATAAGCTTTATTTGTATCCAGCCCCTTCTCCTCAAAGGGACTTGGGGTGTCTTTCAGCAAAACAAAAAAATACAGTAAATAATATAACATTTCCTCCCTCCTGCCCTCCCTCCCTTCCCTCCCTTCCCTCCCTCCCTCCCTCCTTCTCTCTCTTCCTTTCCTCCTTTCCTTCATTTCCCTTCCCCTTTCCTCCTTTCCTTCCTTCCTTTGCTCCTTTCCTTTCCCTCATCATCATCCTTTCCCCCCTTTCCCCCTTCTCTTCCCTTCACTTCCCTTCGCTACCATTCCCTTCTCTTTCTTTCCCCTTCCCCACCCCTCTTTCCTTCCTCCCTTTCTTCCTCACTTCCCTCCTTACCTTACCCTCCCTCCTTCCTTCCCTTTCTCTTTCTCTTCCCTCTCTTCCTTTCCTCCTTCCCTTCATTTCCCCTTCCTTCCCCTCCTTTTCTCCCCTCCCTTGCTCCTTCCCTTCCTTTCCCCTTTTTCCTCCCTTCCCTTCTCCTCCCTCTTTCTTCCCACCCTTTCTTCCTCCCTTCCCTTCCTTTCCCCTCCCTCCCTCCTTCCCTCCCTTCCTCTTTTCCTTCCCTCCCTTCCCTCCCTTTGTTTCCCTTCCTTCCCTCCCTTCTTCCTTCCCTCTGTTTCCCTCTCTCATTTGCCTCCCTTCCTTTCTACTCCTTCTCTTCCTTTCCTCTTTCCCTTCCCTTCCCTTCTTCTTTCCCTTCCCTCCCCTTCCTTTTCTCCCAAAGCACTATGCAGAATTAAAAACAAAGACAACTAAAACACAGTGAGATAAACAAATGTATATCAAAACACATCAGCTAGTAGTTACTAATAATCTGCCCATATAGAAAGATCTTTGTTGGCTGGTGGAAGGAAAGGGAGCAACCCACCTCTCTTGCAAGGCGGCTTTACAATTGGGATCCGCTACAAGGTTGGCTATCTTTCGTGTCCTCATGCATTGGGCCCATGGGATTGGCAGGACAAAGATACGAATCTGCCCTGATGATCTCAAAACCAAAGCAGGCACACTTCAACTCACACAATTCCTAAAAGCCTCAGGCCCTTTCCTCCCCCCCCCCCCAGCCATTTAAGCAAAAGGAAGGGGCCTGAAGCTGTAAGGAATTATGGGAGTTGAAGTCGAAAACACCTGGAGGGAGAGCCCAAGTTGAGCCGGGCCTGATCCACAATGTAATCAATCCACAGCTCACAAAGTGGATCCTTTCCTCCTTTCCAGTTTCCACTAAGACAGCTAATAACTGAACCCCAGATCCTTTTGCAATAGGGGCTAGTAGAGCCATTCATACTCTCTCTCTCTCACACACACAGGCACTTGCAATCTGAGCTTGACACATAAATAACAAGTGTGTTTATGTCTGCCGGTAACCAACGGGTTGTAATTTTTGCTTTCTGGTTTCCAACGGCCTCAGGGCCTTTTGTCTAGAATCTCCGATCTCTTACTGTGCAGATGGACTTGCCGGAATTGTTGCCAGAAGTGTTATGACTGCAGCTGTTGCCAGTCAAACGAAGACGAAGTGGAAATCCTGGGGCCTTTTCCAGGGCAGACACCTCCCTGGTTGTAAGTTCAGAGGATGCTTTTCCCATCCTATTTGTCTGCTTCATTTCATGTTTCTTAGGGATCACTTTGGGAACGTCTTGTTTACTCGCCAGGCTTCACCCCCCCCCCCTCGTGCCTCTTTTCTAGGGGAGCTATTGAGCTTTACCAGAAGGTAATATTGAGGTAGATTGAAGGGACAGTTCAGGTGCCACACTCAAGACTGAATGGAAAAATGCAGTTTATTGTGAGAGCATCTGTTTGGCGATGACTTCATGTTGTGACGATCCAAGGAATAGATAAAAACAAAAATGTCATTTAAATATATAATCCCATAATCGTAAGGTTATGGTGGAAACTATCCAAGATGAGAGAGTTCTATTCATTCTCCTAGCAATGAAAAACCAGACTGGAGATGAATTTGGAACATGTTGCATCTTCTCCTGTCTTAGGAATGATAATAAAAAAAGATGAAGGGAATGCATGGATCTCATAAGCCAAAGGGAGAGAGAGAGTGAGAAAAGGAAGAGGAGAAAGAAGTAGAAGAAAAAGAGGAGGTGGAGGAAGAAGTAGTAGTAGAAGGGGGGAGAAGGAGGAAAAGGAAGAGAAGGAAGAAGGAGAAGGAGAAGAAGAAGGGAGAGGAGGAAGAAGAAGTAGAAGAAGGGGTGGAGGAGAAAAGGAAGAGAAAGAGGAAGAAGAAGAGGAGGAGGAAGAAGAATTAGAAGAAGAAGTAGAAAGGGGAGGAGGAGGAAGAGGAAGAAGAAGTAGTAGAAGGGGAGGAAGAAAAAGAGAAAGAAGAAAAGGAGGAAGAAGAAAAGAAAGAGAAGGAAGAAGTAGTAGAAGGGGGAGGAGGAGGAAGAGGAAAAATATGAGAGGGAGGAAGGTGAAATATGGGGAGGAAGATGAATAAATAGTAGAGGGGGAGGGGGAGGAAAAGGAATAGAAGGAGGAAGAAGAGGAAGAGGAAGGGGAAAAGAAAGAGAAGGAAGAATTAGAAGAAGTAGTAGAAAGGGGAGGAGGAGGAGGAGGAAAAGTAAGAGAGGGAGGAAGAAGAAGAGGAGGAAGAGGAAAAGCAAGAGAGGAAGGAAGACCAAATATGGGAAGAAGAAATAGTAAAAGGGGAGGAGGAAGAAGAAAAGAAAAAGGAGGAGAAAGTAGTAGAAAGGGGAGGAGGAGGAAAAGGCAAAGGAAGACATGGAGGAAGAGGAGGAGGAAGAGGCAGATGAAAAGTAAGAGAGGAAGTAAGATCAGATATGGGGAGGAGGAAGAGGAAAAGAAAAAGAAGGAGGAAGAAGAAGTAGAAGTAGTAGTAGAAAGGGAAGGAGGAGGAAGAGGAAAAGGAAGAGATGGAGGAAGATAAAGTAGAGAAGGAGGAAGAGGAAAAAGAAGAGAAAGAAAAGGAGAAGGAGGGATTAATTCCAAACTTGATTTTGAGTTTCTTAAAAGATTAGAAAAAAATTAAAATCAAATCTGAAATTAATCTTCCTCATCCTCATCCTTTAGTTCCTAGCTTATTAGATGAAAAGTTGGCCCCTGTGGTATTATAAGCTCCTTCCCCAGTTGACTTTATTTTTCTATCCATTGATGCTCTTGGTGACTTTCTGCCTTGAACAATCAAAGTTTCATCCTATCCCAGATCACAGAGAACTGATGTTGGGCCCAAGTGCGGATGAATAATTTTGTCTCCAACCTCAGAGAAGAATGTAATGATGTTTTGTTTTTGTTTTTTATCTCATCGTAAAACATTGACAATGTGTCGGTTCTTCCTATGGCAAATCTAATTATGTTGACTTAGCACACATGGCAACAACACCTTCCTGTCATTTCCCATCTAATATTTGCTTTCCTGAGTTGTTGAGTAAAAAGATATTATTAATTTTCTTTTTTCCCAAGACTAGCAGGGGCTTTTCGGCTTTACGGATTACAAAATGTGAAAAGTGAAAAGCAAATGCTTCCTGTGAAAGCGTAGCTTGGTTTTCTTCCGAGTCATTCCAAATAAACAAATATTAAATTCAGGAAAATGATTTAAACAGAACCAAGATAGAGAAGAGAAAAGTAATAGTAATACTTGATGAAAGGCAATCACTCATTTCTTTGGTTTCACTTGTTATCCTCTTTGTTCGTTGACATATTTTAAAATGATTTTTCTTGGCTCCAGCATGGGCTTCCCACTCAGTTGGAGTGTTTTCTTATTAACACAGTTGCCATCTTAGCATATTGTACAGGATTTTAAGCCAAAAAAATTGTGAATCCTGTGAGAAGCAACCGGAGCTGAAAACTTTACAGCAGGCATGGGCAAACTTGGGCCCTCAAGATGTTTTGGACTTCAACTCCCATAATTCCTAGCAGCCTATTGGCTGCTAGGAATTGTGGGAGTTGAAGTCCAACACCTGGAGGGCCCAAGTTTGCCCATGCCTGCTTTAGAGATTGTATTTTTCCTCACTGAAGTCCTGCAGCATCATACATTGGACTTCCACATGTTAGCCCTGCTTTTTCTGCACACTTTCTTTATACCCAAGCTTAGGATTTGATGTCTCGACTCCCAAGATGGGCAGGTTTTCCCCTCACTTTTCTTTAACGAATTTGGTTGCTGCACCCCAAAATCGGCCTGAGACAAAGGTGCAGATCTGTGTAATGAGTGTGACTGTTAATGCCACAAAAATGCAACTTAAAGGTGCCTTCAGCAAGAAAGAGCAGTCATCTTTCTTTGTGCAAGAAAAGGTCTGGAAGTGGCGAGGCTTCATGTATTGAAGGAACTAGCAGAAGTCATTTCGGAACCACTGGCAATAATCTTTGGGAGTTCTTGGAGAACGGGACAAGTCTCAGCAGATTGAAAGAGGGCAAAGGTGGTCCCTATCTCTTTAAGAAAGGGAAAAAGGACGACCCAAACAGTTCCTGTCCAATCAGCCTCACATCGATACCAGGGAAGATTATAGAAAAGATCATTAAGGACGTGGTCTGCAAACACTTAGAAACGAATGATATCATTGCTAATAGTCAACATGGATGTATCAAAAACAAGTCATGCCAGACAAATCTGATCTCTTTTTTGGATAGAGTCACAATCTGGATAGATGCAGGGAACGCCGTGGATGGAGCATATCTGGATTTCAGGAAGGTCTTCCTTGGACAAGGTTCCCCATGACCTTCTGGCAAGGAAACTAGTCCAATGTGGGCTAGGCAAAACTATGGTTAGGTGGATCTGTAATTGGTTAAGTGAACGAACCCAAAGGGTGATTGACACAATGCTTCCTCGTCATCCTGGAAAGAAGTGACGAGTGGAGTGCCTTAAACAGGGGTCCGTCCTGGGACCGGTTCTCTTCAACCTCTTTATTAATGACTTAGATGAAGTGTTCGAAGATATGATCATCAAGCTAGCAGATGGGAGCCAAAACCCCTGAAGACAGGAGCAGAATTCAAACTGATCTTAACAGATTAGAGAGATGATGGGCCAAAACTAATAAAATGAAGTTCAATAGAGACAAATGCAAGATACTCCACTTAGGCAGAAAAAAATGAAATGCAAAGATACAGAATTGGGGGGGGGGGGGTGCCTGACTAATAAAACTAATAAAATGAAGTTCAATAGAGACAAATGCAAGATACTCCACTTAGGCAGAAAAAAATGAAATGCAAAGATACAGAATTGGGGGGGGGGGGTGCCCCCCCCAATTCTGTATCTTTGCATTTCATTTTTTTCTGCCTAAGTGGAGTATCTTGCATTTGTCTCTATTGAACTTCATTTTATTAGTTTTATTAGTCAGGCACCCCCCCCCCCCCCCAATTCTGTATCTTTGCATTTCATTTTTTCTGCCTAAGTGGAGTATCTTGCATTTGTATATGTGAAAATGATCTTGGAGTCCTTGTGGACAGGAAGGTGAACATGAGCCAACAATGTCAAGCGGCAGCTTAAAAAGCCAATGGGATTTTGGCCGACATAAATAAAAGTCTAATGCCTAGATCCAGGGAAGTTATGCTACCCCTCTCTTCTGCCTTAGTCAGACCACTCATGGAATCATGCTGTGTCCAGTTCTGGGCACCACAATTGAAGGGAGGCGTTGACTCTAAGCTGGAATGTGTCCAGAGGAGGATGACTCAAAGAATCAAAAGTCTGGAGAACAAGCCCTATGAGGAGTGGCTTAAGAAGCTGGGCATGTTTAGCCTGCAGAAGAGAAGGCTGAGAGGAGACATGATGAGGGCTATTTATCAAGATGTGAAAGCGAGGAAGTCATAGGAAAGAGGGAGCAAGCTTGTTTTCTCTTGCACTGGAGACTAGGACGCAAAACAATGGCTTCAAACCACAGGAAAGGAAATTTCACCTGCACATGAGAAATAACTTCCTAACTGTGAGAGCTGTTCAGCGGTGGAACTCTCTTGCCCGGAGTGTGGTGGAGGCTCCTTCTTTGGAGGCTTTTGAAAAGAGGCTGGGTGGCCATCTGTCGTGGGGTGAGGCAGGGCTTTGAATGTGATTTTCCTGCTTCTTGGCAGAAAGGGGTTGGACTGGATGGTACACGAGGTCTCTTCCAACTATAGGATTCTATGAGTCTATGTAAAAGCATTTTAAAAATTCAATGAAGGTCATTTATTATTGTCTCTTTCATTTTGACTTTCAGGTGTACCCTACTTGACTGTGAATGCAAAATGCTTCATGTGGAGAAGGCAGACAGATTAGCAAAGGCAGTCGTATTAATATTTATGGAACTGGGGGGTTTGCAGTGATTAAAATAAAACAAAGGGCTTCCCTACAGACTTGCAGTGTAAATGATGAGGGACGGAGAAAAGCCACGGAGATCCATTGGTTTCCATGCTGGTTAATCCAGTGATGGAAATGTGATGTTCCAGACTTTAAAAAACAAAACAAAAAAAAACAAACTTGTGTTTATTTCAGAAATCAAGGTAAGGCATGGTTATGTATGTGATGCATAGTATATTAATAAGGTGAGTACCATATTAGGGAAAGGAGGATGGCATGGGGTGGTTGGCTGAGTTTTTGAGTGGGATTTTGAACAAGTGGCATGTATGGCAACTGTCAGTGAGAGGTGCAAGTCAAAGTCAGAGATAAGAATTGAATTCAGTTAGAGATATGACTTAGTTAGATAAGAGACAGCAAAGAACAGAGTTCGAGATGAGCTAGGGCCCTCCTACACAGGCCCTAAAACACAGAAGGAACCATGATAAAAGGGATGTGTGTGGCTAAATGATGTTAAAGGAAAATATGCACTGATTCGGATTAACAGCTAAAAACACGTGTTTAAAAGGTGCACTTAAAACCTGATTTGGACCAAAAAACTGTGCATATTCGCATGACTATATATCTCTGCACCAAAGAAAAACACATGATTTCATTCCGATATACCGGTGTGGATTGCTCCAGCACATATGCGTATTTTAAAATCCTGAAACAGCTGATCAGGGCTGTAAACAAATGGAGCCACAGACACACAGATGGCTGAATGGAAGCACAATTAGAAAGCAATTACATTGAGAATTCTCTGCAGCCATTGCTTTGTTTCGATGTTTATGAAATTAAACAGAGCTTGAATTACAGTAGGGTAAGGAGAGATAATAAGAAATATTGGGGAGACAAGCAGAGTTGCAGTAAATCTTGCTCCTCACAGGACAAAACAACAAATCATTGCGATGGTTTTCCTAGATGACTGTGAAATCTTTTGTTAATTTCTTTCCAACAGGATAAGCAACAGAAGTGAGGACAAAGACGGTGACTCTGACAACACAACAGCTAGCGAACCTCCTGTGACTCCTCAGGACGATTCACCAGATAGAAGACGATCCTCTTCAGATACGTCTCGATCCACTTACAGCCTGACAAGAAGGATTTCAAGTATGGTTGCTGCTGTGTATCTGGTTGATATTGGGGCAATGGGGTCACTCAGCCTCCTAGATTGCGGGCCATGAGCCATGGCAGTGTAGTTTTGCTGAATTTGAGTCAGCAAGGACCCAAGGAAGCAGATGTGTAATGCTGTTGAGGAGTTAGTTCAGTTCAGGTCATTCAATGGTTCTCTGAGCAAATGCAGAGAGAGCATGAAGATGGTAGTTGGCCAGTCCAGAAATTGTATCAGCAGGTCAGAAGTCCCGACACACAATTCAGCATGGTGTCAACAGTCATCCAAAGTGCAGCCACAGTAATCTAAGACAACCAAGTAAGACAGTTGGGAATATCCAGGTTCATTCCTTCAAGGCCATATGTTCCTATTTTGTTTTTTAACCCTATAGAGTGGAGCCTCCCACCTGTAATCCTGTTACTGTAAATGCCTAAGAATATTGCTCTCCCAGCTGTGAGCTGAACTGAATTGAATCGTATTTTTCACTTTCCCTGGGCTCTATCTAGGAATGATTGCACATTTCCTGATCCTTCCACACTCAGCACCTAATCTTTCAGACATTATACTGTTTTTAAAATGTGCATTGTGATTGTACTGTTTTTTTCTGATGCAGTTGTTGATTTTATTTTGTTTCATTTCATTTTATTGTGTACGTTTTAATATGCATTTTCAGGCTTGCCTCCTTGTAAGCTGCCCTGAGTCCCTTCGGGGAGATGGTGGTGGGGTATAAAAATTAAGTTGTTGTTGTTGTTGTTATTATCATCTCTGCCTAAGAGTGTTCTGAGTTAAGAGCTGTCATTCAGCCTGGGTTTGCTTTGATATATGAGTAGTGCTTTGAGTTAAGAGTGAACTCCAGGGGGAGTGCTAACACAAGAGTGCAGGGATTTGGGGCTTCAAGGGAGCAGCCTCTGAGCCTCATGCTCTTGTCCGCTTTGGAAGATTGCAGTTTGCTTTGCTCTCATCCACTTTGAGGAACTTTATGTTGGTTGGTTTTGTGTGATTTATTTTTATCCCTTCATTTACCTTATTTAAATCCTCCTTTTCTCTACCCCGAGGGGGACTCAAGGCAGCTTACAATCACACCTCCATTGTGCCTTAAAACATACAATATCTTTGGCTTCTTGAAGAGAGAGGGAGAGAAAGAGAGCAAGGGAGGGAGAGAAAGAGTCGGGAATGAGGACAGGAGGAAGAAGAAAAGGATGCTTCTGCCTCTTCGCTTTGTGCTGCTTTGGGCTTCTTTGCCACAACTTTGTGCTTCTACCATTTTAAAGTTGATCTTTCTTTTTGTTATTATTCCATGTAAATGTGCATTTATACATTATTTGTTGTTAATAAAGTACATTT
This sequence comes from Anolis sagrei, assembly GCF_037176765.1. Lineage (NCBI taxonomy): Eukaryota > Metazoa > Chordata > Lepidosauria > Squamata > Anolidae > Anolis > Anolis sagrei. Next base: position 25,476,083 of record NC_090034.1, on the reverse strand, counting down.
TCCTATTTAAAAACATGTAACAAAAAATGAGGGGGTTCTGAGTGGGGCAGAATGGATTAATAGCATTTCAGTGGGAAAATTTGCTTTTAGATAAGAGCATTTTGAGTTAAGAACTCAGTCACAGAATGAACTAAACTCTTAAGTCAAGGTATCCCTGTATCTCCCTAAGACCATTTCGACTTGGGTGGAGTATAAACATTTTAAATAACCAAACCAACGTAATCTCGTGCTATTTATCAACTCTTGCCCTTTGTTTTCTTTCTGGAGGCCTTGAGGTGAGGCGGCCGAGTTCTCCCCTCATTGACATCAAACCGATTGAGTTTGGGATTTTAGGAGCCAAGAAAGAAGTTGTCCAGCCAAGCATCCTGAGGAAAAGCTATGCTCCTGATGACTATTTTAGGAAATTTGAACCAAGACTGTATTCCCTTGACTCCAATAGCGATGACATGGATTCCTTGACAGATGAGGAAATCCTGGCCAAGTACCAGCTGGGCATGCTGCACTTCAGCACACAGTATGACCTCTTGCACAATTACCTCATTGTCCGGGTGATTGAGGCCAAGGACCTGCCTCCCCCAATCTCCTATGATGGTTCCCGGCAGGACATGGCGCATTCGAATCCCTATGTCAAAATTTGCCTCCTGCCGGACCAGAAAAATTCCAAGCAGACCGGGGTGAAGCGGAAAACCCAGAACCCAGTGTTTGAGGAAAGGTACACCTTTGACATCCCATTTTTGGAAGCCCAGAGGAGGACTTTGCTCTTGACCATCGTGGATTTTGACAAGTTTTCACGCCACTGCGTTATTGGGAAAGTGTCGATGCCCTTGAGCGATGTCGACCTCGTCAAAGGTGGGCATTGGTGGAAGGCTCTGATCCCCAGTTCTCAGGTAATCTTTCTTGATATCTTGGTGTGATAATGGTCTGCTTACTTAATATTGGCAATCTGGAATGATGACCAAAATGATCAAAGGCCAGGAAGTCCAGTATCCCTATGAGGAGCAGTTTATTTATATTATTTATATTCTGCCCTTCCCACCCCAAAAGGGACTCAGAGCAGATCACAGAACACATACCTGACAAATATTGGAAAGGAAATCCTATTGAAGGTGGTGCCAGGTTGTTTTCTCTGCTCCAGAGACTAGTATGGAGAAATGGATTCATATTGCAAGAAAATAAATTCCACCTAAACATTAAGAACTTCCTGATGGTATGAACTGTTTGACAGGGAAATGAATCCTCTGTCTGGGCATGTGACTGAGTCTCCTTTTCTGGAGGTTTTAAAATTTAGACTGGATGTCCATCTCTCATGAGTTCTTTTACTATGCATTCCTGTATGGCAGAAAAAAGATTGGATTGGATGGCCCTTGTGGACTGATAACTCTATGATTCTGAGTCTATGACCATTGAGACTGGCAAGTCTGAGCAAAGACAGGCAAATCAGCTAGACTGGGCTTTAATACTACCATATAGGCCATATAGGCTGCATCTACACTGCCATATAATTCAGTTCAAAACAGATAATCTGGATTTTATATGGCAGCAGATCCAGCCTTTGTTGTTTTGGCGTTTTATACCATCCACCACCAAGCCAGATTCGTGCTTTTATTTATCGTGTCAGAAGCGAATTGAGGGTACAGTTGTAATGTATTTAAAAACACAAAGTTAAAAACTTGGCATTATACTAAATGGCCTTTGATTAGCAGCTACCCACTTGGAGTGCCTGGGGTGTTGCTATAAGAAGGTTCTCCATTGTGCATGTGGCAGGGCTCAGACTGCATTGTAATAGATTGTCTGTGGTTTGCTCTTCTCCTCATTCGTATGTCATGGACTCCACTTCATAGCCCCATTTCTGAAGATTGACTCTGCATCTCATGGTGCCAGAGTGCAGTCTGTTCAGTGCCTTCCAAGTCATCCTATCTTCTGTGTGCCCAAGAGGGAGTCTCTCATTCGGTATCAGTCACTGACTGAGGTTCCGAGTGTTAACCTGCCACTTTTGGACTCTCACTTGCTGAGGTGTTCCTGTGAGTATCTCTGTAGATCTTAGAAAGTTATTTCTTGATTTAATACATTGGCATGCTGACTGATATTGGAACAGAGGGTGGGGCAGAGATGTCACTGCCTTGGTCCTTTCATTGCCAGCTGCTACTTTCCAGCATATGTCAGGTGGTGTGACACCTGCTAAACAGTGTAATTTCTCCAGTGGTGTAGGGCATAGGCATCCTGTGATAATGCGGCATGTCCACACCCACTGTTTTAACATGGTGATATGTGTTGTAGATGGGCATGTGTATTCAGTAGCAGAGAAGTGAAACGCTGATGTCTTCACTGTGTCTGGTTTTGTGCCAGTCAGCTTTTGTATGATATTATTTCTAGCACCCACTTTTTACTTGATAGTCAAGCAGTCCTTCCTGTAAGTCAGAGCACAGTCCAGGGTAACTCCCAGGTATTTTGGTGCACTGCAATGCTCCAGTGGGATTCATAGGAAACCTGCTTCATAGGAAATCTGCTACAAAACAGGAGCTTTCTTGTTGAGTTCCAAGGCCAGAGAAACAGGCGAAAACAGAAGAACGACCTGCCTCAGGGGAGCGAGTTTGCTCCATCAGTGTTTAACATTTACACAATAACCAGCTACAGCCAGAAGGGACAGAGAGTTTCATCTGTGCTGGCGATCGTGCCATCACTGCCCTGGAAGTGGATGGACATATGGGTTGGGTCCTTCTGGGGCTGTTCTGGGATTCCATGCCCCTTGCCTTTTCCCTCATGGCAGAAAAGGTCCAGGCATGGGAAGTTACTTTAATTTAATTCAACAACAAGATCAACAACAACACTTTATTTGTAATCCACCCTATCTCCCCAAGGGGACTCAGGGCGGATCTCTGCATATAGACACAATGCAAACATTCAATGCCTGGAGACACAGATACACAGATAAAGGTAAAGGCTTCCCCTTCTGGCACTGAGGAGTAGTGCTCTGGGAAGAGCCTGCACTGAGGAGTAGTTCTGGAAAGAGCCTGCATTGACCGTAGACACCTACTAGGTCATGTGGCCAGCATGACTGCATGGAGCACTATTTACCTTCTTGCCGAGGTGATACCTGTTGATCTACTCACATTTGCATGTTTTCGAACTGCTAGGTTGGCAGGAGCTTGGGCTAAAAGTTCACCCTGTTCTGTGGATTCAAACCACCGGTCTTCCAATCAGCAACTTCAGCAGCTCAGCAGTTTAACCTGTTGCGCCACCGCAGCCCCTTATTTTAATTTAATTTCTTGCAGTTACCTCCCTCTTTCCTTCCCCCGCCATGGGCACAAGAGGTTTCTCAAATAGTTCCCATCCAGGCATTGAAGAAGCTGCATACTCAGACCATTTTGTGTGATGATGGGTTTTTTAAAAAAGTTTGACCAGAAGATATTGGGAGGGATGGGTTGTATTCACTTGGAGGCACGGTCCTATTGTGCACTGCTAAATGAAAACACATCCAAGTCCCTAAGATGGCTTGGCTGCCTTCCAACAGTCAACAGCAAAGAACATTTGATTTAGCCCAAATTGTAGTTAAATGTTGTGGTGACTGAGGCCCCTTCTACACTGCTATATAATCCAGATAATCAAAGCAGATAATCCACATGATCTGCTTTGGACTCAATTATATGAGTCTACACCGCCATATAATTCAGTTCAAAGCAGATAAGATGGATATTAAATAGCAGTTTAGAAGGCACCTGAGATAACATCATGGCAAACACGAGTCAGAAAAGCAGATATCCTCAAAGGATGACTATCTAGTTGTATTTTCAATTTTTAACTTTAAGGTAATGTTTGGTTCTTGGAGACACATGTTTGTTTACCACACTTTCCTCTTGGTTAACACACCCTGTTGTTGTAGCATTTGCTTGGTATGTTTCTTTTGTAGAATGAAGTTGAGCTGGGTGAACTCCTGCTGTCCTTGAATTACCTTCCTAGCGCAGGAAGACTGAACGTAGACATCATTAGAGCCAAGCAGCTGCTTCAGACGGATATGAGCCAAGGTTCAGGTACCCACTTGTGCTTTGTTCTGAATGATGGGCACGCATTGTCTATGTCGCACTGTGTATAACTGAGCAGAGTTACAAGTGTGCAGCACATGGGAAGAAGTGTGCAAAGTTAAAGCGGTACCTTTTGGGACCCTATGTTGTTAGAGAAGGGTGTGGATTTTAATTGACCATGGGCACAGTCTGAGATATAAGTCTTCATCAGATGGAACCAGGGGGAAATGAAGGAAAGAGGGGGAAGTGTGTGGAACTGTCTTGCCCTGTCCCCTCTCATCTTTCCCAGTCATGAGGGATGGCCAGCCAACCCACATCCTGACTGCATTGATGGTTGTATTTCCCTCGCTTCCTCCCTTCTTCTGGCTGTTTGGAGTTGGGTAACTCCAAAGACAGGTGTAGGGCTCACTAAGGACCTAATCAGATGGGTGTAGGAATCACTAAGGACCTCATTAAACAGGTGTAGGGATCACTAAAAAGCCCATCAGATAGGCGTAGGGCTCACTAAGGACCTCATCAGATGGGTGTAGGGCTCATTAAGAACCTCATCAGAAAAGTGTAGAGATCACTAAAGACCTCATCAGATGGATGTAGGGCTCACTAAGGACCTCATCAGACAGCTGTAGGGATCACTAAGCATCTCATCAGAAAGGTGTAGGGCTCACTAAGGACCTCATCAGACTGATGTAGGAATCACTAAGGGCCACACCAGACAGGTGTAGGGTTCCATGTCCATGTTGGTGCCTCAGCCAACTATATTCCCTGTGATTCTATAGCATTGAGCCATGGCAGTTAACGTGTTATCAAACTGTATTTCTTCAGTAGTGCTGATGCTGCGTCCCTCCATTGCAATAATATTTCCTGCTCTCCCCCTTCAGCTGTTGCTTCTGTTGAGTAGCATTTGCTTGCTGTCCAAGGGATCAGTGTATGTGTCTTTCTGTCATTTAGGCTGGCCTTGAATTTTTACCTAGTTGAAAGTCCGCTGTGTACGTTTTGATCTCTGCTGATGAGAATCAGGAGTGAGTCATCAAATGCTTCCATGAATGCATGGAACGTGGCAGCTTCCAAACACCAAACAGAGCTGAGCTGACATTTCTGAGAATATGTTTTACCTGAGAACATTTTTCTCGCTTTCTGTGATACAAAAAGAAGGGCTCTGTGTGGAAATTTTTCTTAATATTCTTCAGCATTTACGCAAGGTTTCCCACAGCCATGCCTCAGGCTGGATCTGCATCTCTCTATAATCCAGATTTTCTGATTTGAACTGGGTTATATGAGTCTACACTGCCCTATAATCCAGTTCAAATCACATCATCTGTATTTTATAGGGCACTGTAGAAGGGGCCTTAGAGTGCCCTATAAAATCCAGATAATCTGGTATGAACCGGATTATATGGTAGTGTAGACTCCTATAATCCAGTTCAGAGCAGACAGTCTGGATGAGTATCTGATTTGATAATCTGGATTATATGACAGTGTAGAACCAGCCCCAGGCAGGCTGCAATGTTCTCCCAGGATCAGGGCAGAGGACTGGATGAAGTTGGAAGAAGATTTGCTTCCAAGCCCTACTGTGGATTATGCTCAATCCATATGACTTCCAAGCACGTTTTAGGGAGGGAGCACCCCTTGCCGCCACACATGGTGTGAGGCATTATGGTAGGGAATGGGATCCTGGATCTCTGGCAATCTTGGAAAAAGACAAGACTCTTTTTAAGAACACATTGGAATTTTCCTTCAAAAGCCCCTCCCTTCTGCCGACAAAGAAATGGTCTCATTGCACATGAGGCACAAACTCATCACTTTGAGCACATGGGGACTCTTCTGTTGAACTCCCCATAGATAACATTAAGGCCATGTTTTGTCCCACACAAAGGTGTCTTTCACTCCAGGATGCAGCTCCAAGTTAGGTTACATTTAGGCAAAGGAGCAAAGCAAAGGCATAGAAAGTAGGAAGCCATCTACACAGAGTCAAAACAAAGCAGAATCTCCAGAGAAAGGGAAGCAAATCTGCAAAGGAGGCACCTTCTACATTGCTATATAAAACTCAGAGTATCTGCTTTAAACTGGATTATCTGGCAGTGTAGACTCATATAATCCAGTACATTGCCATATATCCAGTTCACAGCAGAACATCTAAGTTTTATATTGCATTATATTGCATTTTATATCGGGGCTGGTGGGGACAAGAGACAGGGCCTTCTATGGGGTGGCCCCTCGGCTATGGAATTCCCTCCCAAGTGAAATCAGATCCACTCCTTCCCTCCTGACCTTCCAGAAAAAGGTGAAATCCTGGCTGTGGGATCAGGCCTTTGCGGACTAGATCGATGTGATGGTAGAGCTATGGTTTAATGGACTCTGATGGACTCGAATGGACTGTGTGTAGGATGACAATTTAATTCTGGCGATTTTTCTAATGTTTTACTGTTTTTATGATGTTTTTATAATGTTTTATACTGTTTTTACCATAGATGTATATTTATGCTTTTGTTGTCAGCTGCCCGGAGTCCCTCTGAGGAGGTCGAGATAGGACAGGATATAAATGTCTGAAATAAATAAATAAATAAATTCTAGATGGGGCTTAGATTGGTTTGGAATAGAGCTTCTTTAGTAGCTGTCTTTGTGCTAATTTCCTCTCCAGATCCCTTTGTGAAAATCCAGCTTGTTCATGGATTAAAATTGGCCAAGACCAAGAAGACGTCTTGCATGAAGGCCACCATTGATCCATTCTACAATGAATCCTTCAGCTTCAAAGTCCCACAAGAAGAACTTGAAAATGCCAGCTTGGTCTTCACAGGTAAGTTCTCCAGTCTCTTTTGCCGGATCATGCTTATCCAATAAATCCCTGTCTACATAGTCCATTAAAAAGAACTTTCCCCCTTCTTCTGTGCCATGGTATATGTGAAGGCATCCTGTGGTGAGGCAGAAAAGTATATATAAATAATAATAATAATAATAATAATAATAATAATAATCAACTGCAGGGCTCAATACTATCTCCCATGTTGTTTAATATCTACACTACCCTACATCCTAGGATCTAATCTCAGATTATTTGCTTTGAATGGGATTACATGGATCTACACTGCCATATAATCCAGTTCAAAACAGATAATCTGGGATCAGAAACTGGACAATGTAGATGGGGGTCCGAGGAGGCCTTTGCACTCCTGACAGTTTCTGCTCCCGATCTCCAATACGTTCTGTGACTCTTGGTCTGCTCAACCTTCATGGTGCAATAGTCCTGTTGGAACTCACTTCCAGGTTTCATTTCCAAGTGCAGGATAATCTAACTGGACACACAACTTTTAAGATTCAATTTTCTCTCTCCATTCTTAGTCAGCTCAAGTCAGACATTGCATCAAGCCGTGGGTATAAAACACTCCTGTGGTTTAATGTGCGGGTGGAGAACCAGCCTCCTTCATGTTGCATGCAGCTATGAAGTCCTCTGTGAAAAAGTACCATTGATTTGACACGACCTTTGTCTTTTTGATAATCCAAATCGTATACACCTTCTGCCTTGTTTGCAGGCACATTCATGCTTTGAGACGCTTGCTACTGGCCTCAGTAGCAAGCGTCTCGAAGCCTGAATGTGTCTACAAACAAGGCAGAAGGTGTATACTTTTCATTTCAAGGTTTTGCAAGGATTCAGCACTAATCTGGGTTGGAGGTGGAACGGAGAAATTGCAACACAATAAAGCCCCATCCACACTGCCATATAAGGCAGTTTGGAACTGCATTATATGGTCAGTGTGGACTCATATAATGCAGTTTTAAGTGCTTGGAAATGGATTGTATGACTGCGTCATGCAGTTCAGTCTGCATCACATTTGCAGTGTGATGTTCAGACCGAGCCTCTATTGACTATAGTAGAATTTTCCCTTCCCCTTTCTTTATATTTTTCCTTTCTCCCCGTTGTTTTCTTTTAACACTTCAGTGTCTCTGTTTCAATGGAAGGCTGAAAAATGATGCTGTGGTTTTCATTTTGTACATGAGAGAAACAGGCATTCTGCTTGTGAGGAGAAGGTGCAATTGAATCCATTCAGTTGTTTCCAAACATTTCATCACCAATTTGTTGGTTGCTCATCAGCAATTCAGATCTCACCCGTCAGATGCAGACATGCTCCTCTCTTGAAAGGAAGCAATTAATGAGAACATTCTGCACCATCTTGAATATTATACTGTGTCAGGTGTGAAATTATGGGACCATAACTTGCAGTCCACTCGATGGCCTCATTGTTCACAAAACCCCAATCTTGATTAGAGCAGAGGAGGAGGAACCCTGTCCAAATGCCATTTTTGGAAAGATCTTGCAAGTGTGTTTAGGCCGGGGGTAGAACCAAAGCATGAGTGCGGGAGGAGCAGATATAAATCTTGGACATTTCAGACAAAGCACAGTTTAGTTCTGTGTATGTCTAATCAGAAATAAGCTCCAGTGCATCAGCTCTCATGTGTGCAAAATAATCTCAATGACGGACTGTGTCGCGACACATTCGTATGTCTGCTGTAGTGTGTCGCATGAAGGTTATGAGAAACCTCTGAGTCTATAGGAAGTAAGCAATCAAACATATATATTTAAAAATACAAATGAAAAGGAAGATAGGGAAGACTATAAATAAAGATAACGATGATGATGATTTTAATGAGATATGTTGTTTCCCTATGCATTTTGTCATTACAATTTATGTATGTGTCTCCATATCTCTTATAAGGCTGGGTTAAGCTCGGGTTTTGCTAGACAAACTGAATTACTGTGTTGCAAAATGATGCATGTCTAAAAAGTGTGCCCTATATCCCAAGATCTGATTCCAGATTATTTGAAGTGGATTATATGATTCTACACTGCCAGATAATCTGGGATAAGGTAATCTCAGATCTGATGCTTGGCTTTAATAATAATAACAACAACAATACAACAACAGCAAAAAAACAACAGCAAAAACAGCAGAGAGGAAACAGGCAGGGACATCTAATTACCTTTCAAGAAGAGTTTGCTCCAGGCACAGTCAGACCACTGTATGCTAATCAAGGTGGTCAGTTGAAATATTCACACCTAGCCCAGCTGACAAAAGTCCTTTATCTCACCCTGGTCATTCCACAGATATATAAACCCCTTCCCAGTTCCAACAGACCTCACCTCTGAGGATGCTTGCCATAGATGCAGGCGAAACGTCAGAAGAAATGCCTCTAGAACATGGCCATATAGCCCGAAAAAAACCACAAGAACCTAACAACAACAATAGTTATACAGTGTTCCCTCGCGACTTCACGGTTTGTTTTTCGCAGACTCGCTGTTTTGCGGGTTTTTGCCTCCTGGCAACAATGGAGTGTAGAAGGGGGTTTCATCCTCCCCCACAGGAGAGAGGCAGCCAATCATTTAAAAAGAGAGAGAGAGGAGATATAGAGCAGTATATAAATTACTGCATTATAGTCCCTTCCTTATAGCTAGCAAAAAAAGAAAAAAGAAAAAAAGAGGTGCAAGGTGCCTTTAAATCTCTCCTTGCTTCTGCCTCACCCTCAGAATGTGAGGTATATATATAGCATCCCTACTTCGCGGATTTTCACTTATTGCGGGTGGTCCTGGAATGTTACACTTGCAATAAGTGAGGGAACACTGTAATACACTTTATTTATGCTCCACCCTACTCCGTTAGGGAACTCAGAGCAGATTACATCATTTACATACATAGCTAAACATTCGATGCATTTACAATCATATACAATGAGACACACAAATGCAAACAAAGGCAGAGGCTTCTCCATTCATTTCTGGCTTCTGGAGGCAGTGCTAATCTTTGGCTCTGGGAAGGTGCTTTCTTCCATTTTTCAAGCCAAGGAGCCTGCATTCTCATCTCCTGATTGTGTGGCTGGCAAGATTGCTTGGATTATATGGCAGAATAGATCCAGCCTTTGATGGATTTGTAACTGGTTGATCAGCCAAACCCAAAGGCTGCTTACAAGGCTCCTCTTCACCCTGGAGAGAAGTCTCACTAGGTTCTTGCCATTCAACATTTTTATTAATGAGGGAAGAGAAGGCATGCTTATTGAGTTATATATAAAATAATAATAATAATAATAATAATAATAATAATAATAATAATAATAAATGTGCTGGTGCCTCACCAGACTATAACTCCCATGTTTTCATAGCATTGAGTGATGGCAGGAAAAGTGGCACCAAACTGCATTAATTCTACAGTATAAATGCACCCAGGAGAAATGTACAGTACTACACTTTAAAAAAATGAAATTCAGAGATTGAGAATGAGTGGCACATGCTTTGAACCAGAGTGCATGAGAAAGCGATCATAAACTGAACATGGGTCAACAGTGTGGTGTGGTTACTAAGAAAGCCATTGTGATTCTAGGCAGTGTCAATAGTAATTTATTGTCTAGAGATCAAGAGAAGCCACAAGAATCAGTGTGAATTGTTTCTGTTCTTGACATCTCAAGTAGGGAGCAAGTTGCACATTGCAAGCAGTGTACCAGTGAATCACACAGGCTAAACGGTTAATTATTTGAAATGTTTTACATAATGTAAAAGGGAAAACACTCTCCATGGAAAGAGAATCTTTGGTAACATATGTTAGGAAGCTGGCATACAGATAGTTTGCATGGTGTTGGAATGAAGGAAAGAACACGTTATTTTGGGTGGTGGATTTTGAAGGCGAGGCTGGCACTTGTGGTCATAATTGACATTTATATTTCTGTTATTCAAAGACTTTTTGTTTCAGGTTATATGCTTTGAACTGGATTATATGAGTCTACACTGCCATATAATCCAGTTCAAAGAAGATAATCTGAGTTCTATATTGCAGCATAGATGGGGCCATAGTTTAGCATTATGTGGACACGTCATGGTGTGCCCTGTGCTTCCAAGGTCTTTCTCTACTACTTCAGGCTGAATTTACACTGCCATATAATCCAGATGATCAAAACAGATACTCCCAATGATCTGATTTGAATTGGATTATATTATAGTGTAGGTTTATACAATCCGGTTCAAATCATACAATCTGTATTATCTGCTTTGATAATCTGGATTATATGGCAGTGTGGATCCAACTTTAAAGCATAGGTTCTGTTTATTGCAATTTTCCAGTATGAGAAAGAGTATCAGAACTTTTACAGAACAGTTCTTGGCAGATGTTGACTTTTCTTAATGGGTATTGGTAAACGTAAGGAACCTTGTGTTGACTTCTTTCTTAACATAAGGAACCTTGTAAACATTTCCTTAGCTTAAAGAGCCATTGTCTCTGATAATGTAAAGACATTAATCATTTGTCACTGGCCATCAATGTCAGCAGTTTAAAAGGTAAAGGTAAAGGTTTTCCCTTGACATTAAGTCTAGTGTCCAACTCTGGGTGGTGGTGCAATGTGGCTGGCATGACTGCATGGAGTGCCATTACCTTCCTACCAAAGCAGTACCTGTTGATCTGCTCACATTTGCATGTTTTTGAACCGCTAGGTTGGCAGAAGCTGGGGCTAACAGCGGGATCTCACCCCAATTCCCAGATTTGAACTGCCGCCCTTTTGGTCAGCAAGTTCAGCAGCTCAATGGTTTAATCCACTGCACCACCGGGTAGTAACTTTTAATTACAGTTCATGAATTCTTCACCTCTTGTAGTTTTCCAGGCTTCAATCTTAGGAGGGCATCTCTAGACTATATAGACCTCAACCATACATTTTTCATACAATTCAATTCAAACTGTACATCAGAGCATTACTGTACATCAGAGCATTACAGACCTCTGAACAAACCTCTGAGATGCCATTAGCCACAGATGCAGGTGAAACCTCAGGAATGGATGCTACTGGAATATGGCCATACAGTCAGAAAAACTTACAGCAACCCAATCCTTACACTTATTTTTTTTTAAAGAAGCCAAGTTGTTAAATAGTGTTTTCAAGCTGGCTTGCTTCAACAAATCCATTTTGAGTGTTAGCCACAGAGTATCAGGTTCAGATGGCAATGCAAGATGTGATTAAACAAAACGGAAGACGAAAGCTTTCACCCTTTTACAGCTTCAGTGAGAGGAGACAGAGGTGAAAGAAACAAACCAAAAGCTCTCTTAGGCGCCTTTTCATCATGTTCAATAATGTCCTCAGGAGTTTCCTCCTAATGCATAGCTGAGTGCTGCCATTTTTGGCTATATAAACATGCTGCTGCTGTATTTGTTAAAGCACAGATTTCAGGGCAGGTCCCAAGACATCAGTAGGGGAGTGTGAAAAATAATATTCGCCTGATAATGTCATGTCTGGGTGCATATGTGCAGCCCTCTGATGTTCTTTTCATTGTTCTGAAGGAATTTGTCCCACATCCTTGGATTGCGTGCTACACCACGTTGTGCCTCTCTAAACCTCTTTCTCCAGGGAGAATGTCCTGCAGATATCAGAGGAACACTTGGAGTGTTGTGGTGGGCCCTGGAGGGTGCATTAATGGCCCTGCGTGGCTCTTTCTCAAAAAGGGTTTTCGCAAACACGCTAATGACTGAAAATGAATGCTTTGTAGTTCTGCCTGGTCTGCACCTGATGGCTTCTCTGTAGATCAAGCGCGCTGATAATTATCACTTGGATGACTCATAGGTTGCCAGCATTTGGAAAAATGAAAGGTTAGAAGAATAGCGTTTGCTCTTTAAAAGCAAAACAGAACTTTGATGCTGCTTTGGATCTTTGATGCAGCACATCGACCTGTTGCTGGCAGCACATCATTCAAGGCAGGAGTGTACTAGAAAATGTTGAAGCACAAGGGTCCATCATACAGCTCTTCCACACAGCGACATAACCGAGAATATCAAGGCATATAATCCACAATATCTGCTTTGAACTAGATTATATGAGTCCATGTAATCCAGTTCAATGCCATATAATCCAGACTTTATAAGGCTGTGTGGAAGGGACCATAGTTAAACCCTTAAGACATCTGGTGTTCAGTAGCATCAGGGAATATTTTCTCTCTCAAAAGTCCAGCTCAGGAGGAAGGCAACCTGATATTTTCCAAACATTTTGGACTGAAATCCTGGGTGGGACTTTTGGGAATTGTAGTCTGCAATACCTGTGGACTAGGTACCAGGACCTAGGTATCATGTTTTAATAGTTTTGTGGTATTTATATGTTTTTATCTGTTTTATTGTTTTATGATGCATTGTATTGTATATTTGTTTGAATATAGTGTTCCCTCACTTATTGCGGGGGTTCCATTCCAGGACCACCTGCAATAAATGAAAATCGGCAAAGTAGGGACACCATATTAATTTTAATATGTATACATTATTTTATATATTTTATATATTATTTTCTTACCCATGCTTCCTTACCCACCTCCCAGCCCATCCCAAGGGCACCTGCCTGCCTCCCTGGCCTCCGCAGAGCCTCTGGAACCATGCAAGCAGCAGCAGGTCAGGGAGGCAGGCCTTCTCTGCCACAACTCAGGCCACTGAACTTCTGGGGTCTGTGGAGGCCAGGGAGGCAGGCCTTCCCCACTGTGCCTCTGGCTGCCACACTTCCAGGGTCCCTGGCCTCCACTGGATGTAAATATTTAATATTTAATATTTTTAATTAATATTTTCCAAAACCCTCAAAACAGCAAGTCTGCTAAAAGCGAACCATGAAGTAGTTCGGAACACTGTATGTGGTATTGAATATTGCCAAACTGTAAGCTACTCTGAGTCCCCTTCGGGGTGAGAAAGAGCAGGATAGAAATATAGTAAATAAATAAATAAATACATAAATAAATAAATACCTGAAGTGTACAGTAAAAATAACAATGAATGAAGATTTTATCCACACAAAAAAATGAAATTAAAAAAGGAGTAAGATAAGGATGCCCTCTTTCATCTCTGCTCTTTATTCTAGCAGTGGAAGTTTTGAAAAGAAAGATTAGAGCAAGTAATAATATGTAAGATCAAACAATAAAAAAGAAACTTATAAAACAAAATTGTTTGCAGATGACATAATGATTTTAACTTCAAACCCATTAAAGAAGCCCTAAAAAAGCCCTAAAAATTGCCCACCAATTGATCTAACAGAGGCTTTTTCTACACTGCCAGATAATACATGTTATCAAAGCAGAACATCCACATTATCTGATTTGAACTGGATTATTTTAGTCTACACTGCCATAAAATCCAGTTCAAAGTGTATAACGTGGATTTTATTCAGCTTTGTAGAAGAGCGCAGAGACCCCTTCCAAACCACCCTATATCCCAGGATCTGATCCCAGATTATCTGCTTTAAACTGGATAATATGAATATCCACTGCCAGATAATCTGTGATAAGAAGATAATCTGGGATCAGATTGTGGAATATAGGGGCAGTGTCGAATGGGCCTGATATTCTTGCTGTTTCAGTACAAATGTATCCAGTACTTAATATCAATTTGTTTTAGTAGGCACCTTTAATACAGAATCCTTTTTTGCTTTTTTAAAAATGTTATTTATAAATTTATCAAACAAAATGTATAAGTATACATTCTTCCTTCTTTTAACAACATCTTAGACAGAAGAGTATGTCATATTATGTACAATGTAACTAAAAAAATCAAAAAGATCTTTAAATATATTTCTTATCATTTTTTTAAACTTTCCATTACAACTTAAACTATGCATACCCCTACCACACACCTTTTATCTACTTATACAGGTTTTCTTTTTTATAATTAGTATTATACAATTTTCCCCTCTTCCCCTTCCCCTTAGTTTGTGCCCCCTTCACCAGGACCAACCTACTCATGTTATTTCACAATTCCAAAATGTCAATTCCAAAACAATGACATTTTGGAATTGCAAAATCCTTTTTTCTAGCAGGATTTCTACATCTCCGTCACTTCTGTTTATTTATATGTGCCTTTGTATTTTTCTTCAAAACAACAGGGAAGTTTTCTTGCAGTTTGAGGGCTAATCAATGGCCACAAACAGTTTTTGTACTGCACGTTTCACCTGGTTTCAGCTTTATTTTTCATTGGTATTTGTTCTCTTCAGTCTACGGCCACAACGTGAAAAGCAGCAATGACTTCATTGGGCGGATCGTGATTGGCCAATACTCAACTGGCTCACCTGAATCCAAACACTGGCGAAGGATGCTCGGCTCCCATCGCACCGCCGTGGAGCAATGGCACAGTCTCCGGTCGCGGGCCGAATGCGACCGCGTCTCACCAGCATCCCTGGAGGTGACATGAGGAGGACGGTGACAATGCTGCCAACAGCTATTGAGCAGCAATAGATACACAAGACAAATCACCCACATATTTGCACACGGACACCATGGAATCAACAGCAACTGGTAACAGAATAGTTGCGTTAACCTCCGTGC
Organism: Anolis sagrei; assembly: GCF_037176765.1. Lineage (NCBI taxonomy): Eukaryota > Metazoa > Chordata > Lepidosauria > Squamata > Anolidae > Anolis > Anolis sagrei. Next base: position 25,460,756 of record NC_090034.1, on the reverse strand, counting down.
CTCCGTCAACATTCACTCATAAGTCCCATTGTTTACTTGTTTCAGGACCATGGACCCACCATTTGTACCAGCCACTACATTCACATTTATGGTCTTGACATTGCTGTGTAGGACAGTGGAGACTGTTCCAAAGGTGTTTCACAGATACATTATAAGGATTCCTTTTTGGCCTGCTGTGTCATTGTCTAGTGCAGACCCCAAACTGAAAATGCTGAGTTGCTTTTCAGTTGCCTTTACTAAACCTTAACTCTACATCCCTGTGAATCAGTGTATTGGAAGGTGTCCGTTCCCATGTCTTTTTGTTGACGAATGTGCAGTAAATAGGATAGAATGTCAAAATGCTGTTTTAGGATTAGAGTGTAGGGCACAATCAGTCATGTCTAAATCCAGTCTCTTGCCTGTGTACACACTTTTAAAAATGTGCTGTGTGTTTTTCTGTCTGGAATTGAACGTGTGGGTGGAATGTAATGGAAGCAACCATCTCTTTCCTCTTCCTCTCATGAATTGACATTGTGTCGCATGAATCCAACCTCATGCTGCCAAAGAATCCCTGGGACACTACCGTTAAAAGCTACAATGGGTCTACTTTTATGGAAACCCATTAAAGCCAAGCTGTCTCTTTTCCAAAGTGGGGGATTCTAGGCTACAGTCTGTCTCTAGAATTCCAGGGGTTTTCAGAGGTTTGGAGTGTATGAGCTGCATCATTGGCTTGCTTCCCCTCTGCAAACATGAAATGGTACAGGACATCTGTGTACAGCAAGAGCCAGTCATCTGGTCAGATGGTTCTGGACTGTGGGACTTGTACTCAAGAACCTCTTAAAGGCCAAATATTCCCCACCACAAATGCATGTATGAGGTGAGGGCTGTTAAACTCAACTTCATTGAGAGCCACATCAGCCTCAGGGTTGCCTTCAAAGGGCCACTGAAGCCATGGGTGTGTCATGAATACTTTTTAAACATTAAAAACATTAAAAGGGTTCTTTTATTTCATTCACAATGAGACAAAGTATACCACAGAAATACAAAGAAAATAAGTAGACACACAGACTCTATAGCTACATTGGGTACACAAACAAGGGGGTATTACATTTCACTCAACAGTCACACACATATAAACATTCATCATGCATAGATTGCCATCTCTTCTTCTTTCTCCTGGAAAAGAGATCCCGAAGTAGGCCAGATTGTGTTCCCTGCAAATCTGCCATTCTGCGAATACACCATCTCCTTCTATCCATTCAGAATCCTCTGGTCTGCCACAATTTTTGGGCAATAAAATATTTCTGCTGATGTTGTTCCAAAAGTTGTAAACGAATGACAGGTGTTTTCTTGCTAAAACATGCTGACTCCATCAGTTCCTGCGCAGATGTTGGCTTTTTTTCCTTAACTGATAATTGGTTTTCCTTCTTAAGTAAGGAATTCTTGTAAACACTTCTTTAACTTAGAAGAGTCATTGTCTCTGGTAATGGAAACATGTGTTTTCCACCAAGAGTTCAACACTTAATCATTTGTCAGTGGTCATCTATGTCAGCAGTTTAGCAACTTTTAATTATACTTCATGAATTCTTCACTTCTTTTTGTAGTTTTCCAGGCTTCATTTCTTAGGATGGCATCTTTTGCTTCTGTAAGTCCCAACTATACTTCTTTCATACAATTCAGTTCAATCCATATATCATTTTTGTCAGACTGAGAATCTGTGGATACAGAGAAAGGACCAATTGTAATTTCTTTTACATAGTGGTCGGTGCCCTTTAGTTTTTCCCCTGTTTGGTCCCCAGATGAGTAACAACTCCCATCCCTTTTGATGATCCACCATGTGGACCAGGAATGATGGGAATTGCAACTCAACAGAAATTTTGGCTCTGAAGTTGGGCAAATTTTAAGGTCAGGCATCATCTCCACCAGCCTTGCATCTCAATGCAAATCTCTCTCTCCTGACTCAACAGAACAAAGTGCAGCCTCCCAAATATTCCTGTATCCCAACTCCCATCTGTTCTAGCCATGATAATGTCTAATGATGAGGAATACAAGAGTTGTAGCCCGGCATCTGGAGGAGGGCCATATACAGTGACACAGGAGATCAGATTTGGTGTATGGTCCTTGAGTTGGACACACATGTATTAAACCTTGACCAGACTGTTGCTTGGTGTGCACCACTAGGCGCGTGCCACTAGCTGAAATACTTTTAGCCTTCAAAGAACAGGAAACAAAGAACAGGTGCCTTGAATGCGATTTTTCTGCTTCTTGGCAGGGGGTTGGACTAGATGGCCCATGAGGTCTCTTTCAACGCTATGATTCTATGATGGAATCAAATGAAGAGGTGGGGAACTTGTATAAAAAACCTTTTAGAAGCCTTTGAGGAAACATTCACTCAGAGGCTCATGCCAAGTTGTTTCATCAAATTGTGACATCGACATGAGCTGTCTGCCCTCCTCCCTGTTGGATTTCCATGTGTTGACCTATTCCTGTTTGTGCTTCAGAAAAAAATTGCCTCACCTTATACTTAAAAACATGGTGATTTTTAGAGTCTATATCAGTGTTATCCTAGCAAGCCAGCACACTGAGCCCCAACCTGAAAAGGACATCATCGCCACATGAGAAAAATTCATGCCAGTTGGTTGGTAGAAGCGAAGGTTGTGGGGCTTTCTTAGTCCTTAATCATGAGGAGGCAGCCATATCTTCAGTGTATTTTAAAACCATGTTCCCCCTCTTCCCCAAAGTGGCAAGTCCTCAAATTCAAACAGTTCTGCTTGGATGATTCTGTACGGTTATCCTCCTGATCAAGAATATGAGAAGGCATATTTAAAGAAAATAAAGTTCTGTCTATTTGTGTGAAGAATGAAGCAAGTCTTATTGTGTTTTTTTTTTTGTATACTACTTTCCTAAAGAATGACAACCATCAGTGTTTTTATTTTCTTACCATTCTCTCGAAGAGAAATTAATCTGAGTTGAGTTGCTGTGAGTTTTCCAGGCTCTATGGCCATGTTCCAGAAGCATTCTCTCCTGGTGTTTTGTCCACATTTGTGTCAGGCATCCTCACAGGTTGTGGGGTGTGTTGGAAACTAGACAAGTGTTGTTTATATATCTGTTGAATGTCTAGGGTGGGAGAAAGAACTCTACAGATATATAAACCTCACTTGCTTAGTTTTCAACAGATCCCTCAACCTCTGCAGATGCCTGCCATAGATGTGGATGAAACATCAGGAGAGAATGCTTCTGGAACATGGCCATACAGCCTGGAAAACTCTCAGCAACCCAGTGATTCCGGCCATGAAAGCCTTCGACAACACTTTAATCAGAGATATTCCGAACTCACAATTGTTTCTACAGAGTGGCACATTCAGCCAAATTTTGCATTGTTAAGCATCTTTGCTCTTAAATCCAGTGTGCCTTTTTATTTATTGGCTTGTTTTGTATTCCAGCTTTCTCTCAAAGTAGAATGGCACATATGCTTTGTAGCTGCTTTGCACTCCGTAAACTATTTGTCTGCCCTTGGGTGGGATGGAGGATGCTGTTCTATCTCCAGGATTGAAATAACATTCATTCGTCACATTCAAGTCCCGCTTGCCTTCCATGAGCTTGCAAATCAGGCTTGCTAATGGCACCCTTCACACTGGGTTAATAGACAATGGTTACTTCTCCCACTATGGGCATTATTCCACACATATTGTATATTATATACTTCACTTGCTTGACCACCATCAGATCCTCTGAAGATGTCAGTAGCCACAGATGCAGGTGAAACATCAGGAGAAAATGCTGCTAGGACACATTGGCTGTACAGCCTGGAAACACAACACTCCAGTGATTCTGGCCATGAAAGCCTTCTACAATACAATTCCTACAAATGCTTGCTAGTTAGTCTTACTACATTGAATGAAGATGCTTGTTCACTACGTGTTTCAATAAAGAACACACTCCAGGTGTTGTCTTCTTGTTGTTGTCCCTGGAATCCTGTTTCTTTCTGCTCTTTTGATCATGGGTTTGCCTGATCAGTTTGGCTTCAGGAGACAAATGGGTTCTGCTTCCCTGATGGTTGAAGAGTGAAAGAGCTTTGACCCACCTGTTATTCCCAGTCACCCTTGTAATCCTCTTCTTCGAATCAGCACTGACCTCCTGCACTTCACAGACCAGTTGTGCAACTTAAAAGAAGTTAAAGAGGGTCAGCTGCATGCAAAACAGGCAGAATTGTGCATGAGTAAGTATATACAGTCCTCCTTGTGTTCTCTTGCTTTGGTATGGCTGCAGACATTATGCTCTGCCTTTAAATGGAAGAAGAAGCTTTTAAAAAATGGAAACTGAAAAAAATAAAACTCTGTGCTCTGGACTAGGACTTATTAAATGTTTTTCCACTTGGGACCCCTTTTCTGCCTGAGATATTTTTATGCAGCCCCAGGTATATAGGTATATAAAATAAGTATAAAACTAAAACATTGACTAATAAAAAAGGCTCTCTAAATTTGCTGATTTTCCTATTTATGAAGTACTGCTGAAGCCTCTTTTGCAGAGTCCACTGTAAACACTCTTTAACAGATTTGTGTATATGTCTAAAACAGCCACTAGGTGGCGTGCAGAAACCTGTCATTGTTGCCAAATGTTATTGTGACCCCAATGTTGAGCTCAGGGGACCCCATTTGAGGTCAGGACTCACAGCTGAAGATAAGAAGTGTTCAAGACTGCTGCAATACAACCCTCCTCAATCAGCACAGTTTGCATCAGGAATGAGATTGCCTTCTTTAGCTTATCCTGGGGATTCCTGACTCTTGATTGTCAGGATTTGGAATATCTGTCCTGTACATATATCTGTATGAGAGGGAGGGAAGTGTCAGTGTGCATGCGCATGAGAGAGAAAGAGAGAGGATGAAGTAGAGAAATCGAGAGACAGAGATGGATTTGTGTATGTACGTACGCAAAGTTCTTGCGTTTGTGTAAGAGGGAGAGAATGCTATATGTCTTATAGAATCATAGACTCATAGAATCAAAGAGTTGGAAGAGACCTCATGGGCCATCCAGTCCAACCCCCTGCCAAGAAGCAGGAATATTGCATTCAAATCACCCCTGACAGATGGTCATCCAGCCTCTGTTTAAAAGCTTCCAAAGAAGGAGCCTCCACCACACTCCGGGGCAGAGAGTTCCACTGCTGAACGGCTCTCACAGTCAGGAAGTTCTTCCTCATGTTCAGATGGAATCTCCTTTCTTGTAGTTTGAAGCCATTGTTTCGCGTCCTAGTCTCTAGGGAAGCAGAAAACAAGCTTGCTCCCTCCTCCCTGTGGCTTCCTCTCACATATTTATACATGGCTATCATATCTCCTCTCAGTCTTCTCTTCTTCAGGCTAAACATGCCCAGCTCCTTAAGCCGCTCCTCATAGGGCTTGTTCTCCAGACCCTTGATCATTTTAGTCATCCTCTTCTGGACATATTCCAGCTTGTCAATATCTCTCTTGAATTGTGGTATCCAGAATTGGACGCAATATTCCAGGTGTGGTCTAACCAAAGCAGAATAGAGTGGTAGCATTACTTCCCTAGATCTAGACACTATGCTACTATTGATGCAGGCCAAAATCCCATTGGCTTTTTTTGCCACCACATCACATTGTTGGCTCATGTTTAACTTGTTGTCCATGAGGACTCCAAGATCTTTTTCACACGTACTGCTCTCGAGCCAGGCATCCCCCATTCTGTATCTTTGCATTTCGTTTTTCCTGCCAAAGTGGAGTATCTTGCATTTGTCAGTGTTGAACTTCATTTTGTTAGTTTTGGCCAATCATCTCTTTGGCCAATCATCTCTGTCAAGATCGTTTTGAATTCTGCTCCTGTCCTCCTGAGTATTGGCCATCCCTCCTAATTTGGTGTCATATGCAAACCTGATGATCATGCCTTCTAACACTTCATCTAAGTCATTAATAAAGATGTTGTACAGGACCGGGCCCAGGACGGAACCCTGCTGCACTCCACTTGTCACTTCTTTCCAAGATGAAGAGGAAGCATTGGGGAGAATCACCCTCTGGGTTCGTCCATTTCACCAATTACAGATCCATCTCACTGTAGTTTTGCCTAGCCCACATTGGACTAGTTTCCTTGCCAGAAGGTCATGGGGGACCTTGTCGAAGGCCTTACTGAAATCCAGGTACGCTACATCCACGGCATTCCCCGCATCTATCCAGCTTGTAACTCTATCAAATGCATTGGTGCATTTGTGTGTGAGACAGACAGTGGGTATAGTGAATATATGTGTGGATGAGTGAGAGATGGTATATGTGTGCGCTTGAGAAAGAGAGAGATGCTTGTATGTAAACACAAGAGTGTGAGGGTTGCTGTGAGTTTTTTGTGCTGTATGGCTCGGCTGTTGCTGCCTGGGAGACCCTGTGTTTGGGAGGAGTTGACTGGCACTTGATCGTTTGCTGTTTGGAGTTCCCCTGTTTCTAGTGATGTTCTTTATTTACTGTCTTGATTCTGTTGTTTTTTTTAAATACTGGTAACTAGGTTTTGTTCATTTTCATGATTTCCTCCTTTCTGTTGAAATTGTCCACATGCTTCTTATGGATTTCAGTGGGTTCTCTATGTAGTCTGACATGATTGTTGTCTGAGTGGTCCAGCCTTTCTGTGTTCTCAAATAATATTCTGTGTCCAGGTCGGTTCCTCAAGTGCTCTGCTATAGCTGACTTCTCTGGTTGAATTAGTCTGCAGTGCCTTTCATGTTCTTTGAATTGTGTCTGGGCAATACTGCTGTGTTTGGTGGTCCCTATGGAGACACTACTCAAAAAAGGGGGAATTCCAGACAGCAAACAACCAAGTGCCAGTTAACACTTCCCAAACAAAGGATGCCCCCAGGCAGCAACAGGCTACTCCATGCTAATCAGGTGGGCTAATTGCAAAATTTACACTTGCTTCAAACAGATAAGGGTTTTTTACCCCATTCTGGATGCTCCACTTGCCTCATTTCCAGCAGACCTCTGAACAAACCTCTGAAGTTGCCTGCAATAGATGCAGGTGAAACGTCAGGAGAAAATGCTGCTGGAACATAGCCATACAGCCCGAGAAACTCACAGCAACCCAGTGATTCCAGCCATGAAAGCCTTTGACAATACAGTGAGAGTGTGAGTTTGTGTGTGAAAGAAGGGGATGGGGGTGAGAGGGGCATTTATGCGTGAGTGGAAGAGAGAGGTGGGGGAAGGTAAGTGTGTGAGACGGGGGGGGGGGATGTAATTCTCCTGTGAGGAGCCAAAAGTTCGGGTTGGAAGTCCTTCCTTGCAGAGGAGGGAGTTGTCCACAAAGCCTCCAAGTAGCAGCAGCAGCTCCACTTATTTCTTTGGTGGCATTTCATACAGAGGGGCCGGGAGCTGCTACAAGGAAGCATTGAACAGCCAGCTGTCTGCTGCTCTGGAGGGACTTCTTCTCAGTCATGATATTCAGATGGAATTGGTATGCTACCCTCAGTGGGACATTCCTCATCATCCAGGCTTTCCCACACACCAATATTAAAATCAGTCAAGGTAAGTCTGGTTTGAACATTGTCAAACTTGCCATGAGCCATGGCTTTTGCACCTTTTTTTTGATCAGGCTGAAGTTTTATTTTAATCCTAAACACCAGCTCCTAATCCTTTTCTCCTTCCTTCCTTCCTTCCTTCCTTCCTTCCTTCCTTCCTTCCTTCCTTCCTTCCTTCCTTCCCTCCCTCCTTCTCTCCCTCCCTCCCTTCTTCCTTCCCTTCCTTCTTTCTTCCCTTCCTTCATTCTTTCCTCCCTCCTTCCCTTCCCTCTTTCCTTCCTTTCTTCCTTCCTTCCTTCCCCTTCCTCCCTCCCTCACTCCCTCCCTTCCTTCTTTTCCCCCCTCCCTCCCTTCTTTCTTTCCTCTCTCCCTCCCTCTTTCTTTCCCTCCTTCCTCCCTCTCTCCCTTCTTTCTTTCTTTTCTTCCTTCCTTCTTCCCTCCCTCCCTCCCTCCCTTCTTTCTTCCCTCCCTTCCTTCTTTCTTCCCTTCATTCATTCTTTTCTCCCTCCCTTCTTTCCTTCCCTCTTTCCTTCCTTTCTTCCTCCCTTCCCCTTCCTCCCTCCCTCCCTCCTTCCTTCCTTCCTTCCTTCCTTCCTTCCTTCCTTCCTTCCTTCCTTCCTTCCTTCCTCAATTACACGAAGTGACATTTTTGTTCCTAGGTTATAAATGTCATTTCCTAATTGTTTCTGTCATAAAAAACATAAAAAAAGGTTTATTAAATTGCACAAACTCTGTTTTTGTGGGACATCCTGCTCTAGCACGTTGTGCTCTAGTTTGTCAATGAATATCTTGTCATCGAGTCTCAACCAATTCAACCTAGTTTGTGGCAGCCACAAAAACAAAGTTTCTGGAGTAGAACAAGTACTTTCAAAGTAAGGACTGCACAATGGAACAGGAAATCACACCAGGAACAGAATTTCTTTTCAGATTTTGTTAGATAGTGTTATTAAATGACAATAATTGGTATTAATCGATGACTGTGTAGGAATCAAGACATACTGATAAAAAGGTAACTCAGAAAGTTTTGAAAACTCTCTTCAATTTTCTCACTGATTCCATTGACAAATATTGTCTCTGCTTCATACAAAAAAAAAATGCAAATCCTGGGAAAGTTACATTTCCAAACTGTGTTAAAAATATATTTACACAGCAAATGCCTTATCAACTGGGACTGCTGGCATTATTACAGTATGCCTGGTATTATTTGTCCATTGAATAAATCTCTTCCATTTCATTTCCAGGCAACTGTTTGAATGAATTATGTGCATCTATTTGTATTATTAAGTGGCCATGGAGTTCTGGATTATTATTCAGCTGCCATGCAATGAGACAACAAATGGCTTGAGGTCATCTTTTTAATCATGTACTTTTAAACTTTACTGAAATCTTTTAATTTACTGAAACCGTAGCTACTATGTTGAGAGAGTAAATGGAAAATAGCTGTTAAGAATTGTGGGAGTTGAAGTCCAAAACATCTGGAAGGCTGAAGTTTGCTTAGACCTGTTTTAGACTCATCAAACTGCGGACTTGTCCTTTTGCTGGTGATCAACTCACCCAAATAGGAGCCCCCGGTGGTGCGGTGGGTTAAACCCCTGTGCTGGCAGGACTGAAGACCAACAGGTCGCAGGTTCGAATCCGGGGAGAGGCGGATGAGCTCCCTCTATCAGCTCCAGCTCCTCATGCGGGGACATGAGAGAAGCCTTCCACAAGGATGATAAAAACATAAATTCATCTGGGCGTCCCCTGGGCAACGTCCTTGCAGACGGCCAATTCTCTCACACCAGAAGCGACTTGCAATTTCTCAAGTCGCTCCTGACACGACCAAAAAAACCTCACCCCAATCTTATGCCTATTGATCCTCCTTATTTGCCTTCATTTTAGAGTAGGAATAGCAAATCAACCCAAGGGCAATTAAGATATCTTTGATCATTATTCCCCCATGTGAGCTCAAAAGGCTCATGGCTAGTCTTCAAATGACTGACAATTTGACAAGCAAGGTGCTAATAAGGGATTGGCCTGTTCCCCTTTCTTCTCGGTCACATTTAACCTCAACATTCCTGGAGTCACCTCTTGCGCACTGGAGCTAATCAAATTAATGGGGACCTGCTGGGATAAGTTGGTGGAGCACATCACAAGGTTGAATGGCTCCGGTTTCTTCATTTTTCCATGAGACTTGGGGTTAAGAAGCCATTTGCTGAAGAGAATATTATTATTAGTTGTAGGAGTAGGAATAGTACTTATATCCCACTTTTTCTCTACCAAAGGAGACTCAAAGTAGCTTTTCAAAAGTCAACACACAGAAAATTTGTGTTAGGACCTAAGTTACTGTCTTGACGCACATAGTGTGGAATGGTCCTATAATACTCCTAAACTAGAAAAACATCTGTTTCTGTTTTATTGACTATTATAAAGCCTTTGACTGTGTAGATCATACTAAATTGTGACAAGTCCTTGGTGGTATGGGGATACCAAGTCACCTTGTCTGTCTCCTGAGGAATCTGTATCATGACCAAGTAGCAACTGTAAGAGCAGACCATGGAAAAACAGACTGGTTTCAGATTGGGAAAGGTGTATGGCAGGGCTGTCTACTCTCATCCTACCTATTCAACTTGTATGCAGAACACATCATGTGATGTGCAAGGCTTGATGAATCTAAGGCTAGAGTTGAAATTGCTGGAAGAAACATTAACAACCTTAGATAGACAGATGATACCACTTTGATGGCTGAAAGCGAGGAGGAGGAGTGTCTATCATACAAAAGCTGACTGGCACAACCTGGGGATCACAATCAGACACAGTGAAGACATCTGCCCTTGGGCTTTGCTACTCTGCTGCTGAATACACATTCCCAGTGTGAAATACATCTCACCATATTAAAGCAGTGGATGTGGCTCTTAATGAGACATGCCACACTATCACTGGATGTCTACACCCAACATCGCAGGAGAAATTATACTGTTAAGGCAGTATTGCACCACCTGGCATCTGTCGGGAAGTAGGAGCCAGTAATGAAAGGACCAAGGTATTGACATCTCTGGCCCATCCTCTGTTCAGATATCAGCCAGCATGCCAACATCTTAAATCAAGAAATAGATTCCTAAGATCTACAGAGACATTCACAAGAACACCTCAGCAAGCAAGAGTCCAAAAGTTGCAGACGAAAACCTGGAACCTCAATCAGTGGCTGAGACTGGGCACACAGAAGACTGGGCAACGTGGAGGGCACTAAACAGACTGCACTCTGGCACCACAAGATGCAGAGCTAATCTTAGGAAATAGGGTACGAAGTAGAGTCCGCAACATTTGGGTGTGGAGAAGAGCAAACCACAGACCACCTTCTACAATGCGGGTTGAGCCCTGCCACAAGCCCAAAGGAGGATCTTCTTACAGAGACACCAGAGGCATTCCAAGTGGCGAGCTTCTGGGCAAAGGATATGTAGCATAATGTCAAGTTTTTAACTTTGTGGTTTTTCTATACATTATAACTGTATTTCCAATTTGCTTCTGACACAACAGACAAACAAACAAACAAATAAATAATCCTTGTATTTGGGAACCTTCCCAAGTCTTTATGTCACAATAACTTGGGGGAGATGGGATTGTGAATAAGACAAGCACAGTAAAGTATAATTTGTTTCTGCCACATACAAGCATTTATTCCAGCATTTAATCCGGGGACAGAGTGAATGAGCTCCCTCTGTCAGCTCCAGCTCCCCATGCGGGGACATTAGAGAAGCCTCCCAGAAGGATGATAAAACATCAAAATATCTGGGCATCCCCTGGGCAACGCCCTTGCAGATGGCCAATTCTGTCACACCAGAAGCGACTTGCAGTTTTTCAAGTCACTCCTGACATGAAAAAAAATCTATGTGTATAATAAAAGTCAAAATATGTATATATGTAATGTATATATATAGCTATCTACCTACCTATGTTTGTATGTATTGTTCAAGATGGTTCCCACATCCAGAGAAACCTGTGAACACCGCTGACAATGGATCTGGACCAAACTTGGCAGACATACTCATCATGACTAACCTTAACTACTGCTTGAGTTTGGGGACAATCACAAATAATGATGGGAATTGTAGTTCACCTACATCTATATGTTAGAGACTGGGAATTTATGGTGACAGGCCCAGAAGGCAAGGGAGGAAATGAGATTCCGATGAGGTTTTCCAACAAGGCTTTATTTCAAGTTGATCAACATGAGATGAATAGCCTCTTGACCATCCTGGTCAAAGAACAAAGACCATTCACACCTTTGTGGCGTACTTAACAATGGTTTTATATCAAACTTGTAAAAACAACACGTAAGCAACTTCTGATTGGTTGTTTTGTTTCTACCATTACAGCATATTCATGTTTCTGTTGAATGTGTGACCCTGAGCTGTAATTTTATCTATCTGTAAGCTTGCTTATCCAAGGCAGAAAGAATTTGTGGGAGTATGGGAGTATATCTGCTTGTGTGGAACACAGGCAATTATTTTTTCCTATCAGCAGCAGCTGTTGGCAAGCAAAGCTCTCTCAATAGACAGGGATTCTGGGTCTCAATAGACAGGGATTCTGGGACTTGTAATAACTGGAAATTTATTTTTCTTAATCATGTCCCTATATTCCCTCCTCTTCTTGTTGCTAAGCGAAGCCTTTGAAGCGAGCGTTGCAATCAGTAGTATAAACAATATCATTGTCTTTTGTCATAGCTATCTCTGACACTGTCTCTATCTTTGTTCTATTTTTTCATGTGAACCTGGCAGTGTCAACATTTGCATGTATAGGGTTCTATGCAGGGATATCATATTTTTAGCAGTTATTGAATCTATGAGGCTTTGAGTTATCAAGCCTTTTTCCATCAAAGTAAAACAGCACAAGAATATCAATAGCATTATGACAATTATAATTTGAGACATAACCAAACTTTTAACCATTGTAAGTCTGGAAACCATGATGTGTATATCTTGGAAACATCTTTTCATTTTGCAACAAAATGCATAGACCCCCTTCTCTGTTTAGGTGGTCTATTGTCAATCTGTGTTGCATCTGGGTGTCTTTTATCATATAGTTTGTCAATTTCTCTAGCTGTGCTGAAATGTGCCAGTTAATGTTATTTTAATCTATGGAAACAAGATTGCACCAATTCTTTGTGATCCAGTGAAGTATGCATTGTCAGTGTCATTGTTATGTGTCACTTTGTGCCCCTTGAACTCAGGCCCATCCAAATTGTTTTGTCCTATGTCTCAAGCAGCTGTTGTATCAAAGACTCTCAATCTGGACATGTGCCATTTTAGAGTGGGGCAGTATCTTTCCTTCTTGCCCAACTTCTGTAAATCCAGTAGAATCCTGCCCCAATCTTGCCAGTGTCTTTATATGCATGTTGTAATGCAATGCGGAATCATCTGCACATGTCAAATTCTGTTTAGTGGTATCGGTCTGTGTCTTGTATATCTGACAGGAGTACAGTGATGTCACGTCTATGGTATTGTCCCAATTGGACATGGGGCACGGTCATAGTGAGATGTCTTTTCTGTCAGTGAGGTTTGGGCTGAGCTAAGTGGTGCACAAGGGCGTACAAAGGTGTAAGGGGGTGAAGACCTCCCCTTTTTCAAATTGAATTAACTGGGATCATCTGTCTGATCAGTTGTCTGTTGTATGGTTATGGTGTTTAGAAGTGAGCTGTTTGTTTGTATCATACCCAACAGACCTGCGCATGCAATCCTTTTGCAATGCAATTTACCAATTGGTGGAGGGTATCCTTCTCCCATTTTGTTGTAATGGGGTGTGGCATCAGGCTGTGAATGACATCACCTCTGTTTCTTTCTAAAACACAGTTGTAAACACTTGACTGAAACAGTATAAACAAATGAAAGCTTATCAAGCTAGCAATCAGAACTAAATGGTAACAATAACCACTTTAACGATTTAGCAATAGAAATCATTCAACTTGAGAAAGGATATCAAGTCCAGGTCTTGCTGTCTAGCCCAAATGTGGCCATGCACATATGTGAAATCCAGTTTTCATTATCAGGACCAAACGTGGCCGCACACATATGTATCCAACCTTTATGTCTTTTTAGTCTCCTGTATAAAGGCAATCTGAGTCAAACTGGGAATGTGTTCCCCTTCTTGATTGAAGAAATGAGTCTATTAAATTCCAGGTAAAATGAAGAAAGTCTCTAAGTCCAAAAAGTCTCTGTATCCAGCAAAGTATCTAGTCTCTAAAGTCAATCTCTGTGTAAAGAAAGTCTATAAAATAAAGTCACCATATCTCACGTCTTTAGCTTTAGCCTATCCAGCAGGTGGTGCTTTGGATAGGCTCCTGTATTTTGGACTCCCATTAGGCTTCCCAGCTGGCTATGATGCCTTTTGGATATCCAATTTAGGATCCGGGTCTCATACCAGGAGCTCAAGAGCTGAAAAAGATAAATAGAAAGATAGTGAGAGGAAAAGGGGGAGGGGATACTGATTACCCATTTGTTGAAGTCTTTTTGGCCAGTTCTGTCGTCAGCTCCATCAACATCCTTCGCTTCTATATCCATTGGCGGGCCTCTACGATCTCCCACTCCGAAGTCCTCTCGACCAATCTTCATCCTTTTTAAACAATTTTCCACGGTTTTCCCCACGATTTATCTCACGGTTCCTCTCCACGATTTATCTCATAGTTCCTCCATCCATCTGCTGTAAGCAATCCTTTATCATTCCATCTTCGACTTGCTTTTCCAACTTCAACCTGCTTTTTTTTAACTAAATAAACAGTTTAACCTTTTTGCTGGCAATGTCTCTCAAATCTGGCAAAAAAAAAACAGAAACCTTCTTGGCCCTTTGTAAGGCATTGTCTTTTAAATCTGGCAACTCCAGGGCAAACTGCCCTGTCTTTCTGGTTCAATGTCCCATTTCAGAATTAATTCTTTCAGTAACTTTGTAGAGGGATTGGGTCAAAATAACAAAATCTGTAGAGGTATTTTGTCCTATGTTTGAAGAAAGCTGTGAAATATAGCCACCTCGGGCTAAGAACTATAATGGAGGCTGGATGGCCATCTGTCAGGGGTGATTTGAATGTAATATTCCTGCTTCTTAGCAGGGGGTTGGACTGGATGGCCCATGAGGTCTCCTCCAACTCTTTGATGTTATGATCTATGATTCATGTCCAGGGTTATTGTATCCACATAAAGTAAATTCTGTTGTAAAAATCAATTGCTGGCTTCCTTTTGAATTAAATACCAAACCAAACAAACAAAAAACAATGTAAAGAACTCTGTTTATCAATCAGTGTCGCAATCTACCTACAGGTAAGCTGCGGCTTGGCTTTTAAAAAGGCAGTTTTGTTTTGTTTTTTTGTTTAACTTAAAACATATTTTATCTGTTGACATCTTGAGGGAGTTTCTATGTACTCCTAACATAAAACCACAGCGGTCACCTCACTGTCATATGAAGAAGAAAAAACCCATCTTGTTATCTTGTGTCTCCAACCCAAAAACTTTGTGTTTCAAAACAATTTTAGACATGAATCCTGTGCCTCTTCTTTGTCTCAAGAGAAGTTGCAGGGAAATCCCTATTTTCTGTAAATTATTAGCTCTCACACAGTTCCTAGTGTGGCATCTTTAAATAGCTAAAAGAAAAAGTTTAAACTTTCAACATCTGAGGATGCCTGTCATTGGTGCAGGCAAATTGTCAGGAGAGAATGCTTCAGGAACATGGCCATTCAGCCTGAAAAACTTATAACAACCCAAACTTTAAACTTGGTCCACACACAGATGTAACTTTCCCCTTTCGGCACAAGCCTCAAAATGTCCCAACCTGCAAGGAGTTAATGTCCATCAGCAGTTCATAAAGGAAGGGAGGGCAAAATGAAGCATTTTCCCCTTTGAACCAGAAAGCTACAAGGAGCTCTGGTAAGCATTCATAAATTTGAACACAAAAAATCCAAAACGGTATTAGATACTTTTAAAATGTACCATTCATAACCATTTTTTTTCTCTTCTGCCAGAGAATGGCAGGAGAACACCATGTTCTTTTCCAGTTATCTCTCTTCTGGCTCTGTAAAGCAGGAGCCCTCCACATAGCATCCATTTTAAAACGACTCTTAAAAAAACATTTTAAAACTCCGGCACATGATTTCACTTTCTCATGACATACAGTTGCTTTAAACATAAGAATTATTTCCATGTTCTTGAGCAAAAATAAAGTTAGAACTTCAGTTTTAAAAATGCACTCTTAAAACACAGTCAGTCCATTTCATTTGATTCCATCCTGGCTGGTACCAATCTAAGTTCTTATCTCCATAACATACTGTACATTCAGGGCATTGTAAAACATCAGTTTCTAACAGTTTTTAAACAGCCTGCTTTTAAACATTTTTAACACAGACAATGAGTTTCTATCAGTCTTCAAATGTTCATTTTGATGTGCCCTGGCCTCTTTCAGTGCTTGAAAAACTCTTTTGGCCAGTCACAACCCTTGACACAAAAACCCTTGACATCAGGTTTTTGCTTTTTTTTTTCTCCACACAGTTATTTATACAGCCCATGGGGGCAATTTTTCATGTTTTCAAAAGATACGTATTCATAATGCAAGACTCATTTTTTTTTCCATAGACACAGAACAAATCAGAATTTTAACCATTTCAGAAAATGTCACATCGCATAATATTCATTCTCCAAATTCACACACACACAGCTGGTTAGTGATTAGTGGTTAGGCCCTTTTACACATTCACACACAAAGAGAGAAACCTCGTTCACACACACACACGCACACAAACAAGTTTCCCAAGGTCAGCTCCTTTTTTTTCCCCTTTGCACACAGAACAGAGAACATCAAACTTTTAAAGATCACCCGTTTTGTCATTACCCAAATTTTTTACATTTTAAAAACACAGTTTTTCAAATGGCAGCATTTTGAACATAAATCAATTCCCATTGAATCAGCATTTTTGTTTCTTTCTTGTTTGAATCCTTCAAACACAATTAACATTCCATATATACCTTTCAGTTCAACATGTCTAAGTTTCTCTTGTAAAATATCCATTACATCATTTGAAAGCACAAATTTCAAACTCGGTCCCGTGTCATTTAGACATACATATCTCAAGTGATCTGCCAACTTACACAAAGCTCTCTCTTTTTAGCACATAATTCCATCAAACACATTCCTATCCTTTCCTGAGTACTGGAACAACAGATTTCCATTTGAAATAACAAGAATCCAACTCCTTTTTCTCACTTTCCTTTTCACAAAACAGCGCTTCAGACATGCACAAATCTCAATCCAGTGTTGCAACACACAGACACACACAATTTATTTCTACAGTTCCCTGACACGGCAAACTGTTTAAACTTTCAAGGGGTCAGTTCCTCCCCCCTTCTCTGTCTGTTTCTCTTCTTTCTTTTTTTTTTTTCCAAGGGGGCACTGCTGACTGTTCTTGGGGCACCCTCACAATCAGCTATCTGGGGGATTTCTGCCTTCCCCCCTTTGCCTCCCTCCAGCTAGCTTTTTTCCCCAGGAACAAGGCCTTACAACCCACACACGACGGTGCTCCTCTGGAATGCCTGGTTCCTCCTTCCTCCGACCTGTCGGCAGTCTTCTTTCAAGCGTTGTTGAACCTCTTTCTCGGCAGAGACGGACGGGACACACCTGGGGGCTGCGACAAGCAGAGCCACTGGTCAGTCAGGTGGGGCCCCTTTTCTCAGCGCACTCCAGTAGCCACTGCCACCAGATGGGTGCCGTCCCTCCGGGCCTCCAAAAGCCACCTCTTGTCCTCCAGCCAATGGGCACTCACCACCCAGATCTCGGTGGAACCTCCAAAATGTTAGAGACTGGGAATTTATGGTGACAGGCCCAGAAGGCAAGGGAGGAAATGAGATTCCGATGAGGTTTTCCAACAAGGCTTTATTTCAAGTTGATCAACATGAGATGAATAGCCTCTTGACCATCCTGGTCAAAGAACAAAGACCATTCACACCTTTGTGGCGTACTTAACAATGGTTTTATATCAAACTTGTAAAAACAACACGTAAGCAACTTCTGATTGGTTGTTTTGTTTCTACCATTACAGCATATTCATGTTTCTGTTGAATGTGTGACCCTGAGCTGTAATTTTATCTATCTGTAAGCTTGCTTATCCAAGGCAGAAAGAATTTGTGGGAGTATGGGAGTATATCTGCTTGTGTGGAACACAGGCAATTATTTTTTCCTATCAGCAGCAGCTGTTGGCAAGCAAAGCTCTCTCAATAGACAGGGATTCTGGGTCTCAATAGACAGGGATTCTGGGACTTGTAATAACTGGAAATTTATTTTTCTTAATCATGTCCCTATATATATGCATTTTCTAATGGGACAATTCATAACCCACCCTCCAAAAGAATCAATGGGTACATCTCATAAATCGCATTACAAAAAGACTTAAATCGGGCATTGCGGGGTACCTAAGTGAGTCACTAATAAACGTGAGAGAGACCTAAATGCAAATGATTGCTCCCCACAGAATTTAATACTTGCTGAAGCATTTGGAAAGTTTACACTTTCAAAGCTTTCAATGACAATTGTTGTCGGGTCCACATGACTGACCTAAATGCATGCCCTGAAGATGGGCATGGCTTTTAATGAGTCAAAAGGCTTTATCTAATCTACAGTTACAGGACTGTTTATCTTTGTGTTTCCGCTTGCACTTCTTTTCCCTCTTCCCCACTCCTTGCATTGTCCAAAAGCGGTGGTGTCAGCACACAAAGGCCTGACAGATGCTGCGTTGAGAACAGGGCTTGCTGTGGTCGAGGCAGGCATGCTCCTTGACCCCTGTGCCCTTCTGTGCTCCCAGGACTGAGAATAAATGGACTAACGGCTCTTCCAAGTGCGAAATTTGGAGCTGCCTGTCTCTCATCAATGCCTCTGCTTCCTCCTTCTAGCTTTGCCAGAACCAATCCTGTCCTACTCCTGTCCTCTCTTCTGGACTGAATATGAAGGCTATTGTTACAGATACTTTCCCATCAATAAAACGTGGGCAGAGGCTGATTTATATTGTGCAGAGTTTTCCATTGGTCTCAAATCAGCCAAACTGGCATCCATTCACAGGTAAGGAGCAAACCATAGGCATGATGTTGTCGAAGGCTTTCATGACTGGAATCACTGTGTTGCTGTGAGTTTTCTGGGCTGTCTGACCATGTTCCAGAAGCATTCTCTCCTGACATTTCACCCACATCTATGGCAGGCATCCTCATAGATTGTGAGGTCTGTTGGAAACTAGGCAAGTGAGGTTTTTATATCTGTGGAATAATGTCCAGGGTGGGAAAAATAACTGTTGTCAATTTGAGGCAGGTGTGAATGT
Organism: Anolis sagrei; assembly: GCF_037176765.1. Lineage (NCBI taxonomy): Eukaryota > Metazoa > Chordata > Lepidosauria > Squamata > Anolidae > Anolis > Anolis sagrei. Next base: position 25,441,953 of record NC_090034.1, on the reverse strand, counting down.
TGCAATCGGCCTTGCAGCTTCAAAACCTGGCTGCTTCCTGTCTGGGGGAATCCTTTGTTGGGAGATGTTAGCTGGCCCTGATTGTTTCCAGTCTGGACTTCCCCTGTTAAAAAATTCTAGGCGATCCCTCGTTGTCTGAGTAAAATTGTCCTCCAAGTTCGGTGTCCTGGCGGTGGGTACATAGGTGACTTTGGAGCCCTATTCTTGTCCTGCATGTTCTCCCGCAGTGAGGGCATTGGTTTCCAGGTGGAAGGTGGTCCCAGTTGGAGTTGGCTTGACGCGCCTTCCTCTTGGCACATTTCTCTTTTTCACCCTCCATTCGTGCATCTTCAAATTTTACAGCAGAGCTGGTCACAGCTGATCTCCAGCTAGAGCGCTCAAGGGCCAGGGCTTCCCAGTTCTCGTTGTCTATGCCAGAGTTTTTAAGATTGGCTTTGAGCCCATGTTTAAATCTCTTTTCCTGTCCTCCAACAATCCGTTTTCTGTTCTTGAGTTCGGAGTAGAGCAACAGCTTTGGGAGACGGTGATCAGGCATTTGGACAACGTGGCCGGTCCAGCGGAATTGATGGCAGAGGACCATCGCTTCAACGCTGGTGGTCTTTGCTTCTTCCAACACGCTGATATTTGTCCGCCTGTCTTCTTGCTATCAGAAATGATCTGGTGAAGTATCTGACTGAAGCAGCCATTAGCATAAATGAATAAACTCTAGAATCAGGACAGTAAATAAAGAACAGCACTCAGAAAACAGGAGAAGTCCAAAACTCAAAGCATTACACTACATTGTTTCAGCATATGTGTTATTTAGTTAGAAGCAGTTCCCCATTGAATTCAGTGTTACTTTGTTAATACACCTTGAGCCCCCCTCATCTAGGATTCTGAAATCCAAAATACTGTAGTCCAAAACCAAAAATTATCCGCATGGGTGGCTGCTGTAGTAATGCCTTGGCTTCCCCAACCGTTCATTGTAACAAACTTTGTTTCATGCTCAAAATTCCTAAAAATATATATAATATCAAATTCCCTTCAGGCTATGTGTCTAAGGTGTAAATGAAATATAAATGGGTTCCACTTGGATCTAATTGTCATGTCATTATGTACGTATATGCAAATATAAGCATTCCAAAATAACCCAAACTCATATCCAAAATGCTTCTGATTCCAAGCATTTGAGATAAGGGGCACTCAATCTCTGAAAGCTGTGAAATCTCCAAATGAGGCTGTCACAGCGAATCTGTTCTTCTTATCAGCAGCCCAACCTCCTGGGACTTTTCAATTCTTGTTATTTGCACCCATGCCTTTTTACTGGGGGGGGGGGGGGGATAATTTCATTTTTAATTTGTATTTCGGATCAAATTAGTTAAATTTGTGCATACAACGTGATATTAGAACCATGCAGGAAAGGTGGGTGGGATTCTGAAATTGAAACACTCAACAATCATTTTCGTTAATGTTCTGTAACATTCGGATGTCTCTCAAGGTCAGTTCCATTTTCATTTTCAGTTGAGCATTACTCAACTTTGGTAAAACCAAGAGAACATAAAGTGCTTTAAAAACCAATCCTTTTTCTTTGACCCGATCGCCACAATTAAAGCACTGCAGGCAGGACTAAAGCTAATGGGTGGGAGACTAAGAAAACAGCAAGCTTTAAAATGTAGTTTAGGAAGGTAGGCCCCTTGTTGCAGAGAAGGCAAAAGGCCCTGCCCTAAACTACATTTCCCAGAATGCAATGCTCAGCATTGGGCTGCAGCAGCCAGCTCTTTAGAGTCAGTCTAATAATAATAATCTATATATATATAAATGCTCTGTGCATAATGAGTACCTTAAAAACAAAAGAACCAATGAACAAAATCACACCAAATTTGGCAACAAAATGTCTCACAACACAAGGAGTGACCATCACTCAAAACATTATGATTTTGTCATTTGGGAGTTGTAGTTGCTGGGATTTTTAGTTTACTTACAATCAAAGAGCATTCTGAACTCCACCAAACGTTCAACACAAAATTCCCATGACCAACAGAAAACACTAGAAGGGTTTGGTGGGCATTGACCTTGAGTTTGGGAGATGTAGTTCACCTACATCCAGAGAGCACTGTGGACTCAAATAATGATGGATCTGGACAAAACTTGGCTTGAATATTCCATAGGCCCAAATATGCACACAAATGGAGTTTGGAGGAAATAGACCTTGACATTTGGGATTTGTAGTTACTGGGATTTATAGTTCACCTGCAATCAAAGAGCATTCTGAACCCCACCAACAACAGAATTGGGGCAAACTTCCCACACAGAACCCCGATGACCAACAGAAAATACTTAAGGCCATCCAGTCCAACTCCCTTCACCAGGGCAAGAAAACATAATCAAAGCCCTCTTAACAAAGAGCCATCCAGCCATAGATATAGATAGATGATTCCCACACATACAGATATAGTATCATAGATTTGAAAGGGATCTCTAAAGAAGGACAATAATATGTTGCATGTTCTAGACTAGGCAAAGCAGGCAATCTCCATATCAACACTGACAAAGAAACAACAAGAAATACTGTTTACCCACAAGCAGAAAGACATTACATATATTAGAAACCAACACTTTCTTGTTACTTTATTTTCCAGATCATCAGACTGGGTCACAGCAACGTGTGGCAGGGGACGGCTAGTAATAAATAAAATAATTGAATCTGCAAAGAGGACTAAAATAAGTAATAGTATAAATCTGTGCTAAGTTGAAGTTATATGATTGTATGTCATAAAGACAGACAAACATTCAAAGGGATTGCTGTGGTTGCTTTTTGGGGGAGATAAATTGTTTTGATCTAAACTTTTAAAAATCTCCCAAAATATGTAGATGTGTGAATCTTTCTGAAACTTTTGAGGATTGATGCCCTGGTTATTTTGTGCATTGTATATACAATTCAAAAAGATAGCTCTTGTAGGTTTTTAAAAAATGTTTATAAAAACTTTGAAAATTCCCCAAAATTCCATGGACAAATGAAACATTTTGAAATTTGATGGGCTAACAGTGGTAAATGTCTTCTACCATTGTAGGCTGTTTCATTCCAATACCTGTAAAAATGAGGGAGAAAGGAGCCCCTGAAGTTTCCTCAATTATAGTAATTTAATTGTGTGCATGAGCAATTACTGTAACACAATAGTAATGAAATTTTGTTACTCTCATTACAGTAACAAGTTTTTCACTAAGTATACTTTAGAAATGAAACACCAGCGCCGCTCAGGTTTGTAAGTACTTTTGAAGCATTTTTTTAATGGATCACACATCCCTATTTTTTCCAGCTGGGAAGAGAATGTATTTGTATATGACCTGGTGAACAGCCGAGTCCCTGGAATACCCACTGATATCTGGACAGGTCTTAATGATCTAAGGCAGGTGAGTAGCCCTTTTTAAAATCATATGAAAACGACTGCACTGTTGGCAATAATAAAGATGCCAAAATGTATATAGGGAGAACATCTTTGTGAAGCCAAAACCAAAGTTCTCAAGACATTGTGCAAAGTTTTGAAATCGACAGAACTTTTTGCGAGGCTAGACAAAGGGACAAAAAGTGGCAGAGGCACAGAGTTTTAGCAAAGAACTGCTTAGCGACCTCTTGTTGTCTGTTGTTTCTTTTCCCGTTGGAAGAAATCAATCTGCCCATTGCGTGTTCTTCATGTTTCCCTATTACTGAGCATTGTTGTCTTTTCCAATGAGCCTCGTACTATATCCAAAGTACAATGGTCTCATTTCAGGTTTTAGTGAGAATGGAGTTTAGTAGGTAAAGGTAAAAGTTTTCCCTTGACATTAAGTCTAGTTGTGTCTGACTCTGGGGGTTGATGCTCCTCTCCATTTCTAAGCTGAAGAGCCGGCATTGTCCATAGACGCCTCCAAGGTCATGTGGCCAGCATGACTGCATGGAGCACCATTACCTTTCCACCGGAGCTGTACCAATTGATCTACCAATTGATACAGAATGGGTGACGCCTGGCTCGAGAGCAGTACGTGTGAAAAAGATCTTGGAGTCCTCGTGGACAACAAGTTAAACATGAGCCAACAATGTGATGTGGCGGCAAAAAAAGCCAATGGGATTTTGGCCTGCATCAATAGGAGCATAGTGTCTAGATTAAAGGAAGTAATGCTACCCCTCTATTCTGCTTTGGTTAGACCACATCTGGAATATTGTGTCCAATTCTGGATACCACAATTCAAGAGAGATATTGACAAGCTGGAATGTGTCCAGAGGAGGGCGACTAAAATGATCAAGGGTCTGGAGAACAAGCCCTATGAGGAGCGGCTTGGGGAGCTGGGCATGTTTAGCCTGAAGAAGAGAAGGCTGAGAGGAGATATGATAGCCATGTATAAATATGTGAGAGGAAGCCACAGGGAGGAGGGAGCAAGCTTGTTTTCTGCTTCCTTGGAGACTAGGACGCGGAACAATGGCTTCAAACTACAAGAGAGGAGATTCCATCTGAACATTAGGAAGAACTTCCTGACTGTGAGAGCCGTTCAGCAGTGGAACTCTCTGCCCCGGAGTGTGGTGGAGGCTCCTTCTTTGGAAGCTTTTAAGCAGAGGCTGGATGGCCATTTGTCAGGGGTGATTTGAATGCAATATTCCTGCTTCTTGGCAGGGGGTTGGACTGGATGGCCCATGAGGTCTCTTCCAACTCTTTGATTCTATGATTCTATGATTCTACTCACATTTGCATGTTTTCGAACTGCTAGGTTACCAGAAGGTGGGGCTAACAGTGGGAGTTCACCCCACTCCCCGGATTTGAACCACCAACCTTTCAGTCAGTGAATTCCGCAGCTCAGCGGTTTAACCCGCTGAGCCACCAGGGGCTTGGAGTTTAGTAGGCATCCTTAAAAGATGTAAAAATTTAAAGGTATGTTTAAAGATATGGCTGATTGAAGGTGGTCAGGGGGACAAACCTTTTGCAAATGATGAGCCCTAGATCAAGTCTCTTCTTTGGCTTCTGGCCTAACTGATGCACATGCAATGCTCTTTCCTTTCAACAGAAGCTAGTTCAATGGAAAAATTAAAGGGCAAGCTGGCAATGCATTTTTTAATTCTTATTTTTATTTATTCACAACTGATATTAACACAAAACATACAATAAATCAATCTAAACAATTAATCACATATTTTATACATTTAATCTCTTCCTGTACCCACCACTCATGGGACATGTATTCATCCTTAATATTAATGATTCTTATAATATACTTTATTTATATTCCGCTCTCTCTCCCTGAGGGGACTCAGGGTGAATTACAGAACACATATACAGCAAACATTCAGTGCATTTATTCAATTAACAAGGACAGACAATACATATCAGAGGTAAAGGCTTTCCCCATCTTTTTCCATTTCCAACATCTGGAAGCTGTGCTTGACTCTAGCCACGGGAAGATGCTGTCGCTCCATCTTCCATGCCGAGGAGCTTTGTTGACCATAGATGACCCCCCGATCGAATTACTGGCATGTCCATATGGGTGCCTTTTACTACCTGCCCGCTTAATAGTGGTTCCTATTTATCTACTCACATCACTGTTTTCGATCTGCTAGGTGAGTAGAAGCTGGGCTGATGGCCAGGAGCTCACCCCAAATCAGGCTTGAACTCCCAACCTTTTGATTGCCAAGATTTTCTGCAGCTGGCAGTTAACCCGCTGTGCTAAAGCCTGTCCCATAACCTCTTCTCCAAAAAGCGAATATATGTTGATTTAGTTTTATTCCTTTTTTCTTGGACAAATATATATTCTAAGGATGTGCTGCGTATTGCCTCAAAATAATTTATTTTCGCTGATGTCCCTTTGCATTTTATTTAACAAGTCAGTTTGTTGTTTACTGCCATGTTCTACACCTCTTTGTACCAATAATCAATTTTGTATTCATAATTCCTTTCCATTTTTGGGGGGCTATAATTTTGGAGCAGCAGCAAAAGTTCTTATTCATTCTTTCTTTTGCCATTTTAATTTTATATCTTCAAAATTTATTAGAAGCAATGCATTTCTGATGCGATCCCTGCCAAGAGTTGAATGCAGCGACGCCAGATGTTTCGCGCAGCAATTTCCATCTGCCTCGCGCAGCTTGGGTTATAGTTAGAGGCTGTGCGAAATCCCATCCCAAACATCCTGAGGACTGGAGCTTCCCCACACTTGATTTAATACAGATCTCTTCTCATATATTTTGGCTGGGGAATCTTTGGCCTTCTAGATATTGTGAACCACAGTTCCTTAACCCTGGTTATTCTGGTTGGGACTGAGATCGCAACGCCAAAGGTACTTTTCAGGCATTTCCTACCTTGTCTACATTCATCCCTTGGTGATGCCTTTGGCAGGAGAGCGACTTTGAATGGACGGATGGCTCATCGTACGACTATAACTACTGGGATGGCAGCCAGCCAGATGATGGGATCCATTCTAAACCAGAAGACGAAGACTGTGTGCAGATCTGGTACAGATACACCAGCGGTAAGTGGGGACCAGTGCTCAGACTGCCTCTCCCCTCTGGTCTCTCTTTGCTTCTGAAATCATCCAAGGAAGAAAAGCTGCTTCCTTGGTTTCCCTCCTTTAGTGTCAATGCGGGAGCAATGCCCCCAAGGTCGTGGGAGAAGCAAAAGATGGGAATCTATATTACAGCATACCATTCTATTACATCACATATGTCAAACTAAAGGGTGCAGGTCAAATCCAGCCCGCCATGTCCTTTTATGCATCCTTCCTCCAGATGCTGGGCTACAACTCACACATTCCTCATCATTAGCCATTATCATGACAAGAGCGGATGGGACTGGGATACAGGAATACCTGGAAGGCTGCAGTTCATTCTGTTCAGTCAAAAGAGTGGGGTATGGATTGAGAGACAAGGCTGGTGGATGGATAGGATGTATGAGTCTGTTCCAGGAGAGATAAAGTGGACTATAAATAATAATAATAATAATAATAATAATAATAATAATAATAATCTATATAAACAAAAGTGTAATGTTCGTTTGTGGGACTAATATAACTCAAAAACCACTGGACGAATTGACACCAAATTTGGACAGCATACACCTAACAACCCAAGGAGTGATCATCACTCCAAAAAAAAAATGATTTTGTTATATGGGAGTTGTAGTTGTTGTGAACTCACCCAATGATGAAATTGAACCAAACGTGGCATACAGGACTCCCATAACCAACAGAAAACCCTATAAGGGTTTGGTGGGCATTGACCTTGAGTTTGGGAGTTGTAGTTCACCTGCATCCAGAGAGCACTGTGGACTCAAACAATGATGGATCTGGACCAAAGTTGACACGAATACTCCATATGCCCAAATATGAACACAGATGGAGTTTGCGGGAAATAGACCTTGACATTTGGGAGTTGTATTTACTGGGATTTATAGTTCACCTACAATCAAAGAGCATTCTGAACCCCACCAATGATAGAATTGGGCCAAACCCCCCACACAGAACCCCCATGTGGGCCACAGCAACGCATGGCAGGGGACGGCTAGTAATAATAATAACAACAACAATCATCATCATCATAATTGAACTCCATAGACTCTGGCACAAGCCAATAAAGGTGGTCCCAGTGGTGATCAGCACACTGAATGCAGTGCCTAAAGACTTGGCCTGAACTTAAAAACAATCAGCGCTGAGAAAATCACCATCTATCAGCTTCAAAAGGCCACCCGACTCGGGTCTGCACACATTATTTGCCAATACATCACACAGTCCTAGACACTTGAGAAGTGTTTGACATGTGATTCAATACAACAGCCAGCATAGTGATCTAGTTTGCTGTGTACTAATCTTATTGTGTATCAAATGATAATGATAATAATAATGTTCTTTAATCATTCCCCAACCTCAGAGGCACATGTGCTGTTGGGTTGCCATTCCCATCATAGCCAGTCTGCGTAGTGGATAATCAAGAGTGATGGAAGTTGGGGTTTTGTGTGGTTTCCAGATGTACAGTCAATGTGTTCTAGCAGTATTTGCTCCTGATATTTTGCCTGCATCTGTGGTTATTGGCATCTTCAGAGGATCTGATGGTGGTAACCAAATGGTGTGTGTGTGTATATATATATATGCACACACACACACACACATACACACAACACACACACACACACACACACACTCCATACACACATACACCTGTGGAATAATGTCTAGGGTTTGAGAAAACAACCAATGTCTATTAATCCAGTGTGAAGGGTGCAGTTAGCAAGCCTGCTTTGCAAGTGTGCAGCTGTGGACAAGAAGTCTATAGAGGGACCCCCAGACGAAGCAGCATTGACCTGACACGAATCAAAGAACCCGAAAGGCACTGCAGACTAACTCAACCAGAGAAGTCAGCCATGGCAGAGCACATGATGAACCAAGCTGGGCACAGCATATTATTTGAAAACACAGAAATGCTGGACCAATCTGACAACTACCATGTCAGACTACACAGAGAAGCCATTGAAATCCACAAACTACGTGAACAATTTCAACAGAAAGGAGGAAACCATGAAAATGAACACAATCTGGTCACCAGTATTATAAAAACACCCAAATCAAGAAAGAACACCACTGAGAAACAGGAGAATTCCAGACAGTAAACAATCAAGTGCCAGTTAACACCTGCCAAACAGAGGATGCCTCCAGGTAACAACAGCCAGGCTACCTCCATGCAGATACCCTCACTGATTGACTTTGCAGCTGCAAGGCTACTCAATGCTAATCCAAGCTTGCTATTTGCAACATTCACACTTGTTTCAAACAGACAAGGGTTCTTATCCCACCCTGGACATTATTCCACACAGGTATCTATATATGCACTCCAATTGCTTCACTGCCTGCACAACCTCTGAAGATACCATTAGCCACAGATGCAGGTGAAACGTTCGGAGGGAATGCTGCTAGAACAGGGCCATACATCCCAAAAAACTCACAGCAACCCACTAAATAGAACATTTCCTTTATTACCATGTAGACTTGGTATGAATTGGTGTGTGATTTTTCCTTCCTTCCTTTCTTTTGAACTAGATTTCCACTATCAGTGCTTAAAATTCGTCTGATTCTGTTTTTCTACCATCCTATCCCCCCCCCCCCCTTTTCCTTTTTCAGCATTGCGTTCATGGAATGACAATAGCTGCAACAGAGAATTCCCGTTTGTGTGCAAAATTCCATCCCTGGCGGCCAATTAGCTCTTTCGTCGCCTGGAACAAGAGAGACAAGCAGACTCTTCAGCTACTGGCAGCAAGCGACACGGATGCACAGCTTCCTCTTTAGACGTCATTGTTATCATTCTAATAAATCCCATTCCTGATCTGACTCACCAAGCCCTCTGGCTTGCCATGTCCCAGGCATTGTCTGCATGTATTCTATATGGCTGGGGCTGAATCTCATCAGTGCATTGAGGCTTCCATTCATTATGGCATATATCATCATTATGATATATGTAAAGTTCTTTTAAAATAAATGCTGAACGCCCACTTGCAAGGATGGGGAGCAAATAAAAACACAATTTGTTCAGCAGGGAAAGTGCACAGCAGATTCATAAACTGATAACTTTAAAACAGGATGAGTGCAATGTTAAATACATATGAACAAGGGTAAAAACGCTGCAAATGTATACAAATATATAGTGATGGAGAACATAGCATGCTTCTAAAACTCCACAGGTAAAGGTAAAGATTTTCCCTGACATTAAGCCTACTTGCGTCCAACTCTGGGGGGTGGTGCTCATTTCCATTTCTAAGCCAAAGAGCTGGTGTTATCCGTAGATGCCTCCAAGGTCATGTGGCCAGAATTACTGCATGGAGCACTGTTACCTTCCCATAGAAGCAGTACCTATTGATCTTCTCACATTTGTATGATTTTGAACAGCTAGGTTGGCAGAAGCTGGGGCTAACAGCAGGAGCTCACCCCGTTCCCCACATTCGAACCACCAAGCTTTCAGTCAGCAAGTTCAGCAGCTCAGTGGTTTAACCTGCTCTGCCACCAGGGGCCCCCTAAGGCCCAATAATAATAATTATAATTATACCAAGTGACAGCCGCACTGGGGAAAAACAACAGGAAAAACTCAGCTGCTATGAAGACCTCAAAATCGAACTGCAAAGGGTCTGGCATAAACCAGTACAGGTGGTCCCAGTGGTCATTGGTGCACTAGGTGCCGTGCCAAAAGATCTCAGCCGGCATTTGGAAACAATAAACATTGACAAAATCACAATCTATCAACTGCAAAAGGCCACCTTACTTGAATCTGTGTGCATCATTCGAAAATACATCACACAGTCCTAGCCGCTTGGAAAGTGTTCGAATTGTGATTTTTTGATACGAAATCCAGCATATAGATCTCGTTTGCTGTGACATACTGTGCTTTTGTGTCAATATAATAATAATAATAATAATAATAATAATAATAATAATAATAATAATTTGTAGGCCTATCTCCCATCGACACTTCCACATAAAATCTGCTTTGAATTGGATTATATGGCAGTGTAGACTCAATGCAGGTCATGTGGATTATCTGCCTTGATACTCTGGATTATATGGAAGTGTAGAAAGGCCCTCATATCATGCAGTTCAAAGCAGATAATCTGGGATTCGATCCTGGGATATAGGGCAGTACAGAGCCAGCCTTAATCTCCTTCTACACTGCCAAATAATCCGTATTATCAAAGAAGAAAATCCACATTTACTATGCAGATTCAAAGCAGATAATCTGGATTTTATATGGCAGTGTAGAAGGGGCCTAAATTAACATGGAATCAAATTACTGTTAATACCAATTCTTAAAGGAGATATTTTAATCTGGGCTTTAATCATTACTGTTTTTAATGAATGCTGCTAATGTGTTCATGATAGTGTTTTATAGTGGATACATAACATAATGCAATAGATAACATTTATAAATATATACACCCTACTTGCCTCACTAGCAACAGAACCTCTGAGGATGACATTAGCCACAGATGCAGGTGAAACATCAGGAGAGAATGCTGCTGGAACATGGCCAGGCAGCCCAGAAAACTCACAACAACCTAGTGATTCTGGCCATGAAAGCCTTTGACAACACAGTAGATAATATAGGTTATATATATATAAAGGAATACATGGATAACATAGGTTATCTATGTAACATAAGGAGAGGAGAGCTGTGAAGACTTTTGGTTCTGTGCAGGAAGACTGAATTTCAATCTTTGGCAATAGTTCATAACTGCATCTCCATCTAAGCGAGTGGGTGGGCAGAGATGCTAGAAGGAGTGGGTGGCAATTACCACCGCCGTAATGATTTCAAGGTGACTCAGCTGGCCAAGTGGGGAATTGATCAGCTTCCATATGGCCGGACTATCCTTCTGGCGTTCATTCGGCAGAAATACCGCGTGATTCCAGACCAATTTGACACAGGATTAGAGCCAAGAGGACTCCTGCCATATTGAACTCTTGCAGCTGACTCACTCCCAGGTGCAGGCAAAGAGGAGCTGGCTTCGTGCAATGAAGTCCAGTGGTGACACAACATACTTGAGTCAACAGAGCTCCTGGGGAAGCGGATGCAGAGAGAGAAGGACAAGACTCTCTTTGGTGCCATTTCCCTTCTGTCTAATTTCTCCCAGGCATGTTTATAAAATCATAGAATCCTAGAGTTGGAAGAGACCTGGTGGGCCATCCAGTCCAACCCCATTCTGCCAAGAAGCAGGAAAATCACATTCAAAGTACCCCCGACAGATGGCCATTCAGTCTCTGCTTAAAAGTCTCCAAAGAAGGCGCCTCCTCCACACTCTGGGGCAGAGAGTTCCACTGCTGAACAGCTCTCACAGTCAGGAAGTTCTTCCTAATATTCAGGTGGAATCTCCTTTTCTGTAGTTTGAAGTCATTGTTCTGCGTCCTAGTCTCCAGGCCAGCAGAAAACAAGTTTGCTCCCTCCTCCCTATGACTTCCCCTCACATATTTATACATAGTCCTCATCATGTCTCCTCTCAGCCTTCTCTTCTGCAGGCTAAACATACCCAACTCTTTAAGCCGCTCCTTATAGGGCTTGTTCTCTAAACCCTTGATCATTTTAGTTGCCCTCCTCTGGACACATTCCAGCTTGTCAACAACTCCCTTAAAATGTGGTGTCCAGAGTTGGACACAGTATTCCAGATGTGGTCTGACCAAGGCAGAATAGAGGGGTAGCATGACTTCCCTGGATCTAGGCACTAGACTACTATTTATGCAGGCCAAAATCCCATTGGCTTTTTTTGCTGCCGCATGACATTGTTGGCTCTTGTTTAACTTGTTGTCCACAAGGACTCCAAGCTCTTTTTCACACATAATGCTCTCAAGCCAGGTATCGTCCCCCATTCTGTATCTTTGCATTTCATTTTTTTCTGCCTAAGTGGAGTATCTTGCATTTGTCCCTGTTGAACTTCATTTTGCTAGTTTTGGCCAAGCATCTCTCTAACCTGTGAAGATAATTTTTAATTCTGCTCCTGTCTTCTGGGGTATCGGCTATCCCTCCCAATTTGGTGTCATCTGCAAACTTGATGATCATGCCTCTAATTTTTAATGTTTAATTTATCCATTGCAAAGAGGAAGGAGCCACAGTGTGAGCCAAGCATTGTGCAAAGCAGCAGCCACCCCATGGCAGAGGAAAGAAGCTTACTAACATCCATAATTAATAATAACACTATCTAACATGATTTTTGTCCCTGGGCTATAAATATTATTTTCTAATTGATTTTATCATAAAAAAAAACATGGGAAAGGTTTATTAAACTGCAAAAGCATCCTGCTATAGCACATTTTGCAATAGTTTTGCAATGAATATCTCACCATTCTCAACCAATTCAACATGATGCAGGGAATGCCTTGGATGTAGCGTCCACATGCTTGTGAGAGGCAGGGCCAAAGACAAAAAAAGGGATAAAAATAGCAGGAAATATTAAAGTTTTGCTGTCAGTAGCTAATCCTTCCAAGAGGTATCGCGGTCTTTCAGAATGCAGCATGTGAAAGCAAAACCCAAAAGCTGAGAATCCACAAAATGATGGCGTCATATTAACAGTCCATTACCAGTCCCAGACATCGGTTAAGCATGGACACACTATAATGTCTGGTTGCCTGTTTCCTTTTCTATAAATAATTTCTTTAAACTATCATATTATATGACCCCTTTGCTTACATGAAGCATTCCTTAACCTTTCCCTCATTTAAACTTGCTTTATTTTAGCAAAGGAAAACAACATTTTCTTTAGTTGAAGCAATGCAATCAAAACTCAGAAGCTGCCCAAGCAGATGAAATCACCATTGGCTTCTCAAAGGCTGGTTGAGAGAGAAAGATCTTGAAATAGGAACATCAATGCTTTGAAGAATGCTGTTATGAGGAGGAAGCTGCCTCTTGGGAGGCTCAGTTGCATTCACAGATTTCAGAAGACAGGAAGGAAAAGTTATGATGTCATGCTAAAGGTTGGCTTCATCATTGGCAGCAACACTTCATATATCATCCTCTTTATTTCCTCAGTGCAGCTCTAGTACTACCCATGCACAACAAGAACTTTATCCGTAGGATAAGAGAAATTCAAGGTCGGCAGGCATATGACTGAGAAATGGAAGGTCGGCAGACATATGACACACATATATATATACACATACATACATACATACATACATACATATACATTCATACACCAGGCGGACCAAACTCAACTCGGTAAGGACTAAGATTCATTAGTAGTGATGGCATGCTTCCAAATGTTGGAAAACCAAGTGGGAATGGAAGTGTCAGACTTTCACCTGGAATCCTATGTATTTTGGGCACAGGATGTTGACAGGCTGTTCTCCCGTTTCCAAAACTGAAGAACATAATAATAATAATAATAATAATAATAATAATAATATCCCAGGTGACAGCAGGATTGAAGAGAAACAACTGGAAAAGCTGACATGATATGAGGATTTAAAGATTGAACTGCAAAGACACTGGCACAAACCAGTCAAGGTGGTCCCAGTGGTGATCGGCACACTGGGTGCAGTGCCAAAAGACCCTGGCTTGCATTTAAACACAATCGACACTGATAAAATTACCATCTGCCAGCTGCAAAAGGTCACCTTACTGGGATCTGCACACATTATTCACCGATACGTCACACAGCCCTAGACACTTTGTAAGTGTCTGACATGTGATCCAATACAGATACATTTAGAATGCAAGCAGAGTGATCTTGTTTGCTGTAGATTACAGTATACACATATACAGGTAAACATTCAATGCCTTTTACACAGTAAACAATAATGACATACAATACACCAAGGCAAAGATTTCCCTTTCCATCTCTGGCATCTGGAGCAGATGCTCAGCTCTGGCCCTGGGAGGTGCTCTTGTTCCATTTTCCACGCCGAGCAGCATGTAGATTCCTCCTGGTCGTGCTGCCGGCATGGGCACCTTTTACCTTCCTGCTAAGGCTGTACCTATTGATCTACTCACATTGCATGTTTTTGAACTGCTAAGAAAGCAGAAGCTGGGGCTAACAACGGGAGCTCATCCCAACCTGCAGCCTCGAACTGCTAACCTTTTGGTCAGCAAGTTTTTCTGCAGCTAGCAGTTTAACCCACTGTGCTATCATGGCCCCAGGCGAAGGGGAATAAAGGACTAATTTCCAGATTATACAGATACATTTTAGAATGCAATTTAGAAGATAATCCAATAAAAACAGCAATGATTACATGGGCAAAAGATTTAGAGGAAAATATTGATTTGGAAAAATGGGAATATTTATAAAAAAGAGGTTTTTAAATGTTCAGTAGCTGGGTCCATTAGAGAGAAAAAAAATTATAAAATGTTCTATAGAAGTTATAGAACTCCCATGGTGATAAGCAAAATAGATCAATCCCACCAGGGATAACACTGGAGATGCCAAATCCAGAAAGGTACCTTTTTCCACACTTGGTGGACTTGTGGGCTGGTATAGGGGGGTGAGTGTGGTAGGTAGATGTATTTGTATTATGTGTATTTGATGTATTTCTTTTGTTTTCTTTTGCATTCTGTGTATTACCTTTACAGAATAAAAACATTTATTTCCAAAAACAAAAACAAAACAAGAATGTTGACAAGCTGGAATATGTTCAGACAAGGGGGTAAAGGAGGCATCTATGCTGAACACTTAGATTGGAGTGTATTAGGCTCAGCGTATCATAGAGGTGGAAGTGACCACGAGGCCATCCAGCCCAACCCCCTGCCATGCAGGAAGCCACAACCAAATGGGCAGCGGTTCCCAACAACATCCAGCCAATAGCTCTCAGGGTTTTCCTGTTAATGTTTAGGTGGGATCTTTATTTCCTGCCATTTGAACCCATGGCTCCATTGTGTCCAAGTCTCCACAGCAGCAGGAAACAAGGTTGTCTTGTTTTAAAGCCACCTAAACTGGGCTCTACAGGCCAATGGGTATGTATTCTACGACAGACATCAGGAGAGCTGCAAGACCAAGAACAAGACATGGGAATAAAGACAAAAATCCACCCAGATTAAAAGTGTTCTTACCATACAACAAAGGAACCACTGACCGCATAGGGAAGCTGATGAAGAAATACAACCTACAAACTATCTACAGACCCACCAAGAAAATACAACAAATGCTACATTCAGCAAAGGATAAGAGAGATCTTCTAACCATTGCAGGAGTCTATCACATGCTGTGCAGCTGTGGACAAGTCTACATAGGGGCCACAAAATGCAGCAGCATTGCCCAGGCACAAAGCAAAGAACATGAAAGGCATTGCAGACTAATTCAACCAGAGAAGTCAGCCATAACAGAGCACTTGAGGAACCAACCTAGATACAGAATATTATTATTTAAGAATACAGAAATGCAGGGCCACTCTGACAACCATCATGCCAGTCTACACAAAGAAGCCATTGAAATCCGTATGAAGCACATGGACAATTTCAACAGAAAGGAGGGAACCATGAAAATGAACACAATCTGGTTACCGGTATTAAAAAAAAACCAAAACACTAGAATCAAGGCAGTAAATAAAGAACATCACTCAGAAACAGGAGAACTCCAGACAGCAAACAACTAAGTGGAAGTCAACACATCCCAAGAAGAGGGTGCCTCCAGGCAACAACAGCCAGGCTACCTCTACGTGGATACCCTCACTGATTGACTTTGCAGTTGCAAGGCTACTCAATGCTAATCAAGTTTGATAATTGCAATATTCATACTTGTTTAAAACTGACAAGGGTTTTTTCTTCCACCCTGGACATTATTCCACACGTATATACACACACATCACTTGCTTCACTGCGAACACATCCTCTGAATATGCCATTAGCCACAAATGCAGGCAAAACGTCAGAAGCGAATACTGCTGGAACATGGCCATGCAGTCCAGAATACTCACAGCAACCCCTTCCTCAATGTGACATCCTTTCACATATTTCAACATGGCTATCATGTCATCCTCTCAGCTTTCCCCCCCCTCCAACCTAAACATATCCAGCTCCCTAAGTTGTTACTGATAGAGCTTAATGGCACATGGGGCTGATTCAGCTTAACCTGGGGCAAGACTGCCTTCACATGGCCTTACCCTGAGTTAAGCCGAGCCGGGGGAAAGCCCAAATCTTAACTCAATAACAGTTCAAACAGGGCAGGATACTATACAGTATGGGTACATACAGATTCAGGCTCAGTGTCATCATCTGTGTTGCTTGTTTGGAAGCACCAAACGGCCGGAACACTTTGCTGAGATCACCCTGAAAATGGTACAAGGATGAGAGAATGTGTCTAACTGAAACACCTGCAGGCTTGTTTTGAATCTAAAACAGCAACGCCTGATGAATATGTTGCAATATCTTGGCATTGAACTCTTGACAAATCCCCACAAAGGATCTTGTCTGATCGTAGAGCACAAATGAGAGAGACCAACCCAGATCTGGAATATTTCAAACATAAAGGAAGGGTGTCTTGTCTAGTGTTACTAAAATAAGGAGCCATCAATTTAAAAGAGATATACATATATACATAAATATTTCCTAGCAATTCCCATAATTTTTTGGACTTATATTGGCAACTCAGCTCAATATAAGGCACAGAAGGTGTTTCTAATTCCACCCACAAGTTATTATTCTGACTTGTGGTTGCCGGCATCAACAAACCCACTCCCACTTTGTGACAAGTTGCAATTGGTGTGCAATAAGGGACCCTAGTAAAAATAAAATAAAAAAGAGCTGAATTATGTTTCCTGTCATGTTTTGCAGAGTGCCATTCTTGCCAGAAAGCTGTTGTTTATTCCTGACACAGTTGGTGTTTCCAGATGAATTGGTGCCTGGCTTTCTTTGTAATTTTCTTAATGAGCCAGGGACAAAATGTGATCATTCCATGGCTCTTGAAAAAGTGACTTTTACAAAACAGATGCAGCCAGCTGTTCTTGCTGTGGGCATACTGGTTGGAAATTGTTGAAATTTATTATTACGATCAATAGATCAGACAAAACAAGGCAAACCGAACAAACAATATCAATAATACAAAACACCATTCAATACAGGTATTTATTCATCGTGTCAGAAGCAAATTGCGAACAAAGTTATAATTAAAAAAAACCCCAAACAGAACAAAATAAAAACTTGGCATTACGCTAAATTTCCTTTGACCAGAAGCTTGCCATTTGGAGTGCCTTTGTTGTTGCTGTGAGAAGGTCCTCCACTGTGCATATGGCAGGGCTCAGACCGCATTGTATTATTATTATTATTATTAAACTTTATTTATACCCCATCACCATCTCCCCAAGGGGACTCATGGTGTCTAATATGAGGCCAAGCCCAGCAATTACAATAAAGCAAAATAAAATACATACTACAAATAATAACATCAAAAAATACAACCAATAACACAATAGGGTAAACACAGGATACAAGATAAAATAATAAGAATTGAGTGCAGTGGGCTGAGCCAAATGCAAGGGATAAAATTATAAAACCCTGGGTGAGATAGATAAATAGAGTAGTGTAACTGGTGGGTGATTCGGATGGGACAAACAATGGGGTTTAATTTCACTAAGGGATGAGATAAAGCACATAAAAAGGACATCTTGGTATGAGACGGCCATGGTACAGGGGTTTGTTGTTCATTCAGTAAGTGGTCTGTGGTTTGCTCTTCTCCACACTCACGTGTCATGGATTCCACTTTGTGGCTCCACTTCTTAAGGTTGGCTTTGCATCTCGTGGTGCCAGAGCACAGTCTGTTCAGCACTTGGGAAGGAATTTCACTGGAGCATTGCAGCCCACCAATGTTCAGCACCTTCCAAGTCGCCCAGTCTTCTGTGAGCCCAGGAGGGAGTTTCTTATCTGGTCTCAGCCACCGGTTGAGTTTTTTAGTTTTAGCTTGCCACTTTTAGACTCTCGCTTACTGATTTAAGGTGTTGGCATGCTGGCTGATATTTGAACAAAGGATGGGCCGGAGATGTCACTGCTTTGGTCCTTTCATTACTGGCTGATACTTCTTGGTGGATGTCAGGTGGTGCAATACCGGCTAAACAGTGTAATTTCTCCAATGTAGTGAGTAGACATCCTGTGATAACACGGCATGTCTCATTAAAGGCCACATCCACTGTTTTAACGTGGTGAGATGTATTCACTGGGCATGCACATTCAGCAGCAGATAGCAAAGCACAAGGGCAGATGTCTTCACTGTATCTGGTCATGATCCCCAGGTTGTGCCAGTCAGCTTTCATATTATATTATTTCTTGCAACCAACTTTTTGTTTGATGTTCAAACAGTGCTTCATGTAAGTCAGAGCATGGTCCAGAGTAACTCCCAGGTATTTTGGTGGGCTGCAATGCTCCAGTGGAATTCCTTCCCAGGTATTTCTCAGAGCTCGAGATGCTTGTCTATTCTTAAGGTGAAAAGCACATGTCTGCATTTTAGTTGGATTAGGAATCAGTTGTTTTCCCTGTAATAGGCAGTAAGAGCACCTAAAGCTTCTGAGAGCTTTTGTTCAACCATTTCAAAGCTCGCAGCATGAGCGGTGAAGGCATGATCATCAACATAGATTAAACTCTCTGTTCCTTCTGCCAATGGCTGGTCATTTGTTTAAATGTTAAACACTGATGGAGCAAACATGCTCTCCTTTTATACAGGTAAAAAATCCCTTAAGTTTTTTACCTTCCCGCCAAGACGGTAGCTACTGATCTACTCACATTGCATGCTTTCGAATTGCTAGGTTGGCAGAAGCTAGGACTCATGGTTGAGAGCTCACCCTGACTCATGGCTTCAAACTGCCAACCTTCCAGTCAGCAGCTTTCCTGAAGTTAGCAGTTTAACCTGCTGTGTTACCGCTACCGTGGGATGGAAGTGACTTGATACTTCTCTGAGCATTTGCAATGGCATCAATAGATTGAACTTTCCAGGAGCCTGAGGCTTGAAATGTCACTCCCAAATATTTATAAGATGTTACCTGCTCAATTGGTTGCTCATTTATTTGCCACTTATGTATACTCCGTTTCCTAGTAAACACTAAGACTTTGGACTTATTATAGTTAATGACTAGCATTTCAGTTTTGCAATGACTACCCAGAGCATACCAGTAACTCCTCAGTCTCTTCCAGGACCAGTCCCCCAGCAGTAAAACAAAATGCTCCTAATGTTTGAATGGTATGATATTGCTAAAGCACCTTAGCACTGACTATCATGCCTATTTCTAAAAGGTTGCATGAGACCAGATGTGGCACGATGTACACCTGTGAATATGCAGGTACATCACTACAAAAAGATTTGGAAGTTCAATACTTTGAGGCAGCCTGGTTGAGCCAATTACAGGAGTGCAGGAACAAGTAAACACTTTGTATTAAAGGAAGTGGGATGTGAAAAGCAATACCATTCATTCAAAGTACAGTGCAGCTGCATCAGTAGAGGTCAGGGTAACTTAACTTGATTGCTATTCGGCCTTGGCATTTAATGATGGAAAAAGATAGCTTAAATATGAATTTCTTTTGCATTCTCTTCTGCTATAATATACACAAAGGTTGCTCTCTTCTCATCAATACCCCTTTCTGGTCTTATTCATAATATTTTATTTAGAAGTAAACTCACCTAAAGCATATTACAAGGAAACCAACAGAATAAAAATAACAATGCAAAAGAGATGCCAAATTATTTATTATTTATTTATTTACGACATTTATATGCCACTCTGGCTGCCAGTTTGCTACTGAGCACAATTCAAAGTGCTCGCTTTAACATATAAAGCTCCAAACAGCTATGGTCCAACTTACCTGTCTATGAACCGTTCAGAGAGTTAAGATCTGCTGGAGAGGCTCTGCTCTCAGTCCCACCCCCATCGCAAGTGCGACTGGTGGGGACGAGAGACAGGTCCTTCTCAGTGGTGGCCCCTTGGCTATGGAACTCCCTCCTCAGTGATATCAGATTGGCCCCTCTCTCCTGGCTTTCAAAAAACAAGTGAAGACCTGGCTTTGGAATCAGTGGTTTAAGTAGAGCAATATGGAATCAGCACAATGTAGCACACAAATGATGACTTTGAACTAGGTATCAAGTTTTTACATTGGTATCAAGTATATTAGCCATTTTCTGCCTCACGTTGCTGTGGCTCAGTCTGTGTATATGTGTTTTGTGTGTGTGTGTGTGTGTGTGTGTGTGTGTGTGTATTTGTGTATATGTGTATATATGTGTGTTTGCATATGTGTGTGTGTGTGGTCTTGTGCATGTGTTGAAATGTATTTTTTATTTCTTGGCTTTTTAAGTCTCTTCTGCTGTGTTTTTCAGTATTTTTATGAGTGATGGTCGCTTGTTGGCCTGATAGGTGTATTGTGTCCAAATTTGGTGTCAATTCATCCAGTGGTTTTTTAGTTATGTTAATCCCACAAATGAACATTACATTTTTATTTATATAGAATAGATACATACTTTTAATGTTTACTGTTATGTGATGAATTGTATGTTTGATGTTAAATGTGTGGCATTGAATATTGCCATATTGTAAGCCATTCTAAGTCCGCTGTGGAGTGAAAGGAGTGGGAAATAAATAGAGTGTGTGTGTGTGTGTGTATATATATATATATCTCCGCTGCCAGATAATCTGGGATAAATAGATAATCTGGGATCAGATCCTAGCATATAGACAGTGTAGATCCATCCTTAGATGATGGTTCCACACTCAGTCTTTCTGAATGCAAGAATTAAGAAGGATGATAAAAACAGAAAGGTATGCCTTGATATGGAAATTTGGAGTGTTATTTATTATGCTGATTCAGGCAGCATTTTTTTTTAGGTGGCAGGATCTGATTTGGCCTTCTGGGATAGCTAGACAAGCCAGGCTTCTGAACCCACATTCTTTGTGGTTGCTGAAATCTCTCAGATAACACTTGCCTTGAAATTCTGGACATTAAATCCAAGAGCGCCTGTATATAAAGCATGTAATCATTTATGGATATTGGGTTCTGAGAGACTGATCACTAACCTGGATTGTTAGATTGTTTAACAGCCTGGAATGGCCCAAAAAGGAGAACATGACCTCAAATGAAGGGATTTATGAATGATGCACACCTGTTGTTCCTCCACCCTGACCCCATGGATTGCTCATTCATTCTAGAGAGATATTTTAAGGACATATTCATCGACTAAAAGAAAAACTCTATCAGCCTAGTTCTGAATGGAAGTGGGAAAGAAACTTCATCAAGAAGCCCAGTGCTGGCTGGAGAGTCCTTATTCCACAAGGAATGAGAACAGCTGCACTTCACTTGGGAGGTAATTCAGATTCTACTTTCCTTTGGATGATGTCATTCCTTTTGAAGACCAACACAGTGGATGTCTTCAATTAAGATTCCATCACAGTGGGAGTCCTATAGGACATGACAAGAAAACCATGACGAGACTTTGGCCCCTTCTACATTGCCATATAATCCAGATTATTAAAGCAGGCCATGCACATTATCTGTTTTGAAGTGGATTATATGAGTCTACACTGCCATATAATCCAGTTCAAAGCAGACAATCTGGATTTTATATGGCAGTGTAGATCTAGCCTTTGACACGATCGCATTGCATTTGGGATGATCCCCTCCTTTTAGCAAAACCGAAGGCTTTCCCAAGTAAGAGGAAAGTTTGGGTTGAGAGAAGCTCCTTCTTGCACCTAAAACAGGACAGCAAGGTCTCCAAAAGATGGCAAAATTAATTACAGTCTTAATTTCTTGTCATATTTTGTGACAATCATAATGTAACTTAATGAGGCGTCAGAATTGATTGTACATAGCTGATTATTTGCAATGACTCCAAAGTTGTGGGGCATTCCCTACAACCTTTGTTTAATTCCTGTCTGTATTGTCATTTTTCCCCCTAATGTTTAGGTTTCAAGAGGCAAACTTGGAGTTTTAGCTTCTCTGAAACGTCCATGCATTTAATTTAAAAAGGTGTGCTCAATTACAATATCCGGCATGATGCTCGCTATTTCTAGTAAATGCAACCCTCAATGGGTGGAAAAGATGTTGCCAACTTGGGTCTTAATGCATCGGAGATAAGATTATCTTAACACAACCCTGCTTTTAGCAAGGCTTTTATTCCATTGGTTCAAACAGAAGCCTCTGGACATCAGGTCGAGTCTTTGCTTGTGGATGTCTTGAGTAATGGATAGTTATTTTCAGACCATGGGTGCAGGACAGATTATTGCACCCAGCTGCCAATCTTTTCCTTTTTTGGTCAAAAACAGTAGTACATATCCCTTGTTTACTATGCAGTCTGAATTACATTGCAGCTATTCACTTATTACTCTTTCAGGGTGGCCACATAAGTGTTGCCCAAAGAGGAACTGTTTTCTTATTCCTATGTGGTTCCTATCTTCAAGAAGGGAAAAAAGGACGACCCAAACTATTACCGTCTGGCCAGTTTCACATCGATACCTGGCAAGATTCTGGAAGAGATCATTAAGGAAGTGGTCTGCAAACACTTATCACTTCATCACACTAGAGAAAAAGTCCACTTAAAATCTGGTTTCTGCCTCCTGCAGAATTCTGGGTTTTTAGAAAGGAATGTGGTCATTGCTAACAGTCAGCATGGATTTATCAAAAAAAGTCATGCCAGACTAATCTGATCTTTTTTTTCGATAGAGTTACAAGCTGGGTAGATGCGGGGAATGCCGTGGATGTAGTGTATCTGGATTTCAGTAAGGCCTTCCTTTGACAAGGTCCTCCGTGACTTTCTGGTAAGGAAACTAGCCCAACATGGGCTAGGCAAAACTACGGTTAGCTGGATCTGTAACTGGTTAAGCGAACGAACCCAAAAGGTGATTCTCCCCAATGTTTCCTCTTCGTCCTGGAAAGAAGTGAGGAGTGGAGTGCCATAAGCAGGGTTCCGTCCTGGGCCTGAAATTGATAGGAGCTTTAGGAGGGTCTTCCCCAGGAGGAGAGACCCTGAGACCCCACCAAAGAGGGATCGCTACTTTGGAGAGCAAAGAGAAGCCTGATTTTCAGCAGTTTTATTTCCCTAAATATCCAGAAGAAATCTCACCAAAGTTGAAGAAGCGCCACTGAGATGTTTTTATTAGCGATTCAGCTGAAAAGGATGCAATGCAGCAATCATTTGCTAAGAAGAGCATGTAGTTAACAGAAAACAGAGGCATTTTTATAGGAAATATAGGCTTGTGAGTTCAAAATTCCCACTCCCCGCCCTCCTCCCGGCTTGATGGTGATTGGCTGGCATGATAACAGCTGGGAGGAGGATCAGCCACCCTCCCTGCGCCAGAGCCAATCACAGAGCTCCTCCGGTGCACTAGAGCCTATGAGGAAGCTCCTACCGCCTAGGCGCTCTGGCGAATCAGGAGGAAGGGAGGTGGGACGAAAAGAAACAATGCTTTCTTGAGTGGATTATAGGATTTCAATGTCCTGGGGCTTCTTGAGTCCGGAATCGGCCTTCTAAAGAAACTAATTTTATTGTCTTTAGATGGGTCTGCAATAAGTAATGATTACTTAATCCGAGTTTTCCTGTCGCAATCAGATATGACACAAAGAGGAGGCTGGGGTGGGTGTCTGTTGTGAAGAGGTTTGAATGAAGAAAATGGGGTCGGGGGAAAGAGACTTTTCGAGGGTCGTCTCACCCCCATTGTTATGTGATTAGAAGTTTGCCAAGCAAAACCCCAATTTGATGGCCTGACTCCAATGTCAAAAAGGGATTTTCTGTTCTATTTTCCATGCAAACATGTTTTAAGATAAGAGTTCTTTTGTGATTGCTGATTGCCTTTTCAGAGCCAGGGCAGCTTCCTTGTTGACTTCCCCCAATGAGAGGGGAGGGGGGCAAAAGATTCAGGGCAAGGTCAGAAAACATGAGGGGAAATACATGTGGAAATATAGGAGTCCCAAGAAAATCATATCAGCCACCTTCTCCCTTTCCCATCCAACAGAGAAATTGATTAAAGTTATGATTTCAGCAAAACATGAGTCCATAGTTCATTCAAGGGGAATTCATGAGTAGAAACAAGTCCTTTTAAGTCCAGAACTCCTGGCAGAAAGTCCGAAGTCACAAAAAGGAGTTTGGTGATGTCCACTGAGCCAAAGGATGAAGTCCTGCAGCGCTGAGATTGAAGCTAGTCCTTTGTCCTTGGGAAACAATAGCTCCCTCCAAGGACTGAAGTCCGGTGGTTAGACTGTTCCCTAGAAGCCTTGTGGGGTAGCCGCACCAAGTCTCCAGGGCAGGGGGCTTCACAAGGGCAAAGAAGCAGCGAAGGCAGCGGCAGCGTGGCAGCAGCGAGGCTTGGATTTTGACAATCAGCTGTTTCTTTGAAATTATATTCTTAAAATCCAAAAGGTTATTCCCCGAGCGCAAGGGCCCGAAATGCAAAAAGCGAGATAGCAGATAGTGTTAGAATTTAGCCAGGAAAAATATGCCATCAAAATTGAGCCGATCCGCCATTTCGTGGATATGGGGGCCCGAGGGGTTTCCGTATCCGC
Source organism: Anolis sagrei (assembly GCF_037176765.1). Lineage (NCBI taxonomy): Eukaryota > Metazoa > Chordata > Lepidosauria > Squamata > Anolidae > Anolis > Anolis sagrei. Next base: position 25,417,040 of record NC_090034.1, on the reverse strand, counting down.
GGTTTGGAGGATCGCAGGTTCGGCCTCCCCAAGACGCCAGGGAGGCATCCCGGGCAGGCCTGCATTCTCCCGCGGCCTGGAAAAGGTTAGTTTCATGCACTTTGATAGTTTCAGGCAAGAAAGGGACACAAAGTATCAAGCTGGAGAGTTTAAAAGTTACAATTTGATTAATCTTTATTGAGGGATTGGTTACATAGTTGGGGCTAGTAAAGGAGTGAAAGGAGAGAGCATACGACTGTAAAGAGTCCCTGGTTGAGGCTGCTGCTGGGACACATTTAATCAGTTTGGCCCAACTTGGCATTCAGGAACTGTGGAACTCCCTGCTGCTGGTCAGATCAGCTTGAAGGCAGGGGTCTGGGATGCCCTCGACGTCAGGCCTGGTTCTGTTCAACATCCTTGATTAATGACTTAAATGAAGAGTTAGAAGGCATGATCATCAAGTTTGCAGATGACATCAAATTGGGCAGGAAAGCCCATACTCCAGAAGACAGGAGCAGAATTCAAAACGATGTGAAACCCAAGAAATTCCAGAAGGTATTGAAAATTATTTTGCAGCTTTCTATTAGAGAAAAACCTAGAAAACAGTGTTGTCAGTTACATTGTTTTTGCTTTCTTTTACTTTTGTTTGGGGATTGATAAAAAAAATCTTGAAACACTTAGATGTATACTGCCAATGTTGAGTTTATTTGTTGTTGTTAAATTCGTGATTTACCGGCTGTTAGGAATTGTGGGAGTTGACGTCCAGAACACCTGGAGGGAGGGCCAAGCTTTGTCCATGCCTGCCCCAACCCCTGCTGCCCCCTTCCCCATCTTTTGGGATGACTCATGCGCCTGTCACCAGGTATATTTTTAGCATCCTCTCACAATGGACTCTTCTTGCGGGTTCAGTTGCTTAGCAGCCACCTCTTGACTTGCGCGACTTGTTTGGGACCAAAAGGCTCGCTCCCTGGGAGATTGCATTCAGCATGGCCTGAGTGCAGAATGTCTGGGGCTTGCAGCATGATGGCGGCCCTTTTCAGGTTCCTCTTTCCATAAGGTTTTTTTAAAATGTAGAGTGTTCTTGGGAACAGGAGGGAAAAAAAGCAAAACAAACATAATGGATACACCAGGAATGACATATATATTGCAAAAGGTGCAGAAGGAATGGGAACTTTGTGCCAGTATTTATGGGGGGAGGGCTTAATGAAGACTGGTCCCTTCTACACTGCCATATAACCCAGATTATCAAATCAGAGAATCCGCATTATCTACTTTGAACTGGATTATACGAGTCTACACTGTCATAGAATCCAGATTATCAAATCAGATCATCCACATTATCTGCTTTGAACTGGATTATACAAGTGTACACTGTCATATAATCCAATCTAAAGCTGATATTCTGGATTTTATACGGCAGTGTAGAAGGAACCTGTATCCCAGGATCTGATTCCAGATTATCTGCTTATCCCAGATAATCTGGCAATGGAAATTAATATAATCCAGTTTAAAGCAGATAATCTGGGATCAGATCCTGGGATATAGAGCAGTGTAGAAGGGGCCTCAGATAACCCAGTTCAAATCAGATAATCTGGATTATATGGTGGTGTAGTTCCAGTTCAAATGTCTAGGGACTGGTTTGGTAAGAGGATACTATAGCAAAACACTTCTCTGCCCACTAATCCAGGGGTGTCAAAGTCATTTTCATTGGGAGTCACATCAAATTTATGATTGTCTTCAAAGAGTCATTGACTACAGAGGGCCAAATACAATATTTTAACATTGTGGTTGATGCACTTTACCTTTTACCCAGTTTGGGTCCCCAGGTGTTATTGAACAACAACTCCCATCCTGTCTGATTACCCACCATGTATACTGGGGATGATGGGAATTGCAACACAACAGCACTTGTGGCTCTGAGGTTGGGGACAGGTTAAAAGACATTTTAAAATCAGACATCATCTCCAAGTCAAACCCTACTCACCCTGAGTCTCACTCTGGCACTATTCAATGCTCATCCAGTCTTCCTCCAAAAAGCATCCGCTGGCCAACAGTTCATCTTTTAGAATTGCAGATAAGGGATGCTCAATCTGTCTCTCTGTGTGTATGTATATATGCAGAGGCGGCCCTAGGTAATTTTCAACGGTAAGCAAACAGTATTTTGGTGCCCGCGCCCCAACCAATCACTGATATATATTTTCTGTTCGTCGTGGGAGTTCTGTGTGCCATATTTGGTTCAATTCCATCATTAGTGGAGTTCAGAATGCTCTTTGTAGGTGAACTATACATCCCAGTAACTACAACTCACATATGTCAAGGTCTATTTTCCCCCAAGAGCGCCTCAAGAGCACCCCTGGGCAAAATCAACTATACTGCAAATGCGTAATGGGCTGAGCCGCCCCTGTATGTATGTCATATTATATAAGTCCACGTCTGATTGTCGAGTCGCCATTAACATGTTAAGTAGTGGGACCAAAACAAGATGGTAAGGTTTGGGATTTGTGCCACAAATAATTTCAGTTGCTTCACAAAGAAACTATTTTTCTTTTTGTACATTTTGCTCTACAATGAACTAGTTGTTGTTATTTATTATTAGTACTAGTAGCATCAAACTTGATATCTAGATTCAGGTGGTCATCCTAATCAAACTTTCAGCAAATAGTTATATTTTGTCCATTTCGTATAGAATGTTGTATGAACAAATTTTCCAGTTTGAGGTGCTTTCACTCCATTTTTAATTTCATCAGAATCAAAAGTAAAATACTCAACATTATCATGGTGACAACAAGAAAATCTGTGTATATTATGGGCAAATTCAGAACTTCATAGTCTACATTTTATATATCTGTGGGGAAATGCAGCCATCTGCTGGTGAATATATAGTAACAGAAGTAGAAAGAGTTAAGTGCTCCAGCCAAACCTCCATATCCATAGATTCTGTAACCACAGATCCAATATGCATGACTTTTTTTGGTATCCACAAGGGGTCCTGGTAGGTGGGGTTTCGACAGCACAGTCTTTGTCAAACCCTATCTCCCACCCAACAATGCAAAGTTAAAATAGCAATGGAGTGAGATGTTTTGGTGCTTCTTTTTTGCATTTTTCAACATTTTCAACCCAATTGCAAAGAACTTCCAAAGATGCCTACTATATGTCAATCGGTTTCTCTAAGCCGGGATATCAGTTTATCACTCAATCACAGTTTGTTAATGGCCATGAAAAAGATAATGATCCATATCTGGAGCTTTTGCTTTTCAGTTCCTCCCGTATCCAATGTGTATAAACATCTGCCAAGTGAAGCAACTCCAGATACAATTTTCATGATCAAAATCACAAAGGATTACCACCTCACCCGCTTCATAGGAAATCTGCTACAAAACAGGAGCTTTTTTGTTGAGTTTCAGGGTGAGAGAAACAGATGGCGAAGACAGAGGAATGGCCTGCCTCAGGGGAGTGTGCTTGCTCCATCAATGTTTAACATTTACACAAATAACCAGCCACTGCCAGAAGGGACAGAGAGTTTCATCTATGCTGATGATTGTGCCATCACCTCTCAAGCATGGAGCTTTGAAATGGTTGAACAGAAGCTCTGTGAATCTTTAGGTGCTCTTACTGCCTATTACAGGGAAAACCAGCTGATTTCTAATCCATCTAAAATGCAGACATGTGCTTTTCACCTTCAGAACAGACAAACATCTCAAGCTCTGAGGATTACCTGGGAAGGAATCCCACTGGAGCGTTGCAGTCCACCAAAATACCTGGGAGCCACTCTGGACCGTGCTTAGACTTACAAGAAGCACTGCTTGACTACCAATCAAAAAGTGGATGCTAGAAATAATTTCATACGAAAGCTGACTGGCACAACCTGGGGATCACAAGCAGATACAGTGAAGGCATCTGCCCTTGTGTTTTGCTACTCTGCTACTGAATATACATTCCCAGTGTGGAATACATCTCGTCATATTAAAACAGTGGACATGGCTCTTAATGAAACATGCCACATTATCACAGGATGTCTAAGCCCTATGCTGCTGAAAAAATTATACTGTTTAGCCGGTATTGCACCACCTGATAATCACCTGCAAGTAGCAGCCAGAAATGAAAGGACCAAGGCAGTGACATCTCCGGCCCATCCTCTGCTTGGATATCAGCCAGAAAGCCAAGGCCTTAAATCAAGAAACAGCTTTCTAAGATCAACAGAAATACTCGCAGGAACACCTCAGCAAGCGAGAGTCCAAAAGGGGCAGGTTGAAACCCAGAACATCAATCAGTGGATGAGAAACTCCCTCCTAGGCTCAAAGAAGATGGGGTGAATTGGAAGCTGCTGAACAGGCTGTGCTCTGGCACCACAAGATGCAGAGCAAACCTTATGGAATAGGGCCACAAAGTGGAGTCCATGACATGCAAGTGGGGAGAAGAGCAAAGCACAGACCACTTACTACAATGCAGTGTGAGCCCTGCCACATGCACAATGGAAGACCTTCTCACAGTGACAACAGAGGTGCTCCAAGTGGCCAGCTTCTGGTCAAAGACATTTAGTATAAGGCCAAGTTTTTAACTTTATTTGTGTTTTTTTCTACATTGTAACTGTATTCTCAATTTGCTTCTGACATGATAAATAAATATGATCAAAATAAAAGAAATAGCCATCAGTCAGGATGAAGACAATTAAGTCATTTCTCCACTGCAGACAGCTAGAGTTGACTAACTGGTATAAATCCAATAAATAAATAAATGGCTGGTCTAGCTATAGTTATCTGTAATCCAGGTAACTATAGATTATACTTTCATATTAGGCACTTGCTACAGTATGCATGGAGGCTACACTCTGATAGCTTTCCAAACAATTCATTTATTTCAAAACACTGTTTTTAGATTGATAATAGCCCAGGTCAAAGCATTGGTAGTTTGCTATGGTTAAAGCTTTCAGTCAACATTTTCACAATTTGCTCTTTGTGGTATTTTAGGCTTCAGATCCCAGAATCCATAACTATTGCATGGTGTTCTGGGGCTTGACTTGAGTCCAAAAAATTTGGAGGACTAAAACACTGTGAGCCATTGCTTAAATGAATCTGATAGCCGAAGGGCTTCTTGCTCTCCCATGAATCTGGCCATTACATTTGTCAACAGAAATGTGTCTCTAAGGCTTCTTCTACACCACCATGTAACCCAGTTTCTGAATCCAGGTTATCTACTTTGAACTGGATTGTGTGAATCTACATTGCCGTATAATCCAGTTCAAAGCAGATAATCTGGATTTAGAAACTGGACTATATGGCAGTGAAGATGAGGCCTTAGACTATGTCAAATGACTCTTCTTCTATTCTTTAAGGCAGTGGTTAGAGGCATTCTTATGTTTTCTTTGCAAAGATGCTTTGTCTTAAATTATGCAAACTGTTGTCAGGGAGACATCTGTCTCTGCTAGCCTGTACATTCTCATATACTTAGTATTTAGACAGTATATCCCCATGGTGACTATCGGAAAAACATATAGAGTGTGCTATCCGAAAGGCAAGCAATACCATCTGGGCTTGTGGATCACGCGATTGGGACTGTGGCATCTCTTCCTGCATAGCTGTATGTATTTTAAAACAGGGCATGTTATTTGGATAGGCCATGTTCTCTATTTTATTTGAATCATCTGTTTGGCTGCGAGTTCTTCTGTCTGCATAGCCATGTTCCAGTAGCATTTTCTCCTGACGTTTTGCTTGCATCTGTAGCTAATGGCATCTTCAGGGGTTCTGTTGCTAGTGAGGCAAGTGGGCTGTATATATACCTGTGTAATATCTAGCCCAGACTACCTGTCCGAATGTATATCCTGTTACGAACCATCACGAAATTCAAGATCATCAGGAGAGGCCCTGCTCTTGATCCCATCACCATCGCAAATGCGATTGGTGGGGACGAGAGACAGGGCCTTTTCGACAGTGCCCCCCCCCCTCCCCGTCTGTGGAACTCTCTCACCAGGGACATCAGACTGACCACCTCCCTCCTGTCTTTTAGAAGAAAACTGAAGACTTGGCTTTGGGACCAGACGTTCGACTAGTGAACAGTGGCAAGTGGAAAGAAGATTTAGGAAACGTGCGACACTGAATTAACCCAGACTTGGATTTGAATTTTAACTGGCGTGTTTAATCTATTATTTTAATGAAATGTTTTAATATATTTGTTGATTGTTTATGATGGTGATAGCATCGTACGGTGCTAGTTGTGAGGCCGCCCTGAGTCACCCCTTGGGGGCGAGAAGAGTGGGGTATAAATATATGAGATAAATAAATAATAAATAGGACCACTCTGACAACCATCATGTCAGATATTGGTTTAAATGTTTCTAAATGTTTTTATGTATTTTATAATTCTATTTTTAAATGTTCATTTTAACTGTACATTTTTTTTATGGCATTGAATAGCTGCCTATGTGTAAAGCCGACTTGAGTCCCCTCTGGGGTTGAGAATGTCATAAATAAATGAATAAATGTCTACAGACACAGAGAAGGCAATAAAATCAACAAGCATGTGGACAATTTCAACAGAAAGCAGGAAACTATGAAAATGCACAAAATCTGGCTACCAGTATTTAAAAAAACCAGAATCAAGAGGGTAAATAAGGAACACCACTCAGGAAAAAGGGGAACTGCAGACATCAAACAATCAAGTGACAGTTAACACCTCCCAAGCAGAGGACGCCAGGCTCTGCAGATGCCTAGACCAACCAAACACTAAACTGTACGAGCTGCACAGCAGTGGACCTCTCTGCATCGAAGCCTGATGGAAGAAGCTTCCTGGAAAACTTTGAAACAGAAGCTGAGTGGCCTTCTGTCGGGGGTGCTTTGATGGTGCTTTTCCTGCCTGGCAGAACAAAGGGGGGGGGGGTTGGACTGGATGGCCATGTGGCCTCTTCCAACTCTAGGATTTTACGGATTCAATAGCAGTGTGGATCCAGCTGTCACAAGAGCAGTCACTGCCAATGTCTCTCCAAGTAAAGCTGCTGCCAGAATGATGGGATGGCCAGTGTCTGCGCATGCCCAGAGTCCTGGCGCACGGGCTCCCCCTGGAGGACGCTTCGATGCCCGTCTCTTCAGCCAAAGCTGCTGCCAGAATGGGGAAGAGACAGTCTGCGCATGCCCAGAGTTCTAGCCCGCGGGCTCCCCCTGGAAGAGCCTTCGATGCCCGTCTCTTCAGCGAAAGAGATAAGGTGGCGAGTGTCTGCGCATGCCCAGAGTATCACCTCACAGGCTCCCCCTGAAGGAGGCTTCGATGTCTGCCTCTTCAGCCAAAGCGGCTCCTAGGAGGAGGGTGGGGTGGAGACAGTTTGCGCATGCCCAGAAACCTGCCTCGCGGGCTCCCCCTGGAGGAGGCCTGGATGACTGTCTCTTCAGAGAGTGTCTACGCATGCCCAGAGTCCCGGCCCGCGGGCTCCCCCTGGAGGAGGCTTCGCGAAGAGCGCCTCCGCCTGGACCCTGCCGCCCCCCGTCCCTCCCGTCATGCTCTGCGGCGGGGGCGCAGCCATCTCCGCCCATTCCGGCTAGGGCCTGCCTTCCCGGCATGCCGTGCGGCCTGCTTCCCTCAGCCTGACTGGAGCCAGACGCAGGCGGGGCCTAGTCCGCGGCCGTCGCCCCGACCCTCCCTTTCCTTTCCTTCCCTTCCTTCCGCGTGAGGAAGAGGCAGGAGCAGCGGCAGAAGGAGGAAGAGGAGGAGAGGCCTACCTGCCTACCGCCCAGCCCCACGACCCCCGGCCGGCCATGCCGTCTCGGGCAAGGGAATGAGCCGCAGAGCCCCGGGGTCTCGGCTGAGCACCGGCACCAGGACGCAGGCGCAGCCGCACTGCCACCACCCCCCGCGGAGCTGGAATGACTGGCAAAGCAGGTGGGCACGGAGGGGGCGGCCGAGCACCGCTGGCAGGTGGGCCTGGCTTGGGCCTCAAGAGAGGAAAGGAGGAAGGCAGGCAGGCAGGCAAGGGCGGCTTCTTCGCCTCGCCCACCCGAGGCCTAGTGTCTCCAGAGGCCTTCACCACCACCAGGCAGGCCCATAGTAGTTGTAGTAATAATAATAATACATTTGATTTATTACCCGCCCCTCCTCATGGCCCGATGCAACACATTCAGGAACGAACGAACATACAAATACAACAGATTACTACATTACATAGATAAACATACACATAATAATAATAATAATAAATTTTGACCCGTCTCTGCTGATAATAATGATACATTTGATTTATTACCCGTTCCTCTTGATGGCTCAGCGCAGGATGCAACACATTCAGGAACGATTGAATATAAAAATACAATAAATTACATGGATAAACACACACATCAATAGTATTATTGATAATAATAATATATTTGATTAATGACCTACCTCTTCTGATAATGATACATTTTATTTATTGCCCACCACTCCTGTTAATAATGATACATTTTATTTATAACCCACCTCTCCTCATGGCTCAACGCGGGGTGCAACACATTCAGGAATGAATGAACATAAAAATACAACAGATTACTAAATTATATAGATAAACACACAAATAATATTAGTAATAATGATGCATTTTATTTATTACCCACTTCTCCTGATGGCTTGACACGGGGTGTAACACATTCAAGCCTATAAAGCCCCAAATGGTTCCAGCCCAGCTTACCTGTCCAAATGTATCTCCCTCTATAATCCGCCTGGCAGGTTAAGATTGTCGCTGGAGGCCTTGCTCTCAATTCCACCACCCTCGCAAGCGCGACTGGTGGGGACAAGAGGCAGGGCCTTCTCAGTGGTGGCCCTTTGTCAGTGGATCTCCCTCCCCAGTGACATCAGGTCAGCTCCCTCTGTCCTGATCTTTAGAAAAAAGCTTAAGACATGGCTGTGGGACCAAGCATTCGAACAGTAATTGTAGCAGTGCAATAATGATAATGAATTAGTGTGATTGATAAATGGACAGGCCTAGGACAACAATTTGAATTAGCATGGTTTTAACTTTTTAAAAATAATTGATCTTTTAATTGTTTGGAATTTAACTGCATTTGTTTATTTTTGGATTGATATGTGTTTGCATTGAATCGTTGCCTGTTGTTAGGCCTCCCTTCATCCCTTAAGGGGTGAGAAGGGCGGGGTACAAACGTGGGAAATAAATAATAAATAAATGGAGCTACAAATACGATAGCTAAATTTCATAGATAACACACACATACATAATATTAATACTAATACATTTGATTTTAAACCCACCTCTCCTGATAATGATAAATTTGATTCAAAACCCACGTCTGCTGATGACTCAACGCAGGGTGCAACAGATTCGGGAACGAACGAACATACAAATACAACAGATTACTAAATTACATAAATAAACACACAGTGCATATTGTGTTTCATCAAGACCCTACAACAGGTATGCAAGCATGATAGTAGCAAGCTATAGAAATCATAGAGAATTATGGAGTTTTAGGACATTTGTATCAGGTAATGAGAAAGGGGTATGAAATAGTAAGCAACTCTTGATGGGCACTAAAATAAAAAGTGAAAGTGGTACATTTACAACCATACTAAACATATATCTAATGTAGGATACATTCAAGTAATAATCAGATTCTTTTGTTGTTAGAATTACAATATTTGAATCCTATGGATGACTGAACTGCACTGGCTTAATACCTTTTTTCTTAATGTACAGCAAGGGGTGGGGGAGGCTGTTTTTTCACCAGTGAATTTGCTGGATCTTCAGTGGCTGCTTCAAGTTGAGTCCTAAAAGCTAAATGTGTTCTGCAGAGTTTGCCTTGCAGGATCACTTGTGTGTGGGATGATTTTTCATAAGTTTTAAGCTTTGGGTATCTATGTTGAAACAGGTATTTGGGTCCAACAGCTTTCTCTGTCCCCCACACCACACACCACTGGCATTGTTACTTTTAAAGAAAACTTCTTATTCTTCCATCTGCAGTAGTATAGTTATTCTGGCCAACAGGATCTGGTTCTGAGCTTCCTGTCTCCATTTTCACACCACTGCTAGTAATTTTAGTTCCTGATATGCTAAACCATAGTTTGATGTGAAACCAGTAAAACATGCTTCACTATTGATTAGGTTGTGTAGGACCAAAGGGAATTGGAATTCAACATTTGCAAGAAGGGCCACAAGGTTCTCAACCTTCCAGTGAAGTAAAGGCTGGGAAGAGTGTTTGCCTGGGAGAGTGATATAGTTGTGACATGGAAGGGGAGGTTTCCTCATATTTTTTCCTCTTATACATGCATTGCTGTTTCATTAGGTTCTTCTATTTCCTTCCCTTGCTTCTGAAACAAGACTTTGCAGGTTACACTTGTATTGTATTGTAGTGTTTCTGTCAAACTTCTAAACAGACAGGATATGTGGTAGGTTGTGTTGACATTGAGTAACAGACTGGCAAGTTGACAAACTAAGTGAAGTTGTGCAAAAAGTAAAGCATGGATCTGAGAAATATGAGATTTGTAATCTAATAGATTTTAGCAAATGTTTATAATTTAGAACAGTTTTAATCATTTTTTTCCATTCTGAAATTATTAAATGAATGACTGTATGTACTTCAGGATTAATCCCTTATGGGCTTTTTATTTGTCTTTATTTGGTTACTAAAAGAGAATCTCATAGAGCATAGAGCTTACAGAGCTTATTCGATTTTGGTTTTTCTTTCTGCTTCTCCAGTATTAGTATAGTAAGTGTACTTTCTATTCTGTGTACACGATACCTCTGTTTCATCATATCACATAAAGGCAGAATGGACCTCAGTGTACCATGTAACCCCATAAATCTGCATGATGGATAAAGCAAAACATCTCAGTATTATTGTGGCTCTGTTAATTTGATGCTAAATGAAATATTCAACGATGCTGTGAATATGTGGTTGTAGTTTCTTAAAGGCTAGTCCAGAGAATAAACAAACTCTTGCATTGTTTCTGCTAGGATATGTTCAATACTTAGTTATAATATGCTGACATCATTCTAGGTGTATGGCAATATGTATACTTGCATTGTACTGTGGCGCAATGGGTTAAACCCTTGTGCCAGCAGGACTGCTGACCGACAGGTTGGTGGTTTGAATCCAGGTAGCGGGGTGAGCCCCTGTCGCAGCTCTAGCTTCCCATGTGGGTACATGAGAGAAGCCTCCCACAGGATGGTAACACATCAAACATCCAAGCATCCTCTGGGCAACGTCCTTGCAAACGGCCAATTCTCTCACACCAGAAGCGACTTGCAGTTTCTCAAGTCGCTCCTGACACACACACACACACAGAAATCGTTGACTCTTTCCTGGGAAATAACCAGGGTGTTTAATTCTTACATAGTAATAGACTTTTACCTTGTGGAATGGTGGGATATTGTCCATATGTTTGGAGAAGGCACTAAGCAGATAGTTGTCTTTAACCATTTGTTATATAGGAACTTAATGCATTTATCTTGCTTTGAATCTTATCTGTTATAGGGATTTATGTTCTGAGGCTGTTGCTCTTTTAATTTGCTTATCTTCTGGATCCTTAAAAGGATTATTTTATACAAGAGAAGTGATACCAGTGTTAGACGCTTGAAGTATTAAATTAGGACTTGAGATAAAGCTCAAATATGTTATTTTGGTGGTGTTGCAATGCACTTTGTTTGATTGTGATATCTGTTCTTCAGCACATTATTTTGTAGAATGTGCTAGGGAATTCTGCCGTATCTATCTGTTACATTTGAGTGTTTTGTAGAATTGTTACCACTTGCAATGTGTGTCTTGGTCACACCACCATGGGAGTTATTAAGATTCCTGTAGAAACTCCTAGTTTGAAATAATTTGTCAGTTAAAGAGTTGTTTGTAGAAACATTAGGCTGTGGTTGTGTTTGGCGAGTACTAGCAAGGGAACTTTCCTACAAAGTAAGAATTAAAAAGGAAGCCTTAAAACAGTGTTCCTCCATCTTCCTAATGCCGCTACCCCCTAATACAGTTCCTCATGTTGTGGTGACCCCCAACTATTACATTATTTTCATTGTTACTTCATAACTGTAATTTTGTTAGTGTTATGAATTGCAATGTAAATATCTGATATGCAGGATGTATTTTCATTCGCTGGACCAAATTGGGCACAAATACCTGATACGTCCAAATTTGAATACTTGGTGGGGGTGGGGGGTTGATTTTGACATTTGGGAGTTGTAGTTGCTGGGATTTATAGTTCACCTACAATCAAAGAGCATTCTGAACTCTACCAACAATGGAACTGAACCAAACTTGGCACACAGAACTCCCATGATCAACAGAAAATACTGGCAGGGTTCGGTTGGCATTGATCTTGAGTTGTAGCTCACCTACATCCAGAGAGCACTCTGGACTCAAACAATGATGGATCTGGACTAATATGCCCAAATGTAAACACATTTTAGACCTTGAAATTTGGGAGTTGTAGTTGCTGGGATTTATAGTTCACCCACAATCAAAGAGAACTCTGAACCCAGCCCACAATGGATCATGGGCTGGCCAAGCACAGCTGAGGAGGGCTTTTATGTCTGTTTCCAGAAAGGAAGAGAGGGACATACGGAGAGATCTTCAGCCTTCTCTGCCAAAGGGATTCCTAAGACCATCAGAAATATGTGTTTTCTGATGGTCTTTGGCAACCCTTCTGAAATCCCCTCGCATGCCCCAGGTTGAGAAGCACTGCCTTAAAGGTTTTTTTTTTAGTTAAGCTGCACTATACTTTTGGCATCCATTTGGGGTGGAAAAATCTAGATGCTTGGTCATCTTGTCACCTAAGGGTAGTAGAAATAAAGGGCTGTCTTGAATGGCTGAATTCTCAACCTAATTGATATGTGTATGCATCTGCCCATGTTAGTCATTTTGTCGTATGGTCATCTGTTCTAATGTGATAGACTACCCCAGGCATTGTTTCACACAGATGTAATAATCTACAACTGAAAAAAAAAGTGACTGCACAAATTGGAAAAAAGTTATTCAATATTTGAATAACTTATGTCGTTATTCAAAGATGGTGCATGCATGTGCCTTCAGATGACCTGTTGACTTATGGCAATTCCTTGAATTCCATAGGCTTTTCTTAGCTAGGGATTTACCATTTCCTTCATCTGAAACATTGCCTAAAAACATTGTATTTGTTGACAATCTCTCATACAAGTGCTAACTAATGTTGACCATGCTTAGCTTCTAAGATCCGGTGCCTTTAGAATATTTAACTCTCCTAAAGTGTAATTATTCCAATATTCCAATGTTGATTCCTATATTTATTGGGAGTAGCAAGTGCTAAATTGGATTTCTTGAGGAAAGCACCTGAAACATTTTTCCTCTTGCAGAACTGACAATCCATCAACAGACCAAGAGAATTTAAAATACACCACTTCCCGTGAAAGAAGTAGTTCTTCATCCTATGGATTACAATCTTCAAATTCAGCTGTGGTGTCTCGACATAGACACGATGAGATCAGAGTCTCCACTGACATACAGAATGAAGAAAAAGGTACATAAAAAGAACACTGACTTTGAGAAAAATAGAGTCATAACTGACAATATCAAAGTAGTTAATATGTTTTACTGGATCTGTGTTAGTTCATCAAGCTATGGATTCTTCTGTTTTTTTTTGTCTGATTAAAGTAATGTTTTCATGTTATATGTAATTGAATTATCAAAGTGATAATCTTAATATATTTTCTTTTGCAAGAAATACAAGCTAATTAAATGATTTTTTATAGTAAAAGTAGAATATCTTCCTAGGCTTACAACACTTCAGTTCAGAAATTTTGTATTCTCTATAATGGCATGTTTACTGGAAGCATTTTTAATTTCTGGATAGAAAGGATGAACAGCCAAAAAGGTTGAAAAAATTGTAGCAACCTGGATTGTCCCTGCTTCATTCTTATTCTTTGGGTGAAAACACATCCAAAGGAAGTCAGTCTCTTGTCTCTACTACGACAATTATGTTATATTGTATTTCGTTTGTGCTCCTATTGTTTTGTGGACTTGATAATCTTTTTATCATATATTTAGGAGAGGTCTGTAATATTGGAAACTGAGATGCATTACATGGACTCAAGCGAATTGTTTTCAAATTGAGCCCTGCTTCAGCTCTTGAATATGACATTTTGTTGTTCACAGTTTACATGACACTACTTTAAGCTAGTTGTCCAGGCCCAAGAAGCACTATGACACAGAGTTCCCTTCAGGTAATTGAAAATGAAGCCAGGTTTCTCCAGTTTGCTGTTTCTTATATGTGAATGCTTTCATTAGGCTTAATTAAGGAATCTAGAAGGAAGAAGAGGTTGGACTCTGTGTCTGTTAAACTGAGCTTGTGTTTCTTCTTGCCTACATTCTTGGAGGCTGTTCTGAATCCATTTTGTAGTTAGGTTTCAACCTCCCCCCTCCCATAAGCACAGAAATGGTCTCAGGGCTTTGGTGATTGTGTAAGCAGTATCTATCAGACCCTTTACACTATTATTTGTAGCCTATTGTGGACACCTTTCTGCTTTTCTCATAACCTGGCATTTTCTGTGCTAATTATCACAGGCTCCAGTCAAGAGTGGACTGGTACAGTATATTAGGTCCCTGTAAACTGGATTGTCCAAGTTTTGGTTCAGATGCTGAGAAGGAGTGAGGGTGGGATTCTTGCCAAAAGCATGAACTAGTTCTAGAGATTTCTGAAAGTGCTGCTGTGCTGGTGTAGAATGACCCCTATGTATGAGTTCATACGTGAAAGACTACTTTTTCTTTTTAAATGTGTAAACAGTAGGAATGCTATCTCCTCCAAGTTATGCAGCTGAAATGGCAAGCCTTGGAGATGCTGGAAATCATCATGGATTTTTGTTTGGAAATACTCTGGGCCTCTTTCAGTTCTGGTATTCAGATTCTTGGCTTTAGAATTCTTTGTGGTGTGTTTTACACGTGCAAAGTGTAGATCACAAAGGTGTGAAGTCTGCACAGTGTTACTACATTTGCAGCATATGGCTTCCCAGAGAAACTAATGGCCTCTTTACTTCCAGGTGGCTACAGTGTCAATGGAGGATCTGGGGAAAATACTTATGGTCGGAAGTCGTTGGGGCAAGAGCTGAGAATTAACAATGTGACCAATTCTGATTTTACCAGTGCTCAGCATGGCAATCGTGCTTTAATCACAAAAGACATGAGGAAAACACAGGGTGAGAATTGTGTTGACCTGAACAATTCTGTTTTGATGGCAGTGATTCCCTGTTATCACAGTAAGACCAAGAAATGCATGCCCGAAGTAGAGTCCTGTTAAGTACATGAACGTGTGAAATCTCTTAACATTAGGTACAGTTACACCTAATGGGTACCCGGTGTTGCCCATGTTATTTGAAAAAGTCATTTTTAAAACATTTTACAAAATGCATAAGGTTGTGGGTGAACTACAACTGACATCATGTCAGGTTACCCCCAAAACTCCATCAGTAGTTAAATTTTATCGTGTGGGGCAAGTTTGCTCTAGATCAGGCATGGGCAAACTAAGGCCCGGGGACTGGATGCAGCTCCCTGGGTGTTTATCTCAGGCCCTCCTCATTTTCCCCTGTCCTCTAGGCAGAAAGACCTGGTGACCCTACCATGTCCTTATGCCAAAAAATGAGGGAGGAAGGCACATAGCAGCTGAGAGCCCTTGGAGCGCTCTAAGCCACTGTGTGTCTCCCCCGGCTCGAGGAAGGCATGCGGCGGCTGAGAGCCCCCCAGAGCGCACTCGGTCACCTCCTGTCTTGCCCTCCTCCTGAGATAATGCCAAGAGGACAGCCTGAGGATTGGGGCAGTCGCTGCGTATCCCGCCTTATGCTGGGAGGACAACCTGAGGATTACCGGGGCCCTCCCCTGGCCCCTCATGGCCCCACCCTCTCCCAGGCCCACCCCACCCAGCGTGTGCCCGGCCCCCTCCCTCCTGACCCGGCCCTCCTGGCCAGACTCACAATGTAGCCCCAAGGCAAAAAAGTTTGACTGTGCCTGCTCTAGATGCAGCACTGATGGGGTTCAGTGTGATCTATGGCTGTAGGATAAACTACAGCTCCCACCATGGTGGGTCAGCTCCCGCAAATCCCTCCAGTAGGTTCAGTTGGTCATGGGGGTTCTGTGTGCCAAGTTTGGTCCAATCTGTCATCGGTGGTGGTCACAGTGTTTCTGGATGTAAGTGAACTGCAACTTCCAGAAATGAAGGTCAGTTCCCCCCAAACCCCTCCAGTATTTTCAGTTGGTCGTGGTGGTTCTGTGTGCCAAGTTAGGTCCAGGGCCATTGTTGGTGGAGTCCAGAGTGCTCTTTGATTGCAGGTGAACTCTAAATCCCAGTACCTACAACAGCTATAAATTAAGGCGAATTCCCCCCAAACCTCTCCAATATTTTTCTTAGGTCATGGGGGTTATGTGTGCCAAATGTGGTCCAGGTCCATTGTCAGTGGGGGTCACAGTGCTCTGACTTGATTCAGGGTGAACTACAAATTCCATCATGTGGAGTCAATCCCCCAAACTCCTCCGGTATGTTTAGTTGCTGATTTGTTCTGCTCTGTTGGTTGTGTACATAGAGTTGAAAAGAGTAGGAAAGGGTTAAGGGAGAGGCAGTGGGTGGGATCGTGCAAAATTCCATGCCAATGGAGAAAGTAAAAAAAACACTGGGATGTCTGTGGTGGAGGAAACTTGTAAAATCTAGGATGAAATTGTTCCAAATGAAAGCATTACTTGGGTGGTGGGCTGTATGGTGTTTGGGGAGAACATTGGTTACATGTTCACGGTGCCCGCTATAACCTGAAATGTCATTGGAGGGAGAGCTTTTGGTGGCTCCACAGCACTGTGGGTTAGAGCTGTGTGGAAGTGGGAGCCTTTCTATGGAAGTGGGCAGCCCAACCACATGCACACATAAATATTTTCACTTTTATTAGATAGATAGATAGATAGATAGATAGATAGATTAAATATGCTTTAACTCTGAGGACTATTGTTAATAAGTGGCCTTTTAGTGATAAGATTGGCTCTTGGTCAATATCAAGGTATTTTGATTTGTTTCAGAGCAAGGCATCTTGTAGCAAAGCCCCCACAAATCAGGCTTCATTTTTGTTAAAGAAACATGAAGTATAAATTGACTATGCACATAACCTGTGCTAGAACGGGTTTTTTTATTTCATAATGTTTAAATATTAAAAAATCTTTTTGTCTATTTTTTTGTGTGCTTGTTTTTTCCTCTTATGAGCCACCTTGTATTTAGGAATATGGCAGATAGATTTTTAAAACACTTATGTACATTTTGCTTTGTTGTAATTTGGTTTTTAAAATTTTAAAACATATTTGGAGAGGGGAGGAAAGCATTTACACATGTTAATGCCTCCCTTTGTAGAGCGATCATTGTCTTACTCTGATGAGTCTCGACTGTCAAATCTTCTTCGGAGGATTACTCGGGAAGATGACAGAGACCGAAGACTGGCGACTGTAAAGCAACTGAAAGAATTCATTCAGCAACCAGAGAACAAACTGGTGAAGTATCAAGTGTCTTCTGTTATCACCACATGAATACAGAGTTTCTTGTTGTGTAAATGGATCTGCCTAGAGAAGGTGTGGTTCACCATGCTGAGGTTTGGGTTAATGGATGTCAGTTTGCCAGATTTGTCATCAGTGTCGGAGCAGTTGCAGGGTTGATATGGGAACCTTGTATATATGTTCTCTTCCAGTTTAAATACAAAGGAAGAAGCCAGTACAAGCAGTCCCAAAGTTACGAACAAAATGGGTTTTTAAGTTGAATTTGTATATTAGAGCAGATACTTTTTAAAGTGTAATTCCAGGCCAAAACATATCCTTTCTAGTGTTGGACAGCATAGGGAAGGTTTAACACCCCTGTGGTGTTTATTTTCTTGTCTATGTCTCTGCTCAAAAGACTTTTTGTCGCTGTGAGAATTGGATTTTGAAAAATTTGTCTTGTGGGAACAAGGATTGGTGATAAAGTTTCAGTGGAGACCCCTATGTCCCATGACAACTCTTTCAGAAATGAATTTTTCTTCTGAGAGGTAGATAAGATTTCTCTCACTTCCTACTGCCTCACCCCCATTCTTAACTATGAGTCGTCTGTAAGTCATATGTTTATAACTCGGGGACTGCTTGTACACCCCCACCCACTACCTTTCCCTTTCTAATGAGTCTTGGTCCTTTGTTCAGGCTGTAGTTGTAGAAGTGGCTCCTTGTTTGTCAAAGGGAAGAAACTGAGAAATGGGACTGGAGAATGATGCAATGTAGCAGCATCTTTGAGACAGTGTATCTGAAGACACAGATTGATATCTACACTAGCTCCTACTAAAATAAACTAATCTCAAAGCTGCTACCAGATTCTTCACTCTCCAACCATCATATGCTGAAACAGATCAATGTGCTTTGTCTTTGAAAACTACAACAAACTGAAGAAAGTTTTGAAGAGTGGCTGCTTAATTTGTCCTGAATGTGGTTGATTAAGAAGTTGGAAGTTTTGGGGGAACACATTCAGCATCACAGCTAATGGAAAGATTGCAAGATCACTGATCATTAGTATCACTGAACTTTAAGGAAGATCAGCAGCTTCACAGCTAATGGAAGAATCTGGTCGGGTTCTCTTTCTCCTTTTGTTATAAGTATCTCTGCTTAAAACAAGAATACTATAGATGCTTGCATTGGGGAAAGTACTCTTAGCAGTATATATAGGTAAAAACTAGAGACAGTACTCTCTAACTGTTACTAAGAACTGAAGGCATAGTTTAGGAACCGTCTCCATCATTCAAGGTTCCAAGTAGTTCCAAAAGGCTGAGAAGCTAACTGTCTTGCAATTGCTTGTTGGGACTAATTATTCTTAATATTAACAGTGCCAAGTATGCCTTCAAGCTATTTCATAAGTAAAGTAAATGTTGACCTCAAAGCCATTTGTCACCTGAAGGATATAGATTTATTTCTGTGACTTCCTTAGCTTGACAGGCTCGCGTCTCTCAAACAAAGTGTTCTTTCTTGCTCTCACCATCCCTCTCCATCATGTTAGCTCACTGAAGAACCTTCATAGGAATAAATAATAGAATGTCTCAATGGTTTCCTAGATATTATAGGACTCACTTCTGATAATTTATATATTAAATCTCTCCCTTTTTGGGATGGGCGGTCACAGGTGAAATAGAATAGCAGCATGTGATTACACTGTTAATGATAAGGCAACTTGAATTTAAACTGTAACAGAACTTTTCTAAAAGTGTATATGTTGACTATTTCAGGTACTGGTTAAGCAACTGGATAATATCCTGACTGCTATACATGATGTGCTTAATGAAAGGTAAGTTGGAATGACAAGTGTTTTCAGAGGTCACAAAGTGGCTAGATTGCATCTTCAGCCTGGGAGAGGAAGGCAGTGGACCAGCTAACATCTATTGTGCAACAGGAGCAGCAAAATGTAGTTAATCCAGAGTTTCTCAGCCAGGAATTTCTGGAATATTAGGTTTTCTTTGAGAGGCTGCATGCTTTAGATTTAATTAAAAGAATACAATATTTTTGAGGGGTAGATAATGCAGATTGAATAGCTCTTATCCGGAAATCTGAAAGGCTTCAAAATCATCCACAATGGTAACTGACATCATCACTTAACCAAGTTTCCTTCGTGCACAAAATTATTAAAAAATATTGTGTGCAAAATTACCTTCAGGTTGTTGTGGATACTGTATTCATGAAGCATAATTTCAAGTTTAGACTTGGGTCCCATCTCCGAAATATCTCATTATGCAAATGGAAATATTCTAAACTCCAGAAAAATCTAAAATCTACAAGACTTCTAGTTGCAACTATTTTTGGTAAGGGATATTCAACCTGTTATAATTTTTAATGCAGGAGTTCCTTGAAAGTTGAGAACTATTTTCAAGGTAAACGGAACCACATGTGGAGAGAGGAATCTTCTTTCATTTATTCATACCTTCAGTTCACCTACATTGCAGTTTTCCAGCTGTGGGTTCATGAAGCATGTTTTAGAGGGCTGCTGCAGCTTTGGTAGTGTGAGCAACTGGAAGGAACCCAGTGCACATTATGTAGTTCTGCATTTTTCTCAAAATAATGTCATTGGAGAGGGATAGCCAGATCATAGCCGTTCGTTTATTTATTTATTTATTGCCAGTAACTGAAATTTGTTAACATTTTCCCCTCCCATCATTGCAGTAGCAAATTGCTTCAGGAACTGAGACAGGAGGGAGCTTGCTGTCTTGGCCTTCTTTGTGCTTCTTTGAGCTATGAAGCGGAGAAGATCTTTAAATGGATTTTTAACAAATTTAGTTCATCCACTAAAGATGAAGTCAAGCTTCTTTATTTATGTGCAACTTACAAAGCATTGGAGACTGTGGGAGAGAAGAAAGCCTTTTCATCTGTAATGCAAGTAAGAACACAAATTGAACTGAATTTAGCTTTTCATATGCCAGATGATTTTAATGAACATGCTGTAGTGTAAATAAATAATATACCATAAAAATGGATTAAAACTGAATTTGAAATATTGTGTGTGCTTTCTTTCCGAAATGCATTTTATTCTACCAAGAATATGTTGTAACAATCCACTGTAACTGAGATATATTTTTTCTGAATCTCTAGAGTTTTCCAGTACTAGAAATAGACAAAATAGTAAAATTTAAAACTGATTTTGAAAGGTTCCTGTTTTCTTTCTGAGACAAAGAAGCCATCCACTAAATATTGGATCCAAATACATTTGATGCTGGAAGATATTGTTAAGGCTAAACTTGAGGTTGGAGTTTTATTTGTTGAGAATGCTAGATGATCATCTAGAAAGAAAAAATAGAAGAATTGTATATGGTCAGAGACGGAAGATTTCAGTTATCCCAATGCAAGAAGAATGGTTGATGAAAATCTGTAAAATAGCAGAAATGGACAGATTGACTATGCTGATTAAGAAAAATATATATCTTTGATTGACTTTAAGAAAGATTATGCCCTGTTCACCATCTTTTCATAATCATGATGGGAGCAATTATCAATTTTAGGATTAATGAATTACTAGTGTATTTCCTTAATTTGAAGTGTGATGACATTATTGTTTAAAAGGACTAGACTAATAATGGACATCAGCCATCAGTTTGAGAGTGTCACCATTTCTATAACTGCTCATCTCTTATTCATTTGATGCTTCTGAAACTGATGTCTAATTGAGAAGAAATGTGTTTCCTTGGGATTTAAATTGCATATTTGAAATAATTGTCTCCACGTCATTCCAAATATTATATTTGAAATAATTGTCTACACATCATTCAAAAGATTCAGGGTTAAAAGCTCTATCCACCCAACTCCTTTCAGAAAACCTTCTGATTGTGGAAGTATGTGCCTTATAAGTTTAGAATCAAAGTAGATCTGCCTAGAGCAGTTTTCTGTTTTTCAGCAGACTTTTCTGGACATATTTGTTAGTTCTCTGAGTGTTGGTTATGTAAAATTATAACCAAGTGCATATCCTTTTTAAAGCTCGTCATGACAAGCCTGCAGTCTATTCTAGAGAATGTGGATACGCCAGAATTGCTGTGTAAATGTGTCAAGTGCATCCTTCTCGTGTCCCGATGTTATCCTCACATATTCAGCACAAACTTTAGGGTAAGATCATTTGTCTCTCTTGTCATATCAGTATAAATACATTCTTAAGTACAGGTGGATTAATTTTTGTATTGCTTTTCAAGGACACAGTTGACATATTAGTTGGATGGCATATTGATCACACTCAGAAGCCTTCTTTGACACAGCAAGTGTCAGGTAAGTCTGGGAAAAATTATTTATTTATTTTGTGTAAAAAAGCATTGCATAAATAGGTATAAAACTAATAAAATAGAGGGAACACAAGTGACTAAATAATTTTAGACCAAAACCGGGCAACATGGACCACATTGTCTGTAGCTTGAAACATTTCTTTCTTTGTGCATGAGGCAGGGCATTATGGACAAGCATTGAGGTTGTTGTTCACAATATTTTTGTCAACTAAGGAAATTAAATAACCCTTTGGTCTTAATGTTTTAATTGTTCTGGCACTTTTACAGGTTGGTTACAGAGCCTGGAACCATTTTGGGTGGCTGACCTTGCATTTTCTACCACACTTCTGGGTCAGTTTCTAGAGGATATGGAAGCTTATGCTGAGGTAATAAATGTTCTGATATGACTATGATAGTTTTTCTTTTCTATATAAATTATGTGATATGCAGTGTAGTTGGAGAGGGTAGTGAATGTTGACACTGAGGTCTATATTGTTGCACATTAAAGTAACTTTCCCCCTGTCACCTCCCAGTTATACAAATCCTTCTTTACTACATCTGCTAAGATGTATTCTCTTTGAAGACCTAGCTAATAATAAATGTGTAAAAACGCAGAGAAAATATTTTGAAAAAAAAAGTAAAAAGTTGGGTTATGGGCGACTCTCTTTTAGAATGGAGAATAAATTGTTTTGTGTATTTAATCTGCATAACACCGTGTAGAACTAGAATTTTGGGAACATAAGAGGGGGTTCACATTACTGTCACATAAACTACTTTTGTGCTGTTCTATTTTATTTATGAATGCAGGATTCCTATCTGCTTTTGACATTTAGATTTTATTGAAAGAAACTAACTTGGGGACCCAGCATTGCCCGGGTTATTTGAAAAAGCCAGTTTCTAATTGTACAAAATGCATAAGGTTGTGAGTGAACTACAGCTGGCATCATGCCAGTTTAACCCCAAAAAACTCCATCGGTACTTAAAAATTGTTATGTTGGACAAGTTTGCTCTAGATGCATCATCAGTGGGGTTCAGTAGGTTGAGTTAGTCATGGGGGTTCTGTGTGCCAAGTCTGGTCCAGGTCTATCATCTGTGGAGATCACAGTTTCTTTGGTTAGGGGTGAACTACAACTCCCAGAAAGGAAGGTTCCGTTCCCTCCAAACCCCTCCAGTAATCAAATTTCGGCATATCAGGTATGTGTGCCAAGTTTGGTCCAGATCCATCAGTGTTTGGGTTCACAGTGCTCTCTGGATGTAGGTGAACTACAACTCCCCCAAATCAAGGTGAATTTTCCCCAAAGACCTCCAGTAGTTTTTGCTGGTCATGGAGCCTCTGTGCCAAGTTTGGTCCAATCCCATCTTTGGTGGAGTTCAGAGTGCTGATTGAGTCTAGGTGAACTATCAATCTTAGTACCTACAACTCCAAAATGCCCAGGCCAAGTCCCCTCAAAACACACCAGTATTCAAATTTGAGCATATTGGATGTGCATGATAAGTTTGATCCAGATCCATCGTTGTTTGAGTTCATAGTGTGCTCTGGATATAGGTGAACTACAACTACTATAAATAACCCCAAAGACCTCCAGTATGTTTTGTGTGCCAAGTTAGTTCCAGGTCCATCATTGGTAGAGTCCAGAGTGCTCTTAGATTACAGGTGAACTATACATCCCAGTACCTACAACACCTATAAATCATGGTGAATTCTCTCCAAACCTCTCTAGTATGTTCAGTTGCTGATAAATTCCTCTGTCTGCTGTGTGCCATAGAAAAGAATAGGAAAGGGTGGCAGTGGGTGGGGTCAAGCAAATTCCACACCAATTGAGAGAGTAAGAAACACTGGGATGTCTATGGTGGAGGTAACACATAAAATCTAGGATGGAATTGTCCTCGTATGAAAGCCTTCACTTGGGTGATGGTCAGTATGGTGTTTGTGGAGGACACTCGCAAGGGTTGTACACGCGCTCGCTATAACCTGCAGTGTCATTGGAGGGAAGGTATTTGGTGGCTCCTATAGGTGGGGATCATAGCTGTTTGTGGAAGTGAGAGCCTGTCTGTGAAAGTGGACACCCCAGCAACATACACACATACATATTTTCACTTCTATTATTTATATAAATGCAGGATTCCTATCTGCTTTTGTCATTTAGATTTTATTTAAAGAAATGGATGCAACAAAGTACACTGTCTGATATTATTTTTTTCTGAAATTTTGTTTCATGGCTCATTTGAGAGAAATGGGAATGCTCTTTTTATTATCTTTGTTTAATATCTCATTAAGTTTAAGTATAACTCTGTTTCTTTTTCTGTATCTAAAAGATTATACTGTAATACTGCAAAACATCCAGGACAATTTATTAAAACAAGAAAAAAAATGAAACAAAATATAAGTGTACTAAAGCAGTTGAAAAGTTCTGTGTTCATAACATTGTTGTCCCTATCACACTGATGTATCGTCGTATTCCTGAAAAGAATTTGAACACTTCTGAAGACTGAGTTTTATAGGTTGTGGTGGTGTAGAAATGTGATTTATATGTAAACACATTGCGGAGTTGCTAATTTGGATTCCTTGCATATTGCTATGTTTCTCCATGTAGGACCTTGGCCATGTGGCATCTGGAGAATCGGTCGATGAAGACATCCCTCCTCCTTCTGTTTCTCTGCCCAAATTAGCCGCACTGCTTCGTGTTTTCAGTACTGTGGTGAGGAGCATCGGGGAGCGATTCAGTCCCATTCGAGGACCACCCATCACTGAAGCCTATGTAACTGATGTGAGCTGCCTCGTTTGTTTTATAGTATTTGTGGCTTTGATTGGTACATTAATGGGAGTGAATGTCAACATGTCATTATAATGAACTTGTACTTTAATTCACAGCAGTACATGTGTTGTATTATTACTACGTGTTATTTGAACCAGGATTGGGTGGTCATTCTTCTTCATTTAAGAGGTAGTTTCTTTTAAAAAGAAAAGATTAGTTAGTCCCTGAAATTACAAATGCAGTGTTTCCTTTCTTCAGTAACCATAGTAATTACTGTCCACTTTCAACTGTTCTTAAGGATTAGTGCCAATCTCTTTGGATTTTAGCACCAAAACTTTTCTTTTGGTGCAAAAGCATTGCATGTCACTCCCTGTTGCCCTTGAGGGATTAGACTGTATTTCTCATATTTGGCCTCTAAACACACGACTCTTATGAATGAGAACATAATTTGAATGCTTCCCAGGGGCCCTTCAAAGTGAATTTTATCTATATTATATAGTCTATATTTCAAGTCTCACGATCCTAAATATGCCCTCTTTTCAGATATCCTTTCACGAGGTAGTAAAAACCTTTCTGTCAAAAACACTCACAGAATAACCTTCAGTAGACTGCGTGACATGTGAAATCACAATAACTGAATGTCATGTCAGATTAAAAAATTGCTGTTCTTAGTTTCTTCAGCATAAGAAGAAAAATGTATTTCTTCTATGGAACATACTGCATCCAGAAGTATTTATAATCCCATTAATTTTAGCAGGGATCCAGTGATATATGTCTAATTGGTCCTGTTCCTTCTGTCGGAATTGGCAGTTTCTCTAGAAATCCCTTCATATGCCATAAAAGCTTGTTCTTAGAATGGTGAGAAATACTCCCACATTACGGAAGCTGACAAAGAGGGGAAGGAAATTCTCACTTTTATCAGTGCTGGGGTCTGAACTGTATTGAAATTTTCTCCAAGATACATACATGTTTACATTTTCTGTTTAAAATGGGTGGGAAATGTCATTGTCCCTGACTCTGATTACATTTTGCCTTGGGTTTTTTTTTATTCTTCCAAACTATTCTGTGTGTTCGATACACAGTGAACATTTAAATAATGTTATTACTTGCCAAGATCCTGCATCAAGCAAACGTCATTCTGCCTGTGCAGTTCCGTGTGGCTCACACCCTTTGCCCAGCTTGTTGGTCAAGTCTTGAAAATATCTCATTGCTACTTATTATTATTATTATTATTATTATTATTATTATTATTATGTACCACTTTTTCAAAGCAGAAAACAGAAATAAAAATAGCACAATATATCATTTAAACCAAGACTATAAACATTTAAACAGAATTAAATGTAGTACTATTTTAAAATAAATAAATAACAACATTTGAAAATGTTCTTTTCCTGCTTTGAAAGTGTTATTTCCTGTTTAATTCTGTGGTCCTTACTTTAAAAGGAGGTTTTCTACTCCAGAAACTTGGTTTTGTGGCTGCCACAAACTGCTGAATTGTTTGAGTCTCTGAGATCTTTGTTGAAAGACTATAGCAAAATGTGTTGCAGGATGCAAAGACAGAGTTTTGCAGTTTCATAATTTTTTTTCATGTTTTATGATAGAACCAATTAGGAAAGGACACTTATAACCCAGGAACAAAAATTATGTTAAATAGTGTTATTAAAACGGTTAAAAGCATTCAAACCAATTTTAACGAGGAGTGGAAAAATGGGAGACCAATTGTATAATAAAGAGGTTGTTAGATTTCTGCTTGAGAAGGCAGAAGAAATGAAACGGCACTCACAGATGGAGTCTACCCATTGTCTTCTTTCTTCCTGGAGCCAAAATCAGCCACGTCTTCATTGTCCAAATTGCCTTCCCAATCCCTTTTCACTAGTGACCCACCTTGGTGGTTGGGAGCTGCTTGGGAGGGGGAGATTTGGCATAAGAAATAAAAGAATCCATCCAAAAAGAGACCTGTCCACTTGTAAGCCACACTTAGGATACACAAGTATGCTGCTAACAGTTTGGCGCCCACTTTTATAGGTGTAACGTGATCAGAATGGTGCCAGAATGGTTTGTCATTTTTGGCTGAGTTTTTTATTTATCGTGTCAGAATCGAATTGACAGTTCAGTTATAATATATTTTAAAACACAAACAAAGTTAAAAACTTGCAATTATGTTAAATATTATTTGACCAGAAACAGACCACTTGTAGTGCCTCTAGTGTTGTAGTGAGAAGGTCCTCCATTGTGCATGTGTCAGGGCTCAGGCAGCATTGTAATAAGTGGTCTGTTGTTTGCTCTTCTCTGCACTCGCATGTCGTGAACTCCACTTTTTAGCCTCATTTCTTAAAGTTGGCTCTGCATCTTGTGGTGCCAAAGCGCAGCCTATTCAGCGCCTTCCAGGTCGCCCAATCTTCTGTGTGCTGAGTTGAAAGGGATACAACACACCAGTGTTTCGGCTCAATGAGATTGTTTCACCTTTTTTTTCCAGGTTCTGTACAGGGTCATGAGATGTGTGACAGCGGCGAACCAAGTTTTCTTTTCTGAAGCTGTCTTGACGGCTGCCAATGAGTGTGTGGGCGTCCTCCTTGGTAGCCTGGATCCCAGTATGGCCATACACTGTGACATGGTCATCACCTATGGATTAGAACAGCTGGAAAATTGTCAGATTTGTGGTACTGATTATATCATCTCGGTGCTGAACTTATTGATGCTGGTACATATAACTCTAATAATATCTGGATTTATTTATATCATTCTGTGTGTTCATTTTTAGGACCTGAGAAAAAAAATTAGGTTCTATTTTGAGATATGAGATTTTAAAATAAGATAGATTAAATAGATGATGTCCAGAGAAGGGTGACTAAAATGATCAAGGGTCAGGAGAACAAGCCCTATGATGAGCGGCTTAAAGTACTGGGAATGTTTAGCCTGCAGAAGAGAAGGCTGAGAGGAGACATGATGACAGCATGTATCAAGATGTGAGGGGAAGTTGTAAGGAGACGGGAGCAAGCTTGTTTTCTGCTGCCTTGGAGACTAGGACACAATGAAACAATGGCTTCAAATTACAGGAAAGGAGATTCCACCTGAACATGAGGAAGAACTTCCTAACTCTGAGAGCTGTTCAGTCGTGGAACTCTCTGCCTCGGAGTGTGGTGGAGGCTCCTCCTTTGGAGGCTTTTAAACAGAGGCTGGATGACCACCTATCAGGGGTGCTTTGAATATGATTTTCCTGCTTCTTGGCAGAGTGGAGTTGGACTGGGTGGCCCACAAGGTCTCTTCCAACTCTATAATTCTATGAAATAGCTTAGGCTATATTCCAGAAATCTAAGAATTACTAACAGTAGACAGGTAGGGGGCATATGTTAATATCCTAGCGGTGTTAAATTGCTTTGGCAAGAGCTGTTAGCTAGGGAGTAGTCCAGAAATCTACTATCAAACTATTTTTTTAGTTCACTATATACATGTTTCTAATTTATTCTATGCTAGTAATCCCACATCTGTTGCAGCTATATACTAATAGATGCTTTATAGGACAGTTGTCAGAGTCTTTCAAGATAATAATTTTGAACCAAATGTTTGCTAAATGAATGTATACTGACATATGCCTTTCTGTTTAGATTGTTGAACAAATAAATACAAAGCTCCCATCACAATTTATAGAGAAATTATTTGTACCTCAGTCTAAGTTACTTGTTCTCCGCTATCACAAGGAAAAAGAGGTGAGCAGAAAAATTATCATACCATATTGATCTAAATAACTTTTAAATGTATGCTTTCTTAATTGCCAGTATGTCATTGGGAGTTAACGGTTGTGCTAAGTGCAGACTTTTGCAATCTTTATGTTAGTGCCATTGACTTTTCTGTTTTCAAGGTTGTTGCGTCAGCGCATGGGGTATATCAAGCCGTGTTGAGCTTAAAGAACATCCCTGTTTTGGAAACAGCCTACAAGTTGATTCTCGGAGAAATGGCCTGTGCCTTGAACAGTCTTCTTTGCAGCCTGCAACTTCCAGAGGCGTGTTCTGAAATCTTGCATGATGCTTTCAAAAACCACGTATTTGAAGTGTCTAATGCAAAATTTGTGGTTATATTTGACCTCAGTGCTCTGACTACTATTGGAAATGCAAAAAACTCATTGATTGGAGTGAGTATCTCATTTTAGAGCTCACATGTATAGTGTTTTTAGATCTTGGCATCTGCTCAAAATTTCCAAACTTTAGTATGAAAAGCCTAATTACGTTGGTCTTGTTTATTAGTAAACTGTTTGGTTTGCCTGAAGTAAATAATAGTTAATATTTGAGAATCATGGACAAAACGACAGTTTTAATTTGCTGGATACCAGAAAAAAGTTGAAATATTTATTTCCTATGGAGTATAGAGGAGCAACATTTCTATACTCCATGTGTGTATCATTGAGGGAAGTGGCAAATATGTGTAGTAGGGCATCCCACTTAACCATCAAATAGATATAGTTTTGTGTTGTCGAAGGCTTTCATGGCTGGAATCACTGGGTTGCTGTGTTTTCCAGGCTGTTTGGCCATATTCCAGAAGCATTCTCTCCTGACATTTTACCCACATCTATGACAGGCATCCTCAGAGGTTGTGAGGTCTGTTGGAAACTAGGCAAGTGGGGTTTATATATCTGGAATAATGCCCAGGGTGGGAGAAAAAAACTTGTCTGCTTGAGGCAAGTGTGAATGTCACAATAAGCCACCTTGATTAGCACTGAATGGCACTTCAACTTTAAAGTCTGGCTGCTTACTGCCTGGGAAAATCCTTTTTGTGGAGGTATTAGCTTGCCCTAATTGTTTCCTGTCTGTAATTCCACTGTTTTTTAAGTGTTGAATGACTGTGAGCAAAAAAGTAGGTATTTTCACCCTTATTTTCCCCTTTAATCTCTTGTCCCTTTCTTTTACTTTGAATCCTATCTGTGAGAAATGCCTTCACATATGGCTTGTGTCTTAGCCATTTATGTCTAGTATTTGTCATTAGGCAACAGTTATAAGAAGTCATAACAGTTTGCTAAAATGAGGTAGAACTGCTAGGAAAAGGACTTCCATAAACGTTTTTTTGTAATTACTTTGTTTTGGCAGATGTGGGCTCTTTCTCCAACGGTGTTTGCATTGCTCAGCAAGAACTTGATGGTTGCACACAATGATATCGCTGTTCACTTTCCTGCCGTCCAGTATGCAGTGCTCTACACTCTCTATTCACATTGCACCAGGTGTGAAGGTGTTCATTATATGTAATGTTGATGAGAAAAGAGCATCTGTCTGTCTGTCTGTCTGTCTCAGTTTGGGAACTATTGGGACCGGGCATAGCACAGGAGGCTAAACCACTGTGCTGCAGAAAAATCCTGCAGATTGGAAGGTCAGCCCCCCCCCCCCCCCAATGGCCTGAGTTGAGCAAAGCCTCCAAGATGCCTGAAATAAGATGGGAAAATCTGCCTTCACTTCTGTTTGTGATGTGTGTCCTTTGTTAATTGTTCAGTCAGCATTGCATGTTTGCTGTATGTATGTTCTCTAAAGCCACTCTGAGTCCCCTTCGGGGTGAAATAGGCAGAGTATAAATAATGTAAATAAATAAATAATATTGTCCTTTGGTATCCTAGTTGAACTACTTGCTTATAACATAGAAAATCCTGTTTGTCATTTTAAACGTTAGCACATTGGCAAGTCCTTCCTGTATTTGTAACACAGTCAGTACCATTGTCTCCATAATTTTTAGTGAACCATTACATATTAATTTCTATACATTATTTCTTATCTGCCTTTGAAATGAGAGCTCCAAACAAAAGGGCTGCTGTGTCTTCTGCATCCACAGATTGCATTTTAAGGTTCATCCATAGGAGATGGGGAACAAGATAATAAATCTTTTGGGACATGTTGCTGCTTTTCTTAAAAGTGAAAACAAAGAAGAGGATTTTGTTTAGTGAGAATGGAAAAAGGCAAAGTAAAGTCAAAGCTGTGATGAAAGGAATTTAGGGTCCTTAGTATTGTTTCAAAATTTTCATTGTTAAACTTTATTGCCTGAATGGCAGTGAGTGGTAATCTGCTTTCTGGCTATCTCCTGCAGACAGAAAATTAATTGATAATGCCTGCTCCTTCTCTTCGTTTATGATAATAGTATGACTAAAATAAATTGTGCATTGATCTGCAGGCATGACCACTTCATCTCAAGCAGCCTTAGCTCCTCGTCTCCTTCCTTGTTTGACGGAGCTGTCATTAGCACTGTAACAACAGCTACAAAGAAGCATTTCTCTATCATACTAAATCTCTTGGGACTTTTGCTTAAGAAGGATAACCTTACACATGATACCAGGTAATTCGAGGTTTCTTCCATTATAAAGAGAATTTCATACATCTGTGTTTCTCATAACATGACATGGCATTATTTCGCTTTCCAAACATATTTCTTTTTATAGAGAAACTACACTTGGCTCATTAGAATTTGCATGCCAGTATATATGTGTATGGTTGTAGTCCTAATTCATGAGTAACACATGACTGCTATTTTTTTCTGATTCAAAGGGAGATATGTGGGCATTACGAGGTGAAGTCATCTCCTGGATATTTGTAATGTTTGTGTTTAGTAGTTCACCTTGTCTACCATATGTAAATGTAAAAAAGCTTTAGTGAATGTGTCATTTGTAATGTAAATAAAAGTATGTAACTTACATGTATAATGGAAATATCCATGTCTAGGAAGCTGTTAATGACCTGGGCTTTGGAAGTGGCTGTACTAATGAAGAAATCAGAAACCTATGCACCATTGTTCTCCCTCCCATCCTTTCACAAGTTTTGCAAAGGACTTCTAGCAAACAGTAAGTTTTATAATTTTCTCTCTTTATTCTTCTTGAGACTTAGCCTGGCACAATAAAATAGCCTGTTCTAAATATAGTGAGTGAGAGAATGTGTATAAACATATTAGCTTAGATCAGTGGTTCTCGACCTGTGGGTCCCCAGGTGTTTTAGCCTTCAACTCTCAAAAATCCCAGCCAGTTTAACAACTTTTAGGATTTCTGGGAGTTAAAGGCCAAAACGTCTGGGGACCCACAGGTTGAGAACCACTGGCTTAGATACAGGAGAGTGGAATAGCAAATTCAAAGAACCATTACATTTATTACCCTGAGCCTTATAGGAGTTTGTTTATTGTTCTAATTACATCTATTTCACATTACACAAAGGCTGATGTTTCAAAAACAGTTTATGACACAGTACATTCAAAGAATAATATGGAATTCTTTTAACTCTGAACAAGTTATTAGCCTGACTTTTAAGTTCCCTGGGCCTCAGGGCAAATTTATGTTGGTAGTACATAAGAATTAGCATTTTTATATTGGCTTTCCTTTACCTTTGTGCAAAGGGCTTCAGTTGTAGGTATTATTTACGATGGTCACTGTGTGGATATAAGGAATAAAAACTGTAAATTTTCTTATATTTATCTTTCTTGAAATAATTAAAGCTACATTATATTAGTGAAAAATAATACTGTTTCCTTGTTACCAGCTCTCCTGGAAGATGTCAATATTTGTCTTCAGGCATGTAGTAGTTTACATGCATTGTCACCTTCTCTTCCAGATGACTTGTTACAGAGGTATGTTGTTAATGCTCTCTAGTTTCAAGACAAAAATGCCATAGTCAAATTTGTGCATGTCCCTTATTTATTTCTTTTCTCTAATTTGTTGCAGATGTGTGGATGTATGTCGCGTTCAGCTGGTTCACAGTGGTGCTCGCGTAAGGCAAGCTTTTGGAAAACTGTTGAAGTCTATTCCTTTAGATGTAGTATTAAGGTAAGAATCTTGGTTGTATTTTAAGGAATGAAGTGAATTTTTGGAATGAGGGCATCAGGAAGTTTTTTGTCTAATTCTTATTACATGCTAACCAAATACTGTACTTAAGATACTGTAACTTATTTTCAGAATGTTATTCTTCAGTGTTGACCATTTCAAAGCATAAATTGAGGCATTGGAGGCAGTGGTGGGATAGCATGTCTGTTGTTGGTTAGGTTGCCATGGGAGTTGTTTCAGGTTACTAGTGCCCTCTTGACAACTCTGGGATGAGACAGGGCAGTAGGCCAGGATTTTTTCCCCTTAGCATTGCCTCTTGCCACATTATGGATGTATCTTACTCTGTTATAGATGTATTTTATTGTGAGTATGCTAAACTGGAATGCTACTGTGGGTGAAAGAAGGAGTTGAGAGTTACCTGGATCTGTTGTAGGCTTGTGTGTGTATGATAGATGAAAGATGCTTTAGCTTGTGTTTCTGTGAAAAGCCTCACCCCAATCCACATATTTCTCCTTCAACAGCAACCACCACCACACAGAAATACAAGAGATTTCTTTAGCAATAAGAAGTCATATGAGCAAGGCTCCAAGCAATACATTTCACCCACAAGACTTTTCTGATATCATTAGTTTTATCTTGTATGGAACCTCTCACAGAACAGGGTAAGGATTTATGGATCCATTCACAGATTTGAAAGGTTGAATACAAAAGATACTTTTGTCAGCTTTCCCTTGCTGCTAGTCATATTAACTTGTTGAAAAAAGAATTCTTCCGACCCTGAAACAGCTTGGAGTTGCCCAGAACTTAGCAAAAGTGGCTATATGTGCAATGTGCAATGACTTTTGGAATGGCCCTGGATTATGATTGTGGATGGCATGATTTTTAATAGTGATTGAAATGTTTTATATGTTTTTAATGTGCATTTAATTTTAATTTTAAATCTTTAACTTAATGTATTTTAACTGTTTGTTTTTCAAAGGCATTGAATAGATGCCATATGTTGAGTTCTCTTCAGGGTAGAGAAAGGTGGGATACAAATGGAGTAAATAAATAATAAATAAATATATTCCTCAAAAATACCAGTCTTTCCCCCAGTCTTCAGTAGTTGCCCACCCCATCTATAAGATATGTAAGAGGCATTTTAAATAAATAGATTGGAGGCCACAGCAACATAGATGTAGTTCTTCATGTCTTGGCAGTTTCCTGCTAAACTATAAGTTACAGTTATACCTGAACGCAGCCAATTGTACATAGACCAGAGTTTGTCTACATAAGTAATAGTTTAGGGCATGTTATTATATTATTATACTACTCACCCCTATGACTCTCAGTGGAGTATTTCTCAGATATTAGCAGTTATCTTTTTATCTTAATATCTGATCTTAATTGCAGGAAGGAGAGCTGGCTAGAAAGGCTATTTTACAGTTGTCAAAGACTGGATAAAAGTGACCAACCAAGTATTCCACGCAATTTGTTGAAAACGGAAGCAGTCCTCTGGCAGTGGGCTGTCTGGGAAGCAGCCCAGTTTACTGTCCTTTCAAAGTTAAGGACACCACTAGGCAGAGCTCAGGACACATTCCAGACGATTGAAGGTAATATCAAAGACCGTGTTGGGAGGGGAGGTGGAAGTGTTTTGGTTTTTTTTTAAGTTTCAACATCATGGTGTAAAACTCCGAAATCTTGAATCCGTGGTAAAAAGTCTGTGTCTTTTCATTCACTTCTTTTATACATCACAAGGTGTAACAAAGCCCCTTCCATAATAGTTTACATTTTAAAAATGTATTCATGTTTGTTGGAATATAAGATCAAATTTGCTTTGAGGTGGGTAAGAGTTGACAGGATTCAAGCATATCAGTGCCTTTGTTTTGTATAAACTAAATTGTGGATGTATTCAATACTAGAGAAAAGAAGAGTGCAGAAACAGCTATCCTTATGCTACCTAATATATATATATCCTCCTTATTGCCTGTATGACAAGTAGAAAAAAAGTTAAACATTTGGAAAGAGCAATGGTATCACATATCATTGACACCAACAGTTTAATGCACTCACAAAATCAACAATTAGTGTTGTGTTGGATATAAAGGTGGCTTTTACAATATCAATAATATTTAAATCCTATGGAGTTTTGGAGTTTGGCATCAAATGTATGTGGACAACATCCAACGCTATTCCACTCAAAGCCAAGGATGCCGTCCTGGTTCTAAACCAGTGCCTGTCATCAGTAATGGACTGGATGAAGGCTTACAAGTTGAAATTAAATCCTGACAAGACAGAGGTACTCCTGGTCAGTCGGAAGGCAGATCAGGGTATAGGGTTACAGCCTGTCCTGGATGGGGTTACACTCCCTCTGAAGGCGCAGGTTCACAGTTTGGGGGTGATCCTGGATTCATCGCTGACCCTGGAACTTCAGGTGTCGGTGATGGACAGGAGCGCCTTTGCATGATTAAAACTTGCGTGCCAGTCGCACCCGTACTTTGAGATGTCAGACTTGGCCACGGTAGTCCACACCTTAGTCACATCTTATCTGGACTACTGCAACACTCTCCATGTGGGGCTGCCTTTGAGGATAGTTCAGAAGCTTCTGTTAGTTCAGAAATCAGCAGCCAGTTTATTAACTTGAGCACTATATAGAGAGAGAACAACTCCCCTTCTGTGGCAGCTCCACTTCCGGGCTAAATGCAAAGTGCTAGTTATTACCTATAAATCCCTAAATGGTTTGGGTCCAAGCTATTTGACTAATCGCATCTCTGCATATAAACCACCCCAGGTGCTGCGGTCAGCAGAGGAGGCCCTGCTCTCGGTTCCACCCCCTTCTCAAGCACAGTTGGTGGGAACGAGAGAGAGTGCTTTTTCTGTGATCGCCCCTCATCTCTGGAACTCCCTCACCAAAGAAATAAAAACTGCCTCCTCTCTCCTCTCCTTTAAAAAAACCTTTTAAAACCCATCTTTGCACTTTAGACTGTGGAGTGGAGGAGGACTAGAACATCCTAATATACAACCTCGTTGGATGCTGGAAACCCATCCTGGCTCTGTTGATGGCTGTAAACCATCTTATACTTTAATGCACTTTTGTGGTCATATTTTATTATGAAGTAAAAGTGTTTTATGATATTTTATTATGCTTTTTAACTAATTTTTAAATTTTGTTTCTCATTTACTTATTGGTTGGTTAGTATAAGTTTATATTGATGTTGTTTATTGGTTTGATTTGTTTTGTTTGTTTTCATTGTGGCATTGAATGTTTGCCACTTTTTTGTTTGGAAACTGCCCTGAGTCCCTTTGAGGAGATAGGGCGGGTTATAAATAAAGTTTATTGTTAAAATAATCATCATCATAATTCATTCATTCTTTAATACTGTACATGATCTTACATCAAATTTATGATGAAAACCATGACTAAAATCCAAGAGTACAGTAATATAATTGGGACTCTTTCTCGCCCTCTCTGGATCTTTATGGCAGTAAACCTACTCTGGAGAGTTTCCTGGCCTTCCTTCTAGAGCTGCATGTAGGATCTGTGTCGAATGCAGCAAGGATAGGCATTGCTGATCCTTTTAAAAACGGGTATCCAGTAGAAAAGTAAACATTGGGACCAAGACTCTTGT
Source organism: Anolis sagrei (assembly GCF_037176765.1). Lineage (NCBI taxonomy): Eukaryota > Metazoa > Chordata > Lepidosauria > Squamata > Anolidae > Anolis > Anolis sagrei. The sequence goes on along the minus strand of NC_090034.1, from coordinate 25,381,208 downwards.
CTTAAACAAGCATTTCAAGGTTTCTTAAAAAGAGGAAAAGATCTTCATAGTGATGTGTGTGATGATGCTGCCAAAGGATATTTCTTCTGTTTCCTTCCCCCCCCCCCCCCCTTCTGATCATTCACATTTCTTGGGGTAATTCTACCCTCTTGTGGCTTGTCAAAAAGATGTGATTATAGAATTAATAAAGATCTGCGGAATTATGGTTCTGCAGGCTACTGTCTTTAACTTAAAGTATGCATTGAATTGGGTCTTGTGTAGGGACAGATTCATTAAGGTGTACATTAAAATGCAGTCAACTTGTGATTCTGTCTGAAACTAATGGATTATATTATTTGGGAGGATATTACTTTTAAGGAATTTGTAATTTGGAAGGTGTTAGTCTGTGCTTTGAAATGTTTGAAATGGATGTTTCCAGGCATCATCAGAAGTCTTGCAGCCCATACGCTAAACCCTGATCAAGATGTCAGCCAGTGGACTACAGCAGACAATGATGAAGGGCATAGTAGCAACCAGCTGAGATTGGTTCTGCTTTTGCAGTACTTAGAGAACTTGGAGAAGCTGATGTACAATGCGTATGAAGGGTGTGCTAATGCACTCACATCTCCACCCAAGGTTTGTGTCAGGGTAATGATGTTGTTACCTTCAGTAGCTCATGGTAGTTGTTGTGGAATGTATCTGTTGGCTGGGATCATATTGATTTGCATTGAGTAGAGGAGATCTATTAAATCATTTGTGGAGTGGCAAGTCAACAGATAGATAAATCCACTTGGTTTAATGAGTTTACTCTTTTTTTTTTTTTTTTTGCAATTCAGACCTACTTATAGCATAAAAATGTGACTTGAATTAGACTGATGGTCTGTTAAATCCACTATTATTTATTCTGATTGATAGCACTCATACTTCATATCTGCTGTATGCTGAAGCAGATGGAAGCTGAAATCCCTTTTTACATTGAATTTTTTTTTGTTGAAAAACCTGCTTTCAGTTCAGCATTATGTCTAAGTGCATAATTTTACATTAAAACATTTTATTTTACAGTTTACCAGCTTTCTTAAACATTGCTGGCATAATAAAATAATTGAGTATATGAACAATTTCTGTGTAGTTTTGGTTTTTCAGGATTTTTGTTCTCAAAAGAAAAAAGGTTAGAGGATGAGGCTCAGGCAACAGTCATCCATGCCACGGTCACATCTAGGCTGGACTATTGCAATGCCTTATATGTTGGCCTTCCTATGTCTACGACCCGAAAGCTCTGTATTGTTCAGAATGCTGCAGCCAGGTTACTCACAAAAACGCCTATGAAATGCCATATAACACTAGTGCTGCGGCATCTACACTGGCTTCCAGTTGATTATCGTGGTTTGTATAAGATGCTAGTCCTGACCTTTAAAACTTTATATGGCCAGGGTCCATTGTATCTTAGAGACCGTCTCTCCTTCTCCCATCATTGGAGGTCGCCACTACAATCTCAACGCGATTTGTGCTATATACCGGATCCTAGATAAGTGCACTTGGAAAGCACCAGACGCAGGGCCTTCTCTATTTCTGCCCCTGCCTTATGGAATTCCTTGCCTCTCTATTTGAGAGCCATGCGTGACTTAGGGCCTTTTATTCTAGCACTTAAGACCTGGCTTTTTACTAGAGCATTTGACTCATGTTAATTTATTAATATTTGTATGTATGTGTTTTATCCTGTATAATTTCTGCTATGTAAATTGCCTAGAGCATCTTGGATGGAGGGCGATTAATAAGTAATTAAAGATGATTATGATGATGAAAATAATGCTGACATTGAGAGGTATCATGCAATAGAGAAATTGGTAGTTATAGTGCAGATCATTCTGTGCTGTAGTTTTGTTCTGCTGAGTACCTACAACAAACATTTCTTTCTTCATTTATGAAGGTTATCAGGACATTTTTTTATACCAATCGGCAAACGTGCCAAGATTGGCTCACTCGAATTCGACTCTCTATCATGCGTGTGGGGCTATTGGCTGGGCAGCCAGCGGTGACCATCAGGCATGGCTTTGATTTGCTAACCGAAATGAAGAGCAACAGTATCTCTCAGGTATTTCCAGACAAATATTTTTCATAGTATTAATTAATTTTAATTTTTATTCTTCATGTTTAAATGTCCTATTATCTTATGGTGAATTTGTCCTATTATATTTTATACTTAGTCATATGTTGTTTGATTTATTATTTGGTTTATGTATGTAGGCTACTGAATTTTGCCCTTTTTTGTAAACCGCTTTGAGTCCCCCCAGGGGTGAAAAAAAGGTACATAAATATTTATTTATTTATTTATTTCAGGCATTTATACCCCGTCCTCGCCTTTGGAGAGGGACTCAGGACGGCTTACAATAGGCAACAGTACATTAAAAATCACAATACAATTTAATACAATAACTCCGTTATAAAACAATCACTTTAAAACAGTTCGCTGGTTTAAGACATTATCCAGTTCAGTCCATTGAGGTCGTTAAAACATTATCTTCCCAGTTTTTCCAACTTATTGCTCAAGCTTGACTCCACATCCAGGTTTTAAGTTTTTTATGGAAGGTCAGGAGGGAGGGGGCCGATCTAATATCATTGGGGAGGGAGTTCCACAGGTGAGGAGCCACCACGGAGAAGGCCCTGTCTCTTGTCCCCACCAATCGTGCCTACGAAGGTGGTGGGACCGAGAGCAGGGCCTCCCCGGATGATCTTAGCGTCTTTGGAGGTTCGTAGAAGGAGATATGTTCGAACAGGTAAACTGTAATTAATTAGCCACTAAATAAGAATAGATTTAGTTTTAGTGAAGAAATAATTTGCCTATCTTTTCCTAGTTTTTTATTACTGTAAGTAACTGTGTGTATATGCAATGACCAAGAAACAATATGTTGTGGTAGAAGAGGACAACATGTGATCACAGGCTGTGTTTGACATCCAAGACTATTTTGTTAGCTCCCATGTGTGCCCCCCTCCCCCTTTGTCCATCCTATATTATAATGATCTGATAATTCAATTTGTTGTTACTGTGTTATGGCAATTTGAAAGAAGCACAGTTTGTTGTTTCTAAATTGAAGCCTATTGCCATAATCTTAAATGCTCTGTGTAGAGGTTCCTGGAATGGGGAAATGCAATGACTTCAGTTTAGGGATGTCTATAAAAAAAGCCTTGCTGCAAATGCAATGAGTATAGAAGTGGTTTTTGGATTAAAATCATGTTCTTATCACCCAAGAATGTGAACTGAATTGTAATTCTTCTCTCTTCCCTGCTCCCAGGGAAATGAATTAGAAGTGACAATCATGATGGTTGTAGAAGCACTATGTGAGCTTCACTGTCCAGAAGCAATTCAAGGAATCACTGTCTGGTCCTCTGCTGTTGTTGGGAGGAGTCTCACCTGGATTAATTCTGTAGCCCAGCAAGCCGAAGGACGGTAAATTACTGCATGCATATGATGGCTTCTTGAACAACTAAAATAAGAGGCATACGTTTTAGTGAGGGATAGAATAGGTCAAATGTTTATTGGAACTTTTGCTAATTTTTGAAGGTTTGAAAAAGCAGCTGCTGAGTACCAGGAGCATCTTTGTGCCATGACAGGAGTGGATTGCTACATAACAGGATTTGATAAATCTGTTCTGAAATTGGCTAATTCAAACAGTGGAAACAACGCAAGCCCAAAGCACTCTCTAAATGGTAAGTATTCCTGAGGGTCTGATACCTTTATTTAGCAGGTACCCCTCTCAAGGTGAAAAGGGATGGCTTCAAAGTAGAAAGAGATGCTGATCTTCCAGCTCTGTTTCTTATTCTGGAGCCATTTGTCTTTTCTGTCACTTTTGGAGCCTCAGGGGAGGGATAGATTTTTAGGGCCCTTCCACACATCTGTATAAAATCCACATTGAACTGGATTATATGGCAGTGTGGACTCAGACAACCCAGTTCAAAGCAGATATTGCAGATTATCTGCCTCGATATTCTGTGTCTGCAAGTAACACAGGCTTTCTATATTGAAGTCTGTTATTTAAAAGGCCAAATATTTGAACTTTTCTTTTCACAGGGGATTCTCGAAAAACAGTACTGGCTAAGCCGAATGATTCATCACCTGAAGTCATCAACTATTTGGGTAATAAAGCCTGTGAGTGCTACATTTCCATTGCTGACTGGTCTGCTGTGCAAGTATGGCAGAATGCAGTCCATGACCTGAAAAAAAACAGCAGTACAGCTTCCGTCAGTTTAAAAGCAGACTTCAACTATATCAAGTAAGTATCATTGATTACTAGAGATTGCTACAAGAACTGGGTTTGGCTTGTTAGATATGCCTGAAGAGGAGAGAGAAACAGAAGTAAGAAAACTGCAATCAGTTCGTAAGCTGTTCTTAATGTGAAGGCAGATAGTTGGACGATTCTAATCAGGGTGAAGTCTGCAGAACAGTCCACAGAGAGCTTGGCTCGAGCGTTGTTTACTGTGTCCCAGAGGAAATGTGATGTTGGGAAAATACCTCTGTTTCTGTATTTTCTCTTGGTTGTTGCTTCTGTTTCCATTATTGAACAACTGCGGCATTCTTCCAGTGAAGCCTCTTCAAGAAACCTTTGGTAGAAAAGAGATCACGGAAGCCTTCTTCTAGTTTTCTTCTCTGAAACCTAATGTCTTGTATAATGGAAACACTGCAGGGGTGGGGAGTGTTTTAGAGCCCGGAGAAAACACTTTTTGACCACATTTTCAATTCTGTTTTTTAAAACTACCAAAATAATATTGCCATATACTGATAGCCCCCAATTTCTTGAGATATACCTCTGCCACATCTTGAGCCCAAATGGGGAGATGTTGTGTGTTGAATCTGGTTGAATGTTGTGCTTTAATTTCTAGATTCTCATTACTGCAGTGTTGTAATTGGAGATTGGGTTGGTTTTGCTTCAGGGATCACTAACCACAGGGTTATGCCCAGATATTAGATTATTTTAATAATCAAAAGTTGCTGAAGTCCTCATAAAGACATTTATTTTAAAGAAATGTAGTTTGAGTTTACCTTTCTGAACAACACAGGTACCATTCATGACAGTGAAGTAAAATGAAAATATTCCTTTTCATGAATTGTGTATTTATATCTTGTGCTGCAAAGCATCTATCTATCTATCTATCTATCTATCTATCTATTTATTTACAGTATTTATATTTCGCCCTTCTCACCCCGAAGGGGACTCAGGGCAAATTGCACAACACATATACAGCAAACATTTAATGCTGTTAGACACTAACAGGACAGACACAGTACATAGATAGGGGTGTATAGGTTTTTCCCATCTTCTGTGACTTGGAGGTTGTGCTCAATTATACCGGTGTGTGTGTGTGTTTGTGTGTGTGTGCTGTCACTCCATCCACCATGCCGAAGAGCCCTGTTCACAGACCTTCTCCTTTTGATCGAATCACCGGCATTTTTCTGGTATTTCCTTATGGTATCATTAAAATACCTTCCCCGCATGGCAGGACCTGTTTATCTACTCACAGCTGCTTTTGATCTGCTAGATGGGCAGTGAGTGGGGCTGAAGGTCAAGCACTCACCCCTGATAAGGGCTTTGAACTGCCAACCTTTCGATTGGCAAGATTTATTGCAGCTGGTGGTTAACCTGCTGTGCTAAAACAACAGTCATTCTGTCCACTGATACAGGAGATAGGAGCAGTTATTTTATATTTAAAGAACTAGGGATTCTTCTTTGTGGTCTCTGTGCATCACATCATGAGTTTTCAGGTTCACTCGTATTATGTGACTGCTCAGAAAACCGCTTGAAGAAACACAGTACAGATACGCAACATGCTCTTCTCAACACTTGGACTAACATCTTCTTGGTATATGTGATTACTGGGATGAAGAAAACCTCTGGTTTGATTTTAGCCTCATCTTGAAAATATACATAAGAAAAGCATTAAAACTGTATTGCAGGTCTTTAAGCAGTTTTGGATCAAGAGAGCTTGCAGAATGCACAGAACAACTAGAATTGCTTCCAGGGGAAGATATCAACCTACTTATTGGAGGAGCCAAAGAAAAAATAGGTACACATTGACAGTTGTTGAACATGCAAACATTTCCAAGTCTGTACTTATGACTCTTGGGAAGATCAGTGGAGTAATTCACTGTCATTGCATTACTGCCTTTATACCAGCTGTCCAAAGAAGGAAATTAATGTCCCAATCCATTATTACCATTGACCCTTTTTCTCTCCCTAAGTTTTCCTTCTTTTTCCTTGTCAGCTGGTTGAGAAATACCATATTTTGCTGAATGTAAGACACTATTAAATCTAAAGCGCACCGTGTTTTTGAAGCTTCAATTTTAGGGGAAAAGAAATTTCGTAGAATATCTTTTAGAATGTCCTCTGCATGCACAATAATACCTTTTTGTTGTTGTTTCAATGTAGCTCTCAGTCTCCACATTGTGTATTCACTCAGTATATGATGTTAGCTTTGCATATTTGTGTGGGAACAGGATTGAATGCTAATGAAATGTCAGCCACTACTGTTATATTTAGATGTGTTCATAATATTTAACAGATATGAAGAAGCTTCTTCCTAACATGCTGTCCCCTGATCCAAGAGAACTTCAGAAAGCAATTGAGGTTCAGCTCCTGCGAAGCTCAGTATGTTTGGCAACGGCGATTAATCACATTGAGCAGGAGCAAAAGTGGCAACCTATTACTGAGTGAGTTTTAAAAATGCTAATTTATCTTACCTGCTTTTTAGAAGAGGAGAAGAATTGTGCTTTTTTATTAAGGCAACTATAACTAAAGACTAGTTTTTTGATGTGTGGGTTCTCTCTAACCCCAGTCTCCACTTCAGAAGAGCACATTAGAACATGCACAATATATATGTGTAAGGCTGATACATTAATATTGAAGATATGGTAGAACCATGTACTATTCTCATTTTTATAAATTAAAGTAGATTTATACACTGTATCAATAAACCTACTTTAATGCTGCCTATTTGTAAATTTTATATTTGAGAGTTGTATACTTGATTTGTACAAGCAGATTTGTTTGTTGTTTTAACAAGACATTATAGCATATAAACTTTTATTTCAGGAACCTTATAAAATATTTGAAACAGACTTCGCGGATTGCCATTGGACCTCTAAGACTTGCCACTCTGACAGTGTCTCAGTCTTTGCCAGTATTGAGTACACTCCAGCTATATTGTTCATCTGCCTTGGAAAATACAGTGTCAAATAGGCTTTCTTCAGAGGTATATTTCTCTGCATGCTCAAGAAGCATACTGTGATTTCACATAGCATTAATGTATGTGAGTGTGGGGGTGAGAGGGCCACTCTGCAGTGAGAGTAGAGGATTTTTTTTCATTTTCTATTTGAAAAGACACCACTAGTTAAACCTTGTAAGTTTTCCAGGGATTCTCATACAGAGTGTAATGTGACTTTTTGTGTGAATTCACCCTTTTTTTGGGCTGCCGCATCTTTATATGCATAGAGAAACATATGGAATATGCTAACTGCGAGTAATGTTTTACACCTGCAAATATGGACTCAAGCCCGTGAAATTTTGTCCCATAATGAATTTCTTCATGTTTAGGGAGCCATCAAATTTACCCTTGTTTTAATGCAATATTTCTAATCTCTGCCACCCAGAAACAACTAGTATTACAGGAGAGGTTGGATCATTTGTAAGTATGCTGGCTCAAGAAAGCATAGCTCAAAATATCCTGCCTGTCTTGCTTATTGAGAAGTTATATATATATATATAAATAACAGTTTTTATTAACCATGTGAATTGTTGGTCCTAAGGGAAGGAATAACTTGATTATTGAAAGAATTGAAAAACAAGCCCTGGAAATAGCAACAAAAAAAGCCCACTATATGGTTCTGATATGTGGATGACACCTTTACCACTTGGAGCCATGGAGAAGAAGAACTAAAGAAGTTCCTGGACCACTTCCACAGCATCCATCCAAACGTCCAATTCATCAGCTGGGGGGGGGGGGGGGTGAAGGAAAGCTGCCATTTCTAGATGTCTTAGTCATCCGCAATCAACAATTGGGCCACACAGTTTACAGAAAACCTACACACACAGATAAATACCTACATAAAAGCTCCAACCATCACCCAAGTAGAAAACGAAGCACAATTAAAGTCCTGGCAGACCATGTAAAAAGAATTGCTACGTTTAACAAAGGACAAGAGGGATCCTCTCACCTCTGCAGGAGTCTACCGTATACCATGAAACTGTGGATAAGTCTACATAGGGACCACCAAATGCAGCATTGCCCAAACACGAATCAAGGAACATGAAAGGCACTGTAGACTAATTCAACCAGGGAAGTCAGCTATAGCAGAGCACGTGATTAACCAACCTGGATACAACATATTATTTGAGAACACAGAAATGCTGAACTACTCTGGCAACCAACTTGTCAGTCTACACAGAGAAGCCATTGAAATCCACAAGCATGTGGACAATTTCAACAAAAAGGGGAAATCATGAAAATGAACAAAATCTGTCTACCAGTACTAAAAAAACCTCTAAAATCAGGACAGTAAAAAAAAGAACAACACTCAGAAAAGTCCAGCTAACACCTCCCAACAAAGGATGGCCCTAGGCAAGAAGCAGCCAGGCTTTGAGGCTGCAAAGCATTTAAGGTAGCCAAGTGCAACATTCACACTTGACTCCAACAGATAAGAGTTCTTTCTCCCACCCTGAACACTCCCCAGATATATAAACCCCACTTGCCTAGTTTCCACAGACCTCACAACCTCTGAGGAAACCTGCCATAGATGTGGGTGAAATGACAGGAGAGAATGCCATACAGCCCGGAAAATTCCCAGCAACCCAGGCTTGATTATTCACAATAATTATACTTATTAAAATGGCTATGCCAAGGCATGGAAAGACTGTGAGGTATCATATAATGGTTTGTATCCTTCAGTGCCCAGGAAAAGCAGGGATCATATGACCTATGTATTTATGAGGAAGTCTGAGATTTCACCCTTTTCTTCCGGCCTTAGCTAAGGATAGAGATTATGTTAACTCATCTCAATGCTTTGACATTTAGATTCAGGGTAATGGAGCACACCCTTGAACAAGTTGGCAACCTTTCGAGATATAGGAGGAGCCATTGAGCTGCCCCACCAAAGTTTCTTGGAAGTGTATTCTGTTTCCCCTCAGGGAGCCAAATTCCACAGTACGGCCATAAATCCAGTGAATTAAACAGGAGTATAAAATCAAGTTAAATTTGCAAATTTGTACTGTTAGAAAATAAATGTCAAACAGTGATAGAGAGAGAGATGATAAGTGGCATCTGTACTAGGCATGTTGTAATTTTGGGAGTGAACATTTTGTTAAACCCTGGGGAAGCCAGAGGTGTTTCAATATCCTGGAGAGCTATCAAGCACTAATTATTTGTGTTTTTACAGGATTGTCTCATTCCTCTCTTCAGTGAAGCATTGCGTTCATGCAAGCAGCAAGATGTGAGGCCATGGATGCACGCCTTGAGATATACCATGTACCAGAACCAATTGCTTGAGAAACTTAAAGGTAATAGATATTAAAGTATGCAAGGAGTCTTGTAAAGCTTTAGACTGACTGAGAGAAAGAAACTGGTATCAGAAGCTTTTATAGACTTAAGTCCACTTCCTCAAGTGCGTTCTCAAGTGCTTACCATATATATTTATGTATAAGTTGATTTCATATCTAAATCAAGGGCAGTTTTGGGGGTGAAAATTATGGTTTTTTTATATGACCTGTGGATTACCATATTTTCTGGCGTATAAGACTACTTTTTGACCCAAAAAAATCTTCTTAAAAGTCAGGGGCTGTCTTTTACACGGGAGTAGCCTTATACGTGGGAATTGTCTTATACACGGGAGTAGTCTTATACGCTGGGAGTTGTCATATAGAGTGGGTGCTGAAACTTCCAATCTGGATTGGAGGATCTGTGCTTGCTGCATATGGCGGGGGGAACTAAAAAATGGCAGTGGCAGCTTCCCTGCTGCATGCAGCAACTGTATGAAAGCATTAAGGGCGACGCTGTACAAGTACAGTAGAAGAAAATCAATTCATCAGGATTCGTGGACTTAATGCGGTCCCGATGGTGAGGTGAAGGGGCACCTCACCGGGAAGGTGTAAGTGAAGGGTGAGGGAAGCTGCAAGCGTCCGGGGCGCCAGGGGTATGGAAAAAAGAGATAGAATGGCATTGGGCCCAGAAAAACACAACTCTTTTACCTATCTGGCCCGCCCTTGTATCCTATTACCGCACCTCCTCCTCTGCCTCTCAGATCTCGCTCCTGAAGACTGCAGTGAAGCAGTGCAGGTGCGCAGGTGCGGGATCTGAGAAGCAGAGGAGGTACAGTAATAGGAAAATTACCATATTGAAATCAAATCTGTTGCTTTTTAAATGTTTATTTGGCGTGCGTTAGAAGACGGGTAGTCTTATACGGCAAGTATATACCAAACTCTATATTTTAACTGGAAAAGTTGGGGGTCGTCTTATACGCCCAGTCTTATATGCCGGAAAATATGGTAGTTGTTTTTAAGCTGATTTTTTTAGACTTGTACATGAATATATAGGGTTGTCTATGAAAGCTTATCCTACCAGCCTCTTTCTTGTCAATTAATCTCAAAAGTGGTATCAAATCATTTGCATTGTTATATTCCAGGCTAACAACTCTTCATCGTTAAATAGCATGCTAAAGTAGAAGCCTCTCTGTCTTACATGTTTAAGGAATAACCAGTGTCAGATTCATGTTTTTGTTTATCCATTTTTAAAGTTTCTGGGTTTTTTAAAACTTGTTTTTGGAAGTCCATGAACTATTTCCCCTCAGGCTACCAATAAAAATGGAAGAGCCAATTTCATATATTCCAGGTAGTTTTTAGGCTTAAGGAGATATGTGAAAGTATCTCCTTAAGCCTAAAACTACCTGAGTAAATGTGTAAATTGAGCCCAAAGCAGTACTGTTTGTGTGGCTTGTTAAAAGTGAATGTTGTTTAAAAGATTTCACTGTACATTTCTGGCTCTGTATATTTTCAGAGCAAAGTATTCCACTTCGAAGCCATTTAATGGAACTGGGGCTTACTGCTGCAAAATTTGCAAGGAAACGTGGGAATGTTGCCCTGGCTACACGATTGCTTGCTCAGTGCAGTGAAATTCAACTTGGAAAAACCACAACAGCCCAAGATTTAGTCCACCATTTTAAGAAACTGTCAGCACCCATTCAGATGGATGAAAAATGGGGCCCTGAACTAGAAATTGAGAAAACAAAGTTGTTATACACAGCAGGTAAGTGTTATTTATTTTTTCCAGAAATTACATTTACATTTAGTTGTATCTTCTTAATGCATTTCTTTGAGATTAGAAGAACAAGAGTTATTTTTTAAACGTGTGTGTAATTACATTTTACATTGGGTTTCAGAACTGAAAGAGTATTAACAATTATTCCTTTTAATTTTATTTTGTGTCTAAAACATTGCATAAATAAATTAGTATAAAACTGATAAAATAGAGGGAATGCAAGCAGCTAAATAATTTTAGACCAAAACCGGGCAACAGCGATCGTGTTGTCTATAGCTTGAAACAGTTCTTCCTCTGTGCATGAGGCAGGGCATTGTGGGCAAGCATACAGGTTCTGAGTTGTTTGTTCTGCTCCACAGTTGCAACAGGCGGAGGGTTCTTCTAGGTTGTGCCATTTTCCCAGGTTATCTTTTGATCTGCCCACTCCACTTCTGAGTCTGTTCAGGGACTTCCAAGTTTCCCATTCTTGGTTTGTCCCTGGAGGCACACCCTCTTTGGGGGGCCATCCAGTTGGGATTGCCTGGTTTAACTGTCCAGAGGAATACGCTTGCTGTGGTAGCCAGCAGCAGTGGTAGCCAGTAGCAGACAGTCTTTCTTCACCTTTTAGATGACGTTTGTAGTCTTTCTCATCTCCACAGTTTGCTGCCAGGAAACTTTTGCTTGATATACAAAAGAAATGTGTTTTAAAGAATTTTGTCCTTTTCTGAAACTTGCATAAATAAAACGTAAGCTTTAAATAATAATAATAATAATAATAATAATAATAATAATAATAATAATACAATTACACAAAATTTCATTTTCAGGTCAGTCAACTCATGCAATGGAAATGCTGAGTTCATGTGCCATATGCTTCTGTAAATCTGCCAAAGCGGAGTATGCTGTTGCCAAGTCTATCCTTACGCTCGCCAAATGGATCCAAGCTGATTGGAAGGAGATTTCAGGACAGCTGAAGCAAGTGTACAGAGCGCGGCAGCAACAAAATCTCGCTGGCCTTTCTACATTGTCTAAAAACATCTATAGTTTGATTGACTTGCCATCTGTTAATACCATAGAAGAAGACTATCCCAGAATTGAAAGTGAATCCACAGGTAGAGGGGAAAAAGTCTCATGTTGGAGTTGTGCTTTGTTTGCATATATATGTGACATGGGAGCTCTAAAACTTGAGTAACAAGTGTCATTTTGAGATAACTTTAGTATTGGGGAACTGCATTACTATTTATTTATTTATTTGCATTATTTGTATTCTGTGGATGTCAGTCAACCCCGTCCCTCCCAAAGATCCCAAACAACTCCCTCAGACAAAGAAGGGAAGAAGCTAGAGGCGCTAGGGAAACAGATCTATGCCTCAGCCTGCCTTGCATCCAGAATGGCGCATTATGTAGCATACATGGCTGGCTACCAGGGTTATTTATGGAGCAAAGCAGCAACTTTGATCTCCTCCCATCCAATGAGCAGATGATGGCGAAAGCCTTTCAACAAGAAGCCATATTATTGGCCTCCTTTCAGAAAGACCTAGCCAAGCATATGGCAGATGCAGCAGGCAAGCAATTAGCAATGGCCATAGCCCTCCGCTGTCACTCATGGCTCAGGGCATCAGGACGATCTCAATCAGCTAGAACAGTAATTGAGGATCTACCTATGGATGAGGCTGTGCTTTTTAACCCAGATACAGACTCTCAATTAGAACACACACAGAAAATGCGCCAGACAGCTCATAGGTATGGTTTCTCTCCCTACCTTTCGCAGCATCATAGACCATACTGAGCGAATCGATTTCAGCACCACCGTAGACATTACAGCCCCCCAGCATTCAGCCAGTACCAGTCCTCCACTACAACGGCTGCCAGAAAACCTCCACTACCATACAAGAGTCAACAACATGGAGGAGGTAAAGAAACTGAGCGCCAGAGGCGACGCTTCTAGCTAGCAGGCCGGAAGCAACTCTTCAATACATACCTCAGTTACAAAAGTTCAATTTTCTACAGTTGACTCCGTTGAGTCTTGTTCTTTGTTCGACAGTTTCACACCCTGCAATAGCCCTCCTGCAGGAGCCTTTTGAGATCGCCTGGCTCCTTTTGCGCATGCATGGAAAAGGATAACCACAGACTCCTGGGTTCTTTCAATAGTAGAGAACGGATATGCCATAGAATTTCAACAATATCCACCAGTGGGAAACATTAAGATAACGAACCCCTCGCCCAAACTCTTTTGGATGAAGGAGCTATTTCCAAACTCAAATTCTCCGAGGCTAAGTACTGTTTCCTTTCCAGATACTTCTTAATTTCCAAGAGAGGCGGAAGCCTCCGCCCCATACTAGATTTAAGGGATGTCAGTTATTTCATCAAGCCTCGCAAATTCCAGATGGTCACCCTCTCGACTATCCTCCCACTATTAAGACCAGGAGCATGATTTGCAACAATTGATCTGCGGGATGGACACATATTTTCATTTTTCAATTAGACCAGATCATCAGAGATTTCTTAGTTTTGCCTTAGGCACCCAGTTATATTCTTTCAACGTACTCCCTTTTGGACTTGCAACAGCGCCCCGTATCTTTACAAAATGCATTGCAGTCGTAGCTGCTTACCTGAGCCAGAGAGGAGTCGTAATGTTTCCATATTTAGATGACTGGCTACTCACAGCGTAGTCAGTCACGCCTCCATTCTGATGTTGCCTTCATGCTGTCTCTCTTACAGAGCCTAGGACACATGGTCAGCTTCGAAAAATCCAATTTGAGCCCTTCTTGTCATGTCCAGTTCATCAGTGCGACAATAGATTCCATCAAAGAAAAGGCCTAGCTTCCAGAAGACTGTTTTCACACCATCAGATCTGCTGTGGACAACATTTGCGCTTGGTGATATGCTTCTGCATGGGCCATCCAATCTCTGCTGGGGCACATGGCCTCAACGACATCTGTCACCAAGTTCGCAAGGCTCAGGATGCGCCCGCTGCAACACTGGTTTCTGTGTGTATTCAGACCTCAAACCGACAGCCAAAACACACGGCTTCACCCACTGCAACGCATCCTATCCTCCCTTCGATGGTGGACGCCAAGAAAGCACGTCCTTTCAGGCATGCCCTTCAGACAACCTCGTCTGTCCCATTGGCTCTCAACGGATGCCTCGATGCAAGGATGCGCACCTCCAGGACTTGACAATACATGAGCAGTGGTACTAAGAGGAGGCAAGCCACCACATCAATTACCTCAAACTCTTGGCAGTACAGAAAGCCCTGCATGTGTTCGAGCCCCAGATCACCGGACATACAGTACAACTGCTAACAGACAATATGACAGTGGGATTTTATATCAACAAACAGGGCGGAACACGCTCCTCCAGCCTTCTCCACCTAGCTGTGGCAATATGGGAATGGTGCATTCCACGAAAGATCCATCTCACTACGGTGCACCTCCCGGGAGAGGAGAATCTCCTTGCCGACGCCCTCAGCCAGACACCAACCTCAAACCACGAGTGGCAACTCCACTGAGCAGAATTCAATCTCCTAGCCCGTCACTGGGGCCAGCCAGATGTTGACCTGTTCTTGTCGCCAGTGAACAAACAATGCAGCACGTTCTGTGCCAGACTTCCCTCCAGAACAGTACCGGGATGCATCGGGGATGCTTTCATGTACACATGGTTTCGGGGCCCGCTATATGCACTCCCTCCAGTTCCTCTAATATCCAGGGTGGTGGCTAAGATGATCGCGGACGAGGCGGACCCGATGCTCGTCACCCCATGGTGGCCTCGCCAGCACTGGTTCGCCCTTCTCCGAGCCTCTCGCAGGGAGTATCTCCGTTTGTGGTCCAGACCGGATCTACCGTCCATCCAGGAGGGTCGCGTCCACCACCCAGATCTAGCCTCCCTGCAACTCACAGCTTGGAGGCTGCGACCCCAGCACCACTCTTGGAGGCAGTGCAACAGATAACACTGTTCAACGGAGAAAAAGTTGCGGGCCTGAAAATAGTTGTTCTTTTATGATTTTGGGGTGCTGAAAACGAAAATGACATTTAAAAATGTATATTGGCTCTAGTTTTTATGATAGAAGCAATCACGTGATCACGTATGGTTGAAAAAATGCATGTTGCGACTTACACTATGGAAGATTCTAGAATATTCTAGAAAGTTTGATGATGCAGTATTAGTGCCGTGTGCAAAAGTCAGAAAGCCCTATATAAGGCCAGACTTTTGAACGGTGAGGGTCAGTCAGTTGAAGACTGAGACAGTATCGTTAAAAATCGTTTGACATTGTTCTTTTTACTGTAGTTATGCCTCCTCGCACGTGTGTAAATAAAGCACTATGGAAAAAAGAGATCAAGGCAAATGGACTCCTCAATGCTGTCAGACTACTGCTGGAGCATTGTAAGAGACAATCCTTTCCTTGAATACAAAAGAAAAGTCAAGAGAAGCAAACAGGATATAAACGAAAGTCACGATTAAAGCGACATTTAAACTTTCAGACTTTTCAACTGCATTAGGCCTACTAATATAGTTTCTTGCTGCACAAACATAAACAATACACTAATTAAATAAATATTTCTCATGTATACACTATTGGCAATATAATTTGACTAAAATTTAGTAAATATTCACGGTTTATATACATGCAGTAAGGTTAGGCGCATTATCATAATATTAACGAATTACCTATTGTGGAGAAAATTGAAATAGCTGTTGCATAAAAACCAGAGCCAATTAACACATTTAATTATTATATTTGAATTCAGCATGTTAAATTTATTAAGAAACGGCACATTTCATTTCCGACTGAGAAAAACTGAAAATTTGTAGAACAGTGTAATCAATGTAGCCCAGAAAGCAGCAACCAAGAAGGCCTATACCTACAAATGGTCTCGGTTCCTATAGTTCCTCAAGCCATTGGGGGCAGACCCGCTTATGGCCCCCACACCAATTATTTTGTACTTTCTGGTTCACCTGTCCAATAAAAGGTTATCTTTATCATCACTCAAGTGCTACCTGGCGGCCATCTCATGGCATAGACGACGTGCAGGAGGCCCGTCATGCTTCATGACTCCATGATCAAGCTATTTCATTCCTGCCAAAGGTAGTCTCTCGCTTGCATCTATCACAGGATATCTCCTTGCCAGCATTTTCCCCTAATCCTTCCTCCCCTTTGGCAGTGGCTCTACACTCCCTCGACGTCATGCGGGCTTTGGCCTTATACACTAACAGGACTGTTCTACACAGAAAATCAGTCAAGCTCTTTCTCAAGTACCAGAAAGACCCACTGGGCTTGCCTGTATCGTTGCAGAGGTTGGCCTCATAAATTGTCTCAACAATATGACTAGAATACCAGCTTGCGGGGAAGGAGCCCCTTCAGCAGGTCTGTGCTCACTCAACAAGGGCCGTTTCCACCTCGCAGGCATTCCCATTGATGACATCTGCAGGGCGACAACTTGGTCGACGCCGTCAACATTCACTACACACTACAAGTTGAATGCTCTGGCAAGGAAGGATGCAGCCTTCGGTCAAGTGGTGCTGTTTTCCTGCGTCGCATGACCCCGCCTCCAAAGGTTAGTAGCTTGCTAATCACCCATTATCTGCGTCTTTCACAAACTCCACGAAGAGGAAATGCAAGTTGCTTACCTGTAACTGTTTCCTCGAGTGGTAGTCTGTGAAATTCGCACATCCCCGCCCATCCTCCCTGCAGTGGTCATGCCTTCCTCTCAGCTGCTGCTGGCGGCTATGGGACTAAGGCTCCGCCCCGCTCGGGCACAATGGGGAGAGTGGGTGGGGTCTCCGCCAAAATGTTTCATTCATAAGATTCTAGAAGGTTCCGAACAGCTGCGCATGTGGAGAACTAAAACCCATTATGTGCGAATTTCACAGACTACCACTCGAGGAAACAGTTACAGGTAAGCAACTTGCATATTTTCATATCGCTACAGATAAATCACAACTAACTTAAGCTCCATTGATTTCATTGCAGCGGCCATACTATGTATCAAATCAATCCAGTAAATTTAAATTAAAAATGCTTCAGGATTTCTTAGGCAACATATACGTCATAAAGGTCTAGGCTTCACCCTAAAAAGCAGAGGCATTACAATAAAAAGGCATGTAAAAATCAAGCCATTCGGGCTTCTTCTAACCTTGTCACATGTACTTTTTAAAATTATTGCTACGTGTTTTGTTCTCCATTCTGTTTCTCAAAACATTTTGTTAAATATTTCAAATATATAAATACTAACTGAAAATATAGAAGACATTAACAACATTTTGTTCTCCATTCTAGTCAATATTGGTGTTGGAGAACCTGACTTCATTTTGGGGCAGCTCTACCGCCTGTCTTCAGCTCAAGCACCAGAAGTCGCTAAATCGTGGGCTGCACTTGCCAGCTGGGCTTACCGATGGGGCCGAAAGGTGGTTGATAATGCCAGGTAAATCTTGCTCTTAAACACTAAACAAGTTCGAAATGTGCTTCAGGCTAATGATTATAGGCAGTTGACTTTCTGACGGAATCATTATGACATATTTCTCTTAATCTTTGAACCTTTTTTGACAAAACTGTACTTGTTTCCTAATGTGTGAGCCTTGGGAGATGAGTAGAGCAAGGAAATGAGTAAGCTCGCCTTCATGAGCCGAGACGAGAAGAGTGCCCCAATGATTCCCATTTCTCATAGCCTAGGAAGTATAGGCGTGCATGCCAGCAGGAATAGTGAGAACAAGACACTGCCATTTCTCCTTGTCAGCTATTGGTTAATACACCTGAATTCCTCAGATATATAAAAGTTGATAAATTATAGATGGTTCTGGTCTGGTGTACGTTTTTATCAAATAGAATTTGTTCTTTGGATGGATTAAATACTTGATGTTTTGTTCTGTCCAAATATATCAGAATTTGTTAAACAGGTCAAATACAAAATCAGTTGAGTATATGAAAGGGCTTCATGTATATAGTTGTCTAAGAATATAAAAAGCTTATTATTAATTCAAGAAATAAGGGACGAGTTACACAATAGGTATATTATGGGTAGCCGATTTGGGAAATGAAAGGATTACCATGGAGTTTTTATTTTATTCTTGAAATAATACATTGGCAGTTCTGTAACATATTCTTTCACACTTTGAGAAGTTAGCTTACATACTTTTTGAAGAGATAAAATATGTGATTTCTAGTCAAGGAGGTGTTCGCTTGCTGCCAAGAGAGAAAGCCGAAGTTCAAAGCCTGCTTCCAGAAAATATTACAGAAGAAGACAGAGAGAAAATCTATGGAATTCTTGGACAAGCAGTGTGTCGACCTGCTGGGATTCAGGTTGGTATCAGCAGCTTCGAAAATAGCTGCCAGGTAGTAATAATTCAAAAAAGGAATATCCAGGGCGAAATGGATCCTTAAAAATATTTTGAGAATGATAACATTCTTCCAAAGAGGAGAGGAAGGAAAGATGGCAACCAATCATTCTCTGCCTTCCTATCTGTTTTGTACAATTAGCAAATCAGACACAGATGCAGTAGGTTGGAACACACTCTATAGCACAGCAGTAGAAAGTCACCAGCAGTTTTTCATTCAGTTGTTGGTTTCTTAAAAGCCTTACATAATACAGTCTCTGCTGGACCCTCTTAGCCAATGCCACTGTATAAATGCTGCCCCAGCTCAGGTCCTCCTTAACAATATAGCACCCAGGAACTTAAAAGTGGCCACCCACTCCATCTCCATTGGTAACCAAAGGCTGGATTTCCGATCTATGCCTTCTGTAATCTACTATATGCTCCTTGGTTATATTGTAGCATCATTAATAGGTTTTAAAAAGTTGTCTGAAAAAAAGTAAAGAAAAGGGGGGGTGAAATCCTTGGTTCGAAAAAGAAGAGACAGGAGAAAAATTGTGGACTGGAAGTGAGCAATGTAGAGCAGAGTTTCTCAAGCTGTGCTCCTCCAGATGTTTTTGGAGTTCAGCTCCCATAATTCCAGTTGACAAACTGGCTGGGATTTTTGGGAGCTGAAGTCCAAAACACCTGGAGGAAAACAGTTTGAGAAACATTGATCTAGAGAAAAGGCCAGAATGAGGATGTGTCTTTCAGTGTAATGTTTTTTTTAAAATATTAAAATATTATAAAAATAGCTCTTTGTGAGTCTGTCACTCAATTTCACATGTAAATATGTTTAGAAAATCAAGTCAGAAATCTGACAGTAGACATGGTCAAAGTGATGCTGTCTTAGCAGAAATTGAAAGAGACATGTAAGGCTTAAAATTCACATGCATCTGAAATAGCCAGACATTCATAAATCCTTGAATGTCTTGAAGCTAATCACTTGGTTATCTCTTTTGTTAAATACCTTGGGTTCTTAGTATCTGCATGGGGTTTTTGTTCTATGGTTCCCAGAGATACAAAAATCTGCAGATTATTCAGTCCCATTATATACAGTGATATAGTAGAATTAAGTCCCTTATATCTAATGGCAAAATCAAGGTTTGCTTTTTGGATTTTTTTTTTAAATACAAGTGGTGGATGGTTGAATCTGTGGATATGGAAATCTGGCTATATTCTTGTATCATCATTTTGAGGATCTGTTTTGTACATTTTTAGCATATTGGCCATCAGTAAACTGATTGGAAGATAAAATTATAGTAGAAAAGAAACAATGGATCTCCCATTTATATATTTTTGATTTGCATTTAGGATGAAGATATAACCCTTCAAATTGCAGAGAATGAAGATAATGAGGAAGATGATATGGTTGATGTTATCTGGCATCAGTTGTTGACAAGCTGCCCCTGGCTTTCAGACCTTGATGAAAATTCAACTGAGGGCCTGATCAAAGTGTGGAGAAAAGTTGTAGACAGAATCTTCAGTCTTTATAAACTCTCGTGTAGCGCCTATTTTACTTTCCTGAAGTTGAATGCTGGTCAGGTATGCTCAGCGTTGTGACCCATTTTGCAAGCAAAATCCTTTTGGTCTTTATTCTGTTTTAAAGTCTGTGAAGAAAACCGCTTTGCATGGGTTCTTTCAATACGCAGGTTCCTCTGGATGAAGACGATCCCAGGCTGCATCTAAGAAACATTTCAGAACAGAGCACTGATGATGTCATTGTGATGGCAACATTGAGATTATTGAGGCTGCTTGTGAAACATGCCGGAGAGCTTAGGCAGTATTTAGAACATGGGTTAGAAACCACACCTACGGCCCCATGGCGAGGTATGAAAATGCTGATCAGTCTAGAATTATGTGCTGGTATCTGCAAGAAGGCTGAAAGACACAAAGTAGACTCCATACGACTGTCTGAGATAACAATGATACTACTTACTTAAACAGAGTTAACAGAAAAATGGAGTTTAGACTGTAAAATATAAAAATGCTAATTGAATTATAATGTACAAACTTTGATTTGGGCCACCATTTTTTATCTTTATGAAGGTATCATTCCTCAACTCTTCTCGCGACTGAATCACCCCGAAGTATATGTCCGCCAGAGTATTTGCAACCTTCTCTGTCGGGTAGCTCAAGATTCTCCTCATCTAATATTGTACCCTGCAATTGTTGGTACTATTTCACTTAGCAGTGAATCTCAAGCTTCAGGTATGTTTCGTGGGCACTTTTTTCAAGTATTTCATTTCCTAAGTTAGTTGGTAATTTTATTGTTTAGTATATTTACTTTCACAAGCCAACAAGTATTTTTCATCAGGTATAATTTTAGGTCCTTCTAATAGAGTTTTTTGTGCTGGATTCAGATCTGTGCTTTTTTTTTTTTTTTTGCATCACATGTAGTTTTTATGATGAGGATAATCAAATAGTGCGTTTATGCACTGATATCAATTAGATTCTATTGATATCAATGCGTAAATGTATTATTCAATTAGCCTCATTGCAAAAACTACATGTGATAGAGAAAAAATAAACACAGATCTGAATTCAGTGCAAAAAACTATAGGAATGTCCTAAAGTTATATCTGATGAAAAATAATTGTTGGCTTGTGTTACACGAATATGATGCGAAATGTGCAGACTTTACAGTAGTCACTGTAATGTACCATTCGTCATATTTTTAAAAGTTGACATGATGGGAAAAAAATTAAGACATATTTAAAATCAGCATAAAATTGATTTAAACTGTGCTAATCTCATTTCTGATCATTACAAAAAGTTTGATTTTGTTGTGTTTATGGTAGAGACATTTTAGTGCCCCATGCCTTGCTTGTAGTTTTTGAGCATTATTAGTATTAGGATTCCTTCATATAGACTCACCCAGTGAGAGCAGAAGGGATAGGAAACTAATATGTGATTTGAATTAGGAGAAATTAATATGTTTTTTTTCTTTCAAAACCTTTAAAAAGCAGCTAAAGACCTTCCTGTTTGTGCAAGCTTTTGATGAAGACACTTAGTTGTAATGTCAGGAAGGCTAACTTTTATTGAGTTGTGCTAATGTTTACTATCTGTCTTGTTGAGTTGCCCAGAACAATTGTATTAGACAAATGTTTTAAAATATGTTTATTTATTTCTTATTGTAAATTCATTTTATATGTTATTTTACATATGCATATTGTTTTGTATGGTCATTTATATAATGTTGTAAGCCGCTTTGAGTCCCATTTAGGGAGAAAAGCGGAATATAAATAAAGATTTATTATTATTATTATTATTATTATTATTATTTTTAACCTAGGGAGCAAGTTTCCCTCTGCGATCCCTACCTTTTTGGGTAACATTCAAGGTGAAGAATTGCTGGGTAGTGAATGTGATGGAGGAAGCCCACCAGCTTCTCAAGAGAGCATAAAGGATGAAACCAAAATGGGCTTGAATGAGGACCAAGCGATGATGCAGGACTGCTACAGCAAAATTGTAGAGAAGTTATCCACTGCAAATCCAACCATGGTTTTACAGGTATAGT
Source organism: Anolis sagrei (assembly GCF_037176765.1). Classification (NCBI taxonomy): domain Eukaryota; kingdom Metazoa; phylum Chordata; class Lepidosauria; order Squamata; family Anolidae; genus Anolis; species Anolis sagrei. The sequence continues at coordinate 25,359,089 of NC_090034.1, read as the reverse complement.
TGGATCTGCAGTTTTATTTATGTTATTTACACTTGCAAACAAGGGATACACAATTAAGTACCTCCATGCAGGAGGAAATTACTTTTACATATTTGGGGAATATATCCTGTGATATATTGTACAGCCACCATTTCTCTTTGCATTGATGTCAATCCAGGTTCAGATGCTCGTGGCAGAATTGCGCAGAGTAACTGTCCTTTGGGATGAACTTTGGCTGGGGGTCCTTTTGCAACAGCATATGTATGTCCTTAGGCGGATCCAGCAGCTAGAAGATGAAGTAAAGAGAGTCCAGAACAACAACACTCTACGCAAGTAAGATTTGCTTAATGCTGTAAGTGGAATGTCTTTCCTCTCAGAAACCAGAATCAGAGCTGGAGGAGGGATGTGGTTTACCCTGATTCACTGCTAATACAAGACATCAGTCTAACATCCCTAATAAGAAACAAACAAGTCACTCTTAATGAATTCAACCTGCCATGTTCCAGAACATTACTTTGTCATTAGCCTTTTGTTTAATATTATAGCATTGTATACTTTAGTTGGGAGTCACTTTGAGCATTCATTGTAAATGGAGGCCTGATTCAAAAATTAAATACATTATTAGTTATTAGCACTAGTATTTTATGAAAACACTTGTAGTAGTATTCTTGAAATCCTAGTAATATTTGTCCCAATCCCACTGCGTTTTTAGAGAAGAAAAAATAGCTATCATGCGTGAAAAGCATACCGCCCTGATGAAACCCATAGTTTTTGCTTTGGAACATGTGAGGAGTATTACTGCCGCTCCTGCTGAAACACCGCACGAGAAGTGGTTCCAGGACAACTATGGTGATTCCATTGAAAATGCCCTGGAGAAACTGAAGAACCCATCCAACCCTGCAAAGCCAGGAAGCAGCTGGATCCCTTTTAAAGAGGTAGAGTGTTTCAAGCTTGCCAAGTGTTCTGTCACTGTATATGTACTCAAAAGTCATGCCTGTTTTGTAATAAGTACTTGGAGGATCTGTATAATTTCACTATGATAAATTAAATAGTTGACTTCTCTGAAGTGACTTGCCCTTTTGTTACTAACAGTTGCAAGTATGCAGAGACTTGGACTGTATTTTAAACTTGTGTCTTGGAAAACAGGTGATGCTCAATCTTCAGCAGAGAGCCCAGAAGCGGGCCAGTTATATATTGCGCCTTGAAGAAATCAGTCCCTGGCTGGCTGCCATGACCAACACAGAAATTGCTCTCCCTGGAGAAGTCTCTGCCAGAGACACCGTCACTATTCATAGCGTGGGGAGCACAATTACCATCCTTCCTACAAAAACAAAGCCCAAAAAGCTACTTTTTCTGGGTTCAGATGGGAAAAACTACCCATACCTGTTCAAAGGTAAGAATGATATACCTTCTCATGGATTCTCATGGATTAAAGTGGGAGATCACTACTGGCTCTTCATATAGTTTTAAGGACGATGAGAGGGCATTAAAGTGCAAGCCAAAGACTTTGGCTTTTCCCCCTAGTCTTTAAAAAAAAAAAACAGAGGAAGGGCTTGAGGACCTAATCCTCTTCTCATGGGCCACAATTGCCCCTTTTAACTTTTGCCTGTTGCTTGGCATTCTTGTGTTTAGGCATGGTTTTCTCTTCCTCAGAAGATTCTGACTCTAGTAGCTCAATTCAGAGTCATTTCTCTTTGTTGTGAACAGTTGCCTGACTTTTTAAAATATGTGTCCACATAGATGTGTAATCTCAAAGAGATGTTTCTGCTATTTCATTCATAACTGTAAGCACCTACCTTTCCATATAGGACTGGAAGACCTGCATCTTGACGAGCGGATCATGCAGTTTTTATCAATTGTTAATACAATGTTTGCTACCATAAATCGTCAAGAGACACCTCGATTTCATGCCAGGCATTATTCTGTCACGCCACTGGGAACAAGATCAGGCCTCATTCAGTGGGTGGATGGAGCCACACCTTTATTTGGACTTTATAAAAGGTGGCAGCAGAGAGAAGCTGCTTTACAGGCCCAAAAGGTAAAACGTTTTATAAAGCCTGACACTATCTACGTATACTTTCACATGAAAGTTATATTAATATATAACCCATTAAGGTGTTATGATTTATTAAGGCAGGATCAAAAATTTGATCTGGAAGAATGTGCCCAAGACTTCAGTCAATAGGATGAATTGCTTTGTGTTCCAGTGCCAATCAAATATGACACAATAACTTTTTTGAAATCATATGCCAACCAAAAATTGAGTATTTGTTTTATCTATTACAAATCATCTTCTAGCCAGGCTCTAAATATATAGAATAATATTTCTAATAAACGATCAGAAATATTCCTCAGATTTGAAGGATGCAAATCGCATTTAATGGATTATATTTTTAGGCTCAAGATTCCTATCAGACTCCTCAAAATCCTGGAATTGTACCTAGACCCAGTGAATTGTACTACAGTAAAATTGGACCCGCTTTGAAGGCTGTTGGGCTTAGTTTGGATGTGTCTCGCCGAGATTGGCCTCTCAATGTCATGAAGTCTGTTTTGGAAGAACTGATGGAAACAACACCACCCAATCTCCTTGCAAAAGAACTGTGGTCATCATGTACTACACCTGATGAGTGGTGGAGAGTGACACAGGTAGGTAGAAATCCCCTGTAAGGTAGAACTAGCAAGTGTTTTGAATAAGTATGGTATCTAATATGTACACACTTCCTTGTGTATGAATGACATAGACCCCTATGACTTCATTGCTTTGTATTGAGACTTTGGGTGTCATGTACCATATATACTCAAGTATAAGCCGAGTTTTTCAGGCGTTTTTTAAGGCTGAAAAAGCCTCCTTTGGCTTATACTCGAGTCAAAGTTATTCATTTTTTACTGGGTTATTATTATTATTATTATTATTATTATTACTAGGTTTATTAATTTACTCTTATTTTATTTACATTACTCTATTGTTTTATTACATTTGTTATTTTACTCTATTATTATTATTACATTTATTTTTTACTCTATTATTATTTTTAGTTTTATTAGAATCTTTTTTTATTTTGAAATTTACTGTAGCTGCTGCATTTCCCACCCTTGGCTTATTCTCGAGTCAATACATTTTCCCAGTTTTTTGTGGTAAAATTAGGTGCCTTGGCTTATATTCAGGTCGGCTTATATTCAAGTATATACAGTAATAATAAGATTAGAGGCTATACTAAATCACAGTCTGCTTTAGGGAGGGTGTAGAGCAGGAGCTTATCTAATTTTTCTCATCTATTGCAAGTTATAAAAAAAATAGCTGTGTGCTGTAGGGAGACCTGCGTTCCAATTCCCACTCAGCTATGGAAACCCATTGTGTGATCATATTCTCTTGCCCTTAAAGGACAATAATGGCAAACTTCCACTGAAAAATCTGGCCAAGAAAGCCATATTGTAGGGTCTCCATAGGCTGGAATTGACTTCAAGGCACATAGCAACAAAAAGAAAAGTTCACAATCCATTCTTCCCAGCTCCTGTGCCTGACCTGTGCATGACTGCTATTATACAAGACTTCCAACCCCTTTTCACCTGGTTTTTTTTTTAACCTTTACTGGTAATAAATCATAAAATAAATTTCTTGGTATAGCTATAGTTTTATCATTTAGAAAAGATTAAAGCCAATTTGCATACTAATGAGATGAGGGTGCTTTTTGATTACATCTTGGCTGAATATTTGATACTGCGGGGCGTAGGGCATCTTCAATATTTTTCATGCCATGTTGGCATACTTGGTTTTTAGCCTCACGTAGCAGAATATCCTCTGTTGGCACTCCTTCTTTTCTCCTGAATTCATGTGAATGCCTAACACAGCCACTTAGGTAGCAAGCTACACCGATTTTTCAGTTTGAGGATCCCAAATGGGGCTGTGATAAGCTTTGGGGCAACTATCAGAGTTGGGAGGCTCATTATTATCACAGAGGTCCCTAGCAAAAATTCAAAAGTTTCTTCTCAGAATGTCTCCAAATGCCCCCCTGAGAGTTAGGGGTATTTCCACCATGTTCCCAGACCACTATAGATCCAGGATAGGGTTTTTTTTAACAACAAGAAGTGAATTGTCGAAGGCTTGGAAGTCACTTCCTGTTTTTTAAAAGGCTCCAGCTAGGCTTAAAATCACACAGGAGAAATGTGGCAAAATTGCCCCCTGTGCCTCCTTTTTGCATTTGGGGGCAAAAGCATCTTTTGACTGGGTGCACAGAAACAGCCAGAGGGATGTATAAAGGGCTGCATGTTATAAGCAACTGGTATACTTGTTGACATTATTGTTTTGTAGAGTGGTTTTACAGTTAGATTATATTTTTCCTATGTGATAGGAAACCAGATTTATAAACATGGAATTCTTTCTTCCCCTCAAGTCTTATGCAAGATCTACGGCAGTTATGTCTATGGTTGGCTACATCATCGGTCTTGGAGACAGACATCTGGATAATGTTCTGATAGATATGACTACCGGAGAAGTTGTTCACATCGATTATAATGTTTGCTTTGAAAAAGGAAAGAGCCTTCGGGTGCCAGAGAAAGTCCCTTTCCGAATGACACAAAACATTGAAACAGCATTTGGAGTAACTGGAGTAGAAGGAGTTTTCAGACTTTCTTGTGAGCAGGTAGGCAATGGGATATTGGGTGCTGTAAATGTGAATATCTGTTTATTCGAGTCTTTTCGCATTTGGTTTTCAGCAACAATTGTAACTTTAAAATATATTTTCTAGGGAGATGTGTTTTGCTGCCCCTGCTGAATGTCTTCAGACACTGGACAAAGCTTTTCAATAACATGTAAAAGGATTGTGAACAGTTAGTGTATAACTTAAGTAATTGATGTCTTTTAAAAATAGGTTCTGCACATTATGAGACGTGGGCGAGAAACCTTGCTGACATTGCTTGAAGCTTTTGTTTATGACCCGCTTGTGGACTGGACCGCAGGGGGAGAAGCAGGATTTGCTGGTGCTGTGTATGGCGGAGGAGGGCAGCAAGCGGAAAGCAAGCAAAGCAAGAGAGAAATGGAGAGAGACATCACACGCAGCCTTTTCTCTTCCAGAGTGGCCGAAATAAAGGTAGATTCAGGCTGCTTCCAAATGTGTATGTTCAGCTGTGTTAAATGTGTTATTTACTGTGAGCGTAGTGTGTACATTTTATTGGCATTAGTTACTTAAATTACTTTACTTGCAATACTGTATTTTAAACACTTTTTTTGAATTCAAATCACGGTTTGTTCATTTGTAAGTATATTAAAGACAACATTTAAAAAGAGATGACAGCTGTGCATTTGCATTTTAGTAACACTGAAATCTAGTTTATTTAAATTGTAATAATTGTTTACAGGTCAACTGGTTTAAGAATAGAGATGAAATGCTAGCTGTCCTTCCTAAACTGGATGGCAGTTTAGAGGAGTATTTAAATGTGCAAGAGGAGGTGACCGATGTTGAGAAATTGCACGGCAAATTATTAGAAGAAAGCGACTACCTGGAGGGAGCGGAAGGGGTAGATCATCCATCTCACACCTTGCAGCACAGGTATAATCATTCTTGCTTTCTATTATTTTAGTTTGGTGAATATCAGAATGTTTTATTGATGGGCCCTGTTTCTAATCTTAAGAAGTTGGGTGTAATAAGAATATTCAGATCTTGTCTAGACTTTTCTTCATATTTGTAACCTTATGTCTATATAAAGATTTCAGAAGGCAGAAACTCATGTGTTCTGCTGGAGAAATAAATTGTAAGCTTAACTGACTGCTTCACGGCAAAAAAATTAATAAACTGCAAATTTTAAAATATTTAAATCCTGATTAATTATGCTATAGCATGTTGGATTTATTAATTTGTTAATTAAATGTTAAATAAATTCTACAGACTTGCTAGTAGAATTAGATACGCTGTCAAATTTGATCATTTTTTTAAAATGTCAGAATTGTGTCTTCGAATGTGTTTCTGAAGGAAGTGAACTGAGTTGAATAAAATGAAGACAGTAGTGTCCCATAAGTACATAAATAAAAACCGATTGAAATTCTTACTTCCTTTTAATGCAGGTATTCTGAGCACACACAGCTGCAGACTCAGCAAAGAGCCATACAGGAAGCAATCCAGGTGAAACTGAATGAATTCGAGCAGTGGCTATCTCATTACCAAGCTGCTTTCACTAACTTGGAAGCTACTCAGCTTGCAAGTCTCCTACAGGAGATTAGCACTCAAATGGATCTAGGTATGGCTTAAACCCTTTGAAAGCTTGGCTTAGTAAATGGCTAAGGGAAGTGGTGGGTTATGGACAGGCTTGACTCATTTGGTGCTTTTTTAAAAATGTGAGTTAAATAATTTTTAATGGTTTATATGGTTTTTATAATATTATGTTGAATGTTTTTAATTGTACTTTATGAATGTATGACATCAAATTCTGCCAGTTGCTGTAAGCTGCCTTGAGTCGTTATAAGGCTGAGAAAGGTGGGCAACAAATGCCGTAAAGAAATAATAAATAAATAATGGGTAAATAAATTTGGGGTTTGGACCTCATTTGGGGTCATATTAATCTGTTTTCAGTATATTCACCAAGACATTTCAGTACTAAGACTAATAAACAGCTGCTCAGATACATCTCCCCATTAAAGGGAGATGTGGACTGTGGTTAATTAATTCTATGATAATGGGAATTGCAACACACTAGCACTTGTGGCTCTCAGGTTGGGGAGAAAGCTTAAAGGAACTTTTAATGTTAGGAATCCTATCTACAAGCCTTGTTTCTCAAATCAAACCTGAATATCCTGACTAAACAGAACAAACTGCAGCCTTCCAGATGTTACTATATCCTATTAGCTGTGATATATAATAATGAGGAATGCAGAAATTGTAGGAGGGCCACATAGAATGACATGGCGGGCATTAAGTTTGACACATATACCGTATTTTCTGGCATATAAGACGACTGGGTGTATAAGACGACCCCCAACTTTTCCAGTTAAAATATAGAGTTTGGGATATACTCGCCGTATAAGACTACCCATCTTTTAACACACACCAATAAACATTTAAAAAGCATCAGATTTGATTTCAGTATGGTAATTTTCCTATTACTGTAGCTCCTTCTCTGCCTCTCAGATCTCGCACCTGCGCACCTGCACCGCTTCACGGCAGTCTTCAGGAGCGAGATCTGAGAGGCAGAGGAGGAGGTACGGTAATAGGATACAAGGGCGGGCCAGACAGGTAAAAGAGGTGTGTTTTTCTGGGCCCAGAGCCACTCTATATATTTTTTCTATACCCCGGGCGCCCTGGATGCCTGCAGCTTGCTCCACCCTTCACTTACACCTTCCTGGTGAGGCGCCCCTTCACCTCACCATCGGGACCACATTAAGTCCACAAATCCTGATGAATGGATTTTCTTCTACCGTACTTGTACAGCGTCACCCTTAATGCTTTCATTAAGTCGCTGCATATGGCAGGGACGCGACCACTGCCATTTTTGAGCTCCCCCACCATATGCAGCAACCACAGAGTCTCCAATTCGGATTGGAAGTTCCAGCACCCGCTCTATAAGACGACTCCCGTGTATAAGACTACTTCCGGGTATAAGACGACTCCCTTGTATAAGACAACCCCTGACATTTGAGAAGATTTTATTGGGTTAAAAAGTAGTCTTATACGCCAGAAAATACGATAATTGAAAGTGTTCAAGCAAGGACTGTATTGATACCCTCTTGCCTAGTAAGACCATTTCTGAACAGTTTTGCTGCAACAGATTGTCTGTGTTTTCTCCAAGGCCCTCCAAGTTACGTCCCGGCAACCGCATTCCTCCAGAACGCTGGCCAGGCTCACTTAATCAGCCAGTGTGAGCAGCTTGAGGGAGAGGTTGGGGCTTTGCTTCAGCAGAGGCGCTCAGTGCTGCGTGGATGCCTCGAACAGCTGCACAACTATGCCACTGTTGCTCTTCAGTACCCCAAAACAGTGTTCCAGAAACACCGTGTTGAGCAGTGGAAGACCTGGATGGAAGAACTTATTGTTAACATGACCATCGAACACTGCCAGGATGTCTACCGGAAGTAAGTTGTCAGTTGAAAAATCTCCAAAAGACAGGGAAGTGCAAACATTACTTTTTAATAATTTCTCCACAAATTCTTAAAAGGTAATGTTCTAATAGAGACTTGATATTGGAAGCAATGAAATAAGTTTCTTGTTATGACTTCCATTTTTAATGTGACAGTAGTTCTGTACATTCCATTTATGCTGTATCTTTTACATGTTCAAATAGAACATAGGGAAATTCCTTAGCAAGACCTTAAATTACAGAAAAGATACAGAAGAATAAGTACTTTATAATGTCGAATCATAGAGTTGAAAGAGACCCCAAGGACTACCTAGTCCAGCCCCCTTTTGCCCTGCAGGAAAAGCACAATCAAAGCAGTCCTGACAGATGGCCACCCAGCCTCTCTTTCAAGGCGTCCAAACAAGGAGCCTCCAACGGACTCCGAGGCAGCAAGTTCCACTATTGAACAGCTCTTCTTACGATCGGGAAGTTTGTAACTTTTTAAAAACATTGCTGTTGTTCAGGTATGAAATCCAATATGCTCCCCAACCGCCTCCAGCTGTGTGCCAGTTCATCACCACTACAGAAATGACCTTGCAACGATACGCAGCTGATATCAACAGCAGGCTTATCCGACAAGTGGAACGGTTGAAGCAAGAAGCAGTCACTGTTCCAGTGTGTGAGGAGCAATTAAAAGAAATTGAACGTTGTATTAAGGTCTTCCTACATGAGAATGGAGAAGAGGGTTCGCTGAGCTTAGCAAGTGTTATCATTTCTGCTCTCTGTACACTTACCAGGTGAGAGAATTATTAAAACAATTGCAGAGGCTGTTAGTAGATTCTAATTTCGTCCCTCCTTCAGAAATAGATTTTCTAGAGTTTTTCTTTCTATATCAATTTTACTTGACATAATTTTGGGGGGAAATGATTGTATGTAGAAATGTGCTTATCTCTGAAAAGATCTTAAAGGATGCTGCCCATGATCCAATGATATAATTCTCGTAGAGTCTGATACTTCTGCTTGTGGATAGGATGTCTGGCTTTAAAATGCCCTTTATCCTTTCCCCAACCTGTGGGGTTGCAATTTCCATTATCCCCAGTCCGCATGGCAGATAACTAAAAGGGATGGAGGTTGTCGTTCAGTAACATTTAGAGACCCATTGTGGATAAAAACTAAAGGGATAAAAAATGTACTTGGCCTCTGTATCCATGGATTCTCTGTCCATGGATCTAACAACCCTTTAAAGGCAACCATGAGGCTGATGTGACCCTCGAGGAAAATGAGTTGGACAACCCTGTGACAGATGGCTTAAAGGTTGAGGGGAAGAAGTTCTCAATTCCACCAGCATTGTATTATATAGAGAACACTTCCAGATGTTGGCCATATATTAGAAATGCATTAATTGGAGATAAGTGTTGTAACAATTAACAATCAAATGTCTTCCTTTTAGGCGCAATCTAATGATGGAAGGTGCTGCATCTAGCGCTGGAGAGCAACTGGTCGACCTGACCTCAAGAGATGGAGCCTGGTTCTTGGAGGAGTTGTGTAGTATGAGCGGGAATGTGACCTGCCTGGTGCAGTTGCTAAAACAGTGTCACCTAGTTCCACAGGATTTAGATATTCCTAACCCATCTGAAGCATCAGAAGCCATCCATTTAGCAAATGGAGTTTACATATCACTTCAGGTGAAATACATCTTCAATATGTGTTTTTAAACACTCATGTTTAACTACAACCCTTGTTGTGTGATGATATAGGTTGAATATCCCTTATCTGAAATGCTTGGGATGAGAAGCACTTTGGCTTTTGAAACACTTGCACATACATAATGAGATTTTGGAAATGGAGCTTGAATCTAAACATGGAAATCATACATACCTTATGAGCATAGCCTGAAGATAATTTGATGCACAATATTTTTGATGATTTTATGCATGAAACAAAGTGTATGTGCATTGAGCCGTCAGAAAGCAAAGGTGTTACTACCACAGCCATCTGTGTGGATTACTGGAGCATATTGGATTTCAGATTTCCAGATAAGGGATCCTCAACCAGTACAGATGACTAAATCCACTAAAATACTAGTTGTCCTTTAAGGATTCAAGCAAGTGAATGAAATAAACCTCTGAGTTACCTGGGAATAAGACCACTGAAAATACTGGGAGCTTGCTTCTGATTAAATTGGTATAGAGCTTCACTGTAAAAAAACTTGTGATTTCACAACTGTCAATGTGAAAGATTTTATTGTCCTTTGTATTCTAAATTAATAATATAATTTAATATAAGCACTTCTGATTTAAAACGTAAATAAAAATAAGATTCTATGGGGTATATTCTGGACACAGGCTACTAAAGGTCCCAAGGCATTCTCTCTCTGTGTGTATGAGTGTGTGTGTGTGTGTGACTAGGAAGCATGCCTGGCTATTATTATTATTATTATTATTATTATTATTGGCCATTTAAAGGTTATTTGGCTCTTCCCCATTAGCTCTTTTTCAAGATCAATTCTAGTTTTACATGTCAATTAAAGAACCCTTTAAAAACATCTCAGATCAAGTGTGGAGGCATTTAAAGCTCAGTGTTTCATTTGTTACTTTTTAAGCTAATCAGCAACCTACTATCCTTTGAGAAGTCACAATAAAGAATGATTTAGTTTTGTTCTCTTTTAATCCTTACACATTTCTTTGTTCTTCTAATAGGAACTGAATTCAAATTTCCGTCAAATCATTTTCCCAGAGGCTCTCAGATGTTTAATGAAAGGGGAATACACCTTGGAAAGCATGCTTAATGAACTCGATAATCTCATTGAACAAATTACTGATGTCCCTTTGCAAAGTCTGGTTGAGTCTCTTCAAGCTTACTTAAGAAATGCAGCCATGGGACTCGAAGAAGATGTGCACACTCATTATATTGATGTTGCAAGGTAAATAGCAGCATAGATGTTTTCATTTTGTCTCAGTTACAAAAGGGATACAAAAATATGGTGCCAATCACTATCACAACAAAAGACAAAAATGACTGGTCCCCTACACCAGCCTGAGAAGAACTGCTTCAGATAGCCAAGAGATCTACAAGAGTACTTCCACTGATCTGAAAGAGGCATATATATGTGGATGCTCCAGGTCATCCAAATTAACAAATAGCTCTAAAGTTTTGTTTTTTCAATTGGGTTACCTTTCTCGTGCAGAAGCTCATGATTTATTTATTTATTTATTTATTTGCTATGCTTATATATCGCCTCTCTCCGCCGCAGGCAACTCAGGGCGGTTTACAGTGAGCACCAAAACATAAAATACAATTAAAACAGTTAATATAAATATAAAAACCAGTTAAAACAGTCAATATCAATTTAAAAACACATATCAATTAAAGTCTCCTCGTTAAAAGTGATGATCCTGGTAACTTCTCTCAAGGTTCAAGGAATCCCTGGAGATCTACTTATGAGGTCTTTATTGTTGCCTAGAGTTAGTTCTCAAACAGACCAAAGGATTTCAGATCCTGTTCCTGATTGATCTAAAGAAAAACAATTTTTCCTGCCCAGGAGGTTGTTGTTCTCTTTAAGGCTTCTCATAGACTCTTAGATCAGCTGAGCTCCTGTCTCCAGAAATAATGTCCAGGGTCTCATTGAAGATACCATTTTTTCACAACAAGCGGGTGGTGAAGTTCATGGCCTTGACCCATCTCTTGTGGCTGATGATACCTTATGAGCAAGTTGTGTCTTGGGCTCATATCCCCTTTTTGTCCTTTTAGTTGGCAATGGAGAAAAGCATATCCATCTTAAAGACGTGGCTGTTCCACTGTACTTTTGACTAAGCAATTCCCTGGATAGCTGGCCCTAGTTAGGACTCAAAAATCTTGTCCTCAAGCACTTTACAATTGTTATATTCAAATCTTTAATGATTAATCATTCTTATCCTTATTGCTGCTACATGATATTTGCCCTTTACTACCTGCTCTATACTCTAATGTTGTGGCACCAGTCCGCCCACCCACGACGAAACATTGAACTTTGCTATTGGTTGTTGGTTCTGATGTTTGTTTTATATGCAGCTTAATGTTGTTGTTCTTATTTTGTTACATTGCTTTTTGTTATTATTTTGTTGATATGCATTTTAATGTGTTGTGTTTTAACTGTTTGGTTGGGCCTGACCCCATGTAAGCCACCCTGAGTCCCTTCGGGGAGATGGAGGCGGGGTATAAAAATAAAGTTGTTGCTGTTGTTGTTATTTGAAACACAACAATATTAGTAATGCGTGCAGATCCTAGTAGGGTGGCCTTTTGCAGTTGACAGATGGTAATTTTGTCAGCACTGATTGTGTGTAAGTGCAGGCCAAGGTCTTTAGGCACTGCACCCAGTGTGCCAATCACCACTGGGACCACCTTGACTGGCTTGTGCCAGAGTCTTTGCAGTTCGATCTTTAAATCCTCATATTGTGTCAGCTTTTCCAGTTGTTTCTCTTCAATCCTGCTGTCGCCTGGGATTGCGACATCGACAATCCATACTTGGTTTTTTAACACAATCGTGAGGCGAGGAGTATTGTGCTCCAAAACAGTCTGAATTCGGGAGTCCCAGAGTAGTTTGATGTGTTTATTTTCTGTAACTTTTTCGGGCTTGTGCTCCAACCAGTTGTTGTTATTGTTGTTATTGGCTACATGGTTGAAGATGTATATTCGCTCAGTTTACGAGAGGTCTAGATTCACCTAAAACAGCTAGTTGCCACTCGGCCTGCAACCTTTTTTAAAATCACGTTTCCATTGCAAAAGATATGTAGAGCAGCCATACAGGCAAATCCATTTACCTTAATAAACAAGGTAGAGGTAAATGCAAAGATGAGTTTTTTGTTCTTGATCATTTCCCCTTAGATATATATGTGGTTTTAGGTCAGGCATGTCACAGACAGAGATATTGCTTGAGTCCAGGCATGGGCAAACTTCGGCCCTCCCAATGTTTTGGACTTTAACTCCCACAATTCCTATCAGCCTCAGTCCCTTTCCTTTCCCCGCTCAGCCGCTTAAACAGTTGAGGGGGAAAGGAAAGGGCCTGAGGCTGTTAGGAATTGTGGGAGTTGAAGTCCAAACACCTGGAGGGCCAAAGTTTGCCCATGCCTGCTTTAATCATTTACTATGAAGATCCACCCTTGTCTTTGAAGAATGAAACATCTAGCTCCACACAATTGATTATAAATATCTATTCTGGTCTTCATTTTTGTGGCGATCTGTCATACCTAGCTGCCTGTCATTGGTTGTAAGAAGATGGGGAAGGGCGAGCTGAGGATGTATGTAGTCTCTGCTTCTCTACAGAATGATTGGATCTTCACAGCCAGTGCTCCATATAACATTCTAACTGCCCTTCCTTTCTTTAGGTTGCTTCATGCCCAGTATGGTGAATTGATTCAACCAAGAAATGGCTCAGTTGACGAAACACCCAAAATGACAGCAGGCCAAATGCTATTAGTAGCATTTGATGGAATGTTTGCTCAAGTGGAAACAGCATTTGGATTATTAGTTGAAAAGGTATACTAGAGTTGCAGACTTGGCTGGCTTTGTAAAGCAAGAGATATAGAAGGCAAGCAAACTTATTCTTTGCTTAATTTCCAATCAGCTTAACAAGATGGAGATCCCCGTGGCATGGCGCAAGGTGGACATCATCCGAGAAGCCCGCAGCACCCAAGTTAACTTTTTTGACGATGATAACAATCGACAAGTTCTAGAAGAGATCTTCTTTTTGAAAAGGCTGCAAACGATAAAAGAATTTTTTAGACTCTGTGGTACTTTTTCTAAAACGCTTTCAGGTAAAAACTTAAAATGACCCCATTTTTCCTTAACATTTTGTTTCAAGCATTATTTTATATCCTGAGCCTTTGTGTAGAAGGCAGGTACAATTTCTTATATCAATTTCCTTGTGAGAAAAATGAAATGAAACAACTAGTTCACACTTAACACTGAATATAGACACAAACCAACAGTTGTAGGAAACTCGTATCTTATGATTACACATGCCCTATTCTTTGAATTTCCCTCCAAAACCTATTATTTCCATCATTTATTATTGGACAGTTGCATATACTTACTAAGATGGTGTAGTGATCTGAGCACTGTTCTGTATAGATCAGGGTCTGAATTGTCGTTTGGCCACAGAAACCAATGGGTTGCTTGGCAATCACACTCTTTCAGCCTCAAAGCAAAGGCAAATCTTGCAAATCTTCTAAGCAAATCTTGCCAAGAAAACCCCAGAATAGATTCACCTTAGGGCAGAGCTTTCCAAACATTTCATGTTGATGACACAGCTTTTTAGACATCAGTCTTTTTGTGAGACAGTCATTCAGGTTTACTAGCAAACCAGGCATGGGCAGACTTCAGCCCTCCTGGTATTTTGGACTTCACCTCCCACAATTCCTAACAGCCAGTAGGCTGTTGAGAATTGTAGAAGTCCAAAACATCTGGAGGGCCAAAGTTTTCCCATGCCTGGGTTAATACGAGATATGGACACAAACATCACTTGTAATAATGACATTTATGGGAACGCAACACCATCATATGAAAACTTTTCATTTATATATTTTAAAATATATGATTTGTTGCTTATTTGACATAGACTCAGAGGTTTCTCTTTACATTCACACGACACACACTACATACACTACATACACTACAGCCGACACACAGTTTGGAAAGCTCTGCCTTAGGTTCGCCACAAGTCAAAAATGACTTGAAGACACACAACGACAGCACATTACTAAATGTTTGCAGATTCTTTATGCAGTTCTTAAGAGATCAAAACTTAATCTGCATCTTGCGAGGTAGGTCAGCTCATAGCCACTGGAGGAACATTGTGACTTAAACATAGAGATCCCAAGTTCTGATACAATACTTTAACAATTGCATCAAAATTCTATTAAAATGGGTGTTATACTTATTGGCATAAACCATTTTCTCTTGCATAGAATACCACATTCTGTAGTGTTTGAAATCAGTAGTACTGAGGATTTAAGGGTCTTATAATTATTTGTAATCCTCTTCTTTTGTAAGGTATAAGCTCAACTGAAGATCAAAACACCGTGAATGGACCAGTGCAGATGGTCAACGTGAAAACTTTGTACCGGAACTGTTGCTTTAATGAAGATCAAATGGCCAAACCTATTAAAGCATTCACAGCTGACTTTGTCCGGCAGCTTTTAATTGGCCTCCCAAACCAAGCTTTGGGGCTGACGCTGTGCAGTTTCATTAGCGCCCTTGGTGTGGATATAATAGCTCAAGTAGAGGCCAAGGATTTTGGGGCTGAAAGCAAGGTCTCGGTGGACGACTTGTGTAAGAAAGCGGTCGAGCACAACATCCAAATTGGCAAATACTCCCAATTGGTTATGAACAGAGCAACGGTGTTGGCCAGTTCATATGATACTGCATGGAAGAAGCATGACTTGGTGCGGAGACTTGAAACCAGCATTTCCTCTTGTAAGACGAGCCTACAGAGAGTGCAACTGCATATTGCTATGTTCCAGGTAGGTGAGCAGTTCACTTCTGCAACTTTCCTCCAGACGTTGGAAAACTAACCATCTATGAGAACTGCTTTGAGTCAGAGGGAAATGTTGTTTTGTATGGCTCAGGATGCCCCTTGAGAATTTAATGTGCAATAATGTGTATTTTATAGCAACCCTGTATCCTAGATTCATTACTTTGGTACGTGTTCACTTCAGCAGATATTGGAGGCACAAAAGAATGGGAATAGCAGTATACTAGAACTGTGGAAAAGATCTACTGGAGATCAAGCATTGGCTTACCAATCCTCTCCTATTCTTTATTATTAACTTTATTATTTATACCCTGCCTTTTCTCCAGGAGGCCATTCTTTGCCTTTGTGTATTGATGGGCTCTGCCTTTTTTTAGAAGTAGTAATGCTATTTTAACCCTACGCTTCCCATGAGGATTCTGCCTTGGTTGTCGAAGATGTCTCCTACAGACAAGAATGGACATTGTCAGTCAATTTCCAACATGTCAGGCTGATGTTTAAAATTCTTTTTCTTTCAAAAGTGGCAGCACGAAGATCTCCTCATCAGTCGTCCACAAGCCATGACAGTCACTCCTCCTCCTCGGTCTGCCATTTTAGCCAGTATGAAAAAGAAACTTCACACACTTAGCCAGATTGAAGCTTCCATTGCAGCAGTTCAGGTAACAATTTTAATTGTTTCGTAGAGGAGTAAGTAGTGAGAAATGCTTAAAAAGATAGCATGAAAAAATAGTATGTTTATATATTTTAAGAGCCCCCTTGGTTGCACAGTGGGTTAACCTGCTGAGCTGGTGAACTTGCTGACTGAATGGTTGGTGATTCGAATCCAGAAGGGGTGAGCTCCCGCTGTTAGGCCCAGCTTCTGCCAACCTAGCAGTTCAAAACCATGCAAATGTGAGTAGATCAATGGATACAGCTCTGGCGTGAAGGTAATGGTGCCCCATGCAGTCACACATGACCTTGGAGGTGTCTACAGACAATGCCAGCTCTTCAGCTTAGAAATGAAGATGAGCACCGACCCCCAGAGTCGGACATGACTGGACTTAATGTCAGGACTTTATCTTTACTTATCTTTTAAGAGAGCTAAGTAAGTCATTGCGGAGCTAAGTAAGACATTTAAGAATAGTAATCAAAGACAAACTATTTTTCTTGGACACTGATTTTGTAGTCTCCAAGTTTAAGAAATGAAGTATTTACTGTTTTTATGGTCTCCGCCCTACACCTTCAATTTAAAACTTGCCCTGCTTACTTTCACAAGCTGCTGCTTATTACTGTTTTGTAGTCTCTCTTTCTAAACTGCTGATTGTTTTTCAGAATACAGGAAGATGCCCTACGGGTTTCCAGAATTAAATTTAAACTATGTCTGATGCCACAGTGTAACTGTCAGTTCTGCATTGTATAAACAAAAATGCTAGGATGTTATTATTATTATTATTATTATTATTATTATTATTATTATTATTTCTACCTCTTGTACCATCTCAGGAAAAGCTGGCAGCCCTTGAGGCCAGTATTGAGCAGCGCCTGAAATGGGCCGGAGGGGCGAATCCAGCCTTAGCGCCGGTTCTCCAAGATTTTGATGCCACAATTGCTGAAAGACGAAATCTTGTCCTCAAAGAAACACAAAGGGCCAATCAGGTACTATCAATTATATTTGAAGTATACTTTATTTCTTTTAATCTGATAATTCTTCAGTGCTTTTCCCCAAAGTAATCCAAGTGAATTTTAACTTTTGATTTCTGACTTCTTTTCGTCCTGCTTTCTCCTGCAGGTTACTTTCCTTTGTAGCAACATCATTCATTTTGAAAGTTTGCGTACCAGAACAGCAGAAGCCTTAAACCTTGATGCTGCCTTGTTTGAACTTGTCAAACGTTGCCAACAAATGTGTTCATTTGCATCGCAGTTTAACAGCACAGTGTCTGAGCTGGAACTTCGTTTAATTCACAGAGTGGTAAGTAAAGGAGAGAGAGAGAGAGAGACGGAATAAAATGTTTTACATCTACTAGCCAGGCTATTGGAACTGTATCTTGGATTTAAATGGCTCTTTCCTCCCCCTCTGTGCTCTATTTTTTTCTCCATTTTAAACAAGTCTGGTTTATAGAGACAAAATATTCTTACAAATCCATTCAAAAACATAGTTAATGTGAATCACGAAGTAAGGGACATAGTTGAGGATTTACAAGGGAAGTACATGTTCTCTTAAGGATAAAAATGTCTGCCTCGTTACACTTCTAAAGTGCTTGGATATTTAATCAAACCCTGTTTTCAGCCATAGCTTAGTACCTAAATCATAGTTAGAACATGCAAATGTACAGTGAAGCTCTAAAGTTTTTTTTACTTAGATTTTCTGGTTGCTTAGTATTCTGATTTCCTGCCATTATAGAGCAGGGCAATCACTACAGTTTTGATTTGTCAGTTCAGGCAACAAACCAAACATCGAAAGAAGCCATAGCTTGGAAATCCAGTTCACATCTGTTTGTGGTTCAGATAGTCTGATTGCAAACTACATCATGTCAACTCAGCCTTTGTTACATGTATAAGTCTCTTTTATAATCATCGTTTATCACGATGTCTGAATGGCCAGTTGTAGTACAATAGATTTAACCACCCAAACTTTGTTTCAGATTTTATGCACATTTTATTTATAGAGAAGCATGTTGTTGTTGTTGTTATCTTTATTTATATCCCACCTTTCTCCCCATGGGGACTCAAGACAGCTAACATACCCACACTAAACAGTTTAAAAAGAGCAATGCAAAAGTTAAAAACAATTTAATAATAACAGTGTTTGAAAACAAAATTAAAATACAGCCAATACATTAAAATGGCCTTTAAAAATGCATTCCCCCCCCCCTTAGGATACTAGCTTAGGGTAGTATATGTGAGGCCACCCTTGTCAACTTAATAAGAGTTTTAAAGATTTACTGAAGACGAGTAATTAGCCAACAGCTACTGAGCTTTCTGAATGAGTCCTGCTTGTCGAGGTGTTTAAACATTTGGTGAACTCTTTCTTCACTGTAGGGCACCAATGCTGAGCATCCCATTGGTAGTTCAGAGTGGCTCATCTCTGCTCACAAGCAGCTGTCCCAGGACACATCGACTCAGAGGACTGTGCAAACAGAAAAGGAGCAGCAGATCGAAACTGTGTGTGAAACCATTCAGAACCTGGTTGATAATATCAAAAGTGTGCTAACCGGGCACAACAGGCAACTGGGAGATGTCAAGCATCTGCTGAAAGCTATGGCAAAGGTGATCTCTAAAGTAAAATTGGGTATCTTTTATCTGAAAAGCTTGGGACCAGAAGTGTTTTGGATTTGGAAATACTTGTATTTGCATACATGTACATCTAAAGAGTCAGGACAGAAGTCTGAACTTGACATTCATTTATGTTTCATATATGCCTGATACACCAGGCATGAGCAAACTTGGACCCTCCAAGTGTTTTGGACTTCAACTCTGACCATTCCAAAGAGCTTCAGGCCCCTTCCTTTTCCCCCTCAGCCACTTAAGCAGCTGAGGGGGAAATGGGAGGGGCCTGAGGCTGTTAGGACTGGTGGGTGTTGAAGTCCAAAACACCTGGAGGGCCCAAGTTTGCCCATGCCTGTGATACACCATACATGAGCATATTGTGGGAACTGGATTATATAAGCCCTAAGCTGGAAGAGGAAGGTGTTCTATTGGCAAATGTCATATACACATTCTTGCACTTTAAAGTCACATCTCAAAAGATAAGTTACAATGATTGTTTCTTTATTACAGGATGAAGAAGCGGCTCTGGCTGATGGCGAAGATGTTCCCTATGAGAATAGTGTCAGACAGTTCTTGGGAGAATATAAGTTGTGGCAAGATAATATTCAAACAGTTTTGTTTACATTAGTTCAGGCGATGGGTCAGGTCCGCAGTCAGGAGCATATTGAAATGCTGCAAGAAATTACTCCAACTCTGAAAGAACTGAGAACCCAGAGTCAAAGGTAGGCAGACGTGATTGCTTCTTTGTATATTTACTAAAGGTGAACACATGCCTGTTTTTAATGGAAATATTCTAGTTACTAGAATAATAGAAAATGATAAAATCCTCAATGCAAACTTTATTGGATGTTCTTTAGTCCGGAGAGACAAAAATCTTTGAGAGCAACTTCAGGTTAAGGAGTATTTTGAGATACTGATTAGTATGAAATATTTGAATGTCTCCTCATTTCCTCAAGATATAGGAAAACATGTTTTATGTAATACAGCATTCTTATACTGGATTTTCTCTGGGGACCTCGAAATGCATACATCTGTTTATTGATTTTTCTTATTTTTCCTAGTGTCTACAACAACCTAGTAAGCTTTGCATCGCCCTTAATCACGGATACACCCAATGAATGCTCAAGCCCAACGTCTGTTGCGACATGTCAGCCAACATTTGCTGCAGGTGAATTAGTCCTCTAGATATTTTGAACTTGTCAAATACATTAATCATCATCGTTCCCTTTTCATTGGCGTCAGGGCAGCCTTCCCACTAGTTTGGTTCTTTTTCCTGAAAGATACAGATGTCAAGGAACAATTCCACTATGGAAAAATGGATCCACCCTCCTTCCAGGGTTTATTTATTTACATTTATTTACAGTATTTGTATACTACTTTTCTCACGCCGAGGGGGACTCAAAGCTGTTGTAGTTTAGGTTCTGACTGTTTTCTCTGTGGTTACCAGATAATAAATCCCCATTTCCAAAGATGTTTTTCCCTTGATTAGGAACCCTGAGAGAGAAACAATTAAGACTACTCTTTGCCACTAGCCTTCCAGAATCTACAACTCCCTGAATGCTAGTGGTTATGTTGGCAAGGTATTCTGTGAGTTGTTGTTTAAGAAGTAACATTTCCAGTACTGTGAAGCTTTCCAAGTGTTCATCTCAAAATAGAAATAATATTTGCCTCATTACCTATGGGCATCAAACGAAAGAAGAAAAATTATGGTGAAATAAATAAAGCATTAACATGAAGATAAATCCTTTTCTCTCTCTCTCCTGTAGTGATCTTATGGGGAATTTATTCCCTTCTATAAGCCCTTTCTCACCCTCCCTCTGTTTGAGCCAGGAATCTGAAGTCAGGATCTTGTTTTTCACTTTTTTAAAAAAACCAATCTGTATTCAACAACTTTATTTATATCCTGCACTATCTCCCCAAAGGGACTCAGGGCGGTTTACAACAGATATCGGCAAACATTCAATGCTGTGAGAAGCTGAACAAAGACAAAAATAACAAACCCCCAAGTCCCCCAAAAATCCAGATCTATATCAAAAATAATAACACATTATACTGCAATATTGCTAGTAATATTATATGTAATATATATTATACAATTATCATATTATTATACATTACTGCATTGTACTATATTGTTATAACAGCTTATCATAATGTTATATATTAAGAAAAAATATAATATTATCATATTATAATATGCGCCCCTGGTGATGCAGTGGGTTGAACCACTGAGCTGTTGAACTTGCTGACTGAAAGGTCAGTGGTTCAAATTCTGGAAGCAGGGTGAACTCCTGCTGTTAGCCCAGCTTCTGCCAACCTAGCAGTTCGAAAACATGCAAATGTGAGTAGATCAATAGGTACTACTCTGGTGGAAAGGTAACGGTGCTCCATGCAGTCATGCTGGCCACATGACCTTGGAGATGTCTATGGACAATGCCAGCTTTTCAGCTTAGAAATGGAGATGAGCACCACCCCCCAGAGTCGGACTTGACTTGACTGAATGTCAAGGGGAAACATTTACTTTTACTATATATTGTTCTACCTATCCTTCTCCTATATTATAACTTTTGATGGATTTTTATGACATTTTCAATATTGCTTTGTTTAAATTATATGTTTATAGCGGTCCGTAGTAATACAGGGCAGAAAACTCAGCCAGAGGTCATGTCACAGAATACAAGGAAGGTAATTCAGAAGAACCTTGTTCCATCAGCAGATACTCCTCCGGGTACAATTGCAGGGACTGGGAAAAGCGTTGTGTCTAGCCCTAAAAAGGCCATCAGAGATCCTAAAACAGGGAAAGGTAAGTTGCAAAATAATGTAGAACATTCTACTTTTCAATGAGCAAAACGCATCTGAATGTTTTATATCAGATATATTAAAATGGAGGTGTTCCCCCCCCCCTTTTTTTTTAAAGCTGTGCAAGAGCGGAATTCATATGCAGTAAGTGTGTGGAAGCGTGTCAAAGCCAAGCTAGAGGGCCGGGACTTGGATCCCAACCGGAGAATGTCTGTGGCTGAACAGGTGAGTCCATGGGCAATCCCTGTTCTCTTCTCAAATCCCTCCAAAGTATAATTTACTTCAGATAACCCCCTCAGCTCGGTTTTATACGATGAACTTTTAAAAAATATGGTCTTGTTTGGTGTTGTTGCTGGACAAGTACAGTGACCCATGAATCGTCCTTCGTGTATCTGTGTGGGCTTGAAACTTCTGTTACCCTGTAAGTATAAGAACAAAAAGTGGCTGATTGCTAGGTTTAAACTTTGCCACTATTACATAGTTTAATAGTAATAAATATAAAATATAAAGATTTAATAATAGTAATAAAGCAGCTGATTGTGAGATTTCAACTTGGCCACTATTACATAATTAAATAGTAAATAAAGTTAATAGTCATAAATATAGAATATAAAGATTTAATAATAAATAGTAATAAAGTGACTGATTTCTAGGTTTAAGCTTGGCCCCTATTATACAGTTTAATAGTAAATAAAAAGTAAATATTAACAAATATTAAATATACATATGTAATAGTATATAATAATAAAGTGCCAGATTGCTAGGTTTAAGCTTAGCCACTATGATATTGTTTAATAGCCCATGATGTGAGCATTACCTGTAAAGATACAGGAACGAATTCTGCATTTCCTAAAACTGTTTTGCATCTATTCGCCTTAAAAGCGGCGTTGCCCCAGTTTGCTATTCTTAGTTGTGTTTCAGATGGGCTCAAAGGTTCCATGTGTCAATGGAAACATAGCAGTAGTACTACTAGTAGTAGTTTCTGTATGTTGTTTTATCTCGGTAATGCAAGTTTTCCTCTGGTGTATCTGACTCCAAGAACACTCCTTCATAATAAACAGCCTATTGGGAATAATGAATGGGTCATGACCTGTTACGATCACTGACCAACGGTGGTATAGATCATGAACTGTTAGGATCACAACCTAATCAGGGTAGCAGAGTTTATTGGTAATGAATGGTTGCTGGGCATGTAGATACTTTGTTTCTGTCTGATACTTTCAGCAGACAATGATGCAAGCAGACTTTTACAGATAACAAGTTCTGTTTACTGATAACTTCATGTAATTAAAGATGCAGGCACATTCAAAGTCTTCAGTAATGTTTCAGAGAATTTTTTTCTTGAACTTAAAATATTTAACAGTTTCTTCACAGACTATGTTGTTTTATGCAGCTCTCTTTAATATGGGCCTCAACAGTTTCTAACTTCCTAACATGAGCTTCTGCACTCTGACAGACTTCTATACTCAAACTCATTCAAGGCTCAAAACCGACTTTTAACAGACTCAAGGCTCAATTGACATTCCCTGTCATCTTGTTTAAAACTGAACATTGCAAACTCTCATAGTCAGTCACGTGACCTGTAGCCCCTCCCACTGCTTTAGGTATATAGAGATAAGGAAACTGAAAATCAAATAAGATATATACTTCAGGTTATAAAACAACACATATTAAAACAGAAAAAATCAAAGGCTTCTAATAGAACGGGTTCATTAATCTTATTAACCTTGTCTTGAGGAACTGAGCAACTGTTGTTGTCAGTACTAATTTCAAAAGGTGTTTAAGTCAGATGTACTCACAGTTCTTTCCCCAAATAATTTGTCTAGACTCTATCCTGAGTTGTTTAGAAGCCCTATGGTGTGTGGTAGACTCAGGGCTTGTCCTGCTGTGTTTTCAGTTCTCCGTTTCAAAAAGACAGAGTAGGGAAAAAACAAATATACCAGAGCTCGTTAAAACACCTCTTATTGTGCCAGCGTCAACTTGCTTTCTCAGATACTCCTTCAGATACAGAGGTTATAAGCTCCTTAGAAGATGAAATTATACCTCAGACATCTAACTTCTCTTGTTGTGACTTCCTAGGTCGACTATGTGATTAAGGAGGCGACTAATCTAGATAACTTGGCTCAGCTCTATGAAGGTTGGACAGCCTGGGTATGAACAGGGAGATGACGACAACAGGTCCGCCTGGTTCCGCAAAGTCAGACCTCCAGCAGAATCCACTCGGCCTCAGGCGTCTATCCATGGCGGCAGCACCACGGTCAGTGGTGGTGCCTTTCGGGGGCTCAACGTGAGGCCACCCAGGCCCTCTTGGGGTCCTGGGGGAGGGAGTCCTGCAGAGTGGCTGCACTCAGGGATACGCTGAACACAATGGCCTGGAGGGACCCCGCAGGGCCAAGGGGGGAAGCCCACCGCAGCCTGAACCGCCGCAGCACAGCAGGGCTGTCTTTCTGCTGCAGAAGAACTGCCAACGTGTCGGGGGGTAAGAGCCGCAGAAAGGGAAATGGGGGGCACTCCAAAGGCCACAGAGCCACTTGGAACCCCATTCCGCCTGACCATGTGAACAATCCGGGGCAAAACCGAACACACACCAAAAGGGGGGCCGCAGAGGAAGATTTGCGAGATCGCGTTTCTTGAGTCACTCTGGCTGCTTGGCATCGGCACTGGTTGAGTCAACCAGTTAGTGCAAAAGTTTAAACAAAATAAAAAAATAAAATTGGGGGGAAATGCTACATAAGATGAACTTCAGATATGGACTGAAACGGAAAGAGCTCGATGTCAGCCGCATTGAAAGAACTTTCTGAGAAGAGAGAGCTTTTGTCTTTTTTTTTTTTTTTAAGGAAAAAGTTCTTTCCCACTTCTGGTTTATTCTTGTAACTTAGGTATATTTCCAGTATATTTTAATTTCAGTCCTTGTGTTTCACTGGTTGAGTCAAATAAATTGTTTTGCTAAATCATAATTTCAAAAGCACAGGGAATGCTGAACATTTAAGCAGTTACCTTTGAGTTGTGATCAAATGCAAATTGACTTTTCTGTTTGTTTTCAGGTGATTTGTGTGTGTGATTCTATCATGTACAGTTCCCCCAGATTCACTGTGCATTTCAAAGTAATGAATCTTCCACAGGCATTTTATTTAAATGTGCACCTCCCTCTGCTTGCATTGTATCTGCATTTTCATAATCCAACCTTTCCCCTCGAAAAGTTCATTCTATTGTGATTTGCTGTAGTTTCTTTTGTAAACATAGCTACTCCAATGTAACCATTATCTTTTACCAAAAAACAAGCCCCATGATTACATTATCTTAAGTGCATTGTTGATGACAGAAAAATCAATAAAGTGACGTTCTAGTGAAGGTAGTTTTATGCTGTTTGATTCACTTCAAATTTTGATTTACACTTGGAAATATATAGCATTTTAGTTCGGGCTGGGGATTGAAAAACAAAACTGCAAACTAAAACAAGACTCTTTGTTTTGTTCAAGTGAAATTTGTACAAAGATTTGTATGAAGTTGCTTTTCCTTATGACTTCCAATAGGTCGTGTTGGTAATGCATTCATTGTGAATTTCTCAAGACCTTTTAACTAAATCGACCTTGCACTTTTGAATGGTGGATGCGAAAGAAGTTGCTATTAAAATGGCACTTTAAACCAGTCGGTTTCCATATGTATTCAATGTTTTACTTCCTGTTCATAAAAATGTCCAGTAACTTTAATGAGCCTGTCTCGGATTTGCCATTGGAAAGAACAGGCTGCTTCCCGGCTCCAGCAAAAGGCAGCCATAACTTTGTGGTGTCATTTAAGGTAGAGGTATCTTCCTTTTGCATCTAAAATTTGAGGTTGAAATGGTGGGGTTAGGGGCCTCCCCTGCATACAGTTGTTATCTTGTGCATTTCCTTTATAAGCCATTAAGGAGGACAAATCAGGATTTGCAATATGATCTGGAGTGAACGTTTAAACCTCTTTTCAGACAGAGAGGCATTCACTTTTCAGTCTGTTTATCTAAAAGGGAGCTTAGAAGCCTTTGCTTAGAAGAGTGCCGCCATATATATGTTGAGGCCAAGTAGAAGGGGCAGAAACTAGTTACTTCCATCCTCTCAAATGGGATTGGGGTGAGGTGGAGTCTTCTGGCTTCCTCTGAACATCTCATAAAGGAATGGCTTCATGCTGTTCTCCATCTTCCACACAGGCTCCTGTTGCCCTTGGTTTTATTGGGCCTAAATGAGTCCTGTGTGCTGCCTGTGTATTTTGTTTTACCTTTGAGTCAATGCATTCCAGCCCAACATCTTCATGGAATTGGTGAGTGCATTTTGGTTTTCCCTTCTGTATGAAACCTCCTCGGTCTGTATCCAAATGCAATCGGGACGAGATTATGCCTCTTGTTTCCTGGAAGTGTGGACAGGGCAGTGCTACTCCCTTGCTTCGTGTGTTGTTGTTCTTTTAGCCAGAAATGAACAGTGTATGGAAATGGAATCTTTACTGCATTGTGTAATAAAGTTCAGAAATCTACTTGTGTTCTTATTTTTTGTATTGCATTCATTTTATATTGAAAATGGGAGAGCTGTTTCTCTGCACCAAACATGAGCTTTTTTAAAAACAACAACAACACGTGTTTGCTTGGTTGCAGTGGGTTTTTTGGACTGTATGACCATGTTCCAGAAGCATTCTCTCCTGATGTTTCGCCCACATCTATGGCAGGCATCCTCAGAGGTTCTGAGGAATATTTCATTGCAAAACTCATGTCCCATAAGGCACACTTAACACACTCTTCACTCTGAATGTATTAAACACCCAAGTCATAATGGGACACCGATCCTTCTCCAACATATTCCCGAAGCAAAATCACTGAATTCCCAGGGCTGATTATAAATGACATTAGCTTGATTTGAACCAATTGTACCAGAGAAAGGCTCTGGTTTTGGGTGTTTTTTCTTCTTACTCTAATGGCTTGCATGGTTTCACCTCCCGTTTTCCTGCTTAGTTCAAATACTCCTTAGCTGTCACATCCCGGCCAACCCAATACGATTATGCTTGCCGATTAGACCTGGGCAGCATTGTGAAACCACGTTTTAGTGTTCTCCTTTTGAGGCCACATGCAGAACATAATTGGACAGAAGGGACATCATAATAGGAAATCATCGACATATACAAGTTAAATTTGCTAATGCCTGCCTCCATGGTTGAGGCACATTAAATTCAGAGCCACCTTTCTGAGCATGCAGGCAGACATTCAAATAACTTTCTCAACCGGAGCTTTCTCAAACTGGTTCCATTTTGAACTAGAGGTATATATGTCCTGCCTTTCTGAAAAATAAACAAACTTTTAAAAAAGCAAAAAAAACAAGCACCTTGTGAAGGAGCCAGTATATTACTGCTACTAATTGTAAAGGCTTGGCCACTAATTTGCAACAATGCCACCAAATTGTAAGGAGGTATAGGTATAACTGTTACATATATGTAGAAAGTTGGAAAAAGGAGTCACCTCTTTGTGATGGCTTTTTAAATTGATGACACAACCAATAGCTTGTAATGTTGCTTTGGTCTTTCTCTAATATGTAGCATGACTTGACTTGGAAAAGAGTCAGGCTTGACTTCAAAAGGAAACGAACAAGTTTGTTGAGGTACAGAAATGTGATGGTTTCAAAGTTTCTCTTCTCTTAGAGGTACAGATCTTTAATGGTCACGTTCATAACAGTCCTTAAATAACTCTTAGAAGGTCTAATTATTCTAACAAACAGGTCTTAAACTTAGTTCTTTTAGAAAGAGATCTTTCTTTAACAGGTTATTTCAGGCACACGCTTATCCTTTCTTTATGATGGTTCTGTTACAATAAAGATGCTTATTAGGGTTTCCCTTCTTTTCCACAACAGTTACTTTTAATATAAATCATAGAATCATAGAGTTGGAAGAGACCTCATGGGCCATCCAGTCCAACCCCCTGCCAAGAAGCAGGAATATTGCATTCAAAGCACCCCTGACAGATGGCCATCCAGCCTCTGTTTAAAAGCTTCCAAAGAAGGAGCCTCCACCACACTCCAGGGCAGAGAGTTCCACTGCTGAACAGCTCTCACAGTCAAGAAGTTCTTCCTAATATTCAGGTGGAATCTCCTTTCTTGTAGTTTGAAGCCATTCCGTGTCCTAGTTTCCAGGGAAGCAGAAAACAAGCTTGCTCCCTCCTCCCTGTGACTTCCTCTCACATATTTATACATGGCTATGATGTCTCCTCTCAGCCTTCTCTTCTTCAGGCTAAACATGCCCAGCTCTTTAAGCCGCTCTTCATAGGGCTTGTTCTCCAGACCCTTGATCATTTTAGTCGCCCTCCTCTGAACATATTCCAGTTTGTCAATATCTCTCTTCAATTGTGGTGCCCAGAATTGGACACAATATTCCAGGTGTGGTCTAACCAAGGCAGAATAGAGGGGTAGCATTACTTCCCTAGATCTAGACACTATGCTCCTATTGATGCAGGCCAAAATCCCATTGGCTTTTTTTGCCGCCACATGACATTGTTGGCTCATGTTTAACTTGCTGCTCTTGAGCCAGGCGTCCCCCATTCTGTATGTTTGCATTTTGTTTTTCCTGCCAAAGTGGAGTATCTTACATTTGTCACTGTTAAACTTAATTTTGTTAGTTTTGGCCCATCTCTAATCTGTCAAGATCATTTTGAATCCTGCTCCTGTCCTCTGGAGTATTGGCTATCCCTCCCAATTTGGTGTCGTCTGCAAACTTGATGATCCTGCCTTCTAACCCTTCATCTAAGTCATTAATAAAGATGTTGAACAGGACCGGGCCCAGGACGGAACCCTGCGGCACTCCACTCGTCACTTCTTTCCAAGATGAAGAGGAAGCATCAGCCTTTCCCTGTAGTTCTATGACTACAGAATTCTCTCTGGTTCTTTACACAGGAAAGAACCAACCAGTTCTGCAGTTCACCAACCACAGACTGACCGCTTCCAAAATGGCTGTTCTGCCAAGTGGCAGTTGGCTCTGCCCCTATCTCCATAGCAACTCAGCTCAAAGCAAGCTAAGCTGGTTACCATCCCCCAATATTATGCAATACTATATACTTACCATTACTAACCCTTATCTATGTATATAATAAAAGTCAAAGTTTGTATGCGGAGGACAAAAGTGTGGCGGTGTGGCGGTGTATGTGCCAGCATTCTGATTGGCCACCCTGAAAGTTCCAAGATTCTGATTGGCTGCCGCTGTGGTGCTATTTGCATATGATCTCTGATTGGTCAGCTTTACAGGAGCCCCTGGTGGAGAAAAGGTTTCATGACAGAAACGGAGACATGAGAGAAGGAAATTTGCATATGGTCTCAGATTGGCCAGCCTCAATTCCAAGATTCCGAGATGACAAAGAGAGGAAAGGAAAGGCCAGGGGCTCTGTCAGAAAATTACCAATACAGACCAAACTTGGCACACAGAGCCCCCATGACCCACTCTACATCCTGCTGCAGTTTTGGAGGAGGACAGACGATGGATGATGCGACTTCCAGTACCTTCACTCACATTCTGAGACCTCTGCAAATCTCATGCAATGACTGATCAAGAGCATACTTGGCACATAGACCTCTCATGACCCACTTTACGTCCTGGTGTCATTTGGAAAAAAAACGGAGGTGGTTGATGGGACTTGCAGTAACCTCACTCACTTTCTGAGACCACTGAGACCCTCGCCAATGACTAATCAAGACCAAACTTGGCACACGGAGCCCCAATGACCCGCTCTACACCCTGGTGCAGTTTGGAGGACAGACCATGGATGATGGGACTTCAAGTACCTCTACTCCCTTCCCAAGATTGCTGCAACCCTCATCTAATGACCGTTTAAGACCAAACTTGGCACACACAGCCCCCATGACCCACCCTACATCCCAGTGCTGTTTGAAGGATGGACGATGGAGGATGGGACTTGCAGTACGTTCACTCACTTCCTGAAACCATAGCAAAACTCATTCAAAAACGAATAAAGACCAAACTTGGAACAGAGAGCCCCCATGGCCAAGTCAACATTCTGGTGAGGTTTGGGGGAGTACAGACTATGGATGATGGGACTTCAAGTACCTCCACTCACTTCCCAAGACCTCTGCAACACTCATCTAATGACCGATCAAGACCAAACTTGGCACACAAAAACCCCATTACCCACTCTCCATCCTGGAGCAGTTTGGAGGAGGATGGACCACAGATAATGGGACTCACAGTACCTTCACTAACTTCCTGAGACAACTGCGAGTCATATAAATAACTGATAAAGACCAAACTTGATACACAATTCCTTTCTTAAATAACCCGGGCAGCGCTGGGTCCCCAAGCTAGTCTATAATAATACATAACTGCAAGAAAAAATGTACACTTCATCACACTTGGGTATCTCAAAAGTCTCACGCCTGCTTAATATCAACATTTTGTTTTGGCCAATGACCAAAATACAAACGACAACAAAAAGGTGTTGTGTTCATCCTGTGAAGTGACCAACCCCCTTCTTTTCTTCCTTATTTCTTCCCTTCATTTCCTTTTTTTCCTGTCCTTCCTTTTTTGCTTCTTCCCTTTCCTTTTTCTTTCTTCCCTTCCTTCCCTTTTTCCTTCCTTCCGTTTTTCTTTCCCTTCTTCCTTTCCTTCCTTTTTTCTTACTTACCTTCATTCCCTTTTTCCTTCTTACCTTCCTGCCCCTTTTCCTTCCTTCCTTCTTTCTTTCTTTCTTTCTTTCCTTCCTTTTTATTTCTTTACCTTCCTTCCCTTTTTCTTCCTTCTTTCCTTCAAGGCTTGCATTTGGTGTTTGCCATTTCCTAGCTTTTCCCCAATTCAAAGTGGCTCAGAAACCTTTTGTTTCTATGTAGTGGTGCCTGTGGTTGATAAGAAACAAAATGCTTCTTTTCCAATTTTGTAAAGCAGACCTTTACAAAATGTCCAGTCTCGATAAAATAGTGAAGAGTAGAGACATCAGACTGGCAACAAAGATCCGCCTAGTCAAAGCCATGGTATTCCCTGTAGTCACCTACGGATGTGAGAGCTGGACCTTAGGGAAGGCTGAGCGAAGGAAGATTGATGCTTTTGAGCTGTGGTGTTGGAGGAAAGTGCTGAGAGTGCCTTGGACTGCGAGAAGATCCAACCAGTCCATCCTCCAGGAAATAAAGCCCGACTGCTCATTGGAGGGAAGGATACTAGAGACAAAGTTGAAGTACTTTGGCCACATCATGAGACAGGAAAGCCTAGAGAAGACAATTATGCTGGGGAAAGTGGAAGGCAAAAGGAAAAGGGGCCGACCAAGGGCAAGATGGATGGATGGCATCCTTGAAGTGACTGGACTGACCTTGAGGGAGCTGGGGGTGGTAACGGCCGACAGGGAGCTCTGGCGTGGGCTGGTCCACGAGGTCACGAAGAGTCGGAGACGACTGAACGAATGAACAACAACAAAGCAGACCTGGGCCAACTTGAGCTCTCTTTCCAGTGTTTTGGACGTCAACTCCCACAATTCTTCACAGCCTCGGCCCAACCTTAAAGGGCTGGGGAGCAAAAGGAAGAGGCCTGAGGATGTGAGGAATTGTGGGAGCTGAAGTCCACAACATCTGGAGAGAGGGCCCAAGCTGGCCTAGGCTTACACTACAGGGAGCCGCGCCTTCGTTTTGAAAATGTAAATAGGTAGGCGATTGGCCCGGAGGCTAACAAGACGACGCTGATTGGCTGGTGGGGTTTGGTTCCCCTGACCAATGGGAGGCGAGGTGAGAGAAAAGACTTGCCTTTCTTGGGGGCGGTGCCGGGCGGTTGACGGTTGGAGCTGTCGAAGGCGGACAAAATGGCGGAAGGCGACAACAGGAGCACCAACCAGCTGGTGGGTGAACGGTCTATTCTTCTCTCTCTCTTCTAGGCAAGGGGGAGGCGGCGTGGCCTCAGTCGTGGTCCCCATCCAGGGCGGGTTTGGCGAGACTTAAGGGCCCAGGCTGAGGCCTCGTTTCCGGGCTCAGGCCCAGAGCTTGCTTGGCCTTGAATAATGGCCCTTTGCTTTCAGGGTCTCTCTTTCAGTAGAATTGGTGAATGCAGGGATCATGGCACGGAGTAGATATTCTGGGGTGCGCGGTTAGGTCCATGTCGAATAGTAGAGTAGACGCCCAGTTAAGAGACCCCAGGGGCCATCCAGTCCAACCCCCTTCATGCAGGAAAAACACCATCAAAGCACCCCCAACAGATGGCCGGCCACCCAGCCTTTTTAGTAATAATAATTATAATAATAATAGCAGAAACCCCAAGGACTATCCAGTCCAACCCCATTCTGCCCTGCAGGAAAAGCACCCTCACAACACCCCCGACAGATGGTAATCCAGCTTTTCTAATAATACTAATAATACATTATATTATATAATACTAATACCTGTAGTATAATATACTGGTCGCGTATTATATATGTTGTGGTATAATAATATAGTACAATATAATGATATAATAATAATTGTATATTATATATTACATGTAATATTACTAATAGTATTGCAGTATAGTGGTATAGTAGAATATAGTAATATGTAATACTAATATTGTGCTAGGCTAATAGTATAGTATATTGTATAGACATATAATATTGATAATAATATTGTAATATAGTAATGCTAATGTATTAAATAGAATTACTACTGTTAATATTTAATCACATATACTGTTTTATTGTTGTATGTTTGTGTATTTTAAGTTGTAATGTTCCTTTATTGTGAGCCGCTCTGAGTGTCCGTATGGAGAGATAAAGCAGGATATAAATAAATAGATAGATAGATAAATGGAGCAACCCCAGAGACCATCCAATCCAACTCTCTTCTGCCTTCATACAGGAAACGCCCAATCAAAGTACCCCCAAGAGATGGCCATCCAGCCTTTGCAATAATAATAATAATAATAATAATAATAATAATAATAATAAGAGCTATCCCAGGGACCACCCAGTCCAACTGCCTTCTGCCATGCAGGAAAAACACAATCAAAGTACCCCCAACAGATGGCCATCCAGCCTTTGTAATAATCATCATCATCATAGCAGAAACCTCAGAGATCATCCAGTCCAACTAACTTCTGCCTTCATGCAGGAAAATCACCATTAAAGTACTCGCAACAGATGGCCACCCAGCCCTTCTAGTAATAATAATAATAATAATAATAATAATAATAATAATAATAATAATAGGAGCAACCCCAGGGGCCACCCAGTCCAACCCCCTTCCACTCCACCTTCATGCAGGAACAGCACAATCAAATCACCCCTGACAAATGGTCATCCGGCATCTTTTTAAATCTTCCAAGGAAGAAGTTTCCACCAGATTCCGAGGCAGAGAGTTCCACTGCTGAACAGCTCTCACAGTGAGAAGTTCTTCCTCATGTTCATTGAAATCTCCTTTCCTGTCATTTGAGCCCATTGCTCCATTGAGTCCTAGTCTCCAGGGCAGCAGAAAACAAACCTGCTCCCTCTTCCTTTTTACATCCTTTCACATATTTATACAGTGGCTTAACATAAAAGCATTTGTACACGATTTCAAATATACAAATATGTAAACATTAAAACAGGATTAAATATAAACAGTATACAGGGTTAGTCAAAATGCATAGGCCAATAAGCTATTCAATTGAATGGCTTATTGGCCTATGCATTTTGACTAACCCTGTATATTTAAAATCCCTAGTTAAAAACCATTGAAACATATCCAGAGTTAAAAACCACTATACCATACGCTCTGTATTGACTTGATACTAGTTTTAAAACATAGTGATTAGAACCAATTAGAAAATGCCATTTATAACCCAGGAACAAAAATTGTGTTACAGAGTGTTATTACTACTGCATTGATTTATAGCCCTCTTTATTCTCTTAATGAGACCCAAAGCGGCTGGTTATGAGAGGAGTCCGGGTGGCCTCATGGTTTGAGCATTGGACCAGGGCTCTGGAGGCTCAGCCATGGAAACCAACTGGGCAAGTCACCCTCTTAGCCACCAATAACCTTCTTTGGTGGCTGAGAGGATGAACAAGTGTTATTGGCCTGGCCCTTCTGAACAGATCTTGCTAAATTGTGACCTTAGGATCGCTGTAAGTGGAGAAGGACTCAGAGGCACACCAGAACATTGTGTCCTGTGAAAGGTTGTGTCCAATAACACATGTTCATCTTTAAGGCATAAAACTTTTGATTTTGATGGCCCAGAGTGAAGGTATGCCAGGTGGAGGTGCATTTCCAATTGCCTTTTGAAACTCCTAGGATGCTTTAAAATCAGGGGAGAGGTTAATGCATGAAGTGAGAGAAGGGA
The DNA here is from genome assembly GCF_037176765.1 of Anolis sagrei. NCBI lineage: Eukaryota > Metazoa > Chordata > Lepidosauria > Squamata > Anolidae > Anolis > Anolis sagrei. The sequence continues at coordinate 25,325,239 of NC_090034.1, read as the reverse complement.
GAAAAAGATGTTTTGTCAAGTAGGTTTTCTGATAAATGAGCATAGGGTAAGTAGGTTAGCCTCCTCTCCCCTTCTACATACAGGTCGTACCCGAGTTACAAACACCCAACTTACAAATGACCCACAGTTAAGAATGGGACTGAGACAACAGGAAGTGAGGGGAATCTAGTCATGGAAGAGTTATTATCATGGGGAAACAAGATCCCCACTGAAGGTTTATCTGGAATTGTTATTTCCACAACTAGACACATTTTTCAAAACCCAGTTATCATAGGGACAGAAAAGGAGGCGAAATCCTCTAAAACAGTGCCACAAGCAGCAACAGAACACCACAGGAGTGTTCGCCCTTCCCTATGTGATCCAAAACACACTCTCTCTCACACACACACATATATATGTATGTATATGGACTTATACTTTAAAATATATCTGTTCCAGCATGCATACAAATTCAGCTTCAGTACAAACCCACAGAACCTCTCCTGATCGTAACTTGGGGACTGCCTGTGTTCATATTGCAGACTTTAAAAAAACAATCCTGCCACTGATTATAAAATGTATGCCATAATCTTTTCCTGAGTCTCTTGTCATTGTGGTTGCATTTTGGCTCTTTCCTCTAACAAGTGGTGCCAATAAAAAAATGCTTAGCCACACAGCTTTAAAAAAAAACCCCACAAAAAAGTGATGTCCTGTTTTTCTTGTTCTTCCACAAAAGTCTGCATTGTCATCTTCCCCCTTGGAAACGCCTGGCTGGCCTGTTTGCTTGTCTCATTGATAGGAGCAGAAGTACGCAGGGCACCTTGGCTGCCAGATGAGCCGGAGGGGATAGGCAGATGAAGCTGTAAACACAGCATTGAGCAAGAAGGTTGCTGAACATGGCTGTAGGAATTATTCTAGTCCACTTGTGCTGTGTTAGGTTTTCTTGAGTTTGAAAATCAAATCATCCATGTCTACTCTTGGGTCTGCTAAATTTCTTACTGCTTCCACTTCTTATGTGTCTTTTAACTATTGGGTATAACCTGTTCTTGGATATTATTATTTGAAACACAACAAGATGAGTCCACAGCAGACACTCTGCTGGCTATTGAATTGGATCACACGTAGGACACTTCCCAAGTGTCTAGGACTGTGTGATGTATCGGCGAATAATGCGTGCAGATCCCAGTAAGGTAGCCTTCTGCAGATGGTAACTATAATTTGGATATTATTATTATTATTATTATTATTATTATTATTATTAGTAGTAGTAGTAGTAGTAGAGTTGATCATAGATATTTATGTTAGAAGAATAACATCCTCTAAGACAGCGTTTCTCAACCTGGGAGTCGCAAAGGGGTTTCAGGGGGATCGCCAAAGACCACCAGAAAACATATTTCTGATGGTCTTAGGAATTCCTTTGGCAGAGAAGGCTTCTGTATGTTGTAAAAATGTTTGGGACCTGCTTATCTTCGTGACCGCATCTTCCCCTATGAACCTACGTGATCTCTAAGATTTTCTGGAGAGGCCCTCATCTTGCTTCCGTCCCCGTCACAAGCGAGGTTGGTGGGGATGAGAGTGAGGGCCTTTTCGGTGGTGACCCCCCTGACTTTGGAACTCTTCTCCTGAAGAGATTAGACTAGTAAGCACCCTGTCCACCTTCCATAAAGAACTAAAAACGTGGATGTTCCACTGTGCTTTTGACTAAATAACTCCCCAACTAATTTTGGCCCCCAGTTTGATCCAAAACCAGCTCTTGCACATTACCATTATTCCCCAATTAGAAACATATTTCTCTCTTTATATTACCCCCCCCCCCCAGTCTCTAATCTTGGCATTCGCTTCAGCACTTTATCCATTATCCCCGTCCTTTGTAAGTGATTGCACCAACCTGCCTATCCAAGCTCAGAACTGTGCACTACTCAGACCACTGATGGTTGTTAGATGGTTGCTATATATTGTATTATGTATTATTGTTTTATACTGTTGAAATTGTTTTTATGAATTGTATTGTGTTATATTTTAACCATGTTGAATCTCAGGCTTGTCCCCATGTAAGCTGCCCGAGTCCGTTTGGGGAGATGGAAATGGGGTACAAAAATAAAGTTGTTATTATTATAAGATCTCTCCACCTGTCCTTCTCTTCCTTTTTGGAAACAGAAGGCAAATCCTCCCACCAAAAGCCCTCCTCCGCTGTGATTGGCTGGCCTCTCAGCTAGCCTCTCAGCCAAGGGGAGAGCTGTTTCTGAGACTCCAAGCAGAGAGGGGAGAGCAGGCATGCTAGGCACATGGCAGTGTGGTGCGCATGTGTGAGTGAGAGAGAATGTGCAAGGCTGGAAGGAGACTTGCACCAGTGAGTCCCTTCAAGGAATGGGTGTTCTGTGTGGGAAGTTTGGCCCAATTCTGTTGATGGTGTGGTTCGGAATGCTCTTTGATTGTAGGTGAACTATAAATCCCAGCAACTACAACTCCCAAATGACAAAACCACACCCCCCCCAACCCCACCAGTGTTCACATTTGGGTGTATCGGATATTTGTGCCAAATTTGGTCCAGTGAATGAAAATACATGCTGCATATCAGATATTTCCATTACGATTCACAACAGTAGCAAAATTACAGTTATGAAGTAGCAACGAAAATAATTTTATGGTTGGGCGTCACCACAACATAAGGAACTGTATTAAGGGGTCGCATCATTAGGAAGGTTGAGAAACACTGCTCTAAGGAATTTGAGGGAAGTCAGGGCCAGACCAACAGATGTCTAGAGTGAAAAAAGAAACTTCCTCACCTCTAACAAATCAAGGTATCTTCTGCACTTTGTTTCCAGGATCCCCCTCCAGCGTCTATCAAAATCTAATTATATTCAAAATCCCATTTATACATTGGTGTAGTAGAATGGTGTCCTTTATAGAAAATGGCAATATCTGGATTTGCCATTCGGATATTTTAAAATGTTTTCAAGCTGTAGATACAGACTATACAGTACAGTAGAAAAGTCAGGATAAGTTATTTTGGCACCTGAACCATGGCATTTTGTAGCTGACTTCTCCAATAGTAAACATTGTCAATAAATACATTTATCTGGTAGACCATAAGCAATTTATCAAAATAGTGAAATGATTAAAATTATAGTTAATTAATAAAATGTCTCACTCCTTCCTTTAATGCCCCATTTGCCACTATAGTAGAAATAGGTTTAAGCAGTATAATCCTGTTTGAAATATTGTCGCAGTGCTATTTTTAAATTGGGAAAATAAGGCATTTGTGCAACTTTTCATATAAAAGTCCGGATTCAAAATAAAAGAAACACATTTGCAAAAATCTAAAAAGTATCAATTCTGGAGATTTAAGCACCAACAAACAGCTGTATTATCAGTAGCAAAGTCAGGTGACTTCTAATAAAACTAGTATTGATTGTACTAATGGTTTTAATGCTTATGTTCACAGGCTGCTGAAACAGCTGCTTTGGAGGAGCAGTTGCAAGGATGGGGTGAAGTGATTTTAGTGACTGACAAAATCCTGCGCTGGGAAAAAGCATGGTTTCCACCTGCCATCATTGCTGTAGTTTCCTTCATTTTTCTGTAAGTTAACATTATCTTCTAGAAAATTCTTATAAACGAGTTTGTGGCTAACTTACCCAAGAATAACTGGCATTATCTCGTTGTGTGAAATGTACATGTAATTTTTTAAAATGTAGTTGGAAAAATTGTGTTGATGTAGAAACCAATATATTCAGATTTTAAGTCATTGTGGTTTCTTTAAAGGGCTTATTAACTGGAAGACCTTTTTAAAAAGAAACAACTGAGGACAATAGTCATATCTCCTTGCCATTTTTAAAGCTGAAACAAAATCCACAATAACCTTCATATGTTTAGTCTTTGCTTATTTAAAATATGCTTAGTCAACAGTTTAGCCCAAAACAAAAATTCCCGGGTTCATGCACTAATTGTTCAAAGTTATCACAATCAGCTGACATGTTTGAGTAGCCAGTGGAAGAAATCTCACTAGAGACAGTTGAAGAAGAGCCAAGAGTAAGTAGCTGGGCTCTCAGCAGAGGTGATGATACAACTCTTTCTCTCGCTGCTTTGCAGTCTAATAGGAAGAGTGGTGGTTGGCTGGCAGTTGGGGAGAGTCAGAGGCACCTGATCTCTCAGCAGAGGCAGAGGAACTATGAATGGATGACAGCAGCAGGAACTGGGGAGGAATGGGTGAAACTCTAACAAAGCCCAGTGTAAAAGAGTAAGGCTGAAACTTAGAGAGCTATTATTTAATATGGACATGATGTCGACTTGACATTTTAAGTGGGCTTTTTTGTTAATCACTATATCACGGACAAGTGAAATGTTATCAAGTGCAGTCAAAATATGTCGTTCTCAAAATGCAAACAGCCATTAGGAGTACAGTTTTTTGATACAATGTGTTCCTCCCCCTTAAATGCTGTGGAAGGAAAGGAATCCAATCAATTTCTAACTTTCCTCTCACTGCTTCTTCAATAGATGTTTGCACAATAAGTGGAAGATGGCAAGTCAACCTCCAGCCCAGCCATGCTTCTTACTGTCTGATTTGTCTTCCTTCCTCCTTCCCTCCCCTTTTTTCTCCCCTTTCTTTCTCTCCCCCAGATTACTCTAATTGTTCTTTTAAGTGTTTGAATCCAAATGATAACTGGATAAAATGATTTTTTCTTTTTCAACAGGATGATCTACTACTTGGATCCATCTGTTCTTTCAGGTGTTTCTTGTTTTGTTATGTTGCTTTGTTTGGCTGACTATCTGGTACCTGCTCTTGCTCCTCGGATTTTTGGTTCCAGTAAATGGTATGTTTGAAGACTTGATTCATCTTTATTTTAGCCCCATCAATGTAAAATCTAGTTTAAAATACAAGTTGGCATTCAGAACTTATGGCATTTCCTTGCCCTTCTGTAACAGTTGCTATGTCTACTATGCTCAAACACTGCTGTATTACTTCTGACCTTTCTGCCAGCAGAATCTTTACAAGAACTAATTCTTACTAGTGTATAAGCTTTTAATATGGCTCTGCTGAAGTATTTCCTATGGCTGTAGCCAAACAGCCATAGGAAATACTTTTGTATGGTTATACAAAAAAAGTAGTATTTCGTTATTAGTCTTATATACCTATGTCTCCTCACCACTCTTGGAAAGAGCTATATTGTGTCAGCACTAGTCATCTACCAATTAACATACTAAACACTTACAATCCATAGTTGTGCATAAATCAGTAGTAAAACGTAGGGACTTTAGGAAAAGCTAAAGTGAAGAAGAAGATCTATTTATTTGAGGTGTTAGAATGAGGATGTAAATTGCATTAATGATCTTTAATGTCTATAGTTGTGCAATACAGATAAGGAAAGGAAAATAAATGAGGAAAAAGAATGAGAGTATGGGCCTAATAAAAGGGGTGGAAAGAGAGCAGAGCAAGGAAAGCAACCTTGCCTCTATTAAGAACGCACCACAAAGGCAGAAGTATGAAGCCTAAACTCTATTAACCTTCCCTTGCTGAAACCCGAGAAATAAACACATCCCAAACCTTTTTGTTCCTGCCCAAGCAACATTTAGCAGCAACACAGGGAGCCTGCATTTAGAGCACTTGAAATGGAGCAGAATGGTGTTAGCCATGTTAAACAAGGGCTTCCTGCAACAAGCCTCTCTGAAGACAGATTGTGCCTGTAAAAGCCTGTCTGCTTCTATAAAAATGGCTGCCACAGTCTCTTAGCAGAGAGGCTTATTATTGCAGTTAGGTTTTATTAAAAATGGCCACCACCACCTGAAGCACCCAAAATGCCCAATGCCTATGAAATGACTGAAGGTAAGAGATAAATGTGTGTGCAGTGTTAAGTGCTAACTTGCTATAGTAGATACAATGTGTCATCTTTTTCTGCTTAAATATTTTTAAAGGACTACCGAACAACAACAACGTTTTCATGAAATCTGTAGCAATCTGGTAAAAACACGCCGTAGAATTGTCGGTTGGTGGAAACGCCTTTTCACATTTAAGGAGGAGAAGCCAAAAATGGTAACTTCTGTGCTTTGAAGATTTTCAGACATGAAACATTCCATAAGCCATTTTGCTTTATATTTATTAAAACAAAGGTTTTCATTTGTTGATCAGAAACTACATTTTTTTAAAATGCCAAGTCCTAATTGAAATTTAGGGTAGTTACTCTAGTAATAGATAGATGTAGTCCCTGCTCCTATTTGGATCCCCTCTCCAAATTGCATATAGGAAAACTCTAATAATGTTTTATTAGTTTTAATGTGCATTTAATGTTAATTTTTAAATTTTTAACTTAATGTACTTTTACTGTTTGTTGTTCAAAGGCATTGAATAGTTGCCATATGTAAAGCCGCCTTGAGTCCCCTTTGAGATAGAGAAAGGCGGGATACAAATAGAGTAAATAAATAAAAATAAATAAATTAGGTCATGAGTCTATATGTGGTCAGAGTGCTAATCAACCATGTTTCCTGAAATAGCAACAATAGGAAATGCCTAGGAAATCCGTTTATATGTTAGAATCATTAGAAGACTATTGACTGTGTTGTTTATTTTCTAGTACTTCATGACAATGCTGTGTTCTCTGGCTGTGATTGCTTGGATAGGACAGCAAGTTCATAATCTCTTCCTCACCTACCTTATTGGTAAGCAGTGCACAATATGATGTGAATGGGGCAATGTTTGCCATTTGGAAGCCTGCAGTAATTTAAATAGAACATGAATGAAAATGAGGAGAGGGAGGGAGGGCATCTGGAAAAGATCATAAGTGATTATAACTTGTTTTCTCTCTTTTTTTTAAGTGAGCTGCTTCTTGTTGTTTCCTGGATTAAACAAACATGGAATCATTTCAAAGTATGCCGGAATGGCAAAAAGGGAGGTCAACAAACTCCTCAAGCACAAAGAGAAGAAAAATGAATGAAGCTCTGTTACACTGATTTTATGTTCTGGGAACAATTAAATGAATTCTTGTGTGTTTAATAGGATAGAAGTTTTCATTTCAGTAATCGCCTTTTAACCTTAAATGGGATTCCTTCTACAGTTTAAGTAGAAACCGTGTGGTCTTTCAGTCACACATGAATACAGTCTGCTATGACATGAGCAGTCATTCTTATAGTAAGTGTGGCTAAGCAACACCATAATGTGATAAGGTTGTTCATCAATAATAATTGGTGGTGGTATTTGTCTGAAGATAGCCTTTGCTTCTGCTTCTGGTGGAAAGATACTAGCTAAAACCTCTTCTTTTTTTAGTATTTTGAAGATTCACTGGACTGTCCATAGATGTATTGTATGATAACATCAAAAAACTTAGAAAGTTATGTGCCATGGGCAATTTAAATAAACAGGGCTCCTCAACTCTAGTACCCAAGCTGTCATTATTTCTGTATACAACCTACTGCACTGAAACTGTGGAAAATGAAAATTAGAATGCATGAACAGTCTACTTTCTTGCTTGTTATTTAATTTGTGATAGTTTTGATATTGTGCTGCGTGTCTTGAAGGTTTTTAATGTCTATAAACAAAAACATGTTGAAAATACTTGATGTACCCATGTCAGCGAGTCTCTGTAGAGTTGTGTTTTCTTAATGCTGTTTTGTTTTAATTAATAATTCACTTTTCTTAAGTAAAAGTTGTAACCTGTTAACACAATAAGCATCTTAAGTTGGTGTTTAAAAGACAAATTTCTGTCTTAATTGTAAATGGATAAGCAGTGTTATTGCCGGTTTAAAGAAATATAGAAATGTTGGGAAACCTTGAAACGTTCTCTTTTTTTATTACCTTGTAGGCATTCTTATTCTTTGGAAAAAGCATACCAGGATACTTGGTGCTTACATTATTGCCTTACAGGTGTAGCTTTGTCTCATTCTAAGCTGCCAACATAGTTTCATTATAGTTCTTTTAAACACAAAATGTTCCAATGGAGGTTAATTCCTCTTTTGTTCCTACTCTTCTTGCCTGTAGTTATGACTGTGACTGTCAGCAACAAAAAAATGAAATGTCTTCCATCTTGTTATCTGCCTAGAACCAACATGAAAGTGTAATACTAACTGTGAATGATTAAAAATAAGTTTGCCCAGATCTAAGAATTTGGCTATTCAAAAAATAGGCTTCAAACCCTAATCGATATTAGAATTTCTGATCAAAGAGGAATTATTTTCACAAGTTTGCTTGCAGGAATGCAACTGAACTCCCCATTAATTGCTGCATGGCTCATTCACCTTCATTAATAGACCATTCTTGTCTATTTGAATTCTCCGCCAGCAAGTCATGCGCACATTACAGAGAAAGGAGAATGGTATAAAAGGGAAATTAAAAGCTTTCAGCTAAATACAGAAAGAGGAACATAAATCCATTTCTCTGAAAATCTTTTGTATATTTTATTTGCTCTGCCTTTCTCTTATTTTGCATATTTATTTTACACAAAATACTTTAAGCTGAAGTAGGAATGTGATGTCGTGTGTAAAGAAAAAAGTGTAATAGGGTGGGTAGGTAGGGAGAGAAGGGCACATTCTTGGAGGGAGTGGGATTCAATGTCATGCAGTTGTTATTGTTTTGCTTAGCATTGTTCTTTTGCATTGATGTGTAGACTGCTGATAAATGTGTAATACCTAGACACCTAAACAAATAAATAAATAAAAGTGCAAGACAGTGATATTTTATTGAACATAACAGTTGTCAACCCCCTCTCACTTCAGAATAGCCAATTTTTTCAGAGCCCTAACATTGAGCTGATGCAGGCATCTTCAACCTGTAGCATTCCAGCTGTTTGGTCCTCTAACTCCTGGGATCTCCTATTGCCGGCTTGTCCAATGGTCAAGCATTCTGGGAGTTGGAAGCCCAAACCGCTGGAGGAGGCCTAAGCTAATGGGACCCTGTCTCTGGCTGCTGTTGGAATTCAACCCAACTCTGTATTCCTCGATGAGAAGACGACAGATAGAATTCAGCAAGGCTGTACTTCCCACTCATTCCTAAACGTCTTTTGTTGTTTTCTCTCACTCTATCCTTTCTCATCCCATCCTAATTGATAACAGAGAATAGAAGTCTTCAGAATGCATGTTCCTTTGTTGTAAGATCTCTGGTCATTCCTTTCACCTTTTCATTCTGAGCCTCTCTCTAGTTGTACATGAATGGGAAAATGTAGTCCTTAGATATTTTTCCTTTGGTATGAATTTAGAATAGAACAGAATAACTTTATTGCCATTGTACATTAATTGCTTTCCTCAGCACACATTACAAAACACAACATACCCATCCCTTCCCACTCTCACCACCACTGCAATGCCACATCACAAAACACATTACAAAACACAACATACCCATCCCTTCCCACTCTCACCACCACTGCAATGCCACATCAATGCGAAGCCATGAAGTTTATTTATTTATTTATTTGATGCACTTATTAACCGCCATTCTCAGCCCACTAGGGCGACTCATGGCGGTGTACAAATACATATAAAAGACAATTTACAAAAGAAATTACCAATTACAACAACATATAGACTAAACAACAATTACAGACAACATTAAAAATCCGCTTCGTCTCTTAGTAGAATCATAACCAGTCTCATATTCCTTGTTCCATTCCGATATTCTTACCACATTATTGCACTTAATTAAATGCCCTCTCGAACAGCCATGTCTTAAGGCTTTTTCGGAAGGACATGAGGGAGGGCGCCTGTCTGATGTCTGCAGGGAGAGTGTTTCACAGCCGGGGGGCCACCACCGAGAAGGCCCTCTCCCTCGTCCCCGCCAGCCGTTCAACAGCTCTAGGATAAAAGCTGTCTCTCAGTCTGTTTGTCCTTCCCTTTGTCACCCTGTACCGCCTGCCAGATGGCAATAATTTTAAAAAATATGCTTGGTGAGATGGAATTGTGGAAGTCAAAAACACCTGTAGGGGCAAAGTTTGCCCATGTCTGCTTTATAGCCAGACTATGTTGCTTTTGCTTGCTGTGAGCAGAATGCTCTATACCAGGCATAGGTAAACTTTGGCCCTCCAGGTGTCTTGGACTCCAACTCCCACAATTCCTAACAGCTGGTAGGCTGTTAGGAATTGTGGGAGTTGAGGTCCAAAACACCTGGAGGGAGGAACAAAGTTTGCCCATGCCTGGTCCAAAGTATGGGAGCCACTACACCAACCACATCACTAGTGGAACTTCTATTAAATATTTTAGTGCTCAGGATTTGCTACTGTCTTCAGTTTGTGGACAGACAAACAACTATCTAATTACAACCCCATAAACCAGTGGTTCCCAACTGTTTTTTTTTTAAACCAGGGACTACTTTGACCAAGGACCACTCTCCAACATTAGTACCAAAAGGGTTACGAATCAGTTTTTGGTCAACTTTAGATTCAGTTTGATTATTTGGGGTGTTGATTCAGGAAATCAGCCTCCCCCTTCCTGACTTCGCCGTTGCCTCGGGAGACCAGTCATTCGGGAGACCAGTCATTCTCAACTACCAGTTACTACCAGTTGTGTAGTAACAGTGAGGCCGTAGACCGTATTTTAGGGGACCACAGGTGGGCCACGGACCACAGGTTGGGAACCTCTGCCATAAACAGTAAAATAAAACTTGTCACTGATTTCTAAAGGCTTCTCCCACTTCTGCAACAGGCCAGGATCCGGACAAACCAAAGTTTTCTTGCCTATCCAGGTTAAGCATCCCTTATACAGAAATCCAAACTTGTCCATAGGGCTGGCTGAGATAGTGACACCTTTGCTGCCTGATGCTTCAATGTACCATTTCAATTTTACAAATGGAATAAACATTTAGAAGTTATACCCAGGTGTATCTGTAACAGGATAGTAATTATTATTATTAATAGGGCTGAAGCAGCTGAAGGGGAAAAGGAAGGGGCCTGAGGCCAGGAATTGTGGGAGTTGAAGTCCAAAACACCTGGAGTGCTGAAGTTTGCCCATGCCTGCCCTATACCATGTTGTTGTTCATTCGTTCAGTTGTTTTGGACTCTTCGTGACCTCATGGACCAGCCCACGCCAGAGCTCCCTGTCGACTGTCACCACCCCCAGCTCCTTCAAGGTCAATCCAGTCACTTCAAGAATGCCATCCATCTTGCCCTTGGTCGGCCCATCTTCCTTTTTCTGTCCTATACCCTACTCGAATAATATTATTGTTAGTATATAATATTATTATACATAATGTTTTTTTTTATATTCACCTTTTCCTCTCCATAAGTAGATCAAAGCGGCTCACATAAGCATAACATGCACCTTAAGTACTTTTTTCGTGTCAGGAGCAACTAGAGAAACTGCAAGTCGCTTCTGGTGTGAGAGAATTGGCTGTCTGCAAGGACGTTCCCCAGGGGACGCCCGGATGTTTTGATCTTTTACCATCCTGTGGAAGGCTTCTCTCATGTCCCGGCATAGGGAGCTGGAGCTGACAGAGGGAGCTCATCCGCGCTCTCCCTGAATTTGAACTTGCGACCTGTCAGTCTTCAGTCCTGCCTGCACAAGGGTTTAACCCACAAACATCATTAGTATCAAAAACAATCCAGATTAAATCCATCAAAGGACACTGCAGCCTCTTCCTACGGAGAGCTCTTCCTCATTTCTGGGAAATTAAATAAATCAACTACGTGGCCCCGCCCCGTTTTTCAAAGTGACGCGGGAATAAGAGAAACCTCGCGAGAGTTGCCGTGGTGCGCGGGGCCTCGGTTTCCCACAACTCCCCGCGTCCGGCGCTCGGCCTTCCTTTTTCCGCCATCTTGCTGCGCGGGTAAGTAGTGGACCATGGTGGCTCCCCGGGAGCATCTGCCTCGTATCGTGTCCATCCCGTGGCCTTGTCCCGATCTGAATTCGGGAGTAGAAAGAATGGACTCTGCTCGTCTTTCGGGACCGGTTTGGGGGCTTCGGCACCGCTCCGGAGCGTCTCGGGGGGCGTGGGAAGGGAGGCCGGGGGGCCGAGGGAAGGAGGCAGGCAGGCTGGGAGGCTGCCTGGGAAAGAAAGGCTTTTGGGGAGAAGTAGGCCGCAGGGGGCGGGGGGTCTCCTGCCATTCAAAACTTTGCCTTTGGTTTCTCTCGCAGAGACGGAAGGGCTGGGATGGGAGCCCCATTGGCTTCTGTTGGTGTTTGCATCCCATTGCTTATTAGGTGTTTGTGGCAGGCAGGTGGGGATGTATTCCCTTCCAAATGCAGGCAGTTAAGAATATGAGAGCTTCTGTAGGTTTATTCTGTTGGATTTTTTAATGTAAGTCGCAGCACGGACATTGTTTCAGTGCAACACCAGCCGTACATATAGTGTGTGTGTGTTTTGGGTAGCATTGGGAAGGGTAACACCCTCTTCTCATAGACTCGTGGAGTTGAAAGAGACTACATGAGCCATCTAGTCCAACCCCTACCATGCAGGAAACGAACAAAGTATCCCTGACAGATGGCCATTTAATGGGAGCCCCATTGGCTTCTGTTGGTGCTTGCATCCTATTTCTTATTTTGTGTTTGTGGCAGACAGGCAGGTGGGGATGTATTACCTTCCAAATGCAGGCAGTTATGAATATGAGAGGTTCTGTAGGTTAATTCTGTTGAATTTGTATGTAAGTCAACCCAGACATTGTTTACATCAGCCATATACATACATAGTAAAGGTTTCCCCCTGATATTAAGTCCAGTCATGCCTGACTCTGGGGGTTGCTGCTCATCTCCATTTCTAAGCCAAAGAGCCAGTGTTGTCTGTAGACACCTCCAAGGTCATGTGTCCAGCATGACTGCATGGAGCGCCATTACCTTCCCGCCGGAGCAGTACCTATTGATCCACTCGCATTTGCATGTTTTCGAACTGCTAGGTTGGCAGAAGCTGGGGCTAACAGCAGGAGGTCACGCTGCTCCCCGGATTCAAACCTGCAACCTTTCGATTAGCAAGTTCAGCAGCTCAGCACTTTAACCCACTGAGTTACTGGGGGCTCCATACATACATAAATGTAGAGAGAGTGAGTGTGTGTTTTGGATAGCATTGGGAAGGGTTATGCCCTCTGGCATAGACTCATGGAGTTGGAAGAGACCACATGAGCCATGTAGTGCAATGCCTTGCCATGCAGGAAAAGCACAATCAAAGTACCCCTGACAGATGATCATCTGGCCCAGGCATGGGCAAGCTTTGGCTCTCCAGGTGTTTTGGACTTCAACTCTCATAATTCCTAACAGCCCGTAGGCTGTTAGGAATTGTGGGAGTTGAAGTCCGAAGCACCTGGAGAACAGAATTGGCCCTGCCTGATCTAGCCCCTGTTTAAAAGCTTGCAAAGAAAGTGTATCCTGCACACTGGTATCACCTCACTTCCTGTCCCTGTGAGAATTGGATTTTGAGAAATGTGGCTTGTTGTGGAAACAAGGATTGGAGACAAAGCTTCAGTGGAGACTCCTTTTCCCCTTGATAATAACTCTTCCAGGAGTGGATTTCCCTTCCAAGGGGAAGGTTTCTCTCACTTCTTGTCTCGGTCCCATTTTTAACTAGAAGTTGGACGTTTATAACTCACAATCTGCCTGTATGTTGCTATGTCAGTCTATTGAAGACAATTCCACAAGACTTAGGACAATCGGTGTCCTTCTGGGTGTTTGAGGCTTTAGCTCCTAGAACCCCTGATTCTTGAACAAGCTGGCAATAGGGTCTTCTGGGAGTTGGAGTCCCAAACATCTAGAAGGACCCACCTGTTGTGCCACTCTAATCTTCACTACAGAATCCATGCCACTTGACATCACACAATGGCCATGGCTCAAGGAATCATGGGAGCTGTAGGTCTTTAGCCTACTCTGCCAAAATTGTTGTGTCTCATCAAACTACAACTCTCAGGATTCCAGACCACTGGGCCATGGCAGTTCAAGTGGTATCATACTGCATTCATTCCATTGTGTAGATGCATCCGCCCAGGATCTTCCTGAAGATGACATCTTTCTTACAGAGGCTGAGCAGTGCTCATTCCCATCAGTTGGACCAATGGACCTGAGAGTTAGTCCAAAATGTTCAGAGGTTGCCTAGAAAATAACACTGGTGCCCTATATCGCCATTGTGGCTATTTGGTTAGTGTTTTTTCATTGGGTATAGTCCTTTAGGCTCAAACACATTTGTATTAAGTCAACCCAAATAGGCTAGGGAACTTGGTGGCCAGGGCTTTTTGTCTGTGTTTGTTTAATGTTACCTGAAGTAATGAATAATTATTGGGTTCTCAATATATGCATTGTGCCTCTGTTTTGCCCTGTATAATTGATAGCAAATACGTATTGCAGTGTGGGTCTTTCTAGGGATATGATACATGTTACTTGTTTTATATAGTTTTGTCAGTTGCAAGTGAGAATCCGTAGCTTTCAAACAAGAGCTAGATGGATCTATCAAAAGGGAGAGAAGAACATTTTTTAATGAACGGTGTTGATGTGCTATGGGTAACTCGAATCTGCTTTAAACTAATTCAAAAGATATTTGAGAAAATGCGTTACTTGGCCTTTAATCAATGTAAGCAGGAACTCTTATCTATGTGCTAACATTGTGTTTTTAATATATAAAGCTTGTTGCAGACGTACATATATGGCAATCACAGTTAAATAAGAATTGTTTATAATTCCTTATTTGAAAGAATTATAAAAATACAGTAACTTAATTTTGTCTCAGAAGCCCACAAGCAGTCAAATTTGCATTTCATAGTGATCATGTTCCAATAACACGATACATACTCTCTGTAACTCTTGCTAATTATTTACAAACAAGAATCCACAGATCTCATTTGTTCAAAAGATGTATGTTGGTGATTCTTTTCATTGCATAGTGTTTTTATTTATTTATTTATTTATTATTTGAACTTATATGCCGCCACTCCCCTGGGGCTCGGAGCGGCTTACAAGAACAGGCTAAAATCGAACACAATTTAAAACAATTTAAAAATAATCAAAGATCAAAGGCCCATTGAAATAGATATGTCTTACATGCCCTGCGGAAAGCTGATAAATTTATGCTGCTTCCAGTGTTCATAAGCAGTCTGGCATGGAAATCTCTGATACACATGAAGAACTCTGCATCTCAGTTAACCATTTCTCTTTTTTCCACACAGGCATCATGGTGCGCATGAATGTTTTGGCAGATGCTCTTAAGAGTATCAATAATGCAGAAAAGCGTGGAAAGCGTCAAGTTCTCATAAGACCGTGCTCTAAAGTAATTGTCCGGTTCTTAACTGTGATGATGAAGCATGGTAAGTCCCCAGAATGAATAGGAAAGCTTGTGTATGATAGGCTGGAAAAGATGTGTATGTTTTGATTTGTGCTTTTATAGACAAAGGCTATGTTTTGCCCTGCCTGTCTTTGTGGAGAGAAAAAGTGGGGTATAAATAAACAAACAAATAATATTATCATTATCATTGTCACCATTACTTTATAAAGATCCAGATTCTTGGCCATGTACATTCAGCCTTTTATCTGCAGAAGAAAAAGCTGAACAACAGAACATTCAAAATTAAATTTAGATTTGAGTTCAAAGTGACTCCAGAATAAACCTTTCATATGTCTTAGATTGTAGTTGATTTTTCTTTCTCTCAAAAGAGTTCCCAGGTGCTTGGGAGGCAGAATCTCTCTCGCTCAACTGATTAACTCTTTTAGATCAGCAGTATGAACAGTATTTTTAATAATGTCACTTCCGTCTCATCCTTTCTCCAAGGGGTTCAGAGAAGGACCGGCAGTGTTGAGTGTTTGACAAGATACATGTCACAGCAGAGCTCTGAAGCCCATTATTAGCAATTTCAGTTATGTGCTGGCTCTCCCAAAGGGAAACACCTTGATTCTATGATTTTAACATTCAGGCCTCTCAGTGAAATAGTCAAGTATTCATCATGGGAAATGGATCTCTAGTTCTGAATATGAATACAGTATACCGTGTACATAATGTTTTGGTTCCCAGGTATATTATTGTGTTTGAACAGTGGAGAGGTTCGCTTATGCTTAATGCTCCTCTTTAAATTGCAGGTTACATAGGTGAATTTGAGATCATTGATGACCACAGAGCTGGAAAGATTGTTGTTAATCTCACAGGCAGACTCAACAAGGTAGGAACTGACTTGATTTTAAAGTTCAATACTCTTCTATAATCACTCCTGGGAGATAGGATTGTGAGATATTTAAATCAGGTGTATGAAAGCATAGCCAGTGGACTACATTTGAAGCCCTAGGGTCTTCCACTCCTATACCTGATATTTATGCTGAGGGCTCACCCATTTTAGGTCTGTGCATGACATAAAAGCCCATAGAAATATGGAAAATGGTTCAGTTTTCAGCAGAAATTTTTCTTTTTTCAGTACATGCTGATGGATGTGTGGGTGCCTGATAAATATGCCCGAGGTCCAGTGCTAATCACAAAAAATAAAATGTATACATTGTTTTCTTGAGGTTAAAAATCATACATTGACATTATGAGGAATCTCATTTCTAAACAAAACTGCTCTGTGAAGAAGCTGAAACGTATGTTTGAATTGATTGCTACAATTAGAGACAAATGTATTTTTCTTATTGAAGTTCTCTGCAAGATGTGTCAGTTTGTTGTATTATTTTCAAAGGAAGTAACAAGTTATTTGGTTCAACAGACAAACCAAGTCCTGTTGGCAACTTGGAATTCTCTACATTCGTGCTAAACCTTTGAACCACGCCTAACAGACATAATACTGAAATAGAAGTAGTAGTTTGAATTGGCTCAAAAATAATACCTAAGGCATCGAGCAAAATTATTTTATGAGATGAACTGACAGTCACAAAATAGTGAAGCCGTGAAATTTCACATAACTCTTCTTTAAGGCATTTATGTGAACAAACATTGAAGAGATTCCTGTACAGCCACATTTTCCTTCTCTTTATTCCGCATCTGCTTGGAAGAACTCTACAAAATTCCAGAGGTTTAATATTCTGGGGGTATTGATTGGTCCTAAAAGGAATATTGTGTAGTATGTTATGTAGTGGAAAACAAAGGTGTCTCTTTATGAATTTTTTTAAAGTAGTGAACCTAAAAGGATATATCTGTCATCTTACCAAACATTGGGGCAAGGGTGTTGGCGAAATTATATTTAAATTGTGTTGTTCAAAGAATATTTTTGTGAGTTAAAATTGAAATAATACGTTTAGAATATACCGTATATTCCGGCATATAAGACGACTGGGCGTATAAGACTACCCCCAACTTTTCCAGTTAAAATATAGAGTTTGGGATATACTCGCCGTATAAGACTAGATTAGAATTCAATATGGTAATTTTAATTCAAATGCTTCTGACATGCAGGTTCCTATGAGAGGGACATTGTACCTTACATTGGACATTATAGTTGCTCTTCCTCCCTTGAATTTCATTTACACTCTGGGTCCTTTACATCATGCTGGCAAGTATGAAAGCAGGCTTTAAATGGTTCAGATTACATGTATGTTGGCATAGAAGCTTGCATGCAAATAGAAGTCAGGCTTTGTACGATGAGTACTGAGGTGAAGGCAAAGCATTTGTAGAATTTTTATCTATAAGCAGTCTTTAAAAATAAGGACCTCCTACCAGAAGAGAGGGGCAGATTGAATCTCATCCTTCAGAAATGTAGCATTTGGCATGGAACATGTTTACTGGGTCACATCCTGACATGTCTTCATCCTCAAATCACCGTGACAGCTTGAATTGTTTTAGAGTTTCTCAAGAACACAGCCAGGTGATGTTTAATTGTTAGAAGGGGAAAAGAGATCAGAAAAGAGGAAGGGGGACCCTGGGTCAATAAGAGCTTTCCAGTTTGACTTCTGACAAAATTGAAATGCAAAGATACAGGATGGGGGACGCGTGGCTCGAGAGTGGTATGTATGAAAAAGATCTTGGGGTCCTTGTGGACAACAAGTTAAACATGAGCCAACAATGTCATGTGGTGGCAAAAAAAAAAAAACCAATAGGATTTTGGCCTGCATCAATAGGAGCATAGCGTCTAGATCCAGGGAAGTCATGCTCCCCATGCTCTATTCTGCTTTGGTTAGAGCAAACCTGGAATTACATTGTGTCCAATTCTGGGCACCACAACTGAAGGGAGATGTTGACAAGCTGGAATGTGTCCAGAGGAAGAGGGTGACTAAAATGATCAAGGTTCTGGAGAACAAGCCATATGAGGAGTGGCTTAAAGAGCTGGGTATGTTTAGTCTGAAGAAGAGAAGGCTGAGAGAAGACATGATGAGAGCCATGTATAAATATGTGAGAGGAAGTCATAGGGAGGAGAGAACAGATCAAGGGTCTGGAGAACAAGCCCTATGAGGAGTGGCTTAAAGAGCTGGGTATGTTTAGTCTGAAGAAGAGAGGGCTGAGAGGAGACATGATGAGAGCCATGTATAAATATGTGAGAAGAAGTCATAGGGAGGAGAGAGCAGATCAAGGGTCTGGAGAACAAGCCCTATGAGGAGTGGCTTAAAGAGCTGGGTATGTTTAGTCTGAAGAAGAGAGGGCTGAGAGGAGACATGATGAGAGCCATGTATAAATATGTGAGAAGAAGTCATAGGGAGGAGAGAGCAGATCAAGGGTCTGGAGAACAAGCCCTATGAGGAGTGGCTTAAAGAGCTGGGTATGTTTAGTCTGAAGAAGAGAGGGCTGAGAGGAGACATGATGAGAGCCATGTATAAATATGTGAGAAGAAGTCATAGGGAGGGGGGAGAGGGAGGGGGCGAGGAGGAGGAGTGGTAGCCTACTGGGCTGTCTTCACCCTTGCCGGCATGGAGTTGGCTCTGCCTCCACTCTCCATCTCAGAACAGCTGCTGCAGGAGGGAGCCAAAGCCAGAACAGCGGGGGCGGGGCCTCTGGCTGGTCCACCCCGCCCCCGCAGAGGGCCCCGCCCCCGGGGGAACCAAAACCGGAGCGGGGAGGCAGTGGGAGAAGAGGATCCCTCAGCAGTTGCTCTGGCTTTGGGGCCAGAGGCGGATCTAGCAGCAGACCAGTGGCGGAGGGGACAGCACAGCATGCAAACACCCCCGCCGGCCTGGTAAAGCAGCAGGAGCTGAAGCCGGGGCGGGAAGGGCGGGGTCGTCCGCGGGGGCAGGGCCTCAGCAGCCAGAGGCGAGATCTCCCAGCCCCGCCCCCGCTGTTCTGGCTTTGGCTCCTGCGGCAGCTGGGATGGAGGGCGGAGGCGGAGCCAACTCCATGCCGGCGAGGGTGAAGACAGCCCAGTAGGCTACCATGCTGCCAGCTTGGCAGCGAAGCCTGCCGCTCCTCCTCCTCGCCCCCTCCCTCCTCCGCAGGCTCCACCACGCGGGGATGCCCAGGGCGAGGGAGACAAGGGAAAAATGATCCCAAAAAATTTATACCAGGGTACAAGACGATTCCCCACTTTTGAGATGATTTTCCTGGCTTAGAAAGTCGTCTTGTACCCCGGAATATACGGTAAATCTTGTAGGGAATTTTCAATTTTTAGTTTTGCTTAACTGAGCTATCTACGATCCTGGTTAGTATTGAGATGAATAGTGCCAACAAGTGTGGGGTGCTTTATTTCAAAGGAAGGAACTGGCAAAATCACCTGAGATAACCGTATAAAATCCATAGGGCCGGTGGGCAACTTGGAGGCACTTAACACACACAATTTAATTATGTGCATTTCTAATAAACTTAGTTGGGGATTCTTTGAGGGGCTTGGAAATGTAACTCACATGACAAGAAAGTGAGTATCGTAATAGAGCTGTTCCTGCTCAGTGTTGGACTCTGTAGCTAGCTGTTGTTACCCATCCACTTACCTCTTATGATAAGGCCAGTTGCAGATTTGGCTACCATTGAAAGGGTAGAATGGCATAGCTGCTGCATTCCCTATTGTGTGGCGACAATTGTAACTTCGTTGGATCTCATTTGGCGAACAATAGTATAGTTGAGTGTGCATTGGCAAGCCTCGTTTTTTGGAACTGTTGAGAGGCATGTGCTGAATTCACTGCTGAGGTTTACTGATTTAAGACTAGGGATATGGGGGCTTTGAAGCGAAGCCTACCATGGGATGCTCCTTAGGCAGAGCAAGAAGGGCCTGCTGTCACTTTTTATTTTAAAAAACACCTTTGGAATAGGGTGCTCTGCCTTGTCAACATGTAAATGGCTCATTCTGTGGTCCTCGTTTTTTGCTGGAAATACAGGCTTCCAGGGTTGTCTCTTCATGTACTGATTTGACCCAGCCCTGCCTAGCTACAATAGGACAACTGCCCCATATATCTTCTGAAGACTCCTTTGAGGTGTTTGGGGCTTTTTTTATTTATTTTTTATTTTTTTGCAAAATTGTACTGAATTCACAACAAAGACTTCTTATGCTTGAGCAATTTTGTCTTGGTGACAGGTGTAAGTACAACAGCATTCCTCAACTTTATCCAAAGATTTGGATGTTACACCCTGCATTTCAAGTATACAGTTGTTGAAAAATAATGCAGAGGTTATGTTCTAGAGGCATTCTCTCCTGACGTTTCGCATGCATCTATGGCAAGCATCCTCACTACCTCTGAGGATGCTTGCCATAGATGCAAGCGAAACGTCAGGAGAGAATGCCTCTAGAACATGGCCATATAGCCGGAAAAAACCTACAACAACCCAGTGATTCCGGCCATGAAAACATTTGACAATACAATGCAGAGGTTACGTAAATAATGGAAGGGGAGAAAAATCTGCCTTTTCTCTTGCTTGTTTTGACAGTGTGGTGTGATCAGTCCCAGATTCGATGTCCAGCTGAAAGATTTGGAAAAGTGGCAGAACAACCTGCTACCTTCGCGTCAGTTCGGGTAAGTGTAAACAGAACTGAATTGCAGTTTACGGTTATGATAGTTAAGTCTGTAATTTTATTTATACTGCCAAATTAATATACTGTAAGAAATATCTGTGTAAGTAATAATGTAACTTCTGTGCAAAAATACTAAACAGCCACTCTTCAAAACATTGGTTAAAACCATGTGGTTAGGCAATGAAATGTCCCTTGCTATGAACATCAGCAGGAAAATTACCTTAAAACTAATCTAATGGAAATCTATCACAATAGCTACAAAACGAATGTGAGCACTTGACTGGTAACGTTTAAAGATTTTGCTATTGATTCCTATAGAATTGATCTCATAGTGATCTGTGTACAGTTATTTCTACTCAAGTTGCCTGTGTGGTTAGCTTTTAGCCCTAATAAAATTTCTTAGTTTGCATTTCCTGTTAAGACCAATTCCTTTTTCTGAATGGACAGATAGGATCTCTGATTGAGGTTGCCCCTGACAAATTGTTTTCCTTCCCTTTTAATAGATTCATTGTGCTGACAACTTCAGCTGGCATCATGGACCACGAGGAAGCTAGGCGAAAACACACAGGAGGAAAAATCCTGGGATTCTTTTTCTAAACTTGTAAAAAAAAGTCATACTAATAAATCGTTCAGATGAGCTCTGCAGCCAGTGTCTTAAAAGTTAGCCTTTGTTCACTGCGGTTCTTTCATGTGTATCAGATTCTTACATATTTTCCTAGTGTTTATAATCCTAGCTAGGTTACAGCAGATCTGCTGCTGGTCAGCCTCCGTTGTGGATGTCCAAAATCAAAGAACTAAAGAGGTGGAAATAATCCCAAAGCTGATCTGATCCCATCCCCTTCCATGTAGGAATCAATAGCCAAGCGCCCTTGAGAGTGGTCATTCAACCTCTGTTTTAAAAAAATGTCAATTTAAGGAGAGTGCACTGTCTTCAGTTTTCCTTGACAATGCCACTGTTTCTCTTTAAAGTGGATCGGATTGTGTTAGTGCTTTGGGAAGCCTCACATGGTGAATTTGCCTATCAAAAGACATCACAAGAATGCATGCGTAATCCAGATGGATATCTGGACAAGTTTGTCTGCTGGCATAGTGGGTTGAGTGTGTGTGTGTTGGGAGTGCAGAAACAAACCTTGCATTGTGACACAGCTCCTTGCTGGGACAGCCATGTGTTAATCTTAAATATCCTGCTTAGGTCTGCTAAGCAGCACAAGGAGAAAATGCTGTTTTGGCAAGGAGCAGACTTCTTTGGAGGAAATTGAACCCAAGAAATGACTCAATTACACCTCCAGTGTCCAGTCTACTCCAGATCTCGGAAATGTGTAGAGGTTGAAGTGCAGATCCATTGCCTAGGTATGCTGGGTGTTAAGAGTCAACAGCATCTGCAGATTGGCGAGACATAGCTAGTCTGAGGTATCTTCTCTTCTTTACCATTCCCTAGACTTGTATAAATAACATTTATATGTAACTGGTGGGCGTCATTCTCCACAGGAAGGGGGATAATTCTGTTCCAATACATCTCAATGTAGATTTCAGTGTGTGAAATGGTGACAAATATGCTAAATATACAGACATGATCCAGATAAAGGGAGTCACCTCAGGGTTTCTAAGCAAGAGGCTGGGTGGCCATCTGTCAGTGGTGCTTTGATTGTATTTTCTTCCATGGCAGGGGGTTGAACTGGATGACCCTTCTGGTCTCTTCCAACTATGATTCTGTGACTGATTCTATGTCAGGTATGGCACTCTAGATGTTACTGAACAGCCTTTCATCCTTAGCCAAGAGCGGAGAATGGCAGGTGCTGCTATCCTGTGTATTGGGTGGGTTCAATTTCCTGTCCCATAACTTTGACAGTTAACATAGGAGGATTTGATTTTATATAAATGCAATTTTCAGGTTGGCCAGAAGATGGAGCACCTGTGCTTGCACAAAAGCATTTTAAGTCCAGAGACCAAGATGTTTTGATGCCTAAAGTGAGGAGTTTTAACATAAAAGTATTCTCCACAGTAGTAGTCAACACTGGTTTCAGAACATAGTTTTAAAAGCAGAACCAAATGAAGTCCATTCACTTACATTTGCTCCAAAATAACTAAAGTTTGAACATTTATGGCTAGTTTCCCTAACAGGATGCCCATTGATAGAATGGAACTACGATGCTTCATTCTAAGCAAGAATGGGGAATTTCAGACCAATATATCTGCAGGGCAGCAAGCTAGGAATCCATGGAAATAAAGCTATGGTGGTGTTTGGGGGCCTACAGAACTACATATGGGTCTTGTTGAAGCCAGGGTTGATGACCATTTGTCAGGCTTATTTGAGCGGTGTCTTCCTGTATTGTGCCTTACAATGCTATGATGCTGGGAACAAACAAGGCAAGATGTATGTGGAAATGTCTCTGAAAACTGCCTTGTGAATGAACACACTTTCCACAATTGACATCAGCAAAGCCATAGCTATTTCTGAGTATTCATGGATAAAGAACTCAAAGGATACGCTGCTTTGAGTCTCCTTCGCCAGAGTATAAGTGGTGTATAAATAGCTAGATAAATACTCTGATAATCTTATCTCCCCCCTTGAAAAGGGAGTTGAAGGGAAAAACAAATGTGGATCAAAACGCCCAAATAAATATGTACCGTTTTTCTCTCTGTCAAGAAATGTGGGCTTGAATCCTGCTTATTTGTCTCGGAGTCGGTCCATTCAGTCGGAAGTAACTATAGGATTGAGACCTAGCAAATAAAGCATTTTAACTACAGGTAAAGATTTTCCCCTGACATAAAGTCCAGTCATGTCTGACTCTGGGGGCTGGTGCTCATCTCAATTTCTAATCTGAAGAGCCGGCATTGTCTATAGACACCTCCAAGGTCATGTGGCCAGCATGACTGCATGGAGCCCCATTACCTTCCTGCAGGAGCGGTACCTATTGATCTCACATTTGCATGTTTTCAAACTGCTAGGTTGTCAGAAGCTGGGGCTAACAACGGGAGCTCACATTGCTCCCCGTATTCGAACCTGCAACCTTTCAATCAGCACTTTCAGCAGCTCAGCAGGTTAACCCACTGCGCCACCAGGGGCTCCTTTTAACTGCAACATCCTACGAAATTCTGGTTTTGTAATTTCATGAGGCCCTAGAATTGGCTAGTTGAGAAATAGGCAGGGAACCTCAACAGAAGGGTGGAAAGAATTTCTCAAACAAATCAACAAAACAAAACAGTGGAAACGTTTAAAACAGTTCCTTAATCAGTATTTTATTAGCATGGTAGCAAAGCACTATTTGAAGAACAGATCCTGACTCAGCAGAGGGAGCTCTTGGTTTATTTTTAAAAAACGAGCAATACCAGTCTTCAGCCGCTCCTTGCAAGTGCCAGACTGTCACCTATTGCATTTGCTAAGGTCATAGGCTCCATGTACACTGCCATATAACGCTGTCTAGTGCAGTTACACTTCATTCTGAAATAATATAATAATACTTTATTTATATTCTACTCTTATCTCCCCAAAGGGACTCAGAGCGGATTGCAAGGTACATATACGGCAAACATTCAATTCAATTATATAATTGACAACAAAGACAGTACATAAATAGAGGCATAAATTCTTTTCTCATCTCTGGCATCTCGAGGCTGTGCTTGACTTGGCCATAGGAGGTGCTGTTCTGTTTTTCAACGCCGAGGAGCCATGGACATCTTCCTGATCAAATTGCCATGATTTCTTCAGGGGCACCTTTTACCTCCCCACCAAAGCGGCACCTATTTACTCACATTACTGTTTTTGAACTGCTAGGCAAGCAGTTTAGCTAGGACTGATGGCGGGAGCTTACCCCAATCCGCAGCTTGAACTGCCAACCTGGTTGGGGAGATCTGTAGCTGGCGGTTTATATAGTAGTATAGATGGGATCATAATAAGCGATCCATCCTTAGCCCGAAAAACCCTACAACAACCCAGTGATTCCGGCCATGAAAGCCTTCGACAAGCGATGTCCTAGTCATCCGCAAACCAGATCAACAATTGGGTCACACCATTTACAGAAAAACCCACACACAGAGATATCTACATAAAAACTCCAAGAATCACCCAAGTCAAAAAAGAAGCACCATTAAAGCCTTGGCAGACCATGCAAAAAGAATCTGCGAACCCCACCTCCTCCAAGATGAGCTGAACCACCTCAACTGGGCTCTCCAGGCCAATGGATACTCCACCTCAGACATCAGAAGAGCTGCAAGACCAAGAACAAGCCACGAGAGTCAAGACAGAGATCCACCCAGAGGAAAAGTGTTCTTGCCATACATCAAGGGAACCACCGATCGCATAGGGAAGCTGATGAGGAAACAACATACAAACTATCTACTGACCCACCCAAGAAAATCCAACAAATGCTATGTTCAGCAAAGGACAAGAGGGATCCTCTCACCTCTGCAGGAGTCTACTGTGTACCATGCAGCTGTGGACAAGTCTACATAGGGACTACCAAACGCAGCTTTGCCCAAACACAAATCAAGGAACATGAAAGGCACTGCAGACTCCTTCAACCAGAGAAGTCAGCCATAGCAGAGCACCTGATGAACCAACCAAGTCACAGCATTTTATTTGAGAACACAGAAATGCTGGACCACTCTCACAACCACCATGTCAGACTACACAGAAAAGCCATTGAAATACACAAGCATGTGGACAATTTCAACAGAAAGAAGGAAACCATGAAAATGAACAAAAGCTGGCTACCAGTATTAAAAAAACTAAAATTACAACAACACAACAACAGAGAGGAAACAAACAAGGACACCTAATCACCTCTCAACAGAAGTTTGCTCCAGGCATTGTCGGGCCATTATATGCTAATCAAGGTGGTCAGTTGAAACATTCACACCTAGCTCCAGCAGACGAGAGTCCTTTGTCATTCCACAGATATATAAACCCTTTCCCCTAGTTCCAACAGACCTAACTACCTCTGAGGATGCTTGCCATAGATGCAGGTGAAACGTCAGAAGAGAATGCCTCTAGACCATGGGCATATAGCCCAAAAAACCCTACAACAACCCAGTGATTCCGGCCATAAAAGCCTTCGAAAATACATTGATCCATCCTTGTTGCAGATGCCCCATTACAACTTCCGTAGATGCAGCTTTGATGGCCAAACACTCTCAGTACTTGCTTTAATGTTTATATGTGTTCAGCACCTGAGGCAGCTCTG
Source organism: Anolis sagrei (assembly GCF_037176765.1). NCBI lineage: Eukaryota > Metazoa > Chordata > Lepidosauria > Squamata > Anolidae > Anolis > Anolis sagrei. The sequence goes on along the minus strand of NC_090034.1, from coordinate 25,299,348 downwards.
TTTTTAGCTGCACATTAAAGCTCAGTATTTTGGGACAAAGAGATCAGGCCTGATGTGGAGCGGAGAGCAGTCCCCATCCATTTTTTATAAGATGGATTTGGAAGGTCATAAGCCACCCACCTTCCTCTTGCATAGAAAGAGAGCCATATGAGGTGGTTTGGAAGCTCTTACCCAATTATCCAGGTCAACATTTATTGTATTGGCTGAGGAAGGGGAAGAAAGTTCTCTCCCTTCTAATAATTTACAAAACAAAGTTAGAAAGCATCTGTATCCAGTGGAGAGGAACAATAACAAGATTTTCAGATTTGCTTGAATGGAGACAAATGTAACCGTACAGGGAAAAATTCTGAGAGCATTTCATAGGAGCAGTGGCTTGGTTTGCATGATATGCCCCACAATGTTGCCTCATCCAAGAGGGAGAAAACTTTGTTACCTTACATAACCAGGACCCGCTGCCTCAAAACCATGCCAATTCTTACTGTTCTTCATGTTCTGCTAAATGTCACTCAAGAGCCTGTAACTCCAGGGGAAATGAGTGATTAGCTTTAAATTAAGCAAGAACATTTTGGACAGAAATAACCTGTTATCCACAGAATGCCCTCATTGCCTACAGGGGAAACTCTTCCAAGGTGGTGTCAGCTCACAAGAAGTCAAGAATATTTATAAGACACTGGAGGAATGTGCCACACAGAAGTAGGAGGACCAGGCGTCTTGGGCATAGCTGTCGCTATACTAATGCACAGAACATGGGAAATAAACAAGATGAACTAGAACCCTTAGCACAACAAAAGGGTCTGAAAAACTCACAACGACCCACTATGTAACAGATACTTTAAAACAATACAGTTAAATCATTTAAAATTCATTAAGAGAGGTTTTAAAAATCAGCAAAACGAAACAGCATAAGACAGGTTTTTACAAATGACTTGTATTTTCTTACTTAATGAGAAATGGAGCTAGTTTAAAAAACATTAGATAGCAAATAACCTCCAGTATATAATAAGAACATTATGCCAGTCTTTATGACCATACAGCAACCAGTGATGCATCTCTTAATAGGGGTACATTATGGATGGGAAAGTTAGAAGAGAAGGAAGCATTTATAAGAGACACTTTCATCTCTGGGGAAGTAATAAAAAGAGATCACTTAATGCAGCAGTAATGCCATTTTAATCAAAATGCTGGGATTCCCTTGAAGCAATACTTTTCCAATTCACTGGCTCGCACCCTTCTAATACAGACTCAATTATCAATAGCATTGTGGAGATGAAACACACGTAATTTTCTAATCTTCTGTCTTTTTTAAAAATGTAGAGGATTGAATGGATATCTTTGCTTTTTGTCATCATCTTATATAGAGCCATTCATTGGATGGCTGCCCTGATTCCTTAACAATTGAAATCCAATGTGTTATTTAATGGAAAACTAGGGTTTTTTTAAAGGAAGGAAGAAAAAGAGAGAGTTAAGTAGTTTCAGATGACTGTAATGGGGACCAACGCTCTTGGGGGGCGGGGGGGGGGATCAGTCTTAATCACTGCTGCATAGAAAAGGGTCTTGGATCTTCTGAATCAACAACACTCTGAATTAACAATCTTTTTCTTTGTGAAGAATGTTAGCCTGGAGAATATTAGCCAAACCAGTATACATATACTAGTGGCTACAACAGAGGGGTCGTTCATAAGGAACATTAAAAGGCATGTTCTGTTATATCTGTAGTGTGCAGGACACCCCCACTTTCCCTCTTGCCTTTATTATTATTTTTTATCAAAATCTCACATCAGAGACTATACCTCATACCTTTTACAAGGAAGTTGCTATGCTCCTGACATAATACGCAACCTTTCTAGGGAACTCTGAAACATTGTGTAACTTGGGAGCCATAGTGCAATGGGCGCACGGCTCGCTCCATTCGCCCAACGGTCCTGAGAATATGGACATTACTCACAATCCCAATTCACCTAGACCTGTTTGTCAGCATGGTGACATAAATAGGGAGGCAGCCAATATTTAAAATTATTATTATTTCTATGTCGTTTTCCCTCCCAAGAGTTCATAGTTCTCCCTTCCTCGCTTTATCCTCACAACTCTGTGAAGTAGATCAGACTCAAATAAAGTGTTTGGGTCAAAATAACTCCCTGGGTTTAATGCAGTGGTTCCCAACTTGTGGTTCGTGGAACACCAGTGGTCCCCAAGAACGAAAATATGGTACGTGGCCTCACAATTGGCACCAACCAAGTGGACTTTCTTCATAGCCTTCAACCACTGGGGAGCAGCTTTAGGACAAGAAATAAATGGAGAGGTTGTTTTCCTAATTTCACTTCGAATTACACTCACAGCTCTAAGCATAAATGCCAGCAAACTCAAATAGTGCTTATCAAGTTTAAAGGAAAGATAAATGTATGATGCTCTGCAGGCAGAAGATAGGTTAAGATACAGTTATGAGGAAAACAAGCTCAAATCATCGCAGAACATCTTTGCATTAAGTTCACAAATGATTCATGGCTGAGGAAGGAACATCCTTCTGTCTGTTAATGAAGGAAATGAATAAACACCAGTTTCCCAGGGATTTGAATGCTAATAGTAGAAACTTTATATGTTTCATTCACTGTTAGTGAAGTAAAAAACCTTGTTTAAGTTGATATCAAATGTTTTTTTTAAAATTAATGTTAGGTGGAGAGTGTGTTTCGGGGAATGTAAGTTGCTTATTTCAACCTGGCCCTTTTCAGATGTGCATCAACTGCCCAGAGCCAAAGGTTTGCTGGGAATTGTAGGGTTTGCATTCCATCACATCTGGAAAATTTGCTGTAGATGAATGGGAGCAAAGCCCATCAATAGCCAGGGATGGCTTCCTTGAGGGAGGTAAAAGTGCCAAAGGGTATTGCATGACACTGTGCAATGGGGACATTGTATTTCAGGTGATGGCCCTGCTTCTGTGCCGATTCCACTTCCATGCAGTAAAGTCCAATAATAATAATAACAACAACAACAATAACAACAACAACGCATTATTCGCCAATACATCACACAGTCCTAGACGTGTGATCCAATACAACAGCCAGCAGAGTGATCTTGTCTGTTGTGGACTCATAGAATCATAGAATCATAGAATCAAAGAGTTGGAAGAGACCTCATGGGCCATCCAGTCCAACCCCCTGCCAAGAAGCAGGAATATTGCATTCAAATCACCCCTGACAAATGGCCATCCAGCCTCTGCTTAAAAGCTTCCAAAGAAGGAGCCTCCACCACACTCCGGGGCAGAGAGTTCCACTGCTGAACGGCTCTCACAGTCAGGAAGTTCTTCCTAATGTTCTGATGGAATCTCCTCTCTTGTAGTTTGAAGCCATTGCTCCGCGTCCTAGTCTCCAAGGAAGCAGAAAACAAGCTTGCTCCCTCCTCCCTGTGGCTTCCTCTCACATATTTATACATGGCTATCATATCTCCTCTCAGCCTTCTCTTCTTCAGGCTAAACATGCCCAGTTCCCTAAGCCGCTCCTCATAGGGCTTGTTCTCCAGACCCTTGATCATTTTAGTCACTCTCCTCTGGATACATTCCAGCTTGTCAATATCTCTCTTGAATTGTGGTGCCCAGAATTGGACACAATATTCCAATATTCCAGATGTGGTCTAACCAAAGCAGAATAGAGGGGTAGCATTACTTCCTTAGATCTAGACACTATGCTCCTATTGATGCAGGCCAAAATCCCATTGGCTTTTTTTGCCGCCACATCACATTGTTGGCTCATGTTTAACTTGTTGTCCACGAGGACTCCAAGATCTTTTTCACACGTACTGCTCTCGAGCCAGGCATTGTCCCCCATTCTGTATCTTTGCATTTCATTTTTTCTGCCAAAGTGGAGTATCTTGCATTTGTCACTGTTGAACTTCATTTTGTTAGTTTTGGCCAATCATCTCTCTAATCTGTCAAGATCGTTTTGAATTCTGCTCCTGTCCTCTGGACTATTGGCTATCCCTCCCAATTTGGTGTCATCTGCAAACTTGATGATCATGCCTTCTAGCCCTTCATCTAAGTCATTAATAAAGACTCATCTTGTTGTGTTTCTAATAATAATAATAATAATAATAATAATAATAATAATAATAATAGAAGAGAACAACTGGAAAAGCTGACACGATACAAGGATTTAAAGATCAAACTGCAAAGACTCTGGCACAAGCCAGTAAAGGTGGCCCCAGTGGTGATCGGCACACTGGGTGCAGTACCTAAAGACCTTGGCCTGCACTTAAGCACAATTGGTGCTGACAAAATTACCATCTGTCAGCTGCAAAAGGCCATCCTACTGGGATCTGCACGCATTATTTGCTGATACATCACATAGTCCTAGACACTTGGAAAGTGTCCAGTGTGTCATCCAATACAACAGCCAACATAGTGATCTTGTTTGCTGGGTACTAATCTTGTTGTGTTTCAAATAACAACAACAACACTAATAATAATAATAATAATAATAATAATAATAACAATCCTTTATTTATAGGCTGCCCTATCTCCCGGGGGGGGGGGGGGTGTCCTAAATGTGATAACAAATCTATTCAAGTTGCTACCCTTCGAAGAGAGACTGCCAAAGAAAGATGAGGAACTTGACCTTTCGACCCATTGAAGTAAATGACAAAAGTGGCCATTGATTTTCACAATGGGAGATTAGGACCCGGAGGGGTTCAAGACATCAAGATGGAAATCTCATTGTCGGCATCATCTTTATTCTTGCATGTTTAATCTATTCTTCAGTGCATTAAGCCTTTCTTTGTGTTTTCATTTTATTTTTACCCCTTTTGCTTCAGAAGATGCCAATTATACAGTCTTTTCAAAGCCTTTTTTCATTAACACGAGCTTTCTTTATTCTGCAAACAAAGGAGGTATTATATGAGTTTAGAGGGTGACAAGATGAACTTGATTTTCAAGACCAGAGAGGTTCCATCAGTTGAATCACAGAGACATTCCTTGGAAGATGCAGGGGGTTCTGGGTATTTTCTCAATGGATTTGTAAGCCTCTCCTGAAACAGGGCTGTCAGACTCGTTTTCACCATTTTCAGTCATTTTCATTTGCCCTGGTGGTGCAATGGGTTAAATCCTTGTGCCGGCAGGACTGAAGACCAACAGATTCGAATCCGGGGAGAGCGTGGATGAGCTCCTTCTGTCAGCTTCTGCTCCCCATACAGGGACATGAGAGAGGCCTCCCACAAGGATGGTAAAACATCAAAACATCTGGGCATCCCCTTGGGCAACGTCCTTGAAGACAGTCAATTCTCTTACACCAGAAGCAACTTGCAGTTTCTCAAGTCGCTCCTGACACACACACACAAAAAGTCTTTAAAAGGGTCATTTGTAATTGTGTAACAGTATAAATGGAACTGTGTTGCCCTGGCATTGAAAGTATTGTGAGCCATATGAAATGATGTGATGGATTAGGACCGTATGTATGCCTTGTATTTGACAGGTGTGCCCTAAAATATTACTGCATTTGTTTCCATGTATAAGGGGGTTCTAAGGTTTTTAATGATAGAATGAATTAGGAAATAATATTGATAACCCAGGAACAAAAAATGTGTTACAGAGTGTAATATATTATACATGCTGATGTATAAGTTGACCGTATATATGAGTATATTTGCTATATTATAAATATGGCTTAATTCTCCTTAAATGGTGTTGGTAAATTCATTGAGATGAAGCCAGGATGTTTCAGGCTGGAAAAACATATATCATTCATTTACAGCTTTGGACCAACATCAGCAAGAAACATCACTATGTAAGAGACCTTCTAATATTCCAAAATTGTGGCAGACCGGAGGAGTCTGGCCCACCCATCATGCTGTGCTTCATGGGAAGGAGAGAGGTGGTGTAACTTTGGGAGTGGCAGATCTGCAATGGAATGCAGTCTTGTCACTTGCTCCTTTTCTAATGGGAAGAGAAAGGAGTGTGATTTTGGAGTCAATATGTTTGCAAGGAGTCAGCTTCTGCTGTAGGGAAAACAGAGATCTGATCCTTGGCATTGTTCTTAGGGAAAGAGGATGCATGTTGGCGTTTTGGAAGTTTTGGAACTGTGCATTGGCAGGCTGTAGGGAAAGCAGGGTCTGGCCTAAGCAGGTTGATAACAGGAGCAAATTACAAGGAGCGGTCAACCCCTCTGTTCAAACTGATCCATTGTCTACCAGTAAGTTTCTGGTCCCAATTCAAGGTGCAGGTTATCACCTATAAAGCCCTACATGGCTTATCTTATCTTTGTGACTGCACCTTTCCCTACGAACTTACAATCCCTACAATCTCTAAGATTGTCAGAGGAGGCCCTTCTATCACTTCCACCCCCATCACAAACATGGTTGGTGGGGACGAGAGAGAGGGCCTTCTCAGTGGTGGCCCCCTGGCTCTGGAATTCTCTCCCTAGAGAGATTAGACTGGCACCTACTTTGTCCAACTTCCGGAAAGAACTAAAGACATGGATGTTCCACTCTGCCTTTGACTAGATGGTTCCCCAAATAGTCCTGGCCTCCAGTTTGATACATAATCAGATCTTACGCTTTACCATTGCCCCCTTTAGAGATATAGTTCTCTCTTTATACTACCTCCTAGGTCTTAATCCTGTTACTTTCTTCCAGCACTTTATCCATCAACCTTATCCTTTGGCAAGTGATTTGTACCAGTTGCCCACCCAAACTCAGTACTGTGCATGTAAAGGCGCTCAAGACTTGGCTGTTTGGTTGTGCATTTAAGTAATCGGATCAAATTTTGCCATAGTCACTGCTGAATGTTTTTATGTTGAATATTTTTATAGTGAATGTTTTATATTGTGTATAAGCTATTTTAAATTGTAAGTCGCTCGGAGCACTTTGGTGGAGAGCAACTAATTAAGAAATAAAGTGATGATGATGATGATGATTATTATTATTCAGACAATTGAAGGTTGCTATAAGTTGCTGCATGTTGTATTCTGTGGTTGTTTTTATATTGTTTGAAATGTTTTTTATTAATTTTGTTGTTATATTTTAACCTTGTTGAATCTCAGGCTTGTCCCCGTGTAAGCCACTCCAAGTCCCTTCAGGAAGATGGAGGTGTGGTCCAAAATTATTGTTGTTGTTGTTGTTGTTGTTATTATTATTATTATTATTATTATTAATAATAATAATAATATTAAACAGGTTCTTCTCCAAAGAGGGAGAAAGGATATGGCATTGTTTGGATGAATGAGGATGAATGAATGTGTATGTGTAATGTGAATGCAGAGTAAAGTGGTAATTCCTCTTTGTTTGTTAGCCAATGTAACTGTAGGTTGGTTGTGGATTCAATGTAGTTACATAGAATCTGTATGTCTATATGTCTTAATGTTGTACTTTGTGTAAATGTAAAAGTTCTGATACCCTTTCTCTTACTCAAAAAAAAAAGAACCTATGCTTTAAAGTTATTGAAAAGTTATTCATAACAGATACAGAAAAGCCTTCCTGGCAGAATACAAAGGTTTGATAGATATTGAGTCCCACTCAAAATTGCATTCAGGACAGCAAAATGACATTTCCTTGGCTGTCCCTCTGTAACCTATTGGACTTTTCCAGTCTCCAATCTATGGCTGCTCTTCCAATGCTCTCCTGCTCCTATTTACTTACGATTGAATGAATTAGCTCTGGTATTCTTCTAGTTTCAGGTCAGTTGATGAGCATCTCTGCCCCATTTATTCCAGTGCATATGACAAGCAAGCCCAGGGTCAAGCAATGAGTCGTAAATATATTTTCCTAATGCACTGTGGTTGTGTTAATACAGTGATCTCTGTGTTGCCAGTCATCCACCATATTGATGAGATTAGCTGGTAATTAAAAACTCAGCCAAGCCATGCAGAAGGGAGAATGACTCAATTAGTAGAATGTCATTGAATTTAATTTACTTTACTTACCACCAATTTATTCTCTAATGAATTAGAAAGGAAGAATAGGACACCTTCATTGGGAGATCTATAGGCTTCAATGCTCAAATAGAATCATAGAATCAATGAGTTGGAAGAGACCCCAAGGGCTGTCCAATCGGACTCCATTCTGCTATGCAAGAATATGCAATCAAAGCCTTCCTCACAGATGGCCATCCAAAGAACTCCACCACAGGCTTCTCAGACAGCATATTCCACCATCAAACAGCTCTTTCTAACATTGTGTGTATCTATACATCTATATAAATAAAAATGTAATGTTTGTTTGTGGGATTAACAGAACTCAAAAACCACTGGGCGAATTGACACCAAATTTGGATACAAGACACCTCTCTAGCCAACGAGTGACCATCACTCATAAAAACACTGAAAAACAGAGTGGAAGAGACTTAAAAACATAATAATAATAATAATAATAATAATAATAATAATAATAATAATTACATTACAACACATGCGCAAAACCACACACACACATATACACAAATATACACACACACATATACACACACAAAGCACATATACACAGACTGGGCCAGAGCAACGCGTGGCAGGGGACGGCTAGTAGATATAGCCGTGTAAGAAGCAAATTGAAAATACAGTTATAATATATAAAAACCACAAAGTTAAAAACTTGGCATTATGCTAAATTCCCCTTGACCAGAAGCTGGCCATTTCAAGTGCATCTGGTGTCGCTGTAAGAAGTTCTTCTATTGTGCATGTGGCAGGGCTCAGACCACATTGTAGTAAGTGGTCTGTGGTTTGCTCTTCTCCACACTCACATGTCATAGAGACTATACCCCCATTTCTGAAGGTTGGCTCTGCATCTCGTGGTGACAGAGTACAGCCTGTTCAGTGACTTCCAAGTTGCCCAGTCTTCTGTCTGCCGAGAGGGAGTTTCTCATCCAGTCTCAGCCACTGATTGAGGTTCTGGGTTTTAGCCTGCCACTTTTGGACTTGCTTGATGAGGCCTTCTTCTTTGTAGATCTTAGGAAATTCTTTCTTGATAAAAGTCATTAGCATGCTGGCTGTTGGTGAAAACAAAAGAACAGCCTGCCTCGGGGGAGCATGCTTGCTCCATCAATGTTTAACATTTACACAAATGTATTGTCGAAGGCTTTCATGGCCGGAATCACTCAGTTCTTGTGGGTTTTTTCGGGCTATATGGCCATGTTCTAGAGGCATTTCTCCTGACGTTTCGCCTGCATCTATGGCAGGCATCCTCAGAGGTGAGGTCTGCTGGAGCTGGGAAAAAAGGGGTTTATATATCTGTGGAATGACCAGGGTGAGACAAAGGGCTTTTGTAAGTTGGGCTAGGTGTGGATCATTTACACAAATGATCAGCCACTGCCAGAAGGGACAGAGAGTTTCATCTATGCTGACGATTGTGCCATCACTGCTCAAGCAGGGAGCTTTGAAATGGTTGAACAGAAGCTCTCCAAAGCTTTAGGTGCTCTTACTGCCTATTACAGAGAAAACCAGCTGATTCCCAATCCATCTAAATTGCAGACATTTGTTTTTCATCTTAAGAACAGACAAGCATATCAAGTTCTGATGATTACCTGGAAAGGAATCCCACTGGCGCATTGCAGCACACCAAAATACCTGGGAGTTGATCTGGATCATGCTCTGACTTATAAGAAGCACTGTTTGAATATCAAGCAAAAAGTGGGTGCTAGAAATAATATCATACGAAAGCTGACTGGCACAACCTGGGGATCACATCCAGACACAGTGAAGACATCTGCGCTTGCGCTTTTCTACTCTGCTGCTGAGTACGCGTGCCCAGTGTGCAATACATCTCACCACGTTAAAACAGTGCATGTGGCCCTTAATGAGACAAGCTGCATTATCACAGGATGACCGCCCTACACCACTGGAGAAATTATACTGTTTAGCTGATATTGCACCACTTGATATTTGCCAGGAAGAAGCAGCCAGCAATGAAAGGACCAAGACATTGATATCTCCGGCCCATCCTCTGTTTGGATATCAGCAAGCATGCCAACACCTTAAATGAAGAAACAGCTCTTTCTAATGTTTAGATGGAATTTCTTTGCTTTGCTTTGACTTGAGTATTAGCTCTCACCAAGTGAGTGTAAGCATGCAAAGATTGCTAACTCCAACAATAGTAGTAGCAGTGGTGGTTATATCATTAACACTATCATCGGCATATGAATTAAGAACAAGGACAACTGCAATGTCTAGCTGCAGTGGCCAAAGGCATTCCTGCATCATCTTGCATAACCAACCAGACGCATGCGTATCGTCTTGAACACGACTGGGTTTGACAATTAGGGCAGCATTGCTGGTTATGACAACAGGGTTCTCTGCTTGGGAACGCTCCACGCTCTTGTTATGTTCTGAGCCTCTCAGTTCTGCCACTAAGTTTTAAAGCATTAAGAGAATCGCCATGGTGATAAGCTGATTTATAAAGCGTTGATATTTTAGAGATAAAGAGGGATGCAGGGAAATGTTATCGCCACTCAAGAGTTGTGACAACCATGTCAGGCTGAATGCATGCAATTTTCTTGACAAAGCGGGTAGCAAAATAATCAGCGATTGCCGCACCTTTGGTGGTGAGGGGGTGGCGGGGGCTGGTGAAGAAGTAATAATACAAGTGTGCCAAAGTAAGGGAGAGTTGGAAGAAGGGAGAACCACAGTCATGGAGTGAGGAAGGAAGGGAAGAGCTCGGAAAAAGTGGAAATCTAGTTGTGGGGGGAGAGAAGGCATGAAGGCAGGCGTGGGCAAAGTTTGGCCCTCTCTCCAGGGGTTTTGAACTTCGATTCCCAGAAATGCCAGCCATCTTAAAGCTGCTAGGAATTGTGTGAGTTGAAGTCCAAAACACCTGGAGGGCCAAAGTTTGCCTATGCCTGTGTTAAGAGGAAGCAAAACTGCCTGCTATCATTTTTTTCTCACCAATTACAGAATCAGAATCGTAGCGATCACACAGACCATCCTGTCTAATCCCCTTCTGCCATGCAGGAAAAGCACAATCAAGCAGCCATCTGTTTCTAAGCCTCCAAAGAAGGAGTCTTTGCTAGATTCCGAGGCAGAGAGTTCCCCCATTGAACAGCTCTTCAGATAGAATCTCATTTCTTGTCATTTGAACCCATAGATCCGAGTCCTAGTCTCCAGGGCAGCAGAAAACAAGCCTGCTCCTTATGACATCCTTTCACATATGTATACATGGCTCTCATGGCTCCTTCTCTCAACCCTTTCTTCTTCTGGCTAAACAGACCCAACTCCTTAAGACGCTCCTTGGAGGGATTATTCATGGTCTCTAAACCTTTGATCCTTTTAGTTGCCCTCTTCCTCTGGGCACCTTCCAGTTTAAAGTCAATGTCTCTCTTAAACCATGGTGCCCAGAATTGGACACAGTGTAAATCCAGGTGAAGAGGTCTGATCAAATCGGAATGGAGAGTAACCATGACTTCCCTCCATCTAGATCAGCATTTCTCAACCTGTTGGGACCCTGGCTGGGGGGTTGTGAGGGGGTTTCAGAGGGGACACTAAAGATCATCAGAAAACATATATTGCTGATGGTCTTAGAGAAGACCATGGCAGAGAAGGCTGAAGAAGATCTCTTTGGCAGAGAAGGCTGAAGAAGATCTCTCCGCCTGTCCTTCTTTTTCTTTTTGGAAATAGACTGCGAATCCTCCCACCAAAAGCTCTCCTCTTGCTGTGATTGGCGAGCCTCTCAGCTGGTCTCTCAGCCAAGGGGAGGGCTGTTTCTGAGACTCCAAGCGGGGGAGGTGAGAGCAGGTGTGCTCGGCACATGGCAATGATATTGAGCTTGAATTTGGAGGCTCCCACCCACGAGAGAGGAGCCCTCAGACCCACCAAAGAGGATCCAGAACCTTGGCCAGCGAAGAGGAAGGAACCCAGAATTTTCCCAGAATTTTCTCAAATAAATCTCACCAAGGTTGAAGAAAAGCCACCAAGTTGTTTATTGCGATCCAGCTGGATAGGATGTCAAACCGCGATAGTTCGTCAGGAGAGACATGGAAGCAGTACATTTTGGTACATTTTTATAAAAAACAGAGCTGTCAAAGTTAAAATTTCCCACCTCCCGCCCCTCAGCCAGCTTCTTTCTCATTGGTTGTCGTTAACAGCTGGGGAGGAGGCACGGCCGGCTTGCCTGAACCTCCACCAATAAGAAAGCCAGCGCCGCTTCCGGCCTGCAGCCAATGAGAGCGGAGGAGGCAGTCCTTGGGCAGAACAATGAAAAGAATGTCCAGGTGATTGAGTTAGGCTGTTTTAAGCTGTCCAAACGTCCAGCGATAGATCTATGAAAAGATTCCTCAAAAGCCGGTTTAGTCTCTTGAAAGGATGAGATATGCAGATGTGGCTGGCATGATCTCCTGGCCCTTGTTTTTCCCCGGCCACAGATATGAGTCCATTGTGTAATATATATGGTTTCCTCAGTCCATGGAGAAATGATAAAAGGGAAGGAAATGGGAACATCCTGACTTCTTTTGAAAGCAGGGTACCCTTTGTTGAGAAATGACTGGTTTTTCCAGGTGGCCCCCCTCTTGCTCCGAGACTGGGGTGGGCCAAGGTATTATCATGCAATTAGTCCTTTGTTCAGATCCTGAATCAATAGGGAAAAGCCTTGGGGAAAATATTACCCAAGGTTGTTGATATGCTGAAGATAGGCTTCCTTATATTTTCATATATAGACATACGCACAGGGGTCAGGGAGATACATAAGGAATAATAAGACATAAAGGGAATTTCATATACCCATCCCACCCACCAGAGTCCAAAAGAAGAAGAAAAGTCCATAAGCATAAAATCATAACATCCCTTGATCATGAGAAGGGAGTCCATAGGGCTTGGGGAAAGTTCCATAAAGTTGGCAAAGTTCCTTGAAAGTTTGAGAAAGTTGTCCAAAGTTGTAAAATCCAGAAAAGGCAAGTGAAGAAAGGTGTCCCAGTGTCCATGGAGTCCTCATAATCGTCCACCAATGCTGAAGATCAAACTCTGGGGCAGGCATGTAGCCGGGGGGGGGGGGGGGGGAGCTTGGGGGGCTTCAGCCCCCCCCCCCCCAAATTCTCATGGTGGTTCGCGAAAAGGCCTTACTGGTGCATTATTTAAACTGTTATTTTTATTCATATCATGATCTGATCACCATACTCAATATATCCCATATGCATGGGGGAATTGGGGTAATGATACAAAAGGTTTGCTAGGCTAGACCCTCTTTCACTCAGACTCAGCCCCCCCCCGAAACTCAGCCCCCCCTGAAAATCTTTTAACCCCCCCAAAAAAACAAAATCCTGGCTACGGGCCTGCTCTGGGGGAGAACTACAGATCCGTTCACACCAAGGACCAAGGTGGCCCTCCGACATCTTAGGGGTTCCATGGGTTGACCGCGACAGTTCCCCAGGTTCATCAGGCTCTTTGGATATCCACAAAATGGTGGCAGCGAGGCAGCGTCTTCAGAAAAACATCTGGACTCCATGATATGGTTTTGGGGCAAAAAAGGGTTATTCCTGGGGCAGAAAGGACAGCGGAGTGAAACCGAGATAGCCATTAGTCCTTGAATTCTCCCAGGAGAAGATTGGCACAGTATTTGAAGCGATCCGTTAAATCGCGGATATGGGGGCCTGAGGGGTTTTCCATATCCGCGGTTTAAGGGAATGCAGTTTCGGCCTCCCCGGAATGCAAGAATCACATCCCTGGAGGGCTGGCAGCCATCTGCCGCCCGGGAGAGGAAAAATTTATTGGAAGGAAAGTTTGAGGCAGTAAAAGGACACAATGTAACACTATGGAGAGGGAAAAGTTACAAATAATTGATACATTTTATTGGGGGGATTATTTACAGTGTTAGGAAGGGGGAAAACCAAAGAAATGAGAAGACTTCTGAGTTGCAGCTGCTGCTGTGGCCACGTTCATGCAGTTGGCCCAAGCGGGGCATTGTAGAACTGTGGAGCTCACTGCTGCAGGTCAGATCAGCTTGAAGGCAGGGAGCTCCTCGTTCGGTCTCAGCAGCATGGTGCGCATGTGTGGGCGAGGAAGAGTGTGCGAGGCTGCAAGTCCCTTCAAGGCATTGGGGTTCTGTGTGGGAAGTTTGGCTCAATTCTATTGTTGGTGGGGTTTGGAATGCTCTTTGATTGTAGGTGAACTGTAAATCCCACCAACTACAACTACCAAATGTTAAAGTCTATTTTCCCCAAATTCCATCAGTGTTCACATTTGGGCATATTGAGTATTTGTGCCAAGTTTGGTCCAGATTTATCATTGTTTGAATACACAGTGCTCTCTGGATGTAGGTGAACTACAAATCCAAAACTCAAGGTCAATGCCCACCAAACTTGTTGGTCAGTGTGGGAGTGTGTGTTGGTGATTCTGTTGCAATTGTATGTGGTTCTTCCATCTCCAAATGGAAATATCAGTCCATCTTTTGAAGTCTTATTTTTGCATTTTACTAAAAAAGACATTAGAACTCTGCTGTGTTTGACGTTGATTAAAACAGAACTGCCTCTTGTTTCCTTGCTTTGCTTTAGAAGAGTGTAACAATGGACCAACAAAGCCACGTTGCAGTTTTGCTTGATGAAGCCAATCTCCCTCCTGCAAACATCTGAGCGGTTTTCACTCTGTTAAAGCAGGAATTAAAACAAAACACTATCAAGCTTTCCAAAACCCCATTGTTGCCGCAGACAAATGCTTCTGATAGAATTAATAGACTTATGCTTTGTTCTTATCCCTTTTCTTGTCCTCGCTGTCCTCAGATGGCTTTATTTATTTATATGTGTTTCGTGCACTGATCTCTCCTCTTCTTTCCTCTTTTTGTTTTCAGTTTGCACAAAAATAAAAAACAACTCACTATTTAAAGAGTGTATTCTCTTTTCTCCAAATACTTTCAGTCTTTTGTTTTAAAAAGAAAACGTGGCACTTGGCACAAAGTCTTTACAAGAATAATGGATTTTAAGGTGGGATCTCCCTGCTCCCACAGGTTTGGAATGCATCTGTCCAGCATGTCTGTTCCCTGCTGTCCTTCCCTAGTATTGGGCCCTCCAATAGTATTTCCTAGTATTGGGCCCTCTGGGAGTTGGAACTCCAACTCCCATAATCCTCTAGCCAGCATGTGTAGTAGCCAGGCTGGGTGGGAGATTTCATGGACTTTGGTCCTTTCCCTTGCAGGAAACGTGCCCTGAGATGGGCCACACGCCCCTGCTCAATTTTACAGCATTCTTGAAGTTCTCATTGCATATATGTCATTTGAAAAGGAGAAAGAGAGCTCCTTGAAGCTTCCCCAAGATAGACCGTATTTCACTAAGGCACCACTGAATGTGAGGTGCACCCCATTTTTGTAATTGCTAGATTTTCTCTGCATGTACAGTATATATATATATATATGGTTACACTGCTGCTTTACGGTTCAATCTGTCTTGTGGGGTGAGGAGGGAGTGTGAAAAATCCCGTTACTGGTATGTCTGCATGAGTCTATTTTACTAAGTCTGTGGACCCTTCGGGGATTTTAGGAAGTGGCACTTAGCTCAGCCAGATGGTAATGTTTTTGTGTGGTTACAATGTGGCTTTACAATGCAATCTTTGTTGTGGGATGTGGATGGAGTGTGAAAAGACCTGCTAGTGAGCTGTCTGCATGAGTCTGTTTTACTAAGTCTATGGACCCATTGGGGATTCAGAAAGTAGCTCTTAGCTCAGCCAGATGATAAATATTTTTTTGTTACAATGTGGCTTTACTATGCAATCTTTGTTGCTGGATGAGGAGAAAGTGTGAAAAATCCCTCTAATGCTCTGCCTGCCTTTATTTCTTTACATTTATTTACAGTATCTATACCCCACTTTCTCACCCCAAAGGGGACTCAGAGTAGCTTACAGAATACACATACGGCAAATATTCAATGCCAATTATACAATTAACAAGGACAGACAACACAAACAGAGGTAAAGGTGGTTTTTCCCATCTTATTTCCAGCATCTTGGAGGCTGTGCTCAACTTGAGCCACAGGGAGGTGCTGTCGCTCCATCTTCCATGCTGAGTTTTCCTCCGATCTATGTCCTTTTTTAAAAGGTGCTTTTTATTACCTCCCCACTAAAAGCAGTACCTATTTTATCTACTTGTATTTCTGCTTTTGACCTGCTAGGTGGACTGGTGAGCTGGGGCTAACAGCGGGTGCTCACCCCACCTGGGCTCAAACTGCTGACCTTCCGATTGGCAGGATTTTTCTGCAGCACAGCGCTTTCACCTGTTGTGCTAAGCCCGGCACCAGAGTCTATTTTGCTAAATTTGTGAGCCAGTTGGGAATTCAGGAAGTGGCTCTTAGCTCAGCCAATTGTAAATAGCCACCTGGCAAAGGTTGAGGACCAAATGGTGGGGGATGGCAGAGCCATTGGGGCCAGGACCCTTCCTCCCTTTCTTCTCCTTGTGTCTCAAAGGTAAGGCAGTTTTAAAAACAAAAACTGCCAAATATAAGGTGCCGTCAACTCTAAGACACATCCCATTTTTGAAACCCCTTAAATGTGAAAAAGTACTCTCTAGATTTGATGAAATATGGTACACCCCCCCCCCCCCTTAAATCAAGGTGGGTAAGCAATGCCCTTCTAAAACAAAAGAAAGTGGATGTTGATTTCCACTCATGTTCATTTTCAGGTCTGAGCATGAAACCATGGTGGTTCTGGGGAAAGAGAATTGAATTGGCCCCAAAGCAATTGTCTTTAATATGTTCAGAGTGAGCCTTATAGTTTTAGCAATAACTAAACCAAAGCGAACCAAAGGCTTTCATATTTCTAGAGGGAATGGTGAAAACTCACTCAGTGTGAGAGTGAAATTGAGCAATTTAGAGCCGTTGTGGATAGTGAGATCCAGGCCACTAGGCCGCTGTGAGCAGAGCCTGGCGAGATGAAGAAGCCAATATTCCAGAATAAATCTCACCAAGTTGAAGAAGAAGCCACCGAGGTATTTATTCAGTCAGCTGATAGTGATGCCAGCCTGTGGTATCCTGACAAAGAAAGCAAAGAAAGAGAACATACATAGCAAAACCCAGACATTTTATAGACATAAATCCTGAGAATTCCCTGCGCCCACCCCAACTGGGGCCCACTTTGTCATGATTGGCTGAGTTCCTTTGATGTCATGGACAAGGAGGGATTCCCTGCAGAAACAGGACTGCAGTGTCTGCCAGCCAATCAGCAAAGGCCGAGCAAAGTTCAAATGCCTTTTGTAACATGGATTCCAGTATACAGTGTTCCCTCTCTACTTCACGCTTCACTTTTTGTGGACTTGCTGTTTCACGGTTTTCCTTCCTTGCTACTGACCGGGCAGAATCCTGGTTCTGTCACTGGGACCCGGCCTGGTGAGTAGCAAGCGAACAAAGGAGGGCAGGTGAGCGAGCGAGCGAGCGAGGGAGGGTCGCAAAGGCAGAAGCAGTGGCAGAAGCAGGAGCCTGGAAGAGGCAGCCAGGCTCTTGTTTTGCTGCTGCTTCTGCTTTTGCGGCCCTGCCTCCCTCGCTCACTCACCCACCCTCCCTCGCTTGCTACTTACCAGGCCAGGTCCTGGTGGCAGAACCAGGATTCGGCCTAGTGAGTAGCAAACAAGCGAGGGAGGATGGCAAAGAGGCTCTACTATATATAGCATCCCTACTTTGCGGATTTTCACTTTTTGCAGGTGGTCCTGGAACATAACACCTGTGATAAATGAGGGAACACTGTATTTGTTACCTGTATTTGTTACTTTTATATAAATAAAAATGTAATGTTAGTTTGTGGGACTAACATAACTCAAAAACCACTGGACGAATTGACACCAACTTTGGACACAATACACATATCAGGCCAATGAGTGACCACCACTCATAAAAACACTGTAAAACACAGCGAGGGAGACGTAAAAAGCCAAAAAAACAAAAATACATTACAACGCATGAGCAAAACCACATATATATACGCAAACACACATATATACAAATATATACACACACAAAACACATATACACAGACTGGGCCACAGCAACACGTGGCAGGGGATGGCTAGTAAATACATAAAATATAAGATATAATATCTTGTTTAAATGTACACAGCTCTAACATGGGAAGAGGTCCTTGTTGTTGTTAGTCCTTTTGCAAGCTAGCCAAGATTTAACGCCTTTTATACCATTCCAGCCTGGTGTCCTTGCAAAACTCCCTAATTATACATTCTTAATTGGGTGGGCAGGGGTAGTGGTACTCAATAACAATAGGAATCCAGAGAACTCCCCTTTTCCTTTGGAGGATCCAAACTCAGCCCCAAGATCCCCAGTTGCTGCTTGGTTGCAACAATAGGAAAAGAATCTTGTCTTTGTGCTTTGCTCAATGGCTTTTCAGAGGAATCTATAATAATAATAATAATAATAATAATAATAATAATAATAATACTTTATTTGTACCCCGCTACCATCTCCCCAAGGGACTCGGTGTGGCTTACATGAGGCCGAGCCCACAATACAACAATAAACAATAACAGCAATAATACAGAACAATAAATAAACTCATAAGCAAAAATAAGCAATAAACATTAACAATAACACGAGGCGTTTAAAAACCTATGGCTGGGCGAAATGTAATAATTTAAAAAGTTATTTAATTAAAAGAGTTAATGTTAGGAAACAGGATGATCAGAGAAGGTGGATGTTTGTTCTGAGGAATCAGGTCTCTTTTGACCTGCTTTCAGATGTTCGGTGTGTGTGTGTGTAGAGAGACAGAGATGAAGGAGCATTTTGCATGATCCACATTTTAAAGTTAACTAACCTAATTTGTGGTTTCTTGACAAATACTTGGATAGAAATATGGTAATCTTGAAGCCTGCACACGCCTCCAAATGTTTGGTGTATTTTTGGCTTCGAAATGCAGAGAAATGTGGGCCTAATTGGCACAGCTAGATACAAACGTCGGCATGCTAGGGGAAATTACGTATGGAAATGAACTGACATTTTCACGTATTTCAGAGAAAAGCAGAACATTCACTTAAGTGGAACCTGGCTTTATAACATTATACATGCAATTCCTTCCAGCCCTGTCCAGGAATTGCCGAGCTATAGGGCTGAACAGAGCCATCTGTTAACAATGCTGCTTAGATCAACCAGGGATCCTGGCCTGGCTTGCATACAACTTAATCATCAGGTTTATTTTGAGAATCGGGGTTCAGGGGAAAAAACAGCCTTTCTTGAAGGTCAACTAGAATATTTGCAGAAGCTGTTGTTGTTGTTGTTGTTGTTGTTGTTATTATTATTATTATTATTATTATTATTATTATTTGAAACACAACAAGATGAGTCCACAGCAAACAAGGTCAATCTGCTGGCTGTTGTATTGGAACACATGTCGGACACTTCCCAAGTGTCTAGGACAGTGTGATGTATCGGCAAATAATGCGTGCAGATCCCAGTAAGGTGGCCTTCTGCAGCTGGCAGATGGTAATTTTGTCAGTGCCAATTGTGTTCAAGTGCAGGCCAAGGTCTTTAGGCACTGCACCCAGTGTTCCCATCACCACTGGCACCACCTTTACTGGCTTGTGACAGAGTCTTTGCAGTTCGATCTTTAAATCCTTGTATTGCGTCAGCTTTTTCAGTTGTTCTCTATTATTATTATTATTATTATTATTATTATTATTATTATTATTGTCTGCACCCTACACCACTGGAGAAATTACACTGCTTAGCCGGTATTGCACCACCTGACATCCGCCGGGAAATAGCAGCCAATAGTGAAAGGACCAAGGCAGAGACATCTCCAGCTCATCCTCTGTTTGGGTATCAGCCAGCAAGTCAATGACTTAAATCTAGAAATAGTTTTCTAAGATCTACAGAGACACTCGCTGGAACACCTCAGCAAGCAAGAGTCCAAAAGTGGCAGGCTCAAACCCAGAACCTCAACCAATGACTGATACCAAATGAGAGACTTCCCCCTCGGCACACAGAAGACTGGGTGACTTGGATGGCGCTGAACAGACTGTGCTCTGGCACCATGAGATGCAGAGCCAACCTCAAGAAATGGGGCTACAGGGTGGAATCCACGACATGCGAGTGTGGAGAAGAGCAAACCACTGACCACCTGCTGCAATGCACCCTGAGCCCTGCCACATGCACAATGGAGGACCTCCTTGCAGCAACACCAGAAGTACTCCAAGTGGCCAGCTACTGGTCAAAGGACATTTAATCAACTACCAAACTCGCACATTTTGTATTTTGTCTGTCTGTTTTGTTCTGTTAGAAATGTAATACAGTTGACTGGTTGCCCTGACACGACAAATAAATCATTATTGGACTTCATTGCATGGAGGTGGAATTGGTACAAAAGCAGGGCCATCACCTGAAATACAATGTCCCCAGGGGAGCGTCTTGGAAGTCGCCAGTACTTGGTTCCCCAGTACGTAATAATAATAATAATAATAATAATAATAATAATAATAATAATTATTATTATTATTATTATTTCTTACCTGCTGCTCCTCACAACTCGACCAGGCTTTCTTCCACTTACTAATAGAGTTCCAGCCTTGCTTAATATCCTGTATATCCCGCAGGCTCCATCTACACCCTAGCCCTAACCCTCCCCCCTCCACAACCCCACCAATATTCAAATTTGAGCGTATCGGGTATTTGTGCCAAATTTGGTCCAGTGAATGAAAATACATGCTGCATCTCAGATATTTACATTACGATTGGTAACAGTGGCAAAATTACAGTTATGAAGTAGCAACAAAAATAATGTTATGGTTGGGGGTCACCAGAACATGAGGAATTGTACTAAGAGTTCGCAGCATTAGGAAGGTTGCGAAACTCTGCTCCAGGTGTTTTGGACTTCAACTCCCACAATTCCTAACAGGCTCAGGTCCTTTCCTTTCCCCCCTCAGCCACTTAAGCAGAAAAGGAGAAGAAAAGGAAGGCATCTGAGCAGGCCCGTAGCCAGGATTTTGATTCAGGGCGGGGGGAGGGGGGGCTAAGTTTGTTTCGGGGGGGCGGGCGGGGCGGCTGAGCCTGAGTGAAAGAGGGTCTACCCTAACAAACCTTTTGTATCGTTATCCCAATACCCCCTTGCATATGGGATATATTGAGTATGATGATCAGATCATGATATGAATAAACATAACAGTTTAAAAAATGCACCAGTAAGGCCTTTTCGCGAACCACCATGAGAATTTTCGGGGGGGGGGGGGGCTGAAGCCCCTCAAGCCCCCCCCCCCCCGCCAGCTACATGCCTGCATCTGAGGCTGTTAGGAATTGTGGGAGTTGAAGTCCAAAATACCTGGAGGGAGGGCTCAAGCTTTCCCATGCCTGATCAAACTGGAGCTTTGTCCAATACATGCCCCTATTGTGGTTGCCATGGGATCTCATTTGGCTATGTCCATATGTGGGTTTGCCTTTCTCCCTCCCTCCCGTGTAAATTGAAATAGGCCACCGAATATAAGGAACAATTTGTACTAGATATATCTGCAATTACCAACTCCGAATTAAACCTACATTCCTTCATGAATAATGTAGAAATGGGCCAGAGGAAAACCACGATAAGATCTTCAATCCATGTATTTTTAATTGTTTCATTATCTCAAAATTGGTGTGAATAGCCATGAATGCAGCGTGATTTTTTTTCTTAAAGAGCAAATGCAAGAAATGTGTGTTTTTTTTTAGGCCAGTTCACAAAAAGCTCTCGGAATTAATTTTGTGTGCTATGATCATAAAGAACGCAAGTGATTTTGTGGCAGTGGCACAAAGCAGGCCATTTGTATGCTAATAACGAGCAACTCTCGTTCATTTTGATGCCATTTTTATTTCATTTTAATGAACTGTAATGAATAAGAAACGGCTCCTTTTTTTAATGAAAGAAGGTGAAAGCCAAGGGAAGGATAACAGAAGATTGACAAGAAACCGTTGCTGAATAAAAATAAGGTGGGACTGAATGAGCGCCTCGTTCTGTTTAATTTATTAACGGTTTCAATAGCTGAGGGATCCCAAGACCTTGACAACTTAAACATCCCAAAAGCTGCTTTTGACATTCCCAGATATGTCGCTGAGTTATGCTTTCCCTGGAAGTGAAATACAGAAGTATAATTGTTGGATTACTGCTGTAATGATCAGATGGTGCTGGTTACCCATGAATTGCCTATTTGCCAAAGTCCAAAACTTCACTGCTTTGATGGAAAATGCAGAACCTGAGTGTTTCCTTTCATTGGTGATTCAGACAGAAGCCTCAGCTTTAGATCTCTGCTAAAAGGAATGCTTTCGGAGCAAAATGAAATGCCGTATTTCTTTGATTATAAGATGCCATCGGTTGTATGACTCACACTCATGCATACTACATTCTAGACTGGTAAAAATTTCATACAGGCATAATTTATTTGTTTTATTTATTTATTGTATCAGAAACGAAATGAGAATATTTATTTATTTATTTACAGTATTTAAATTCCGCCTTTCTCCCCCCGCAGGGGACTCAGGACAGACTACAATGCACATATAACATGGCAAACATTCAATGCAACATACAAAATATATATAGACAGACACAGAGGCAATTTAACATTCCAGCTGTGCCAAAGCTTTTCAGGCTTCATGAGGGTATGCTCGATTCCGGCTACAGGGGGAGCTGCCGCTTCACCGTCCATTGTGACACCAAGTCCTTTGATGGAGTACTTCCTCATTCTTCTGCACATTGCAGAAAGGTTATATGGCATCATAAATTAGTTAAATTAGCCTCCCCACGGTACCTAAATTTCCTGCTTGACAGATGCAACTGTCTTTCGGGCTGCATAGGTCAACAGCAAGCTAGACTAATGGCCAGAAGCTCACTCTGACCCGGGCTGGCTTTGCATTCATGAATACAGTTATAATGTATAGAAAAACCACTAACAAAGTTAAACTTGGCATTATACTAAAATTCCTTTGACCAGAAGATTACCACTTGGAGTACTCCTGGTGTCGCTGCAAGAAGGTCCTCCATTGTGCATATGGCAGGGCTCAGACTGCATTGTAGTGAGCAGTCTGTGGTTTGCTCTTCTCCACACTTGCATGTTGTTGGCTCCGCTTTGAAGCCCAATTTCCTAAGGTTGGCTCTGCATCTTGTGGTCTCAGAGCGCAGTCTGTTCAGTGCCTTCCAAGTCGCCCTGACTTCTGTGTACCCAAAGGGGGTTTCTCATCCGGCATCAGCCACTGATTGAGGTTCCAAATTCAGAGCCACATCCACTCTTTTAACATGGTGGGATGTAGTCCACACTGGGCATGCATATTCAGCAGCAAAGTCAAGGGCTGATGTCTTCACTGTCTCTGGTTGTGATCCCCAGGTTGTGCCAGTCAGCTTTCATATGATATTATTTCCAGCACCCACTTTTTGCTTGATAGTCAAGGATGCTTCTTGTAAGTCAGAGCACAGTCCAGAGTGACTCCCGGGTATTTTGGTGTGCTGCAACGCTCCAGTGGGATTCCTTCCCAGGTAACCCTCAGAGTTCAAGATGCTTGTCTGTTCTTAAGGTGAAAAGCACACATCTGTGTTTTAGATAGATTAGGAACCAGCTGGCGTTCCCTGTAATAGGCAGTAAGAGCACTTAGAGCAGTGGTTCTTAACCTTTGGGTTCTCAGGTGTTTTGGCCTACAACTTCCAGAAATCCCAGCCAGTTTACCAGCTGTTGGGATTTCTGGGAGTTGAAGGCCAAAACATGTAGGAATCCACAGGTTGAGAACCACTGACCTAGAGCTTTGGAGAGCTTCTGTTCAATTATTTCAAAGCTCCCTGCTTGAGCAGCGATGGCACAATCATCAGCATACAGGCCTGATAAATGCACATAATGTAAATGCTCATTGCTGTATCCAATTTAATTGGAGACAGAACTTGTACATTTACTTGTTTCTATTGTGTCTCCCAGAATCTCACAGCCAATATGATCAGTGACTATAGGACTCTGGATGTTGTAAGTCAAAAGTGGAACTTTCCCAAGCTCTGGACAGGGAGCAATAAAATAACAAGGAGAACATGTTTGTAGTATTAGTTACAGCGCTAAAGACAACCTAAGTTCAAATCCCACTGAAATCAAAAGCTTTCTATGGAACTTTTCCTTTTGGATTTGACTTGGAAAATACAGAGGGAGAGTGGCTCAAGGCAACAAGAAAAGAGTGTTGGATACTTTGGTGTTGTCTGCTTTCACAATATTGGAATATGGGGTCATCTAGTCAGGACAGAGAGCAGGACATTTCACAAGTTGGACAACAATGACCACCAATTTTGACAGCTTTGTAGACCAACATTTCTCAACCTGGGGGTCGAGACCCCTGGAGGGGTTGCAAGGGAGTGTCTGAGGGGTCGCCAAAGACCATCAGAAAATACAGTATATTCTGTTGGTGATGGGGGTTCTGTGTGGAACGTTTGGCCCAATTCTATTGTTGGTGAGGTTATGAATGCTGTTTGATTGTAGGTGAACTATAAATCACAGCAACTACAATGCCCAAATGTCAAGGTCTATTTTCCCCAAACTCCACCAGTGTTTACATTTGGGCATATTGAGTATTCATGCCAAGTTTGGTCCAGATCCATCATTGCTTGAGTCTAAGTGCTCTCTGGATGTAGCTGAACTACAACTCTAAAACTCAAGGCCACCAAACTCTTCTAGTATTTTTTGATAGTCATGGGAGTTCTATGTGCCAAGATTGGTTCAGTTCCGTTATTGGTGGAGTACAGAATGCTCTTTGATTGTAGGTGAATCCCAGCAACTCCCAAATGACAAATTTGGTTCAGTGGATGAAAATACATCCTGCATATCAGATATTTACATTACGACTTGTAACAGTTGCAAAATTATAGTTATAGTTATGAAGTAGCAACAAAAATAATATTATGATTGGGGGTCACCACAACATGAAGGACTGTATTAAGGAGTCACGGCATTAGGAAGGTTGAGAAACACTGTTGTAGATGAATTGAAATAAGCAAGGACTATCTCTCAATACCGGTTCTTGGAGACTATGGGTGGCAATGGTGTTGCTTGCCTATGGGGTTTTTATGGGGAAGCGAGTGGCTCCTGCGAGAGCAGAAGGCTTCACTAGATAGGTTTTCGTGTTATTTTGATACCAGTTTGTAACAAATTTAGGCTTGGATATGACATCCAACGGGAAGATAACTAACAGGAGAAAAAAGATAGCTTAGAAAATGAATAGAAGCATCCTGAGCTCCTTTCCTAGACTTCAGTTGACATATATTTTATCCTTGTAACACTGGCCTGTTCATGTGAAGTCCCATTTCTCCTTATTGTTCCAAAAACATCCCTTTCTCTTGACTTCCTTTTAATATCACCTTTACTTTTAGAAACAGAAGCCTTGTGCCTTTAAATCAAAAACCTTTAGAGTGGGAAATAAAAGACTTCTTTGAAAATGTAATGAAATACATTCAACGTCTACAAATAGGACTTGCTTTGGGATTTTTTGGTTTTGTTTCAACTTGACTGTGAAGATCTGGGAATCCTGGATGTCTGAGTGGAAAAGGCGATTCTTCTCTCCTTCCAACTGGCCTTGGATCAACCATCAAGTGGACGGCCTATGATGTCCAGCCCAGCAGAACGGCCAGAGGAGTTGGGCTAATCTTCAAAAAGGCATCCAGATGTCTGGAAAGCTTTCTACTGTGAAAGAGGCCCTCTGGCACTTACCACAGAGACTTTAATGTTCTAGTTAAGATAGGTACCTCTAGTTCAGGAGGTATATTTGTACATTCAAATGCTCCTCGCAAGAGAATATGCTCCAGTGGCATTCAATAAAGGAGGGACATGTGCAGATTAACCTGCTTGAAAGAGTGTGAGCATGGCTGGCCTTTCAATTGGTTCATATTGTAGTTGCTGATGCAGCAGGGTACTCAAACCTTTTCAGCCGTGGACCCCTTATTGAAGGAAGAATTTTTATGGAGTCCCAATAAATGTGTGTGTGTGTATTTCAGACATGGGTACAAACTTTTGGACATGGGTCACACTGCGTTTTAAGATTTGAGAGACGGACAGAAAAATAGAATATTTAAAATGAAGTGCATCTTTAGCCAACATAAACTTAACAGTATTTCAGTGGAAGACCCCAGGGGCCATCCAGTCCAACCCCCTTTATTCTGCTGTGCAGGATAATCACAATAAAAGCACCCCAATAGATGGCCACCCAGCCTTTGTTGGAAGAAGAAGAAGAAGAAGAAGAAGAAGGAGAAGGAGAAGAAGGAGGAGGAGGAGGAGGAGGAGGTGGTGGAGGAGGTGGTGGAGGAGGTGGTGGAGGAGGTGGTGGTGGTGGAGGAGGAGGAGAAGAAGAAGAAGAAGAAGAAGTGGAGGAAAAGCAGCAACCCCAGGGGAAGGCACAATCAAAGCACCCCCCAACAGATGGTCACCCAGCCTTTGTAATAACAATAAGGATGATTATAGGAGCAACCCCAGAAGCCATCCAATCCAACCGCCTTTTGTGATGCAGGAAAGGTACAATCAAAGCACCTCCAAGAGATGACCACACTGCCTTTGTAATAATGACGACGACGACGATGATGATAGGAACAACTCCAGGGTTATCCAGCCCAACCTCCTTCTGCCATGCAAGGCACAATTGAAGCAACACCAACAGATGGACACCCAGCCATTGTAATGTTGTTGTTGTTGTTGTTGTTGTTGTTGTTGATGATGATGATGATGATAATGATAATAGGAGCAACCCCAGAGGCCATCCAGTCCAACACCCTTCTACCATGCAGGAAAAGCACAAATCAAAGCTCCTCCAACAGATGGCCATTCAGCTTTTGTAATAATAATGATAATAATGATAGGAGCAACCCCAGAGATCATCTATATCCCATAGTGATATGTGATACAGGATGGGACGGGGGTTTTTTTGTGACTTTGTCAAGGAACCAGTGGTATAACTGTTCTTTCAGTCTTTCAGATCTGAAATGCATGCTGAGCGGTAATCGTAAGTGAAGGATGCGATAATCTTAATTAAATCACTTAGCAGCTTTTAATTATGCATATTTCCTGTAGTGCCATCTCCGTGAGGGGTGAAATGCTGCAAAGGTGCCATGTTGGATTCCCTGTGATAAATTAGCCTGAGTATTTCCTACCTGAGAGTGCCTTCCAGCCCTAGCTAAATAGAGGAAGCGTCCCTTCTTGTGCCTTCCTGAGCGTCATGAAATCATCGCAGCAGCAAGTGCGCTTGCCTGACATCTGTGCTAATGTCACCCGCTCCATTGCTGCTCAGTCGTTTTGCTCAACTTTGCACATGAATGCCTCTTTGACTCTGGCGGCACCAGAAGCAGCTGGCTGCAAGGTATCTTCCAGTAACTACGCATACCTATTTTTATAGTCTGCTATCACAATAATAAGACAAAACAGCTGTCTTACAAGCACTCTTCAATTAAAAAAAAAACATTCGCTCAAAGAAGATAATAGTTTTGTTTTAATGTTGTGGAATGTTTGGGAGTGTTCAAAGGCTTCCACATCATTTGCTCACTTAATAGGAACCAGAAGCGTCATCTCAATATCCAGTACAATTTAGGCTCCATTTATACTGCCATATAATGCAATTTGAAACTGCGATGTATGCTCAGTATAGACCAGGCATGAGGTCAACTTTGGCCCTCCAGGTGTTTTGGATTTCAACTTCCACAATTGTGGTAATTGAAGTCCAGAACACCTGGAGGACCAACGTTAGCCCATGTCTGCTGTAGACTCATATAATGCTGGTCAGTGCAATTAAACTGCATTATATGAGTCTACACTGCAGATCCAAACTGCATTATATGGTAGTGAAGGTGGGCTCTTAGAAGAGGTCCAGCAGCCCTGATAGTGTTGGAAATAACAACCTTCTTCAAACCTCCACTAGTAATTTGTTTATGTATAATCCTGTTTCACTCTTCTCGGGAAGATCATTTGTTTCTCAAAAAGGGTTATGATTATTCCAAATAGTGTGAATGCTAATTAATCTCCAAAAGGGTCACGCTTCCAAAGGCTTTGGGGATTCTGGTTTTCCAAAAGGTTATGATCGCAAAGGTCATCCTTTCCCCAAAAGATAGGAGGACTCTGGAGGTTTAGGTATGCAGCCTGAGGCACTTGAGTACAAATGAGCCATAGAATAGCACGCTCTCCCTTTCAAATCTGCATATGTATGAAACTGACAATGGCTGTGCTTTATGTCTGCGAGTCCTGCTGCTATTAATTCCGACTGGCAAAACCGGATGCATCTAACAT
Source organism: Anolis sagrei (assembly GCF_037176765.1). Classification (NCBI taxonomy): domain Eukaryota; kingdom Metazoa; phylum Chordata; class Lepidosauria; order Squamata; family Anolidae; genus Anolis; species Anolis sagrei. The sequence continues at coordinate 25,271,229 of NC_090034.1, read as the reverse complement.
GGCAAATAGATCACAAGAGCTTTGAAGCCCAACACACATTCTTTGAAAATGATTTTCTTCCGCTCCAATGAAAGATGAACAAGACACGGGCCTTGATTGAACCAGCTTGTTACATGACCCATGATAAAGAGCGGGGCCAACGGGGGCCGCGGAGAGGAGGACTCTGAAGGCTTTGAAGAGTTTCTTGATTCAAATGTGTCGTACGCTCAAGATGATCAGATGAAATGTCAACCATATTCCGTCCAAAATGAAATTCGGGACTTTTTGTTGTCTGTTGCATCTGCTGTTGTCATCTTTTGCTTGGCTGTTCTTCCAGATTGGAAGGTGGAAAGTACACACTTGTGTCTTGGCAGGGTTAGGCCTCAGGTGGTTATCTTTGTAATAGCTGGAGAGATCTTTCAGGGCATTAGGAAGTTGGTTTTAGACTGTTTCAAAGTCTTTTGCTTGTGTTGTTAGACCAAGAAAGCTGAAAGCATATCAGTGTAGAGGAATTGATACTGAAATCTGGTGAAAAGTCTTCAACAATCTAATCCTGATTCAGATGTTATATGTAAGATTATGATTTTTTAAAAAGTTAGGTGCAAAGTAACCTTGGGACTGGAAATAGACTTTTTAGTGACCATGACCTCACAACCTCAGTAAACAAAGAAAAAACACTAAAAATCTCTTTAGGCATATTTTCTTATCATTTTTTAACTTTCCATTGCAACTTATACTACATCTACCTCTACTACACACTTATACATGTTTTAATACCATTTTCTCCCCTCTTCCCCTCACCCTTATTTTATGCCCCATTCACCAGGACCAACCAATTATTTCACAAGTCTGAAATTTCATTGCTTCTGTTGCTGGCTTGTACTCCTTTCCCTCATTAAAGGTATACTCAATAAATTTTCCCCATATTTTCCAAAAATCTGTTTATTTCCATATTCCCTTTTTAATTTTAATATTGCAAGTTAGCTTATCATTCATAGCTATATTCCAAATTTCCTTGTAGTATTCTTCTAATTGAATTTTCTCCTCCCCCCCCCCCCCGGCCAAGTTTTTTGCTTTTTGCAATTTTGCTGCTGTTATTAAACTAGAAGCCAATTCTTTATTAAACTAGAAACCAATTCTTTCTCTTGTGAGGGAATTGTATTATCATGCATAAATAATAATGCTGATGTTGGTGTTATCTCTATCTCTATTTTTATTATTGCTCTTGTTTCTTTAAATATCCTTTCCCAATTTTTTGTATAATTTTACATGACCACCACATATGAAGATATGCCCCTATTTCCTGACAGCCTTGTCTCTTCTAATTCAGCATAAAGGCAATTGTTTCATCCAAAATGCTCTCTTGCGTGTGTGAGGACCTCATCACACTAGAGAATGAATCCACTTTAAATCCTGTTTCTGTCTCCTACAGAATTTTGGGGTTTGTAGTTTAGTGAGGCTGTTAAAGTCTCCTCCCTAAACTACAAACCCCAGAATTCTGCAAGAGGCAGAAACAGGATTTAAAGTGGATTCATTCTCTAGCATGATGAAGTAGTAAGTTTTCTTCCTTGCCCCCTACTTAAGTGCCAGTGTCTGTAATGCGAGACAGTTCTCACTCTGCATTTCAACAGACAGATGTAACAAAGACTCATTTCCAGATCTTCCTCATAAGCAGGATCTCTCCAACCAGATTTCTCCTTTCTATCTGTTGTTTGAAGCATTTAACAATCTGATAATCCTGTGAGCAATTCAGCGTAAAGGAAATGTTCCTTCATGCAACGCCTAATTAACTTACCAAATTCCTTGGTGAGGGCCAGTGCTTAGATGGGTTTTAAAAGGATTAGGTAGGTATATTCACAGCAGATAAATCCTATAAATGACTATTAGATGTTAGGCAGCTCAAAATGGAAATCTGATTAGCAGCAGTCTGCATCCGCATTGCATTTTTGGGGGGAGGAGGGGGGGGAAGAGGCACTGGCTATCGAAACAGGGACAGCTACCTATGTGTATTAGAGATTCGGGTGGGACACTACTGAATGTCATTGTTCAGAGCTTGGAATAAAATATTTTGTGAACATAGAATGTCTAAAGTTTATTATTTATTTATTTATTTATTTATTTATAATTCAAACTTATATGCCGCCACTCCCCTGGGGCTCGGAGCAGCTTACAAGAACAGGCTAAAATCTAACACAATTTAAAAACAATTAAAAACAATTTAAAAACCATGTAAAAACAACAATATCAGAGATCAAAGACCTGTCGAAACAGATATGTCTTACATGCCCTGTGGAAAGCAGATAGGTCCCGCAAGGCACGGACTTCAGGTGGCAGAGTATTCCAGAGTGATGGTGCCACTGCTGTAAAGGCTCTGCGTCTGGTTGCTGTTAGACGCAAGGTCTTGACACTGGGGACTTCCAATAGATCTTGGTCCTCAGAACGGAGGGATCTCTGGGGTTGGTAGGGGGTGAGGCGGTCCCTCAGGTACATCGGCCCCAGACCATGCAAGGCCTTAAAGGTGAGTACCATCACTTTGAAAGGGATCCGGTGCTCAATTGGTAACCAATGCAGCTGTAGTAAGATTGGTGTTATGTGGCATCTCATCGGAATTCCCGCAAGAAGCCGAGCAGCTGCATTTTGTACTAACTTGAGCTTCCGGATCACCGACAGAGGAAGGCCAATGTAGAGGGCGTTACAGTAGTCCAGTCTTGAGATGACCGTGGCCTGGATCACCGTAGCTAGGTCGTCCCTGGACAGGTAGGGGGTCAGCCGTCTAGCCTGCCGCAGATGAAAGAAGGCGGTCTGCTAACGGCAGAGACCTGGGCTTCCATCGTCAGCAGAGAGTCCAAAAGGACTCCCAGACTCTTTACCAATGATGATGGGCGTAGTGCCTCGCCATCCAGGGTAGGCAGCTGGATATCCCCACTGCCCGGTCGACCCAGCCATAGGATCTCCATCTTTGCTGGATTCACCCTCAACCTGCTGGCACGCAGCCATCCAGTAACGGCCTCAAGGCACTGATGAAAATAATCGGGTACAGAGTCTGGTCTGCCCTCCATCCTCAGCACCAGCTGAGTGTCATCAGCGTACTGGTAACACTCCAGCCCAAAACCTCGAACCAGCTGAGCAAGTGGTCGCATATAGATGTTAAACAACAGAGGGAAGAGAATGGCCCCCTGAGGAACCCCACAAGATAGAGGGGACCTCTCAGAGACCAGGCTTCCCCTTTCCACTCGCTGTCTACGGTTGTGAAGAAAGGAGGACAGCCAATTTAAAGCTGTCCCCCTGACTCCAGCAACAGCAAGGCGGTGGGTCAAAAGATTGTGGTCGACTGTGTCAGATGCTGCTGTGAGATCCAATAACACAAGCAGCGCCGACCCGCCCTGGTCAAGCTGGCATCGAAGGTGACCCGCCCTGGTCAAGCTGGCATCGAAGGTGATCCGTGATGGAGACCAGCACAGTCTCTGTCCCATGCCCCATTCTCTGATAGAGCAATGGGTAAACCCTTGTGCCAGCTGAACAGCTGACCAAAAAGTCAGAGGTTTGAATCCAGCGAAGGGGTGAGCTCCCGTCTATCAGTTCCAGCTTCCCATCCGGGGACATGAGAGAAGCCTCCCACAGGATGGTAACACATCTGGGCATCCCCTGGGCAACGTCCTTGCAGATGGGCAATTCTCTCATACCAGAAGCGACTTGCAGTTTCTCAAGTTGCTCCTGACACACACACAAAATATATAATTCAGATTGCTTACTATATTGTATATGGGTGTATTGGTATGCAGTTTTCCTTAACTCTGTGTTGTGGGAGGGACTGCAGACCATGTGATCAGATCTAGGACTATTCAGATCTCAGACTCCATTACACTCTCAGACTGTACAGACTTTCTCAGAACAGAGAGATACTTTAGACCAGGGGTCCTCAAACTAAGGTCCGGGGGCCGGATGCGGCCCTCCAAGGTCATTTACCCGGCCCTCGCTCAATGTCAACCTAAGCCTGAAACGACTTGAAAGGATACAACAACAATAATCCTATCTCATCAGCCAAAAGCAGGCCCACACTTCCCACTGAAATTCTAATAAGTTTATGTTTGTTAAAATTGTTCTTCATTTCAATTGTTGTATTGTTTTTAAGTGTTTTTTTGCACTACAAATAAGGTATGTGCAGTGTGTATACGAATTAATTCACGTTTTTTTTCAAATTATAATCCGGCCCCCTAACAGTTTGAGGGACTGTGACTTGGCCCTCTGTTTAAAAAGTTTGAGGACCCCTGCTTTAGACTTTGGACTGTTAAGATTCTAAGAAAGATGCCCTGCGTTACCTGCACAGAAAAACCACTTCAAATCCTGTGACTGGACTGATAAGCAATGCACCTGTATGCTGAATACATGAAGTTTATGAGTAAACCAGATATGTTAGTTTTAATGAAGACTACTGATTTTTGTCTCTTAAGAGTATGATTTAAACCAAGATGTTTTAAGGGAGAGTAGGTATTTTTGGGCAACTGAAAAGAACACTTCTGAAACTCTCCTGTTTTTGTGCATTGGCATAATCTCTGTTCCTAACAGTTCAGAGACAACCAAGTTTATCAGTCCAACAGCTGAGATACCTGCTTGCCTTGTATGAATACTAGTGGATATTTACCACGAAGGAGAAGGTTGACTCAAGTGAGTTTTTAACTCTTCTCAGCAGGCCCGTAACCAGGATTTCGATTTGGGGGGGGGGGGGGGGCTGAGTCTGAGTGAAAGAGGGTCTACCCTAGCAAACCTTTTGTATCATTACCCCCATACCCCCATGCATATGGGATATATTGAGTATGGTGATCAGATCATGATATGAATAAACATAACAGTTTAAATAATGCACCAGTAAGGCCTTTTCGCGAGACACCATGAGAATTTCGGGGGGGGGGGGGGCTGAAGCCCCCCAAGCTCCCCTCCCCCCCGGCTACATGCCTACTTCTCAGGAAGATCATACTTTACAAAAGGTTACGACCTCTAGCAAGGTTGTGCCTTTCCAAAAGGTTATATTTATTCAATATAGTGTGAATGCCAATTTACCTCCAAAAGGATCATGCTTCCAAAAGCCTGTAGAAATTCCTGTTGTTTCCAAAAGGTTATGGAAAAGGTTATGAATGCAATTTTGCAAAAACATTTATAAATTTACAATTTCTGTAGCAGAATGTCATCCGGTCAACATTGCCCCGTGACACTTGGTTCCACTCTGCTTTCATTGGAAATTTCTCCGAATGCACTGTGGAAAACGGCTTCCTTTCCACGCCCACCCATTAGATCTGTTTGTGTCCTCTGAAGCAAACGGATACAAGATCTTGTCTGATAAATAGATACCAGGGGAGAACATCTCCTTCTTTGGAACAAAGTAGATGGGATGGACAGGAAAGCTCTCGGCTGATTCCTGCCTAGCAGTGCCACACTTTGCAGAGATTTATTTATTTATTTATTTTTATTTATCGTGTCAGGGGCAACCAGACCATTGTATTACATTTCTAACAGAACAAAACAAACAAACAGATAAAAAAAAACCACAAAGTTTGCAAACTTGGTAGTTGATTAAATGTCCATTGACCAGTATCTGGCCACTTGGAGTGCCTTTGGTGTTGCCACAAGGAGGTCCTCCATTGTGCATGTAGCAGGGCTCAGGTTGCATTGCAGCAGGTGGTCTGTGGTTTGCTCTTCTCCACGCTCGCATGTCATGGATTCCACTTTGTAGCCCCATTTCTTGAGGTTGGCTCTGCATCTCGTGGTGCCAGAGCGCAGTCTGTTCAGCGCCTTCCAAGTGGCCCAGTCTTCTGTGTGCCCAGGAGGGAGTCTCTCATCTGGTATCACCCACGGATTGAGGTGCTGGGTTTGAGCCTGCCACTTTTGGACTCTCGCTTGCTGAGGTGTTCCAGCGAGTGTCTCTGTAGATCTAAGAAAACTATTTCTTGATTTAAGTCATTGACGTGCTGGCTGATACCCAAACAAGGGATGAGCTGGAGATGTCACTGCCTTGGTCCTTTCACTACTGGCTGCTACTTCCTGGCAGATGTCAGGTGGTGCAATACCAGCTAAACTGTAATTTCTCCAGTGGTGTAGGGCGCAGACACCCTGTGATAATGCGGCATGTCTCATTAAGAGCCTGTTTTAGCGTGGTGAGATGTGTTCCACACTGGGCATGCGTACTCAGCAGCAGAGCAGCATAGCGCAAGGGCAGATGTCTTCACTGTGTCTGGTTGTGATCCCCAGGTTGTGCCAGTCAGCTTTCGTATGATATTGTTTCTAGCACCCACTTTTTGCTTGATGTTCAGGCAGTGCTTCTTGTAGGTCAGAGCATGGTCCAGAATGACTCCCAGGTATTTGGGTGTGCTGCAATGCTCTAGTGGGATTCCTTCCCAGGTAATCCTCAGAGCTCGGGATGCTTGCTGTTCTTAAGGTGAAAGGCACATGTCTGTGTTTTAGATGGATTAGGGATCAGCTGGTTTTCCCTGTAATAGACAGTAAGAGCACCTAGGGCTTCGGAGAGCTTCTGTTCAACCATCTCAAAGCTCCCTGCTTGAGCGGTAATGGCACGATCATCAGCATAGATTAAACTCTCTGTCTCTTCTGGCAGTGGCTGGTCATTTGTGTAGATGTTGAACATGGATGGGGGCAAGCACGCTCCCCTGAGGCAGGCCATTCTTCTGTTTCCGCCATCTGCTTCTCTGGCCCTGAAACTCAACAAAGAAGCTCCTGTTTTGTAGCAGGTTTCTTATGAGGCGGGTGAGACGGTAGTCCTTTATGATATTATACATTTTTCTCAGGAGGAGGCGGTGGTTTACAGTATCATAAACCGCTGACAGGTCTTTGCAGAGGTGATGGGACTTAATAAGAGATTCATACATCCCCCTATAAATAAACACAGTGGATGGAAATGCCACTGCTACTGCTGCCAAACCACATGGCCTATAAAAGGTGTAATTTTGCTTTCCCTTTCACCGAAATGCACTGATTAACTTGATGCTTGTCAACTAGGTGATGAATTCAGAAGGAATCAAACCTCTGTCCCACATTCATGGTACATTTTGCGCTCCCTGTTGAACATTTATTTTTGATCTTCCTTGCAAAACGTCATCCCTCCACCCCCATATCTATCCTAAGTGTTCATCCCGGGTCTGTTACACAAGTACTTAACAATGAATTAATTAGCACTTTAATGGACGCCTCGTTCCCATTAGTTAAGATCTAATTTGACACTAATTCTCTTTGGGTGGGTGGGAACCTCTTTAGTACTAACTCACATAATGGCTTCTGAAAGTCCTAGAGTAATTAGGGAGGTACATTGGAGGCGCTTCCAGTTAAAAGGAACAGCAAAGAACAGCTTCCTCTCAGCTGTTGCGTATGTCCCCCAAGATTTCACAACAAGCAAGGAATCATAAATCAGCTATAGGGAATCTATTTGGCCTTGTAGAAAAGGTAAAGGTTTCCCCCTGACATTGTCCAGTCGTGTCCAACTCTGGGGGTTGGTGCTCATCTCCATTTCTAAGCCAAAGAGCCTGCGTTGCCCATAGACACCTCCTAGGTCATGTGGCCAGCATGACTGCATGGAGCACCAATACCTTCCCACCAGAGCAGTACCTATTGATCTACTCACATTTGTATGTTTTTGATCTGCTAGGTTGGCAGAAGCTGGAGCTAACAGCGGAAGCTCACCCCGCTTCTCGGATTCGAACATCCGACTTTTAGATCAGCAAGTACAGCAGCTCAGCACTTTAACCCACTGCGCCACTGGAGGTTTGATTCATGTCAAATTGGTGCCTGAATGGCTGTGGCTCCCAGTATCCCTCACTATTGGCTGGTTGGGGCAAGGCAACAGCATCCGTAGAGCTGCATTTTCCCCAATCGTATTGAGTTTTTTTTACATAAAAGGAAGGCTCCAAGTGTGCTTTATTTTTCTCAGCTGAACACACAGCCAGACAAACAAACAACAGATTAAATTAGAACTCTGAAAGAACTACAATGCGAGCTAATGCAGTCAGTACGGGAATAGGCACGGAAAATGCTGCCGTAGCAACAAGGAGGCCCCTAATTTTAATATTTCAAGGGCAGCTCACGTCTCAGGCTGGTGCCCAAGAGAACCTTCTCTTCCAACGAAAACATGCATTCCAGACTTGGCATCAGATGTGTGGAAAAAAGAGTTAGGAAGGCTAAGAATGTGATGCATTAAAAGTGTGCCTTTTATGGGTGATAATTGGGGTGGGATGGGGAGATCTTAGGGAGTCAGGAGTCACAGCCTGACATACCGTTATCATTCATGAACAGGATGCCAACTGGCAGATAGGTTCTCTCACTCTCCTTCTTTTTGCTTAGCAGACCAACCCCACTACTCACCTTGAACTTTTGACACTGACTAGAAAAATCTCTTCTTTTCTACCAACAGGTACTTACAAAATAGGGTGAAAAAACTTTTAAAGCTATTGAGTTTTATTTTTAAAAAAACCTATTGATTTTTTTCAGGATGAGGGGTGGTGAGGAAGGAAATACCGTATATACTCGTGTATAAAGTGCTGTATATAAAGCCTATATACTGTATAGCCTATAAAACCCTAAACGATTCTGGCCCAGCTTACCTGTCCGAACGTATCTCCTTCTATGAACCATCTAGGAGCTTAAGATCGTCTGGGGAGGCCCTGCTCTCAATCCCACCTGCCTTGCAAGTGCGATTGGCAGAGACAAAGGACAGGGCCTTCTCAGTGGTGGCCCCCTGGCTATGGAACTCCCTCCCCAAGGATATTAGATCAGCCCCCTCCCTCCTGAGTTTCTGAAAAAAAGTAAAGACCTGGCTCTTTGAGGAAGCTTTTGGGAATGCAGCAGAATAGATAACTATGAATGATGAACATGGAATGGCCTGACAATGTTACTGGATAACGTTTTTAACAAGATGACACCAATGATTATATGCTTTAACGGTTTTTATTTATGTTTTATATTGTAATGTTGATTGTTTTTAATGGCACTTTTATGAATGCCTGACATCAGATTGTGCCAATCAGTAACCCTCCTTAAATTGCCGTATGGCTGAGAAAGCCGGGCTATAAATATCATAAAGAAATAAATAAAAGCCGACCTGAATATAAGCCAAACTGAAGCAAGACATTTTTGAGGTTTTTTTTTGTTTAAAACCTATTGAGTTTTATTTATTTTAAACCTATTGATTTTTTTCAGGATAAGGGTAGGTGAGATAGGGAGGGAAATACCGTATATACTCGTGTGTAAGCTGACCTGAATATAAGCCAAGGCACCTAATTTTACCACCAAAAACCTGGGAAAACTTATTGACTCGAGTATAAGGGTGGAAAATGCAACAGCTTCTGGTAAATTTCAAAATCAAAATAAATACCAATAAAATTACATTAATTGAGGAATCAGGAGGTTAGGTTTTTTTTGGGTAATATTTACATAAAGAACGATAAGACAGTCCAACTCTGATCAAATCATTATTCTAACCTTCTTCAATGTAAATGTGATTATGTATTCTTCTAATAATCACCATAGTTTACTATAACTATACATTTTGGGGAAATGTTGTGCGTATATGAATAAAGAAAAGTGGGAAAGACTAGCGCCGAGAGGGGAGGAGAGGAAGGAGAGCTGGCTTGCTATGTGGAAAGGTGAAGGTCCTGGCAGGAAGGTGTGGGGCTGAAAGAAGCTATTATTTCAGACCCACGCCTTCCCACCAGGTTTCTCACCCGTGTATAAGCCGAGGGGGGCTTTTTAAGCCTAAAAAGGGCTGAAAAACTAGGCTTATACTTGAGTATTTACAATATGTTTGCAATGAGGGAAGGGAAAGTTTTAAAGCCCTCTCTCACTACACTTTGATAGTGCTATTATTCCACTTTACATGTGATGGCAATATTTCGTGGAATTCCGAGTTTATTTTTTCCTGGGAAAGAAGGGGAAGTGGTCACCTTGCTGTTGCTCTTTTGTCTGGTCATTGCATGTACCTCAGTGTTGTTCTTGGTCTCTGGCCCAAGGAGAGTTCACAAATGCAGGTATCTGTGTTGAGTAGCATTGTCAAAACAGCTCAAGGAGCTCTCTTCTTGACAAGGAAGAGGGCTTTGTGGAGCTTATGGTGGTAATGGCTAATTAGAGACTAACCCCTCCACAATATGTTGCAGTGTTGACACTACATTATTGCTGAGGAAATCCATTCCTCCCAACCTTAGCTGCTATTAAAAAGTAAGTAAGATCAAAGAAAGTAGGGGATTTCAAGGAGTGCCATAGGAGATGATCTCACTGCTGCTTTGGTTCTGGGAGCTCTAGCTCCATTAGGTCACTGCTTCTTAAATGATGGGTCCTGACTCCAAATGGGGTTCCCTGAACTCAGTTTAGGGTTACAACAAATCTGGAAGCAAGAAAAAGTTTCTGAATGCTGCTCATGCCAAATAGAAATAGGACAAGATTTATAATCATAAGAAAATATTGTTTGATGAATGTGTGGTTGATTGAGAGCACCTGAATGTCATTATTCAATACCTAAGGGGATGTGGTCATGGCTGAGTCATAACCATGCAAAGGTTATTGCAAATGGGTTGCATCAGCCAATGTCCCTGACTGATGACCTGTCAGCAGGTGGCTATGTAAGGAATCCATCTTTCTCTCTCCTGTGTGACTCAGTGTGATTATCTTCCTGTGTTGTATATGGCTATCTGATGACTCTGATTGTTTGCAAGTACAAGGAATGAGGATCTGCGAATCCTGATTGTATATTTGTAAATATTGCAGTGTTGAAGATTAAAGCCTCTGGATATTTTGAATGAAAACCTGAATCTGTGAGTTTACTAAACAGTGTGTAGATAAGGTTGGATGCTAGTAGCTGGACTCTGATGATAGATGGGCTGAAACATGTATTTGCTGTGAAAGGACTGTGTTATATTTTGCTTGCTTCTGGAACACTTGCTATCCAGCTTGTAACATTTCAGGGAGGTTGTAATCTGGAAAGTATAAATCATTCAGTGTACCAGCATCCTGTAACAACCCATTTGCACAAATCTGTTAGCAACAATATGCAGTGTTTACAATGGACTCTGCAGTAAATGCTCCAGCTGTACTCCACAAAAAGGAAAATCTGTGTGTTTAGCAAGCCTTGTAAATGCTGATTTATTATCAGTAAATGTTTGTTTTTTCTACCCATTTTATATACCCAAATACTTGGGGTCCTGTCAACATTTTTTTGGGTGGAAAACGGTCACAAGTGAAAAGGTATAAGAAGCACTAGACCACAGATGACAAAGAGGTGAAGTGAGGCAATGTGTTGGTCTCCTTGCCTTGCAGGGGCTGCAGTCTCACCTTGTGCCGATTCCTTCCAACTTCTGCTTGCATTGCATTGCTTTCATTCCAGCTGCTGCTTCCCATCACAAGCAATTGTGATTGACTTTGCATCATGTGTGTCCATGTCCCTTAAGTGCCTTTTTGAACATTTGGCAGGTTTGTTTCTCTTTCTTCCGAAAGCGTTTGCCAAATCTACTCAGTGGCATCCGTGACTAAATGATATGGACATCCATCCCGGCTGCCTTGTCTTTTCCCCTTTATGAAGGCAAACACTAGCAGGTGAGGCTGTTTCTCTGGAGGGTACCTGACAAGCACTAAATAAGTTTATTCATCAGCCAAGCTGAGACGCAGCCAAGTTTCTCCCCCTTTTCCTGAGCCGAACAGGGAACTGTCATCCAGCCACTGATGCCTGGCACATTGACTTTGTGAGCTTCTTAGAGAATCTCAGCTGCCATTAATAGGAGGCAATTACTATGCAAACAGAAGGAAACCCGCTGAGAAAAGATCCATTTTTTCTGTATACCTCAACATATTGTAACTGTAAAAACATATTCTTCTACCTCCAGTTGTGCCAGCCTCGTTCTAACATGGCTTGTGCAAACATTTAGATTTGACTAAGCTTTGCTGAAGGGAGGAATATGCTTTGAAATATAAACATAAACAGCTAACCATTGGCAACCACCCGCAAAATTGTGTTCAAGATGGACCAGCTATGGTCAATGTCCCCGAGGTGTCTCCTTACCTCTGTGACGCACCTATGAACAGCCACAGACACCTATAGTCAGTGTCCCCATACAGCCTCTGTACCTATGTGCCACCTTGCATTTGGGCCTCTGTGATCAGTCCCCTTGCTTATGTGTCCCCATGGTCAATTTCTCCAGAGAGCCTCCTTGTCTATGTGCCAATGTGCATCCGTGCCTATTGGCCCCTACGGTCAAATTTCCCCAAAGAGAACTCCTTGACCATGTGCCTCTTTGCTTTTGGACCCCCGTGGTCAACATCCCTATAGAGTCTCCTTATCGATGAGCCTCCTTGCCTATGTGTCCCATGGTCAACTCCCCATACAGCCTCCATGCCTATGGGCTTCTAGGTGAACTTCTCCATAGAGCCTCCTTGTCCATGTGCCTCCTTGTCTTTGGGCCCCCATGGTCAATGTCCCTATAGTCTCCTTGTAGATGTGCCCTTTTGCCTCTGGGTTCCCTTGGTCAACTTCTGCATAGTCTCCTTGCCCATGCGCCTCCTTGCATGTGTGTTCCCATGGTTAGCTTCCTCAAAGAGGTCTCCTTGCTCATGTGCCTCCTTGCCTATGTGCACAGATGGTCAACTTTCCCCAAAGAGGCCTCCTTCTCCATGTGCCTCCTTGCCTATGTGTTCCCATAATCAACTTCCCATACAGCCTCTGCGCCTATGGGCCTCTATGGTCAACTTCTCCATAGAACCTCCTTGCCTTTGGGCCCCCATGGTCAATGTCCTTATCGAGTCTTCTTGTCTATGTGCCTATAGGCTCCCACAGTTAACGTTCCCCTAGAGCCTCCTTATCCATCTGCCTATGCCCCTCCTTGCCTGTATGTCCCCATGGTCAACTCCCCCTAGAGCCACTTTGCCCATGTGCCTATCTGCCTATGGACCCCATACAGCCTCCTTGCCCATGGGCCTCCTTGCCTATGTGCCTTCTTATCTATGAGCCCTGATGGTCAACTCCACCTAGAGCCTCTTTGCCCATGTGCCTATCTGCTTATGGGCCCCATACGGTCTCCTTGCCCAAGGGCCCGATGGTCAATTTCCCCCAAAGAGGTCTACTTCCCCAGGTGCCTTCTTATCTATATGTCCCCATGGTCAACCCCCCTAGAGCCACTTTGCCCATGTGCCTATCTGCCTATGGGCCCCATTCAGCCTCCTTCCCCATGCACCTTCTTGTCTATATGTTCCCATGTTCAACCCTGCCCCCAGAGCCACTTTGCCCATGTGCCCATCTGCCTATGGGACATACAGCCTCCTAGCCTATATGCCTTCTTGTTTATGGGCCCCGATGGTCAATTTTCCCCAAAGAGGTCTCCTTCCCCATGCGCCTCCATGTCTATGTGTCCCCATGGTCAACTCCCCCTAGAGCCACTTTGCCCATGTGCCTATGGGCCTCATATAGCCTCCTTGCTAATGGGCCTTCTTATCTACGAGCCTCTATGGTCAACTTCCCCATATAGAGCCTTCTTGGCCAAAAGGATTAAACAATACATTTTCCCCTCCTGATTCCTCTTGGACTCCCCTTTTAAAACACTGTTTCAGTGTAATTGTGAAGTGTAAAATAAGTGATAGCCATTCAGCAGCAGGACAACAACTAAAGATAATTTTTAAAAAGCCACAGAAGTCTCAAGGTGCTTTTGTTTTTTAATACATTTGACCATAGTTGAGAGAGACAGAACATACAACAGCTAAAATTTCCAAACACAGTTTTAAGGCCACATTTAAAAGACGATGAAGGAACTTAAGGCTTTCTCTAAAAAGGGCAACTCATAGGATGCCATGGCATGGAATAGTCCAGGTCAACTGATTTACCCATAGGGAAATCTCTCAACCAACCGCCCACCTCGGGCTTAACCTTTGAAACTAGGAGTTGGTCCTTTGGGTGCTCTTGTTATTGTCAGTGGCATCCTCTAGGAAATATTTGCCACCCTGGATGGCCTCACCTGGCATATTCTCAGCAAAACAGAAGGTGCTGTTCTTACAAGCGATGTGATCACCTTTTTTCCAATCAAGGGTGATTCTAACCACAAACAGAATCAAAGACAAGTCATTTATAATATACAAATGCAGCACATATGAACTGTGCCGAATATTCAACGGCTCTGCTATCAGAGGCACCTGTACAGTATCTTGCTGTTTATTTGGCAAGGTTACGAGTCTAATACTTATAAGTTTTCTTTCTTCATCTTTTTTTTCCTTTTAATTACTGAGAGAGAGAAAAAGAGAGAGAGAGAGAGAGAGAGAGAGAATTTGCATAGATTGTACATTCATTTCAGAGGAGATATTTCCTTCCTTCCTCCCCATTCTTGTTTCCTTTCAATCAGGTAAACGCGTTTGCAAGTATTAGTGAGGTAGCACCTTTGGTCACACTCGTGAGCAAAATAAGGTAACAAAGGCAGAAACAATAAGACCGGAAAGAAGCAGTATGTGTACCAAAAAGGGGAATTGGGGTCCTGGTGGATTTACAGCTTCTATATTTGTCAGGGGAACACATAATATAATTACTGTCATGATATTCAGCAAGGTTTCATTCCCTCCCCATAATGTTTCAGAAGCAAATACAAGGGATTCGCAGGGGACACTTTCCTTGGAAACCAAAAGACTCAGCAGCGGAAAAAATGAACGGGGAGACCAAATAAACTTTTGGGCAATGAAATCATTTCTACAGCTACCTAACAGGCACTTAGCTAAACCTCTTCATGCTTTCTGGAAACATTTGGACCATCACTACGAAGATTCTTGGTATGATTTCAAAGATGACCGCCTTGCATGATGCTGGACATTCATATGGATCTCACCTTAGCTGCCTTTTTATGAGGACCTCCAGCTAAGGAGAACTCACCTCCCCACCGGGTGCTTGCTTCTTTGTTGAACTGCCTGATCAATCAAGATGGTCCCCCAAACTTTGAGTCAAAATAATAATAATAATAATAATAATAATAATAATAAGGCCACCTTACTAGGATCTGCACTTATTATTTGCCGATAAATCACACAGTCCAGGACACTTGGGAAGTGTCTGACGTGTGATCCAATACAACAACCAGCAGTGATCTTGTCTGCTGTGGACTCATCTTGTTGCGTTTCAAATAATAATAATAATAATAATAATAATAATAATAATAATAGGCTCTGTTTGGGAATCTGAGCCCAAATCCTGCCCTCTGCAGAAACAGAGAACAAGTCTTTGCTGTTTTGATGAGGCTGCATTAGCACAGTGGCTTAAACCGCCAGCTGCAGAAAGGTTGGCAGTTCAAAGCTGGGGGTCAGGGTGAGCGCCTGCTGTTAGCCCTAGCTTCTGCCTGCCTAGCAGTTCGAAAACAATAATGTGAGTAAATCACATTGGGAGGTAAAAAGTGCCCATGCAGACATGCCGGTAATTTGATCAGGAAGGCATCTACAGACAACAGGCTCCTCAGCGTTGAAAATGAAACAAGAGCACCTCCCCATGGCTGGAGTTGAGCACAGCTTCCAGATTCAGGAGATGAAAAGGAGGAATCCTTTGCCTCTGTCTGTGTACTGTCTGTCTTTGTTGTTAATTGTATAATGGCATTGAATGTTTGCCATATATGTATTCTGTAATCTGCTGAGTCCCCTCAGGGAGATAGAGGGGAATATAAATAAAGATTATAATTATTATTATTATATTCAATTATTTAGAGGCTACCAACTTGCTTGCCATATTCCTACAGTCACATATTTACCCACCCCCAGGACCCTACAGTTGGAAGGCCATCATACTCGGCCACGAGGGATCGACTATGATGATGATGTAGTCCTAGTAACTTTCTCTGCTCAAGGTTAAGCATTGCTGGCACCTTCAGCCTTTCCTCTTATGGTTTGTTTGAAACCTGACCGATCAAAGTAATGAAAGGGAAAGAAAGTTAAAGAATTTTGGAGGGGGGGGGGTAATCTCTCATAGAAGCAGAAAACTAGGAAGAAGGGCTTAGGAAATTTCTCAATGCAATGCTAATGTTCTGGAGCCTTCATGTGTCTGTGTACTTTGCAACGGCAAAGCATTCCAAAATGATGTTCCCATTTGAAATGGTACTGTTCACTCATTTACTTCGGGAATCTACTCTGCGTAGAGCATTAAGAATCACCTTGTGTCATTGTTTATGTATGGCTCATATTCTGAGCACATCTCCTTGCAAGAGTTCTGGTATTTTCCACTTCAATGAGCCTGCCAGAAGTCAAGTTATTTGCAATGTTGTTGCAAGTCATTTGAATTGGACCTTTCTACCTCAGTGACAGAGCACACAGGATGTTCTGCAGCCCCCCTCCCCCCTTTGTGGCACTTAGAGATGGTTGCAGCCCAGGCATGGGCTGACTTTGTCCCTCCAGGTGTTTTGGACTTCAACTCCCACAATTCCTAATAGCTGGTAGGCTGTTAGACCTTGTGGCAGTTGGAGTCCAAAACACCGGAAGGGACAAAGTTTGCCCATGCCTTTTGTAGCCAGTCTGTTGTCCATGCCTTTTGGATGGTGGCAAGTGACTGTTTTCCAAGAATATCACTTTAACTACACTGTACAGTTGCGAATGCCCCATGCAGATGTTTCTACCATCATTCAGAGAAGAGAAACAGCATCAATGTACTTGCACAAGCATTGCTCATGGTGTGATGATGAGCAGAACATGAACCAAAGAGATGCATGTGTGCAATTGCTTGGCTACCATCAATTACAATGCCAGAGGGCATGGTGGAGTCCACATATTTTTTGATAACTCCCATTAGCCTTGGTTAACATAACTAATGGAGAAGGATTATGCAACTTACATCCAGCAGTAGAGCCTCTTCTACATTTTCCATAGAATCCTGAAATGTTGGGAAAAATTGTTTGAAATAGCAACCATCTTCAAGCCTCCTATAGTAGTTTTTTTATGTATACAATTCAGATTGTTTACTGTATTGTATATGTGCGTGTTGGTATGCAGTTTTTCCTTAACCCTATGTTGTTTGAAGTTGTGGATGGGACTGCAGACCATGTGATCAGATCTGGGACTATTCAGACTCCATTTTAGAAGTCAGTGTGTGTGTATTTAATCAGTGTTCATTATGCATTAGACAAGAGACTTCAACAGGATGCCTTCGAGAAATTACTGTTTAAACTTTCAACTGATAAGCAATGTACCTGCATGCTGAATACATGAAGTCTGTAAGTAAACCAACTATGTTACTTTTAATGAAGACTACTTATTTTTGTCTCTTGAGAGCATTATTTAAAACCAGATATATTTTATGGGAGAGTAGATGTTTTTGGGCAACTGAAATAACACTTCTGAAGATCTGTTATATATTTTGTGCATTGGCATAATCTTTGTCCCTAACAGTTCAAAGAGATAACCAGGTATACCAGTCTAACAGCTGAGAAGCCTAATTTGCCTTGCATTAATATTGGTGGATATATACTAAAGAGAAGACTCACTCAAATGAGTTTTAGCTTTTCTCAGGAAGATCATACTTTACAAAAAAGTTATGATCATTCCAAATGGTAGGGAGTGCCCATTAACCTCCAAACGGTAAATTTCCAAAAGGCTTTGGAGATTCTGGTTTTCCAAAAGGTTACGATCTCAAAGATCATCCTTTTCCAAAAAAAAGGTAAGCCTTCTGGATGGTGTGGCGATTCCACCCATTTAGTACTAGATCCCTTTTTCAATGGCTGCTTCTTATCTGAAAAGATACGTTTTCTAAGATCTACAGAGACATTCGCTGGAACACCTCAGCAAGTGAGAGTCCAAAATGGTAGGCTAAAACCCAGAACCTTAATCCATGGCTGATACCAAATGAGAGAATCCTTTTTGGGCACACAGAAAACTGGGTGACTTGGAAGAAGGTGCTGAACAAACTGCGCTCGGGCACCACGAGATGCAGAGCCAACCTTAAGAAATGGGGCCACAAAGTGGAGTCCACGACATGCAAGTGTGGAGGACAGCAAACCACAGACCACCTACTGCAATGCAACCTGAGCCCTGCCACATGCACAATGGGGGACCTTCTTATAGCAACACCAGAGGCACTCCAAGTGGCCAGTTACTGGTCAAAGGCCAAGTTTGCAAACTTTGTGGGTTTTTTTTGTTTTTTTAATGCAATACAACTGTTTAGTTTGCTCCTGACACAATAAATAAATAATCTGAAAAGAATAATGAAGGTGAGCACATCAAGTCAAGTACTTTCCTACTTGTGCATTTTTTTTCTATATTATGAGTACCAGAATAGGGCTAAATGCAGATGGATAGGACATATGGATAGGACAACTTGAAATTTAAGAATTGCTGCTCCTAGTTGGATGTAGATCTTTGATATGAACAGAATGGGGAAGGAGGGAAGAGAAACACTGTTTTATTCAACCAGCTGGCCATTTTATAATGACTTGTACATTTAATATCCATGAGGTTTGGAGTGCCATAAAATCCAGGGAATGGAATGTCAGGCTCATACAGTGTGTATAGTCTGCATGAGTTATACCCAAGAGTTTTGTGAGAAATGAATCTGTATAAAAATAGGGGAAAACTATTAGAAGGTCGCTGAAATGGCAATGTTGTAACCCACCTTGAGCCGTGAGGAGAGGTGAGGAAAATAATAATAATAATAATAATAATAATAATTATTATTATTATGAATGGAAACTAAGTTGTTCACTAGATTTCAATCCCAGAGCCAAACAAGGCATCACAGCTCCAAAATGTGAAACTGGAGTCAAACCTTGCTCAGAAATCAAACATAAGATAAATAAATATATTCAGGACAAGGATGAGTCAGTCTCCTTTCAAGCTTGGAATTTCACAAAACAAATCAGGTAGAAAGTGAAATCTGAAAGTTTGCCTGTACTCTGGGGTTGGGAAAGAATCCCATTTCATTTTCAATCACATTCCAATGGGGGGGGGGGGGAAGGATTAAAACAGGTTGTTACCTACCCCCAACTTAATGTATTCTCTGAAGCAACGTGGGGATATTGCTATTTATAGGTTCTCAAGAGCTAAATGCTGCTGTTTATACTGCTAGTGCAGAGCACATTACCTGAATTACAGCAAATGAAAGCTGCTGTAATTTACAGAGCTCTTTGTCTGAACCATTTACTTTATCACAGGCATCAAGGACACAGGGTGGAGTCTACAGAGAGGAAACTATATTTCCTCCCTGTGGACCTTCCCCCACTTACTTCTTTATCCAATGCCTTTGTATCTGACAACAAGCACCTGATCTATATTGGGTTTCATCTATGGAGATTCCTGCTACAATATGGGCCTCAGTCTTCAATGGGTCAAGGGTTTCTTTCAGTGCAATACTTATGCTAGCTTACCGAGAATGAAGCCCCAGTATTTCCAATGGGGATGACTTCCTAGTAAGGGTACTTAAGGATTGCAACCATTATCTCATCACACTAGTGAAAAAATACACATAAAATCTGGTTTCTGCCTCCCGCAGAATTCTGGGGTTTGTAGTTTAGTGAGGCTGTTAAAGGCTCCTCCTTAAACTACAAATCCCTGAATTCTGCAGGAGGCAGAAACTGGATTTTAAGTGGATTTTTTCTCTAGTGTGATGATGCCATACAAGCACAATCCTCTGCAATTTGCAAAATCTGGAAAGTGAACTACTGAATCTCGGCAAATATTAGTGGGCTGAGGAGAGGCTTTAACAAAGTAATAATAGTAATAATATAAAGGTAGAAAATGGGAACGCCTTGTATCCTGTGACTGAAATTGTGCTTTGGCATAGATGTTTTCTATGAGGGCTACTTTGGAAAGCAATAGCAAATTTCAGCCTCCACCATCTGGTCATTTTTGTTACTTCTTTCAGGTATATCTCTTCTTCTGGGGAAAGGAAAGGCATGATAAAATTCGATGCGAAATAATACTGCAAAGAGCTGAGATGCTATAAAATAATGATTTTCCAATTCAGCGATGCTACATTTGTGCTACGCAAAGACACATTTTAAAATCTGCTTCCTTCCCCCTGCCTCGTTACAAAAACTTGAAATGACAACACTATGTAACCGAATTTGAAAAATGTTCTGTTCCTGGTTTGAAAGTGTTATTTCCTGTTTAATTATTTTGAAAGGAGTTGTTCTATTCCAGAAACTTTGTGGCAATTAGAAAATGCCATAAACTAGGTTGCAATTGGTTGAGACGTTCATTGAAAAATTAGAGTGAAATGTGCTGCAGGGTGATGTCCCTTCCGCAAAAACAACGTCTTTGCAGCTTAATCAACTTTGACCATGTTTTTATGATATAAACCAACTAGGAAATGACATTTATAACCCAGGAACAAAAACCATAGTATTACATAGGGTAATTCTCTGAGGAAATAACGGGACAGTTTCACTTTCCTGGACCCTTTAGTGAAAAACCAAACTGCAGGGTTCTCCTGATCAAATAAACCCAAGTCAATGGAGATGTTGAAGTGCAGCCACTGCCACACAAGAGCAGTTCAATTCCCTTTTAAGCACAACGGAAGGCGTGATGGGTGCTACCTCAATCGGCCATCGGGCTTCACAGGGCCCAACTCAGACTTGGGGTCCGGGCTAAAGGAGCTCCAAGGCGTTTGGCTGCAAGGCTGCAGGATGGGGCAGGAGGTGGGGCCCGCGCTGCAGATGCCTGCCGCTGACCACAGGCTTCCTACCAAGGTGTCCACCCAGCCCTCCAGCTTCGTGCCAGTCAACCCTGCGTTCCTTGCCGCCTGCTCCACCTGTGCAGCGTTGATGGGGATGTTCAGAACTGGATTCAGGCCTTGGAAACTCTGCTCCATGTAGGCATTCTTGGGCGGCCCACCATGCAGCCTCAGGGCTTCTTCTGAAGACCAAAAAAAGAAAAAAACCACAATCCAACGTTCAGTCTCACAAGAGAAACCTTACCTGTATCGACTTAAGTCTTGTGCCCCACCAACTCTCATACGCGCCTCGATTTTAAAAATCCCTAAACTAAAAAAATGTATGGGTTGTTGTGAGTTTTTCAGGCTGTATGGCCATGTTCCTGTAGCATTCTCTCACAACATTTCACCTGCATCAGTGGCTGGCATCTTCAGAGCTTCTGATAGTAGTGAGGTAAGTGGGGTGTATATATACAGTATCTGTGGAATATCCATGGTGGGAGAAAAAACCTTGGTCTGTTTGAAGCAACTGTGAATGTTGCAATTAGTAAGTTTGATTAGCACTGAATAGCCTTGCAGTTGCAAAGTCAATCAGCAAGGGTATTTGTTGGCTGCTGTTGCCTGGGAGCATCTTTTGTTTGGGAGGTATTCATTGGCATTTGATTGCTTGCTGTCTTGAATTCCCCTGTTTCTGAGTGGTGTTCTTTAATTACTGTCTTGATTCTAGTTTTTAATACTGGCAACCACATTTTGTTCATTTTCATGGTTTCCAGTATTTAAAAAAACCTCCAGAATCAAGACAGTAAATAAAAAATACTACTCAGAAACAGGGGAATTCCAGACAGCAAACAACCAAGTGCCAGTTAACACCTCCCACAGAAAAGGATGCCTCCAGGCACAACAGCCAAGCTACCTCTATGCAAATACCTTCAGAAATTGACTTTGCTACTCAATGCTAATCGGGCTTGCTAACTGCATAATTCACACTTGCTTCAAACAGACAAGGGTTCTTTCTCCCACACTGGACAATATTCCACAGGTATATTGCTTCACCGCCAACAGAACCTCTGAAGATGCCATTAGCCATAGATGCAGGCAAAACGTCAGAAGACAATGCTGCTGGAACATAGCCATACAGCCCGAAAAACTCACAGCAACCTAGTGATTCCAGTCATGAAAGCCTTCAACAAAACATTTAAAAATGTAGTTGGTGCTGAATGTAATGTGCAGCAGCAAAAAGTGCATCCAGGCTGAATGGAAAGAAAGCATTCCTGCTTATAAGCCTATCCTTCCCATGTTTTGAGAAATGAAGGACAGGTCCTTCTCTCAGTCTTCAGAGATGTTTTTGGTGTAGACATAAGAGAAGGCCTTCTTGGTGACTGTTCTCCTTTCCAAGGGAGGCTCACGTCTTATTGCCAGAGATTTTGAAATGGGTACTTTGACTGTGCTTTTCCTGCACATTCCTACTAGAAATTCCCCCTTCAATTCACACAGGAGTGAAAGCTGAGGGAGTTGAGGCATTCCTCCAAAGCATGGTCTTTCCAGTTGCGCTTTCTCAACTGTGGGGCTTTCCAGGTGTGGACAGGAGCTTTTTGCTCTGCCAAGACACACAGGCTGCTCCCACTTTGAAACCATGCTACATTCCAAACCAAAAACCACACACCAGTGCCTACCATCCCTGCCGTGTCCCTTATACTGGTGGCATCGTGAAGAGATGCCCATGCCTTTCCCTTTTTTAAGCTTCTGCTGTCAATTGGTGAGGCTTTGCCTTCCAGATTCATAGCCAGCCTGCCCAAATTTCTCAAAGGAATGTGATGCTAAAGCTGGAAAGACTTGTCTGGGGAAATCATTTCCAGACGCAAAGGCCCAAACCTGACAATTCTAAAAATTACATATATTCCCACCTGCTTCAAAGGGTCTTCATTATAGCATCTTTTTTTTTTGCCAGGACTTGTCAGATTTATTCTGATGGCTTGAACACCGTGAAACAGTCTCCGTCACAATTTCCAGAAGGGAAGCCATGCTACTCGGTGGCAGCCAAACCAGCCAAATTTTGTTGGTTTTTTGTCTCTTTCCAATTCTCTCCCCCCCCCCCCCCAAACTGTTTGGTCTTTTTGAAATGCTTGGAATGTTTCTTCTTCTTCAAATCTCAGTTTCCTTAATCTTTCTTTTTCTCTTTTGTTTATGCCCTTCTCAACTGTTATACATTTTCCTCTAATTACTGCCCTGAAGGCATCCCAAACTATGCTTTCTTTCATTCCAGGGGTTCTATTTAGGTTAAAATATTAAATAATTTGGTCTTTTATCTCTTTTCTGTCTTTCTCTTTATAGGCAAATTTTGAATTAAATTGCCATTTTGTCATTCTATTTTAGGTATAATTTCCCTATTTTAAATAGAGAGGTGCATAGTCTCCTGTCCATTGTTTAGCCACTAATAGTTCTTTTATTGGCATTACATTATTAATAAAAGGTAAAGATAAAGGTTTCCCCTGACATTAAGTCTAGTCATGTCCGATTCTGGGGGGTGGTGCTAATCTCTATTTCTAAACCAAAGAGCCAGCGTTGTCTGTAGACACCTCCAAGATCATGTGGCTGGCATGACTGCATGGAGCGCTGTTACCTTCCTGCAGAAGCATTGATCTACTCACACTTGCATGTTTTTCAACTGCTAGGTTGGCAGAAGCTGGGCCTAACAGCAGGAGATCACCTTGCTCCCCGTATTCGAACCACCAACCATCAGCGGTTTAACCCGCTGTGCCACTAGGGGGCTGTTATTAATACCTAGCAGAAAATAATCTACAGTAGTAAATGTTGAATGTCTATGTGAGAAGTAAGTGGGAATATCAGTGCTTTCCTTATTCTATTATTAGCCTCTATTAAGTTCTACTTCCTAAAATTTATTTTGCAATTTGTTCTTGAGTTCCCTGTTCCATTGCTCTTCAGTTTTTTGTACAGTTGTAAGTTTAAGTCCCTGCCGACTATTATATCTCCTGATGCTTGTTTTTCTGTTTTTGAGAAGGTTCTGTTTAAGAGTTTTACTTGTCTCTGGTTTAAGGCATAGACACTTGCTTTGATACCTGAGTATTGTTTATTTTACCTATTAACATTATAAATTTACCTTCGGTATCTTTAATGACTTTTTCTAATTCAAAGTTCAGATTATCCTTTATGAGTATGGCCACCCCTCTAGATTTATTTAAGCCCCTTGATTCAAACTGTAGTTCCCAATTTCTGTTGTTTAGCAATTTGGTTTTATCCTCTTTTTTATGTGTTTCCTGCAATAATACAATATTTACTTGCTTTTCCTTTAATGTTTTGAATAATTTGTGTCTCTTAACAGGTGTTGAAAAACCATTTGTATTTACTGACATAATATTCAGTTCACCCATCATGATTGGATTGTTCTTTTGTCAGTCTCCTCATCATTTTATTAGTCAATATTGCTTTTCTGTTCATAACTGTTAAGAACAGTTAAGGACCAGCAGAGTTTTGTAGCAACATTACGTGGAAATCTGTTGCAGCTTTTTTGAGAGGAAGAGGACACGTGCAGCCTATTTCTTAAACCATTGGACTTTCTTTAACCACTGACATCAGGGATACTTAAAGGATTTGAATAAGCTTCCAAAAGGAGTCATCCTCCTTTAAAGTTAGGTGCAGGACTCTCCTTTACTATAAAGGTGCATTACTCAGTTTCCTCCCCCAAAATAGTGGAGATGTTTAGAAGGATTGTCTCCTTTTCACAGGATTTTTCAGAGTGGCATCCTAGATCTGACTGGCCAGACATTCTGTCAGATAAACTATGCAACAAAATTTGAAAAATGTTCAATTCCTAGTCTGAAAGTGGTATTTCCTGTTTAATTTTGCAGTCCTTACTAGTATTTCTACTCCAGAAACGTTGCTTTTGTGGCACAAACTATGTCACATTAGTTGAGAGTCTATGTGATGTTCACTGAAAAACTTTCAAAAAATGTGCTATAGTAGGATGTCCCTCCTGCAAAGACAACGTTTTTGCAGTTTAATAAACTTTCCCCATGTTTCAAGGATAAAACCAATTAAGAAAGGGCATTTATAACCCAGAACAAATATGGTGTTATATAGTGTAATGTGCTCATCTTCATGGGGAGATTAAATTATATTAAATAGATACTATGATATTGTTTTTCTTGTAAATTTTGCCATTGTGTGTTGTTTTGCTAGTAAACAACAATAGAGCTATTACTAAAGGTTTCAACCTGGATTTCTTCAATTCTAAGACTCACCCCCCCCCCCTCCAGATAAGCATCTCTTGAAATGGGTCATTTTAGAATAGCAAGTGTATCTTATGTATTTCTGTTGTTGTAGATAATGAAATTAGGGGGCGTCTTACAATCGGCAACGTCTTGCAATGGAAGCACAACAGTATAATTAAAAAACAGTTTTTCAGAATGTCGCTATAATGACAATATAATGACAATGATTGCCAGTATTGCATAGGTGTTTAAGCGTGAACTAGAAGCCTGAAGATTAGGGTTCAAATCTCCATTTGGCCATAGAAACCCACTACTTGGGCACGTCACACTTAGGCACATCCTCAGAGGAAGGCAAAGGCAAATTTCCTCTGAATAAATCTTGCCAAGAAAACCCTGTGATGGATTCGCCTTAAAGTTACTGATAACCCAAAAAACAACTTGGGAAATGCTCCTGGCCTGATTCTGTTCCTTTTCTTGCCCTTTTTCCAATTCACTCTGTGAAAAAAGGCCTAGAAAGGAAGAAATCCTCTCAATATCATAGAAAAAGATTTGAGAAAAGCAACCTCCCTGCCCCTTTCAGCTCTGTTCTATCATTTTTCTAAAGGCAGGCTTCATTATACTGCTGTTTGAATCTGGAAATTGAGCTTTTCTTTCTGCATTGTTCGTGTGAATATAACCCAAAAAAGCTCCTTTCAAAGTCTTCGTTTTTCTCTCAAGAGTTTCATAGCACCTATCTTGCACTGAAAATGTCTTTAAATAATAAAAGTGGTGCCAATGTGACAAACGCTGAAAGACATGAAAGTTAAGGAGACTTCATCATGACAGGTTTCCTGCAGGGAGCAAAATATTGGGTCCGAATCTAAAAGTCTCCTCTGCATAGGGGTGAGGAACATCATCAAAAAACCTGTACCTGTCTCTGCATATGGTAGAGGAACACCAAGAAAACCTGGTCGGAATACAAACTCCTCGCTTCCCTTTAATCCAGTGGTTCTCAACTTCTGAGTCCCCAGATGTTTTGGCCTTCAACTCCCAGAAATCCTAACAGCTAGTAAACTGACTGGGATTTCTGGGAGTTGTAGGCCAGAACACCGGGGGACCCGCAGGTTGAGAATAACTGCTTTAATGCATAGATTGCTCTGGAACCCTGTCATGCCCTTGGGCATGGCTTAGAAAAGGTCTATTTTAGGACTACTTCTAGTCCAAAGATTGAGGCATGGAGGGGGGTTTCGAAGCCTTGCTCTTGAGATCATTACCCCAACCCCAAACCCAGATAGCCAGTATTGCATAGTAGGACTTTACAAGCCTGACTCCTTCAAGCCTTCTGCACTTTTATGATAATTATCATATCCAAAAGAGCTAATTTCTTTTTCTTTGGAGGTACCTTCTGCAGAAGGACTCACCTTGCCTGATGGCTTGCCTGTTGGAAAATGCCAGAGGAGAGACGAGGAACTTGGTTTCTGCCACTGGCACCCAGCGGTGCAGAATTTTCACTGTCCAGATCCCGGGCCGGAGAGGCAAATTCAATGGCGGCTTGTAGTGAGTGAACTCTGCACTGGACTCTATCAGGATGTCGTAGGTGGCAGCAATGACATTCACGGGGTCCACCCAAATGACAGTGACGGTGACGTTGGGGCCTTTCCCCCACTTCTGCATGCCAACAGGCTCATCCATTGGCCCGAGGATGCCTCCGAAATTCCGGAAAATCCGCTCTTTGGCATCCCAATCTGTTCCGATCTGAAAGGGATGGGAGAGTAATATCACATGGCATATTAGGTGATGAAGAATAAATACAAGTAACCACAACAACAACAACAATGCTGAAGTTGTATTTGTTACTTGCCTCTCCTCACAGCTCAAGGCAGAGTTACAACACAGTCAAAACACATCAACATAAAATATAAACATGATACTGTTGGTATGTGCTGCCATGTCCCTCTAATACCAAATGCCCCAAAATCTCCAGATTCTATTTATCCAATCAAACACTGGAAGCAAGGAGATCGTCCAACAGGTTTATTTGATCAAACCACCCTGCTGGGTGAAAAGAGGACAGTACCACACAAAACTGAGATGCTGTTCAGTTTAATAGTCAACACCTTGAGTTTTACAGGCTATTTTCAGGCAATTTTATTTGATTCATGCTTCATCACTATGTCTTCCTTTTGTCCCTTCTGGCACCAGATCTTATCAGTATTTCTGTGTCTTGTTTTCCTCAGCAGCCAATTGCTCCTCCTGTGCCTGTTTGTTATTAGGCATTTCCCTTTTGAATTTTCTCCTTGTCTGAACTTTCTGCTTTGGCTGGTAATTTTCCACTACTACATCAGCTCTAGTCCCTTCAGTATAAAGATTAAAATACAATAGTAATAGAATGTTACATTCATGGTTTAGAATTGACTGGATATGCATGCCAGATAGGTCTTCGGTTGTGTCTTAAATTCTAACAGCTCATTTAGCTATTACATCTTTGATTGTATTTTTCCTGCATGAAGGCAGAATGGGGTTGGACTAATGGCCCATGTGGTCTCTTCCAACTCTACAATTCTATCATTATATCAGGGTGGCCAATGAAAAGATCCTCTGGGGGATGGTTGCAGTCGGGTTCTAGATGGTGGGAGTAAACATCCCCCAGGGTTGGAGGATATGGGGAAGGCCATCCTAGTGGGAACTTGGACTCAAACCATGTAGGACTTTAAAGGTTATAACCAACACCATGTACTTTGCCATGAAACCAATTGGCAGCCAGTGGAGTGATTTTAGTATAGTGCAATATGCTCACTCCTAGATATTTCTGGAACCAATCTGGCTACCCTGTTTTGAACTAACTGCAGTCTCCAAACTTGGTACAGAGGTATTTGGTGCACATATGTGACAGCTTCTGCAAAGGGAAGTTGCTACACGCTCTGCGCTCGTGATTTGCCTTGCTCTCTCCCAACATCCTAAGTAAAATGTGCAAGGAAGGGAGAGATAAGTTGCAGATGTTGTCCAAGATATTTGGATGACATATAAAAAGGGTATCCCCTCCCATTCCAAAGCTGAATGAACTGGAAGCTAAATTTTCAAAACTGGGAATGGGAAAGTAAGCCCAATTGCACCTTAAGGTGGGAGGAGAATTGGGAGGAGGAGGAGAGTGGATGAACTAAATGGTACAGGACTTTCTCCTTCAGCATCTTTCTACCACAATTCAAGAAGGATATTGACAAGATGTACCTGAAGCAATTAATCACATGTGTAAAAGGAGAATGTACTCTTCTTCTACATATGTGAATTTGAACCCTAACCCTCTTTTTTTCCAAGAGCTTCTCCAGTATCCCCAGCAGGTCAGGCCATATTGCTCCCTAAAAGTGTACTCTTCTTTTATTTGTGTGACAATAATAAATAGACTGAGCCATTTTCACAATCAATTCATCAAACATTAAACTGAACCATTGAAAAGGCAATAATCCTATATCAAATCTCTGTATTTATTTAACAGCTATATGACCAAGTCCTGTTTATGTGGAAAATGGCTGCAACACACTCGGAATAATTGTTCCCAAATTTGGATCCGTCATTCTGTCTTTTCTGGCTATTTTCCCAGCTCTTAAGAAAACAGCCTTTCTTGCTATGGCTAAGAGGGACAGTGCCAGTCCTTTTTTAAACCTTTGGCAGGGCTTCCTTGCATAATATTAGAGACTATTAGAGCATCGGATCTAAACGGATGATTAATTGAAACATTTCACTAATGACCCAAACTGGCATCCTCTAATCTTGACAAATACAAGACTTGCCTTTTGATTAAAGAGATTTTTTATATTTCCCAGGCTGATGCCATTTAGTAATTAGGCACAACTGATGTTTTGGTTATCAAAACACCAATATTTAAAGCATGCACATTTTGACTCACAAACATTCATTAGGGTGAAATTATTTGTTTGATAGATTTTCTTTTTAAAGCACAAATCAAATGAATAGTTTGGAACCATTCAAAGCTACTGTGCTATTAAAGCTGTACATTTAAATATTATCCATGTTAAGACTTGCTCTCGTTTTTCCTATCTTTAATTATTACATTAGAACTACTACTGTAGGGAGACAGCATGGCAATTAAAAAAAACCTTTTTATTGATAAATCAAACCATACTGTCCACCATTTTGGACACAAGGTGGCAGGAATGGTATAACAAATACATATACAATGACTCCACTAAGACTGAAAAATCCACTAATTTGAGGACCAATTTGAAGTTATTGCATGAATTACAATGGAGCTTTTACTGGGACCAATAGTTAAGGATATTTTTCTTTCTTTCTTTCTAATTAATACAAGGAAACTGTTCCCTTTTATCATTAATAAACAATTTTGAATATATTCTATCTGTTAAAACTGAAGGAATCAAAACCCCAGACTAGTGCATGCAGGACCCAACTATGCATGCACTAGTCTACCTAGAATATTTGCTATAATAAAATGTAGCATAATCTAATTTATTTATTGATTTATTTCCTTTTTTTTTTTACCTCGCTTTATCTCAACTCTGAAGGGGACTCTGAGCGGCTTCCAAATTGGCAATGCTTCAATGCCGCATTAAGACATAAAAACATACAAATTACAAAATACATTGTGCATTAAAATCTAACCAATTTTGCATGCACTAAATTGCAAAGTGTGGGGATGTAGCATAAAAAGTAAAGAGCATCTATAAAAGTAAATATTAGGGCTGTGCAAAAAAATTGTATGAGGGCCGAAAGTCATAACAGATGCAACAAATCCGTACTTATGACCTGCATTGTGAAGACTGTGCAGCGCCACCCCCCATACAAATGAATGAACACATCCAGTATTCAATTTTTGCATGAAAGTACGTAACTGTCCTAAGTCCCAGTGAGACATCTTAGTCTTTCAGCACAAGCAAACTCTACTGGGCCGTGCAGATAAACTTGTTTGGCTCTCCTCAGCCTATTAGAGTTGGGAAAAAGAGAGATGGTGCTCCTGGTGTGGTTATTGTTGTTGTTGTTGTTTTTATTTGTAAAACTTTTAAAAATTCCTAAAAATTGGTGGATGAGTGAATCTTTCTCAATTTTGGCAGGAATTACACCCTGGCTCCTTTTCTTTCACTTTTGGAGAGGGTACCTTTTTAAAAAACATTTTTTACAAAACTTTAGAAATTTCCTTAAAATCAGTAGATGTGTGAATCTTTCTGAAACTTATGGAGATGAATGCCCTGGTTATGTTGTGTTACTGTTGAGAAAGCCAAGGGGAAAGCTCATGTAGTTTCTTTTAAAATGTTGTTCATAAAAACCTCAAAAATATCCTAAAAATCAGTGGATGAGTGAAACATTCTGAAAATTGGGGGGACTTAGAGTAGTAAATGTGTATTCATCCTGATAGCCATAAAACTGATGGAGGGAGGAACCCTATTAGTGTCCCCATTGGCACGAATGGGTGAATAACTTAATGAAAAACTAACAAAATTTTTGGAACTCTGTAACAGATCCAACACAGATCCCTTAAGATTTTTCCAAAACACTTTAGAATCAAAATGAATTTTGTTAAGACAAACAAAGCAGGTTTTTTAGTCATGCAGACTCCTAGTAAATATGTATGGCCTTCCCACTGATGCCTGACTTACAGGACTGATTTGTAAAAGCAGCTGTCAGAACCAGTTTTCACAGAAAGAACCATGAAAGCCTCATGCAGCATAAAAACGGTGAGGAAAAACTTTTAAGACTGTTTTTATTTTGTGATGAGCTTCTGTGTGATTTGTATCACAGAAGCTCATCACAAAGTATCTACAAGTATCTACAACTGGGGAAATGGTCAAGTGATATAAGGAAAAAGTATAATGGGGGTAGGAAATATACAAAAATAGAAAATACGATAATTCAGAGGGAGATTAAAGAAGATAATGTAACATTAAAAGGTACAGAGAGCGATATCTATAAACTATTATTAATGGACAAATAGGAACAAGTTCATTTGAAGGAAATATGGGAAGTAGGCTTGGGAAAAAAGTGAATGGGCAAGAGTATGGAGTATGAGATTACTAAGAAATATGTCCATAAGATTTAAGGAAAATTATTACAAAATGGTATAGAGGTGGTACCTAATCCACATTAGTTTAAATCAGATTGATAAAAAAAACTTGAATCAGTATTGGAGAGGCTGTCAGGAAATAGGGTCTATATCTTCACAACCTACATGGTTTCAGATTCAATGACTTGAATGACATTAAAACAGCTTTAAAATCATGGGTCACGAAGCAAAACGCTGAATTTTTCCAAATTGGTTTTGATGCCTGGGTTAAACAATGGTGCAAATGTGTCCAAATTGATGGTGGCTATGCTGAACTGTAGTTTTGTGTAGAGGACAGTTCAGGCTAAGATCTGGCGCAACTTCTGCTGTTCTATGTTCATTCATAACGTTTTTATGGCACAGGGGGCCAATTAAACAGGAAACCTCAAGCAGCACTTCCAAAGCAGGAACAACCAACAGGAAGATGATCTAAGCTGCAGTTCTACAGAGGCATCACAAGAGGCCACCATCCACAGGAAAGTATAAATCCTTTGACCCTGGATTCTCATGCTGTTGCTATAATATTAGGAAATCATCAGGTATGTTATAGTCCTAATGAAAGCCTTTTCATTTGCCCAGACATCTTTCACTCTTGCATTTTTCAAGCTGTTAGAACAGCTATGCCTCCCATTTATTGTGCCTTTTGTTCAATGTTGTTTCAAAATGATTGTTTTCAAATTTTTATTCCATAATCCAACCCAGGTAACATTTCTTTGCACAAAAACATGTTTTTATGTTAAGGTACAGGTTTTCCCCTGACATTAAGTTCAGACGTGCCCAACTCTGGGGGGTGGTACTCGTCTCAATTTCTAAGCTGAAGAGCAGGCGTTGTCCGTAGATACCTCTGAGGTCATGTGGCTGGCATGACTGCATGGAGCATCATTACCTTCCTGCTGGAGTGGTACCTATTGAACTACTCACATTTGCATGTTTTCGAACTGCTAGGTTGGCAGAAGCTGGGGCTAACAGCGGGAGCTCACCATGCTCCTTGGATTTGAACCGGTGACCTTTTGGTCATCAAGTTCAGCAGCTCAGCAGTTTAAGCCACTGTGCCACTGGGGGCTCCAGTGCTATAAACATATACACCTGTATGTTTATAGGTTGCTAATAATAACTAAGGAGCCCCCGGTGGCGCAGTGGGTTAAAGCACTGAGCTGCTGAGCTTGTTGATCGAAAGGTCGCAGGTTCGATCCCGGGGAGCGGCGTGAGCTTCCGCTGTCAGCCCTAGTTTCTGCCAACCTAGCAGTTCGAAAACATGCAAATGTGAGTAGATCAATAGGTACCGCTCCGGCGGGAAGGTAACGGCGCTCCATGCAGTCATGCCTTGGAGGTGTCTACGGACAACGCTGGCTCTTCGGCTTAGAAATGGAGATGAGCACCACACCCCAAAGTCAGACATGACTGGACTTAATGTCAGGGGACTACCTTTACTTTTAATAATAACTAACTAAAATGAATAATAATACAACAAAATAATAGCCGAAACAAAAATAACAATGTCAGCAAAACCTTTGCTACAATCTATAAAAGACAGGATTTTTCCTCTCTGAAATTCTTTGGTAGAAAATCAGCCTGTAATTTATTGATTGCAGCAAAACAAACAAACAAACAAAAAATTCCAACCTCCAATTGCATGGATCATAGGAAAGTATTATTTATTCTTCAGGAAAAGTGTGGATTATTCTTTCTAATGCATAACCTGTACTCAGCATTAGGACATAACATGGAAAATGGAATGGTTTCCAAATGGCAAGGGGATTGGGTAAAACTTTATCACATTATCTGTTTGATTTGTATGCTGAGAAAAATTAATGACCACTGATAATTTACAAAACATTCAGATAATGAGGATACTGAAATAGTTCAAGGTTTTCCGTTTTTTGGCTCAAGCATTGCCTAGAATGGAGACCAAAGCCCAGCCATCAGAAGAAGACCAGGATTTGGAAGGTGATGATGATGATGATGATGATGATGATGACAATAATAATAATACACTTTATTTATATTCTGCTTTATCTCCCCAGAGGGACTCAAAGTGAATTACAATATACACATATGAGGCAAACATTCAATGCCTTTTTACACACAGTGAACAACAGTGACATACAATACACAGACACAGGTAAAGGCCTTCCACTTTCATGTCTAGAGGCAATGCTCAACTCCGCCCATAGGTGCTCTTGTTCCATTTTTCCATGCTGAGGAGCCTATTGTCCATAGACATCTCCAATTATTTTGCCAGCATGTCTGCATATCTGCACGGGGTGCCCTTTTACCTTCCTACTCGCATTGCATGCTTTCGAACTGCTAGGTTGGCAAAAGCTAGGGCTGACTGTCGGGAGCTCACTCCGACCCACGGCTTTGAACTGCCAACCTTCTGGTCAGCAGATTTCTTGCAGCTAGCAGTTTAGCCCACTGTGCTACAGTGATTGGATGATTGTGATGATGATGATAAAAAAAATAAAAAAAGACAATGCTTGGTAAGGCAGATAGCAGGAGGAAAATCACCCATCTCATTATGGGTGATTAGACTCATTCAAAGAAGCCAAAGCTCTGAATCTGCAAAATCTGAACAACAATGTTGATGATGAAGCGACTTAGAGGTCTCTCATTCATAGGGTTATGATAGTCAAAGTCAACTTGAGAACAATTCAGGCTTTTTGTTGAATAAAATGGGGAAGGAGACTGGTTGTAGTCAAATTCCTGAACAATAAGTAATTAATGTATTGTCGAAGGCTTTCATGGCCGGAATCACTCAGTTCTTGTGGGTTTTTTCGGGCTATATGGCCATGTTCTAGAGGCATTTCTCCTGACGTTTCGCCTGCATCTATGGCAAGCATCCTCAGAGGTCTGTTGGAATTAGGACAAATGGGTTTATATATCTGTGGAATGGCTGGGGTGGGGCAAGGAGCTCTTCCCTGCTGCAATTAGGTGTGAGTGTTTGGCTAATCACCTTCATTAGCATTTGAAGGCCTGCTTGAACCTGGGAAAGCCTGTTGCTGGGAGGTGTTAATCTGTGTCTGGTTTCTTCCTCTCTGTTGTTTAGCTGTTATAATTTTAGAGTTTTTTTAATACTGGGAGCCAGATTTTGTTCATTTTCATGGTCTCTTCCTTTCTGTTGAAATTGTCCACATGCTTGTGGATTTCAATGGCTTCTCTGTGTAGTCTGACATGGTGGTTGTTGGTGTGGTCCAGCATTTCTGTGTTTTCAAATAATATGCTGTGTCCAGGCTGGTTCATCAGGTGCTCTGCTATGGCTGACTTCTCTGGTTGAAGTAGTCTGCAGTGCCTTTCATGTTCCTTGATGCGTGTCTGGGCGCTGCGTTTGGTGGTCCCTATGTAGACTTGTCCACAGCTGCATGGTATACGGTAGACTCCTGCAGAGGTGAGAGGATCCCTCTTGTCCTTTGCTGAACGTAGCATTTGTTGGATTTTCTTGGTGGGTTTGTAGATAGTTTGTATGTTGTGTTTCCTCATCAGCTTCCCTAAACTGATCAGCTTCGATGTGGTATCTCTATTTACCATGGTCCCGGTAGCAGATACCATGGCACTCATCAACCAGAGGTTCCCAGAAGACATCACGGCTCTGTTTCACCATTGCCTCACCACCAGTTACTTTCAGTGGGACAATGAATTCTACGAACAGAAAGATGGAGTAGCTATGGGGAGCCCTCTCAGCCCAGTCATAGCTAACTTCTACATGGAACACTTTGAAGAACAAGCCCTGGAGACAGCAACCAAAAAGCCCACGATATGGTTCAGATATGTGGATGACACCTTCACCATTTGGAGCCATGGAGATGAAGAACTCAACAGGTTCCTGGACCATCTTAACAGCATCCACCCAAACATCCAGTTCACCATGGAAAAAGAAAATGAAGGAAGACTGCCTTTTCTAGATGTCCTAGTCATCCGCAAACCAGATCAACAATTGGGTCACACCGTCTACAGAAAACCCACACACACAGATAGATATCTACATAAAAACTCCAACCATCACCCAAGTCAAAAAAGAAGCACCATCAAAGCCTTGGCAGACCGTGCAAAAAGAATCTGCGAACCCCACCTCCTCCAAGATGAACTGAACCACCTCAACTGGGCTCTCCAGGCCAATGGAGACTCCACCTCAGACATCAGAAGAGCTGCAAGACCAAGAACAAGCCACGAGAGTAAAGATGAAGATCCACCCAGAGGAAAAGTGTTCCTGCCATACATCAAGGGAACCACTGACCGCATAGGGAAGCTGATGAGGAAACACAACATACAAACTATCTACAAACCCACCAAGAAAATCCAACAAATGCTACGTTCAGCAAAGGACAAGAGGGATCCTCTCACCTCTGCAGGAGTCTACCGTATACCATGCAGCTGTGGACAAGTCTACATAGGGACCACCAAACGCAGCGCCCAGACACGCATCAAGGAACATGAAAGGCACTGCAGACTACTTCAACCAGAGAAGTCAGCCATAGCAGAGCACCTGATGAACCAGCCTGGACACAGCATATTATTTGAAAACACAGAAATGCTGGACCACACCAACAACCACAATGTCAGACTACACAGAGAAGCCATTGAAATCCACAAGCATGTGGACAATTTCAACAGAAAGGAAGAGACCATGAAAATGAACAAAATCTGGCTCCCAGTATTAAAAAACTCTAAAATTATAACAGCTAAACAACAGAGAGGAAGAAACCAGGCACAGATTAACACCTCCCAGCAACAAGCTTTCCCAGGTTCAAGCAGGCCTTCAAATGCTAATGAAGGTGATTAGCCAAACACTCACACCTAATTGCAGCAGGGAAGAGCTCCTTGCCCCACCCCAGCCATTCCACAGATATATAAACCCATTTGTCCTAATTCCAACAGACCTCTGAGGATGCTTGCCATAGATGCAGGCGAAACGTCAGGAGAAATGCCTCTAGAACATGGCCATATAGCCCGAAAAAACCCACAAGAACTGAATAAGTAATTACTTCCGATTTCTAGAGAAGACTGATCTAACATTAAGCTCAGCTTCCTTCTCCTTTGTGATATCTCAGGTATGGGCAAATCCAGGCCAGGGGGCCGGAAGCGGCCCCTTGGGCTCTTTTCTCAGGCCCTCCTCCCTCTCACCTTCCTCTTCCTTCCTTCCTCCTTCCTTCGCTTCTACCCTTCCTTCCTTCCTTCCCTTTTGTCTTCCTTCCCTCCCTCCCTCCATTCCCTTCCTTACATCCTTCTCTGCCTCCCTCCCTCTCTTCTCTTTTTCCTTCTTCCTTTCCTCCTGGGGGGATGTTTAGCTGGGAAAAGAGAAGGTAGAGGACCATGTTCCATTGAGGAGGAAATCTGACTTTCTGCTGCTCTAGAAACCAGGGCATAAGGGAGCAATGGTTTCAAAAGGCAGGGAAAGATTTAACTGAAAAGAGTAAGAAGAATTTCCTGGAAAGTGACATAGGCTGCCTGGGAGTGTGGTGAGTCTCCTTCTCAGGAGGTTTTTCCACAGAGGCCATCTATCAGGAGTGCTTTGATTGTGTCTTCTTGCATGGAAAGGGGTTGGACTGGATGGCCCTTAGGGGTCTCTTCCAGCTCTAGGACTCTATAATTCTATATCAGGAGTAATTGATATAGAATTATAGAGTCCTAGAGCTGGAAGAGACCCATAGACTCTTTGTCTCCCACCCACCATCTCATCCTGACCAAGGCTAACCCTTTTGGGATCCAAACATTTCCCATCTTTCCTTGATTTTCTGCCTCCGAAAGAGAAGAGGAAGGGGAGAAAAGGGCAGGGATGGCTTGGGGAGGACCCCCTCCCTCCTACCCTGCCCACCCCACTCCAGCTTGCCATGAGGCCCCCAAATTAGAAAGTTTGCCTATGCCTGTGATAGCTGCTTCCCCAGATCTTTAGAAATGCCTTCCACGTGAATGCTTTGACCCTGCTTGCACACACAAATAGCCACCTTGCTCCTGACTCAGTTCTTACAACGTAAATATCTCTTATTCCAGCTCCTGCTTGGCCTCGCATTTAAACATGCTGCCCAAGACAAATTATTATGCCTTGATTGCTAGTTTGTGTCTCATTGCTCACCACAAACAGGAACCATTAGATTCACGCAGCAGATGCTAATTGCCTGCCGCCTAGTTAATTTTGTCCTTGGTGATGAATTGCAACTGCTAACGGGGCCAGAAACAAACTTTTGGGGAGTTGAACAGATACAGCATTCGTGCAGAAGTCTCTTTACTCTCCAATTAAATCAAATGTTTTTCTATTCTCCCCACTCTTTTCTTAAGAAAAGCTGCGTGTCTTCCATCATAGGCACTGTGGCTCATTTGTCTGCACAATTCCTCCAAGACCAATCCATGCCATGTGGCCAGGAAGAGAACGGAAGGCAAGAGGAGGAGGAGGATGCGCCTTTCTCTCTCTGCTCCCTCCATGGGAAAGACCAATATGCAGAGGAAGCGAGAACAAGCAGACACTTCAGGCAACACATCAAAAGACTTTGGGAAAAATATAGATTTGGATAATTGGTGGCCTCTTGTAAGGTTATGAGACTTAGGTAAAGCCCATAAAGACCAAGCCATGACACTGGTAGGGTAAACCCCCATTTGATTTAATGGGTTAGATTACAAAGAGCACATCTGGAGGGTTTGGGGACACATACACACTTTTCCACCCACAAGATCCACTATAGCCATACAAAGACTGAGAGTGTGAAAAATAGAATGGAAAAACGTTATTGTCTTTGTACATTGTACAACTAAATTAGGAGCCCCCGGTAGCACAGTGGGTTAAACCCCTGTGCCGGCAGGACTGAAGACTGACAGGTCGCAGGTTTGAATCCGGTGAGAGGCGGATGAGCTCCCTCTATCAGCTCCAGCTCCTCATGTGGTGACATGAGAGAAGCCTCCCATGAGGATGATAAAAACATCAAATCATCTGGGCGTTCCCTGAGCAACATCCTTGCAGACAGCCAATTCTCTCACACCAGAAGCAACTTGCAGTTTCTCAAGTCGCTCCTGACACGACAAAAATAAACAAACAACTAAATTAAATGCTTTTTCTCGCGCACACCACAAAAACAACACACCAGTCCTTCCACATTCTAATCATGATTGCACAGCTCTTAATACCGCATCAATGCAAAACAATGGAGTTCAGTATAGTTTCAGCTCTAAGATAAAAGCTGTCTCTCAGTCTGTTTGTCCTTGCCTTTGTCACCCTGTACCGTCTTCCACATGGCAATACCGGTAGTTCAAAAAAAAAAAAAGAATATGCCAGGTAAGATTTAAAACAACTGATTTTGGAGGTTTACCATCTTGGGGGGCAGGTAGGAACTTGAAGGTATCTTGCTACTCTTGAAAACTTCAAAATCCATGGTCCAGAATGGAAGCTTAAGGACCTTAGGCCACATCTGTCCCATGGACTACACTTTGCCCATCCTTTGCAATTGTACTAAGCAGAACCTGGACACATTCGTTTGGCTGGTATCCTACCTAGGTCATCCTGGCCCCGAAAATGTGAAACGGATTGTAGACCCAAAGAAATATCATTGAAGCAATCAGCAAATCAATCAGCAAACATCTTGATAAATGGAACAAACCCGACATCCTTCTCTCTAATAGGGCATGAATGTCTCACATTTCCCATGCATATGCACGCACACAAAGGCTACAGAAGCCTCTGTGTAGGGCTCCAAAGAAGAGGCAAAATTTAATTTCCTGAGCATAATGGCTGCAAACAAAACCGTTCAATTGGCAGTGTGCATACTTGAATTGAAACATGTGCTTTAATGATGGGGAGATGCGGAAAGGATGCTGTCATCTGGAGAGGCCCTGCTCGCGATCCCACCTGCATCGCAGGCGCGATTGGTGGGGACGAGAGAGAGGGCCTTTTCGGTGGTGGCCCCCCGACTCTGGAACTCACTTCCTAAGGACATCAGGCAGGCCCCAACTCTGGCAGTCTTTAGGAGGAGCTTGAAGACGTGGCTGTTCCAGTGTGCCTTCCCAGAATAATGATTCCATAGCACTTTGTTCTCCAAAGCACTTCACATTTTTTAGGCCTGCTTGTATGTTTTCCACAAATGCCCCATCACTTTTTCACCAATGTTCCAGCATTATTCTCAATTTTAATTTTACATTTGGCCTTCCCATAGTTTTTAATTGTATGGTCTTATTGTTAATATTGCATTGTCCATGTTTTATTTTAATTGCTTGTATTGTTGTTATTATTGCTTGTATTGTTGTATTTTGGGCTTGGCCTCATGTAAGTCACACCGAGTCCCTTGGGGAGATGGTAGCGGGGTACAAACAAAGTGTTATTATTATTATTATTATTTGGATGAACTCCCAATATTAAGGATTTGAAGAAGAAAAGAGGCAAGAAGGCTTAGATATCAGCAAAAGGGGTCAGATTTATATACATTTGGTTTTCATTGGGCAAGGAAGTGAAAGGGATGATAGATGAAGAAGGAAACATGGAAGTGGTAAAATCCCCCTTTGATATTCAGTACCTGGGGATTTTGAAGAACAGGAAGGACTATTTAGGAGATGAAGGTTGAAATGGACAAATAAAGGAGATAAGAACCAAGCAAAAGTGCTGTTGTTTTGTACATAATTCAGATTGCTTACTGTACTGTATATGTGTGTATTGATATGCAGTTTTACTTTAACTCTTTGTTGTGGGAGGGGCTGCAAACCATGTGATCAGATCTAGTCTTGTTCAGGGTTCAGACTCCATTTTGAAAACAGTATGCTTCAGACTTCAGTA
This sequence comes from Anolis sagrei, assembly GCF_037176765.1. Taxonomy (NCBI): domain Eukaryota; kingdom Metazoa; phylum Chordata; class Lepidosauria; order Squamata; family Anolidae; genus Anolis; species Anolis sagrei. The sequence continues at coordinate 25,231,591 of NC_090034.1, read as the reverse complement.
GGAACTGTTTTGCTTTAGACTTCAGTAGGAGCAGTATACTTAGTGACTCCATTGAACTTTCAGACTAGACAGAGACTCTATTCAACTCTCAGAACAGAGATTTGTTTTAGATTATGGACTGTTGATTATGAGAAAGATGCCCTGTGTTATCTACAGAGAAACAATTTCAAATCTTATTTGTAACTGGACAAAGCAAAGTCCCTGTATGCTGAATACATGAAGCTTGTGAGTAAACCAACTATGTTATTTTTGTCTCTTGAGAGCATGATGTAAAGGCAAATATATTTTAAGGGAGAGTAGATGCTTTTGGGCAACTAGAAAGAACACTTCTGAAACTCTGCTCTCTCTCTGTGTGTATTGGTATATCTCTGTTCCTTACAGATCAGAGATAATAGGTTCAGTCAAATAACTGAAACTTTAATTGCCTTGCCTGAATGTCATTTTCCCAAAAGGTTATGGCATCATTTTCAAAAAGGTTATGACTTCTAACAAGGTCATGTCCTTCCAAAGATCATAAAATCTTCAAAAGGTTATTGTGGTTTCCATTTTCCAAAAATGGAGATCATAGCAAACACTATGTAACAAAATTTGAAACATATTCTATTCCAGGTTTGAAACGGTTATTTCCTGTTTAATTGTGCAATCCTTACTTTGAAAGTAGTTGTTATCTTTCAGAAACTATATTTCTTGGTTGCCACAAACTCTGTTGAATTGCTTGAGACTCAATGATGTGAAAAACTGGAGCAAAATGTGCTATAGCAGGGTGTCCCTCCCATAAAATCAAAGTTTTGCCAGTTTAATAAACTTTCCCCATGTTTTTATGATAGAACCAGTTAGGAAATGACACCTAACCCAGGAACCAAAATCATGTTGCATCGTGTGATCATCCTAATATGGTAGAACTTACCTCTGTGAACTGCAGTCTTCCAAAATCACTTGGTGGGCTTGCAATTTTGAACACTTTCTTGGGCATCACCCATGTCTCTAGGGTCTCAAGCCGACTGGCAGCAAGGTTGGTGGCATGATGCCGGATGAGGAAACCCTGGAAATGGTCAGCAAGGAAGTAGAGGTGAATGGAAATGGGGTGCCCCACTGGGTAGTACCTGGAAAAACACAGATTGGGAAGAGGTTGATGAACTGCTCAAAGAGTTAACAAAGGAGGAAATAGGTATTTTTACTCATAAAGTGACCCTAAATTCCATTGAACCAGGGACAGGTCCTGGCTCCTTTGGAAAATGTACTGGCCAACTCAAGGGCTCTTGTCAGAAGTTCATTAAAATAAGAAAAGAAATATAAGTCTGGAAAGGAAAACTCCTTATTTTCCCAAATGAAGCTGAAATTGAGGCTTCTGCTGAAATAATTACAAGCTGGAAAAGGCTCGAGGTAATGGCTTGTATCTATTTCTTCCCGAATGGCTGCTTGGAGATGTGCAAGATGATATGGAGAGCCATTGCAAGAGAATGGAATAAGGAAAAGAAACTAAATTGAAAGAGGGAGAAGGCAGGGCAAGTATATCAGCATCACACCTGCATTATCAGACACTGCTAAAACTAAACCCTGACAACCATCTCTGCTTGTCACATTAGCAACAACACGTCTGGCATCAGTGTGCTTCAAGGCGGCGAGCCACCTCCTCTTTCGTGCAAAGCCATGACTTAATGTCCTAGAAGTACATTGCAGAAAGAATGATCGTTTGATCATTCGGTAGATATCGGTCCCCTCATTCCCTTTCAGCATGAGCAACTTCACAGGACTGCAGGGATGAAGCAGGTAAGAGGAGAGCCATGCACACCATTTTGAGGTTTCAGGAAGAAAGGCAGAATAACAAGATGAAAATAACACGAGCAACATTAAGAGCTGTGGCTTCTGTTTGGATTCTGCAAAGAGTTTATTACAAATGTGCTTCTTTCCTGCATGCCAGGACAGAGAAGTGTAATTTGAAGAAAACGGAGTGTAGTAGAATGGTTACTAGGCTTGTGCATTTCAGCTGAACCTCTATCCATTTCTGCTGGCTGGATTCTGGTAGACCCTCATATCCGTTTTCGTGTGCCTCCCAAAAACGGGCGGATAGCCGGATAGCCTTTTTAGGTCCTCACCTGAAAATACAGCTAGATCTGGCCCATTGGTGGCAATGGTGAACTTATGAGGCCCCCCTTTCTGTTCCTGGGACCCCTTTCCTTTTTTCCCTTCAAGGGAGCCTGGGTTTCAGTAATGGGGTTAAGAAAGCTCCTTATCCAGCCCATTATAGGGAGGGATGACTTCCCAGACTCCCCTTCCTGTTGTTTTGTTCATATATCCTTCTTTAAGGCCTGGATTTAAAGTATCAGAGTTAAGATAACACTCTTTCTGCGATCCTTCTATTTGTAGAGGAGACTGGGTTTAATGCTTCGTTAAAGCTGTTTCTATTCCAGAGGAGACAGGTGTTGCAGGCAGGTGTGCACACTCTCTCTCCCTGCAGCACGCACGCAGTTTTCTAAGGCATTTTAAGGAACCCCAGGTAAAGAAGAGTGACAACCTAGAGCTATCCTCCCTGGGCTTCCTTTAAAAAGCCCAATCTCCTTTCTGCTTTGGGTTTAATGCTTCCTTAAAGCTGTTTCTACTTTCTACTTCAGTGGAGAGGTAACTGGCAGTTTTCTGAGAATAAGTCTTCTCTTTTGGTTTCTGGGATTACTATTACTAATAATTATTATTATCAGAAGCATTTTCTGAAGGAGAGGAAGGGAAGGAGAACAAGAAGCTAAAATGGTAACTCTCCAAGTTCCCAAATATGTGCACACAACCCACTCACCCATCTCACTAATAAAAAAGAAGGAAAATAAAGAAAAATAAAGAAAAATCATAAAGAATCAACTGCCATGCCAAACTGGGGACAAGGAGCCATGATTGGCTGCCAGGTGGTCCCGTTACAGACAAAAAACTGTGATGGCTGGGCCCTTGCTGTTGAGGCCAACGGGCTAAGCCAGAGAAGCCGAACTGGCCAAAGGAAATGGCTAAAAATGGATCCGCGCTCAAGCCTAATGGTTTTGAGACAAAGGCTTGAACCAGAAGCAGACTTGAACATGTAAATCTTTCTCTATTAGTATTAAAAAGGGGGAGAGAAATCACTGGAATAAGAAGGGAGAGATTAATGGGTAATAACAACAACAACAACAACAACAACAATATTGAAGCAACTAATAAACGTACCGGCAGCTGTTGTCGCCATTAGTATGGAATGAGGTTGTTGCTCTCCTGAGGCCCAAACGGGAAAACGAGTGGTACATGGTCAGCGCAACATCGCTAATGCTGTGGATGCCATCTGGTTCATCATAGGCATTCTCCCAGTAGGATCGCAGGCCCGGCATCCCAGAGGGATAATTGCCGTACAAGTAGGAATCCAACTGGCCAATTATTTCTTGATTCACCACCGCCTCAAATTTGCGTGCAAAGAAGGTTGGTCTTGCTGTTTGCTGTAAGAACAATAAATAAATATAACCTGCCTATTTTAAAAATGTGATATCTTTCAAACATGACTATCATGGTGTCATCTGGAAATTTAATAAGCATACCCTCCACTCTGTCACCCAATTCATGTTGAACAACACTGGGCCCAGGACAGAATTCTGTCGCCCCTTCTTTCCCGGAACCATTGATTGGCTGTGATTTTTAGCTTTGCATATGTTTTAATGCATTTTAACTGTGAATTTTTAATACTGTTATACTTAATTCTGTTTTAATTTATACATATTTGTATATTTTAAAGGGTGTGGTCATACTTTTAATTGTAAGCCGCTTTGAGTCTCCTTCGGGAGAGACAAAGCAGGGTATAAATAAACATAATAATGATAACAATAATAATCAGCACCCTTTGGGTTCAGTTGCTCACAGTAGCATTGTTTAGTTCACATTGTACTAGCTTCTTTGAAAGATCATAAGAGAATTTGTCGAAGGCCTTATTGATAACAAGATATGCCACGACCACAGCACTCCCTTTATCTGCCAAGCTTGTTGTTGCTCTCTCAAAAAAGAGGTGAGTTTTTGACTTGTTTTTCAGAAACCCTTTTTGACTTCTAGTGAACATGGCATCCTTTTCTAAGTGTTTGTAGATGTTTCTGTCCAATGTTCTGTTCTAGAATCTTTCTTAGCATTGATGTCAGACTGAGTGGGCCATAACGTCTGCCAGGACAACAGCAAAGTGAAACAACGAGCCTCACAAACACCCAAATTTTCATAAGATGGAGTAATGACAGTTGAAATGCCATTACAGTGCTATAACTATGTAACATGATTTTTGTTCTTGCGTTTTGCATGTCATTTCCTAATTGGTTCTATCATGAAAACATTGTAAAAGTGTATTAAACTTCATAAACTTTGTTTTTTGTGAGAAGGACATCCTTCTATAGCACATTTTGCTCTAGTTTTCCAATGACTATTTCATCATTGAGTCTCACCATCTATGCTGATGATTGTGCCATTACTGCTCAAGCAGGGAGCTTTGAAATGGTTAAACAGAAGCGCTCCAAAGCTTTAGGTACTCTTACTGTTTATTACAGGGAAATCCAGCTGAATCCTAATACATCTAAAATGCAGATGTGTGCTTTCCCCCTTAAGAACAGACAAGCATCTCAAGCTCTGAGGATTATCTAGGAGGGAATCCTACTGGAGTACTGCAGCACACCAAAACACCTGGGAATCACTCTAGACCGTGCTCTGACTTACAAGAAGCACTGATTAAATATCAGGCAAAAAGTGGGTGCTGGAAATAATATCATATGAAAGCTAACTGGCACAACCTGGGGATCACAACCAGGCACAGTGAAGACAGCTGCCCTTACACTTGGCTGCTCTGCTGCTGAATACACATGTGATGTGGAATACATCTCACCATGTTAAAACAGTGGATGTGGTTCTTAATGAGACATGCCACATTATCATAAGATGTCTACATCCAGAAGGTTGGCAGTTCAAGCTAGGGGTCGAGGTGAGCTCCCACCACCAGCCCTAGCTTCTGCTTACCTAGCAGTTTGAAAACAGCAATTTGAGTAGATCAATAGGTACTGGTTTGGCGGGGAGGTAAAAGGCGCCCCTGAAGAAATGTCGGCAATTTAATCAGGAAGGCGTCCATGGACAACAGGCTCCTCTGCATGGAAAATGGAACAACACCACCTCCCCATGGCCAAGCCAAGCACAGCCTCCAGATGCCAGAAATGTAAAAAAAAAACCTTGCCTCTGTCTATGTACTGTCTGTCTTTGTTAATTGTATAATGGCATTGAATGTTTGGTATGTATGTGTTCTGTAATCCGCTCTGAGTCCCCTCAGGGAGATAGAGAGGAATATAGCTATATTATATTATTATACTTGATAAAAGGCTGCTTGCAGTGGTTCCTGCCAAGCCAATCCAGGTGTGCAACTTCACCAAAGAGTTGTTTTATTTATTTATTTATTTATTTATTTATTCATTTCATGCAATATTATCCCGCCCTTCCCTGCCCAAAAGGAAGAAGGGCGGGGTGTTTGACCCGGCTATACTCTGCAAGGCTCCCTTTTGCAACCCCATACCTGGAATCGGTGGAAATCGGACGGCTTGAAGTCGTTTGGAGAACAGCCACACCAGTCCACAATGTTCTTGTACTGACATTTGCACCCCAGCTTGCGGTTCCAGTTTGTGATGCGCAGGTTGTTGTCCACCATGGAGTCACAATGAGGGCTGTTCTCCAGGACAGTGTGGAAGAAAGACTGTGAAAAGACACACACACATAAACTCAACCAAATTTAGATGGATTAGAAAGACTCAGGGCACACACAGAGCTGAACAGGAGAGAGGTTGTTATGGCAAAATGGTCTTGAAGCACAATTATCTTTCCATTTTAGTAGGATCTCAAAGACTTTTTAAAAAATCTGCCATGTCTTTAATCTATTTTTTAGACTCCTGCTGGGGTTATGTATTTTAAAACTGACCTGCCTAGTTGCTTCCCTCGCTGTTGTTTTGAAGATTTAATTAATATAGTTCATTGGGGTCTCTAATAAAAAAACTCTTATGCTTTGATTATGTTTTCACAGACAGAATTTTTCAGTTTTTTTCCCTAAAGGAAAATAAAGAAAATGCTATAACAGCCTGGGATGACTATTTCACGTCAGATATTTGGAGAAAGAAAGCGGCTATACAATTATCACATTGAAAAGAATCCAACGGGAGGAGAAGGAGGACGCAGCAGCGCTTAATTCGGCTGCACACTGTTTTGCTTTCAAGGCTTCTCTATGGCCAAGGGTCTCTTTCCTGTTGATAAAGTTCCCAGTGGGAGGCACAGTTTGGGCCCAATCTTTCCAGAATGTATTGATAGGAGAACGCTAACAGAGCCTGCAAACAAAAAACACACTACTCCACACGCACAAAACTGTACAAGCCAATGCTCTGCTTCCTACCCAAACCGTTGCAGATTTACTTGGAAGTTGCAATGCGCTGGAAGCTGAAAATGACCTCACACTGAAACGCGCAGCTCGCCCCCAAGGCAACAGAAGGACAATCTGTCTCCTGCAATTATTTCCAAAATGGTTAAGTCTTTATCTGCCAATTCAAGGCGGCGAGGAATTCCAGTCGGGGCTTTCTCATTATATCACTCCAATTTCAGCTGTTATGTAAACCCTGCATAATGGACACCGACAAGCGTCACCCTGGGGCATTCTTGGAAGGGCGGCAAATTACATATGGCCCCAAAGAGGGAAAGCATTGTGGAAAAGAGAGGGACAAAGGAAGGCACATATTTGCACAGACAACTTTCCATGCATAGAAAGCAAATGCACACGCATAAAAAGGATGGCTGGCATCAATAGTTTCATCCAGTTTCCACATATGTGTGGTTTTAGAGGTTTTAATTAGTTAGACAGAATTGTGTTAGATAGAATCATGAAGAGCTGGGTCTTCTGGTTAAAGAGCAATTGTGGAATGCGGAGGAAAATGTGCTATCTCTCATCTGCAGTCTAAAGTCTATTGTACCCATTGAAAGCCCATAATCCAATGGTAAGGAGTTGTCCTAAAGTGGCAAGCAGAGGTATAGCCACTATCTAGGCCACTATTAACCAGTAATTCCTCCATGTGTGGTTGCAGAGGTTTAATCTGTTAGATAGCATTTTCAGACTATAAATTACTTTTCCCCCATTTCACAATTTATATTGTTTTTGTTATTTAAATTGAACACTGTCCTAAGATTGTTGGATATATTTCTATCTATCTATCTACATAATAAAAGTGAAAAATTGTATGTGTGTATGAGGTGGGGGTGTCCACTTACACAGACAAGCTCCTGCCTTCACAAACAGCTATAGCTCCCACTACTCAGGGGACATCAAAGGCCCTCCCTCCAATGACACTGCAGGTTGTACTGAGTGCTATGAACATATGCAAGAACATATGCAATGTCCTCCACAAACACCATACTGTCCACCACCCAAGTGAAGGCTTTCATACAGGGACAATTTCATCCTAGATTTTATGCATTTCCTCCACCACAGGCATCCCAGTGTTTCTTACTCTCTCCATTGGTGTGGAATTTGCATGACCCTGCCCACTGCCTCTCCCTTAACCCTTTCCTATTCTTTTCTATGGCACAAAGCAAACAGAGGAATTGATCAGCAACTGAACATACTACAGAGGTTTGGGGAAATTCATCATGATTTAGAGAAGTTATAGGTACTGGGATGTATAGTTCACCTGCAATTTAAGAGAACTCTGAACTCCACAAAGTGGACCAAACTTGACACACAGAGATCTTTGGGGAAAATTCATCTTGATTTGGGGGAGTTGAAGCTCACCTACATCCAGAGAGCACTATGAACCCTAACACTGATGGCTCTGGACCAAACTTGGCATACATACCAAATATGCTGAAATTTGATTACCGGCAACCTCCACTGATGATGGACCTCGACCAAATTTGGCACACAGAACCCTCTTGACTAACTCAGCCTACTGGAAGGGTTTGATGGGACTGACTCACGATAGTGGGGATTGTAACTTACCCTACAGCCAGAGAGCTCACTGATCCCCAACGATGATGCATCTAGAGCAAACTTGCCCAACACAACAAACTTTAAGTACTGATGGAGTTTTTTGGGGTTACCCTGGCATGATGTGAGTTGTAGTTCACCACAACCTTAGGCACTTTGTACAAGTAAAAAAAAATACTTAAAAAACAACCCAGGCAACGCTAGGTACCCAAACTAGCATTTAAATAAATGAATGAATACATAACAGTGCCGTAGAAATACTTGTCACCAGAGAGCGGAAAGCTGTGACCAGCTCATTCTTGGGTGCACCGCTGAGCATTGATGGGAAACTCAAACAGACCTCTTTTATTTCTGGAATGTCCTATAGAGAACACCATACCGCAGCTCTGGAAATCCAAATTTAAGTCCTCACATGGTCATGAAATTCCATGTGTGAATTATCTCTCAACCTGTCCTACATCATCACAGTGTTGTTCTGAAGATAAATCAGAAAGGAAGAGAGGAGAGTAGGCTACTTTGCAACCACTGGAGAAAAGGTGGCATATGTCTGTACAGCCGGGCCTCCACACTGGCAAGGTTTAGGGTTGGAGAAAGCTCACAAATGTGGAACATCTGTGAATACCTACTGAACCCTCTTAAGGCAGTGAAGAGCCAGGGAGAAAATGGGGCATCACCACCACTATTGTCATCATAGGCTGTCACTTGTGGCTGAGTCTGATTGCCTTCCAAGTGTAGGATCTTGGCGGTGGGTCCATAGGTGACTGTAGGATCCCATTCTTGATCTACATGTTGTTCCGCAGTGGTGACATTGATTTGCAGGTGGAAGGTGGTTCGAAAAGGCTTGGCTTAATGCTCCTCCTTCTTCTTCTTGACACATTTCTCCCTTTTGCCACCCATTGGTTCCTCTTCAGAAACTACAGCACTGTTGGTAACAACTGACCTCCAGTTAGGCACTTGAGGGCCAGGGCTTCCCAGTTCTCTCTTGGTATCTATGCCACAGTTTTTAAGGTTGGCTTTAAGCCCATCTTTCAATCTCTTTTCCTGTCCACCAACATTACATTTTCCATCTTTGAGCTGAGAGCAGAGTAATTGCTTTGGGAGACGGTGATCTTTGGGCATTTGGACAACGTGGCCTTCAGTCCAGTGGAGTTGATGGTGGAGGATCATTGCTTCAGTGCTGGTGGTCTTAGCTTCTTCTTCCAGGATGCTGCCATTTGTCTGCCTGTCTTCCCAAGAGATTTGCACAATTTTTCAGAGGCAGCATTGTTGGAATCATTCCAGAAGTTGAGAGTGATGGATGTAGATGGTCCACATTTTGCAGGTGTTTAACAAGGTTGAGAGGATAATAGCTTTATAGACAAACATCTTGGTCTCCCTATGAATTATCTGATCCTCAAACACTCTCTGCTTCTTCAGAAAAATGCTGCACTCTCAGAGCTCTACTGTAGTTACCTGCCCTCACTGCAAGTTTTGGAAGAGAGGGAGGAAAGGTCACAGCCCCCTCTCCCATTTCCCCAGCCACCCTCCCAGATTTCTGTGGAGTTTAAGATGAAGCCCTCACGTGACAGCTCTGGTTGCAGGGGGAGATGCGGGATGTCAGGTGGCGAAGGGGGAGGAGACAGATAGCAGTTGCTTGGCTTGACTCTCCAACCATTCCAGGTTCTTCCCTGCAAGGACTGGCCCCAAGCATTGGAGGGACAGTGGAAAACTTGCGAGTAATCAAATCCCTGAATGTCAAATCTGTGAATGTGGGAATCCAATTTTAGTAAGGGAACACTACAAACAAAACAGAGGGCATCTCATAATGGCAACAAGATTATCTAGATCTCAGGAAGGCATCATTCTTACAGGGTTCGTTGTGAATAGCAAGCCTTCTCCTATGTTCCTATCAAATCTGTCTCGGAAGATAATGGCACAGAGAGAAGGCTCAGTTTCTCTTGGAGAGCTCAAACAGGTTCCTATGGGGGAAGCAGCCTCAGATGGTTATTGAGAGTTTAAGAGGAGGAAAAGGAATGAGAACAGCTATGTAGGCAATCCTGAACTTACTAAGGGACAAGCAGGATGTGTGTAGGAACCTTCAGAGGACAGACCTGTAACAAATAGGATTTTAACTGTTTGTTTTTTTAATACTGTTAATATTTAATTCTATTTTTACTGTAGGCCACTTTGAGCTTCTTTTTTGGAGACAGAAAGATAAGTATAAATAATAATAATAATAATAATAATAATAATAATAATAATACACCATGAACAACAAAGAATGTTGGAGGGTGGGAGACTTCAAACACAATCAAATTAAGTAGCAAAAGCAAACTAGAGCAATCCGGCATCCTAAAGAGCAATGGCTTCTTTGCTTATATAGTACAGGAAGATCTATAAATACTCCAACTAGCATTAGTCTGGCTGACCTCTCCACTCCCCCCCCCCCCCGACAATCCCCTTGCTCCCCACTTTTAATGTTAAATGACAGCCCAGTGAATATGGATTTTATGCTTGAATCATCTAGTTAAAGCCATCAAGGCATACAATGTTTTTCAGGCTAGAGCAACCAGGGAATGTGCGTTGCATGTGCCTGTGTGTGAACGGGATGGAGAGGGGGCTACTCAAATGCCCCTTGCCCTGTGTCCTTTCACTGACACAAAATGCCTCTGCAAAGACAGGGCAGGAAAAGGCTATCAGAGCTGGAAGAAAAGCCATTCATGTTTACCTGGAGAAAAAGCATCATAAAAGGAAGGCTATATTCTGTGAAAATGATACAGGTGGTGCCCCTGGGTAACTTCTAAAGGCATTGAATACAAAATATATATGACACTAGTAAAGCTGATGAGAGCAAGACACATTTGCTTCTGTTGTTGGTGCAGCAAACAATAGACACCTGACTTCCAGGCTACAAACAAAATGCATTGGCCAAATGCTTAAATGACTTGATTAGGGGGCTGTGGACACAGGGCTGTGCACCTTGGAAGATTGATAGAACTCCAAATGTAGAAACAGTGTCTCTTGAGATAACAGTTGATGGGGAAGATGAGAAGAAGAGGGCTATTGGCATCACGTTCCGTTTCTTGGCTTCCTCCTGGGTTGTGGACTGAATGAAATTGAATGAAAGATGTAGGGATGGAGTTTGACAAAGAATAAAGACACCATCATAAGAAGAACGTCGGTATGGAAAACTACAAAAGGAGATGAAGAATTTATGAACTGCTAAACTGTTGAACTGCTGACATGATCAGAGACAATGACTAACTCTTGGTGGAAAACAACATGTTTACATAGTCAAAGACAATGGTTCCTCATGTTAAGAAGGAAGAAAAACATCTGTTTAGAACTGATAGAGTCAGCATGATTTAGCTGCAAAAAAAACAGTCAGTCATTTACAACTTCTTGAATCAACAGCAGCAAGAAAAAAATGTTATATAGGAGACCCTTTTACGATCCAAAAGTGTGGCAGACAGCAGAGTCTGGTCACCCGCCACTTTCTCCAAGAGACAGATGATGTATTAGCAGAATGGCTGATTTGCAGGGAACCCAATCTGGCCTATGTTTGGTTCTCTTCTCCAGGAGACGGAAGAAGGGATGGTAATGTATGCATGGAGGACGAATAAACGATGAATGAGTTTTAAGAGTGTATGTGAATGTTTCCCTCTTTTTGTTTATTTGTGTAGCCAATGTAGCGATATAGTCTGTGTGTCTACCTTCTTCCTCTGTAAAGTTATATACTCTGCCTCACTGGAAATGGAATAAAATAACATTTTAAGGTGTTGAAAATTACTTATGACAGGGTGGCCACTGTGGAAGCAATTGGGGCAATTTTACTATCCAGCATTGTTGCCTTTTCTAGTGAGTCATATCTTTTCACAATGTGTCCAAAGTCTTAGTTGAGTCATTTAGTGGCTTAAGTGCTTGAAATAACAGTGATTCGGTGTAACACATTGTTTGGACTTCAATGAGAGCGGCATTTGACCAAATCTTACCAAGGTTCACATGGGAACAATGATTTTGCATCATGTAAGGAGACTAATATATTTGAGATAGAAGACGCGCCAACAAATAACAAAGCAAGGTGTCTCTTATGATATTGGGCACCCGGGAGGTGCAATCCAGGCATTTGCAAAAGACCATCATGACATTCCTTTGCAGAGGAGTGAATGAGGGATTGCAGATTTACTCACTTCAGCCGGAAGCAAAGTATACGAGTAGAACCGTTTCATCTTTGTCACCAAGTCGTCGTTCGAAAATGTGACATATTCCACAAATTTCCTGTTCAGCAGAAACCAATCTGAACCACCATCAACAGTGATGCCTTCTGGGATCTTCCGGTCTCCAAGGCGCCACATGTGGGTGTCGCACTCCAGGAAAAGCCTGTCCAGACCTTGTTTTCTAATGAACCTAGGAAAGAAAAAGAAGCATTAAAACAGACGTGGTTATTATATTATCATGGTTGACTATAAGGGAATCAGACTGGGAGGAGAGCAATCTAACAACAACATTGTTCAACTAAAGTGGGCAGAAGTCCACCCCCACCATCTCCATCTCCACAATAAAAATGAAAGGTTATATCTATGTATATTACCAGGATTCCCACTTCCACAAACAGGCTCCCACTTCCACAAACAACTATGATCCCCACCAATGAAGAGCCAAAAAAGGCCCTACTTAATATAACATTGCAGGTTATAGAGAGCACCATGAACATGTACAAGAGCCACCAGCCCCTGTCAATGTCCTCCACAAACACAATATTGCCCACCACCCAAGTGAATGCTTTCATATGGAGACAATTTCATCCTAGACTTTATGTGTTTCCTCCACCACAGACATTTCAGTGTTCCTTACTCTCTCCATTGGTGTGGAATGTGCATGATACTGTCTACTGCCTCTCCCATAACCCTTTCCTACTCTTTTCTATGGTGCACCGCAAACAGAGCAACATTGATCAGCAATTGAATATACTGGAAGGATATGGGGGACTGAGTCAACATGATGGAAGTTGTAGTTTACTCTGCATCAAGACAGAACACTGTGACCCCCACGGACAATGGACCTGGACCACATTTGACACACAGAACCCCATGACCAACTGAACATACTGGAGTGGTTTTGGGGGGAATTGATCTCGATTTCCAGGAGTTGCAGTTCAACCCCCCCCCCCCCACTGACAACAGACCTGGACCAAACTTGATACACAGAATGCCCATGACCAACTGAACCTACTGGAGGGGTTTGAGGGGACTGACCCACCATGGTGAGAGTTGTAGTTCACCCTGCAGCCAGAGCGCACACTGAACCCTACTGATGATGCATCTAGAGCAATCTTGCCACACATGCTTGACATGACTAGCTTTAAGTACTGATGGAGTTTGGGGTGTGTGTGTTAACCTGGCATTATGTGAGTTGTATTTCACCCATAATCTTATGCATTTTCTTAATGGTACCCTTTGTAAAACTTAATAAAATGACTTTTTCAAATAACCTGGGCATTGTCGGATACCCAAGCTAGTCTATAATAAAAGTGAAAATATGTGTGTATTTGTATGATTTTATCTATCAATCTATGTTTGTATTCAATTTCCAAGATGGCTCCTACATCTAGAGAACCCTGTGACTTCCGCTAACAGCAGAACTGCACCAAACTTGGCACATAGACCCATCATGGCCAATTTAAAATACTGGTAGTGTATGGAAAGGATGATGGGAGTTGCAGTATACCAAAACTGAGAGAGCACTGTGGATTCCACTGACGATGGATCTGGACCCATTATGATCAACTCTAAGTACTGGTGAGGTTGGAATTTACCATGGATGATGGGAGGTATAGTGTACGCACATCCAAAGACCTAGGTGTTTCCTACATTCAGGGAGCCACCTGAATTCTGCATGGGTCCATTCATTTTATGTATAAATGTATTAGGCTTATGCATTTCGGTTGAACCTCAATCCATTTCTGCTGTCTGGATTCTGGTAGATTCCCATAACTGTTTTTGTGTGCCTCCTGAAAATGGGCAGATAACCGGATAGTCGTTTTCAGTCCGCAGCTGAAAAATATGGCTACATCCGGCCCATTGGCAGAGGCTCCCCTTTCTGTTCCTGTGATCCTTTCCTTTTTTTCCTTTCAAGAGAGCCTGGGTATTAGCAATAGGGTTAAGAATGCACCCTATTCGGCCCATTATGGGTGGGTGGGGCTTCCCAGGCTTTTGTTCCTATCATTTTAGGCATTGTTTATCCTTATATCCTTCTTTAAGACCTGGATTAAAAGCATCAGAGTTAACATACCACCCTTTTTGTGGTCTTTCTCTTCTTTCTGTTAAGAAGTCCGGGTTTGATGCTTCCTTAAAGCTGTTTCTACTCTAGAGGAAACAGACGTTGCAGGCAGGTGTGCATACTCTCTCTCCCTGCAACATGCATGCAGCTTTCCAAGGCATTTTAAGGAGGACCAGGGAAGGAAAAACGATAACTTGTAGCTACCCTCCCTGAGCTTCCTTAACAAAACCCTCTCTTTTCTCTACTGCAGGCCCTTCCTGGAGTGGCACGCTTCAAACTCCTTTCTGCTTCAGGTTTAATACTCCATTAAAGCTATTTCTACTTTGTACTCTAGAGGAGAGGTACACTTCTCTTTTTCTTTACTGGGATTACTATTATTAATAATTATTATTATCTTTTAGAAGGAGAGGAAGGGAAGAAAAAGAAGGAAAGGGGTAACTCTCCAAGCCCCCAAACGTGTGCACCCCACCCACTCGTCTCGCACGTTCCCAACTCCCAGTCAGTCCCATTAATAAAAAAATCAAGAAAAATAGAGGAAAATAAAAAAGATTCAATTGTGAAGCCAAATAGGGGAGGAAGAGCTGATATCAGCTGCCACATCAGTTTTTCGTTATGGATGAAAAACTGTGACGACTGGGCCCTTGCTGTTGCAGCCACTGGGCCAAGCCAAAGAAGCTGGATTGGCTAAGGGAAATGGCTGAAGACGGATCCACGCATAAACGTAGTATGTATGGAGAAATAGAAGTCAATATGGTGCCTCCTTTTAATTGCATCCACATTGACAACTGAACCAAACAGTGTTTTTACCCACACCTGAGGTGACTCCATCCCTAGCATCTGCCACCTAAAGTGGTTCCCTCATTCTAACTAATGGTAGAGCTGGCATCCATCCTCAACACAAAAATATATTCTCCACAGACTAAAGATCTGAAACCAGAAAAAGAGCAAAACTCATAACTGAGGCTTCCAATCTGCATAAAGGCATCCTTAAAATTCAGGGATGAGACTGGCATTGGAAAAGACAGACTGGTAAACAGAGGCAGCTGGTCGTCTGCACTCAATATTTCTGCAAAGCCTCCTTGGTTCACATGAAACCATGACTTTTGATAAATTAGGAACTCTATCCTTGATTACAATTCCTTTTAAATACCACAGAGCTGGGAAAAGAAACTGAACCACGTCACAGATCTAATTAAATGAAGAAAAAAAATGAAACCCAGACGCGGAAACTGTGATGCTCCTTTACTATGTCAAGAAGACAAAAGTGAAATAAGACAATGAGATTTGGAAAAAAAATCCATAGACGAGCTTCTAATTTCACATTCTATTACAAAGAGATAATGGAAATGTCTTGCAATTTTAATGTGGTATTCTAGAATCTCCAAATACAATATTTATGCAATTCTCTCTCAAATTAAATATTCATGCGCAAGAAAGTTCAATCACTTATTTCTATTATTGGGGGCAGGGGGGACCTCTGGGATAAATATTAACTTTAAATGTGCTATTTCCATAGATTATTTTTAAGGAAAGCATGTGGTAAGTGCATCAGCTGTCCACAGTTTCACATTTTATGGCACCACTGGACTGCATCTGCATTGGTTATATTTAAATTAGACTGACTGAAATTAATAAGGATTTAAAAAACTGAACTCTGACCAACTTCTACAAGCCCATATCTAAACCAAAGAGGAGAGACACACATGTGTGTGTGAGAAAAAAGGAAGGCTGAGAGAGAGGGAGAAAGAGTCGTGAGTGTGTGAGACAAGGGAAAGCACAGAGGGATGACTGCGCAGGGAAGACAGAAAGAGACGGGAATGCAGGGAGAGGGGCACACGAGGAAGGAAAGCAGAGAGACCTGCACACAGGGAACAAATGGGAAGGCAACCCCAACATACAATTATGGTGACCCCATTTGGGGTTTTGACCCATACTTTAAAAAACTATGTCCCGTTAGACCCCTGGCTGATGGCATGTGGGATCCTTCAGGGCTCTGTTTTGTCTCCCAAGGTTCTTACCATATACATGAAATCGTTGGGAGAGGTCACCCAGACCTTTCCAGGTGTTGTCTTAATCCGGGGCTAAGCTGGATCTATTGTCTTACTTTGGGTTAAAACTCATTAGCCTGTGTGCAATTTTGTGGACACACCAGGCTAATGCTAACACCTTTGGAAAAATGGCATTCATAATCTTTTGAAAAGAAAAATGATGTCATATCCTTTTGGCAAATGTGAATCTCCATGAACATCTGGATACCACCTTTTGAAAACTACAAGTCAAGGAAAGGTATGACCTTGTTAGAAGTCAACCTTTTGAAAAAGTGGTGTTCACAAGCATTCATGTAATGGCACACATGTATCTTAGCTGTTAAACTGATAAACCTTGTATTTGAACTGCCAGGGACAAAGACACGCCACTGCATAAAAAACATACTTAGCTAGCAGAGTTTTAAAAATGTTTCTTTGAAGTTGAAATTACAGTTGCAGTTGCCCAAAACATAGACTCTCCCACAAAACCTCTTGGTTTAAAAATATGCACTCAGAGACAAAAAACAAAGTCTTCTTTAAAAAGTAACATATCTTGTTTACTCACAAACATCCTGTATTAATTCAGTATACAGACACATTTATAGATAGGATGTAGTTTCTCTGTGCTGAGAAACAGGGCATCATTCTTAATCAATAGTCCATAGTCCAAAATCTTTAATTATACATCTTATGAAAGCTGGGCTGTATCACAGCTGGTCAATAGGCAGCAGCAATTGGTCACTGCCAATCTGAAGGTGGCAAGTTTGAAACCCGAACTTGATTGAGCACCTGACTGTTAGGCCTAACTTACTGTCCACCTAAGCAGTTTGAAAACAGCTGAGATGTGAGTAGAGAACTTAGGCCCTGCTTAAAGCAGGGAGGTATTTTACAACACCATAAAAATACTGGCGATCAAAGAACAAGGAAGAAATAGATCAAAAGAGCTCGGCGTCATAGTGGATGAAGTGACAGCACACCCCTGTGGCCAGAATAGAGCATAAGCTCCAGATGCCAAAGTTGGAAAATGCAGAATACCTTTCTCTGCTTGTCTTGTATGTCTAAAAATGGTATTGAATGTTTGCTGTGTATGTGTGCATTGTGATCCGTCCTGAGTCCCCTTCGGGATGAGAAGGGCAGAATACAAATACTGTAAACAAACAAGTAAAGAAGTCTGAACTGTGTAACTGTACTCACTGCTTCTCAAAAGGGACATATAGTAAACTGTTCCTGCATGAGTTCAAAGGACATCTGCTTCCATTGAAGTCCAAAAGCATACTGCATCCTCCTCCACTGAGGTCTAAAGTGAACTGCTAACATTGAAGTCCAAAAGCATACTGATAACAAAATGGAGTCTTGGTCAAACCGGCACACCAATATAAGTAATCCCTTGCTACTTCGCGGTTCATTTTTCGCGGACTCGCTGTTTTGCGGTTTTTCCTTTCTGAGGCTGGTATACAGGCCGGGTATACAGGCCTGAGGCATGGCGGTGAAGGCCTGCTGCTCACAAAGTGCGGCCTACTGCATTACTGTGGCCCCGGAAGTGGCTCCGGAGGTGTTTATTGGGTGGACTCGAAACAGGGGCAGGCAAGGAGGCGTGAGAACTAGACTGCACTTGTGTGCATGAAAACTTCTTATATATGCCCGATGGAAGTGGAGCGCTTTCTAAAAGTTGCTGCTCAACTAAAGTGACTGAAAGATTTCATTTATAAGGTAAAAGAAAGGGGTTATTTAGTGTATAAGGGTGTGGGGAGGGGTTATAAAGACTTTAACTAGTGTATAACTACTAAAATAATGTATAAATATTAAAATATATATAACGTCCCTACTTCACGGATTTTCACTTTTCGCGGGTGGTCCTGGAACGTAACACCCGTGATAAGTGAGGGAAAACTGTGTTCATACAATACAGTTTAGCAAATATATACATTAACATACAAATAGTGAAGGCTTGGAAGACTACTATTTCCAACAAACACTGGATGAGATGGCAGTGTAGACGCAGGCACAGCCAGTGGTGAGGAATGCTGGAGGCTGCCGTTCAACCTGATGGAATCTTTGGCCCCAGACCCATCCCAGTTAAAGGTGATGCTTATTTTAAAAAACTTAACTGCAGTGAGGATAAACTTTTTAGGGAGGCACAAATGAGGAAGGAAAGTGTCACGAGGATGGGAGAATGCTTTCCATAAATGCACAGACAGAACCCTCTTAATCTCTCTCTCTCCAAAATGTATAACTGGCAGCTTTTGAATTTGGTCTTGCCCACTGATGGCCTTTGCCTCCCTTCTTGGAAAAAAGGAACTCACGAGAAAAGGCGCTTTGCTGGGGAGAAATATCCCTTGAATTCAAAGCTTGAAAGACAGTCAAATGGCTCTTCTGGGAATTGCCTAATTCCCAGTTCTAACTTCACAATATCACCCATGGGACTCATTATGGCTCACTGAAACTTGGCAAAGGCTGATAATAAAAAAAGGGAAAGAAAACCCTGAAATTCCACTCTTGAGAAGTACCCTGAAATGAAAAATGGGAGAACAAGAGCAATGAAATCTCTTCTACCCATTGGAGATTAAATATTCAGCGGCTAACATTAATCATTATAACGCTCTGCTAAATGACATTCCGAAATTACAAAGTCTAAATGGCAACCCTCTCTTGTCTTCCTAAAAATTAACAAGCAACTGATTTGTTGGGCGTATTTACTAACAAACCATTTGTCAGTGTTTACTTTTAGCATAAGGCTTGAAAAGCCATCTATTTTGGAGAGCAGAGGCGCTTTCAGTACCAAAAAATAAGTACGGTTCAGTTTTTTTCCAGCATGTGAATGGAAAAGGCTGCTTCTGTCGCTGTGCAAGGACACTGCCGAGTCTCTTTAGACCTGGCTAAAGTCATGGGGGAAAGAAGGGGCTTTTTCAGGGTGGCTTAATTCTGTCTCTAAAAGAGGATACTGTACTGACTATAATAAAATACTTACAAAGATTCCATTCAACTCTATTTATCTTTTGGTTTCCACCTTTTGGTTTGCTAACAGGAGTCCAGTGTTGTTGCATCAGTAGTTTTCCAGATGCAAACACAACAAACAGTCTTTCTTTTCATAGAAGCATGCCTTGTCAGACCAGTAGAGACACTCACTTTCATAGCTGCTGGATGCCTACACCGATTTTGATATTTCAGCTTGGAAGAAAAGAGATTCCCCCTAAATGTTGCAAAGAACGTCTGTTATTATAAAAGCACCAGCCAGCCTGGACAATAGTCAGGAATTCTGGGCGCTGAAGTCCAAAACACCTGAAGGATCAAAGTTTGGGAACCACTGTGCTGGACAATAGAAAGGGCTGCCTCAGAAAGTACTGGGCTGCAGGCCTTTAAACAGAGGCTGAAATGTATTGTTGAAGGCTTTCATGGCCGGAATCACTGGGTTGTTGTAGGTTTTTCCGGGTTATATGGAGGCAATTTTTTCTCCTGACGTTTCGCCTGCATCTATGGCAAGCATCCTCAGACCTCGCTACCTCTGAGGATGCTTGCCATAGATGCAGGCGAAATGTCAGGAGAAAAATTGCCTCCAGAACATGGCCATATAGCCCGGAAAAACCTACAACAACCCAGAGGCTGAAATGTCTACACTAGAACTTTTTAAACACCCTTTTTAGATAGGTTTCATTTTGCGACACAGTAATTCTGTTTTACTAGCAAATCTAGGTTCCACCAACCCCTTATAAGAGATACGGGTGCATATATGTAAATTGTAAAAATAAAAAATTGTATGGTGACATAACATAGCTCATGTAAACCTTTTATGTATGTATGTGTATTTGTGTGTGTGTGAGTTAACACACACACAAGGGTGGGTCAAAAAGTAATGCCTCCATTGCTCTAACTTTTATTTCTTTCTCAGCTACTGGACTATCTATGCATGGTATGATAGAGGTAACTTTACTCTACTGATATAGTCCTTTCTTTTTTCGATTGACTGATTAGAACCATGAATTGGAAGCTAAAAGAATTGAATTGAATTTCTGGCAAAAGAAGGTTGCGCACCTAAGGAACTCCCATCATCACTTGAAGATTGTTTATGATTTGTCCCCTTCTGACTTTTACCTGTTTGGACCTCTGAAAGTCAGCCTACGTGGTTTCAGATTCAATGACCCAAATGACATTCAAACAGCTTTAAAATAATGGGTCATGAAGAAAAACCCAGAATTTTTCCAAAATGGTTTTGATGCCTGGGTTAAATGATGGTGCAAATGTGTCCAAATTAATGGTGACTATGTTGAACTGTAGTTTTGTGTAGAGGACAGTTCAGGCTATGATCTGGAGCAACTTCTGCTGTTATATGTTTATTCATAATGTTTTTATGACACAGAAGGCAAAACTTTTTGACCCATCCTTGCGTGCTTACACACACACAGAGATAAATAAAATATACATATAAAGCTATGTAACATGATCCCCCCCCCCCCCCGCGGTTATAAATGTCATTTCCTAATTGGTTCTATCATAAAAACAACTGCAAAACTGCAAAAACTTCATTCCTGCAGGAAGGACATCCTGCAGCACATTATGTTACATTATTATATTATAATTATATTTATTATTGTATTATATTATAAGTATATATTATTATAATATATTATGCTATATAACACGATTTTTGTCCCAGGGTTATACATGCCATTTGGTTCTATTATTTAAAAAAACAGAGGAAAAGTTTATTAAACTGCAAAAACTTTGTTTTGGTGGGACATCCTGCTATAGCACATTTTGCTCTAGTTTTTCAATGAATGTCTCCAAGAGTCTCAACCAATTATACTTAGTTTATTGCCACGAAAACAAAGTTTATTAAGTATAACAACTAGTTTCAAATTAAGGGCCGCACAATTAAACAGGAAATAATACATTCAAACCTGGAACAGATTTTCCCCCTAATTTTGTTGCACAGTGTAATTGGTTGCTTATTTCACATAGACTTTGAGGTTTCTCAGGACATTTGCGTGCCACACTGACCCTCCTCTGCAGGTGACATGCTATCATGTCATGATACATAGTTTGAAAAACTCACTATCATTATTTGGTTGCATTACTGACATATTTTATATGAAAGACAGAGAGAATACACGGCCCAGGTAACTTAGCATACAGTTTGAAAACACAACAAACGATGGTTGGAAGAATGAAACACCATGGTTTTAACCATCCTGTCAAGACACAGAGGAAACTCCATTACCTTGCATTATCTCTTCCATGTGACTTCAAGAAGTTCATATCTCGATATCGGGACAGGAATGCAACAAGTTGATCATTTGTCCTGTAAAACAATGGGACCATTTAAAATACATAGGCTATATGTATATCATGAACAAATTCTCAAAAATACATGAATGAACAGCTATATCAGTGAAAGACATAGTTACACCGACTGTATGGGGACATGGAAAGAGCCTCCTTGAAGACTGAGTAAATACAGTCAGGCGTCCTCTGGGACAACGTTTCTTGTAAACGGCTAATCTTTCCAAGCATTGCTTTTAAACATTTGAAACCGACTGTACTTTACAACTGTTAGCGATTTCTTCAAATACATGCATCACATCTTGATGATGTTTCTCTTGTAATATTATTTTCATATTCAACATAAGAGCTTTAATAGAGTATTTTATATTTACAAGGAAGAAATAGATTAGCTTCTGTAGTTCATCTAGCCTGGAATGGACCTGTTCCCGGATCTACAGCCTTGGGTTGAGCTTTAGCACAATAGGTTGAACCACCAGCTGCAGAAAACCTTGCTGACCGAAAGGTTGACAGTTAAAGCCCAGGTTGGGGTAAGCTCCCAATCGTCAGCCCAGCTTCTGCTCACCTAGCAGTTCGAAAACAGCAATGTGAGTAGATAAATAGGTACTGCTTTTGCAGGGAGGTAATAAAAAGTGCCCATGCAGACATGCCAGCAATTCAATTGGGAGAACGTCTAAGGACAACAAAACTCCTCAGTATGGAAAATGGAGCGACAGCACACCCCCCGTGGCTGGAGTCGAGCATAGCCTCCAGATGCTGGAGATGGGAAAAAATTGGAAGCCTTTACTTCTCTTAATGTACTGTCTGTCTCTGTTAATCGTATAATGGCATTAAATGTTTGCCATATATGTGTACTGTAATCTGCCCTAAGTCCCCTCAGGGAGACAGGGCAGAAGATAAATAAAGTAGACCATTGTGCAAAGCAGAAGAACAAAACCAAATAAAATAAATGTGAAGGAGGCACAAGTTTAAAAGCCATTGTATCTGTTCAATCCCTTGGAAGAGGCAATAGGAAAAGAAGCAAGCTTAAGAAAGTCTTAAAATCAGCCCACACAAAGGAGAACCTTGTGGCACATTAAAACCTACAGATTTATCGAGGCAACCATGAAAGCTTGGCCATAATAAATCTGTTAGTGTTTAAGGTGCCAGAAGACTCTCTGCTTTTCCTCCCTGTTTGTTCTATCCCTCTAGAACCTAAAATCAATACCTTTTCCTTCCTGTCTACATCAACACTGTTAGCAACACTAAGGAGAAAAGTATCAACCCCCTCTAATGGCTTCTGTGCCAATGAGGTGATAACTCATATGGGATCACTGAGAAATGAGAGAGAAGGCTCTCGACATTTTCTATAGATCTCTGAGGTTATTAAACTAAATAAAACTTTATTTATATCCTGCCCTAGCTCACTGAGGGGACTCAGGATGGATTACAAAAGATATCAGCCAATATTCAATGCCGTGAGAAGCTAAACAAAGACAAAAATAACCAACCCCGCAAATCCCAAAAATAAATCCACATCTAAATTAAAAATAATAACACATCATATTGCAATATTACTATTAATATTATATGTAATATATAATATACAATTATCATATTATTATTATTTATTATTATATTGTGCTATATTATTGTAAAACAATATATGTAATACACTACCAGCAAATTATACTATTAGTATTATATAATATGTTGTATTATATCATAAGTTGTAGTATATACAATATATTGATTACAACATTATTAATATTATATATAATATACTAGCACTGTGACATTAAAATGTTATTTCTATATATTATTATATTGTATATAATATATCAATATATTGTACATATCAATGAAGAGAGGAAAGCTATGTATAATAATAATAACAACAACAACAACAACAACAACAACAACAACAATGGTTTGCCAGGCACAAAAGCCTTTAGCAATGTAATAGTAATAATTCCCTGTTTCTTCCCTTAATTAGATGTATTATTATTATATTATTATAATGGGAATAATAATAATAATAATAATAATAATAATAATAATGGTTTGCTGGCCATGAAAGCCTTCGACGATACAATAATAGTAATAATTCCCTGCTGCCTTCCCTTAATTTGATGTATAATAATGGGTATAATAATAATACTTTATTTATATACCACCCTATCTCCCCAAATACAAAGTTTAACCCCTCACCTCTATGTAAGATCAAATCCCTTTCAAAGAGAAGGTTGAGTCCTCATCTAATTCAGTTTCTGAATCCAGGTGATCTGCTTTGAATTGGATTATATGATAGTGTAAACTCATATAATTCAGTTCTGCGCAGATAATATGGATTCAGAAACTGGATTATATGGCAATGTAGACCCAGCCTGAGTAAGTACAGAAACAACAATGGAAGACTATGGCTGCAGAAAGAAGGATGCCCTACTTGAATCACCGCAACCTAGAAGATATTGTTGAATGGCAATTCCAATAAGCGGTTGCCATTGACTATGTTGGCAAGGGACCATGAGAGTTGTAGTCAACAACTTCTGCATGGCCCATTTTCCCCATCTGTGCTCTAAACAACTTATTCTAGAATCAGGGGGTTGGAAACGGTCCCCTGGAGGAGGGAAGCCTAGGTGGAAGCAGTCCTACGAAGAAGAGGGAAGTCGGTGTCTCTCTGGACGGAGATGTGCATTCTGGCAATGGCATACAAACATTCACATGCTTTGAGAGAGTCAGCATCCAAGCAAAGCACAGTCAACACTACCAGTTCTCAACTCCATGCTGTTGAACTTCATCTTCCCAAATCCTTGACCACTGGCCGACCAAACAAGTGTGCTCAAGGAGCAGCTTGCATTTACAACCTCTCCAATCCCTTGAAGCAAGCGCTCATTACACTACGTAACACCATTTTTGTTCCTGGGTTATCAATGTCATTTACTAACAGGTTCTATCATAAAAACATGGGAAAATTTTTACTAAACTGCAAAAGTTTGTTTTACGGGACATCCTACTATAGCTAGTTTTTCAATGAATATCTCCTAGAGTCACAACCAATTCAACATAGTTTCTGCCACAAAAACATAGTTTCTGGAGTAGAACAACTACATTCAAAATAAGTCCTGCACAATAAAACAGGAAATAACACTTTCAAACCAGGAACAGAAAAAAATATCGACATTTGCTACATACTGTAATGCCTTACTGAATAAGCAGACAAATTAACCATTGACTGAGACGAGACCACTTGGAGTGGCTGTCTATCAATTAACCAAAACGGTTAGATTGCTGAAGCCAGAGACATGCCTTTGATGCATATTCATGCAAGCATTAAAAATCTCCCTGGGCCACAATTTGCATCTCAATTTGGCATCCTTAATATATATGAAAAGGGGTGTTGGGTTGGGAGAAAGAAGAGAGAACCGCTCTCTGTCATAAGGCTGTGGCAGTTTTCACATTTGCTGCCTCGCTGCTTCACCATCTTTGCGGGAGGAGGGATGAATCAACATTGAGGGAATTTCCTTAGCAATCTTTCCACATGGAAAGGTCTCAATGGCAGACATCCCGGGGTGCGTTTCTTGGCAAATATGGGCATGCTAGGCTAATCTTCTCGGTGATGTTCCTTACTTTTCTGCCTGAGTTTACTCCAGTTGTAAATGTAATGAATTAAAAAAAGAAATGGAAAAAACCTGCTTTTATTTTGTTCCTTGCAAGACTAGATCAATTGGCCCATGTTTCGGAAACATAGTTTAGTAGAGCAGAAGTTGTTGGGCACTGAAGGAAACACTTCTGAAGAACTGCTATATTTTGTGCATTGGCATAATTTCTGTTGCTAACAAGAGTTCCAGAAAAACATCTTATTGACCATTCAAAAGCCATTGACAAGGTGAATCTGTGTAACAGCCAAGTAGCAACGGTAAGAACAGACCACGGAAAAACAGACTGGTTCAAGGTTGGGAAAGGAGTACGGCAGGACTCTATACTCTTACCCTCCCTATTCAACTTGTATGTAGAACACATCATGCGATGACATGCAGGGCTTGGTGAATCCAAGGCTGGAGTTAAAATTGCCGGATGAAACATTAACAACCTTAGATATGCAGATGATACCACTTTGATGGCTGAAAGCGAGGAGGAGCTGAGGAGCCTGATAACCAAGGTGAAAGAAGAAAGTGCAAAAGCCGCGTTGAAGCTAAACATCCAAAAAACCAAGATGATGGCAACCAGACTAATTGATAACTGGCAAATAGAGGGAGAAATTGTGGAGGCAGTGACAGACTTTGTATTTCTAGGTGCAAAGATTACTGCAGACGCAGACTGGAGACAGGAAATCAGAAGATGTTTTACTTCTTGGGAGGAGAGCAATGACCAATCTTGATAAAAGAGTTTAGAGTAGAGACATCACACTGGCAATGAAGATTTGCATCGTTAAAGTAATGGCATTCCCTGTAGTAATCTATGGATGCGAGAGCTGGACCACAAGGAAGGATGAGTGAAGGAAGAGAGACACTTTTGAACTGTGGTGCTGGAGGAAAATTCTGAGAGTGCCTTGAGCTGCAAGAAGATATGCTCCAGGAAATAAAGCCTGACTGCTCACTGAAGAGAAGGATATTAGAGGAAAAGATGAAGTACTTTGACCACATAATGAGAAGACAGGAAAGCTTGGAGAAGAGGGGAAAGGGAAGGAAGAGGGGGCAACCAAGGGCAAGATGGATGGATGTTATCCTTGAAGTGATTGGCTTGACCTTGAAGGAGCTGGGTGTGGCAACCGCTGACAAGGAGCTCTGGCCTGGGCAGGTCCAGAAGGTCACCAAGAGTCGAATAAACAACTGTTCCTAACAGAACAGAGACAACTGAGAGCCAAATTGACTTGCATAAGTACATGTGGATGTATACCACTGAAGAGAAGATTTTATGCAAACGGGTTTTGGCTCTTCTCTGGAAGATCATACTTTTACAAAGGGTTATGATTTTCAAATGGTTGTGAATGCCATTTTTCTCCAAAAGGTTATGGAGATTCTGGTTTTCCACAAGATTGTGATCTCTAAAAGGTCATGCCTTTCTAAAAACGAATGAGTTAAGTCTTTACTTCCCAGTTTTCCCTCTGTGTAACTTGGACATTGGTCAAACAGTGCCTTGTTTGAAATGGACAAAAGGTGCCCATTTCCCACTCATTTTATTTACTCTGTCTTACCTGAAGTAGTGCTGCTGACTGGCAAAACCTGGGGATCACAACTGGACACAGTGAAGACAGTGATCACAACTGGACACAGCCCTGGTGTTTTGTAACTCTGCTGCTGAATACGCATGCCCAATGTGGAATACATCTCACCATGTTAAAACACTGGATGTGGCTCTTAATGAGACATGCTGTATTATCACAGGATGTCTATGTCCCACACCACTGGAGAAATTACACTGTTTAGCCAGTACTGCACCAACTGACATCTGTCAGGAAGTAGCAGCCAGCATGCCCACACCTTAAATCAAGAAATAGCTTCCTAAGATCAACAGAGATACTCACAAGAACACCTGAGCAAGTGAGAGTCCAAAAGTGGCAGGCGAAAACGTGAAACCTCAATTAGTACCTGAGACCAGATGAGAAATCCCCCCTGGACATAAAGAAGATAGGGCGACTTGGAAGACACTGAACAGATTGTACTCTGGCACCACGAGATGCAGAGCCAACCTTAGGAAATGGGGCTTCAAAGTGGAGTCCACAACATGTGAGTGTGGAGAAGAGCAAACCACAGACCACCTACCTCAATACAGTCTGAGCACTGCCACATGCATAATGGAGGACCTTCTCACAGTGACACAAGAGGAGCTCCAAGTGGCCAGCTTATGGTCCAAGGACATTTAGGATAATGCCAAGTTTTTAACTTTGTGGTTTTTCTATTCATTATCGCTGTATTCTCAATTCGCTTCTGACATGATAAATAAAGAAATAAATACTACCTGAAGTGGTCTCACAGCCAGCCTATACAAAACCTTGGTCATATGCTGCTGCACATCTGTAGGACTCAGATAAGGGCTGGAGAAGCCCTCTCCTGGTTTGGCTTGGCAAACAATAGAATAATTGCACAGCAAAATGTATTCCTTGCATCCATCCCAGCAGAGTGAAGGATGTGATGTGATGAGAAGGAAGCACACACTTGGGCAAAACAATGGCAGAAAGGTTTCCGTATCAGTTGCTGCAAGAAGGGGCTTGGACCTACTTAACAGCCACATACTGCATTGTGATATTTATTTACCATGGGGATGCATACAGTGGAGAGAGAGATACTAGCACCAAAGGCTGGGATTTTTCTGCAGCTCTAACAGAAGAAAAAACAACAACAAAACCCTCAAATACATGGTGTGTGTTTTGGATAAACACCTGAAGCCACAATGCTTATTCAGAGCTTATCTGTGCTTTGCCAGAGAGTTTTGCATCTTTTAAACTCAGCCAAAATATATTATGAACAAGGCCCAGATGAATTTGGCCAGAACAATACTTTACTTCAGCAAATACTCAGAAGATTTTGAAATAAGCTTATTTATAAGCATATTCAGTGGGCCTGCAGGTCATTTCTGAGTGATGGCAACCCTATTGCATAGGATTTTCTTAGCAGAATTTGCTCAGAATACGTTTGCCCTTGCCTTTCTCCGAAGCAGAGAAACTTGGGTAGGCCCAAGGCCAAATGGGGAATTGAATCCTAGACCCTTTCTGCACTGCCATATAATCCAGATTATCAAAGCAGATTATCCATATTATCCGCTTTGAACTGGATTATATAAATCTACACTGCCATATAATCCAGTTCAAAGTAGATAATCTGGATTTTATATGGCAGGGTAGAAGGAGCCCTAGCTTCCTAGTTACACACTCAAACCCCTACATCACAACTCTATCTCAATTTCAACTCTATAAAAATGTAATTACAATAGCATTACTCACATGTTAATAAATATGGGTCAGATTAAGCGGAACGTACAAACACTGGAGGAAAAAAAAACAAATAAAAGCGGAGAAAACAGTAAGTACATTATTGGATAAAGATCATGAGATGCACTTGGATTCCATGGCTGTCAGTGAAGGATTACATAGGGGAAAAAAGATTCTGGGAGTTGTACGAAACATAGGATATATAAAAGAAACTCTATGTCTAGATCCTCTGCGTTCTACTAAGAGCATGCATCCATTGCTTTTTACTAAGAACATCTATCTATTGCTTTCTACTAAAAGCATGCATTCATTACTTTCTATTAAGATCATTCAGCCATTGCTTTCTACTAACAGCATGCATTATTACTTTCTATTAAGATCCTTTAGCCAGTGCTTGGCAGCTGTGACTGTCTGGATGAGGGCAAACAAATTGAAATTGAATCCAGACAAGACAGAGGTATTCATGGTCAGTTGTAAGGCTGAACAGGGTATAGGGTTACAGCCTGTGCTGGATGGGGTTACACTCTCCCTGAAGGATCAGGTTTGCAGCTTGGGAGTGATCCTGGACTCATCACTGAGCCTGGAACCCCAGGTTTCTGCGGTGGTCAGGGGAGCATTTGCACAATTAAAACTTGTGTGCCAGCTGCACCCGTATTTTGAGCAGCCAAACTTGGCCACAGTGGTCCATGATCTCATCACATCTCATTTAGACTACTGAATGTGGGGTTGCCTTTGAAGACTGTTTGGAAGCTTCAAGTAGTCCAACGGGCAGCAGTCAGGTTGTTCACTTGAGCAATGTACAAGGAGCATAACAACCCCCCGTTGCGTCAGCTCCACTGGCTGCCAGTCTCCTACCGAGCAGAATTCAAAATGCTGGATTTAACCAAAAATCCCTAAACAGTTCCGGTCCAGCTTACCAGTCCGAACACATCTCCTTTTATGAGCCACCTAGAACCCTAAAATCTACCGAGGAGGCCCTGCTCTCGGTTCCTCCACCTTCGCAGGTGCAATTGGAAGGGACGGGGGATAGGGCCTTCTCAGTGGTGGCCCCTTGGCTGTGGAACTCCCTCCCCAAGGAGATCAGATAGGCCCCTTCCTTCCTAGCCTTTAGGAAACAATTTACGACCTGGTTATTTAAGAAGGCATTTGGTGAATGACAGAAACATGTAAATATGGAAGTAGTTAAAGATATCCTCAGGACTGTGCAAGTCTTAAATGTTTTATGTATTGTGTGTGACTGTTGTTTTATAGTTTTATAATTTTTATGTTTTTAATCTATTGTCGTTGTTGTTGTTTTGATATGTGTTGTTTTATACATGTAAGGCATTGAATTTTGCCATTGATTATGTTGGGAACCACTTTGAGTCCCTCTAGGGGTGAGAAAAGTGGTATATAAGTGCAATAAATAAATAAATAGATAGATAGAAAGATAGATAAAATAAGATCATGCATCCATTGCTTTTTACTAAAACCATGCATCCATTGATACAGTGTTGCCTACTGTGACGGGCAGCAACTTACTTCAGATTTCTTAAATCAAGACACATGGGATGAACCCTAACCCTTACCCTCAAACATCATGAAAGCATACTCAGATACAAACAAGAGAAATTAGGATGCCAATAATGGATAAAGGAAACATTTAATCTTAGTCATATAGCAAACTGCATTAAACCAAATGAAGCTCAATCCAGCCTAGTAATGACCACAGCTGCCATAATCCCTTACTATTCCATATGCTGACCGAAGCCCCTTCTACGCTGCCATGTAAAATCTGGATTATCTGCTTGGAACTGGATTATATGGCAGCGTAGACTCATATAATCCAGTTCAAGGCAGATAATGTGGATCATCTGCTTTAATAATCTGGATGTTATGGCAGTGTAGAAGGGGCCTCATTAAAATGAGATGTTCCTCCGGCATCCTGCATGTGGTCTCTTTCTGATCTTTCTGATTCCAATGTATTTTGTTTGTGTTAACTTTTGCAAGCTGCCTCGAGTTCTGGTATGAATAAATCATCATTGCAATCATCCCATAAGGTATGCTTTGCCTTGATGCCACTGGTATTAATGCTCCCCATCCTTTTCCCACCACCTCCCTTTTGAGGAGAAGCGGGAAGGGAAAGGACAAAATAATAGCCTCCTTGATCCAGACCTCAGGGTACAGTTTAAATCAATTTAGACCAAACAAGAACATTCTTCCTTGCCAGAAAATCCACAGTGCAGAACACAGAGATGCTTGTACTCCAGAGCATAGCTAATAAGTAAATGCATCTTATGACAGCACTAAACAACTCCCATGACTTGCATATTATTTGGTTTGACCTTTCCTTAAAGACCAGCCATTAGCTTGTTGGCAGTTGGTTTCTATCGAGCCCATCTGGAGGACATTAAAAAAACCCGAACAATTTATGAACTGTTTTATACCCGTGTTGTCCCCCGATGAACTGCAAAGGTGGTTTGTGTAGCACCTGGACACAAAACTGCTGCCTTATATCAGGATTATTTTTCCATCTAGGTCAGTATTATTTACTCTGATTGGCGGTGGGGCTTATTAGTGACTAGGGGTGTGCAAATCCCCGTTTTGAGATCATAAGTTGTATCTAATAGACATGTGCATGGAAATGTTTTCCTTCATTTCATGCATTCTTTTGTTACTTTCGTTACTTTGGGGAACATGTAATGGGAAAGCCCCTCCCGGCATGAAAATCAGCTCAACACAAAAGCAAGCAGAAGCCAATCCCGGCTCCTCCTCTGCTTTTCGGCGTCAGAGTTTAATCTTTTTTATTAATCTCCCAGCAAACAATAAGTAAACCCTCATTCCCTGAAAACTACTACCAGTTACCTCACCTCTTCCAGGAGGTCATTGCTCTTTCTTACCTGGAAATGGGGAGTCTCCTTAAAATGCCTTGGAAAGAGTGTGTGGCTGCTGGCAAGCACATGTGCCTGCCTGCAGCTGAGCGCCTCCTCTAGAGTAAGAAACAGCTTTAAGAACTTGCTTGCCTCCTTTAAATGCCTTGGAATGGAAAGTGTGTGTGCCTGCTGGCATGTGAGCATCTCCTCTAGAGTAAGAAACAGTTTAAAGAACTTGCTCGCCTCCTTTAAATGCTTTGGAAAGATTATGCATGTAGCGTGCAGGCCCAGGAGAGAAAGCGCATGCATCTGCCTGCAGCCAAGCACATCCCCTCTAGAGTAGAACAGCTTAAATGCCTAAAATGATGGGAAGGGGAGCCTTGGAAGGTCACCCCCCCCCCCCCCATTAATGTGCCGATAAAAAATTGGTCTTTCAGCAGCGCAGAATGAAAACTGATGTCTGTCTTCCTGATTTCAGGAGGCTCCCAAAAAATGGATCAGGGCCCCACTGAAAGCTGGGACATGAAATGGATCAAGCTTTACCCAGAATGCAAATCCCCGGTATCTAATTCATAAGTTTTGTATATACAAACAGATATTAAGAAACATGGGGGGGGGGGGGCTGCCCACGCAAAAACTTAAGAATCAGAACTCACCCAATACTTTTTTGTTTGAATTCTGTAATGCTCGGAAACCCATCAAAGTGAGTTTTGTTTTCAGTGCAAGCAAGTGAGGCCAAAAGTCTGCCATTATTCTTCCAATTAATGGCTTCTCGCCATGAGGAGAGGAAAGTAGCAAGGTGGGACAAAGCTGAGTGAGCTGGAAAAGAGACTGAGAAAGCACAGCATTCTGGGAAACGGAGTTTGGGAAGTGAGGGGCCCTACGACAGAGAATACAAAAGGTCCTGCCCTGAACTACATTTCCCAGAATTCTGCTCAACATCAGAAAGCCCCAATCAAGAGAGGGGAGAGATGTGTTCCTTCTAGCAGCAGCCAGAATGCCAATGAATGGTAGAATCTGCACAGAGGAGGACTGACTAATACTTCAATACTAGTATGTAAATCTGTGCTGGGCTGGGAAGAAATCCCTAAATTGAAGTTCAATTAGTTAATATGAGAGACATTCAATGAGATGGCTGTCGTGGCTTTTTGTAAATCTTTTTTGTCAAAACTTTAAAAATTTCCCAAAAACTTAAGATGTATGAATATTTCTAAAAATTGGGGGGAATAATCCGCTGTTATCTTGTGTCATTGTATAGACAATTCAAGAATATAGCTCTTGTAAGTTTTTTTAAAAAAATACTGTTTGTAAAACATTTGAAAATTCCCCAAAATTCTGTGAATGAGTGAAACATCCTGAAACTTGATGGGCTAACAGTCGTAAATGAGTTCTATAAACGTAGCAAGTTTCATGCCGGTAGCTCTAACAATGATGGAAAAGCAGCCCTTGAAGTTTCCCCATTGGCACAGTTACTTAACGAAAAGTAACGAAAAAGTAGTTACCTTGTTGTAGTTACAATATAGACATTGTCCAATTTCGGAAACATTTTACAAACAATTCCCCCCCTCACCCCCTAATTTTGTAATGAGTATTCAAACACTGTTTCATTGATCACACAGGCCTATTAGTTGCCCTACCTGATGGGGTAGTCGGCAGCACTGAGGTTAATGAAGAAGTCCCATTGCCAGTCTTTCATTTCCAAAAGATCCTGCATGCTTTGCAGATAAGTGGACAGCAGGCTTGCTCCTCCCCAGATAGTTGCCATGCGCCAAGATGTGACTCTCACATTGGGATACTGGCTTGCAAACTGGAGCACTTGCCGATGCAGGTAATTGGAACGCTGTACGGGGAAGGAAAAAAAATGTTCACGTAAAGTCCTGTTTGGTTGCATACATGCAACTAAACCAGACAGCGATATTTCCACCACCATCAGATGCCATT
The DNA here is from genome assembly GCF_037176765.1 of Anolis sagrei. NCBI lineage: Eukaryota > Metazoa > Chordata > Lepidosauria > Squamata > Anolidae > Anolis > Anolis sagrei. Next base: position 25,198,342 of record NC_090034.1, on the reverse strand, counting down.
ACTCCTGAAAAGCACAACAGCAAAATCATATACTCGCTTCAACAAAACATGTGTATCATACACACACTGGGTACAGACAATCTAGTGACATCTATTTAACTCAATGCTACTGAATCATGGGAGTTGTAATTTTCCAAGGTCATTAGTCTTCTCTGCCAATGGATGGTGGTGCCTTAGCAAACCGCAACTCCCACGATTCCATGGCACTGAGCCATGGCAGTGAAAGAGGTGTCAAACTGCATTAATTCAAACCATGTAAACGCACCCTTGGGATTCCCTTCCTGACTTTGCACTGCTTCTCCTTCTCCCCCTTTTTAGGGATGGCAGAGGAGAAGCAAAGCCCTTCAGTTAATAGAATAGAATAGCTTTATTGTCACTGTGCTATTGCACAACCAAATTAAATGCCTTCCCCAGCACAGGCTGTTTAGCAAATGGAGGAAGAGGGAAAGAGCATGAAACTGTCTAGGCTATTAGCTGGCATTGGCAAGCTCCCCTTCCCTTCACAGTGAAATCATTCTCCAGGCAAACATTGGTAGTATAGGCTGTCCCTGAGTTACAAACATCTGTCTTACATACAACTCATAGTTAAGAACAGGGGTGAGATAACAGGAAGGGAGAGGAATCTCCCCCTGGGAAGGAAGGGAAATCCACTCCTGGAAGAGTTATTATCATGGGGGAAAGGGGTCTCCAATGAAGCCTTATCTCCAATCCTTATTTACACAACAAGCCACATTTGTAAAACTCCAGTTCTCACAGGGAGAGAAAGTGAGGTGAGATCTTCTGAATAGGGGCATAGACAACAAAACAAACACCATCCAAAGACAGACAGGCAGATGGAGTTCCACTTAAGAAGTGTACCTGTTCCAGCTTACGAAGAAATTCAACTTAGGAGAGTAGGACACGGACCAATGGCTTCAAACTACAGGAAAGGAGATTCCACCTGAACATGAGGAGGAACTTCCAAACTATGAAAGCTGTTTAGCAGTGGAACCCTCTGCCCCGGAGTGTGGTGGAGGCTCCTTCTTTATAGACTTTTAAACAGAGGATGGATGGTCATCTGTCAGGGGTGTTTTGAATGTGATTTTCCTGCTTCTTGGCAGAATGGGATTGAACTGGATGGCCCACAAGGTCTCTTCCAACTCTAGGGTTCTATGATTCTAAGAACAAACCTACAGAACCTCTCTTGTTCGTAACTCGGGGAATTCCTGTATACCTAACCAGAGCACTGATGTCTTCTGGCCCTGAAACTGCCCCCTCCACCAAGAATTATTTTATTAGTTAGCGCTGCAGAACAGATAACTATCTGCCAAGAGGTATGCATGGACGAATGGCAGGGAACTCCAAGGAATAACACCTGTGTTAGGGACCAGATCAGCAGCAGAGATCTAAAAAAGGAGACAGCAGAGACGGGCACACCAGCAGATGGCAAGACTAACATTTCATAATCTGTGACATATTTACCTTGTCAACATGAATGTAATAAAAATGGTCTCTATGGTAAATAGCCTTAAACATGCGTGTTAGTTGCCGAGATGCTCTGCCATGGACAACCAAGACAAATGCGATCCGGACGGGGTTGGCTGGCATGTATTCTACAGAGTCTTCATCCCACTGGACATTGTTGCTCGCTTTACCTGTTTGAGAAATGAAGAACAATTTTAACCAACATAAACTTGGAGGGGGAGGAGGAAGGAAGCATGGAGCCCTAAGGGAACCACAGAGCACAGTTTGAGAACCGCTGTTCTAGGAAGTTAGTACTATTGATTTAAATGGCATTAATCTTACAGAAAGCCAGACTACGTTTTTTTTTTATTATTAAAAATTCAGTTTATTAGTATGTGTGCACTATATCCACCATACCGCTTCCCGAAGTCTGGCCTTCCAAGGGTTTTGGACATCAGCTCCCAGAAGTTTGGGAATCCCTGTTATAAACATTTGAAACCATCAATTCATCTTATGGAAGCCTAGGCCTTGGAGTTTGGTGAACTAGTTTGAGTTCCTACTAATGAGTTTTACTGCATGAACAACATCTCAAAATTTTAAAATTATATATCTAGGCATCTGTAGGATGGAAAAGAATGGAATAAACCTTGGTGGAGTCACTTCTGAAGTTGCAGGAGAACACATCAAATCAGGAGCAAGCAACATTCTGGAGCAGTGGTTCCCATCCTGTGGTCCATGGACCACCAGTGGTACCCAAGAACTAATATATGGTCAACAGCCTCACTGTTATTACGCTGTTGCAACTACTGGACGGCATATGTTCTGTATCAGAAACTTGAGCTTATGTGGTCTATCCAATGCAATTTTCTGAACCAAATAACTAAACCGAATCTAAAGTTGACCAAAAACTGATTTGTAACCCATTTGGTACTAATGTTGGAGACTGGTTCCTGGTCAAGTTGTCCCTGGTCAAGTGGTCACAGGTCAAAGTGGTTCATGGTCAAAAAAGGTTGGGAACCACTGCTCTTGAGCAATGGTAGAGATAACAGAAATATCCACGTGCATTTTTAGTAACGACTCGTTGAAAGAAACTACCAAAAAACACAAAGTCGATTAGAAGTAAACCTGTATTTCGAGTCTCCACTTCTCCAGTTTACCGTTCTCACCAATATTCTCCTTAGAGTCTCAATAAGAATGACAAAATAGTTCATTTCAAAGAAGTTTTCAATAACTCAAAGACAATATTTCATTTGCTTGAGTTTTGTTGTTACTGCTACTTGCTGTCAACAGTTTCAACCTATGGTGATCCTATGAACGAGAGACCTCCAAGAGACTCTGTGATCAACAACCTTATTCTGAAATCCTAGGCTAAAAGACTGAAACCCAAATGGCCCTATTCCTGTATTACAGCATCCAGGATGCCCAGCTTGTCTGCAGGATTTGGGCAGCGTCAGACTCAAAAAGTAACCTTTTCAGCAGCACGGCAGTGTCAACCCAGTTTACCATGTCCAAATAGGTCTAATATTCCCTTTGTGCACTGAGCAGTACAACGAAACATGGTATGTTTGCTAATAATATTCTTCTCCACACAAATGCCAATCCATCTCTCCCTTGAGTCTGTTGTAATGCCACACATCTGTAATCCCCTCTTTTCCTCCATTAGATTATGTCATGTCTCAGAAAGGCTCCTCTTTGGTCTGGCGCAAAAGTGTCAAATTCAGGAACACGAATGAATCAGAAGAAGCAAAGTTTTGTGGTCAGCATTTGCCAAGGCACGTTGATAGATACATGAGCTGGATACAGTATACTATTTTCCTGCTTAATTGTACACAATGCAATTATGATGTACCATTCTCATAGATAAATTGATAGTGGACATAAGATGTCACTCCTTTGCAGATGTATGGTGTTCAGTAGGGATGTGCAATCCATTAAAAATGGTTGAAAAGTAATTACAAAACTGGGGGCATTGGTGTTTCGTTTCTAAAGTGTTTCTAAAGTATACTTAGTGAAAATTCCATTACTATAACAAGACAAATGAAATTTTGTTATTATTTTATTACAGTAATTGCACAAGTGCATAATTAAATTACTATAATTGGGGAAACTTCAGGGGCTCATATCCCCCTCCTTTTTAAACCTATTGGGGAGAAACTTGCTACAATGGTAGAGCACATTTGCCACTGTTAGCCCACCAAATTTCAGAATGTTTCACTTATCCACGAATTTCTGGTGAATTTTCAAAGTTTTAGGAAGGGACAGAGCTCTCTCTCTCTGCTATCCTGATTGGTGCTTTCTGATGCTGATGCAATCTGGGAAATTTCTCTGTTTCTCTGTCATAGGGCTCCTCCCTTCCTAAACTACATTTCCCAGAGTTTCTGTGGTGTTCCCTCTGCTCCCTCTTTTGCCCACTGCTAATGTCGAGACTACATTAATTTCACAGAGGAATGGCAAGGCACTAAGGCAGCCTTTGGTTTTGCTTCCTTGCCTTGCATTGAATATGAAACTGTCCTTGGGAGCCTTCCAAGATTTACAAAACTAAAACAAAAAAGTATGGGGTGTTTCGATTCTAAAATATTTGGTGTGGGCCATGCAAATGCTTTGAATATGGCTTCCAACTTACAAAATTTCTGATTTTCTTACGATTTCCAAAACCTCCATTTTTTTTTTTTTACACAAGCCTAGCGTTCATATTAGTCAAATATGGGACATTTCAAGTCAAAAAGCAGTGTGACTCATTACAACTACATTAGTGAAGCCATAGATTTGGACTAAATTTTGAAATCCTTTGTTATTATTAATGGCAGTTATTCACATGATTAGCATAACTGATTACAAGAGTTCAACAAAGGTGGCAAAGAGCTCCTCTGCTTGAGTAATGAAGGCAGAGGACCGCTTACTGTGTATCACATCCACCCACCCACGCGTTTATGCAGAGCTTTCACTTCTTGGGGAGACTCTTTCCGAGAGAGCAGATCTTTTGCTTTTAGTTGCTTTGCAAATGACAGCTCCTGCAATTTTGCCATTGGTTGCATTATTTATGCCTCCAGCCCCCCACCTCCATAGATACACATGACCCAAGAACATTAATTCTGAACAATCCTATCAAAATCCTTACTGTTGATTTTAAACTCTGATTTTGTCTTAATCCAAATGTGATGATAAGGGGTTGTGATTCATATGGCTGACAAAATATTTGAAATTGAAGATACCTCATTACATATATTATTGTCAGCAGAATTTTGTTGTTTGCACCTTCAATGCAAATTAAATAAAAAGCATGTTTTTGTTTACAAAGTTTAGAAATGGTTCCCAGTCTTTGCTAAAGTTTCTTTTGGTATTTTGGTTTTTTTTCTTTGTTTATCATTTCTAATTTCTGGTATTTGTCAATTTCTGCTGGTTAAACTTGAGCCATCCATTTTGCTATGATTGGGAGGGTCATCTTCTTTCAGAACTGCGTGTATACTAACCTTGCTGCTATTATCATGCAGTGCAATACTTTATAGTTTAATGATTTCATTTATTGATTTGGCATTCCCAATAAAAATAATTCAGGCTCCAATTGTATTTTAGATTGAAAAAACTCTTGCAGCATTTTTGTACCTTGCCTCAGAATTCTCTTGCTTTTTTACAAGATCACCACACGTGGAAGAAAGTTCCTTCCTGTTCTTTACATTTCCAGTATTTGTTGTTTCTTCCCTTATACATTTATTTATTTATTTACGACATTTATATGCCTCCCTTCTCACCCTGAAGGGGACTTAGAGTGGCTTACAAGATATATATACATACAATACATTATATTAATAGCACAGTACAATATCAATATTATATATTACTATATTGTACTATACCATTATATTGTAATATTATTAGTAATATTACATGTAATATAAAATATATAATAATATTGTATTATTATTAATATTATATTATATTACATTATAATATTATAAATATTATATGTATATACAATATACTATATTACATTATATTATATTATTAGCAAAGCACAGGAGACAAGGTGGAACTGTCTTCTCTCTCCCCCCCCCCCCCCCCACACACACATTCACTCTGGCCCAGAGCAGCAGTTGGTGATGGGAGGAAGGGGATCCCAAGTGATGACATAGGCAGGAGACAAGGTGGAACTGTCTTCTGCACCCCTCTCTCTTCATGCCCCACTTTATTTCTCCCGAAGGAATCTCAAAGTGGCTAGTTTTAGCTAATTTTGTTGGGGTCAGGTGCCACCTGTTCATCATTTTATTGAAAAATTCTCTAAGGTCATAGCACAGAATTTTCTTTAAGCCTGTTCCATCTCCCAGGAGCCTGGTTTGCCCTACCTTTCAGCTGTTTGAGGCTGCTTTCTTTTGCATTTTGTCCCAGGGTTGCTGCAGTTTGCAAGAGCCCTAAAGGTTAATAGTAGCAGGTTTGCAAAGCCAGTCTGCAGGCCTCTTTTTGCAGTTATTGGCCCAGAGAGTAACTTTTGAGCCCACCCCTTTTACCAGGCCAGACCTCCATTTTGGAGTCCACCCTGCTTGTTCAGTTCTGAAGAAGGAATCTGATGTGCTGGAAGGTAGAAAGGTAGCTCTGACAAAACCACTGCAAAAACAATTGAGAATTGAGATATTATAGTTAGATAAGCTTAATTGAGTTATAGATAGGAATTGAGAAATTAAGATAGACAGAGAAGTTTATTGAGAAGAATTGAGCTATAGATTATAAGAGAGTTATAGAGTATAAACAAAAATAGATATTGAGCTTTGAGAATGGAGTTTTATAGAGTCTTATAGAGAGAGAGACTGCATTGCCTTATCTTCAAGGCTAATCTGGAGCTTAGATAGATAGGGAAAGATTTGTTCTTTCTACAAGACAACAGCTCTGGATTAGGGTGAAAGATCCCTGGATCCCTTTTCCACTTGGGGAAAGGCTGACTCAGTAACTGGTGGAAAAGAGAAAGAAGAAATATCTATTTGGTTCATCAATTGACTGTTCTGTTTGCAACTTTAAGAAATAAATATCCTTTTTGATGTTCAGAACTTGTAATAGACTCAGTTACTGAGAATCTCAATCTTCTCAAGAAAAGCACCGGCAGTTCGCCCAGACATAGGGAACAGCACATCATAGTTGTTTTTATAAAAGCGTCTGGGTGTAACAGCACAAAGCCAACAGTCCAAATTCTTTACCATTTATCTAATTTTGTGTGGCGCCCAACATTTTGTGCCCATTTAATCATACATGATTCCATTTCCATCAGTAGTCATACTTGAGCCAGTCCCACTCTCTAAATCTGGCATGGGCCAACTTTCTAACTTGGAGGTTGCATGGTGGGCCGGAGTGGGGTAGGTGGGTCAGGAGGGAGTTTTCTCCAAGTTTCCCCCCTGCCAGGAGGACTGGCTGCCCAGAGAGACTCAGTCTTTACCAAAAAAGGTGTGTACGGGAAGGGAAGGGGTCTGTTTGAGATGGGGGCAGGGAGAAAGCTGAGAGGCAGCTGAAGAGAGAAGATCTCCCTTTTGTCCCATTCCTCTTCTTGTTTGGAGGCAGAAATGAAGGAAAGACAAGAAACGTTTGGATCCCAAAAGGTCAGGATGAGATGGTGGATGGGAGAAAAAAAGGGTATCCATGAGACCCCATATTACCTACTGATATAGAATCCTAGAGTTAGAAGAGACCTCCAAGGGCCATCCAGTCCAACCCCCTGCCATGTAGGAAGGCACAATCAAAGCATTCCCAATAGACAGTCTCTGCTGAAAAGCTTCCAGAAAAGGAGACTGCACCACACTTCCAGGCTGCCTATGCCACTCTCCAGGAAATTCCTCCTAATATTTTCAGGCAAATTTCTTTCCTTGTTATTTGAACCCACTGCTCCCTTGTGCCCTGGTCTCTAGAGCAGCAGGGGACTTCCTCCTCAATGGGACACCCTCTTAAATCTTGAAATATGGTTCTCATGTGCCCTCTCAACTTTCTCTTCTCCCAGCTAAACATCCCGCAGTAGGAATTGAGGAAGGAAAAAGAGAAGGAAGAAAGGGAAGAAGGGGAGGATGGAAGGAAGTAAGGGATGAAGGGAATGGAGGGAGGGAAGGGCGAAGGAAGGAAGTCAAAAGGGAAGGAAGGAAGGGGAAAGAGAGAGAGGGAAAGAGGGAAGGAGGAAGACGGAAGGAAGGAAGGAAGGAAGGAAGGAAGGAAGGAAGGAAGGAAGAAACAATGGAAAGGAAGGATGGAGAGAGAAAGAGGGAAGTTAAGGAAGTAATGGAAGGAGGAAGGAAAGAGAAAAGGAAGAGAGGGAGGAAGAGAAGGATGGAAGGAAGCAAAGGATGGAGGGAAGGGAGTGAGGAAGGAAGGAAGGGTGGAAGAGAATGGAGGGAGGAAAGCGAGAAGGAGGAAAGACAAAAGGGAAGGAAGGAAGGAGAAAGCGAGAGAAGGAACGAAAGAGAGAAAGAAGGAAGGATATAATGATGACAAATATCAGTGACAAATGCAAGATACTCCACTTTGGCAGGAAAAACGAAATGCAAAGATACAGAATGGGGGATGCCTGGCTCGAGAGCAGTACGTGTGAAAAAGATCTTGGAGTCCTCGTGGACAACAAGTTAAACATGAGCCAACAATGTGATGTGGCGGCAAAAAAAGCCAATGGGATTTTGGCCTGCATCAATAGGAGCATAGTGTCTAGATCTAAGGAAGTAATGCTACCCCTCTATTCTGCTTTGGTTAGACCACATCTGGAATATTGTGTCCAGTTCTGGGCACCACAATTCAAGAGAGATATTGACAAGCTGGAATGTGTCCAGAGGAGGGCGACTAAAATGATAAAAGGTCTGGAGAACAAGCCCTATGAGGAGCGGCTTAAGGAGCTGGGCATGTTTAGCCTGAAGAAGAGAAGGCTGAGAGGGGATATGATAGCTATGTATAAATATGTGAGAGGAAGCCACAGGGAGGAGGGAGCAACTTGTTTTCTACTTCCCTGGAGACTAGGACGCGGAACAATGGCTTCAAACTACAAGAGAGGAGATTCCATCTGAACATGAGGAAGAACTTCCTGACTGTGAGAGCCGTTCAGCAGTGGAATTCTCTGCCCCGGAGTGTGGTGGAGGCTCCTTCTTTGGAAGCTTTTAAACAGAGGCTGGATGGCCATCTGTCAGGGGTGATTTGAATGCAATATTCCTGCTTCTTGGCAGGGGGTTGGACTGGATGGCCCATGAGGTCTCTTCCAACTCTTTGATTCTATGATTCTATGAAAGAGAGGAGGGCCTGAGAAAAGAGCCCAAGGGCCCCATCCGGCCCCCGGGTCTGAATTTACCCATACCTGCTTTAAATCACAGAAGAAAATAATGGCAAACTCCCTCTGGACAAATCATTGTATAGTTTTCCATAAGTCGAAAAGGACTTGAAGAAAAAAACCCAGCAATTTTTGTAAACAATGACGTAAAACAGTGGTGGCTCTCCAATAAATATGGTTGATAAATAATAAATGCTGGACTAGCATTCCCAGCAGCCCAAGCTAACATGGCCAATAGAGAAGCATGATGGGTTGGTAGTTCTTCAGCATCTGAGGCTCAGGGGGTCACTATCTCTCAGACAGAGAAAAGAGATCAACTACATGAGCAGATGAACATGTCCTAGTGGGATGCTTAAAACACCTCCAAGACTGCAACTACAAATAGGTTAAGAAAAATCTATAAATGCGCTAACCTCTTCTGTAGAGAAATACGTCGAGCTGAATGAATGCTGTTCTAGAAACTATTTTTAGAGCTTCTACTTTAGGTTTCTATAATAATGAAGTCAGAGTTTGGAATGCTAGGTCTGCAAAATAATATTTTAGATATATAAAAATGAGGGTATTTTGTTTTCTTTTTTTAACACTGAGAGGAACAGCACACATCCAGTCTGATCAAGATGTCAATTCATAGCATTGTTTTGAATACACCTCTCTCTCAGCTACAGCTGTTTATACACAGATTACACTGTATATTAAATTGCATTGCTGGTGGCACAATGCAAGTTTATGCCCATTAAAAAAACTTATTTCTTTGTTTGGAAGTCTATAAGCAATTACTGAAATCATTTCTGTGTTTTACAAATCAATGCCTAACAGCCAGGATACTGATATGCGACACATACCAGGGAGAAAACAGTGATCCTGAATCTAATTTACTATGATAACTATCTTGCCAGGCCAATAATCTTAATAGAAAACTTGTGGGGTTTTTTGACATTTCTAATTATGAAGACGCTATCATTCCTCGGAGACAAATCACAATTATTGCCTTGCTTTGTTGGAGCATGTTTCCCCGTCTTGCTGATCGACTCATGCGCATAAACAAATAGCACTTAAAAGTAACAGTACATTCATTAGACTAGCATGAGAATGAATTCCCTATTAAAAATAGTTATCACACCACTTAACAGCTAATTAGTTCATCACAATCAATGCTGTCACAGGGAATACTAAACTGCCTTGCAAGGATTATCTATTTATCTGATTCAGAAGGTGTCTTTCCAGGCAGGAGTTCAGAAAATTGCCTTGTCTTGAAGGGGTTCAAGGGCTTCTCAGCCAAAAATTAGTTTCCTTAGCTCTGCTCTTTATTTTGTGGGAAATGGTCCTTCTTGAAACCTGGTCTCCCCAACATGCCACTGACTTGTGACTTCATCACACAATTAAATAAGCATTTCTACACACTCAAGAAACTGCCACTGATGGTGCTGTTCACATGATGCAAGCTTCAAATGTGGGGCAGAGGTATCTTGCTGCTTCTCAAGTGTGGGGGCTTCCCATGATTCCCGAGTCCTGGTAAGTGACTTATTCCTCAATTCCCAGGTTAGAGAGTTCTAAAAACGCCCAATTTTACATATGATGGGAATCTCCCTTGCCCAATAGTAAATAAACAATGACAGCATTGTGGAGGGAAGGGCAGAAATAGGCAGAATCGATTCCTTGTCACTACTAATAGCTTACTACAGGCTTTTCCTAAGTGATAATAAGAATCAGAAGTAGTTTGTTACTGCAGCAGAGCAGCTTATATGGGTTAGTTGGGCGTGTTATCAGCATATGGTTCAAAACGAAGCATTGAGCTTGCAAATGTAGCTGGTAGCAGCAGGTGGTTGCTAGTAGCCAGCAGCTGATACGTGGTGGTTGGTCACTGGAAGCTGAAACTGAAATCAACGCTGAGAGTGAATGCTTATCTGCACTACTAGTCAAGGGCATCCTGATTCCACGAAGAAGACAGAAACTTAACTGTTTACTACCGTATATACTCGAGTATAAGCCGACCCGAATATAAGCCGAGGCACTTAATTTTACCACAAAAAACTGGAAAAACGTATTGACTCAACTATAAACCAAGGGTGGTAAATGCAGCAACTGCTGGTAAATTTCAAAATAAAAATAGATACCAATACAAGTACATTAACCAAGGCATAAGTAGGTTAAATGTTTTTGAATATTTACATAAAGCTGTAATTTAAGATAAGACTCTCCAACTCTGATTAAACCATTATTCTAACATTCTTCAGTGTAAATGTGCTTATGCATCCTTCCAATAATAATAAAGAGAGTAAAATAATCAATGTAATAATAATAATAATAATAATAATAATAATAATAATAATATAAACTGAACAGCTGAGAAACCTAATTGCCTTAAAAGAATGGCATTTTCCCAAAATGTTATGACTCTAACAGATCATGTTTTTTACCAAAAGGTTATGGCATCCTTTTTCAAAAGGTTATGATTTCTAACAAGGTCATGCCTTTCCAAAGATCACAAAACCTCCAAGAGATTATGGAGATTTCCATTCTCCAAAAGTAGACAAGGTAAGCATCTCCATGGCAAGAGAAAAAGAAGCCTAGGTTGGTGGATATGAAGTATTCCTCCCTATTTGTGCCCTAAGGCTGCACAAATTGTGCAAAAGGAGTGGTTTCATGTCCCTGGGTCTCTGACTGATGTGTTGCACGTTGGTCTGCTTCTGGAAATGCACAAAGCTAGACTACTGTGTAAAAATGTTCAAGAGCACTGTCTAGAGAACAAGGCTTGTTCCATTATTTTAAAATATCCTCTTAATATGGGTCTTAGCTCTTCTATTCTTTCCATTATTTAGTGTTGCACCTTTTCCCCGATTCAAACATTGGAAAAATTGTAGATAAATTTGAAGTGACTTTCTATGTACATTTTTAATTGCTAAGAAAACCCATTATATTGCACCATCCTGTTTGAACTGCTTATACCAATTACACTTATAATCCCCCTTTTGCCCTTGTTATTAATAATGTATTAGCTATTTTAATTTTGATTAGTTTTTGTAATTCAAAAAAGGAAAATATAATAATAATGAAGCACCCATACAACCATGGATATCAACAGAAGGATGTCACAAATAAATGTAACGTCAAAGCAGTAGGAGAAGAGTGGAAGCAGGACCAATTTACTTGGAATATATTACATGTCAAATAGAGAAATGAACTATAATTTATGGTGTGACATTTCCAACAGCAAATACATTTTAGCCCAAGCAATTAACACTGGTTCTTTTGGCAGGCTTTAGAAGATTACTCATAGGGTGTGTGTCTGTGTATGAGAGAGTTACAATAACAAATTAATACAAAACCACCAGCACACACAAAAGAAAATAGCAAAGTGTACTCATACACTCATATAGCCCGAAAAAACCCACAAGAACCTTGTACTCATACACATTTCTACCTTGGCTAACATGCATAAAGTCTCTACAGCTCAAGGCTTATGATAAAAATGTATTTGCTGGATAGTAAGTCTGCACAGACTTGGCAGGAAGATAAGATATAACAATAGTCCCTTTTGTAAGGAAGGGAACCAGATGATACTGCACCCAACTGCTTACAATCACTCCATTTGAATGGAAGACTCACAACTATCTCATTCTAGATTAGCCCATGACCCCATAGTAAAATATTTGGATGGACTATTTGCAGCTGTCTCATTCTAGATCTGCCTTTCACTCCAGAGCAGAGCATTTGGGCAGAGGACTTGTGACTCTCTCATTCTAGATCTGCCTCTCCTTCCACAGCAGAACATTTGGATGGAGAACTTGCAGCTATCTCATTCTAGATCTGTCTCTCGCTCCATAGCAGAACATTTGAACAGATTGCTTGAAGCTATCTCATTCTTGATCCATCTCTCACTCCATAGCAGAACATTTGGACAGATTACTTGCAGCTATCTCATTCTAGATCTGCCTCACTCCATAGGAGAACATTTGGATGAAAAACTTGCAACTCTTTCATTCTAGATCTGCCCTACTCCATAGCAACACATTTGGATGGAGAACTTGCTACCCTCATTCTAAATTAATCTATCTGTCCATTCATCTAACCCCGTTGTATTTGCTGAAACAAAAAACAGAGCTTTTCCCCATCACAAACAAGCTGATTCCTAGGGACCAGAGATGCCAGGAAATGAACCAGTACCACTCACTCCCCATTATTCTCACATTTTGGCTGCAATGCTCGAAAGAAGTGATGAGTTCAAGTTATTCACTTTACAAGCCACATTTCTGAGATCCTGGTAGATGTCATTTTCCATTATCTCTGACAATTGACTAGCCCCATTCTAGAAGGAGGGATGCAATATTTTAACTACATGTCTTCTCTCAAATAGGTCAAATCTGTTATCAGGGACACAAAGAAACAAACAGCCTCGGGAAATGTTTAGTGTTACACAGACTTGGGTGGGTCAGCATGCATGCAATTCCAATCTGGAAAATAGCTTCTAGGGAAAAGGTCCGGTTCCCCATTCCTCCTCATGCCATTGTTCCTTAACCTCACCTCAACTACATTGCCCCCATGTTCTTACAGCCCCAGGTGGTGCAGTGGGTTAAAGCATATATCATGTCTGACTCTAGGGGTTGGTGCTCATCAATATTTCTAAGCCAAAGAGCTGGCGTTGTCCATAGACACCTCCAAGGTAAAGTGGCCGTTATGACTGCATGGAGCGCCGTTACCTTCCTGCTGGAGTGGTACCTATTGATCTACTCACATTTGTATGTTTTTGAACTGCTAGGTTGGCAGAAGCTGGGGCTGACAGTGGAAGCTCACACCGCTCTCCGGATTTGAACCTGTGACCTTTTGGTCAACAAGCTCAGCAGTTTAACTCACTGCACCACTGGGGGCTCCAATATTTCAGTAGGGCTTCCTCATGATTCAGTTACTCAAAAGCTGGCTTGGTTGTGCCTGAGAAGAGGTGTCAGTCCCACTGCTAAGCAAGGCAAGTACTGCCAGATAAGCTGCAAAGCCAGCTGTGCATGTTGTCCATTGCCATGCGATACTGTCCAGTGTTGTGTCCGAATGCAAGATGCTGTAGAAGCAGATGGGAGCTTCACTTGTGTCTTGCTTGCCTGACTCAAGACTGTTCCATAGCAGTCCCTAACAGGATTAGAGAAGATGATACAAAAAAGAACACATGCACACACACACACATACACATGCTTCAATAATCCTCTAAACATTGCATAGTTGATCTATCTTTAATGTGATCCCTGCTAATCCAATTAAGGCTCATAGGAAATCATATCTCAAATGCCACGCTTCAATGTGATTTGCTCTGCATCAACTAGCCACTCATTAATATGACATATTTTCAAGAGTGTTTTCCTGCCTTGTTGAACTGCTGTTGCCTGAGATCACAAATAAAACTATCCGGCGGTCTCTTGCTTACATCAAACTAGCCGTATTGAGTCTACCAATAACGGTGATTATGGCAAGCACATTCAAAAGAACATCCCTATTATAGTAAAGGAAGGGTTAACCATGCCTCAGATTAAATTGCTTTGAAAAAAAATTACAAGTATTTAGTGTTATCATAATAACCAGCATGCATTTCCATAGGGGCATATGGACCTTTTACAGCAGGCAGATTTCAGGGCTACTGTGAACCCAACGTGTGTTGCTTTTAATTACACATGTGCCTGCTGAGGACATATGATCGAGTTTAGCAAAGTTAATTTGCTATCAGCATGAGAGCAGGGATAAATTTTGAATATTACACCCTAGCTGGTTTTCTGGACGATCATTTATCCTCAGTGATGGGACCAATTGAAGAAGCATTCAAATTCCATAAGGTGCCAAAGAAAAAGGGAAGGAATACTAAACACAACCTAACTGGATTGGCAAATGACTTCACACTTCTTTAACTACTCCACGATCCACAATGTGAGCTCTGTGAACCCAAACACACAAAGCTCCTTTTCTCAATCAGTCTCAAAGGTGCTACAAGCCCCCTCTGAACATACTGATATAGATAAACACCGCTATTTCTTTGAGAATGAGGAACAGGAAATGGAATTTGTAGAGTTCCCAGAATTCAATTTGAGAATTTAAGTCCAGAGAGTTTAGAAGTTGTTGGATGGATAACTTGCAGCTATCTCATTCTAGATCCACCTCTCACTCCATGGCAGAACATTTGGATGGAGGACTTGCAACTCTCTCATTCTAGATCCGCCTCTTATTCCATGGCAGAACATTCGAATGGAGAACATTACAACTTTCTCATTCTAGATCCGCCTCTCACTCGATAGCAGAACATTTGGATGGAGAACTTAGAACTCTGTCATTCTAGATCTGCCTCTCACTCCATAACAGAACATTTGGATGGAGAACTTACAATTCTCTCATTCTAGAGCCAACTCTTACTCGATAGTAGAACATTTGGATGGAGGACTCACAACTCTCTCATTCTTGATCCGCCTCTCTTTCCATGGCAGAACATTCGGATGGAGTACAACTCTCTCATTCTAGATCTGCCTCACTCCATGGCAGAACATTCAGATTGAGAACTTACAACTCTCTCATTCTAGATTTGCCTCACTTGATAGAAGAACATTTGGATGGGGGACTTGCAACTCTCTCATTCTAGATCAGCCTCACTCTCATTCTAGATCAGCCTCACTCCATAGTATATGATGAAGGACTTGTAGCTATCTCATTCTAGCTTTGCCCCCCAAATTCTCATGGTGGTCCACGAGAAGGCCTTACCGGTACATTATTTAAACTGTTATGTTTATTCATATCATGATCTGATCACCATACTCAATATATCCCATATGAATGGGGGTATTGGGGTAATGATACAAAGGTTTGCTAGGCTAGACCCTCTTTCACTCAGACTCAGCCCCCCCCCCCAACCAAACTCAGCCCCCCCCCCCCCCGAAACAAAATCCTGGCTATGGGCCTGTACAGTCACTAATAGTTTGTATAGGATTTGCATTAGATGGCTCGTATAATGTCTTGTTAACATTTTCTTTGCTTTTTAATTTATGTATTTTCTCTTTTTTTCTCTCTTTTTCTCATTTACACAACAAAATAAAAAATTATCACTCACTAGATAATTAAAAATATTCTCTCCTTCATGAACTAGACTCTGTAGCCCATCATGGTCCCTTTACTTTCTTTGATCTGGATTCTATACTTATATTAATGCATCTTCGGATTGCGCTGGCTTTCTCGTCTGTTACATGACATTTTGGATTCATATTATTTAGCTTGACTCATGTATCACGGTTCATCAGCCAGACCAGATCTAATAACATAAGGAACCACAAAGGGCCTTGCAATCAGTATCCATTGCTGTTCATAATTTGCACACATCAAAATTTAACATATCAAAACTATCAACTCCTTTCCTAAAACACTTTTTAAGAAAATTGGTTAGTCACCAAGGTCAGCTTCCTGGCTAAATGGGGATTCCAACTTTACTCCTCCTGGTCTTTGTGTGATACTTGAACAACCACAACAGACCTCCTATTAAAATGTCCTGAATAGACCACCCCTCCAATTCCTGCAGGTGCTCTCCACATCTGCACCCACTTGTTTCCTTGTCCGACTTACCTTCTAGTGGACAAAAACGAGTCACTTGCTCCGGCATCAGCTTCCCTTGCCTATGCATACAGTACATCTCTGCAATCTCCTGTCGGCACAGCTTGGACTTGGCTCTGGACAGAGCGGAGAGTGCCTCCTTGCCCGAGATCTCACATTTGGGCAAGGATTGTTCATATCCCAGTTCCGGGGAGCCATTCCCCCCCTGCTTCCAAGGGTGCTCCCGGGCCAAGGGGTGGGTGTCCTTCCAATGGTTGCCGTGGTTGTCGTTCCGTGAGATTGGGTTGCCCTCCTGAGGCACCTCATTGGAATTTTTCCCAAGGAGGGAGTTCTCTTTCACCTTTTCCTCCTGCTCCAGTTTCCTTCTCAAGCGCTCCTTCTGTTTACTCATGGACTTCTTCACCAGTTCCGGCTGGTGTTTTTGCTTCTGCGTCCTAGGAGCAAAGTTGCTATTATCAATGTTTTCAAAATCCTTGGGAACAGAGTTTTCATTATTGCTATCTGTTCGCGTTTTCTCCTTTGGCCTGTGGGACAAGTAGCCATCCTGCGGAAAGAGGAAGGAAAGCAGTTACTAAAGTTGTCTCAAGGTGCGGCTTTACAGGAGGAAGACAAGAATATGCAATGCACGATGAACCCCTTATCCACAGATTCAATATACCTATTTTCACTTACCCTTTCTCCTCTTGGAGGCCCTCCAGTACAACTCTATGGTATGGTTTTGGCCCAAGCACGGTCAAAAAGTAGGGTATTACCAGGCATGGGCAAACTTCGGCCCTCCAGGTGTTTTGGATTTCAATTCCCACAATTCCTAACAGCCTCGGGCCCCTTCCTTTCCCCCCTCAGCTGCTCAAGCAGAAGAGGAAAAGGAAGGGCCTGAGGTTGTTAGGAATTGTGGGAATTGGAGTTCAAAACAGCTGGAGAGCCGAAGTTTGCCCATGCCTGGTATTGTCAACAGCTTCAGATATCCATAGGGGATATTGGAACATATTTTCAACAGATCCATGGGTCGTATTGTATATTAAGTCAGCCAAAAGGTCCATCTAGTTTAGCACTAGCTACGTTCTAAACTTAATGGAAGTAGATCTCCAGATCTTCCAACAAGATAGAGAACATTTTAACAAGGCTAGCTTTTGGCATTATGACAAAACTGGAAAGTGTTTGTAAGATGAAACATTTAAAGTGCAAAGTTCTAGAATGACAGAAGTTATATGCAGGTTCTCATATAGAACAATGTTGTTTTCAAAGAATAAGACTGTCTCTCAATAGCAGAAGACATTGTTTGCAGGAAGGATTCCCTAGTTCAACCCGACAGCTCCAAAGCGACGAGGGAGAAGGTCCACATTGGAACCCTTGGTGCTTTTGATCTAAACCAGTGTATTACATTTATCCAAACTGAGGGAATGGCAATTGTCACCCACCCTGCCCCATGTGCCTGGGACCAGCACAATATTTGTGCCTATTGGCTACAACTGTTTGTTTCTTTTCTAGAACTTAACCAGGGATCAACACTCAATGTCTCAAGGACTGGCTTGGATTCATGGACAACACTTGTCAGTAACACCGAGAGAGAGACTGAGAGAGAGAGAGAGAGAGAGAGAGAGAGACCGAGACCGCACAATCAAAACTCTGGTGAACCGTGCAAACAGAATCTGTGAACATCACTTCCTTCAAGGTGAACTGAACCACCTAAACTGGGCTCTAGAGGCTAATGGTTACTCTTCTGCAAATATCAGAAGAGCAACAAGACCTAGAACAAGCCACAGGAATAAAGATAAAGAGCCACCAAAAGGGAAGATGTTCTTACCATACATCAAGGGAACAACTGACCTCGTAGGGAAGCTGATGAAGAAACACAACCTACAAACTATCTACAGGAAAATTCCCTGAAAGCTACGTTCAGCAAAGGACAAGAGGGATTACCTAACCACTGTAGGAGTCTATCACATACCATGCAGCTGTGGACAAGAAGTCTCCATAGGGACCACTGAAAACAACAGCATTGCCCAAATACAAATCAAAGAACACAAAAGACACTGCAGACTCATTCAGCCAGAGAAGTCAGCCATACCAGATGAACCACAGCATATTATTTGAGAACACAGAAATTCTGGACCACTCTGACAATCACTTTGTCAGGCTACACAGAGAAGCCATTGAAACCCACAAGCACGTGGAAAAATCAAGAACACCACTCAGAAACAGAAGAATTCCAGACAACAAACAATCAAGTGTCAGTGAACATCACCCAGACAAAGGATGCCTCCGGGCAATAAACACTCCAAAAGAACAAAAGCCTGGCTACTTCCAGGCAGATGTCCTCACTATTGGCTATTCAATCTTCTTAGTTACTCACATGATGGAATCCGCGACATGCAAGTGTGGAGAAGAGCAAACCACAGACCACCTAAAACAATGCAACCTGAGCCCTGTCACATGCACAATGGAGGACCTGCTTATAGCAACACCAGAGGCACTCCAAGTGGCCAGCTACTGGTCAAAGGACATTTAATAGAATGCCAAGTTTGCAAAATTTATGTTTTTTTTTTAAAAAAATACAATAGAATTGTTTGGTTCACTCCTGACATGATAGATAAATAAATAAATAAAGTTGCTCACATGCTAATGGATGGATCCCACTCAAACACTTGCAAATCAAACTTGCTAATTGTATCCTTCACACTTGGTTAACAGACAGTTGTTCTTTCCCCCCACCCTGGACATTATTCCACAGGTATATTTTATACTCTACTTGCTTGAATACTATCAGATCCTCTGAAGATGCCAGTAGCCACAGATGCAGGCGAAACATTAGGAGAAAATGCTGCTAGAAAACATTGGCCCAGAAACCATACAACACCACAGTGATTCCGACCATGAAAGCCTTTCACAGTACACCAATGTATACCATTTCTAGGCACATGGGGGATATTAGGGCTTCCACACATGGCCATGTCTCTTCCTAAGCGAACTATATTTGTGTTTCACATAAACATATGAATAGCGCTACTGAGAAGTGTTTTTAACATAGGGCAAGGTTTGTTTGTTCCTGGAAATCCTGTGTTTAAACTCCCATCAATCCTAAACAGCTTGGTTAATGGCGAACCATCATGGAATTGCCATTCAACAGGACCAAATATTCTCCATCTGCACCATTAATTGGGTTTGCTGGTGGGATGTTGTTAATGCATTGATTTTGAGTTATAACTTTGCTGTACCCAGAAAAAAATTGCATAGACTGCACCAGCTCTAGTTTCTTAGATATTGCTATTACAGTTTCCTATGGATGGGCAGTGGATGACTGCAAGATGGCATATATATGTTTTGTATCTCAAAAACTAGAGTTGATAGGGGAAAACCAGTGTAATTTTTTGAATCAGCAGGTCAAATATACCCAGAAACAGGGCTAACGTTTGAAGTACCAAAAGGTGTGTTGGCCAGCAGTATTAGTATTGTTACAATATAGAAAGTACACTGTAATTTTAATCATCTCCCATTTTTTATTCTCCCAGCTGGATAGATTCAGAAATAGGCCACAGAAGTGAGGAATTAGATTTCCAATTCCACACAACAGGAGCAGTTTGATGCTCTTGGGTCAAGCCATTTATAGCCTCCTTATCAGAAGCACATCCATTTGGCACCCTTCTCAAAGATGTATGAATATTGTGAGAGGATTAATAGATCAGGAACAGGCTGAACTGTTTAGGGACAAGGATGATGTATTGAATTAGATGTGATTAGCAACACATTTGTAACAGAATATGACAAATGTACGCAGCGGGAAGAACTAAAGACCATTTTTATGACATTCAAAGAGCACAGGGTTGCTGACCTGAAGGTCGGCAGTTTGAATCTGTGGGATGGGGTGAGCTTCCGCTGTTCACTCAGCTCCTGCCAACCTAGCAGTTCAAAAACATGCAAATGTGAGTGGCAGGAAAGGCATAAGATGCTCCAAGCAGTCATGCTGGTCACATGACCAGGAGGTGACAATGCAGACTCATTGGCTTGGAAATGGAGAACAGCACCCCCACCCTCCCAAGCCTGAGATGAGCACTGCTTCCAAAGCCAGAAATGAAAGGAGGAGCCTCTGCCTTTGTTTGTTTTTGTGTGTCTCATTGTATTGTAAAAAGACATTAAATGTTTGCTGGTATCCGTTTACACTGTAATCCACTCTGTGTCCCGACGGAGAGAAGGATGGAATATAAATAAAGTGTTGTTGTTGTTGTTGTTGTCCTAATGGATGGCCATCTCTGGATTGGTTGGCTCTTTTTTCTTTTTGTATACATTTTTATTGTGATATATGAAACAACAACATACAATCTTCGAGATGCAGCAACCAAAATACAAGTATTATTTTCCCATTCCCACCAGTGAACCCCCCACCCATGACTTCTGACACCACGGCATATGGAACTCGTGTCTTACAAAATAAATCCCCTGTTTGACTATTTCAAAATCTATTTTTCTCTTCTTTTTTAAATATCCAAAGGCTAGTCTCTAATTTTCTAGCTAACTCATTTTTATTTCCTCCCCTTACGCCATTGGATATATTGGCCATTTGGATATCTTGGCCATTTGGATATATTCTACTACTTTTCTTCTCTAATCTTTAATAAGTAGTTCTTTCCCCTCTTCCAAGAATTTGCTATTATGATTCTCACTGCTACATAACTATACTGCCAAATTTCTACATCATCTTTGCCAGTTCTCTCCTGAAACAAACCCAATAAGCACATTTCTGGGTTTTTCTTAATCTTAATAATCATTTTGTTGGTTTCTTTCAACACCTTTTCCCAAAACCTTTTTACCACCCTCCAGGTCCACCAAATATGGAAGAAGATACCCTTCTGCATCTTACATCTCTAACATTCTCCTCTTTGAGATGTATCAATTTTAGCTATTAATTAGGGAGTTCTACAACTTCTATAGAACATTTAATACATGTTTTCTCTGATAGAACCTGCTATTGAAAATGTAAATCCTTTTTTCCATACATATTCCTAATTATCCAGATCTATATTTTTCCTTAAGTCTCAGGACTAGGAAATCGTTTCCATTTTTATTCAATTGTCTTCCAGGTTATACTCTAGAGTAGGCATGAGCAAACTTCACCCTCCAGGTGTTTTGGACGAACTCCCATAATTCGTAACAGCTGGTAGGCTGTTAGGAATTGTAGGAGTTGAAGTCCAAAACACCTGGAGGGCTGAAGTTTGCTCATGCCTGCTCTTGGATATATTTGTATAACCTGGTTGGCTGTTATGAACTTGGATAGCAGATAGCAAATAATTGGGGACTGGCCATGCTAGACCCCAAAGAGTGTCTGCCCCACCTGTCCTCATCCCTGCTCCCTTGCCTGCTTTGTAGTCAGGCAACAGCTTCATCTACCATAAACACATGTGCTATCTATCATTACGCCTACTAATCCAAGAGAATAAATTTCCCTCAATACCATATAAGCACATGGACAGAATAATGGAAAGAGTGCAAGGGATTTAAAAGGCCAATAATAACACTTTGCCAGAAGCTAATCCTAATGCATCTATCAACTCTGATGTATTTATATCCGCAATCTGCAGCGAGTCACTTGCATCAAGCAGCTGCTAATCCTGATCTGGTGGACCAGTTACTCCCCAGGGTTTTGTGGGAGATTCCACATTCATTCAGACCCCATGTTTGGCCCCCAGAATGCAGTGCTCTTGCTCAGGAAGCGGCAAATTCAAATCACTCCACATGGAAACTGGCCAGTGAGAAGGAATAATTGCCTTAATTTTAAAAAGCCAACAAGCATGATAAAGTTGAAACTTTAGCTTTCCGATTTCTCCAGAAATCAGTTCTTAGTCAAGTAAATAAATAAATTAATTAATGAGCCTTGGTGCTCAAGAGCCAATAAAAGATGGATTGCCCAGTTGATTCTGCATTAATATTAAATCCAAATGTCTTGGGGGGTTTTTTTGTTGCTAAAATTACTTTAGACATAAAAAAGGTTACCAGGGCTTCAAGAATGACAAGGTTTCGGTCATAACAATCAGGGCAGTTTGGAAGGGGAGAGCTTGGACTTCTTTACAGATAGTTCTGCTTGCGCCATACTGGATATCACATAGGTGTTATGAATAACTTTTCAATAACTTTAAAGCATAGGTTCTCTTTATTGCAGTTCTCCAAAAAGAGAAAGGGTATCAGAACTTTTACAGAGTCGGGAGGCCTTTTCTGTGGTGCCCCCCGACTCTGGAACACCCTCCCCAAAGATCTTAGACAGGCCCCTACATTGGCAGTCTTCAGAAAGAACTTGAAGACCTGGCTGTTCCGATGTGCCTTCCCAGATTAGGAAATCTCCAATACCAAGTCCCATAAGCACTTTATTGGAACTAAGATTGCTGCACACCGCACACTGCACTTGCCCTATAAGCCTTATATACACCTCCTGTCACATCAGCACTTTTAATCCTGTACCCATTACTCTGGCCTGGCCCAGTTCTATTGTGTCTTAGTGTATTGTTTATTGCTTGTTGTTTATATTGCTTTAATTGTTTTTAATTTGCCTTATGTTTTGTATTGTTATATTGTGTGTTGAGGCCTTGGCCTTTGTAAGCCGCATCGAGTCCTTCGGGAGATGCTAGCGGGGTACAAATAAAGTTTAATAATAATAATAATACAGAACAACGTTTAGACGGACATAACAATTCTATGTTACTACACTGAACCCACGAACAACCTACAGTTACACTGGCTAACCAACAAAGGGTAATTATATTTTCACTCAGCATTCACATTACCCATACATTCACTCTCATGCATATACCAACATTTCTCCCACTGTCTCCTGGAGAAAAACATCTCTTAGGCCAGACCCTGCCTTCCCTGCAGCCTGCCAACACACAGTTCCAAAACTTCCAAAATGCATCCTTTTCCCCTAAGAACAATGCCAAGAATCAGATCCCTATTTTCTTTACAGCAGAACCTGACTCCCTGCAACAAATGTGTCATGACTCCAAATCGCACTCCTTTCTCTTCCCTTGAGAAAGAAACAAGTGTCCAGAATCCTGCTTTCCCATAGCAGATCTGACACTCCCAAGGTGCTTACTTACTTCTTACTTACTTAGGCGATCCCTCGTTTTCCGAGGATGATTGTCTTCCAATATTCTTGTGGGTTCGTATGTGGCTGTGGAGCCCTATTCTTGCTCTGCATCTTCTTCCGCAGTGAGGGCATTGGTTTCCAGGTGGATGGCGGTCTCGGTCGGGGTTGGCTTGATGCGCCTTCCTCTTGGCACGCTTCTCCCTTTCGCCCTCCATTCATGCCTCCTCAAATTCTGCAGCACTGCTGGTCACAGCTGACCTCCAGCTGGAGCAGTCAAGGGCCAGGGCTTCCCAGTTCTCAGTGTCTATGCCAGAGTTTTTAAGGTTGGCTTTGAGCCCATCTTTAAATCTCTTTTCCTGTCCACCAACATTCCGTTTTCCATTCTTGAGTTCGGAGTAGAGCAACTGCTTTGGGAGACAGTGGTCGGGCATCCAGACAACGTGGAGTTGGTGGCAGAGGACCTTCGCTTCAATGCTGGTGGTCTTTGCTTCTTCCAGCACGCTGACATTTGTCCGCCTGTCTTCCCAAGAGATTTGCAGGATTTTCCGGAGGCAGCACTGATGGAATCGTTCCAGGAGTTGCATGTGACGTCTGTAGACAGTCCACGTCTCACAGGCATATAGCAGGGTTGGGAGGACAATAGCTTTATAGACAAGCACCTTGGTATCCCTACAGATGTCCCGGTCCTCAAACACTCTCTGCTTCATTCAGAAAAATGCTGCGCTTGCAGAGCTCAGGCGGTGTTGTATTTTGGTGTCGATGTTGACTTTGGTGGAGAGGTGGCTGCCAAGGTAGCGGAAATGATCAACATTTTCTAATGCTACACCATTAAGCTGTATCACTGGTACTGGAGAGGGGTTGGCTGGTGTCTGCTGGAACAGAACCTTGGTTTTTTCAATGTTCAATGACAGGCCGAGCTTCTCGTATGCTTCTGCAAAGGTGTTTAGAGTGGCTTGTAGATCTTCTTCTGAATGCGCACAGACGACGTTGTCATCGGCATACTGGAGTTCTATAACAGATGTTGTTGTAACCTTGGTTTTGGCTTTCAGTCTGCTGAGGTTGAAGAGCTTGCCATCTGTCCGATAGATGATTTCCACTCTGGTGGGAAGCTTCCATCAACAAGGTGAAGTATCATAGCGATGAAGATGGAGAATAAAGTTGGGGCAATAACACATCCCTGTTTGACACCGGATTCCACCTTAAATAGGTCACTTTGGGAGCCATTGCTGTCCAAGACTGTTGCCATCATGTCAACATGGAGGAGCCGCAGAATGTTCACAAATTTGTTAGGGCACCCGATTTTTTGGAGGATGGTCCAGAGAGCACTGCGATTCACTGTGTCGAATGCCTTTGCAAGGTCGATGAATGCCATGTACAGAGGTTGGTTTTGTTCTCTGCATTTTTCTTGGAGCTGTCGTGCAGTGAAGATCATGTCCACAGTTCCTCTGGAGGGGCGAAAGCCGTTCTGGGATTCTGGGAGGGTGTCTTCTGAGAGGGGCAGAAGGCGGTTTGCAAGGATTCTTGCGAGGATTTTCCCAGCGGAGGGAAATAGAAATAGAAGGGAGATACCTCGATAGTTTCCGCAGTCTGTTCTTTCCCCTTTTTTGAAGAGGGTGATGATGGTGGTATCCTTGAAATCTGCTGGGATTTTCTCGGTCACCCACACTTTTTCTATGAGCTGGTGGAGTTGTTGTGTCAGCGCAGGTCCTCCCTCTTTAAAGATTTCAGCAGGGATCCCATCAGGTCCGTTGGCTTTGGTTTTTTTTGTTGGGGGATGGCATTGCTGACTTCTTCCAAACTAGGCAGTGCTGCAAGCTCATCCCTGGTTTGTTGTTGCGACTCCCTGCAACAAATGTATCATGACTCCAAATCGCACACCTTTCTCTTCCCTTGAGAAAGAAACAAGTGTCCAGAATCCTGCTTTCCCATAGCAGATCTGACACTCCCAAGGTGCACCACCTCTCTCGTTCCCAAGGAGCAGAGCATAGTGGGTAAACAGCACAGCTGTCTGTCACAATTTTGGAATATCAGAAGGTATCTTATATAGCAATATTTCTTGCTGATATAGTTCCAAGGTTGTAAATGAATGATAGATGTTTTTCCATCATGAAACACCCTGGCTTCATCTCTTCCAGGACAGATGTTGACTCTCCTTAATTAGTGTTGGTAAACATAAGCAGCCTTGTGTTGACTTCCTTCTTAACATAAGCAGCCTTGTAAACATTTCCTTAATGTTGTCTCTGATGATGTAAATATATTGTCTTTCCCCAAAAGTTAATCAAGTCAACAATGTCAACAGTTAATCATTTGTCTCTGGTCATCATTGTCAGCAGCTCAGCAACTTTTAATTACAGTCCCTGAATGTAGTTGTTTTTCAGGCCTCAATATTTTAGAATTGTGTTTTCAGCCCAATTGGTCAAACTATACATCCTTCACACAATTCAATTCAAATTATACATCACATATTTTTATGCATCACATTGGGATAGAAAATGTATTCATTTGCTACTCATTACTTGGCCGACAACACTTGTGAAACCCTTCCAGAGGAGACACCAGCAGCCATGAGGATATTATGACAAGATCCTTCCATTCTTAATCATCAAACCCAATGAAATCAAAGTGCCGGGTGATGTTGACACAACTCACCTGAATCCAATTGGTCTATTCCATGACTCTGGGGCCCACCTACTATGTATTACCCCACACCCACCCACCCCCCACCCCCCACACACCCACACACACACACAAGCATGAGTTGACTTAGTGTATAAGTCAAGGGTGGGTTTTGGAGCCAAAATTTTGATATGATCCATGGATTAATTGAGAGTTAAGGTATAGGCCCCACATTGACCTATGGGAAAACCAACCCAGTTTTTGATGGGTTGATTTTCTTACTAAACATTTTAGATGTATACTTGAGTATATAGGGTATGTGTTAACTGCCTCGAATGTATGGAAAGCTGGTACACAGCCTATTTAAATCTGGAACAGGTTGAGGAATAAACAAGATAAAGTGGGCCAAATCTATCTCCATTATTTTTGAATAGCACAATGCCAAGACTGCCCAGCTCCTGTTATCAGATCTGATTTATATTTTGCCTCTACTGTCACTCAGAAATCCTTCATTGACGAAAAAAGAAAGAAAATGTACATTACTCTAAAAAAAACTTAATCCAAATATGAGACAGAACTGTTTTCTTCGGTTCAACCAGGATGAACAAAAAACGAACAATGAACTTTATTGGAAGAAAGAAATCATATTCCAGGCGCCTCTGTGGAAAACTAGCCATTTTGGCACATCGGGCGAAGAGAAAAGCCAAAGAGAGCAGATGGGGAAAGAACAGATGTTAACAGGGTTTGCTTTTCCCATATGCTTTCCTATTTTAGTTGCTTTTTAAAAAGTAAATCACATTTTAATAATTGCTGGTTTTTGCAAATCTCGAGGGCAGGGACATTCACAGAGAAATACCCAAAGAATTCTACTATTGTTTCCTCTCTGCCCCAAAGAGAGCTGCATAAATGTCAAAAATGCAAAACCTTCAAGCTGAACCATGGAAAGTGACGCAAACCTGAAAGGAACAGAGGAATCCTCTGTCTCAGACTTTTGTCAACCTGGAACCTTCCGGATGTACTGGAATACAGCGATCTGGGCTGTTGTAGCCCTGCACATCTGAAGGATAGCATCTGCTAGCAACGTAAGGCCCCCCAATGACCAGAGAACAGGGGCACATAAGGGAGCACAGAAGCAGAGACCCAAGTATTTTTTTTGAGGGGGGGGGAATTATCCCAGGAAAGTTTGAAGTGTGTTTTGTGGGACAAAAAATTGAAGTTATATCCATCATGACGCATTTCCCGATCATCCACAAGTAGAGAGGGAGTACAAGAACTCATGGCCTGTCTATACTGGCTCCAAATCCCGAGTTCAGTGGCTGCTCTATGTGTCCAGACAACGTCTCTGGACTACTGATCTGCAATGTAAAGTAAAATTAACTAATAATAAGACAACAATAATAACAGACTTCATTTATATTCCACTCTATCCCTCCAAGGGGACTCTGAGCAGATTACAACATACACAGATAGGCAAACATTCAATGCCTTAAATACATTGAAATAACAATGACAAACAAATAAACAGAACAAAGGTAAAGGCTTTCCCTTTCATCTCTGGCTTCTGGAGGCGGTGCTCAACTCTGGCCATGGGGAGGTGCTCTTTCTCCATTTCCAAGCCGAGGAGCCTGTTGTCCATAGACATCTCCTGGTCATGTTGCTGGCATGGCTGCATTACCTTCCCGCCAAAGTGGGACCTATTGATCTACTCACATTTGCATGGTTTCAAACTGCTAGGTTGGCAGGACCTAGCCTAACAGCAGGAGCTCACCCTGACCCGTGGCTTCGAACTGCCAATCTTCAGATTCAACAGTTCAACGGTTTAATACGTTGCACCACTGCGGCTCCTACTGGTGGAGAATGTGGCCGCTAATCTGGTTTAACCTACGTGATTCTGAAGCAGCATTGAGAAATAGTCATACGCATCCAGCTGGGGTGAAACTGGTTCAGCTCCAATGAACAGACACCTTGGCTTGGATGTCCCCAATCACAAATGCTCAGGAAAGCTCCCAGTGATCACCAGGAACCTTTACTAACAACAGCAAAGGGAGGGCATTCTTTCCTCTTTTGCCTTGATCACATAGGCACCTTTGGTCATGTCAGCAACTGCACTCCGTAATAGCCAAGGGCTCTCCAATGCTCCATGGCCATCGGCCATAGTGACAGGAGATCAAAATCAGCTCAACATGAAAGCAAGCGGGAGCCAATCCTGGCTCCTCACCTGCTCTTTGTCAACATGTCACACTCCATGCCTTCTTGCATTGGAAACAGTGTGTGGCATGCAGGCCCAGAAAGCTTGCATGCCTGCCTGCAGTTGAGCATCTCCTCTAGAATAAGAAAGTCAGAACTTGCTTCCTTGCCTTGGAAATAATGTGTGTGTGTGGCATGCAGGTCCGCAAGAGAATGCACACACGCCTGCCTGCAGGTGAGCACCTCTCCTCTAGAATAGAAACAGGTAAGAAGCCTCCTTAAAGTGCATGCCTGCCTGCAGGTGAGTGCCTCTCCTCTAGAGTAAAAAAGCTTAAATGCCTAAAATGACGGGAAGGGGAGCCTGGGAAGAAAAAAAATCTTTCGGCCCTCCCGATTTAGGATGCTCCCAAAAAAAAACCAGATTGGGACCGTCACAAAAATCCAGGACACGAAACAGGTCAAGATTTACCCCAAATACACAAGCCTAGTAGACCATACTCACTATATTATTGTATAGTAGCCTTAGCTACCCAAATAACTTTCTTTATCAACTCTCTGAAATTCACAGTACTGATAGCTATGCATCAGATTAGATTTGCCCTTTGAGAGACTACACAGAACTTTTCAATTTCTCACACCGTTTCTGAACTTCATTAATTACATGAAAGCATCCTGCTTACATTTACTTCAAACTGCCAATAGAATGATATAAATCAAACAAACTCATCTTTGGATTGCTGTGAGTTTTCCAGGCTGTATGGCCATGTTCCAAAAAACTCATTTTTCTTTTCTCATCGAATACACTGACGATTCCTTTGAAAAATGTTAGGGTCAAATCCTCCATTTGATTCCCTATCTTCTCAATACATCTTGCCATTTCTTTCCCTTTTCATGTCTTTCTCTGTTTTTTTAAAAATCTCTTTCTTTTAAACTGATTAATTCTTTCTTGCAATGATTTAAAATTTCTCATAGAAAAAGGGAAGGTGTTTTATAACATAATATTTGAATTGATTTCATCCTCTTAACTTCTTCCATGTTAGGAGCAAATGTCCTATTTTTGAAGACAGAATTATCCACCATTCTTGTTGTTTATCCACGACTGTGCAACTGTAAAATAATCTCTGCCTCAATGTTAAAAAATGTGATGTAAACAACTTACCAAATATATTGTCGAAGGCTTTCATGGCCGGAATCACTGGGTTGTTGTGAATTTTCCGGGCTGTATGGCCATGTTCCAGAAGCATTCTCTCCTGACATTTCACCTGTATCTATGTATCTATGTCAGGCATTCTCAGAGCTTGTGAGGTCAGGGCCAGCTAATCATCTCCCAACAAAGGACTCCCCCAGGCAGTAAGAAGCTAGACCTTGAAACTGCTAGGCCATTAAATGCTACTCAAGGCGGCCAATTGCAACATTCACAACATTCTGGCTCAAACCCAGAACCTCAATCAATGGCTGATACCAAATGAGAGACTCCCCCCTGGGCACACAGAAGACTGGGCGACTTGGAAGGCGCTGAACAGACTGTGCTCTGGCACCACAAGATGCAGAGCCAACCTTAAGAAATGCGAGTGTGGAGAAGAGCAAACTACAGACCACCTGCTGCAATGCAAACTGAGCCCTGCTACATGCACAATGGAGGACCTCCTTGCAGCAACACCAGAGGCACTCCAAGTGGCCAGATAATGGTCAAAGGACATTTAATCAACTACCACACTTGCAAATTCTATGTCTTGTCTATTTATTTTTCTTAAAAATGTAATACAAATGCCTGGTTGCTGATGACACGATTAAATAAATAAACCTAAACAGAAAATAGTTTTCTCCCACCCTGGACATTCCACAGATAGTTTCCAACAGATGCAGGTGAAACGTCAGGAGAGAATGCTTCTGGAACATGGCCATACAGCGCGGAAGACCCTCAACAACCCAACTTTCTAAAACATATTTTGATTTGTACACACAGTTTTTTGTTCTCTAATTAGTGTATTTAATTAAAAAGATTAACAGCACAAATCTACACATTTACCAAAAAGTGAAATTCCATCAAAAATCAATGTGGCTTACTCACAAGAAACTGGGCATCAGATTGAAGACTCGGTGTATGC
Organism: Anolis sagrei; assembly: GCF_037176765.1. Classification (NCBI taxonomy): domain Eukaryota; kingdom Metazoa; phylum Chordata; class Lepidosauria; order Squamata; family Anolidae; genus Anolis; species Anolis sagrei. The sequence continues at coordinate 25,168,074 of NC_090034.1, read as the reverse complement.
ATTGCAGCCAATCAATTTAATATTCAATCTCCAGAAAACTTGATACATATTCTTTACTAGCCAATCTGTTCATTACGTCTGCTTCGATATACATACATCTATATAGCTCCTTTTAATTCACCCAGTTTCAAATTCAACTTTAATTCAGTTTTCTAATTGCTTCTGGAATACTTCTAACTCTTTAAAAAAAAAAACAACCATCCTGGTATATAACCAAAGGTAATTCCAATACATTCAGTAAATCTAGTTCATTACATCCAGCCAGTTCATTACATCTAATTCAACATGGATCGATATACTTCCATTCAGTACATTTCATTCTAAGCTTGAAATTGATTCACTGTGTTAGTGAGGCCCATTAAAACTCCTCTGCACTTTTTTGACTTATTTGAAGTGCCATTTTCCCTCTAATCCTGAGAGGACAACTTTAGCCCTTGAGGTCTATCATCATTCTTGGTTGTTGGTCATCGCAGAAGCTCCTATGAATATGGCCAATGTCCAAGAATTCTGAGACCTGAAGTCCAAAACAAACACCTGGAGGACCAAAATTGAAAACAACTAATGTAGGAGTCCTTCACAATTCCTATGATCCCTCCTCAGTATAGTAGATGGTGAGGAATTATGGGAGGTGCAGTCCTAAAACACCTAGAGACCCCCATTATCCACTCCTGTTCTAATATGTCGGTTACTCAATGAACCTTTTTCCTAGTTCCTTCTACTAGGAAATAAAGGCTCATAGTAGGAGTAGGCAACAGTGGTGGCGATCCAAGTTTATGTTCATAGGACATTCTGAGAATCACACTGTCGGGACCATGGGGTAGGAGAAGGATGATGGGGAGGAGGATTTTCTCCCAGCAGCAGTCTCTAGGCCCTTCCATACAGCCCTATATCCCGAATATCAAGGCAGAAAATCCCACAATGTCTGCTTAGAACTGGGTTATCTGTGTCCACACTCAGATAATGTGGGATTTTCTGCCTTGATATACTGGGATGTAGGGCTGTATGGAAGGACCCTCTGAATCACAGAAAGAAGAACAGACTGACACAACTAAGGAAGCGCAGGAGCAGGACCTTCTGGGAATAGAAACACCTGAGCTGGAGGAGGAGGAAGAGCAAGTGTTGGCATGACTTGCCTGGCTCCAGCTCTGGGTCAATGCTATACAGCTTTAAAGGTCTAATTAGTTGGCTCAAATGAGAAACTAGCAGCTGCAAAGACTTGTTAGGAGCTCCATAAAAGGCTGCTGTTTGGAAGTTGACTGCTGGAGGCAATTGTTTGGTGCTACAGCTGTGAATCATTGATTCCTTGAACTATGGTTCGGATATCAGACTTGTGCCTTCAACCTTGGACTACGCTTTGGGATATTGGACTGGGCCTTGTTGGTAAAACTCTGTTACATCTTTCGAGGGCCACGGTTATCACAGTGGGTGAAACTGCCAGCTACAGAAAATCTTGCCAAACAGGAGGTTGCCAGTTCAAGCTACAGGTCAGGGTGAGCTCCCACCATCAGCCCTAGCTTCTGCTTATCTACCAGTTCAAAAACAGCAGTGTGAGTAGATAAACAGGTACTGCTTTGGCAGGGAGGTAAAAGTTGCCTCTCAAAACATACCAGCAATTCTATCAGGAAAGCATCCACAGACAACAGGCTCCTTGACGTAGAAAAATGGAATAACAGCATCTCCCCATACCTGACTCAAGCACAACTTCCAGATGCTGGGGATGAAAAAGAGGGAAGCTTTGCCTCTGACTATATACTGTCTGTCTTTGTTGTTAATTTTATAATGGCATTGAATGTTTTGCCATATATGTATTCTGTAATCCTCTCTGAGTCCGCTCGGTGAGATAGAGCGGAATATAAATAAAGTACATTATTATTATTATTATTATTATTATTATTATTATTATCCTGGCGCCAACTATTCCCATATTTCTAACTCTTCCAATTCTTCTTCTGCTTCCTTTGAGAACTTGGGATCCTGACGGGAGCATAATAGAACCAGAGGGCCTTTTCAGCATCCTTCTAATTCAAAAACTCTTCTACCTCAGTCATCTTTTCCCTAAAACCCTTTTTAAAATCTTTGCTGCGGGGGTGGAGAGCTTGGTGTGATGATTCCTATAGACCTGACATGGACAACCTTTGGCCCTCCAGGTGTTTTGGACTTCAACTCCCACAATCCCTAACAGCCTATTGGCTGTTAGGAATTGTGGGAGTTGAAGTCCCAAACACCAGGAGGGCCGAAGTTTGCCCACGCCTGCTGTAGACCAAGGGTGCCAAACTCACTTTCACCTAGGACCACATCAGCCTTATGGCGGTCTTCAGAGGGTAGTTTGTAATTGTAAGACTGTAGAAATGTAACTTTGTCACCCTGGCACTGAAACGTTCACAGGCCACACAAAATGACATGGCGGGCTGAATTCGGACCACCAGCCTTGTGTCTGGCACATTGTATAGACAATAAAAGGTTATATCCAGTTCTCTCGCAGAATGCCAAACACATTTCTAACTCTATACCAGTTTGAGAAAGTTTCTTTTTTCTCCTCCTTCTATTTCAAATATAATTGTTAAGATGGTAATTTAGCCTTTATTTAAACTTAACCTAGAATTATTCCTGCACTGGGGTTGCCAAAGCTATGGAATTCTCTCTCTCTCTCTCTCTGAGTACTTTCCCCATCTTGTCTTTCCTTGTGTCTGATTTCATTAAGGGGCTGTCCCGAACGCAATATGCCGGCTCCAGTTTTAGAAGCGGCAAGGCTAAAAATAAGCAAATGACAGGCCTCAAGGAGAGCTTAATGTGAAAGCTAAATTTGTTGCTGAACAAACCTTCCGATTTGGGGCACCCGCAATGAGAATTATTAAGTGAAGGTCAGCAAATTACACATGATCGTTTTACTGCTTTCTGGGGGGGAAAGCCAAAATCAATGTGGCTTATTTTGGAATGGTCAGAGGGAAATGTTATGTGAATCTCGATTGGAGTAGCTGACAATTTTATAAATTATTTGCATTTTTGTTTTGAGAAGAACTTCCCAAGCGTTGCAACTTTCTTCATATATTCTACAGAATTAACCAGGAATTTGAGATTTAACTAGGACCGGGCTGTGGCGCAGCTAGTTAGTAGCTAGCTGCATTAAATGACTGACTGAGAGGTCATGAATTTGAAGCTTGCTGTCGACCTATGCAGCCTGAAAGACAGTTGCATCTGTCAAGTAGGAAATTTAGGTACCGTTTTATGCGGGTAGGCTAATTAAACTAATTTACGATGCTATAAAACCTTCCATCAGCGTGCAGAAGAATGAGAAAGTATTCCATCAAAGGACCTGGTGTCACAAGTGGACAGTAAAGCAGCAGCTCCCCCTGTGGCCGGAACCGAGCATACCCTCATGAAGCCGGAAACGCTGGAATGTTAAATTGCCTCTATGTCTGTCTGTATATGTTGTATGTCTAAATGGCATTGAATGTGTATGTGCATTGTAATCTACCTGAGTCCCCTGCTAGGCAAGAAGGGTGGGATGTAAATACTGTAAATAAATAAATAAATAAATAAACCAAATGGAAATGGGGGAGAAAGCTCAGTGGACGGGTTCATCAATGCAGCTCCAGGCCTTTGAATGCTCAGATTTCAAGTCTAGGTGGTTGTGTGGTTTCTTGGCTGTATGGCCATGTTCCACAAGCATTCTCTCCTGACGTTTCACCTGCATCTATGGCAGGACCTCACAACCTCTGAGGATGCCTGCCATAGATTCAGGTGAAACATCAGGAGAGAATGCTTCTGGAATGTGGCCATAAAGGTCAGAAAACACACAACAACCCAGTGATTCCGGCCATGAAAGCCTTTGACAATACATTTCAAGTCTAACTTTGAATTCCTGTGCAGTCAATGACTTTTGTGGACTCAATGAAGACTTTGTTCCTTTTTATAACAGGATTCCTATCCTGAAACTGCCTCATTCAAGGCAGATGTAACAACATCCTTTCTACACCAGAAAGTTGTCCAGTCCATATTGTGGAGAAAATTTCATGTGGGTCACTCTTGATAAAAGAATCCACCCAAAACACAGACATGAATTCATCCAAATGCATACCCATGCCTGGGGTTCTTTGGGCCTCCAATTCAGAAAATTGCATTGGAGAGACTGCGTCAACTCTAGTTGCTTTAATGTGGTTATGATGATTACTTATGCACAAGCAGATGTAGATAGCATATGTTCTGTTATCGCAAAAACTAGAGCTGATAGGTGAAACGGGTGCCACTTTTAGAATATGCCCAGAAACAAATAGTTTGGAGTCAGCAGCATGTGTGTTGGCCAGTGAGTCCAAAGCAAAACTGATGGCTCTGATTATCCCTCATTTGGAACACAGGAGAAGGGAAAGGTGGGTTGGCCTCTTGTTTGGTCTGGGCACCAATTGCAACTCAGATCCTCATCCAGTGTTTACAGGATAGGGATCCTCAGTTTCGGGAGCTGAATCCAACTTTCTCCTGATATCAGGGTGTTGAAGTTCGCCACTTTGTATACAGAATCTTCTTTCTTCTGCAAGGCTGAAACACTCCTCTAACGTGCAGCTGTGGACAAGAAGTCTCCAAAGGGACTCCAAACGCAGCAGCATGGCCCAGACACAAATCAAAGAACACGAAAGGCAATGTAGACGAATTCAGCCAGAAAAATCAGCCATAGCAGAACACATGATAAACCAAGCTGGGCACAGAATATTATTTGAGAACACAGAGAGGCTGGACCACTCTGAAAACCACTTTGACAGATGACACAGAGAAGATATTAAAATCTACAAGCACATGGACAATTTCAAAAGAAAGGAGGAAACCACGAAAATGAATAAAATTTGGCTACCAATACTGAAAAACACTAGAGCAAGACAGTGACTAATGAATGCCACCCAAACGCAGGAGGCCTCCAGGCATAAGCAATCAAGGACTAGTCAACACCACCCAAACAAATGTCTCCCTGGGATGTCTCCAGGGAGCAAACAATTCAAAGGGAACAAAGGCCAGGTTACATCCATATAGATGCCTCCACTTATTGATTATGCAATCTTCTTGACTACTCGCATGCTAATGGGTGGTTCCTACTCAAAACCTTTCAAATCTAACCTTTAGGCTTAGAATCATACTTGGAAGAGACCTTGTGGGCCATCCAGTACAACTCCATTCTACCAAGAAGCAGGAAAATCACATTTAAAGCACCCCCGACAGATGGCCATGCAGCCTCTGCTTAAAAGCATCCAAAGAAGAGGCCTCCACCACACTCCAGGACAGAGAGTTCCACTGCTGAACAGCTCTCACAGTTAGAAGTTCTTCGTAATGTTCAGGTGGAATCTCCTTTCTTATGGATTGAAGCTATTGTTCCACCTCCCAATGACTTCCCCTCACATCTTGATACATGGCCCTCATCATGTCTCATCTCTGTCTTCTCTTCTGCAGGCTAAACATGCCGACCTCTTGAAGCCACTCCTCACAGGGCTTGTTGCCATATCACATTGTTGGCTCATGTTTACCTTCCTATCCACAAGGACTCCAAGATCTTTTTCACATGTACTTCTGTTGAGCCAGACATCGTCTCCCATTCTGTATCTTTGCATTCCTCTCGCTGGAGGTCAGCTGTGACCAGCAGTGCTGTAGAATTTGAAGAGGCATGAATGGAAGGCGAAAGAGAAAAACGTGCCAAGAGGAAGGCGCATCAAGCCAACCTCCATCGGGACCGCCTTCCAACTGGAAACCGATGCCCTCATTGCAGGAGAACATGCAGGTCAAGAATAGGGCTCCACAGTCACCTACGTACCCACCGCCAGTACACCGAACATGGAAGATTTCTCGGGCTATGAGGGGTCACCTAAGTAAAAGTAAGTATTTCATTTTTTCTGCCAAAGTACATAGAATAGTAGTGGAGTATATACACCTGGACATTCCACATATGTGTATGTGTATTCCACTTCTTATTTATTATTATTTGCTTTATTTCTATACCGCATTTTTCAGCCCAAGCAGGCGACTCAATGCGGTTTCTTGGATTACCATAAGATCTTCTGAAGATGCCAGCCACAGATACAGGCAAAATATGAGGAGAAAATGCTGCTGGAACACATTGGCCATACAGCTTGGAAACTACACAGCACCCCAGTTTCATTACTGGCTGTAAGAGTTTTAAACTAAAAGGTGTTATTATTTTCCATCCTTCTCTGTTGCCTCTCCTTATTTATTGGCCTTAAATCAAGAAATAGTTTTCTAAGCCCTACACAGATACTCTCAGGAACACCTCAGCAAGTGAGAGTCCAAAAGTGGCAGGCTAAAACCCAGCACCTCAATCCACGACTCCCTCCTGTGCACACAGAAAACTGGGCAACTTTGAAGGTGTTGAACAGACTGCACTCTGACACGAGATGCAGAGCCAACCTTAAGAAATGGGGCTACAAAGTGGAGTCCATGACATGCGAATGTGGAGAAGAGCAAACCACAGGCCACCTATTACAATGAAGTCTGAGCCCCCCCACATGCACAATGGAGGACCTCCTTATAGCAACACCAGAGGCACTCCAAGTGGCCAGCTACTGGTCAAAGGACATTTCATATAATGTCAAGTTTTCAAACTTTGTGTTTTTAAAAAATACAATACAACTGTTTGGTTCGCTCCTGATGCGATAAATAAATAAATAAATAAAATCTATTGCCACTGAAATAGAATGGCAGACCAGGTGTCCTATTCCGCACACTTTACACCTGTGTTGCCATTCATTTCTTTAGTATCCTTCAGGATTGTCATTCTTTCTTGTCGTGAAGGACAAGGCCATCGCTAAAGACCCTTCCGACTCTGACTCACTGTTTTGCCAGCCCACTTTTCCAGACCCGTTTCCCCCTCCGCGTCCTTGTCTGGAAGCCACAGGCAACGATAGCTTTGCAAAGGCGAAGGCAGAGAAATGTTTGTTCAGGAGCATGTTGGCTGGAATACCAATGTAGCCAGCCAGCAATGCTTAACAACGTGTGCATTGGGGGGGGGGGGGGGGGGAGGAGGAGGTGGAGGAGTGTGCCTGTTTGAGAGACAGTGAGTGGAGGGGGAAATAACTCTTGTCACGAAGGAAATAAACAGCCAAGGATCAGCTTCCCCGGCAGCGACCACATTGCAATTCCGAGCATGGTAATCTCTATGATCGGCACTCGGGATAATAAAGCTCCCTCTTGCTGGAAAAAAAAAAAACAAGCCGTAGGTTGATATCATTTATAAAAAGTCAGCTTCGCTTATTATTGTCAGCAGGTCTGAAATTTCCTGGGCTTATTATTCTGCATTAGCATCAAATTATCGTGTTTCTCAAACAGGCGGGAACCAAACAGGGTTGGGGCAGCTTTTTCAAAGTAAACAGTCTTGTAGGCTGTGGACGGAGGAGGAGGAGGAGGAGGAGGAGGAGGGAGGAGGCATCCCAAGGTGAAAACTACAGACCTTACCCTCCCTCCCGATGCAATTAAATCTCATTCCTTGTACTTTATGGTCGACATGTCAGCATCTGGCCAAAACAAAGTATTCTGATCCACCTGTTTGCATCAGTTTGCCTAGATGCTTGAAAACCATCATAATTCTGGGTAGTTGTAGGTTATTCAGGCTGTATGGCCATGTTCTAGAAGCATTCCCTCCTGATGTTTCGCCTACATCTATGACAGGCATCCTCAGAGGTTGTGAGGTCTGTTGGAAACTAGGAAAATTGGGTTTATATATCTGTGGAAAGTCCAGGGTGGATTTTAAAAATAAAATTATAATAGTAAATAAATTACAAAATTCAAACACAAGGGAACTCCAGGAAAGAAACAATCAGTGACAGCTAATCACCTCTCAACAAAAGATTCCCCCAGGCAGTAACAAGCCGCACCTAAAAACTGTCAGGCCATCAAATGCTAATCAAGGTGGTCAATTGAAACATTCACACCTAGCTCCAACAGACAAGAGTTCTTTCTTCCACCCTAGACTTTCCACAGATATATAAACCCTGTTTTCCTAGTTTCCAACTGAGGATGGCTGCCATCGATGCAGGCGAAATGTCAGGAGAGAATGCTTCTGGAACATGGCCATACAGCCCGAAAAACCTACAAGAACCCAGTGATTCCGGCCATGAAAACCTTCGACAATACATTTTATTAATGCTTCTAGGGCAACATGTAGCAAAAGCCACTTGAAGGGCTCCATTAATGGGACCACAGAAAACCCAGTTTGTTTGCTGTCATGGCAAACCCACAAAAGCAACAAGGAGGAGAGTATTTGGGGAAGCCTATTATGGAACTCTGAAATGCCAGAATCATTTGCCAATGATAATGGATGAGCCGACGAGGATGAGGAAATTATTATTGTTCCTGATGCAAAAGAAGCCTCACAGCTGCCAGGAAGCCAGAAAGTGATATTGCGGGAATTGCATGCAAGCGATTGATAGGGAAAGACCTCCACCACTAAGCCCAGGGTGGAAAGGGGGATGCTGAGGGGCGGAAAAAACAAAGATAGAGAGGCTCCTTTCTTGCCCTTGCTTCTCTTTTACTCACATCTTTATGCTTTCCCACAATACAAAAAAAGTTGTAATGGAAATGCATAACGTAAGATTTAGATTCCTGGTCTTATGCCGACACATATTTTTCACACTAGTAGGGAAGCAAATGAAGGAAACAGAGCATTCACCATTATCATACGGCATGCACAGGCAACCTTGGGCCCTCCAGGTGTTTTGGACTTCCACAATTCCTAACAGCCTCAGGCCCCTTCCTTTTCCCCCTCAGCCACTTAAGAGACATTTTCTTCCTAGATTTTATGTGTTTCCTCCACCACAGACATCCCAGTGTTTTTGACTCTCTCCTTTGGTATGGAATTTGAATGACCCCACCCACTGCCTCTTCCATAACCCTTTTCTATGGCACACAGCAAACAGAGGAATTGATCAGCATTGAACATAATAGAGAGGTTTGGGGAGAAATCACCATGATATATAGGAGTTATAGGTAGTGGGATGTATAGTTCACCTGAAATCGAAGAGCACTCTGAACTCCACCAACTAACTTGGCACACAGAACCCCCATGACCAACAAAAAATACTGGTCTTTGGAAGGATTTTAAGGAGTTGTAGTTCACCTACATCCAGAGTGCACTATGAACCCAAACAATGATGGATCTGGACCAAAATTGGCATGTACACCCCATATGCCCAAATTTGAATATTGGTAGATTTTGAAGGGAATTGGCCTGGACATTTTGGGATTTATAGTTCACCTGCAATCAATGAGCACTCTGAACTCATTGGATCAAACATGGCACACAGAGCCCCCATGGCCAGAAAAATATACTGGAGATCTTTGTGGAAAATTCACCTTGATTTGGGGAAGTTGTAGTTCACCTACATTCAGAGAGCAATGTGAACCAAACACTGATGGATCTGGACCAAACTTGGCACACATACCCGATATGCCGAAATTTTACTAGTGGGGTTTGGGAGGAACTGACTTCCTTTCTGGGAGTTGTGGTTCACCCATAACCAGAGAAACTGTGATCTCTGCTGCTGATGGACCTGGACCAAACTTGGCACACAGGTGACTAACTCGACCTACTGGAGGGGTTTGAGGGGACGGACTCATCATAGTGGGGGCTGTAGTTTACCCTACAGCCAGAGGGCATGCCGAATCCTACCAATGATGTAGCTAGAGAAACTTGCCCAACATAACAAACTTTAAGTACTGATGGAATTTCTCGAGGTTAACCTGGCATGGTGTGAGTTGCAGTTCACCCACAACCTTATGCATTTTGAACAATTAAAAAATTGACTTTTTCAAATAACCTGGGCAACGCGGGTACCCAAAGTAGGATATTACTATAAATGTGTCCAGTTAACCATATGTTTCTCCATGTACTGTACCAACTGGCAGCCAAACAACATGATTCTTTCCCTTCATAAGTGTGTGTGTGTGTGTAGGGTGGAACATCTGAAGATACACTTTCGTAAAATGAATTACAAGTGAATCAATGCAATTATCACTAAACTGAATAGCTTCAGTTGGAGTTATTTAATTTCTGGTGACTTCCCCTAGGAAGCATACAGTACATTAATGCATACACATATACGTACTCATCTGAACATGAGGAAGAACTTCCTGACTGTGAGAGCCGTTCAGCAGTGGAACTCTCTGCCCCGGAGTGTGGTGGAGGCTCCTTCTTTGGAAGCTTTTAAACAGAGGCTGCATGGCCATCTGTCAGGGGTTATTTGAATGCAATATTCCTGCTTCTTGGCAGGGTGTTGGACTGGATGGCCCATGAGGTCTCTTCCAATGCTTTGATTCTATGATTCTATGATTCATTCAGTCAGTGGAGAATAGGAAGAAATTTCCAATTTCAGAAATTACCAAAACCCCAGATTACCAATTTTTCCAAGCCCTATGGAAATAGCGTACAATTGATCTAAGGACTCTTGATTGATGGGAATTGCTTGATGTCTCCATTATGGATGTGCTACTTCTGCTAGTCTAATACCAAATCCAGGTGGCAAATTCTAATGGAAATGCCGCCAACAAATTGCAACACACACAGACTCGCCCACTGTCTTGTTTATCCTGAGAAAACAAACCCAAGTCAGGATTTCCATTCTACATTCAAACCTTGGCTGCAGCCCACTATTGGAAATCTACAAGACACATCCAGGAATAAATGTCTGACACAGAAAGCCCATTCTCTTCTTCCTAGCTTCTATCACACCCAGATTTGCCAATAAATATTCAGTTTGCTCTGTGGTTCTTTTTAATAAAACATAAAGGCCAACCTTTCTATATTAATAGACCTTAAGACCAAGAAGTACAACAGATTTAATAAGAGAGGAGGAAAAATCTCAACATTCACTCATTTCGCATTGTTGCCAGATGATCTCAAAAGCATGATTTCATAATGACCTTATGGGCCCTACCCAAGAGATACATATTAGGAACACACAGAACAAAACTCATAGTACTTGGTGTGTGTGTGGGGTTGTGTGTTGAGTCCTCTACTTTATACCATTTACACATATGATTTTACCTCCATTTACCCCAGTAATATCACGGTTAAATATGCAGATGACGCAACAATGATGGGGCTAATCTCTGAAGGGGATGAGTCTGCCCACTGGGACGAGGTGGACCGGCTGCTCTCATGGTACAGCAGGGACAACATCAATAAGACCGAGGATCTTATAGTTCAGCATTTCTCAACCTGTGGGTCGGGACTCCTGGGGGGGGGGGGGTTGTGAAAGGTTGTCAGAGGGGTCACCAAAGACCATCAGAAAACACAATATTTTCTGTTGGTCATGGGGGTTCTGTGTGAGAAGCTTGACCCAATTCTATTATTGGAGGGGTTCAGAATGCTCTTTGATTGTATGTGAACTATAAATCCCATCAACTACAACTCCCAAATGTCAAGTCTATTTTCCTCAAACTCCACCAGTGTTAACATTTGGGCATACTGAGTATTCATGCCAAGATTGGTCCAGATCCATCATTGTTTGAGTCCACAGTGCTCTCTGGATGGAGGTGAAGTACAACTCCCAAACTAAAGGTCAATGCCCATCAGACCCTTTGAGTATTTGCAGTTGCTCATGGGAGTTCTATGTGCCAAGTTTGGTTCAATTCCATTGTTGGTGGAGTTCAGAATGCTCTTTGATTGTAGGTGAACTATAAATCTCAACTACAACTCCCAAATGACAAAATGAATCCCCTCCCCAACCCCACCAGTATTCAAATTTGAGTGTATCACGTATTTGTGCCAAATTTGGTCCAATGAATGAAAATACACCCTGCATATCAGATATTCATATTACAATCCATAACAGTAGCAAAATTACAGTTGTGAAGTAGTAATGAAAATAATTTTATGGTTGGGGGTCACCACAACATGAGGAACTGTATTAAGGGGTCACAGCATTAGGAAGGTTGAGAACCATTGTTATAGTAGATTACAGAAGGAATAGATCAGAAATTCAGCCTTTGGTTATCAATGGAGATCGAGTGAAGTGGGTGGCCAGTTTTAAGTCCCTGGGTGCTACATTGTTCAGGAAGACTTGCCCTTGGGGCAGCATTCCTACTGTGGCTGTGTTGGTTAAGAGGGCCCAGCAGATACTGCATGATCTGAGACTTTTAAGAAACCAATAATTGCATGAAAAACTACTGGTGACTTTCTGTTGCTGTGCTATAGAGTGTTCTAAACTTTTGCATCTATTGTATATGGTTTCCCAATTGCACAGAGGCAGATAGGAATGTGCTCCAGAGGATGACCATTATGGGCCGTCCTCTTTCTCTCCTCTTTGGAAGAACTTTATAATCCCAGCTGCCTTAAGAAAGCTCAAAATATTCTTAAGGGTCCATCTCACCCTAGATATTCTCTTTTGAATTACTACCATCTGGCAGGCAGGATAAGATGACAAAAACAAGGACAAATAGGCAGAGAGAGCAAGCTTTGATTCCATATTGAACACTAAGGTTTCACACTGATGTGGCTATTAGGAGATTGCAATAGCTATTAGAATGTGGAAGGATTGAGGTTTTGTTTTGTAAACATACATATATAATACTAGCTGTACCCTGCCACGCGTTGCTGTGGCCCACCTTACCTCCCTCTTTCTCTCCTTCTTTCCCTCATTCCCTTTTCTTCTTTCCTTCTCTCCTTCCTTCCTTCTCTTCCTCTTTCCTTCTTCCTTTTTTCTTTTCCTTCCCTTTCTCTTTCTTCCTTCTCTGCCTCTTTCCTTTCTTCCTTCCTTTGGTTTTTGTTTCCATTCTTCCTTTTCTCTGTCCTTCCTTCCCCCCTCTTTCTCTTTCTTTCTCTTCTTCCTTCGCTCCTCTTTCCTTCCTTTTCATTCCTTATCTCCTTCCTTCTTTCTCTACCCATTTCTTTCCATCCCTCTTCATTTCCTCTTTCTCTCTTTTCTTCCTTCTCTACCTCTTTCCTTCTTTCCTTCACTCTTTGCTTCCATGTTTCCTTCTCTGTTTCCTTCCTTCCTTCGATGTTTTTCCTCTTCCATGATTGGGCCCGCCGCGGGGAAGGAAGGGGGCGTGTCTTACCGGAGGGGGGTGGGAGGAGGGAAAGATTGAGTGAGGGAGGGAAGGGGTGGGGGGCGAAGGAAGGGGGCGTGTCTTACCGGAGGGGGGTGGGAGGAGGGAAGGATTGAGTGAGGGAGGGAAGGGGTGGAGGGGGGCGAAGGAAGGGGATGTGTCACATGGGCGGGGTAAGATGAAGGAGGGGGAGGAGGGATGGTTTTGATAGGGCGGGAAGGGACGCGGTGGGGCTTGTAGTGGGCGGGGCTTCCTTGGAGGCGGCGTGTTGTGGCGTGATCTTGTGGGGCGGGCAGGGGGAGGGAGGGGCCGTGGTTTGGGGTGATCGCGCGGGGCGGGGTGACGGAGGGTGGGGGCATGGCTTGCGCGGAGGGAGCGTTGGCCGGCGCATGCTCAGTTGTTTTGTTATTTTGTGAGTGTGTTGTTATGTTGTTGTTTATTTTGATTCGATATGTTTGTACCTTGTGGGTTGAGGTATGTGCATGGGAATTTTGGTTAATTTTCGTTGGGGTTTTTTTGAGTTTTGCTGTCCCGTTGGACGCCCCTTACAGATTTATATATATAGATGCATTGGGGATGGCATTTAATTTCATTGCATGACGTACCATGACAACCAAGTTATTCTATTTGATTAAGACACTCAACGGGAACTTGTTGACCTGGAGCTGAATGCCATCGGTTCACCTTGTTCATCAACCACCAAACAAGTGAAGATCTGAATGTACAGTCTGCACTGGACAAAGATGGGAGAAGACACTATCACATAGGAAATATACAGGGCTTCAGTATCACAGCGGAATATAGCCAGCTGCAGAAAATATTGCCAACTGGAAGATTGGCAGTTCAAGCCGTGGGTTGGAGTGAGATCCCACTGTCAGTCCTAACTTCTGCTTACCTACAAGTTTGAAAACAGTAATGTGAGTAGATAGTTACCGCTTTGGCAGGGAGGTAAAATGCAACCATGAAGACATGTCAGCAATTCAATCAGGAAGGCGTCCACAGACAACAGGCTCCTCGGCATGGAAAATGGAACAACAGCACCTCCCCATGGCTGGAGTTGAGCACAGCCTCCAGATGCCAGAGATGAAAAAGAGGGAAGCCTTTGCCTCTGTCTGTGTAATGTCTGTCTTTGTTGTTAAGTGTATAATGGCACTGAATGTTTGCCATATATGTATTCTGTAAACTACAGTACTCTGAGTTCCCTTGGGGAGACAGAATGGAATATAAATAAAATATATTATTATTATTATTATTATTATAATTATTATATTATTATTATTATTATTATTATTATTATTATTATTTTAAATGTGACTCTAGGGTCTCATCTATACCAATCCCTTATTCTGGGGCTAGTCCAGAGCAAAAATACCCCCCAAAATCAGTCCCTTTTCCCTGTGCTGTCAAGAGCAAGGAAAAGGATATGGTGGTGGTTCCACCCATCATATTTGGTCATTTGGATCTAGATGGACATTAAGGGACATTGAAGGGCTTCCTGTTCTATTTGAGGTTTGCTTGAGCAACTCTGTCTTCTCAAAAGTTGACATCATTATTGTTTGTAATTTTGTCCCAATTCCTGGCTGCCACCGCCTCCTCCTCCTCCTCCTCCATCACCACCACTTCCATCATCATCATCGTTTTTTTAATTTTTATCCTGCTTCTTACATTTAAAAGCAATACAAGTAAAGTCAATCAAAAGTTAAATATTAAACAGAAATAAATTTATGCAAGTATTAAAAAAAAAACAAATCAAATACAATTAAAATCAACCAAATGCATTTTTTTAAAAAAAAAATCACTAAAGTAATGCAGGACACACACACAGGCTGGATGTTTTTAAACTTTAAAAGCCAACCTATATATAAAGAGGCTCCTTGATTTTGTCTAAGTGTGTAATGTCTCTGTTATATAATTTCATAATTGCACTCTTTGAAAATAAAGGATGCTGTTTCTGCAAAAAAACAAAAAAAAACAAAAAACAAAAACAAATGAAGAACCCACAAGTGACCCTGTATTATTTTAGTTGAATTTAATACATATGGTTGAGTTATTTATTTTATATAGTTGTATTTAATCATATGATCTGAGTATATTTATTTATTTATTTATTTATTTATTTATTTATTTATTTCCAGCATTGTGGGGGGACTCAGGATGGCTTACACTCGGCAGCAGTTCAATGCCAAAACATACAAACAAATACAATATAAAAACCATTTAAAACAATAGATAAATCATTAAGTTAAAAACAATTTAAAACTTTTTGTCAAACATATAGCCAGTACAGATTTATTTCCTAGCCTTCCTCAGTGACCTCATGGTTCTCTTTCTTCTCACTTTAACTCACAACACACTTGTGAGAAAGAGCAGGCTGAGTCTACATTTCCATATAATGCAATTCAAAGCCATTAATAATAATAATAATAATAATAATAATAATAATAATAATAATAATAAATGTATTTGTACCCCACCACCATCTCCCCGAAGGGACTCAGGACAGCTAACAAAGCATTCCAAAGTACCACACATAAAATAAAAACAATTACATAGATATCAAAGTGATAAAACATGAGCAGACATCCATAAAATATCATATAAAAATTAAAATTCAAAATTCATAAAACGCAGTCATAACTGCGTATAAAACTAACTGTTTTCAATTAACACACCCAGTGCTGAAGTGTAGTCGCCAAGTCCTCAGACTAAACCTTAAAATCTACTCAAGGCTTGTTTGTTTATTATTATTATTATTATTAAACTTTATTTGTACCCCGCTAGCATCTCCCGAAGGACTCGATACGGCTTACAAAGGCCAAGGCCTCAATACACAACATAACAATACACTTAAAGCAAATTAAAACAGTTAAAGCAGCATTAAAACAACAAAACCACAAGCAATAAACAATACATCAAACAGGATAAAACTAGGCCGGGCCAGAGTCAAGGGTACAGGATTAAAAAGTGCTAATGTGACAGGTGATATGTAGGGATTATAGGGCAAGTGCAGTGTGCAGTGTGCAGAAATCTTAATTCTAATAAAGTGCTTCTGGGACTTGATATTGGAGATTTCCTAATCGGGAAAGGCACATCGGAACAGCCAGGTCTTCAAATTCTTTCTGAAGACAGCCAATGTAGGGGCCTGTCTAAGATCTTTGGGGAGAGTGTTCCAGAGACGGGGGGCCACCACAGAAAAGGCCCTGTCTCATGTCCCCACCAAGCATGCTTGCGACGCAGGCGGGATCACGAGCAGGGCCTCTCCAGATGAGCGTAGTGAACGCGTGGGTTCGTAGACGGAGATGCGGTCACGCAGGTAGGCTGGTCCCAAACCGTTCAGGGCTTTGTAGGTAAGCACCTGCACCTTGAATTGGGCTTGGAAGATAAACGGCAGCCAGTGGAGCTCCCTGAACAGGAGGGTTGACCTCTCTCTGTAGGGAGCACCAGTTAACATCCTGGCCGCTGCTCGTTGGACAAGCTGGAATTTCCGAGCCGTTTTCAAGGGCAACCCCACGTAGAGCGCATTACAGTAATCCAACCTAGAGGTGACCAAGGCATGGACCACCCCGGCCAGATCAGACTTTGCGAGGTACGGTCACAGTTGGTGCACGAGTCTTAATTGTGCGAAAGCCCCCCCAGACACCGCCGACGCCTGAGCCTCAAGCATAAGCGATGAGTCCAGGAGGACTCCCAAACTGCGGACCTGTGGTTTCAGGGGGAGTGTAACCCCATCCAACACAGGTTGCCACCCTATACCCCGGTCAGGTTTACGATCAACCAGGAGGACCTCTGTCTTGTTTAAAAATCCATGTTTTTGGACTGGATTGGAAAGCTTGATGAGAGCAGGTTAAACTAATTTATCTAGGGAGGGCATTCCAGAGCTGGGAGGCCATCACTGTCAAGACCCTCAGGAGGACCTCTGTCTTGTCTGGATTAAGCCTCAAGTTGTTGGCCCTCATCCAGTCCATCACACCTGCCAGACACCATTCTAGAATCTGGGGAGCTTCCTTGGAATGAGGTAGAAAGGAGTAGTAATGTTGTGTGTCATCTGGATTCAGAAACTTGATTATATGACAGTGTAGATGAAGCCAGTGACTTTCATGGTTTATAAGAGCTTCCCATATGGTTTCTTCAAAAGATTTGTTCAGAGGTGGTTTCCTATTACCTTCATCTAAGGCTGGATCTACACTGGTCTATATCTCAACATCTGATCCCAGATTATCTGCTTTGAACTGGATTATAGGAGTCTATACTGCTATATAATCCAGTTCAAAGCAGATAATCTGGGATCAGAAACTGGATTATATGGCAGTGTAGATAGGGCTACAGGCTGAACATCACCCAGTCCTTTTCATGGCTTCGGCCCCATTTGCACTGCCATATATTGCAGTTTGAACTGGATTATAATGGTCAGTGTAGACCAGGGGTCCCCAAACTTTTTGAACAGAGGGCCGGGTCGCTGTTGGGGGGCCGGATTATAATTTGAAAAAAAAAACATGAATGAATTCCTATGCACTCTGCACATATATTATTTGCAGTGCAACCCCCCCCCCCCAAAAAAAATCAAAAAACAAAGACCCACACTTCTATATAAATAAAAATGTAATGTTCGTTTGTGGGATTAACAGAACTCAAAAACCACTGGACGAATTGACACCAATTTTAGACACAAGACACCTAACAACCCAATGTATGTCATTCACACAAAAAATGATTTTGTAGTTGCTGGGATTTATAGTTCACCTACAATCAAAGAGTATTCTGAACCCCAGCAACGATGGAATTGAACCAAACTTGGCAAACATTTCTCCCACGACCAACTGAAAATAGTGGAAGGGTTTGGTGGGCAGTGTCCTTTGGTTTTGGAGTTGTAGTTCACCTACATTCAGAGATCATTGTAGACACAAACAATGATGGATCAGGATCAAACTTGGCACAAATACTCAATATGCCCAAATGTGAACACTGGTGGAGTTTGAGGGAAAATAGAATCTTAACATTTGGGAGTTGTAGTTGCTGGGATTTATAGTTCACCTACAATCAAAGAGCATTCTGAACCCCATCTAAGGTGGAATTGAACCAAACTTGGCACACAGTTCTCCCATGACCAACAGAAAATACTGGAAGGGTTTGGTGGGCAGTGCCCTTTGGTTTTGGAATTGTAGTTTACCTGCCTCCTTGGAGACCAGAGCGGCCGGAGCAGAGGGTTCCTGCAAAGGCAGGAGCGGCGCCGGTGGGGCGTGGCCAGCGGCGCCGGGTGGGCGTGGCCAGGGAACGCTGGCGTTCTCTGGCCACGCCCACCCGGCGCCGCTGGCCACACCCACCCGGTGCCGCTCCGGCCTTTGCAGGAACCTACAGCCTTAGCAGAAGCCTATAAAAGGCTTCTCCCTCCCACACGAGCAGAGCGGCCAGAGTAGAGAGTTCCCGCGATGGGCGGAGCGCTGCCGGGTGGGCGTGGCCAGGCCAGGCCAGGCCTCACGGGCCAGAGAAATGCCCTCGGCGGGCCGCATACGGCCCACGGGCCGTAGTTTGGGGACCCCTGGTGTAGACTCATATAATGCAGACTGCACTTCATTGAACTGGATTATGAGTCTACACTGCCATACAATCCACTTCATTGCAGTTAGTCTGCATTCTGAAAGTGGGGTGTGCAACATGCCCAAGACCATCCCATGGGCTTTCATGTCTGAATGGAGACCCAAAACCCGTTCTCCTGGAATCCTCATCCAACACTCAAGCCACTTCTAGAAAGTACAACCCACTCTTTATTGGTCTCTATGAGTCTATGAAGCAGTATAAGGTGAATGGGAGAGAGAAGAGCAACATGACTGCACTTCATTGAACTGGAATATACAAGTCTACACTGCCATATAATTCAGTTCAATGCAGTCGATCTGCATTCTGACACTGGACTGTATGGCAGTGTAGATAGGTCCTTAGTGAGGGCTGGAACATGAGTCTCCTAGATCTGTTGTTCCAAACACTTGATCTTCTAGCTCTTTGGAACTTCAATTCCTAGAAGTCCCAACAAGTTTGGACAAATGTCAGGAATTCTGAGAGCTGAAGTCCATAACACTAGAGAACCAAAGGTTGGGAACTGCTCTCCTACATCCACAATGGGTTTGCCAGTCATATGCCTGCTGCTTGGGAGAATAATAAGTGTCAAATATTTAGACATACCTACTAGGTACATGGACTAAGACAGCTGGGATCTGCAGGTGAGCAGAGCAGCCCTTGAAAGGCTGGAACCATTTGCAGAGCTTTGAGCAACATTTGTCCCATAAGTAGCAAGCGAGAGCTTGGCTTCTGCATCCATCCCATGGCAGCCCCAGGCCTTATTCATGAACACTTACAAAAAAGATCCTTTATTATTACAGCTCCATGGATCAAGTCTTTTTCACATGGACAGTGCCTGCCTTAGAAAGATGAGGAACGAGGGGGCCAGAAGGGCCATCTTCAGGACCCGACAAATGAGCACACATTAGCAAAGCGAGAGAAACTTTTCTTGCATGAAAAGAAACTTGTGTAACTATTTTGGGATGAAAGGCTTATGCAATGGCGAAAACTTCCCCGCAGCAAGACACCGTATTTCACAACACTGCAGCGAAGAATTCCTTCCTAACTAGCAGACACAGAATGCCTTGTTCAATGTCCTTTTAGAATCCGTTCCTATACTTTAACATCATGGCTGGCTATCCCTTTTGAATTTTGTTTCAATGTGTATGCTTCTCCTCCCAGTTTTGCATCATCCACAAACCTGATAAGGATTCTCTATGTCTGATCGTCATAATCGTTGCTTTTTTTCATGTTAGGAGTGACTTGGGAAACTGCAAGTTGCTTCTGGTTTGAGAGAATTGGCCATCTGCAAGGATGTTGCCCAGGGGATGCCTGGATGTTTTGATGTTTTACCATCCTTGTGGGAGGCTTCTCTCATATTACCGCATGGGGAGTTGGAGCTGACAGAGGGAGCTCATCCGCGCTCTCCCTGGATTCGAACCTCCAACCTGTTGATCTTCGGTCCTGCCAGCACAAGGTTTAACCCATTGCGCCACTGGGGGCTCATTGCTCAAAATATGGAAGAGCATTGGTCCCAGGACAGAACTCTGTGTGGCATTGACTTGATATCTTTTCCCAATTTGAAGCACAGCTACTGATGATAACTCTTGGAGAACCATTTGTTAAGCCAATTATGGATCCATCTATTCTATGTATTTGTCAGCTTGTTAATCATCAGGGAACCTTATCAAATGCTTGTTGAAATTCATACAAATCCACAGGATTCTCACCTTCTATAAAACTTGAAAAGGTATAAGATTAGGTTTTTCTTGACACATTTATTTATTTATTTACTTTATTTATATACTGCTTTTCTCAGCCCTCAGGTGACTCAAAGCGGTGAACAACATCAATACAAAACATCCTGAGACAAGTATAGGGCAATTAAAAACAATTGTAACATAAATCATTAAACATCCGTATAACAATCATTAGCACCTCAACAGTAAAATCAGAATCCAGTCTCATCATCCATTATTCCATATTCCTATGTTCAATTACACGGTTTAATCAAATGCTTGTTCGAACAGCCAGGTCTTCACTTTCCTCCGAAATGCCAGCAGGGAGGGGGCTGATCTGATATCTGCAGGCAGGGTGTTCCACAGCCGAGGGGCCACCACTGAGAAGGCCCTGTCTCTCGTCCCCGCCAAGCGTGCCTGTGATGCAGGGCCTCCCCAGATGTTTTTAGTGTCCTAGTCGGTTCATCGGAGGAGATGTGGTCGGAGAGGTAAGTAGGGCCAGAACCGTTTAGGGCTTTATAGGCTAACGCCAGCACTTTGAATTGTGCACGGTAGCAAACTGGCAGCCAGTGGAGCTGGCGCAACAGAGGAGTAGTATGCTCCCTGAGTGCCACTCCTGTTAGCAACCTGGCTGCCGAACGCTGGACCATTTGAAGTTTCCGAGCAGTCTTCAAAGGCAACTCCACGTAGAGAGCGTTGCAGTAGTCTATACCAGAGCGTGGACTACCGTGGCCAAGTCAGACTTCCCAAGGTACGGGTGCAGCTAGCGCACAAGTTTTAACTGTGCAAATGCTCCTCTGGTCACTGCTGAAACCTGGGGTTCCAGGCTCAGAGACGAGTCCAAGATCACATCCAAGCTGCAAACCTGCGTCTTCAGGGGGAGTGTAACCCCGTCCAACACAGGCTGTAACCCTATGCCCTGTTCGGCCTTACGACTGACCAGGAGTACCTCTGTCTTGTCTGGATTCAATTTCAATTTGTTCGCCCTCATCCAGACCGTTACAGCGGCCAAGCACCGGTTCAGGACCTGAACAGCCTCCTTAGTAGCACGTGGAAAGGAGTGACAGAGTTGGACATCATCCGCGTACAGATGACACCGTACCCCAAAACTCCGGATGATCTCCCCCAGCAGCTTCATGTAGATGTTAAACAACATGGGAGACAATAGTGATCCCTGTGGAACCCCACAAGACAATGGTTGTGGGGCAGCAACACCTTCTGAGATCGACCCTCTAGGAAGGACTGGAGCCACTGCAGAACAGTGCCTCCAAGGCCCATTCCCGCGAGGCATCCCAGAAGGATACCGTGGTCGACGGTATCGAAGGCCGCTGAGAGGTCCAGCAGAACTAACAGGGACACACTCACCCTGTCTAGCTCCCGGCGTAGATCATCCACTAAAGCGACCAAGACCGTTTCAGTTCCATGTCCCGGCCTAAAGCCAGACTGTGCTGAATCCAGATAATTCATGTCTTCCAAGAATACCTGGAGTTGTCTTCCTTGCCACTCAATTCCCTGCCATTTGTGCTTGCAAGGAAGGATTGGACATCGGGGAAAAGGGAGGGGGCAAGAATGGAAGTGTTGGATCCTGCAAATCAGGCTCTGGCAGCAGTCTCCTCAAGAGAAGGTAAAGAAAGGTCCAACACTGAGCAAAGGGAGTGAACAGGAATGGTGACATGGAATCCTTACTGCTTTTGAGGCAAGGAAGGAAGCCCCATTCGCAGGCTGGACTGCAAGGAGGAGGAGGCGGTCAAAACCTGCTGTTTAGCAAAGGCAGGGGCAGAGGGAAGCTCCATCACTGGCTCCTGATGAGGACGCAAGGGAAAGGAAGCACATGGGCATGCTTTCTTCCTTTGGCTGAGCCTGTGGAAGAGCTCTCAGGAGCCCATTCTCCCAGACTGGATCTTGAAGCCTAATATTCGGGCTTCAAAAACCAGTCTGGGAGCCTACTACTACCAAGATCCAGTCTATTATTATTCAATGCCACGACATGCACATGGCATTGAGCAATAGCATCGATCCAAGGACTCCTTGCCTAGTGAAAGAAATACAAACTCAGAAATCACATTAATTTTTCTCATTAAGTCTCATTATGGTGTTTTGTCTTTATATCACAAAATAAAAAATGTATATGTGAATGCTAATAGGATGAAGACATTCTAGTTATTTCCATCAGATCCTCTGAAGATGCTAGCCACGTGTGCAGGCCAGATGTCAGGAGAAACTGCTGCTAGAACATACAGCCTGGAAACCATGCAATACCCCTGTGATTCCGGCCATGAAAGCCTTCGACAATACAAGAGCAGGAAAACTGGTAGATGTGTTTTGATATGATCAAATAGCCTCCCCTGAAGACAGCAGAGGCTTCCCACTTTATTTTAATGCCCAAGTGTCAGGGCTGAGGGATGGTGAGGGAGGCTGAAACTTCCCCTGCTTCCATTGTGCTGTTCCTGGATCAGAGCTCTGTGTGTTCCTTTGTAAATAAAACAGAGCTGGGCAGCTATATCCTGTGGCATTGATGCTAACATGGAGCTTGGCCCTAGGACTGTGGGCAGCTGGCAGCTCCTGTTCCCCTCATTATGTAGGTCATCTCATAGCCATCCTAATGCTCTCCTCTCACGTGCGTGGCCATTAAATCATACTTTACAGAATCCAAAAGAGCTTACCATGTATCCATATGGTCCACAGCTGGTTTTATCTAGCACTCAAGCAAGTGGGTAGATTGGTTCCGGGGAAAACGCCGGTGCGGGGAGGATGTTCTCTCAACAGATGTAATCGAGAGACAAGTGAAGGGAAGCTGCCAAATGCAGCTCTTTGGGCTCTCCGCACGTTTGGCTAAGTGACACAGATTGGGATGCTCTAAGTTGAGAGGCCCCTTCCCTGCGCAACAGTGCCTTGGCCCCAAATGGTGTCGTCGTTGAATGGCATTGCTTTGCCTCCAAATGAAACAGCTAGAAAAAATTGGAGAAATCCAAAGAGCATAAGAGAAAAAGGAGAAAGGTACCAGACACAGACTGGGTCAATATTGCACTGTCCAAGGAAGTGATAGCTGGCCCAGATAGATAGATAGATAGATAGATAGATAGATAGATAGATAGATAGATAGATTTGTTTATTGATTAGTCCACTGACTATAAAAGTGAAAATATATATGTGTGTATGTGGCTGGGGTGTCCAGCTTCTGCCTCCACAAACAGCTATAGCTCCCACTACTCAGCAGACACCAATAGCCCTCCCTCCATTGACATTGCAGGTTATAGTGAGTGCCATGAACATGTACAAGAGCCCTGCCAATGCCCTCCATGAACACAATACTGCCCACCACCCAAGTGAAGGCTCATAAGGAGAGATGGAATCTATTTCATGTGTTTCCTCCACCACAGACATCCCAGTGTTTCTTACACTCTCCATTGGTGTGAAATTTGCATAACCCCACCCACTTACTCTTCCTTTCCTACTTTTAGCCCTTTCCTACTCTTTTCTATGGCACACAGTAAGCAGAGGAATTGATCAGCAACTGAACATACTAGAGAGATTTGGCGAGAATTCACCATGATATATAGGAGTTGTAGGATGTCTAGTTCACCTGCAATCTAAGACCCGTCGCAAACTAGGCTCCTGTGGGAGCAAACTGTGCCAGCACGTCCCTGACGTCATGAGACTCCGCTTCTCGCCCCGCCCCTTTCTCAGCCTCTTTCTCCGTGCCAGAGTGGTTTTCCTTTGCTAGGGCAGCATTGCCAGCATATTCTCTCAGTTGAATTCTGCCAACAACGAGAGTATGCTGGCAATGCTGCCCTAGCAAAGGAAAAACCACTCTGGCATGGAGAAAGAGGCTGAGAAAGGGGCGGGGCGAGAGGCGGAGCCTCATGACGTCAGGGACGTGCTGGCAAGGTTTGCTCCCGCAGGAGCCTAGTTTGCGGCGGCTATAAGAGCACTCTAAACTCCACCAACGATGGACCTGGAACTAACTTGGCACACAGAACCCCCATGACCAGCAAAAAATATTGGAGGTCTTTGGGTAGATTGATAGGAGTTGTAGTCCACCCAAACAATGAGGAATCTGGACCAAACTTGGCACGCATATCCCATATGCCCAAATTTGAATACTGGTGGGTTTTGAGGGGAAGTGGCCTGGACATTTTGTTGTAGGTACTAGGATTTATAGTTCACCTGCAATCAATGAGCAATGAGAACTACATCAAAGATGGAACTGAACCAAACTTGCCACACAGAGCCCTCATGACCAGCAAAAAATACTAGAGGTCTTTGGGGAAAATTAATCTTGATTTGGGGAAGTTGTAGTTCATTCACATACAGAGAGAATTTTGAACCCAAACACCGATGGATCTAGATCAAATTTGGAACACATACCTGATAAGCTGAAATTTGATTACTGGAGGGGTTTGGGGGAAACTGACCTTCCTTTCTGAGAGTTGTAGTTCATCCACAATCAGGGAAACTGTAACCGCCACTAATAATGGACCTGGACCAAACTTGGCACACAGAACCTCAATGAATAACTCAATCTTCCCTGGGAAGGGGGGGAGGGTTGAGGGAACTGACTCACCATAGTGGGAGTTGTAGTTTACCCTAGCCAGAGAGCACACTGAACCCCATTGATGATGCATCTAGAGCATACTTGCCCAACCTAACAAACTTCAACCACTGATGGAGTTTCTTCGGGGTTAACCTGGCATGATATGAGTTGTAGTTCACCCACAACCTTATGCATTTTGAATAATTAAAAATTGACTTTTTCAAACAACCCGAGCAATGCTGGGTAGCCAAGCTAGTCAACAATAAAAGACAAAAGACACGAACAGAAAGAAATTAGAGGACAGTTTGTCAATTGGATCCCAGTTATAAATATTGGGATCTCACCTTGACACAGAGGAAACAATCAAATGGAATATGCACAATGTCCTCTAGCTGGCTCAAGAAAAAAAATGGGCCTTCTGGCAGAGTGGCAGACCGTTTTGTCTTGCATTTTACAGCCATGGAAGTGCTTAAGAGGGGTGTCCTCAGGTGCCCAAACATTGCAGCTGTCTTGAGCACTATGCAAAGGAGTCCATTGCCATTTGACTGGCTTTGTAAACTGTTCTGGCTGCCAATGATGGCACTGGGTGGGAGACATAGGCATTGCCCAACTGCCAATGAGTCCTTGGTTTCATGCGCAGCATGCAACTTTGGCTGTAGGCCACAACTGATTTACAAAGTACCCATTGGATATAGGTGGTACGGTGGTTACTATGGTGAAGAGACCCAAGCTGTAGTTGCACAACCAGAATGAAGGCAAGGATGGATTTTGCCCTGATGGCAGTCATTACCTTGTAAAGACAATCCTTTCCAAGCGCTATAGTAAAGAGCTGGAGAAGCACACAAGATGTCTCATTCCCACCTGGCATATCCTGAATGCTATTTCATATCACAGTCTCAAGAGAATGACATCTGTGATGACAACGGGGTCACATTAAGAACTACTGAATTAATGGAAGGTGGGGGGAAATACAAAAAAAAGGAAGCGTGGCAGAGCTGAATGTACGTATTTAGTGACCGAAGAAGGACCTGACAGTACTTTTTGAATAGCTAAAAGCTGTCACAGAAGACAACAGAAGACAAATAGGTGTTATCTGCTGCTCTGGAGGGAAAGCTAAGTTTTAAAAGGGAAGGCTTCATTGGAATTGGTGGCAACGGATGTCAGTGTGGTGGTGAATTCCCTTTGGATTTCTGCCTAAATCTTGCAGGAGTGGTCCCAGCTACTCAGGAGATAACAAATCAGAAGAAAGCGGGAACCCTAATCTGCCATGGCCAATACAGTTGAATGCACAGGGATTCCAAATTACACATTAAAATGCGAAATACCCAGAGCTTTGGGCCTGAGCAAGCAACTCTCATTTTTTAAAACTGGAAACCCATTTCCCATTCATAAAGAAAATGGCAATTCTGGAGAATTCATTGTTGTTTATTTATTAGACCTCTTGGCCACCTGCTTCCCCTTCCCCCTGGTCATCTAGCTATTCTCTCCGATTGGATTCTCTAAATCAGGGCTTTTCATTTTTTTTCAGTTGTGGGGCTCTTTTTGAAGCAAAAGTTTCTTGTGGAGCCCCAGTAAATGTGTATAATGGAGAGTGTTTGTGTGAACTAATTCACACAGTGCAAAAAAGAAAGAACAATACAATATTTAAAATGAAGAACAAATTTAATTAACAAAAACTTTACAGTATTTCACTGGAAGACCCCGGGGCCATCTAGTCCAACCACCTGCCAAGCAGGAAAAACACAAAGCACCCCCAACAGATGGCCACCCAGCCTTTGTAGTAGTAGTAGTAGTAGTAGTAGTAGTAGTAATAGCAGAAATCTCAGTGGCCATCCAGTCCAATCCTCTTCTGACATAACATGAAAATCACAATCAAAGCACATGCTGCACCCCAGGCCTGGAAACAGCTATGACCACAGCACCACAGCAAACAGTTTTTTGTTAAATATATTAAAGCTGTAGGAGAAATCCAGGAATAGGGAAAGAATATGTAATTCCAAAAAGGTTTAGCCATAAGCAATAATCCAACTGGAATCCAAATGTCTCATACAGATTCAAAGATAATACAGACTAAGAATAGCCAAAAATCACAAGAACAGCTTAAGTCCACAAGCAACAGGTATCCTTAGTAAAACTTGATCATGAATACAAACTTCATCGAAACTTCCAATATATGTGAATCCCAAAACCAAAGGCTAGACTTAAAACATGAACCAGGAACTCAGGCTTAACTACTTACTCAAAACATTATGCTGCCTCAACTAACTTTAAAGTAAGCAACTTGCCAATTAAAAGCCGCCCATGAAATCTCTCCCCAACTTTCCCACACAAACACTCTGCCCTGCAATGCCTATTGTCTTCTCTGATCTGTAAATGAAGGCCTGTGTTGATTTCTGTATCTCCAGGTGCTTTTTCCTTGGAGCCTTCTGTATCACTTAATTCTCTGCCCAACTCCTTATCTAATGTCTCTGGCTGCTTTGAGTGACCTTGAAGGCTGGCACTTTCCCAGTCAGATTTCTCATTGAAAGAAGCATCATTCCCTTTACATAAACCTTCATCACTTTGTGCCCCTGGAAATCCCACAGGCAATCCCACAATCCTCTCTAAAACATCAGTGAAGCCATCAGACTCAGGTTGATCTACAACAGTACTCCCAACAGATGGCAGCCTGGACTTTTAAAGAAGAAGAAGAGGAGGAGGAGGAGGAGGAGGAGGAGGAGGAGGAGGAGGAGAGGGAGAAGAGGAGAAGGAGAAGAATCCAAACAGATAAACACCTGCTGCATAACACACCAGATAAAACAGTTGGGGAAAACAAACATGTTTTTATTATAGGCGTTGCAGTACCAGGAGACAGTAGAGGACAAAGAGCTGGAAAAGATCACAAAATACAAGGGCTTACTAATTAAAATCGGACGACTATGGCAAAAGAGAACAATAGTGGTACCAATAGTGGTTGGTGTGCTTGGAGACATCCCAAGAAACCTCAAAAAGCACCTGAAAATCCTTAATTTGGACAGAACATCCATCCACATGCTTCAGAAGGCAGCAAGACAGCACTCTCAGAACTGCACACATTCCATAAACATACTTCTAATATCCTTGGCCCTTGAGATGAGCCTGATATTCAGAGGCGAATCCCAGACACTTAGACCTAATATGCATGTGTGCTGTGTTGTTATGCTGCTGTTTTTATCAGCTCGAAAATTTCATTTCCCTGCATTTCTCAGGAGGAGGAAAAAGGAGGTGGCAGGAAGCAGCATGGCACCATAGAGCCCTTCACTATCACCCACAGAGCCCTAAGGGCACCGCGGAGCACAGTTTGAGAACCCCTGCTCTAAATCAAGCAATAGCCCTAAATAACGTCAGACCCTAGGGATCTTTGCAGCATAAAGAGACATCATTGGAATGGGCATCCTAGGGTCAGCGCATGCTTTCAGGTTAATAAGGACTTTGGTTAATGAGTTTATTGCAACAGGATCTCTTGCAAGTGAATGCCTGCTTCGTCAGAGGCAGGTAGTGGACCGCGAAGGCACTATATCTGGATAATAAAGATTTATATCCCCAGGAGCAGCTACCACTGGCACCCACGCTGCTATTATTAACGTCTTCAGGGAGGCATATTCATCATGCAAATGCATTTTGAGTATAATGGATTTATAATTCTAAAACAGTAGCAGCAACCATTTAAGATGTCAAAAAGCATCTTAAAGTAATTGCTGACCCCTTGGCAAGAATACTCCATTCAATATAGTACTAGCAGTAAAGGACACATATATCCTTTAAAAGGAGACAGTTTGCCATCAAAATTGTTTTACTTATGTACAAATGTATAATTGGCTATTCAACTAAATTTCATATCAGTCTGGTGTTTTGTGTGCACATACACTCCTCTCCTCCCCTTCCCGCTTTCAAGGTTGAAGGTGGCTATATTACTTTAAACCAAACAGTTTTGCAATGAGAAAGCATAGTTTCTTTAAAATAAGACTGGGAACCATGCAACGTATGGGCTACTTGTGCCCCCTTGCCCTGCCATATAGGTGTTATTGAGCCCACCAGCAACTACCAGCACCCGGGAGACTTTCTGACTATAATATCCCATTTTTTACTAGTTATATTGTTTCCAACCCTTAAATAAACATATTTATCCTCGATTTCTGCCTCTTTGTATCTTCTTTCACCTTTTGAGTCCCTTTTCTCCAGCTTCTGCCTTCTGCAGCCAACCCGGTAGCCACTTGGGCCAGATGACCCTCATGGATCCCACGGCTGTGGGAGCAAAAAGCTCCTTTCCAGCCCCTCCCCGTGGCCAAGTTGAGCACAGCCTCTAGATGCCAGAGATGAAAAAGAGGGAAGCCTTGCCTTTGCCTATGTACTATCTGTCTTTGATGTTAATTGTATAACGGCATTGAATGTTTGCCATATACATATTCTGTAATCCACTCTGAGTCCCCTTGGGGAGATACAGCAGAATATAAATAAAGATGATGATTATTATTATTATTATTTAAAAATCCTGCAAATTTCTTAGGAAGAAAAAAGAAGGATAAACATCAGCATCTGGAAGAAGAAGTAATGACCACTGGCATCAAAGCCATAATCCTCTGTCATCCACTTAACTGGACCAAAGACCACATTGTCTGAATTTCCAATTACTGTCTCCCAAAGTATTTACTTAATTCTCAGCTCAAGAACGGAAAATGGAAGGTCACCGCACATCAAAAAAGATTGAACTATGTTTTAAAATGTGGTGCAAACATGGAGAACTGGAAAGCCCTGGCCCTCGAGTGTTGGAACAGGAGGTCAGCTGTTACCAAATATGGTGCTATGGATTTTGGAGGGGCAGGAATACAGAGAAAAAGAAGAAACATACCAAGAGGAAGAAGGTGCCTCAAGCGACCGATTTCCACATGGAAATCAGTGTCTCCTTGATGTGAAAGACCATGCGGATCCAGAAGAGGTCCTCATAGTCATTTATGGACCCACAACCAAGACTCTAACTCTGGACGACAATCATGCTTGGCCAAGAGTAATTGCCCATGGTGGTGCCACCAATGAATGTGGCACTTCACAAGTAAAAGAATAGCAAAACAGTTCTCTGCCATCAAGTTTTCAATCTCATTAAGACAAACACAAACGGAAAAGGGGATGTCAGTGTGGAAGAGGATTAAGTCCAGGAGACCCAATATCTCCAAGGCAATTGCGGTGGATAGAGGGAGAGCCTTTCCTCTGCTTCTGGACCTAGAGGTGAAGGAGTTGTGCCTCCTCCACACTTACCTATACACACCACAATGTGTAGACCTCTGCATGTCCCCCCATCATTGCAGCATGTTTTCCTCCAAAACCAGTGCTACACAGCCATCGTCCAAGTGCAGGAGTGTCCAGAAACCAACTTTGCAAAAGCCATCTCCACTTCATGGTAGCTAGGTTTTATCACGTTTCCAATCAAGACAAGCTGGCATCTAATTGATTTTATAGTGAGCCCTTTACTAGAAGGGAGAAGCATCTGTTTACTAGGGCAGCACAAAGAGGGCAGGTCTATTCTTACTGCTGTATTTAATGCTGCCGCTAATCATGGAGATTAGATTGAAACAATTACGGCAGCTAATTAAAGAACAATGCGGGTTTTGGCATCTTTTTTTGCAGACAGCTCTACTGGGAAATCCTAACTGAAGAAAAGCAGGGATAATTAAAAACCCAGGCTCTGGTTTCCTCACGCAGGCATCTGGATCATGCTGATTAAACTGCAAACACAAATGAAACAAACACTTTGTAGTCTACCCAATTTCACTTAAAGGGACTTTTTCAACTGATTGATAACCAAGGAGGGGGAGAGGGACACAGGAACTATCAACTCAACCTCAGGAGCAAATTATTGTGGTTGAAAGCAGAGGTGGGCAACTTCTGGCCCACCAAGAGGTAGGTGCAATTCTCATCCCAAATGGCACACAAACACAGGTTCAATGCATTTAAATAGCATTATATGAGTATACAATAGGCATTTAATGCAGTTTCAAGCTGCAATGTGTGGCAGTGAAGATGGGGCCACAGACAATGGCGAAGGAACTGTCCAACAACATCTTGTTGAGCATCACAAGTTGCCCTTTTCTGCAGTTTGAATCCATAGCTCTGTGTCTCCAAAGCAGCAGAAATCAAGTTCTTTCCCTACACAATGTGACATCCTTTCAAATATTGAAACCTGGCTCTCATCTTTGAGAGTTCTTGGAGAATGGGACAAGCCCTAGCAGATTGGAGGAGGGTGAACATGGTCCAAAAAAGGAAAACCCAAACACTTACTGTCTGGTCAGCCTCACGTCGATACCAGGCAAGATTCTGGAAAAGATAATTAAGGAAGTGGTCTGCAAACACTTATAAATGAATGCGGTCATTGCCAATAGTCAGTATGGATGTATCAAAAACAAGTCGTGCCAGACTAATCTGATCTCCTTTTTCGATAGAGTTACAAGTTGTTTAGATGCAGGGAATGCCATGGATGGAGCGTATCTGGATTTCAGTAAGGCCTTCCTTCGACAAGTTCCCCCATGAAATGACTCTGGATTAATAGAAAGCTATTCAAAACAAGGATCATGCAAAAGTTGAATTCAACATGCGCAAATCAAATGAAGGTGCTGATGGGCAATGAAAAAAAGGGTTTTGTCTAAGAGTGAGGAGACAAAGGGGATGACAGAAATGCAAGGAAGTCTGCTGGAATCCAATGAGTCTCATGCTGAAGATTCTGTAATGGATCACCGTTTCCATAAGTCGGCAAATGACATCATATCCCTGCTGAAGATCAATTTTGGGGATCTTGGCCGTCCTGGGCATGGGGGTCAGGGTGGAAGAGGAGGCCATGGGCATGGGGGAAGGGCTAACCGTGGAAGCAGAACTGATACTTTGGTTAAGGATTTTGATGTCATCCACACACCTAGTCAGTCCAGTGCTTCTGCTTCTGATTTGGAAGCTTTCCCAGCTCTATCCTGAACTGGATGCCCCAAGCCAATCCTGTCCCTTCTTTTCAAGGTTTGGCCCTTCTTTTCAAGGTTTAGATACTTAAGAATCCTAAAAGCAACTTAATAAATTTAAAATGGAACTTTCATTTATACCATTCACACCTGAAGACTGAATTTTACCTGTTTTGAAAATGAACTTTTCTTGCTGCACAGAAGCAACAATATAAAAAATATAAATATATAAATATATAAATATAAAAAATAGTAAGTTTTGTATTTAGAAATGTAATGGTAGCTGGCATGTTTTCATAATTCTTTTCTGGAAATTATGCATTCTTCATGAATACTTTTTAATATTGCTGCTTGAAAATATGCATTTGTATGCACTTATAATTAATTAATACACAGAGAGTTGTTTTACAACTAAAAAGTTGCATCACAAAATTTAAAAAAGAACCAAAGGATAATTGTATTCCTGTCCGTGTTAGTTCGGGAGCAATGAAGGAGGTTGGGTTGTATGAAAATGCCAGCCAGGCGCATTTCCCCATCCCTCGAGCCTCCTTCCTTCTCTTCCACCATCAGGGAAACCTCAAGTGGGGATGTTTAATCAGAGGTGTTGCCTTGGCTTCGATGGGGCAATTTTGCCGCACATGGATCTGCAGGCTGCAGCACAAGCGACTTGCCAAAGGTCACATTAAAAGTCACTGTTCAAAGAAGGATTTAAACGGCATCCTGATTCTTGCAAGTCGAAATAAGATGATAATGTTCACAGTTTAATATCAGCCTGACAGTTTTAAAAGGTCAAACTGTGAAGAATGCTGTATGTGCTCAGACTCTTTGATGAGGATAAATGAATTCGGCAAGCTGGGGGGAGGAAGGAGGACGGGGAGCGCCCACTATGCCAGTCATCGGTTGGATGCCAAAAATAAGGTGGCGACCTCCATTTCTTCCAGCTCTCAAAATGATAGTTTTGTGTAAGTTTTCAAAGTCAAAAAGGAAAAAAATGCAGTTTTGAAAGGTTACCAGGAAGCTGATCTGGACCTTACTGATAACACTTAATTGATTTTGTTGCCATTTTATTGCTGAGAAGTGAGGTCTTTTAACTTTCCACAAAAGTTATTTTCAAGTATTAAAGAACAACAAACATTGATGCTGGCGGGGGGATTCTAGGAGTTGCTGCCCAAAAAAACTAATTTTCTCAGCCTCTAGATATGGCCCACCAGATACTCTATTGTAGCCTAATACTGAATTACTTAGTTGGTCTCCATAAGAATCCTATGCAGGTGTATGTGTAGGTGAGCAGAGGAGGAATGGCAGAGTTGCTTGGTTTCTACAGGTGAGTGATTCCCAACCTTTTTTTGACCAAGGACCACTCTGACCAGGGACCACTCTCCAACATTAGCACCAAAAGGGTTACAGATCAGTTTTTGGAGAACTTTAGATTCGGTTTGGTTATTTGGGGTGCTGATTCAGAAAACGGCATTGGATAGACCACATCAGCTCTAGTTTCTGATACAGAACATATACCATCCAGTAGTTGCCATCTGTTTGCCCACAGAAAGACATATTTAATAAGCCTTGGCACTATAAGAGGGTTTTGCGAGACCAGTCGCTCTCGTTGCAACGGTGTAGTAACGGTGAGGCTGCAGAACTTATTTTAGTTCTTGCGGACCACTGGTGGTCCATGGACCACAGGTTGGGAACCACTGCTATAGGCAAATGGATGAGTTTTTAAAGGCTCAAGAGAACATTTGCCATTGCCTTCCTCTGAAACAGAAAATACAGCAACTCGTATTGCCTGGCAGTCTTTTCCAAGTACAATTATACCATGAATTCAGAGTTTAATTTGTTCCGTAACCAAGCTCTTTACTCAAATCACTCTTATCTCAAAACAATTTTCCCATTGAAATGTATTTTCTGCCCCCCCCCCCTTTTTGGGTTATGTGATTTTAAATAAGAAAATGTACTTTATAAATAACAAATTATGTGTAAATGCACATTCACATGGAACAATAAAAAACAAGATCAACTTTAAAATGGTAGAAGCACAAAGTTGTGGCAAAGAAGCACCAAATGAAGAAGAGGCAGAAGCCTCCTTTTCTTCTTCCTCCTGTCGTCTTTCTAGACTGTTTCCCTCCCTCTCTTTCTCTCTTTCTTTCCCTGTCTCTCTGCATGAAGCCAAACAGACCAGGAATAAGAACCACACACAATCAATTAACCCAAAGTCCCTCAAAGTGGACAAGAGCAAAACAGACAGCAGTCTCTCTCCCAAAGTGGGCAAGAGCATGAGGCCCGAGGCCTGGAGGTTGCTCTCTTAAAGCCCTTAAGTCCTGCACTCTTGCATTGGCACTCCCTCTTAACTCAAAATGCTGCTTGTATCTCAAAGAAAACTGGGACCCGAATGATGGTTCTTAACTCAAAACACTCTTAAGTTGGGGAAACTCTTAAGTCGAGGTTCCACTGTACTAGCCTGGCTTAGCTTCCAAGATCAGGCAAGACCTCATTCCTTTGGGATATTTAGGTAGGAACAATTCCTTCCAAAAATCCAGGAGAGATGCTGACAATCACTGACTTGATGGACTCCTGCAGGCTGGGACATGCAGCCCTCTGGTGATTTTGTTGGACTCACCTTTAGTAATGTCAGCTGGGGCTTTCAGGAATTTGCCCAATATCTGTGGACTCAAGTTTGAAAAACTGTGCACTGTAATTTACCATATTGACTTGAGTCTCATGTCCAATCTAATTTTCAAAATCCTGAAACAAAAATAAATATTGCTGCCAAATGTCATGTGCAGCAGCAAATAGTGTGCTCTTTGTAATTTGCCCAAAAAAGTTGCTCCTGTGTCAAATCCTATCTTTAAAAACAAAAGTGTTAAGAGAACCAAAGCTTTCAGTGATGGAAAAGAAAACCTTGGTGGTGCATCTATGCTGTAGAATGAACAGTACATAAGGCTGATGCCCAAATCATGATACACATGTCAACTAAATATTCATCACAGAAAGCAGACCTTATCCCTATCTCTAGTATTAATTACACTATGTAAATTTTTTTTTGAAAAACATTATGTTCTTGGTTTGAAAGTATTATTTCCTGTTTCCTCATGTTGTAGTGACTCCCAACAATAACATTATTTTTGTTGCTAATTCATAACTGTAATTTTGCTACTGTTCTGAATCTTAATGTAGATATCTGATATGCAGGATGTATTTTCATTCACTGGACAAATACCCGATACGCCCAAATTTGAATACTGGTGAGGTTGGGGGGACGGGGACTGAGTTTGTCACTTGGGAGTTGTAGTTTCTGGGATTTACAGTTCACCTACAATTAAAGAGCATTCTGAACTCCACTAATGGTGGAATTGCACCGAACTTGGCACACAAAACTCCCATGGCCAACAGAAAATACTGGAAGGTTTGGTGGGCATTGACTTTGAGTTTTAAAGTTGTAGTTCACCTACATCCAGAGAGCACTGTGGACTGAAACAATGATGGATCTGGACCAAACTTGACACAAATACTCAATATGACCAAATGTGAAGACTGGTGGAGTTTGGGGAAAACAGACCCTGACATTTGGGAGTTGTAGTTGCTGGGATTTATAGTTCACCTACAAGCAAAGAGCATTCTGAACCCCACCAATGATGGAATTGGGCCAAACTCCCCACACAGATTTCCCATAACCAACAGAAAATACTGGAAGGATTTGGTGGGCATGGACCTTGAGTTTTGGAGTGTTAGTTCAGCTGCATCCAGAGAGGAGGAGGAGGGCTTTTGGTGAGAGGATTGGCTATCTTTTTCCGAAAAGGAAGAGAAGGACAGGTGGAGAGATCTTCAGCTGTCTCTGCTAAAGGGGTTCCTAATACCATCAAAAATATGTTCTCTGATGGTCTTTGGTGACCCCTCTGAAACCCCCTTCATGGCCCCCCTAGGGGTCCCAACCCCCAGGTTGAGAAACACTGACCTAATGGTACAGCTGGTCCTACAATATGTGCAACTTTTCCAGCTACAATTCTTTGAAAGTTTGGATGCTCCTTAAGTTCATTTTGAGTGACACGCAGGTAGGAGCAGCTGTGGAAGATAACACATTTCAGAAATAATGGCCTCTGCAACACTATAAACTTCCAGCCAAAAGCTGCTGCTCTTGCTTTCGCAGTTATCTCAGTGTCTTTAGGGGGGGAAACCAAACCAACCTGTTCAGGCTGCATTCCTTGCTGCATTTAGCCCAGAGGTGCAATTAGCTATTGCCAAGGATGAGTAGCAATGGACCTTGAGCAAATAAGAAAGTGACAGAAGCTGCTCATTCCCCCATTTCTCCCCATCTGCTGCCATCCTTTTCCCCTGGGCCTAAATCCCACCAGATCTTCTGGAAAGCATGCAATGCCTTGTATCCCAGCTAAATAGCTTTCCCGTCTCTCTGCTGTTGCATGAACAATGGCACCATGTGCATGTTGCAGCTATTGCTCATTGTTCCTCCTTATTAATGAAAGGAGCCATGGAATGAAAAAGCCCATGGGCACAAGGCATGGAAAAGGGAGATAATATGTCACACCAAGTTACCTCAAGAACAGGAAGAACAAGGATGCATTTGCTCTCTAATTAAGCTGCAATGGCCAAAGAGCCATGCTAGGACTTCATCACACTGAAGCAGGGAAGTGTTTAGTAGAGTAGAGCTTCAGTTTCGAAATGAATTGGATTATTTCCCTATCTTCATCACACTGATAAAAGTATCTGTTACTCAGTTGTACTCCGCATTCTCTCAGTAGATTTGCCATTACATTGTAATCACTAGGCACTGCCCACCATCCCTCCCGCATGTTCTTTGCGGGGCGGGGGGACGGGACCTCTTTTTGAAATGTCAGATGTTATGTGTCTTCAATTCTAGAAGCAGGGAAGCAGAGAGGAATGGCGGGAAAGGGGGTGATGCTCTCTCTCTCTGCCACCCCACAGAGAAGGGTGTGGACTTTGGAAAACTATAACTCCCAGAACTGCATAGTATGGAGCAATGGTATTTAAAGTAAGATCCAGCTGCATGCATTTCACAGTGTAGATGCACCCAGAGAAAGTTCATGGAGATTGAGAAACTCCAATTGCTAAGACCAGGAGACATGGGATTTAAAGTAGGGTCCAACTGCATTCATTCCACAGTGTAGCTGCACCCAGAGAAGAGTATGAACTTTGAGAAACTATAACTCCCAGGAGGACTCAAACGCATGAAGCCATGACATTTAAAGTGGGGTGCAACCACATTCATTGCATACTGTAAATGCGCCAAGAGAAGGGTATGGACCTTGGAAAACTATGTCTCCCAGGACTGCACAGCATAGAGATATGGAATAATAATAATAATAATAATAATAATAATAATAATAATAATAATAATAATAATAGCATTTCAATGGGTCCCAACTGCATTTATTCTCCAGTGTAGATGCACCAAGATTAGGGTATGGACCTCGAGAAACTATAACTCCTAGGACTGCATAGTATGGAGCTATGGTATTTAAAGAGCATTCATTCCATAGTGTAAATGAACCCGGAGAAGGATATGGACCTTGGGAAATTATAACCCCCTAGTACTGCTCTGCATGGAGACAAGGCGTAATAATAATAATAATAATAATAATAATAATAATCACCTTATCATCATCATCATCATCATCCTTCTCTCCCAGCTTTCCCATGCAATACAAGGCACAGACATATCACGGAAGGAAGGGAAAGAAAAGGAAGGGAAGGGAAGGACTCGGAAAGGCTATTTTTAAAAAAGATTTTTTTCTGACAAAGTAAAAACTCAGTAAACAAAAGGTAATGGTGGAACTTTCCCTAACAAGGGTACTTTTGGCTCCTCCCACAAATTGATGAAACATTTTATTTTACACCTGAGAGCAACGAATGCCATCACATTACAGAACTGGCCAAAAATCCGGATCATTACCAAAAATCCACTTTCCCACCACCTCCTGAAACATTTGAAAAGAATGCTGGTCCCCATGCTTAAAATACGCAAAGAATGATCTATCCTACTCTTGAACCCAACCTAATGTGATGAACACTTTTAACACTTTACACACTTACCACATTTTAAATGTAGCACTCAGTGGAATTTAATTAACGTGATGAAGTGGATAGATGGGAGAGGGGGATTTGGGGAGTTGTTACCCCCCCCCCCAAATAACCTCAAACTTTGCTGAACACTTTGCAAGAATGCACCCCATGGGTCTTACACTCAGTTAATTAAGAAGACTCACGCCGATTCTGTTTCTTTAATGTTCCCCTATTGTTAATTTTGAAATGCCATTATGATCTAGCAATTATGACTTGTAGAGGTGGCTGTCCTTACTGCCATCTCGACAAAACAATGGATTATTATTTATCTATTCAATGCCTTGACATTTCTATCTTAAAGTTTGTTATTATAACTTGATAATTGCATTGCTGAGATGTTATGGTGTTTTTCCTTTTTCATGTTCAACTTCTGCACATCTAGTGTATGCTTTTCACTGCTGACATACATTGCTTTGCAGCCTTTCTCAACCTGGGAGTCAGGATGCGGGGGAGGGGGGTTTGCAAGGGAGTTTTAGAGGTGTTGCCAAAGACTGTCAGAAAACATATATTTCTGATGGTCTTAGGAACCCCTTTGGTAGAGAAGGCTGGAGATCTCTCTACCTGTCCTTCTCTTCCTTTTTGGAAACAGACAGTGAATCCTTCCACCAAAAGCCCTCCTCCGCTGTGATTGGCCGACCTCTCAGCCAGGGGGAGGGCTGTTTCTGAGACTCCAAATGGGGAGGGGAGAACAAGCGTGCAGTGCGCATGCACGGGGCAAGGGAGAGAATGCGAGGCTAGAGGGAGGCTCACAGCAGCGAGTCTCTTTCAGGCATGGGAGTTCTGTGTGGGATGTTGGGCACAATTCTATCATTGATGGGGTTCAGAATGCTTTTTGATTGCAGGTGAACTGTAAATCCCAGCAACTACAACTCCCAAATGCCAAGGTCTATTTTCCCCAAACTCCACCAGGGTTCACATTTGGGCATATGGAGTATTCATACCAAGTTTGGTCCAGATCCATCATTGTTTAGAGTCCACAGTGCTCTCTGGATGTAGGTGAACTACAACATTAAAACTCAAGTTCAATGTCCACCAAACCCTTCCAGTATTTTCTGCTGGTCCTGGGAGTTCTGTGTGCCAAGTTTGGTTCAAGTCCATCATTGGTGGAGTTCAGAATGCTCTTTGATTATAGGTGAACCACGTATAAATCACAGCAACTACAACTCCCCAAACTGGACCAGTATTAAAATTTGGGCTTATCGGGTATTTGTGCCAAATGTGGTCCCGTGAATGAAAATACATCCCACATACCAGATATTTACATTACAATTCATAACAGTAGCAAAATTCCAGTTATGAAGTAACAACAAAAATAATTTTATGTTTGGGGAACTGTATTAAGGGGTCTCAACATTAGGAAGGTTGAGAAATACTCCTGTAGAGTGACAAACATGTAAGAAGCCTTCTTAAAGAGTGCCTGTCTGCAGCTGAACATCTCTCCTCTAGAGTAGAACTTAAATACCTAAAATGAGGGGAAAGGGAGCCTGGGAAGCCTTCCCCCCTCCCATAATGGGCTGATCTTTTGGCACCTCAGAGTGAAAACAGGTATCTGCCTTCTCAATTTTGGGAGGCTCCAAAAATGAATCGGGGCCCCCACCGAAAACTGGGACACAAAACGGGTCGAGATTTACCCCGAATGCACAACCCTAGTCTACACTGCCAGATAATGCAGTTCAATGCAGTTCAACTGCATTACGAAGCTGCATTATATAGCAGTGTATATGGGGCTACAAACATATTGTATGTTATGACATCATAACTCAAAATCTGCTGGATGAATTGCCACCAAATTTGGCCACAAGACACCTACTAACCTAAAAAAAAAAGGATTTTGTTATTTGTGCATTGTAGCTGTTGGGATTTATAGTTAACCTACAATCAAAGAGCACGCTGAACTCCACCAACGATGGCATTGAAGCAAACTTGGCACACAGGACTCCCATGGCCAACAGAAAACACTAGAAGTGTTTGGTGGGCATTGACCTTGAGTTTTGGAGTTATAGTTCACCTACATCCAGACAGCACTGTGGACTCAAACAATGAAGGATCTAGACCACATTTGTCTAGAATACTCTATATGCCCAAAAATGAACACAGATGGAGTTTGGAGAAAACAAACCTTGACATTTGTGAGTTGAAGTTACTGGGATTTAGTTCACCTACAATCAAAAAGCATGCTGAACACCACAGATAGAATTGGGACAAATTTCCCACACAAAACCCCCATGGCCAACAGAAAATGCTGTGTTTGCTGGTGGTCTTTGGTGACCCTTCTGACACCCCCTTCACAACCCCCTCCCATGGGTGAGTGGGTTGAGAAATGCTGCTTTAAGACCATCGAGTCCAACTCCCTTCACCACAACAAGAAAACATAATCAAAGCCCTCTTGATAAAGAGTCATGCAGCCATAGATAAAGATAGATATACATATACATGATTCACACACACATATATATGCATATGACAGATATAGTATCATAGATTTGAAAGGGCCCCCTAAAGAAGGACAATTATATGTTGCATGTTCCAAAGTAGGCAAACCAAACAATCTCTACATCAACACTGACAAAAAACCCAACAAGAAATACTGTTTACCCACAAGCATCAAGAAATTACATATTTTAGAAACCAACACTTTCTCATTACTTTATTTTCCAGATAACCAGGCCACAAGAATGTGTGGCAGGGGACAGATAGCCTTGGTATATATTGATGAATCAGATCAGGTGGATAAACAGGTCACGAGACGTTGCTGGACACCAACACCTATCAGGTCCAGTCAGATGAAGATCAACATCAGTGAAAGGACTACAAAAGACTAAAAGAACTACAACTTTCTTTAGTACAATATGCTACTTTCATAAATGGGACAGAAGTCAGAAATGAAGTCAGATTCTTCATATCTACTCTTTCCTTTCCAAAACTGCCACAGTTCAAAGCCTCTAACTTTTCAAGAACTCCAGTTTGGCATTTTCTATTGTCCACCTATATTGGCAGCACCAAGGAGAGCAAAACGACAACAACAAAGCAAGGTGTGAGCAGAAAAAAGGACAAGGAGTCCATTAAATCCTATTTTGATCTTCTTCCTCAGTGCCAGGCTTCTGGTCCTTTCTCTTGTATCCACCAATTTATCAAACAACATTGTAAAACTGGCAAAGGTTCACCCAACGACCGGATGCTTCTCAAAGCACCCTGATAGACAAGTATGCAGCTGCTGGAATCTGGACTGGATCCAGGGATTGTGCGAGAGCCATAGAAGCTTTTCTTTCCCGCTGCCAGCTGTGAATATGAGAAATATGGTGAAGCAATGCAAGAGGCAGCAACACCCCGAATGGTGCTTTCTTCTTTTTCACAATCCCACCTCTTGTGGGCCTTTTGCAATAACACAAGACAAAAAAGAAATGGGTTCTGTCTCCCAAGTAAGGCCAACTCAATCTCAGCTTCTGCATTTGAATTGCTTTGCCTCTGTCTCACCACTGCTGTCTAAGAAGTAAAGGAAATGTTCTTCTCATCTTCTGTAGCACGCTGAAGATAAAAGAAACTGGCAAATACACAGCAAATCCTGGTTTAGAGATACTCAGAAGTGTCATTGTTTGCAGCTCTCAATATGCTGAGCGACAGACTTCTCAGTTATTTAAAAGCAAGGGGTTTTTTTTGGTCGTGTCAGGAGCAACTGCTCCTCTTGTGAGAGAATTGGCCGTCTGCAAGGACGTTGCCCAGGGGACGCCTGGATGATTTCTGATGTTTTATCATCCTTGTGGGAGGCTTCTCTCATGTCCCCGCATGAGGAGCTGGAGCTAATAGAGGGAGCTCATCCGCCTCTCCCCGGATTCGAACCTGCGACCTGTCGGTCTTCAGTCCTGCCGGCACAGTGCTTTAACCCACTGCACCACCGGGGGCTCCTACTTTCAAGTGTGTGCATGTGTATTAAGCAGAGTTTATTTTGCTCCCTTTTCCCCCTAAAAACTACAAAAATGTATACAGCCAATCATCACTTTATGAAGGAATTAATGCACATTGAAGTCTACTACTACTACTACTACTACTACTAATTATTATTATTATTATTATTATTATTATTATTTGAAACACAACAAGATTAGTACACAGCAAAAAAGATCACTCTGCTGGCTGTTGTATTGGATCATACGTCAGACATTTCCCAAGTGTCTAAGATTGTGTGATGTATTGGCAAATAATGTGTGCAGATGCCAGTAGGGTGGCTTTTTGCAGCTGACAGGTGATAATTTTGTCAGCACCAATTGTGTTTAAGTGACCAAGGTTTTTAGGCACTGCACCTAGTGTGCCGATCACCACTGAGACCACCTTTACTGGCTTGTGGCAGAGTCTTTGCAGTTCGATCTTCAAATCCTCGTATCGTGTCAGCTTTTTCAGTTGTTTCTCTTCAATCCTGCAGTTGCCTGGGATTGCAACATCAACGATGCATATTTTGTTTTTTAACATGATCGTGAGGTCAGGAGTATTGTGCTCTGAAACTCTGTCAGTCTGAATTCGGAAGTCCCAGAGTAGTTTACATTTTCTGTAACTTTTTCAGGCTTGTGATCCCACCAATTCTTTATTATTATTATTATTATTATTATTATTATTATTATTATTATTCCAACATCTGGGTAAAGGAAGGCAAACTGACAGGGCTGAATAAAGATAACAGTCTGTAACACGATTTTTTGTTCCTGGGTTATAAATGTTATTTCCTAATTGGTTCCATCATAAAAACATGGAAAAGATTTATTAAATTGCACAAACTTTGTTTTTGCAGGAGAGATATTCTGCCATAGCACATTTTGCTCTAGTTCTTTAATGAATCACTAGAGTCTTAACTGATTCAGCCTAGTTTGTGGCAGCCACAAAAATGAAATTTCTTGAGTTGAAAAACTACTTTCAAAGTAAGTACCTCACAATTAAACAGGACATCACACGTTAAAACCAGAAACAGAACATTTTCCAAAGTGTGTTACATAATGTAATTTGCAGTCTGTGGAAAAAGAGAAAGGTCTCTTGACTGGCCATTCTGGTCTTTTAAACTATTCGAGGACTACTACTACAGACAACTGTGTGCATGCAAAGATATGAGCGTGGGTCAAAAAGTAATGCCTCCATCACTCTAAATTGTCATAAAAAACATTGTGTGAAGATATAACAGCAGAAGTTGCTCCAGATCATAGCCTAAACCCAAAACTACTGTTCAGCATAGTCACCATCAATTTGGACACATTTGCACCATTGTCTAACCCAGGCATCAAAACCACTTAGGAAAAATTCAGGATTTTGCTTCGCGACCCATGATTAT
Organism: Anolis sagrei; assembly: GCF_037176765.1. Classification (NCBI taxonomy): domain Eukaryota; kingdom Metazoa; phylum Chordata; class Lepidosauria; order Squamata; family Anolidae; genus Anolis; species Anolis sagrei. The sequence continues at coordinate 25,124,847 of NC_090034.1, read as the reverse complement.
AAAGCTGTTTTAAAGCCCTGATTTGGCTTCTTCTGACCTTTACCTGTCTGGACCTCTGAAAGACAACCTACCTGGTTTCAGATTCAATGACCTGAATGACATTAAAACAGCTTTGGAAACATGTCCAATTTCAGAAACACTTTAAAAACTATCCCCCGCAACCTCCTAATTTCGTAATGAGTATTCAGCCACTGTTTTCATTCATCGCACAGGCCTGTTAACTATCACTGCTCACCCAGCCCACAAAAGTCAAAAAGAAGAAGGGAAGTCAATGACGTCGCCATGCTAAGGAACACAAATCGAAGCTGTCTCTCGGTGACTTTGTCAAATCCTCTCCCAAAGCTCTGACCTTTGAAGTGACAGCCTTGTCTGACACACCATGCATTTTTTATGTTTTAGGAAGAAGTCTGCAAAAACACACACAACCGTTTGCTTCCTGGCAAACCATCTGTCTGGGGACATGAACAAAAAAAGGGATGCAAGAGAGTGGAGTATAAATAGTTTGCTTTCGCCTCCAAGGTGGAAATGACGTCCGTCGATCTGACAAAACGTACTCTTTTCAATGCGACACAGTCAAGAGGGAATGACAGAGCCAAGCTACCGTCGGGGGGCTTTCATGGGAAGGAGCTGACCGGGGCATTCAGCAGCATGAAGGATAATTTTAAAAGAAATCTCAAAATCAAGTACTAACCTGGGTTTCCAAGCCTTTGTAAGGACTGAGAGGTTGGTCCTGCAAGAATACAGAGAAAAATTGATTACTTTCAGCCCCAGCAGGTCTATCTAGATATGCAAAACAGTTCTAGCACAGTATTCTTCAATCTCATCATCTTCCAGATATGTCCCACTAGCCCAGGCATGGGCAAACTTCGGCCTTCCAGGTATTTTGAACTTCAACTCCCACTATGGACTGTTAGGAATTGTGGGAGTTGAAGTCCAAAACACCTGGAGGGCCAGAGTTTACCCATGTCTGCACTAGCCATAAGAAAGGCATCCTATAGTGAAGGAAATTATCTGAATATCTAAAAGGCTTTCATGTCAGGGAGGATGCCAATGCAGGAGGGTCATAACTGTTCATCCTCTATTTACGTTACCCCTAGACTTCAAGCAGTTATACTCAGCACCTCCAGTGGGAAGTAACAGAGCTGATGTGGGAACCAGTAATATAACAACAACAACAACACTTTATTTATATTCTGCTCTATCTCCCCAAAGGGACTCAGTGTGGATTCCAAACATAAAAGGCAAACATTCATTGCCCAAATACAGCAAAAATACATCCATGCTAACAAAATTTATACAACCCAACAAATAAATACGAATTATAACTTAACAAACTAAAATTAGATAAAAAGCACAGCCTGTTATAGCAGACATAAGATAAAACATCAAACATCAAATGGAAACAATAATTTCCCATTTCTTTGGGGAAAAGCCAGTACAATCTTACCTACTATCTTTCCCATTAGTATCATTATTTGTTGACTATTTATAACATCCGTTGTTAAATCAGTGCATTAAGAAATCCGAATGACATACGAGAAGATGAGAAGAGCCCCTCTTCCTCTTAGAATCCTAGAATTGGAAGAGACTCCCCCCCCCAAAGGCAATCTAGTCCAACCCCATGAGGCCATGCAGGAAAAGCAACATCAAAGCACCCCAACAGATGGTGATTCAGCCTCTGTATAAAAGCCTCCAAAGAAGGTGCTTCCACTGGACTCCTAGGCAGTAAGTTCCACTGTTAAACAGTTCTAAAACCAAGCTAGACCAAGAAAGAGAGTTGGACGTAAGATGAAGGCTGGATGTATACTGCTGTATGTCCTAGAATCTGATCCCAGATTATCTGCTTTGTACTGGATTATATTAGTCTACACTGCCAGATAATCTGGAATAAGCAGATAGGTTCTGAGATATAGATCCAGCCAAAGTGTGTAAAAGAGCAATAAAGTACTGGTAGTTGTGCTTCCTGGGAGGAACACAAAAGACTACAAGGTGTACAATCCAGCAATATAATACGCTATGTAACATAATTTTTGTTCCTGGGTTAGAAATGTCATTTCCTAATTGGATCTATAAAAAAAAACATGGAGTAGGTTTATTAAACTGCACAAACTTTGTCTTTGCGGGAGGGATATCCTGCTACAGCACATGTTGCTCTAGTTTTTCAATGAATACAAACACATCCAAAGGAGCAGAAAAAGAAATGAGTTTTGTTTCCAATTCTCTGGCCAATTCTCTCACACCATCGAGTCTCAACCAATTCAGCCACAAATACGAAGTTTCTGGAGTAGAACAACTACTTTCAAAGTAAGGTAAAGGTAAAGGTTTGCCCTGACATTAAGTCTAGTCGTGTCTGACTCGGGGTGGTGGGGGTGGTGCTCATCTCCATTTCTCAGCCGAAGAGCAAGTGTTATCCGTAGACACCTCCAAAGTCATGTGACCAGCATGACTGTATGGAGCGCCATTACTTTCCCACAGAAGCAGTACCAAGTGAGCTAATCACATTTGCATGTTTTCAAACTGTTAGGTAGGCAGAAGCTGGGGCTGACAGCGGGAGCTCACTCTGCTCCCTGGATTTAAACTGCCAGCCTTTCAGTCAGCAAGTTCAGCAGCTCAGCGGTTTAACCCCTGCACCACCAGGATCATGTAAGGACCACACAATTAAACAGGAAAGAGCACTTTCAAACCAGGAACAGAAAATGTTTCAAATTTTGTTACATAGTGCTCTACATATGACAGTGCAGAAGTTGCTCCAGTTTTTCTTCCACACCTACATGGTTGTTCTGAGGATAATGTGGCAAAGTGGAGGAGCTTTTTTTTTTTTTTTGAAGAAAATGTAAGATGCAAAGGTAGCGAAGAATCACAACAAACAAAACTAAACAAGCCATGAATGACAGCTGCTTCCCTGCCACTTGGCAAGTCGGCCCTAGAGTTGGCCTTCCTTGAAATGACTGTCCCATGCTTTAAAAAAAACAAACAAAACTCATTTCTTTTTCTGCTCCTTTGGATGTGTTTGTATGACCCAAATGCAGCAAAAAAAACCCTGCACACAGCCTTGCTGCTTCCTGTCTAATGTGCAAAAGCCCCACGCAAGTGCCGCAAACGGAGGCGGCAATCGTCTGTGTGGCTGTCAAAGCGGATGTTATCACAGCTTCCAGGCCAAATGGAAACAGGCATGGGTTCAGTTCAAGACAGGGGCTGGTGCTGCCACCATTATGAATGTCCTGTTTAATTGGCACAAAAGGAGGCCTGGCTCTGGTGACAGACAGGAAGGCTGGAGAAGGAAGAGGAGGAGGAGGAGGAGGAGGAGGAGGAGGGTTGCTTCAAAGCCCAAGGCATCCTCCGGCCCCACTGGAAAGAGCAGCTGGAAGAAAAATACACTTAAGAGGCAGAATAGGATCTTTTCATGAACAGGGAGCAAAGGCATGCTATTGGTACCACTCACCAAGCCCCCTCCCCTTCTTTTTATTCCAACAGCTTTGGTTCTGGGAAGGAACAGTGCGCCACTAAGACAGCTGAATAGAGAGAACCAGTTGCTAGGAGTGTGACACTGACTGCATGTATGGAGGGCATTTTTAAAACCTTGCGTTCTTTACAACTCCAAAGGAACTTGCTGTGTGATTTGGGCCAATCCTTCCCAAACAATGACTGGAAGGAATTTTATCTCCCAGCTATGGCAGTAAGAGAGCCAATGGTCCTCCAGATATTTAGAACTCTAATTCCCATCGTTCCTATGGAACATAGTTCAGGAAATGCATGAAGGAGGTTGCAGACCTGTAATCAATGGAAGGCAGTAGGAGCCCCCAGTGGTGTAATGGGTTAAGCCCTGTGCCAGCTGGACTGAAGACCAACAGGTCAGAGGTTTGAATGCTGGGGGAGCGTGGATGAACTCCTGTCTGTCAGTTCCAGCTTCCCATGAGGGTACATGAGAGAAGCCTCCCACATCAACATCAAACATCCAGGCGTCCCCTGGGTAACATCCTAGCAGATGGCCAATTCTCTCACACCAGAAGTAACTTGAAGTTTCTCAAGTCACTCTTGACATGAAAAAAGTAAGTTTCCAACCCCAGTCATAACGGAAGAAAATGGAGAACTAATTGGGCAAAAATCATCACTTTAAAATCGTTATTTATTAATCACTAGCCATCCCCTGCCATGTGTTGCTGTGGCCCAGTCTGTGTATATGTGTTTTGTGTGTGTGTGTATGTGTGTGTATATATTTGTGTATATGTGTATATATGTGTGTTTGTGTATATATGTGGTTTTGTGCATGCATTGTAATGCAGGTTTTGTTTTTTGGGTTTTTAAGTCCCTTCCGCTGTGTTTTTCAGTGTTTTTATGAGTGACGGTCACTCTTTGGCCTAATAGGTGTATTGTGTCCAAATTTGGTGTCAGTTCATCCAGTGGTTTTTGAGTTATGTTAATCCCACAAACAAACATTACATTTTTATTTATATAGATTAATAATTCCACCCAAAGCTTTATTTTGAGACTGCAACTTTAAAATTCCACATTAGTAGCATAGCATTCATCTCTAGGCCCACCCACATGACCATATATTGCAGTTTGGAATTATATCTTATACATTATGTATTATACAGCCAGTATACACTCATAAGGCCCCTTCTAGACTGCCATATAAAATCCAGATTGTTATCTGGATTTTATGGCAGTATAGAAGGGGCCTACATGAAGTTGTTAATGCAATTCAAGTTAAACTGCATTATATGAGTGCACACTGACCATACAACACATTTCCGTTTCTATCTCACATGCTCCTACCTCCCCCACTCAAGACCTCTTTAGGATTTCAAAATTGCATTACAACTCTATCAACCCATTCAAGTATCTGGAGGACAGAAAATTAGCTATCAAGTCCTAAAATAATCATCTCATCTTTAAAAAGGTCAAATGTTCTATTGTTGAGATTATGTAAATCATTAATATCTGGCAGCCGTTGGGGAATTTTCCTTCTTTGTTCTTAAAAGAGAAATAAATGGGGCGACAGATAATGAACACTGCGGACCATTGGAATGATAATGACAAAACCCAAACAAAAGATATAATCACAATGGTTGGGGGGGGGGGGGGGTAAAGAGAATCGTCACATTATGCTTCTTCTACTGGGAAAGTAGAAAGTAGCCGAGCCTATTTGTAAAAACTCCAGAACAGATACCACCTCAGTAGAAAGGTAAAAGGGAGCCCCATGCAGATGTGCAGACATGCCAGCAACACAATCGGGGATGTCAATGGTCAACAGGCTCCTTGGCATGGAAAAATGGAACAAGAGCACCTCCCTCTCGCCAGAGATCAGCATCACCTCCAGACACCAAAAATGATCCATGTTCTATGTCATTGTTCACTGTGTGTGTAAAAAAGGCACTGAATGTTTGCCTCCTACGTGTATTGTAATCTGCTCCGAGTCCCTCCGGGGAGGTAAAATGGAATATAGGTTTAAAGTTCAAGATTTTTCCCCTACCATTAAGTCCAGTTGTGTCCAACTCTGGGGGTTGATGGTCATCTCTATCTAAGCTGAAGAGCCACCGTTGTCCGTAGACACCTCCAAGGTCATGTGGCTAGCATGACTGCATGGAACACCATTACCTTCTCACTGAAGCGGTACCTATTGATCTACTCACACTTACATTTGCATGTCTTCGAACTGCTAGGTTAGCAGAAGCTGGGGCTAACAGCGGGAACTCATGCAGCTCCTCAGATTCAAACCTATGATCTTTCAATCAGCAAGTTCAGTAGCTTGGCAGGTTAACCCACTGCGCCACCGGAGGCTCAATATAAATAGTGTATTATTATTGTTTCAGGGAAATTGTAGTGGGCTGCATTCCACCTGTGAGCACAGCACAAGGCAAGATGCCAGGAACCAAAAGACCTGCCTATATAGCTTAAACGCTATTATTACACAGCCCAACAAAACAAAACAAAATTCTTGGTGCCTTGGTTTTCAGGCCTGTTCTTGCGGTTCTTTGAGGCACTGATTCAAAAAATTGCATTGAATAGACATAAAGATGGGAAGGATGTATCATTGTCAAGAAACATAAGACTTTGACAACTGCTACATCTAGTATCGCTCTTGAAAGTAGAGCCTGTTCATGAATAAATAAAACCTTAGGGATTGTTTCCCCTGTAACCAGTTATGCAACATGTTTGGCCTTGTAAGGAAGGAGTTCAAGGGTCTCCAGTGGGCAGCTGTGTCATGCCTTCAACTCAGAGGGGGTGAATAGCAAAGACATCTGGGAGAGACTTTGCTTCGTACCCTCTCAGTTCTCCCATCACTGATGTTGATGGATTTTAGTAATCTGCAGGGTGCCTGCTGGAGCGCTTAAAATAGAAGGGGGGGGGGGGTCAGGTGGCATTTTACTCAAGAGATTAATGTTGTACACGGTTTTTTAAAAGCAAAATTTCAAGAGATTTGGGTGTATGGAAATGTGGAAGCAGAGGGACAAGTGGATTGTACAAATTAATACTGTGAAATTTAAAATGTCACTTGGAATTGGGCTAGGACGGGAGGAAGAACATTGGACACTGGAGCCCAATCCAGCCTTCCTTGTCAGCCCAGTTGCAGTTCTCAAAGTGGTTCTGCACCCTTCCCCATTAAATCATTGCTTAGGAGTTTCTCATATTCTAAACTGTCTCACTCCCACCCCTTACTACACCACATCCACACATTTGGTCCTGGACATGGGCAGGTTCAGACCTTATACACAGGGGGAACCCAACTATTAGTGTAATGGGGGCGTGAGTTCAAATAAGAAAACTACGCGACCTGAGTAGGGATGTGCGATCCATTAAAAATATGGTTCAAACATCATTACAAAACTGGGGGGGGGGGGGGGGGGAGGTTGCTGGAGCTTCATTTCTAAAGTGTTTATAAAGTGTACTTAGTGAAAATTTCATTGCTATAACAAAAGTAAGGAAATTTCGTTACAGTTCCATTATAGTAATTGCACATAATTAAATGACTATAATCAGGGAAACTTTAGGGGCTTCTATCTCCCTCATTTGTAAAGCCATTGAGGTGAAACTTGTTACAATGGTAGAATACATTTACCACTGTGAGCCCACAAAATTTCAGAATGCTTCACTAATCCATGATTTTTTGGCAAATTTTCAAAGTTTTTTTTTAAATGTTCCTACCTTGAAAGTGTTATTTCCTGTTTAATTGTGTGGTCTTTACTTTGAAAGTAGTTCAAAGTAAAGAACTGATTGGTGCTTTCTGATGTTGAGCAGAATTCTGGAGAGTGTAGTTTAAGGAAGGGCCTTTTGAATTCTCTGGCACAGGGATCCTCCCTTTCCAAACTACATTTCCCAGAGTTCTGTGCTATTTCCAAAATGCACTCTTTTGCCTGCTGCTAATTCCAAGACTGCATTAATTTCACAGAGGACAGCCTTTGGCCTTGCTTCCTTTCTTTGTATTGCATATTAAACTGACTTTGGGAGCCTTCCAAAATTTACAAAACTGAAAAGAAAAAGTATGGGGTAAGTTTTGATTCTAAAATATCTGGCGTGGACCATGCAATGCTTTGGCTATGGCTTCCAACTTACAGAACTTCCGATTTTCTTATGATTTCTGAAACTTCCGATTTTTTGCACATGCCTAGACCTGAAATATGAGTGGGAAATTTGCTTGTTAAGGACCACTGACGCATTGAAGTGTTATGTTCTGGTTGTCTTCTTAGGCAAAACCCACAAAATATGTACACCAGAGCAATTTGCATTCTTAAAAATGTGTGCATATAGAAAGGTACTCACAAGAATATGTATATTTCTTTGTTGACTGTGCGCACATTTATGAGCATATTAAGGAAACGTGCATACTACAAATGTGGACAAAATGTTTCCAGAACTGTGAATATTAAAGAAATTTAAGGTAACTGAAAACATAAGTTTCATATCAAAATGTCCATGGAAAATTGCAGATATACAAGTTGTATGTCAGAGAAAGCCAAGTACAAAACTCAGAGTGGGCTGGTAATGCATGCAACAAACATGTGTTCCTCCAGACCTACCACAGTCTAATTTGTTTACTTCTACTGTATACTGGCAAACTTGGTAACAATGCAGCAGTGTAGTTAGTTACTCCCATGTTACTGAATTTAGGGATTACCACGTAAGTACATTTAGCTTGGCCAGGAGCCATAGCAACAATATCAGTGCAAAACCAATATCAATGCGACAGGAAAATGCAAACAAACCTGTTGGATGAGCAAAGAGAAGGAGATGGAGACATAGCAAACAGTAGGGTTAGAAAGCGCACCCAACACCAAGGGGGATCAATGGATGTGCTGCACTTTTTAAGTTAGTCTCAAAGAAACAAAAGATGCTGTAGTGATAAGAAGGATTCTTTTTCAAAGAGAGAGAAAAAACAATAACCTTTCTCCAGAAAAAAAAGAGAGAAATAATTCAAAGGAGTGCTGTGTTTCATGTCCCTTTCCCTAAGGATGGTAGAGAAGTGCGGCTCCTTTTTCATAACCACCCACAGAGAGAGAACAGCAAACTCACAGCTGGACCCTGTTCTCAGTTCAAACTGGCTTGCATCCAAACACGATAGTATTGCCTGTTAGTTTCTAACACAAAGCAATCAGTTCAAATTTCGGAGAAGAATGGGAGAAAGGCAAAGAGTGGAGAAGAAGCAAAGACAACAGTGGACAACACACCTTTTGGTGCCTCATATGTTAGCTCTGGGGCTGCGGTGGCACAGTAGGTTATACCGCTAAGCTGCAGAACTTGAGTGGGAAATGTGCTTGTTAAGGACCACTGACACATTGAAGTGGTATGTTCTGGTTGTCTTCTTAGGCAAAACCCACAAAATATGTGGGTTTCGCAATTCACATTCTTAAAAAATCCAGGGAGGGGGTGAGCTCTCATTGTTAGCCCCAGCTTCTGCCAACATAGCAGTTCAAATATGAGTAGATGAGTAGATCAACCACTTCGGCAGGAATGAACCATAGCTCCATGTAGTCATGCCAGCCCCATGACCATGTGTCTACAGACAACGGCAGCTCTTCAGCTTAGAAACGGACATGAGCACCACACCCTGGAGTCGGACTTGATTAGCCTTAATGGCAAGGGGAAACCTTTACCTTCACTATGTTAGCTGTGTTTCTGGGTATATCTGATCTGCTGATTCTAAAAATGGCGCCATGAGATACAGAACATATGACATCTACTAGTCATCATCTGCTCGCCCATAGTAAATCATGCTAGCCATACCTAAGAAACTAGAGCTGATGCAGTCTATCCAATGCAATGTATGAATCCGCATCCCAAAATAACTCCAGGAACAATCCTAAAAACTAAGAGAACAAGAAAAATGTTGGGGGTTTTTTTTTGGGGGGGGGGGATGAGCTGTATAAACAATTGTCATACTATATGGCTAGAGCCAATCAAGGTGTAGGTCCTTTCTTATTTCAAACCAGAACCAAACAAATGGTATATGAAATTTGCAATTATTTTTCTTAATTCTGCAGTGGGATAGAATCATAGAATCATAGAGTTGGAAGAGACCACATGGGCCATCCAGTCCAACCCCCTGCCAAGAAGCAGGAATATTGCATTCAAAGCACCCCTGACAGATGTACCTTTGGGGCTGGAATAATAACAGCTACTCAGATGTGTGTTTAGGACTGGAGCTCCACCAGGCAGAGTAATCACACATTTTAAGGACATCTAGTTTGAAAGAGACTAGGGAATGGGCAAAATGGTTCCCTACAAATATTTTAGATGACCACTCCTTTATTCCAATGCCACTGGCATCCAAAGCATCTGGAGAGCACAAGCCTAGCATAACATCAACAACTTGGGTCTCTATATCCAAGTATAGCAATACAAAATATTCTGTGAGGATTACTGACAAATGACCAGTTTTGTGTTTTGTCTATCTGTCTGTCTGTTTGTTTTGTTAAAAATGTAATACAACTGTCTGATTGCTTCTGACACAATAAATAAATAAATACCAGTTTTGAATGCAAAGATGATGAAATTCGTAAGGAAAACTATTGTCTTTTCAAAAAAAAATCCAACAAACATGCTTCACTATTTTTATGAGGCATGTATGGGATAAAATAGAGGGAATAAAACCACCCAATGGTAAAGCGGATCTTATGGGATCAAGGTGCATCTCAGTTCAAGGATACATCACAAAACAATTAGATATGTACAAAAACCCTAGTTAAGAATAGTAAATGGGAAGCAAATGTGGGCTAAATCAGGTCTGGGAATTACATGGCTCTGCAGATGCTGCGGGGCTACAGCTCCTGGCATATCTCAACACCAGCTTTGTTAACTACGGCTACTGGTATTTTTGTGCAGAAATATCAGGAAGGCCATATTGGGTTAAATCTAACCACAAGCCCTAACTAAAGTAGACCAACTGAATCAAGTAGTGGGTGGGTCGCAGTTAAAACAGTGGGTTAAACCGCCAGCTACAGAAGATCTTGCCAACCGAAAGGTTGGCAGTTCAAGCAACAGATCAGGGTGAGCTCCCGCTGTCAGCCCTAACTTCTGCTTACCTAGCAATTTGAAAACAGCAATGTGAGTAGATAAATAGGTTTGCTTTTGTGGGGAGGTAAAAGGTGCCCCTGAAGACATGCCAGAAATTCAATCAGGAAGGCATACATGGACAACAGTATAGAAAAAAATTGAACAACAGCATCTCCCTCTGGCTGAATTGAGCACAGCCTCCAGATGCCGGAAATGAAAAAAAAGGGGAAGCCTTGCCTCTGTTTATGTACTATCTGTCTTTGTTGCACGGAATGTTTGCCATATATGTACTCTGTAATCTGCTCTGAGTCCCCTCAGGAGATAGAGCGGAATATAAAGAATACTATTATTATTATTATTATTATTATTATTATTATTATTATTATTATTATGGAAGTACAACTGATTCATTGTGTTTGAGCTAGTTAATCTAACTATTTCATTTAACACTATATACACCAGGAAGGAACTCACACAGCCCTATGGATGATGCCAGACTTCAATTCACAGGGTTCCTCACTATCAGTATGCTGTCTTGGCTTGTTGAAGCTTGGAGACAAGTTGCACGATCCCGCTCCTGCTATCTAACCATACTTTGCCACTGCTAAGAAGCAGCAGTTGCCTATTGGCAATTCCAGAGTTGGCGCCATCTTGGCCAACTCTGGACTTAGTGCAGGAAATCTAGCATTTGGCTACTCCCAATGGACCTTCAGCAAGAGAGAACTAACTTCTCTTCTAGATCAAGGTCTCCTCTGCTAAATCACCTTAGCCATCAAGAGAGGGAGATAGGGAATAGATGTTTCTCCAGGGCTTGCTGAATTGTGACTTGCAGTACCTTAAATAAGAGAGGCAATGGGAGAAATGCAGGGAAATGAAGTTTGATTACATTTGGATAGCCACATGATTCTCATCTTGATCAAGAAGTTTACCTAGGACCCTTCCTGTAATTTAAACTCATTAGATCTCATCTTGCCCTTTAGGAAAGTGAAGAGCAAGCCTTTGTCCTCTTTTGTGTGACCACTCTTTGCTTATCTGAAAAGTATCATCACATGCCCTTCAGGCAAAATAAATCCATGTTGCTGTTGGAACTGGAATTTCCTGATAGCACTGAGCATTGAATTTTGACCAAACATACGGTATAGCGAGAATGTGTTTTCCTAAATAACATTTTTTAAAAAGATCCCACTTCACTGGCCATTGTTGTATGAACCAAATCGCCTTATGTAAAGCACTGCCTTTTAAAAACCCCAAAATACCAGAAGTTAGGCCATTTTCCTAACCAATTATCCTGCCACTGAAGTAATACATTGTTTATAGATATGTCAATTCAGCTTTTCTTTCTGCCAAGCTGCTTGAGAATATGAAATATCATTCTTGCAGCAAAAGCACAGCATTTTAATCAACACTGCCCAATCCTTCCTCAGGGGGGAATTATTTTTAAGCCCATTAGCATGGCACGCACTTTAACAACATTTTAAATGTGTTTTTCAAGCCACATGGTTTTTTTTTAAAGAGTGTAATCTTTATGGAAGGCAACAAGCAGTGGAAGTGGGGGGGAGAGGAGGCAGGCTGCAGAAGAAAATCAATATTAAAATGAACAGTCAAATAAAATAAGTATTGTCTGGCAATGAAACCCAGATTAGCCGTTACTGCAGAATTGGAAACCATCATCTAACTGGGATGCCCAGTGTGATAGAAGTACAATTCTGAGATGCTGGATCTCAACACATAGATATGGAGCCAAGCCCTCAAGCAAGAATGTGATAATCGTTCTTGTCACTATTGTATTTCTCAGAATCACATAGGGATTAAAGGTATGTCCCAATTCTGAAGTGGGTTATGAGACATGCTGTAAAATACCTTCCCGTGCAGAGATCTGAGTGCCCTTTTGTGCTCATTTTCCCTTGAATGGACGAATGTTTCCTTATGGAGATATTTTGTATGCTTTCCCACATAGATTAAAGAATGTTTGTGCACATAAGAAAAAGTAAAGGTTTCCTCTGACATTAAGTCCAGTAGTGTCCGACTCTGGGAGGTGCTGCTCATCTCCATTTCTAAGCCAAAGAGTCAGCATTGTCCATAGACACCTCCAAGGTTATGTGGCTAGCATGACTGCATGGAGCACCATTACCTTCCCGCTGAAGTGATACCTATTGATCTATTCATATTTACATGTTTTCCAACTGCTAAGTTGGCAGAAGCTGGGGCTAATAGTAGGAGCTCACCCCACTCCCCAGATTCGAACCGCCAACCTACTGGTCAGCAAGTTAAGCAGCTCAGTGGTTTGACTCACTGTGCCGCCAGGGGGCCCATATTTGTGCATGTATTTTTTAAAAAAATGTATACATTTTAGCTGAGCTATTTTTAAAGCAATGTGTGCATTCGTTTTCCCACAAACATAGATCACAAGCCTTGGAAATGTATGGATTTTGAGGCACTACATACTCCATTCCATCGCTCATCTACGACAGCATGGAAGGGATAGTTCTGTATGGAAATGCCAATCAACAGAATTTCAGGGGTCCATCCCATTTTTTTGTTATTTATATTAAAGGAACCCAACTCCAAGAGTTAAAAACATACATAACAGAAAATCTAAAGAATGTCATGAATATATGCAGAAGGCATGACTGGTGGATAGTTATCGGGGAGTAAAATCTACTGAGCACAGCATTGCTCAATGTCTGATGGAAGGGATTCAACTAGATTACATGTAACCCTCACCTAAGAGCTAGCAGTTGGTGAATGAGTCTCCCTTAACAGTGAATACAATGAGCTCCCTTAACAGTGAAGGTTTATAACTGGTGAACCCAGGCAAGATTGCAATATATCCAAAATGCTCAATTAAGATTGCCTCACTGCAAACCACACCAAGGTCTCAACAGCATTTGGAGCTGTGTTCTTTGACACAGTATTTGCTGAGAAAACACCACTGAGCTCGGCCAAGGCAAAAACCTCAATTCAGCCATCATTGTTTTCTGATGAAAAGTCCCTACTTTGAAAGGCAGAAGGTTAAAGGAACAGTGCAACCTCTTTAATCTGCAGCAAAAAATCTCACTTGCTCCACCTCTTGAATGCATTCACTTTGATGCTTCTTTGACAGGAAGAAGGAAACAGGAAGAAAAGCATAACATTGGGGTTGTTGTTTTTTTTAAAAAAAGAACAGCATGTCAGATGTGATACTCAACCTCTTTCTGTCAGATCTTGAAAAACATAAGGACTATATAAAACTTCCCAAGAAAGATATAAGCTTGGGAATGGGAGATGGCTTGTCTATTGATCAAGAGTATAGACCCTCAGGTTCTGCGGTCCCAAATTCGAACCTCTGGGCTTTCCCATACGGCCATATTGTTTTTCGCATAATATTACAATTACATTGTTTCTTAAATAATAATACACTTTATTTATATTCTGTTTCATCTCCCCAGAGGGACTCCCCAGAGCAGATTACAATACACATATGAGGCAAACATTCAATGCCTTTTACACACAGTGAATAACAACATACAACACGGACAAAGGTAAAGGCCTTCCCCTTTTTTCCATCTCCGGCATCTGGAGGTGATGCTCAACTCCGGCCATGGGGAAGTGCTCTTGATCCATTTTTCCATGCCGAGGAGCCTGTTGTTCACAGATATCTCTGATTGTGTTGCCAACATGTTTGCATATCTGAATGGGGTGCCCTTTTACCTTCCCACTGAGTTGGTACCTATTGATTGACTCCCATTGCATGCTTTCGATTGATCACTGAATCTACTTGAGCAACAACACTCAGAGGGATCAGCTGAGATGTTGTAACAGACCTTCCTACTTCTTCTGTTCAGTTTCATTTCTACTCTTCTACTTGACTTAAACCAAATTCTAAGAACCATAGATTCTTTGGTCATTTGATCCAGGAGGATGATTTCTAAATAAGTTCCAAAATTCTTCCAAGCAATAATTCCCCCAAACCCAATCTTTTCCACACCATTCTAGCATAGTATAATTTTCAGGCAGAGGAATACTCCAACTCTCTGAAGACTGCATTTCAAAAAAAATGTGCCACACAACAGTAGTTCAAAGGGTTTCAAGGAAAAATCACAGAGCCAGGGATGTGTCTCATCAAAAAACAATTTGAAGGGCAAGAACAGCACTATGAGTCAAGGTCCTCCAGAATCTCACTTCTAATATTCCATATTCCCATTACTACTAGAGGTATGAGCAGCTAGATAGAAAGGGTCAACAGATGCAACCCTGCAGAATGAAAAGAAAGGCAATGAGCTATCTTCTGACCAGCTTAGAATCAAAGCATCATTCTGGTCACTATAGAGGTTTCAGCTAGAATTGCAGATAAGGAGCTCCATGCCCGGTCAGCTTCTGCTAAACCAAATCAGCCAGGGAAACGTTTATTACGATTTGACCAAAAAGGGATGCAAGTACAAGCAGCACACTTCAAAGGGTACAAACATAAATTCATAGAAAAAGACATTTGACATAGTTCTGACAACTATTCAGACTTCCCATGCCTTCCTCTGATTGGCTGAGAAACTGTTCTGGTTAGCATTCATGCAAGGATTGGCTGGAGGTTTCTCTTATGTTCCTGACGGAACGAGGAGATCCCCATGGTAGGAAGAGGAACAGCGGATGGTTGGATAGTTTACAGATTTATTATGTTATAGAGATGCCTCCTAGGAAGGCACAAAACTGGAGGAAGTGGTGACATGGGTATGTAGATGATCCCTTGATTAACTTAAGTGTTTGGTTCTGGGAAGGCAAAGGTACAAGACTCAAAAGACAAAGAGTGACAATCCCAATTCAGAAGACTGTTGGATTCATATTTGTTTGGCCTTCTCTTTTGTGGGAATGATGAGCCTCTTGCCATGCCTAAACAGCTCATCTTGGTAACAAAAGGGATCATCTGTTGTACATCTGTACACAAACAGTTTGACTTTGTCTGGTTTGGGAGATTGTTAATAAAGATATTTGTTCATTGTGTAGTGATCTCTGTTCCCTGGAGCTTATGCAAAGAAGGGGCACAGGGACAGTGAATGCCTTCAGGATATATATGATAAAAATATATACATTTAGAAATTGATACAGTATACAACTAATACAAGTTACACAGAAAGTATCTTTTTATACATTTATTAAAGAGTTTAAATTTGATAGAATTCGGGGTACAGCTGCTGCTGGGTCCTTCCAGAGTCCCTAGCAGTTTCAACATTGTGAAACTTTAAAAACTGTGGAAAATGTATTTTTAAAAATGGAAACATCATATTTTTTGCTTGAAGTCCTCTTACCATTCTTAAACTTTCGGGGAAGGGAGTGTTGTGGCTCAACAACAACACCATAGGAATGCTCTCAGCCTCAAAAAAAGACAATGGTTAAATTGGTCCCTCTTGCTTTCATTTGCTTTCATTTTTTAAAAAAACCTTGTGTTCTTTATTATTCCAAAGGAAATAATTGTCTAATTTTGGTCAATTCTTCTCAAACAATGACTGAAATGAACTTTATCACCCAGTTGCAATGTGTAGATTCAACTGGTATAGATGTTTATGGTGCATTTGCATGCCATGGGTTTAAGATTTGAACCTCCCATGTAGATAGAGAAAGATGGAAAACTGCAAATCCACATACTTGGGGTAGAGCAGTGGTTCCCAACCTTATTTTAACTAGGGACCACTTTATCAGGGACCACTCTCCAATATTAGTACCAAAAGGGTTACAAAACATTAGATTCAGTTTAGTTATTTGGGGTGCTGATTCAGACAATTGCATTGGATAGACCACATCATCTCTAGTTTCTGCTACAAAACATATGCCATTTGGTAGTTGCCACTAGCTTGCCTACAGAAAACCATATTTAATAATCTAGAGCTGATGTGATTGTAGTAATCTTTCGTGGGTAGTTAGCCTCTCCCCTCCCAACGTTCCCATTGCCTTGGCAATATAAGAGGGTTTAGCAAGACCAGTTGCTTTTGTTGCCATATAGTTTCAAGATAACAGTGTAGTAATGGTGAGGTCGTGGACCATATTTTCATTCTTGTGGACGACTGATGGTCCACGGACCACAGGTTAGGAACCACTGGGGTAGAGAGTCAATGGTACTCTAGATGTTGTAGTACTATAATTCCCACAATTCCAATGAAACACAATTCAGGAATTTTATGGTAGAGATTGCAGACTAACAATAAATGGAGGGCTGAAGATTTCCCACCTTAGCCATAACTGGGGTGGGAAATCTGCTCCCTCCTTCCTCTATTCCCAGGACAGAAATGCACCTTTTTGGCAGAAAAAGGAGTGACCAGAATGATGCCTCAGGCCCTTGTTCCATGGCAAAAGACCAGAACAGTCAGTGATTGCTTTTCAGAGTTGACTGGGGCCAATCTTTGAACAACCAGGATACACTTACGGGGTCTGCTCCCTTTGGTCGACGCTTCCTCCTTCCTGAGATCTATATGGGGCCAGTTTGCTGCTGCATTTTCTGTGAAAAACAGCCATGTCATCAAAACACTTTCTGCAGAAGGAAATGGTTTATAAGCAGTCAACTACAAATCACTTCCTTCCACGCTAGGGCACATGCAACATTAACCAGTTGCTTCAGAGGAAATGTGCAACAACCTGGAGCAGTAGTCTGACTCAGTCGCGGATGACTTTGAGGCTGAGGAAGGTGTCTCCATGCCACACAATGAGCCCCTTGTTGGAAACAGACTATTCTGAAACAGTTACCCTTCTCAGACAGGAAAACCCATAGCATTTGGTACCCTGCCTCTCTGAGGAACCACAGACCTGCTTGCAACGTCAGGGCAGAGTGCCTTTCCAAACTTGATGGAGGTCCAGGTTTTACACTTCTTATGAAAGAAGTCCATTAATGAAGCAGCAAGCCTCTGCAAACCTCTCTCATGTGACCTCCAGGAGAGGCCCATCGCAGACAGAGTAAGATTCTTTTCAACTCAATGTTAAATCATGGTGCCCAGGATGACACATTAATACAGGCGCCAAACAAACTGGTTGGCCAACCAAGAGGCAGCAAACTACACTATTACTGTGAATGTGTACAAGACACAGGCAAAGTCTAGGTCACAAATGAACAATATACTGCCCACCAGTTGCCTCAGTTCCTATCTGCTCCAAACAGCATAGTAACTTATGAAGACTAATGGGAGTTACAATACTACAGCCTCTGGGAGGCAGTTTCTCTGTTCCTGAGATTAATTTCCAAACAAGCCAGCTGTGGAAAAACTAAAGCATAAATAAGAGACCAGTCTGTTTTAAGGCTCATGATCCCTAAAGCCCATGCTTGATGTCACTACCAGGTTATTTTGTACATCTGGGGTTGGAACATCACTGAATATTCATCAGCAAATGAATAGGATCTTGTTTTCCTATAATGTTATTTCACATTTCTAGGAAACCAATGCTCAGTCTCTGAGAAATGTTACAAGTCCAAGCCAGAGAGAGAGAGAGAGAGAGAGAGAGGTTCACAGCTAATATGTATCTGATGCAATGGCTTCAGCATTATTAATATGTGCAGGAAAACACACCTTAGCTGACCGGAGTAGCAAAAAAGTACAGGGTAATTTTGAAAATTCCCCATTAAATAGAGATGCTTTTACACCTGGTTGCATACAGTTGAGATACTGTTTTTGTGCTGCCCAATGTCATGACTCATCTAGATGAGGCCTCCTCAGATGAGGAAGAAGTGAGTCCAGATAACAAAAACCTGGCAGTTCTGCCCTGAAAGCAGAGCCGGGACCAACATATATCAATCTTGAAGAGAAAGACTTGGAGAGATCGACAGCGGATCAACACTGACTCCTTATCCTGGGGCTGATCCGGCATGGCATGGGTCAGACTGGCCTGAGATGTTGTACACACAGTACTACCACCATGACCACTGACTTTGCATACTATAATGTTGTGTTTATATATAGCACTTTAGGTGAGCAAGACACTTCGCAAAATAGACGAGGACAATTATCTGCCCAATAAACGTTGCCTTTTGAAATATTTGCTTAGGCTTTGTTATAGGATGAATTGTTTTATGGCACCAACACTAAGATATCAAACATTGCAGGAAAGGTTTAACTCTTGCAGATGGATTTAAAAAGAAGCCAAAGAACGGGATTAACCTGTTGATTCCTGCTCTGGTAGGGGACTGGCCAGAGCTGGAATGGAGCCTAAGGGCCATATGATCTAGTTTAAGATATTTATTATATTTTAATCTGTTTTTAACCCCACACTGTACTGTTTAATTTGCATAGAGGTAGCTTGGCTGTAGTGCCTGGAGGCACCCTCTGTTTGGGCGGTGTTAACTTGGTTGTTTGCTGTCTGGAGTTCTCCTGTTTATTTACTGTCTTGATTCTGATGTGTTTTTTCAATACTGGTGTCCAGATTTTGTTCATTTCTCTGGTTTCCTGTTTTCTATTGAAATTGTCCACAGCCTTGTGGATTTCAATGGATTCTCTCTGACATGAAAGAATAAGTAGCCCAGCATTTCTGTGTCCTCAAATAATATGCTGTGTCCAGGTTGGTTCATCAAGTCAATCTTTAAAACTGTGGCATAAATAAACACCAAGAACTGGGAAGCCCTGGCCCTTGCACACTCTAGCTGGAGGTCAGCTGTGACCAGCAGTGCTGTAAAATTTGAAGAGACACAAATGGAGGGTGAAAGTGAGAAATGTGCCAAGAGGAAGCTGCATCAAGCCAACCTTGACCGGGACCGCCTTCCACCTGGAAACCGATCTCCTCACTTTGGGAGAACATGCGGGTCAAGAATAGGGCTCCACAGTCAGCTACGTACCTACTGCCAGGACATCTTACTTGGAGAACAATCTTACTCAGACAATGAGAGATCACCTAAGTAAGTAAGCATCAAGTGCTCTGCTATAGCTGACTTCTCTGGCTGAATTAGTCTGCAGTGCCTTGCATGTTCTTTGATTCATGTCTAGGCAATGTTGCATTTGGTGGCCCCTAAGTAGACTTGTCCACAGCTGCACAATATATGGCAGACTCCTGCAGTGGTTAGAGGATCCCTCTTATCCTGGGAATACCACTCTGCCGCAGCAGGTCTCCTCTGTGTTGCTGCCCTTGATGAATGCCTTGCTAAGCTACCTCCTGACCCTGGTCGAGCCCTGTGCTCGGCAGCATCATCGCCTTTCCTCATCCAACAGGGCCTGGCAGTTGGCCTCATTCAGAGCCCATGACAATAAATGTCTCTCCCCCTCCCCGTCTTTTCCCTTTTCTCCTTTCCTCCCCAAAGTGAATTCATGTGGCTGGAATACTAATGGGAGTGCCAAGACAATGAAGCAGCCTGACATCATTCTTCTGAGCTTCTGAAGGAATGATAGAAGCGTTTTGACAGGAGGAGGAAAAAGCCTGTGCTGGAGACATTCTGGGAGGTATAGTCCGAAAAGTAACTTCAGCTACTGAACATTGTGAAAGCAAATATTTATTCTACACACTCATTCTCTAAAAGCCTCTCTTTGTGTAGTTAGATAGATAGTTTATAATCTATATATATTAGGGCTGTCCAACCACGGAAAAAATTGTTTCTAAACTCGATTCGTTTTTAGGCGGTTTTTGCGTTTCGTTATTTAAAAGAATTCCGAAATTTTTCTTTAAAAAAGTTCGATATTTACGAAATTTCGGAAATTACAAAACAATTTCGAAACAATAACGAATCGATTCGTTAATGGCGGACACGATTGCGCAATATGCTAAAAAACCCTCCAACGAATTACGAAATTAACGAACGAAACCGCCCAGCCCATATATATATATATGCTCTGTGCATAATGAGTACCTTAAAAATAAAAGAACCAATTAACGAAATCACACCAAATTTGGCAACAATATGTCTCACAACACAAGGAGTGACCATCACTCAAAAATTATGATTTTGTCATTTGGGAGTTGTAGTTGCTGGGATTCATAGTTCACCTACAATCAAAGAGCATTCTGAACTCCACCAATGATGGAATTGAACCAAACTTGGCACACAGAACTCCCATGACCAACAGAAAACACTAGAAGGATTTGGTGCGCATTGACCTTGAGTTTGGGAGTTGTAGTTCACTTACATCCAGAGAGCACTGTGGAGTCAAACAATGATGGATCTGGACCAAACTTGGCACGAATACTCTGTATGACCAAATATGAACACAGATGGAGTTTGGGGGAAATAGACCTTGACATTTGGGAGTTGTAGTTACTGGGATTTATAGTTCACCTACAATCAAGGAGCATTCCGAACCCCACCAATGATGGAATTGGGCCAAACATCCCACACAGAACCCCCATGACCAACAGAAAATACTGTGTTTTCTGGTGGTCTTTGGTGACCCTTCTGACACCCCCCTGGTAACCCCCCCCCCCGGGTCTTGACTTCCCCGGTTAAGAAATGCTGTCTTAAGGCCATCCAGTCCAATGCCCTACACCAGAGCAAGAAAACATAATTAAAGCCCTCTTGACAAAGGGCCATCCAGCCATTCACACACACACATATATATGTATATGACAGATGCAGTATCAAAGATTTGGAAGGGATCCCCTAAAGAAGGACAATGATATGTTGCATGTTCCAGAGAAGGCAAACCAGACAATCTCCACATCAACACTGGCAAAGAAACAAGAAATACAGTTTACCCACAGGCATAAAGAAATTACTTATATTAGAAACCAACACTTTCTCTTTACTTTATATTCCAGATCACCAGACTGGGCCACAGCAACGCTTGGCAGGGGACGGCTAGTCCACTATATGAGGAGATATTGTACTGTTATTCCATGCACGTCTTTTATCTATTACAACATTTCCCCCCCTCTTCCTATTTCTCACGCTTCCTTATATTTATAATATCTACTCTTTATCTAAAGCACTGGTTCCCAACCTCTCTTTGACCAGGAAACACTTTTTTTTGTTGTTGAATTAGTCTGCAGTGCCTTTCGTGCTCCTTGATTCATGTTTGGGCAATGCTGCTGGGTTTGGGTGTCCCTATGTAGACTTCTTGTCCACAGCTACATGGTATACGGTAGACTCCTGCAGAGGTGAGAGGATCCCTCTTATCCTTTGCTGAACATAGCATTTGTTAGATTTTCTTAGTGAGTCTGAAAATAGTCTGTAGGTTGTGTTTCTTCATCAGCTTCCCGATGTGGCCAATGGTTTCCTTAATGTATGGTAATAATACTTTTACTTTAGGTTGATCTTTGCCTTGACTCAAATGGCTTGTTCTGGGCCTTGCAGCTCTTCTGATGTCTGTGGTGGAGTCTCCATTGGTCTGTAAAGCCCAGTTTAAGTGGTTTAGTTCACCTTGGAGGAAGTGGGATTCGCAGATTCTTTTAGCACGGTTTACTAGGGCTTTAATCGTGCTTCTTTTTTTGACTTTGGTGATGGTTGTTCCCGTCCCGAGTCCCTCTTCGGAGGTTGAGAAGGACAGGGTATAAATGTTCTAAATAAATAAATATTGTTCCCTAATGTTCCCAATAACATCTAATCCATATTTACTTGAAGTGATATTTTAAATAATTTCCCAATTTCTTTGTTATTTGTTCCCAAAAGGCTTCTTTTGCCTTTGGACATTCCCACCACATGTGATAAATGTACCATTCTTTGTTTAACTCACAGCGCCACCACGTTCAACTTTTCCCCGTTATCATATCTGATAATTGTGCTGGGGTTCTATACTATTTCCAGATTTTTTTTATGTGTGTATTCATAATGACACCACCAACATCGAAGAGGGAAGTGTTGGCACCCTGGTGGAAAAGCCCAGCGTTTGCAGAAGTGCTCAAAGTCCTCTTTGGAAAAATGCAAGGGTGGAGATGGGGATCCCCCGAAACAGCTCAACAGGAACTGAGAATGCTGAGTTGCCACAAGAAGCAAGCTGAAGATGGAGGAAGAAGATGAAGGAGCAGGAGGAGGAGGCTTGGGAAAGAACCGGTGGCACAGTGGGTTAAAGCACTGAGCTGCTGAGCTTGTTGATCGAAAGGTCACAGGTTCGATTCCGGGGAGCGGCGTGAGCTACCGCTGTCAGCCCTAGCTTCTGCCAACCTAGCAGTTTGAAAACATGCAAATGTGAGTAGATCAATAGGTACCGCTCCGGCGGGAAGGTAACGGCGCTCCATGCAGTCATGCCAGCCACATGACCTTGGAGGTGTCTACGGACAACGCTGGCTCTTTGGCTTAGAAATGGAGATAAGCACCACACCCCAGAGTCAGACATGACTGGACTTAATGTCAGGGGACTACCTTTACCTTTACCTTTTACCTTGAAACCAGAAAAGGCACATTTCACACTACAGTTCATCCACATTTGACTTCAACAGATTCAACATTCACACTTGCTTCAAACAGACAGGAGTTCTTTCTCCCACTTTGGACATTATTCTACAGGTATATATGTTCTACTTGCCTCATTTCCAACAGAAACTCTGGAGATGCCATTAGCCATAGATGCAGGCAAAATGTCAGGAGAGAATGCTGCTGAAATATGGCCATGCAGCCCAAAAAACGCAAAGATTCTGGCCATGAAAGACTTCAACAACATAATTTCTTGGAGCTTTAGTCCAAAAAAAAAAAAGCAATACTTTCAAACTCTGGGTAAATCTAATATGCTTGTGCTTGAGGGTTTTTAAAGACACCCCCCCCCCAACACACACACATATCTACCTGTCATAAGAGAAGACCCATCTTTTATAGCAGGCATGGGCGAACTTCGGCCCTCCAGGTGTTTTGGACTCCAACTCCCACATTCCTAACAGCCTCAGGCGCTTTCCTTTTCCCTTTCCTTTTCCACTTAAGCAACTGAGGGGGGAAAGGAAGGGGCCTGAGGCTCTTAGGAATTGTGGGAGTTGGAGTCCAAAGCACATGGAGGGTCAAAGTTTGCCCATGCCTATTCTATAGTCTATATCTGATCTCATCCAGCTCTAAAATGCCATCCAACATTTCCCCTGAAATGTTTCAAGAAATCATAACCATATCTTTTATTCAACCTGTTGAGAGGTTTTACACTGCCTGTATCGATAAGTAGAGAAATGACTTAACATTTTCATCTGTTAAAAATGCTAAAAACAGATATCAAGATTGCAGAAGACCTCAAAGGAAATCCCATCTTTTATAAAGACAAGTCAAGGAAACACCCCATGACACAAAAACTCATATCTCCAAAACCCCGGATGACTAAACTTCCCACAGCTTCTAAGACAACTGAAATGTCCCCAGAATACAATGCTTAAACCCAGACAGAACAACTGAATTTCCGTCGTAATGGTGGCATCAGCTTTACTTTAAGATATGCAAATCAGATTTGGCAAAGAAAGGTATTTTTCTCCTCCTGCTGTACAGGAAACTGCGCTCGGGGTGGAGACAGAGAACACTTCTGGAGGCCCCCAGGGTTTTATACTGTCAAATCGAATAAAGAGATCTGTGCGGAACAAGAGTCCAAGAGAACTGCATGTCATGTGCATTCATGGGTTTCACTTTTGCAGATTTGATTTCTATGGTCTCATTCGGAATCTCAAGGTTCTACAAAGCAACACTAAGGTCAACTTACGACGGATGCTGACCACAGAGGACCCATCTACACTGCTGTTATAATGCAAACTGAAGTGGATTATGTTGCAGTGTAGACTCATACAACACTCCCTCTCAGTTTATTTATCAACCAGGAATGAAAACAAATCACACAAAATCAACTAACCCAAAATTCCTCAAAGCAGACAAGAGCAAAGCAGACAGCAATTTCCCAAAGCAGATAAGAGCATGAGGCCCAGAGGCTGCTTCCTTGAAGCCTAAAGTCCTGCACTCTCACACTAACATTAGTGCAAGAGTACAGGACTTTAGGGCTTAAAGGGAGCAGACTCTGGGCCTTATGCCTCATGCTTTTGTCTGCTTTGGGAGTCTGCTGTTTGCTTTGCTCTGGTGTTCGCTCTTAACTAAAAAGACTGGTTGTATCTCAAAGCAAGCAGGCCAAGTGATTGCTCTTAATTCAAAACATTATTAAGTTGGGATACTGTTAAGTTGAGGTTTCACTGTATACCAAGAAATAGGTCTAACATTTGAGACACTAAAATGCATGATAGGCAGTGTAATAGATGCCAAGTTTGGGCAACTGGTAACAATTGAGTACCAGTGTTGTTATACCCTACATTTGCCTGGGAAATGGGAGAAGCAAGGGACTGAAGGGTCCCTTTGGTAGGAGGCTGTGGCCCTCCAGATAACCTTTTTCAGCCTTAACTCCCATCAATGCCAACTGCCCTAGCTAGTGGCAAGGGATTATGGGAGTCACACAAACAGAGCATCCTCCAACAGAAAGGAATGATGGTGTGGATGACACTGTTATCCATGTGACTGCCTAATGGTAGGGTCAGCCCTATCTAGACATACACACACAGCCTCTCAATGTTGTCGGTGGACAATAAAGATATTGAAAGATGGGTTTAAAGTTAACCTTTAAAAAGTGGAATAAAAACACAGAGATAATTGGGAAGCCCTTGCCCTTGAGCGTCAAACTGGAGGCCAACTGTTACCAACAATGCTGTGAGAAAGGGAGAAACGTTACAAGAGGAAGAAGGAGCATCAAGTAAATCCTTGTCATGACTGCTTTCTATCTGGAAATGTATGCCCTCAATGTGAAAGTAAGACATATGCATCCAGAATAGAGCCAGTCACTTACAAATCCACCATCAAAACTCTACCTCAGCAAGGCAACTTTCTGGATTATATGAGTCTACACTGTCAGATAATCTGCCTGTGAGGAGCTGCAGCCATCTGGGAGCCCCAACAGTCATAACACTGAGACAGTGAAAGGAGTGAAAGTTATCTCTCACTATGTTGCAATAGAAATCTTATTTACTTACATTTTAGCTATGTTGCAATGGAATTCATCACTTGTAGCTATTTACTGGGAACTAGTGACTTCTAATATAAACACTTTGCAAACTCATTCAAACCACTGAAACCATGGTTTCAGGTTCTAATCAGCTACTTGATCACAAGGGATGTTTTGTCAATTTGAACATCACACTAAGCCACAGCGAAGATTCACTTAAGCATGGCTTAGTAAGATGATCGAAATGACCCAGCAGGTAGCAAATTGCATGAGAGTTAATGCAATGCTGTGAGGCAAAATGGGCACCAGATGTGTCTACAAAAGCTCTTAAAAGATAATACAGGGATTGCATTTTAAGACAGCTACATGAAGGGGGAAAGGGGCACCAAAAGGCTCTTGAATAGAAACAAAATGATGATAAAAGTGTTTAAAGAATGCAGTAAAAGAAAGGAGTCAAGGACTGAGTTTGAATTCTACACATTGTGTAACGTTACCTCAAAATACCCTATATATTGATGTCATTTTAGTCCAAAAAAATAATAATCAAGTTGTAAAACCTGGGCAGATTTATCCATGGATCAATGTGAGTACTTTACCTTAATTCTGATCCAGAAAGGAACCATCTTCTTCTCTGAGTTGCATGTCAAAAGGCAAGAGATTAAACTCTCCTAAAGCAGTGGTGCTCAACCTGTGGGTCTCCAGGTATTTTGGCATACAGCTCCCAGAAATCCCAGCCAGTTTACCAGTTGTTAGGATTTCTGGGAGTTGAAGGCCAAAATATGTGGGGATCCACAGGTTGAGAACCACTGTCCTAAAAGAAGGCTGATCTGCTCTATACTATATGCTATAATATCCCCTATGGAGACACATGAAAGAAAGAGAGATAGAGGGTTTGGACACTATGTCTGTCAGGTTTTACAATGTATTGCAATGTAATGTAGCTGAGTCATGCACTGCTAATGGGCTTCTATTGGGAATGCTGAGTCATGCATTAACTGTATATAGAACTTCATTTAGGGAATGTGTTCTGGCCTGGTCCAGGTGATTATGAATGATGCAATCCTGGGTCTGAGTTAAGTTAATGAGTTGGGAACCAATCAGAGATTGCTATGTGTAATTGTATAGAATTGTATATAAGGAAGTCATGTACAGTGTATATTTCTCCTTGTGCTGTGATGTTGTTCATCGAAGGCTATATGTAATTAAAAGAACCTGTCTGCTAAGACAAGATATAACTGTATGCTGTGGTAAGTTTGTAATCTCATCTAGACTGGGGGAAAGACAATGGTAAAACTGACAATGGCCGGGCATGTGCTCAAGTGTCTGTAAAAGGTCCCAAGACCTTGTGACTGCAGGCTGTGGAAGCCGTTGACTGAAAATACTACCGTAACACCCTCTACATTGGCCTTCCTCTGTCGGTGATCCAGAAGCTCAAGTTGGTACAAAATGCAGCTGCTCGGCTTCTTGCGGGAATTCCGATGAGATGCCACATAACACCAATCTTACTACAGCTGCATTGGTTACCAATTGAGCACCGGATCACTTTCAAAGTGATGGTACTCACCTTTAAGGCCTTGCATGGTCAGGGGCCGATGTACCTGAGGGACCACCTCACCCCCTACCAACCCCAGAGATCCCTCCGTTCTGAGGACCAAGATCTATTGGAAATTCCCAGTGTCAAGACCTTGCGTCTAACAGCAACCAGACGCAGAGCCTTTACAGCAGTGGCACCATCACTCTGGAATACTCTGCCACCTGAAGTCCATGCCTTGCGGGACCTACCAGCTTTCCACGGGGCATGTAAGACATACTTGTTTCGACAGGCCTTTGATCTCTGATATTGTTGTTTTTAAATGGTTTTTAAATTGTGTTAGATTTTAGCCTGTTCTTGTAAGCTGCTCCGAGCCCCAGGGGAGTGGCGGCATATAAGTTTGAATTATAAATAAAGAAATAAATAAATAGTCCCGTAACTGACATCAACAGACTTCACTGACTTCTAACTCAAACTCACTCATTTCTTTCCAAGGGATCACATTGTTCTGCACTGAAGCCTATAGGATACAAGAGACTGCTAACTGGGCAATGAAACAGAATGAGAAGCTTTAATAGTTCCCATCCCACCTGTTTTTCAGTCGTAAAGAAGTGAGTAAAGTGCAGTAAGAGATAGAAGCTCTGAATATGGATTGCTGGCCCATGTTCAGAGTTCCCTCCTTTTAGGACACTTCTGCCTCTTTTCAACCCCAGAACATGTGATGAGCTCTGTGCCTCTCCGTGCTTGAAAAGAGGCTGAAGTCTCCTACGACTGGGAAATGTCTCAATGTGATAAGGTGGTCTGTCTGCATTGATTGAAATAGCAGCCTTCTACAAGCCTCCTATAGTAGTGGGAGGGACTACTACACGTGATCCTGATCTTAGAATGTTCAGAGTGGGACTCCATTTTAGAATGCGCTTGAATCAGAAGTCAGTTGGAGTCAGTTAATTCAGTTGAGGCTTGAGTGAGTTTGAGTTAGATGTCAGTGAAGTCTGTTGATGTCAGTTATAGTCAGTACGCTGCGGTGAGATGTAAGTTAGACTATAAGTCTGTTTGCAGCAAATGTATATTACAATTTTAAGTATAATTGAATTAACATGAAAGCAATAAGCAATGTACCTGTGTGCTAAATACCTGAAGTTTAACTATGTTAACTTTAATAAAGACTACACATTTTTGGGTCTCTTGAGCTCATGATTTAAAGACAATATATTTTATGGGAGAGTAGATAGTATATTTTTTGGGCAACTGAAAATAAAACTTCAGAAGATCTGCTATATATTGTATGCGTTGGTATACCTAAACTGCCTTGCATGAATACTAGTGAATATTTACCACTAAGGAGAAAGTGGACTCAAGCGAGTTTTTAACTCTTCTCTGGAAGATCATACTTTACAAAAGGATATGACAAGGTCATGCTTTTCAAAAAAATTATAATTATTCCAAATAGTGTGAATACCAATTAATCTCCAAAAGGGTCACATTTCCAAAAGCCTGTGGAGATTCAAGGTTTTCCCAATAGTTCCCTCCTTTCAGAACATTTCTGCCTCTTTTCAACCCTGGAACATGTGATGAGGTCCGTGTCTCTCCATGCTTGAGAAGAGGCTGAAGTGTCCTACAAAGGGGAAATGTCTCAATGTGATGAGGTCGATGGCACGAGCTCCCTCCTTTCAGGAAACTTCTGCCTCTTTTCAATCACAGAGGGCTATGCATGATGGCCAGAAGTAGTTTGACTCATGTGATGAGCTCCATGCCCCTCCATGCTTGAGAAGAGACTGAAGTGTCCTACAACTGGAAAATGGCTCAATGTGATGAGGTCAATGGCCCGAGTTCCCACCTTTCAGGACACTTCTGCCTCTTTTCAATCACTGAGGGCTATGGATGACAGCTGGAAGTAGTTTGACTCATGTGATGAGCTCCATGCCTCTCCTTGCTTGAGAAGAGGCTGAAGTGTCCTACAACTGGGAGATGGCCGGAGTTCCCTCCTTTCAGGACACTTCTGCCTCTTTTCAATCACAATGATGGCCAGAAGAAGTTTGACTCATGTGATGAGCTCCATGTCTCTCCATGCTTGAAAAGAGGCTGAAGTGTCCTACAGCTGGGAAATGTCTCAATGTGATAAGGTGGTCTGTCTAGATTGAGCCCTATCTCTAAAAAATGTCTCCCATGCCAAACTGGATTGGCAATATTTTACAAATCTGTTTGACAATACAAACACACCTGTAATCCCCCATTAAATAGAAATTCAACTGCTTGCAGTTTTCCAAAACAGAAAAAAACACAGCTAAGCATAAAGGTGCATACAGCGTTTGATGCACCTGCAAAC
The DNA here is from genome assembly GCF_037176765.1 of Anolis sagrei. Taxonomy (NCBI): domain Eukaryota; kingdom Metazoa; phylum Chordata; class Lepidosauria; order Squamata; family Anolidae; genus Anolis; species Anolis sagrei. Next base: position 25,095,686 of record NC_090034.1, on the reverse strand, counting down.
CACAATTAAGCTTTAACGCAATCCATCACTCTGCAAAATTCAGCACTAATTGCCTTCCGCATGAGCATCTTTAGCATGGCAATGTGTTCAAACTTGTAACAGCAATGTGATTTGGAAAGGAGCTTAGGAATGTCAGCAGGGGCAAATAAAAAACTGTATACGAAAGGATGTTCAGTTGATAGAAATAAATAAAATACCCCATATTACAAAGCAAGCAATTTCCTACAAAAGCAACAATGCAATTTTCCCCCTTCCAAAAAGCAACCCAATAGAGATTATCACACGCTTTTCTATTTCTGCAACGGGTATAGTTTGTCTTTGAAATTCCAAGAGGAGTTGCACTCGGCTTGAAGTCTGCAGTCTGGAGCAAATCTAGATGAAGGAAGTGGAATTCTGGTTTAAATTCCACCTAAAACTAAAATTAAAATCAACATGTTCACAGCAAAGGCAGCCAAGTGTTTTCACACCTTTGTTTCGATTGCAGTGTGCAATAATAGGCAATAATAAACGGGACCAGAAAGAATCAAACTCCATTTAGCTGCCATTCCCTTATGAAAAAAGGACACAGAAACAGTGTCATTAATGTTTGCTGCCAAATACGATGGACAGCGTCTTATTGAATACCGAATCATTATTCATCAATTAATTACAGGGATACAGCTCATAGTGAGTCTTGCCTGGCAGCTAGGGGTACAAAAGCACCCCAGGCACGGATCTGCCTACATTGCAACAAACCCAGAATCCACTCCACAGTCCCACATCGCCTGGGCTACAAGGTCTTTGGGGAAAATATGTCTCTGGAGCCTTATGGTCCCCTGCAGAGGCCTGGCTGGGGAGGAGGGGTGCACAGGGAAGGCTGTCTCTGCTCCAAGGAGGAGGAATGGCCTTCAAGGGGCCCCTTCCCCCGTGGCTGTGCTTTCAGCCAGCCTTTCGGCTACTGGCTGCTTGCAGAGGAAGTGACTCCTAACGGCTCAGCACTGGAGACTCTTTCTCTCTTTTATACTCATGTGCATCTAAATTAGATTTAACTTAACTGTGTCTTACCATTATAATTTTTAAATGGGGTTCTAATATTATAATTTATATTTTTTTGTTTAATTCTTGCTGTGGAGTGCCCTGAAGACCAAGGTTTAAGGTGAAATATAAATCAAATCTCTCTGCAGAAAAGTCTGTCTGTTTGTTCCACAAAGACCGTTGCTAGGTGAAGTAGCCCTTTGTGATGTCACTGGATTGGCAGTTGCTAGGGAAAGGTTTGGCTGTTGCTAGGTAAAGTGGCCCTCTGTGATGTTTATAGGGTTGGCTGTTGCTAGGTGAAATGGCCTTTTGTGATGTCACTGGATTGGCTGTTGCTAGGGAAAGTGGCCCTCTGTGATGTTTATAGGGTTGGCTGTTGCTAGGTGAAATGGCCTTTTGTGATGTCACTGGATTGGCTGTTGCTAGGTAAAGTGGCCCTCTGTGATGATTATAGAGTTGGCTGTTGCTAGGTGAAATAGCCTTCTGTGATGTCACTGGATTGGCAGTTGCTAGGGGAAGGTTTGACTTTTGCTAGGTAAAGTAGCCCTCTGTAACGTTACTGGGTTGGCTGTTGCTAGGTGAAGTGACCCTCTGTTATATCATTGGATTGGCAATTGCCAGGGGTTTGGCTGTTGCTAGGTGAAGTGGTCCTCTGGGCAAGAAAATGACCTGTGTATGAGGGGAAGCGAGGAAGGAAGAGCTGCATGATTTTTCCCGCATCTATGTGCATAACGACAGTTGGAGCTGGTACATTGCTGGCTGCAAATAACACCCATTTTTGGAATGAAAGCGCTGAGGACTTTCGGGCGACCACCAGAAGTAGGCTTGCATCATGTGACAGCAACTGCGGGACTTAACAATTTAACAGCATATAGAAACAGAAATTGTCTAATGTGATGAGGTCCTTAGTGACTAATGGGGCTGGAAGAAGCACTGTAGTTAGTGAAATGGGCTGTGACTTGGGAGGTCCAGGTCCAGTTCTCACTCAGCCAAAAAACTCACTGGGTGACCTTAACCCTCTTTCTTAACCTGACCCACCTCACAAGACTGTGGCAAGGATAACAAGGGAAAACATACGTTCTGCTTAAGATCATAGAAGGGAAGGATGAAAGGTATCCAAAATAAACTGGATGTAAGATTCATAACTGGTGTCAAGTTGAACTCTGATGGGATTTCGTAAAAGCGTTTGTAACAGACATCATTAAGTGAAAGCTGACACATTTCACCTACAGAACAAATATAACTGGCAGAAGAAGGCCAGCTGCTCCCAAAATATGGAATATAGAGATAGCTTCTGAAGCTTAACTGAAAGGATTTGAGCCGTTTCATCCCAGGGAGGACAGCCCACGGAATAATGCTTCTGTGATATCAGGGTGAAAGGGGACGGAAAACAATGTATCCCTTAAACCCGTGATGTACTGCAGTCTTTGGGCGAATTCTGCACTTTGGCATGAAATTCTAATGCTCTCTCTCATTTTTCTCCCCAATGCTGTATGCTCCAGAAATAGATCAAACGGAATTTGATCTACAGGATGTTATCTGACTGATGAATACTCATTATGAAATTATACAGGCACTTCAAAAGCCTCCAAAGCCATTCCATTGCCGGCAGATTGCTCCACACTCGTGGCTTGCGGGTATCGAAACGGGTTGACACACTTGTCACTTGACAGCCAATTTGCTCTTAAGATTCCTGGGGTTAAGCCTGTATCAGGCTGACCCTCAGTGCCAACAGAATAAAACCACAGATTTGACAACGGATGGGTCACAGGTGAGAAACTGTGGAGCCAAGATGTATATGAAAAGCCAGTGTGAACTAGTGATTATAGCAGGATTTCTCCAGCCAGTTCCTGCATTTTTTGGCATGGTAGATATAATAATATTTATGCAATGGTAGGCACAGGAGACATGGTGGAGCTGTGTTTTCCTGGCTTCCCCCTCTTCAGTCTTGACTATTCTAAAGCTTTTGATGGTGTGGATCATAATAGTTCTTGGTGGTATGGGGAGACCAAGCCACCTTGTCTGTGTCCTGAGGAATAACAGCCAAGTAGCAACAGTAAGAACAGATCACGAAACAACAGACTGGTTCAAGATTGGGAAAGGTGAATGGCAGGGCTGTATACTCTCACCCAACCTATTCTACTTGTATGCAGAACACATCATGCGATGTGCGGGGCTTGACGAACCCAAGGCTGGAATTAAACTTACTGGAAGAAACATTAACAACTGGGTTGCTGTGAATTTTCCAGGCTGTATGGCCACGTTCCAGAGGTCCTCACAACCTCTGAGGATGCCTGCTATAAATGTGGGTGAAACATCAGGACCGAATGCCTCTGGAACATGGTCATATAGCCCAGAAAACTCACAACAACCCAGTGATTCTGGCCATGAAAGCCTTTGACAATACGTTAAACATTAACAACCTCAGATATGCAGATGATACCACTTTGGGGGCTGAAAGTGAGGAGGAGCTGAGGAGCCTCCTAATCAAGGTGAAAGAAAAAAGTGCAAAAGCTGGGTTGCAGTTAAACATTAAAAAATACCAAGATGATAACAACCAGACTGATTGATAACTGGCAAATAGAGGGAGAAAACGTGGAGACAGTGGTAGACTTCGTATTTCTAGGCACAAAGATTACTGCAGACACAGACTGCAGCCAGGAAATCAGAAGACGTTTCCTTCTTGGGAGGAGAGCAATAACCAATCTCAATAAAACAGTTAAGAGTAGAGACGTCACACTGGCAATGAAGATCCACATACCCATAGTAACCTATGGATGCATGAGATAGACCATAAGGAAAGCTGAGTAAAGGAAGAGAGACACTTTTGAACTGTGGTGTTGGAGGAAAATCCCGAGAGTGCCTTGGACCGCAAGAAGATCAAACCAGTCCATACTCCAGGAAAGAAAGCCCGACTGCTTACTGGAGGGAAGGATATTAAAGGCAAAGACGAAGCACTTTGGTCACATAATGAGAAGACAGGATAGCTTGGAGAAGATAATGCTGTTAGGGAAAATAGAAGGAAAAAGGAAGAGGGGCCGGCTAAGGGCAAGATGAATGGATGTTATCCTTAAAGTGACTGACTCAACCTTGAAAGAGCTGGTGTTGGTGATGCTGACAGGAAGCTCTGTTGTGGGCTGGTCCATGAGGTCAAGAAACATCACAAAGAGTCAGAAACGACTGAACAAATAAACAACAACAATGTGCAAGGGTTCTGTGAGACCTGAAAATCCTTCCAGGAATTCCTCCAAGGTAAAATGGTTGAGAAAGGATGCACTGGAATATTGGGCTGCAGGATTATCATCTAGTAATGTTTGGATTTATTAATCCATGTGTGTGTGTGTGTGTGTGTGTGTGTGTTTAGCTGCCTGGAAGGATTACTCGATCCTTTGAGCAATATAATCAATGGCTCTCTTGAACAAGGGGTTTTCCCGGATAACCTAAAAGAGGCAAGGGTCCGTCCCTTGTTGAAGAAGCCCAACCTGGACCCTATGACCCTTGTCAATTATCGTCCCGTCTCTAATCTTCCATTCTTAGGTAAGGTGATAGAGCGAACTGTATTGGGACAATTGCAGAAATTTTTGGATGACACAGCCGGCCTGGACCCTTTCCAGTCAGGTTTTCGCCCAGGTCATGGGACGGAGACGGTCCTGGTTGCCATTACAGATGAACTTCGTTGTCAGTCTGATAGCGGTGGATTGCCGCTTCTGGTACTTCTCGATCTTATCGCAGCATTTGACACCACTGACTACGATTTAATGAACCACCGTCTTGGCATGTCCGGAGTTCGCGATCAGGCCCTCAACTGGTTCAATTCATTCCTCCGAAATCAGAGTCAGTGCGTGGAATATATGGACCAAGTCTCCGAAAGTTCCCCCCTCCTATGCAGGATACCCCAAGGTGCAATTCTCTCCCCTCTTCTTTTCAACATCTACGTTAGACCCCTTGCCAGTTTGGCTCGGAGATTCGGCCTGGACTGCTATCAATATGCGGACGACACCCAACTCCTGTTGTGCTTGGAGCCTGGAGTAACGTCAATACCTGACAATTTCACCTTATGCCTGGAGGTTTTGTCGAACTGGCTACGTGCTAGCAGACTGAAGGTTTATCCGGCGAAGACTGAGATCCTGTGGCATGGCCGCCCAATAGGTCCGACCCATCCGTTACCTACCTTTGATGGCGCTGCTCTATCTCCATCGCCTACCGTTAACAGCCTAGGTGTCGTTTTGGATTCGCAGCTGATGATGGATGCTCAGGTCGCTGCTGCCAGCAAACAGGCCTTTTTCCATCTACGACAAGCGAGGCAACTGGCACCTTACTTGTCGGATGAGGCTCTGGCAACAGTCATCCATGCCACGGTCACATCTAGGCTGGACTATTGTAACGTCTTGTATGTCGGCCTTTCTATTTCTATGACCCGAAAGCTCCGTATTGTCCAGAATGCTGCAGCCAGGTTACTCACAAAAACACCCATAAAATGCCATATAGCACTAGTGCTGCGGCATCTACACTGGCTCCCAATTGAGTATCGTGGTTTGTATAAGATGCAGGTCCTGACCTTTAAAACTTTATATGGCCAGGGTCCATTGTATCTTAGAGACCGTCTCTCCTTCTACCATCATCGGAGGTCGCCATGAGCATCCCAACGCGATTTGCTCTATATGCCGGGTCCTAGGGAAGTGCACTTGGAAAGCACCAGACGCAGGGCCTTCTCTATTTCTCCCCCTGCCTTATGGAATTCCTTGCCTCCCTATTTGAGAGCCATGCGTGACTCAGGGCATTTTATCCTAGCACTTAAGACCTGGCTTTTTACTAGAGCATTTGACCCATGTTAATTTTAATATTTGTATGTATGTGTTTTATCCTGTATAATTTCTGCTATGTAAATCTCCTGGAGCATCTCGGATGGAGGGCGATTAATAAGTAATTAAAGATGATGATGATGATGATCTAAACCTGTGATTTGAAGTCCCATAGACATCCTGGAATCTTCACTCTGCAAAGATCACTAGAAGGAGGAGGAGAGATTCCTTAGTGTCAAAGGTGTTGAAGTTTTGGCAATCTACCTGCAAGCCGGTACCTGAAGGCTCCCTTTATGCAGCTGTGCCACTAAGCTCAGCTGAGGCAAAATGCCAAAGTGTAAGCAATTTTGAAGCACTGCAGGACCGCAAGGTATTATTATTATTCTCTTGGTGTCCATGCTAACAGCTTTGTTTACTTCATTTACACAAGAGCCCCGCCACTACCAGGAGGCAGCTACTTGAAACATAAAGCAATATGGTTTTAGGACCTGTTATTATAACAGTAACTGAAATGCATTTCAGCACAAAAGTTCAATAAAAGGGTGAGCACCACGGCTGGACACCAAGCAATTGCCGCCTTGGAGCAACAAACAGAGGATAGCCGCAAGGCTGAGAAGGTGTAATTTGGCAGCCTTTGGCTTCTCAGGAACCTTCTACACCCAGATAATCCACATTATCTGCTTTGAACTGGATTATATGACTCTACACTGCCGTATAATCCAGTTCAAAGCAGATTATCTGGATTTCATATGGCAGTGTAGAAGCAGCCACACACATTGATCTTTGGAATTCTGTGTTCGCCTATTTAAGCGATGCTTCACAGGCGCTGCAGCAAGTGCCAACAGGTATAGGTAAGGCATGCAAACATAATTTTCCAGCTGGGAAGGCTGGGGATTATAGAGCACTGAGTATGCATTCAACCACTAACAGAATCAGAGAATAATAAATAGTATTGGAAGGGGGCACTTGAGCCATCTAGTCCAAGCCTCTGTTTAAAAGCCACCAAAGAAGGAGTCTTCACCACACACTGGGGCAGAGAGTTCCACTGCTGAACAGCTCTCACAGTTATGAAGTTCTTCCTAATGTTCAAATGGAATCTCCTTTCCTATCGTTTGAAGCCATTGGTCCATGTCCTAGTCTCCAGGGCAGCAGAAAACAAACCTGCTCCCTCCTCCCTATGACTTCCCCTCATCTCTTGATACATGGCTGTTATCATGTCTCCTCTCAGCCTTCTCTTCTGCAGACTAAACATGCCCAGCTCTTTAAGCCACTCTTTATAGAGTTTGTTTTCCAGGCCCTTGATCATTTTCGTTGCCCTCCTCTAAACACATTCCATTTTAGAGTCAGCATCTCCCTTCAATTGTGGTGCCTAGAATTAGACACAGTATGATTTCAGGCAAAGTGGTCTGACCAAGGCAGAATAGAAGAGAAGGGTAGCATGACTTCTCTGGATCTAGACACTATACTCCTACTGATGCAAGCCAAAATCTCATTGGCTTTTTTAGCTGTTGAACAACATAGTTGGCTCATGTTCACCTTCCTGTTCATGAGGACTCCCAAGATCTTTTTCACACACACTGCTGTCGAGCCAGGCACCCCCCATTCTGTATCTTTGCATTTCATTTTTTCTGCCTAAGTGTGTCCTCATTGAACTTCATTGTGTTAATTCTGGCCCATCATCTCTCTAATCTGTTAAGATCATTTTGAATTCTGCTCCTGTCTTCTGGAATATTGGCTCTCCCTCCTAATTTGGTCCCATCTGTAAACTTGATTATCATGCCTTCAAACCCTTCATCTAAGTCATTAATAAAGACATTGAATAGAACCAGGCCCAAGACAGAACCCTGCTTATGGCACTCCACTCGTCACATGAACCTTTGGCAGTAGATTGTTATAATTTGTCCCTGCCTGTGAAACCGCTGCAGAAAGAATTATTTTGAGAACTACAGTGGTGCTGGCTGCTGGCTCCTATTCCAGCATTATCTTACTTGAAGTATGAGCCTGAATTTTAAAAGAGCCATGCAAACTGTTGCGCCGAATCCGAAAATAGGTTCAAAAGCCTGGATAGGCTCCAGGACCTCACTGGCATCAAAGCCACCATATGTCATTCCAAGACTATTAATTTCAGAAGTGCAGTGGCGCTATATATATATATATATATATATATATATATATATATATATATATATATAATAAGCTGAATCAAGTTGTTCTTTGCAAAAAAAAAAAAGGAACTGATGCAATTTGACATATAAATGAGTAAATAGCTAGAACTGCAACTCTGGCTCAAAAATTAGGACTTTGCTATGTCAGGAGAGGGGAGATATCCCTCCTTCTACCAACTCATTGCTTAAATAAAGGGCTCATTCACAAAAATGCTACCCTAATATCACAGTCCAAAGGTACTGCAATATAGCAAAATAGCAAATGCCAAGTAAAATGAGGCATTCAGCTTCAGTCATGCCATTGTCTTGTAAATGAAGCCCCTGTGCTCTTAGCTGAATTGCCTTAGGGGAATCCACCTACTTACTGATGCTACATATAAACCCATTTTAACCCCCATCTACCTACAAATGAAAGAAAGAGACCAACGATATACCTGGGATATAACAGGGGAGTGCAAATCTTCATTTTTTGATCGTAAGTCTATCAAATCTGTAAGTTTTGTATATACGAACAGATATTAAGAAACATTGGGTGGGGGGTGACCACGCAAAAACTCAAGAATCAAAATTCTCCCAATCCTTTTTAGTTTGAATTCTGTAATGCTCACAAGCATATCAAAGTCAGTTTCATTTTCAGTGCAAGCAAGAAAAGCAAAGCCAAAAAGGCTGCCATTCCTCTTTCAATTAATGATCTCTCACCATGAGGAAAAGAAAGTAGCAAAGCGGAATGACCTGAGTGAGCTGGGAAAGAGAATGAGAAAGCACAGAATTATGGAAAATGGAGTTTGGGGAGGCGAGGAGCCCTATGGCAGAGAATTCAAAAGAACCTGACCTAAACTACATTTCCCAGAATTCTGCTCAACATCAGAAAGGTCCAATCAGGAGAGGGGAGATATCTGTCCCTTGCGGGACAATCTACAAAGAGGAGGACTGGTTGATACTTCAATACAAGTAAGTAAATCTGAAACTTGATGGGCTAACAGTGGTAAATCTGTTCCATAATCGTAGCAGGTTTCATGCCAATAGCTCTAACAATGAGGGAGAAAGGCACCCATGAAGTTTCCCCATTGGCACAAGTAATTCCTTAAAGAAAAGTAACAAAAAAGTAGTTAACTTGTTAACTGGCATTGAATGTTTGACATATGTGTTGGAAACTGCCTTGAGTCCCTTCAAGGTGGTCTACAAAAAAATATATTATTCTTACAATTCGGACCCCGTCCAATTTCGGAAACACTTTAGAAACAATTTCTCCCGACCCCCTAATTTCATAATGAGCATTGAAACAACTTTTCATCAATCACACAGGCCTAAAAAATAGAAAGCAATGTATTCCAAAAAAATGGAGGATACAGGGAGTCATGCTGATACAAGACATGCTATAAAAACAAGGGGAATTACTGCACGTGTTCATCTTCAAGATTACAACACATAAACATTTGCAAATCAGACCCACTTCTTGTTTCTCTTTCTCATCACAGCCAAGGAAGCCTATTCTGTGGCCAAACATCAGAATGATGTTTCGGTGATCTCTACTTGAAATACTGTACTTTCCACACCAAAACTCACTCTGAGGAAGAGAAAGTATATTTGTGGAGCTACTACAAGGTACATAATAGAGACAATTTAGTGTCACTGCTCTGGGTTTCCAAAGTCAGCCTTCTGTTGTCACTTGCAGTGTGTGACATTGCCCCATTGTCAGGATGAAAGATTAATCCTTAGTCTCATCAACTAGAATAGCAGCACTGTCTCGGGATTCATATCAGGCAGAGAAATAGTACAACACTTAAACTTTACACTATACTGGCACAGTGTCTTGTGAAAACAACCATCACCTAAGTTTCCCTCCAGTAAAATAGGTGGAAGGGCACTAAAGGGGGGAATATTATATTAACTGGCAACTATAACTGGTTACCAGCCTCAAACCATTTGAAATTTGCTTTCAGATTTCTACAGTACAGATAACCTTGAGATCCTACAGTATTTCGTAACTTGAAAAATGAAGTACCCAAAGTTTCCACACCCAGTAGAGATGTGTGGATATGAAAAAATAAGAACATGTTCATACTCCGACTTCAGTCTGCGGTGGGCTATAAAAAGCCAAATAAAAATACAGGAGTGACTGAATGAGATATATGACACAAGAGCCTATCCATTTAGGCTTCTGGCTTTTAACACTGTGTTAAATAATGCATATATTAGCTCCAAGGCCAAAAAAGATTTGTTTGTTTTATTAAGCAGAGTTTGGTTAAGGGAGGGCCTTGTAACACGATTACCCCGTCCCTTGACACTGAAAAATGCTGTCTTTCCCTGTCTCTCTTCCCCGCCCCCAACATTGTGGAATGCTTCCATTGCCCCTTTGGCATTATTATTAGAGCCACTCATATCATGTCAGTGCCAACCAGCAATAATCTCATTAATGGCAAAATCCAGTCTTCTGTTGTGTCTGTTACAGTAGAACAGAGGCAGTAGAACAGAGCTTAAGGGCCCCTCTACTCAGGCTGTAAAATGCGGAAGAAACTGGGATTAAAAGGGGGGGGGACGGGACTAAATGATGCCTGCTGAAAACATGCACTCGATCACCTTAATGGCCAAAAATAGATACCCACACACATATAGAATCTGTTCTGATAGAACCTAAGTTGCTTGTAACTTGGCGACAGCCTGTATTCCGAAATCTGCCATTGTCTGCATGGGTGGCTGAGACAGTGATATCCCTGCTTTCTGATGATTCAGTGAACACAGACTTTGTTTCATGTGTAACATTATTTTGAAAATATTGAATATTACCTCTACAGCAGAACATAGACAGTAGATCAGAGTTTAAGGGTCCATCTATACATGCCCTAAAATGCAGAAGAAACTGGGATAAAAGAGGGGGTAGATAAATGATGTTTGCCGAAAATGCATGCTGGATTGAATTAACAGCCATATATATATACACACACACACACACACACACACACAGAGAGAGAGAGAGAGAGAGAGAGAGAGAGAGAGAGAGAGATTCTGTTCCAACAGAACCTATCTTGTTCATAACTTGGGGATCGCCTGTTCTCTGAAATCTGCCATTGTCCGCAAGGGTGGCTGAGACAGTGATACCCTTGCTTTCTGATGATTCAGTACACACAGACTTTGTTTCATGCACAACATTATTTTTTAAAATATTGAAAAATATTACTTCTATACTACATGTATAAGATGTATAACAGTGGTTCCCAACCTGTGGGCCAGAGCCCACCAGTGAGCTGCGAGACCTAAAATAAGGTCCATGGCCGGGGGTGCATGCCGCTGTTGGAGGAGAGTGAGAAAGATAAGGAGAGGGAGAGGAGGAAGGAAGGAACCAGCACCATTGCCCTCGCCCTTTTCTATGGCGAGCAGATGGCAACTACTGGATGGGACATATTCTGTATCAGAAACTAGAGCTGATGTGGTCTATCCAATGCAGTAGTCTGAATCAGCACCCCAAATGACCAAACCAAATCTAAAGTTGACCAAAAATTGATTCGTAACCCTTTTGGTACTAATGTTGGAGAGTGGTCCCTGGTCAAAGTAGTCCTTGGTCAAAGTAGTCCCTGGTCAAAAAAAAAAAAGGTTAGGAACCACTGGTGTATATGAAGCATACATAACTTGAGGGTTTTCCCCCAAGATATCGCCAAGATAAATTTCTATGTCTTCCAGAACAATACTATGCTCAGCTGAAAACTGGCCATAAAATCACATTGGAGGACTAGAGATTCCTAGGTAGATGTTCTCTCTAGAAATCTCTAAGCCTTACCGTATGGCAGAAGTTGACAAGAGAGTCATACCAGAGCAGCATTTCATAGAATCATAGAATCAAAGAGTTGGAAGAGACCTCATGGGCCATCCAGTCCAACCCCCTGCCAAGAAGCAGGAATATTGCATTCAAATCACCCCTGACAGATGGCCATCCAGCTTCTGTTTAAAAGCTTCCAAAGAAGGAGCCTCCACCACACTCTGGGACAGAGAGTTCCACTGCTGAACGGCTCTCACAGTCAGGAAGTTCTTCCTCATGTTCAGATGGAATCTCCTCTCTTGTAGTTTGAAGCCATTGTTCCGCGTCCTAGTCTCCAGGGAAGCAGAAAACAAGCTTGCTCCCTCCTCCCTGTGGCTTCCTCTCACATATTTATACATGGCTATCATATCCCCTCTCAGCCTTCTCTTCTTCAGGCTAAACATGCCCAGCTCCTTAAGCCGCTCCTCATAGGGCTTGTTCTCCAGACCCTTGATCATTTTAGTCACCCTCCTCTGGACACATTCCAGCTTGTCAATATCTCTCTTGAATTGTGGTGCCCAGAATTGGACACAATATTCCAGATGTGGTCTAACCAAAGCAGAATAGAGGGGTATCATTACTTCCCTGGACCTAGACACTATGCTCCTATTGATGCAGGCCAAAATTCCATTGGCTTTTTTTGCCGCCACATCACATTGTTGGCTCATGTTTAACTTGTTGTCCACGAGGACTCCAAGATCTTTTTCACACGTACTGCTCTCGAGCCAGGCATCCCCCATTCTGTATCTTTGCATTTCGTTTTTCCTGCCAAAGTGGAGTATCTTGCATTTGTCACTGTTGAACTTCATTTTGTTAGTTTTGGCCCATCTCTCTAATCTGTCAAGATCATTTTGAATCCTGCTCCTGTCCTCTGGAGTATTGGCTATCCCTCCCAATTTGGTGTCGTCTGCAAACTTGATGATCCTGCCTTCTAACCCTTCATCTAAGTCATTAATAAAGATGTTGTACAGGACCGGGCCCAGGACGGAACCCTGCGGCACTCCGTTTGTCACGTCTTTCCAAGATGAAGAGGAAGCATTGGTGAGCACCCTCTGGGTTCATCCATTTAACCAATTACAGATCCACCTCACCGTAGTTTTGCCTAGCCCACACTGGACTAGTTTCCTTGCCAGAAGGTCATGGGGGACCTTGTTGAAGGCCTTACTGAAATCCAGGTACGCTACATCCACGGCATTCCCCGCATCTACCCAGCTTGTAACTCTATTGAAAAAAGAGATCAGATTAGTCTGGCATGACTTGTTTTTGATAAATCCATGTTGACTATTAGCGATGACCGCATTTGTTTCTAAATGTTTGCAGACCACTTCCTTAACAATCTTTTCCAGAATCTTGCCTGGTATCGACGTGAGGCTGACCGGACGGTAGTAGTTTGGTCATCCTTTTTTCCCTTCTTGAAGATTGGGACCACACTGGCCCTCCTCCAATCTGCTGGAACTTCTCCCGTTCTCAAAGAACTCTCAAAAATGGTTGCCAATGGTTCAGAAATGACTTCCGCTAGTTCCTTCAATACTCTCGCCCTGGGGACTTGAACTCATTTAGAGCGGCCAGGTATTCCTGTACGACTTGTTTCCCAATTTGGGGTTGGATGTCCTCAAATCCCTCATCCACTCCGTCTTGCTGAGGTTGAAGATGACTTTCTTTGAGGCAAAGAAGGTATTAAGTAGTTCTGTCTTTTCCCTATCCCCTGTCAGCATTGCCCCATCTTCTCCTCGAAGAGGCCCTATCGCCTCCTTGTTTTTCCTTTTTCTACTAACATAAGAAAAGAAGGACTTTTTATTGTTTTTAATGTCCCTGGCAAGCCTGAGCTCGTTTTGTGCTTTAGCCTTGCGGACCTTTTCCCTACAGCTGTTGGCTATTTGTTTGAATTCTTCTTTGGTGATTTCTCCCTTTTTCCACTTCTTGTGCATGTCTCTTTTGTGTCTTAGCACAGTTAGAAGTTCTTTGGACTTCTTTGCACTTGTCCTATTTTTTCTCTTTGTTGGCACAGTTTGCAATTGCGCCTTGAGTATTTCACTCTTGAGAAACTCCCATCCCTCCCTTGTCTTTTAGTATCTGTGTCCACGGAATGCTGCTCAGTGTTTCCTTCATTTTTTGGAAATCAGCTCTCCTAAAGTCCAAAATGCGGGTTTGACTTGTCTTAGTTTCGGCCTTCCTTTGTACCTCAAATTGCAGGAGCACATGGTCACTTGCCCCTAAGGATCCTATCACTTCAACCGTATCGATCAAGTCCTCCACATTTGTTAGGATGAGATCAAGAGTAGCCAATCCCCTTGTTGCCTCTTCTACCTTCTGGACCATGAAATTGTCTGCAAGGCAAGCAAGGAATTTGTTGGACTTTTTACTCTTGGCTGAGTTTGTTTTCCAGCAAATATCGGGATAGTTGAAATCGCCCATGACTACTACATCTCTTCTCTGTGCCTGTTTGGTCAACTGTTGGCAGAAGACTTCATCAAGTTCTTCCTCCTGGCTTGGAGGTCTGTAGTAGAGAACCACGGAGCCCTTAGGCTCTATGAAGCATCTTGAGAGGCTCTGCAGTTCCCTCCTCTTCCTCCTCCACAACTGTGGAGGGACCACTTTATCTTGAACAAGAGTCATAGTACGTTTAATTACATGTAGATGAAGATATGTAATTATATGTAGAACAGCAGGAAAGGGGGTGGCGTGAAATGAAAACCCCCAGCAACGCATGGGGTCTGCATACAGTACTGCCACTCCTGTCCCTCAGCTCAGTTATGGAATTGTTCTCCCTTTCTCCCAAATACCTTGGCAGTTTGCATTCAGCTTCTCCAGGTAAAATGACTGTAATTTTAAAATTACAATATTGCATTATTTCATTTGTCATTATTCATCCGTCACAGCGCCATTTCATTTGTAAAGTACTATTTCATTTCTACAGTACTATTACTCATTATATGAATTCTTAGGAATTTAGTGCCAAGCCAACGAGGGCCTTTAAAAGGAAACAATGCAGTGGAAGGTCTCCTGTAAAACCTGCCACAGGAACAGTCTTTTCAAGTGTCAATTTCCATTGGGTCCCATGGGGTCTGTCCTGCAGTGAACAAAGTGCTGCCCTGGAGCTACATGAGGGCCCTTAGGCTTGTTTTTTTTTTTTAAAACCCACATACACACACAAAACCTCCAACCTTTCCAAACTCCCCAAAGCAGTGGTTTTCTATTAACAAAATGGGACACACAAACATACACTATCTCTCCGAGGTAATACAAAGAATTCTGGGTTCTATTTCAAGTACATATATTTTTTTTAAAAAAATAGATGGAGATACATAATGACATAGTGTTAAAGGGACTCCAGGGGCCATCTAGCCCAGCCTCTTGCTATATAGGTATACCCAACTAAAACACTCCCGAGAGATGACATCAAAGCTTAAAACATCATTACTTTCCTTTAGCTCAGTGGTTCCTATCCTGTGGTCCATGGACCACCAGTGGTCCACAAAAACAAAAATTTGGTCCACAGCCTCACCATTACTACACTGTTGCATCGAAACCACGCAGCAACAAGAACAACAGGTCTCGCGAAACCCTCTTATAGTACCGAGGCAATGGGGATGTCAGGAGGCAAGAGGCTGACTACTCACAAATGATTACTACTACCACATCAGCTCTAGATTATTAAATATGATTTTCTGTTGGCAAGCAGTTGGTGGACTACTGGATGGCATATGTTCTATATCAGAAACTTGAGCTGATGTGCTCTATCCAATGTAGTTTTCTGAATCAGCACCCCAAATAACCAGACTGAATCTAAAGTTGACCACTATCTAATTCGTAACCCTTTTGGTACTAATGTTGGAGACTGGTCCCTAGTCAAAGCGGTCCCTGGTCAAGTGGCCCTTTGTCAAAAAAGATTGGGAACCACTGCTTTAGCTAAACAAATTATGTTTACTTATTCCATCTAGTACATTGCTTTTCGAGGATGATTAAGAAGGATTTTTGAACCTTTTCAGTGCTTAATGGTATATCCAGGGAAATGCTATCAAAACAAAATATAACCTGCGACTGATGGATGACTCTTAGTAAGAAGCAATGAATAATGGTTGTTTTGAAAAAGTAATAAGCCAAAAACAATAGATTAATTTATCAAAATAAACCTTCATGCTTTGTTAACAAACCCAAATTCACCTCCCCGGTTTACAAACACAACTCGGTGGAGCTTCCTTCATCTTTCTGAAACCAGAAGCCACTTTTCAAGAAACTTTGATCTGAACAGCAGCCAGGTTTGCGCCGCATAAGAAATCACCTCCCACCAAATTATTTAACAACAGAAATATCCAATTCACACTGGGTTTCGAGAAATGTAGAAACTACTTTCTGCGAGGACTACTTTCTGAAGTCAGAGTGGAAATGTTTCTAAACTGAAGGGTGAAAAGTAAAGTCCACAATCCCTTGTGGTTGCATTTAGAAATACAGTACAACTCTCATATCCATGAGTTTTCATTTAAAAAAAAAAAGCTCTCTCTAAGCATTTTCCAAGTGTTCCAGTTTGACTCTGTGGTATCCAACATTGCAACAGCCACATTTAATCCAAACAGCTATTCCAAGTATAGCTATTAAAAATGAGGAGCCTGTGAGAAAAAGAGAGAGATGGCACCTCTGATTTGGCACCACAAAAATGGCTAAAAAAACAGGATTTTATGAGCTAAGAATACAACATGGATTGCTCAGTGTTGTCTCCCCTCGTATTTTACAGATGCTTTATAGCAGTGTTTCTCAACCTTCCTCATGCCAGGACTCCTTAATATAGTTCCTCATGTTGTGGTGACCCCCAAACATAACATTATTTTGTCATTTGGGAGTTGTAGTTGCTGGGATTTATAGTTAACCTACAATCAAAGAGCTTTCTGAACTCCACCAACTATGGAATTGAACCAAACTTGGCACTCAGAACTCCCATGACAAACAGAAAATACTGGAGAGGTCTGGTGGGCATTGATCTTGAGTTCTGGAGTTGTAGTTCACCTACATCCAGGGAGCACTATGGACTCAAACAATGGTGGATCTGGACCAAACTTAGCAGGAATACTCAATATGCCCAAATATGAACACTGGTGGAGTTTGGGGAAAATAGACCTTGACATTTGGGAGTTGTAGTTGCTGGGATTGATAGTTCACCTACAATCAATGAGCAACGATAGAATGGGACCAAACTTCCCACAAGGAACCCCCACGATCAACAGAAAATACTGTGTTTTCTGATGGTCTTTTGCGACCCCTGTGAAACTTCCTCACGGCCCTCCCCCAGGGGTCCCAACCTCCAGATTGAAAACTGTTGCTTTATAGTTACCTAATTTGTGAAGAAACAGGCAAAGCCTAGAGTCTATGACTTTCCAAGAGATCCTCAGTAGTCGGACCTCCAGATAGAGGTGTTGGAGTTACACTTCAAAATATCACTGTTCCAACTTACATAAAAATTCAACTTAATAACAAACCTACAAAACCTTCTTGTTCATAACTTGGGGACTGTCTGTATAGTATAGTTTCAAGGAATAGTTGGGAAAGTAGCTGTAAAATGGAAGAGTGTATTTCACTGGTATCTGACAATGACGGAATGGATTTCCATATGAAACTGATCAAAAGATGTGTTGGGACCGAACTCCCAGAATCTTTGATCATGGTCCATAATTGCCAGAGCTTCTGGGAGACACAAGACCAAAACACCTGGGGGGACAGTGAAGCTCATATTGCAGCTAGAGATCTCTCAACTGTCACTGCCCACATCTCCAACTCACATCTTCAAGACTCAAATGCTAAAGAAGACACACTCCATGCAGAGGTGTCCTCAAGATGAAATGTATTGCCTGTCCTCATCACACTTGCCCAACTTTCTCCAACTATAGTGCACTCCAGATGTTTTTCATTACAATTCCCAGCAACCCTAGACAGCAAGGTGTGGGGAGATGAGTCAAAATCCATCCAGAGAATTCATGCCTCTAGCCACATTTCTATAAACTAGATGAATTTCCATCCAAATCCAAGCTCTCCACTCAATCTGGACAAAGAATACCCACAAGCTATGAATCCAGAGGCTCAGGATAAAACCACCAAGGCCACAAGGGGGCACCAGAGAGAGAAAGATGATCCATTTTACAGGGGTGGAGGGTAGGTTTCCCTGTTCTTCCCCCCACCCATGTCACCCTCGTAGAAACAACCCTCATTTATGATATGGGAAGTGGGGAGGAGGAATAACCAGCATAAAGGGGAGAAATGATTCTCCTTCAACTCCAACCCCCCAATAAAATGAACTATTCTTCTCTCTCTAACACCCCCTAGTGGTCTCCATCCGGATAATGAATCACTATTACACCCCGCTTTTCCTTTCCACAAGGAGTCTATTCCAGTGTTGAGCAGCCATTGTCTGACTTGTTATCATGCACACTGCTTCTATAGCAGAATACAGGAAAAAAACAACAGAAGGGCATTTTCTCTCTCTTACAAACAAACACTTTACTGGAAAGCATACCTCAAAGAGGTATCCTGGGAGATTCAGGGCACAGAAGAAAATGTGTCTTTGCCCAGCACAAAGACTATAGAATTTGCTCCCATAGGATGCAGAGGCAGTCCCAAATTTGGAAGAAGAGATTAGATGCCTTCGTTGAGGAGGTAGCGAACGGTTCCTATGTGTTGCCTTCCACACTGGATGCTTCTCCAGACCATCCTTGGGGAAGATGAATAGGAGGGTGTTGCCACATTCATGTCCATTTCGAGCAGAACAGAAAAGGAAGAGGATGTGAGACTTAGGCGAGCCAGAGGCTTTTTTGGAAATTTTAGCAAGATGCCGAGGTGGCCACCAAAGCCAGCGTTTCGTTGCTGGGCATGGACAAACTTTTCTTCAATCTTTCCCGAACCTCTCACAAATTTGGAGAAGAAGAAGACATGCACTCATTGAAGAGAAGTGGTGACTAATGATGGGGATGCAACCATAACACACAGTCTTTATGGGCACACACCAACGAAATTGCAACACAGGCATATACGACGAGGGTGGGTCAGAAAGTATTGCCTCCATCACTCTAACTTTTATTTCTTTCCCAGCTACTGGACTATCTATGCATGATATGATAAAGGTAACTTTATTCTATAATACAGTCTTTTCTTGTTCAGATTGACTGATTGGAACCATGAATCGGAAGCTAAAAGAAAAAGTTGTTATTGAATTTCTGGCAAAAGAAGGTTGTGCCCTGAGCCGCCCTGAGATGCCTACGGGCTGAGAGGGGCAGTATATAAATACAGTAAATAAATAATAAATAAATTGTGCACATAAAGAAACCCATAATCGCTTGAAGAATGTTTATGGGGATGCTGTAATGGACATCAGCAATGTTTGGCGTTGGGTGAAGAAGTTTAAAAGTTTCAAATTCAAATAACAGAGTGATGTAGGCATTGCTTTTTGACCCACCCTCATAATATCTGGAGAGAGGCTTCTGCTGAGCTTCTGATGCATTGTAATGATGCTTTGGAGAGAGAAGGTGGGGATTCTCCCTCCAAAGCTCCTGGTATCATTTTCATGCACCAGAGAAGCCTCATAGAATTATAGAAAAACAGAGTTGGAAGAGACCACATGGGCCATCTAGTTCTGCCATTGCAGGAAAAGCACAATCAATGCCCTCCCAACAGATTGCCATCCAGCCTCTGTTTAGAAGCCTCCAAGGAAGGACTCTGAGGCAGAGTTCCACTGTTTAGAAGCCTCCAAGGAAGGCTCTGAGGCAGAGAGTTCCACTGCTGCACATCTCTCCTTACAGTCAGGCGGTTCTTCCTGATGTTCAGGTGGAATTCCTTTCCTGTCATTTGAGCCTATTGCTCCGGGTCTTGGTCTCCAGATCAGCAGAAAACAAGCCTGCTCCCTCTTCTTTGTGACACTGTTTCACATTTTTATACACATGTGGGTAAAAAGCATTGCCTCCATCGCTCTAACTAACTTGTATTTCTTTCACAGCTACTGGGCTATCTATGCATGATACGATAGAGGTAACTTTACCCTACTGATACAGTCTTTTCTTTTTCCAGTTGACTGATTCGAACCATTAATCTGAAGCTAAAAGAAAGAGTCGTCATTGAATTTCTGACAAAAGAAGGTTGTGTGCCTAAGGGTCAAAAAGTAATGCCTCCATCGCTCTGTTATTTCTTTCACAGCTACTGTATGCATGATAGGATAGAGGTAATCGTACCCTACTGATAGAGACTTTTCTTGTTCAGATTGACTCATTAGAACCATGAATCTGAAGCTAAAAGAAAGAATCATCATTGAATTTCTGGCAAAAGAAGGTTGTGCACCTAAGGAAATCCATCATCGCTTAAAGAATGTTTATGGGAACGGTGTAATGGACATCAGCAATGTGTGAGCTCTGAAAGTCAACCTATGTGGTTTCAGATTCAATGACCTGAACGACATTCAAACAGCTTTAAAATCATGGGTCACAAAGCAAAACCCTGAATATTTCCAAAACGGGTTGGATGCCTAGGTTCAACAATGGCATAAATGTGTCCAAATTGATAGTGACTTTGTTGAAGGGTAGTTTTGCATAGAAGACAGTTTAGGGTAGCGCCTGGAGCAAGTTCTGCTGTTCTAGGTTCACTCATAACATTTTTATGACCCAGGAGGCAAAACTTTTTGACCCACCCCTGTACATGGCCATTCTCACTTCTCCTCTCAACCTTCTCTTCTGAAGGCTAAACATGCCCAGCTCTTTCAGACACTCCACTTCTATAGGAATTCATGGTCTCCAGACCTGTAGAGGACAGTTCAGGCTATGATCAGGAGCAAGTTCTGCTGTTCTAGGTTCATTCATAACTTTTTTATGACTCAGGAGGCAAAACTTTTTGACCCACCCCTGTACATAGCCCTTCTCACTTCTCCTTTCAACCATCTCTTCTGCATGCTAAAGATGCTGAAGTCTTTCAGACGCTCTTCTTCTATAGGGATCCATGGTCTCCATGGATTGTTTTAATCGCTCCCAAATAGACCCCTTCCAGGTTAAGAGTCAGGATATTAATATCAACTGTGGCACCCAGTGGGACACAGTGTGATTCAAGGTAAAGAGACCAAAGCAGAATACAAAGGCACTATGGCTTTACTCCAGTGGTTCTCAACTTTCCTAACGCTGTGACTCCTTAATACAGTTCCTCATGTGGTGACCCCCAACCATAACATTGTTTTCATTGCTACTTCATAACGGTAATTTCGCTACTATTACGAATCATAATATAAATATCTGATATGCAGGATGTATTTTCATTTACTGGACCAAATTTGGCATTTGGGAGTTGTACCTGATTTTGTCATTTGGGAGTTGTAGTTGCTGAGATTTATAGTTCACCTACAATCAAAGAGCATTCTGAACTCCACCAATGACGGAATTGAACCAGTTGGCACACTGAATTCCCATGACCAACAGAAAATACTAGAAGAGTTTGGTGGGCATTCACCTTGAGTTTTGGAGTTCACCTACATCCAGAGAGCACTGTGGATTCAAACAATAATGGATCTGGACCAAACTTGGCACAAATACTCAATATGCCCAAATTTGAACACTGGTGGCGTTTGGGGAAAATAGACCTCGACATTTGGGAGTTGTAGTTGCTGGGATTTATAGCTCACCTACTATCAAAGAGCATTCTGAACCTCACCAATGATAGAATTGGGCCAAACTTCCCACACAGAACCCCCATGACCAACAGAAAATACTGTAGGTTGTTGTAGGTTTTTCAGACTATATTGCCATGCTCTAGAAGCATTCTCTCCTGACATTTTGCCTGCATCTATGGCAAGCATCCTCAGAGGTTGTGAGAAAATACTATGTTTTTTGATGGTCTTTGGTGACCCCTCTGACACTCCCCCACGACCTCTCCAGGGGTCCCGCCCTCCAAGTTGAGAAATACTTTTACTGGCCCAGGCATGGGCCAACTTTAGCCTTCCCTCCAGGTGTTTTGGACTTCAACTCCCACAATTCCTAACAGCCTCAGGCCTTTTCGCTTAAGAGACTGAGGGGGGAAAGGAAGGGGCCTGAAGCTGTTAGGAATGGTGGGAGTTGAAGTCCAAAACACCTGGAGGAAAGGCTGAAGTTGGTCTGTGCCTGTTCTAAAGTATAGTTAGTGAAAAATTCGGTACTATGACGAAATTTCGATACTATTTCGTTATAGTAATTACACATAGTATAATTGGGAAAACTTCTCATTTTTAAAGCTATTGGAGTGAATCTTGCTATTAGGAATGGTGGGAGTTGAAGTCCAAAACAGCTGGAAGGCTGAAGTTGGTCCGTGCCTGTTCTAAAGTATAGTTAGTGAAGAATTCGAGAGTAACGTTACTATTTCGTTACAGTAATTACACATCATTACTCTACTTGGGGAAACTCCAGGGGCTCCTTTCTCCCTCATTTGTAAAGCTATTGGAGTGAAACTTGCTGTTAGGAAGGGTGGGAGTTGAAGTCCAAAAGAGCTGGAGGGAAGGCTGGAGTTGTCCCGTGCCTGCTCTCCTAGCCCAGCGGGGGACGCCTGCCTGCCTGCCTGCCTGCCTGCCTGCCCGCCTGACCGCCTGCCCGCCTGCCCACCCATGCCTGTGCCTGCCTGGGGGACTCCCCTTGCGGCTTGCTCACCTGGGCCTTTCCTCGGGAGGCGCCTCTGCGGGGCGGGAGGCGGTGTGAAGCGGCCAGGGCAGCGGCGTTGGCTCCTTCTCCGGCTCCGCTCCGCTTCTCCCTCCGCTGCCGGATGCTGCTGCTTTCGCGGCCGACCCTGCCTCTGGCGGCGACGGCCATGCCGTGGGCTAAGGCTCCGGGCTCCTGCCGCGCCCGCTCTTCCAGGCTGCTGAAATTCCAGACCACCAGGCTCTGCAGGAGGAGCACCGAGAGAGCCAGCAGCAGCGCCGAGTGCGAGCGGCGGGCCAGGCGGCGGGCGCAGGGCGAAGCGGGCGAAGAGGAGGAGGAGGAAGAAGAGGAGGAGGAAGACGAAGAGGAGAGGACCATCTTCGCAGCCGGCGCAAGGCAGAGGACGAGGAGGAGCAGGCACTCGCAGCGCCCAGCACCGCCGCCGCCGCCCGGAGTCTTTCAGGCGGAGAGACGTCAGCGGGAGGAGGAGGCGCCGGCAATAAGAGGAGGAGGAGGAGGAGGAGGAGGGGCGGGAGCAGACCCCCCCTCTCTCTCCCCTCCTTTTTCTCCTTCTGCCTTTTCTCCTCCTCCTCCTCCTCCTGGACCCCCCTTCTCTTTCTCTCTCCTCCCTTTTCTCCTTCTCCTTCTCCTCCTCCTCCTCTTCTTGGCCCCGGCTGCTGCTGCTGCTCCTCCTGCCGCCCTCCATCCACTCCAACCCCTGCTGGAAGAGAGCAACCAGAGCCACCCGGCTGGATGGTCATCTACTTATTATTACTGAAATATAGTTGGAAGAGACCCCAAAGGTCATCCAGTCATTCTGCCTTCATGCAGGAAAAGAGCTATCAAAGCATCCCAAACAGATGGCCATCCAGTCTCTGCTTATTATTATTATTATTATTATTATATGTGTATGGTGGCACAGCGGGTTAAACCACTGAGCTGCTGAACTTACTGGCTGAAAGGTCAGTGATTTGAATCCAGGGAGTGGGGTGAGTTCCCACTGTTAGCTCCAGCTTCTGCCAACCTAGCAGTTTGAAAACATGCAAATATGAGTAGATCAATAGGTACTGCTTCAGTGGGAAGGTAGTGGTGCTCCATGCAGTCATGCTGGCCAAATTACCTTGGAGATGTCTACAGACAATGCCAGCTCTTCAGCTTAGAAACGGAGATGAGCACCACTCCACAGAGTCAGACGCAACTAGGTTTAACGTCAGGGGAAACCTTTATGTTTACTTTAGAGTTTGAAAGAGACCTCCAAGGGCCATCCAGTCCAGCCCTGTTCTGCCTCCATGCAGGAATAGAGCAACCAAAGTGCTCCCAACAGAGGGCTATCCAGTCTCTGATGATGATGATAATGATTATTATTATAGAATTAAAATTGGAAGAGACCCCAAAGGCCATCCAGTCCAGGCCCCATTTGCCTTCATGCAGGAAAAGAGCAACCTAAGCACCCCTGACAGATGGCCATCCAGTCTCTATTACTGAATCCTAGAGTTGGAAGAAACTCCAAGGGCCATCTAGTTCAGCTCCTTCATGCAGAAAAAGCACAACCAAAGTGCACCTGACAGATAGCTATCCAGCCTCTATTATTGGTATTGAATTATAGAATTGGAAGAGATCCCAAAGGCCATTCAGTCCAGCCCCCTTCATGCAGGAAAAAAGCCCAGGACGGAACTCTGCTTATGGCACACCACTCATCACGTCTTTCCAGGATGAAAGAAGTGACAAAGCGGCTCTTCAATTGCATCTTAAATTCTAACCACTTGTTTAAGTGTTGGATCTCTTCTGGCGGGTCATTGCACATATTCTGAAGGGCCTTTCATATGGAATGTTTTTCATAAGTTTGTGCAAGAAACCAAGTCTGCATACAACGAATCCTAAGAAAGCCTTCTTAAAATCTCTTTAAATTTCAGATCTGAAAGTCCCTTCTCCAGATGCCACCTTTAGGCTGGACATGGCGCAGCAGTGAACTGTGTGCTGCTCAATGAAATGCAACCTGGCTTCCCAATTCCTAGGCCAGCCTTTCAGATGTGTTTGGCTTCAACGCTGATCACCAGTGCCAGACAGTGTCACCAATTTGTCAAAACTGTAGTAGAAAACACCTAGAGGGCACCAAATTGGAGCAGGCTGAAATCCCATTGCATGTTTGTATGCTAATGAGCTGTAAAAAATCCCTATAACGTTATCAGACAATTCAATCTTAGGCCAAGACCAGCTTTGGGACTGCACTGCACTGTAGACCAGTGGTCCCCAACCAGTGGTTCGTGGACCACCAATGATCCCCAAGACAAAAAAAAAAAAACGATCAGCAAAAACATTTTTAAACCTTTATGGCAAATGGAGGAGGATGGGGGGGGGGGGAGGGGAAAGGTTGCAAGCTTGAATCTGGGGAGTGGGGGTGAGCTCCCGCTGTCAGCCCCAGCTTCTGCCAACCTAGCAGTTTAAAAACATGCAAATGTGAATAGATTAAAAGGTACCACAACAGCTGGATGGAAGTGGATATAGATCCATCTTATTAGGACGACTGACCACTGTAGTTTTATATTTAGTGTTTTTAAAGTTGTTTTGTAATTTGTGATATATGATATTTTAATGAATGTATATGTTTTTATGGCTGTAAACCGGGCTGATTCCCTCGACGAGGTTGAGAAGCTCGGTATACAAAACTGTGAAATAAATAAATAAATAAATAACAGCGAGAAGGTAACAGGGCTCCATGCAGTCATGCCGGCCACATAACCTTGGAAGCATCTACAGACAATGCCAGCTATTCGGCTTAGAAATGGAGATGAGCACCAACTCCCAGAGTCAGACACGACTCGACTTAATGTCAGGGGAAAACCTTTACCTTACCATGTACTCCGGACCCTTCCTCACAGCCATTTAACTCAGAATATCAAGGCAGAAAATCCAACAATATCTGCTTTGAACTGGGTTGTCTATGAGTCCACACTGCCATATATTCCAGTTCAGGCTGACCCTCTATTCTACCTTGGTTAGACCACACCTGGAATCATACTGTGTCCAATTCTGGGCACCACAATTGAAGGGAGATGTTGACAAACTGGAATGTGTCCAGAGGAGGGCGACTGAAAAGATCACGGGTCTGGAGAACAAATCTTATGAGGAGCAGCTTAAAGAGCTAGGCATGTCTAGCCTGCAGAAGTGAAGGCTGAGAGGAGACATGATGATGGCCATGTATAAATATGTGAGTGGAAGTCATAGGGAGGAGGGAGCAAGCTTGTTTTCTGCTGCCCTGGAGACTAGGACGTGGAACAATGGCTTCAAGCTTATTTATTTATCGTGTCAGGAGCAAACCAAACAGTTGCATTGCATTTTTAACAAACAAACAAAACATAAAGTTTGCAAGCTTGGTAGTTGATTAAATGTCCTTTGACCAGTATCTGGTCACTTGGAGTGCCTCTCGTGTTACTATAAGAAGGTCCTCCATTGTGCATGTAGCAGGGCTCAGGTTGCATTGCAACAGATGGTCTGTAGTTTGCTCTTCTCCACACTCTCATACTGTGGATTCCACTTGGTAGCCCCCATTTCTTAAGGTTGGCTTCAAGCTGCAGGAAAGAAAAGAGATTCCACCTGAACACGAGGAAGAACTTCCTCACTGCACAGAGAACTGTTCAGCAGTGGAACTCTCTGCCCTGGAGTGTGGTGGAGGCTCCTTTGGAGGCTTTCAAACAGGGGCTGGATGGCCATCTGTTGGGGATGCTTTGAATGTGATTTTCCTGTTTCTTAGCGGAATGGGGTTGGACTGGATGGCCCACAAGGTCTCTTCTAACTCTATGATTCTATGATATGGATCGCCCAGCCAGCAGGTTTTGATCTTGTACCGTACACTTATATTTTTAGGAAAAGCAAATATTTCAAACAACAAATGTATACTTTCATTCCTTTTCATCTTCCAAGAGGTTAGCCAAGTGAAACTTAGGAGGAAGCACAATTTTACTTGTTAAGTCCGCTCCCCAAGTGATTAACAACACTTTCAGATCTGAAACCACTGTTGCACAACTAAGGGAAGCTTGTTCTATGAGGAAAACAAAGGTTGCAAGAACATATTGATTGCAAAAGGTGGGGGAATATTTTGCTCAGTTCAGAGAGGGCAAAATCAGGATTGACTATATGCAGAAGGCATTGCTGCATGAAGAGGCAGAAGGAAAAGTCAGGCTCCAAAGATAAAATAACAGGTATGCATTTCTTATTATGGTTGTGTTATATATTTTTGTCATAATTGGTACTGTTATCCCACTCAAAATGGAACGTGGAGTAGATGTACAGTGCTGACAAAGGGAAATACTGCTCTAGAGTTGGGTTTCCTTCTAGTATATTTTGTCTTGGCTGTATTTAAAATATTTAATATTTCACAGGATTTTGAAGGGGTTTGCTTCCTTCGTGGTCACATGCACTATGTTGTAGAGAACAAGACTTTGACGCACCAGAAATATAATGTGCTCTCTGCTTTTCCTGTTGAAAAAATGGAAGGGTGTGAATGTGTCCACACATGGGAGAGATGAAAATAGCCAAACTCACATTGGGTTGCTGTGAGTTTTCCAGGCTGTCTGGCCATGTTCCAGAAGCATTCTCTCCTGATGTTTCACCCACATCTATGGCAGGCATCCTCAGTGGTTGTGAGCTCTGTTGGCAACTAGGTAAGTGAAGTCTATATATCCAGGGTGGGAGAAAGAATTCTTGTCTGTTGGAGGCATGTGTAAATGTTGTAATTGACCACCGTGATTAGCAGTGAATGGCCTTGCAGCTTCAAAGCCTGGCTGCTTCCTGCCTGGGGAATCCTTTGTTGGGAGGTGTTCACTGGCCCTGTTTGTTTCCTGTGTGGAATTTTCCAGTATTCTGAGTGTTGTCTTTTATTTACTGTCCTAATTTTGGAGTTTTTTCATACAAGTAGCCAGATTTTGTTCATTTTCATGGTTTCCTCCTTTCTGTTGATATTGCCCATATGCTTGTGGATTTCAAAGGCTTCTCTGTGTAGTCAGACATTCTGGTTGTTAGAATGGTCCAGCATTTCTGTGTTCTCAAATAATATGCTGTATCCCTGTTGGTTCATCGGGTGCTCTGCTATAGCTGACTTCTCTGTTTGAATAAGTCTGCAGTGCCTTCCGTGTTCTTCGATTTGTGTTTGGGCAATGCTGCTGTGTTTGGTGGTCCCAATGTGGACTTCTCCCAGCTGGATGGTATAGGTAGACTCCTGCAGAAAACAAAGGAATTCCAGACAGGAAACAACCAGGGCCAGCTAACGCCTCCCAACAAAAGATTCCCCCTGCAGGAAGCAGCCAGGCTTTGAAGCTGCAAGGCTATTCAATGCTAATAAAAATGGCCAATGGCAACATTCACTCTTGCCTCAAGCACACAAAGAGTTCTTTCTCCCACCCTTGACATTATTCCATAGATATATAAACCTCACTAGTTTCCAACATACCTCACAACCTCTGAGGATGCCTGCCATAGATGTGGGTGAAACATCAGGAGAGAATCCTTCTGGAACATGGCCGTGCAGCCTGGAAAACTCACACCAACCCAGTGATTCTAACCATGAAAGCTTTTGACAACACATCAAACTCACATTTTCTGAAACTAAAAACATACAAGGACAATTCACCATTAAAAGCTGTCGATTTAACCAACTGATCATGCCCCCCTCCACCAAATAGATGGTCCAAGGCCAAACAATATGACCTGAAAAGATGTTCAAACCTGGAATTCTAACAATTCATGTATAAAGAAAACATGTTTTGAGAGGATCCGTGGTGATGTGCATTTTAATAACATCATGTAGCATAATTTTTGTTCCTGGGTTATCAATGATTTTCTACTTGGTTCTATCATAAAAGTTTGAAAAAAGTTTATTAAACTGCAAAAGCTTTGTCTTTGCAGGAGGGACATCCTATTATAGCACATTTTGCTCTAGTTTCTCAATAAATATCTCACCATCGAGTCCCAACCAATTCAACCAAGTTTGTGGCAGCCACAAAAACAGTGAAGTTTCTAGAGCAGAACAAGTAAGGACCACATGACTAAACAAGAAATTAAACTTTCAAACTAGGCACATTTTTTTTCAAATTTTGTTACATAGTGAGATTGTGTGTGTGTGTGTGTTTGTGTCAGGAGCTACTTAAGAAACTGGAAGTAGCTTCTGGTGTGAGAGAATTGGCTGTCTGCAAGGACGTTGCACAGGGGACACCCAGATGTTTGATGTTTTTACCATTCTGTGGGAGGTTTTTTTCAGGTCCCTGCATGAGGAGCTGGAGCTGACAGAAGGAGCTCAACCCATTATCCCCAGATTCAAACCGCTGACCTATCAGTCAGCAGTCCTGCCAACACAAGGGTTTAACCCATTGTTCCACTGGGGGCTCCACATAGTGAGATGTTAGAAATAGACAGCTCTCCATAGTGCCTTCAGATGTGCCTCTCATATGTGGATTCCGGTAAAGGCTCTGTGGTTATTTGTGGCTTTTGATAGCTCACCACAGACAAAGCCACACAAAAACAAAAGTTCTTATATCTGGGTCTTGGCAGATCTGTTGCTCAAATGTGTATCTCTAAATAACTCCACCATTATGTCTTTTATTGCAACAGGAGTAGGGCAACTTGTAGTCCTCCAGGTACTGTTGGTGTGCAACACTCATCCATTGCTGACTACGCTGCCTAAAGTGGATAAGAATTGTAGTCCAAAAACAACTGGAAGACCAGATCCCTATATTATTCTTAAGTGGCATTTAGCAAACCATTTAAAGATATGGTCAATGTGTTGTCAAAGGCTTTCATGGCAGGAATCACTGGGTTGCTATGATTTTTTTGGGATGTATGGTCATGTTCCATTAGCATTCTCTCCTGACATTTCAGGAGAGAACGCTGTCCAGGGTGGGGGAAAGAAACCTCATCTGTTTGAAGCAAGTGTAAATGTTGCAATTAGCAAGCCTGATTAGTATTTAGTACCCATGAAGCCTCAAAGTCAATCAGTGTTGTTGCTTGGAGGCACCCTCTCTTTGGGAGGTGTTAAACTGGCACTTGGTTGTTTGCTGTCTGGAGTTCCCCTGTTTCTGAGTGGTGTTCTTTATTTATGTTTTTTTTAATGCTGGTAACCAGAATTTGTTCATTTTCATGGTGTTCTCCTTTCTGTTGAAATTGTCCACGTGCTTCTTGCGGATTTCAATGGTTTCTCTGTGTAGCCTGACACTATGGTTGTCAGAGTGGTCCAGCATTTCTGTGTTCTCAAATAATTTCAGACAGCAAACAATCAAGTGCCAGCCAACACCTCCCAAACAAAGGATGCCTCCAGGCAACAACACTGATTGACTTTGCAGCTGCCAGGTTACTCAATGCTAATTAAGTGTTGGTGCAATGGGTTAAACCCTTGTGCTGCTGAACTCCTGACCTAGAGGTTAGCAGTTCAAATCTGCGAGACAGGGTGAGCTCCTGTCTGTCAGCTCCAGTTCCTGCCAACCTAGCAGTTCAAAAACACGAAAATGTGAGTAGATAAATAGGTACTGCTTTGGCAGGCAAAGGCAAGAGATGCTCCAAGCAATCTAGCCAGCCACACAACCAAGAGGTGACAATTCAGGGTCCTTGGCTTGAAAACTGAGAAAGCATCTCCCCAGAGCCAGAGATGAGCATGGCCTCCAGAAGCCGGAAATGAAAGGAGAAGCCTCTGCTTTTGTTTGTGTTTGTGTGGAAAGACATTGAATGTTTGCCTATGTATGTAAATGCTGTAATCTGCTCTGTTCCCTAGGAGAGAAGGGCAGAATATAAATAAAGTATATTATTATTATTATTATTATTATTATTATTATTAATTGCAACATTTACACTTGCTTCAAACAGACAAGGGTTCTTTCTCCCACCCTGGATAGTCCACAGGTATATATATACACTCCACTTGCCTAATTTCCAGCAGACCTCTGAACAAACCTCTGAGGATGCCAGCTACAGATGCAGATGAAACATCAGGAAAGAATGCTACTGGAACATGACCATACACCCCAAAAACTCACAGCAATGCATTTAAAGAAAACTGTTATCAAATCAGAGCTGGCAAATAGTTGGCCCTTCAAATATTTTGGACTTCCACTTCCAGGAACCTCAGCTAGTTCCTAATGGAAGAAGATTGTGGGAGATGCAGTCCAAATCATGCAGAGCACCAAAGGTTTCTTGGTCCTTGATTTAGACTTTTCATTGCTATCTCTTTTGTTGTTTGTAGCCTTTGAATGACAAAGGAGAACAATCCTGATCCGTGACTCTTACATTAAGATACTTTGGATGATGCCATCATGGGCTATTTATGTGAAATCATGAATCATTAGAAAGCTTTATATATACTGGAGCCAACGCACTTTCTGTATATTTTTAGCCTTGTAAAACCTCAGCTCACTCTCGGCCCAAAATAAAGAACTGAAAGCCAGATGTGTAGCTAAATCTGCATATGTGTTGCTTTCATTTTTCATATTTCTTGTGAAAACAGAATATTTAGCTAAGGAATCTCCCATGGAGCTTAAATGTTTTGTTAGTGTTCATGTATTCTGAGCACATTTGTATTTGACCTTAAAGGGAATAATATAACATTTAGTAAATAGATTGTTTGCTTTATACCGAAGCGATTTGTAAGATCCATGGTTTTCTCCAAACAATTTTGCACGATGAGATTTAGAATTGGGGGCTTAAAAGGGAATTATTTTATGAACATAGAGCAATCACTTCGGGGCATGCTTATTTATTCCACAAAATAAATCCACCTCCCCATTTCCTTCCAAGTTTTGCCTTCATTTCACACGAAATTATATACTTGCTATAAACGCTTTGCAAGCAAGGAAGCATGGTAATGTTAGAAAGGAAAATTATTATTATTAATATTAATATTATTTAAATTCCAAATTCTGCATGCGAAACCAAGACTTTAAGAATACAGAAAGCTGCCTTGTTCAGCCTAAGCCACTGGTGCATCTAGAAGCTTTTCTGAATTCATGGTGTCCTCTGGATATATTATGACCGTATCTATGTTGGGAATAATAGAAATTGTCCCACAGATCTGGAAGACACCACTTTGGAGAAAACTGGTCTATACTGGTCTATACTAGCCAAGAGCAGTTGTCCAAGCTTTCACATGGAAACCTTTCCAACTTCTAAATGGAGATGCCATAGATAGGATCTGGAAGCGGCAACATGCAAAAAAGATGCCACTATCTGAGGCACTGAATCCTATACCACATCAGATTATTTACGTACACATTTTTTCCTGTGCTGATGTTACAGGATCTCAGTACTACTCATCCCCTACTTTCCCTGGGGGAACCAGGCACTGAACCCAGACTCTTGTACATGCAAAGAAATACTGTGCCACATAGCAATGGTTCTTCCCCGAAAGCAATAGTTACCAAAATTGGCCCTCCAGATGTTGCTAGATAGCCACAACCAGAAGCCATTAACCATGATGGCTTGGATGTTTGCCTGTTAAGAAAATCCTTCTAACGTTCAATCTAAATATTTTGGATGAAAACTTGAATCCGTGAACCGCGGGGCCGTGTTTAGCACAGTGGGTTAAACTGCCAGCTACAGAAGATCTTGCTGACCAGAAGGTTGAGAGTTCAAGGTGCAGGTCAAGGTGAGCTCCCACCGTTAGCTCTAGCTTGTGTTTACCTAGCAGTTCGAAAATAGCAATATGAGTAGATAAATAGGTACCGTTTTGGTGGCGAGGTAAAAGGAGCCCCTGAAGACATGCCGACAATTTGATCAGGAAGACATCCATGGACAACAGGATTCTCAGCATGGATAAATGGAACAACAGCACCTCCCCATGGCCAAGTCAAGCACAGCCTCCAGATGCCGGAGATGAAAAAGAGGGAAACCTTGCCTCTGTTTATGTACTGTCTGTCTTTTTTGTCAGTTGTATAACAGCATTGAATGTTTGCTGCCCTGGGGTTTGAATTCCCTTTCTCTTTTTTTGCTTGTTTGCATGAATTCCTGTAGGCTATGCATTTTGCAATTTGGTAGCTTCCTACAGGGTGCAATCATAGGGTCAGCAACCTGCCAGTCATCGTTAAGTTCTTTAGTTCCACCCCATTTTCCAGTTTTGGAGGGAAAAGGAACCTTTAGCTCAGTTATCACGGAGAAGCCTTTCCAACAGGACGTGTGAGATTCTCCCACCTGTAGAAAGCTTTGTTTCTCACAACTTCGGGGGGAAACAGTTCTAAAAGTTTTTGCTGGGGAATCTACAGCCCCACAGCTTCTGGGGAAAGCAGTTCCACAGCTTTACTAAGAAATACAGTCAGCTTTGCTGGAAGGTAAAGGACACCAGCTGGAAAATCTACAAAGTCTTGGCCGGTAAGGTCTACTCGGGTTACTCATAAAGCAAATTGGAACTGGGAGTAGGGCCCCATGCCAGCCTAAGAACAGATTGCCCAGGGAGGGATCAAAGGATTTCCTTTATAGAAGAAAGGAACAGTTTTTGAAGCCAGTTGCCTGTTCATTGTGGGCAAGTTAAAAAGTATTTGATTGATTTGTTGAAGATCTAAGAAGAATTTGATTGATTTGTTGAAGATTTGAGCATTAATAAAGAACCTTGGTAAACTTTCTAAGCTTCTAAAGACTTTGTATAGGGAAATTCATAGGGCCTCTCAGCCGAGGCACCATGGGCGTCCCACTGGGCATATAGAGATCATGTCCTGTTAATAGACAATTGCTACAGGCCCAGCGTGTGACAGCACATTTGCCATATATGTACTCTGTAATATACTCTTTGAGTCCCCTTGAGGAGATAGAGTGGAATATAAATAAAGTATATAATCATGATCATTATTATTATTACTACTACTACTATACAGTGTGTATAAGGTCAGAGGTTGGCAGCTGGACTCTGCTGATAGACAAAGTCCAACTTGCTGTGAAAGGACTCTACTGTATTTCTCTTGCTTCTACGACACTTGCTATCCAGCTTGCAGCAGTTTGGGGAGGTTGTGATTTGAAAACTATAAATCACTTCACGACCAGTATTCCACAACACAATCATGCCACTCCTCAGTCTTCTCTTCACAAAGCTGAACATAACCAATGCCTTCAACCTTTCCTCATTTGTTTTGGTTTCCATAGCTCTTATCATCTTTGCCAACTTGTCTACATCCTTCTTAAAATGGCATGAAAAAGATAATGCAGAATGCCAGATAAGGCAAAAGAACACATATAGAAGGGGCTACTACTGTTTTCCTCTAATTCTAAGATGCATTAATCCAACCATATAAACATATCTAAAAATGGGGTTTATCTCAGAATTGTGAGTGCTTATACATATGTGTCTGGGTGTATTCCTTTGGTGGAACTGATATTATTGCATATCTTACAATCTATGGCATCTTAGAATTGAATAATTGTAGTCCTTTCCTTGACTATTCTTCTATTAATACGGGCTAGAATAGCATCCACCTTCTTTACTACAGTATTACACTGCTGACTGATGATCAACAATGATCCAAAGGTCTTTCTCTGAGACATGTAAAACACCATCCCAGTCCTATTTATAGCCCTGCATTTGGTTTTTGTGGCCTAAATGTAGAATTGTACATTTGTCTCTATTGAAATTCATTGTATTGATTTATGACCAATTTTCTAGTTTACCCAGGTCCTTTGGAGAAAGCTTATCGTGAGAGTATTAGCTGCAAGGTCACCAGTTGGCTGCAAGAGCTAGCAACATAATAGTTGCAGTCTGTGTTGGCAGGGTCTGTGGGACACTTCGTGCTGATGAAATCAGAGGTTTTCAAGGCATTAAATGTAAATAATAATAATTATTATTATTATTATTATTATTATTATTATTATTATTATTATGTATACCCCACATTATCTCTCCCAAAAGAGACTCAAAGCAGCTTAACATAAAAGCATTAACATACAATATAAAATATACAAATATAAGCTAGTCCTGCCACACTAAGGAAAAGATATGCAACCTTCTGTTCAGTACCTCATTGTGTTCTCATATTAGTCACCTCCTTGCAACCAAATTACATATCCAGATTCTCTTTATGCCCTTATACAGCACAGCAACAGGATTTAAATGCATCTATATTAAGAAAAGAGACTACAAAGCAGCACCTCTTTCACTACATAAGGTGCGAGTCTTATTGCTTGCTTCTGAAAAGATTCCTGGCAAGCAGAACCGCAGAGATTTGAAACCTGCAAGATAGTGGTTATTCTTTTCATGTGTCAAGCATTAAAAAAACCTTTGCACAGTATTTGTGTAATCCATCCCATCCAAGGTGTTTAAGCTCCTGTTATTTGTGTCACCAACTTGTAATATCTGCGTTTTGCTGTTTTTGTTGTTGTTGTTGTTGTTAGTGGATAAGGAAAGGTTAAGTTCCCAGGCAGGCAGGTCTAACCTCTTGGTGCTTGGGGATGGTGCCTGATTTGTAGAGATGGATGTGTGCAGCCTTCGGAGGAGTGAGGCCAGATTAACACAAGTGGCGAACGGCATCGGCATCGATCCCACGCTTTGCTACAGTAATAGTCGGTAATCGTTTCTGACTCAGGAGCAGCCATCCTTTTCGAAACTGACACATTGCACCTGCCTTCTGTCCTTTGGTACACAACGTTACTTCTTCCCACACTTTGGTCCTGGAACATGCTTCTCAAAAACTAAGCCAGTTTCTGTACGATGCTCTCCTATGATATTGACCAACACACATTTTGGTTCCTCAACTGCTAGACTCGTTTTCAAGTATATGTGACCTGCTGATTCCAAAAATTGCATCCGTTTTGCCTTCTCAGCTCTGTTTTTTGAGATACAGAACATACACCATATACCACTCTTCACTCTTGTCACCCGTAAGAATGTCAGGATAGTTTAATGTATTATTATTATTATTATTATTATTATTATTATTATTATTACTATTAAAAGGAAATGCTAAAGAATGGTCAAATTTTCGTACAGTGGTGCTCAAGATCTTGCAAGGTAGACTCTATCTATATATGGAGTGAGAGTTGCCAGAAGTACAAGTTGGCTTTAGACCAGGCACATGGATCCACAAGTGGCCTACTGCCAATACTTGGTATCCGTGGTTCAGGTTTTGCTATCTGCAGCACTGATCTCATTATCCACGGTTGCTTTAAATGGCTCAATTTCAATATTTCCTAATTGGTTCTATCATAAAAATATGGAAAAAGTTTATTACACTGCACAATCTTTGTTTCTGCAGAGCATCCTGCTATAGCACATTTTGCTCTAGTTTTTCGATGCATATCTTATCATTGAGTCCCAAGCAATTCAACCTAGTTTACGGCAGGAATGAAGACAAGGTTCCTGGAGGACAACTCCTTTCAAAATAAGGCCTGCAAAATTAAATAGGGATAACACTTTCAAACTGGGAACGGACATTTCCCCCCCAAGTTTCCTTACATAGTGTTATCTGCTTTGAACTGGATTATATGGCAGCGCAGACTCATATAATCAGAGAATTTTGAACTCGGGGAAGCTAATTTAACTAATTTATGACACCATAAAACCTTCCTGCAGCATGTGTAAGAATGAGGAAGTACTCCATCAAAGGACTCGGTGTCACAAGTGGACTGTGAAGCGTCAGCTCCCCCTGTGGCCGCAATCGAGCATACCCTCATGAAGCCAGAAAGCTGGAATGTTAAATTGCCTCTGTGTCTGTCTATATATGTTGTATGTCTAAAGGTATAGAATTTTTGCCATGTATATGTGCAATGAATTGACCATGACTGGTTTTGGGATTTTAATTTTAATGGATGTGTCTAAATTAATTGTTTTAATTGTTGTTTTAATTTTTAATATTTTGATTGTACTGTGGTTGTTTTTATGATGCTAGCATTGCATGAATATAGGAAATAAATAAATTGTAATCTCCCTGAGTCCCCTGCAGGGTGAGAAGGGCAGAATATAAATACTGTAAATAAATAAATAAATAATCTGGATTCAGGAACTGGATTATATGGGCAATGTGGATCCAGCCTCTGAATGCAGATCAATTGCATTGAACGAGATTACATGGTAGTTGTGCCGTCACACCCAGACACTGTAGAGTTAAAACTGAGATGTGCTTCTTTCTTTATCTGGGTGAACTGTGGGGTGCCTTACTTAGAAGCTCAAGATTTCCAGCAACTGAGGCCACTTCCAGTTTAGAACATCAGAATATTTATTTTTCAAAGTCCTTGGCAGACTTGACACAGCTTGTAGGAGTTACAAACACAAACAATCAACTTGTGAGACCATATGGATGTTCTATTCTTCCTTTTTCCTTTCAGTTGCTGGGTTGACTTCTCCCAATGGTAGAAAATCCTGGGACAATCTACTCTAGCCCTGAGCCGTTATGGTTAGAAAGAACAGGCCTTTCCCTATCTGAGCTCAGAGCTAGCTTGGGGATGAAGTAACTGAGCCTCTCTCAATGGCAGAGAAATCCTGGGATATTCTCTACCCCAATGCTTAGCTGTTATTTACAGAAAGAGCTGGTCCTTCCCTATCTGAGCTTAGCACCAGTTTTAGAGGCGAGAGGGTAACCGTACTCACGATGATCTGTCCGAGCTGCCTAGCTTGACCACCAGCACAGCATGGGAGATTTTCCAAAATGGAGATCTCATCCCGAGGAAAAAGGGTGGTCTCTAGACCCAAAGAGATACTTTTCTAAGCCAATAACAGCAAAAGGCTTGCAGGCTGGCTTTAAGCCTCTGTTACTGTTTAACTTTCAGGGTGCTGCTGAGAAGGTAGCAACCCTGGGAGAAGTGCAAAAGGATGCTACTTCATACAACTTAAAGGCAATGCAAACCAAGCTTGTGGAAGATGGAACAGTAGTGTAGTGTAATCCATTCCCTTTTCCTTGTTCTGATGAGTGATAGAGGTGATATATGCAGTGTAGACAATAGGCTGATCTGAATCGGAACCTCTGTTACTTTCCCCCTTTTGTAACCTAAAGCAATTGCTAAGAGGGCATAAGCATCCGTGGAAAAAGATATGTGTTTCTTAGAAGATATTTACACTCCCAAGCCACTTTTTCATGCTCAGATACACACAGTTATCAATAACAGTTCAGTTACAAAGATGAGGTAACTATAAAATTGTTGAATATATATTTTATGTGATTTTATTAAGAGCACATTTGTATTCTGCCTCTGGAGACCAGGGTTCAATTCTCTGCTCACAGCCAGAAAACCCTGTGGATCATCATCAATCGAAAATGACTTAAAGGCACACAACAACAAGCCACAACAACTAGAATATATCTTTCAAATAAAAAATTTAAAAAGCATTTAAGCTGCCAAACAAGAAATTCTGATATGAGAGCATGTTTACTATATAAAATGGCAGGGTATTTTATCTCAATCACATTGGGGGGGAAAACACACACTAGTGGGCTAGAAATCCTGTATTGAAATAAATCCAATTTAGCCTCATGTAATTGCTTATTTGATTCTC
The DNA here is from genome assembly GCF_037176765.1 of Anolis sagrei. Taxonomy (NCBI): domain Eukaryota; kingdom Metazoa; phylum Chordata; class Lepidosauria; order Squamata; family Anolidae; genus Anolis; species Anolis sagrei. Next base: position 25,057,851 of record NC_090034.1, on the reverse strand, counting down.
AGAGATGACATATTGTTAGAATGTAAATTGACATTCTGTCCTTTCTGCTTCAGTATATTTAACTTGAGTAAGCCGCCCTCTAGGTACTTCCAGAATGGAAAATACTTGATCTTCATCCTAAGAAAATTAGTGCGTTACATTGGTTTGAAAAATGGTTATCCAAAGGCTGACAGCAGTGAGATGGTCTACGACGAGCGACAAGAGAGAAAGAAGGAAAGCGAGGCACTTCATTCTGAAGGCAGGACAAACAGCAATGTGGGGAGAGAAATGCTTTTCAAAGCTCTTTAAAGATAATATGTAATGGGAGAAAAATACTTGCTGATTTGTTGAACTCAAAGCCCCATAACACCAATCGCTGGTCACACTGGCTTGGACTCTTGGGATTTCGAGTCCAACTTCGTATGGACAGAAAAATACTTTGCAAGCCCTAACAAGAACTTTTCAAAGGTTTAGATGAGTCGTTTGACCTGGTCCTTGAAATGAAGCCTGTGGAATTGTCTTGATCCTCTTGCATTATATCTCTATATATAAAAGCCAAAGGATGTCTGTCTGTCTGTATCACAAAAGGTGGTGCTAAGTGAAGTGCCCTTCTGTGATATCACTGGATTGACTGCTTGCTAGGTGAAGTGGTCCTGCGATATCACTGGTTTGGCTGTTGCTAGGTGAATTGGCCCCGTGATGTCACTAGATTGGCTGTTACTAAGTGAACTGGCCCCATGATATCACTGGATTGGCTGTCTACTAGGTGAAGTGGCCCCGTGATGTCACTGGATTGGCTGTTGTCAGGTGAAGTAGTCCTGCAATATCACTGGAATGGTTGTTGCTAGGTGATGCAGTCTCATGATATCACTGAACAGGTTGTTGCTAAGTGAAGTGGCCTGATGACATCACTGGAATGGCTGTTGTTAGGTGAAGTGGTCCCACGATATAACTGGATTGGCTTTTGCTAGGTGAAGTGGTCCTGCAATATCACTGGTTTGGCTGTTGCTAGGTGAAGCGGCCTCATGACATCACAGGATTGGCTGTTGCTAGGTGAAGTGGCCTCATGATGTCACTGGATTGGCTGTTGCCAACCCATGATGTCACTGGGTTGGCTTTTGCCAACTCATGATTTCACTAGGTTGGCTGTTGCTAGGTGATGTGGCCCTCTGTGATGTCTCTGTATTGGCTGTTGCTGGGTGAAGTGGCCCTCTGTGATATCACTGACAATTGTGATGGGAAGCCACAAGAAGGAGCTGCGTTGCCAAAGGAGACACTGAAAGCTGGAGAAAATAGAAAGGGAAAAGGACGGGAGGAAGGAAAGGGAGGAAAGAAGAGGAAGGAAGGGGGGAAGAAAGAGAAAGGAAAAGGGAGCGAAGGAGAACGAAGTGATGAAGATGGGGGTGGGGAGGGCACCTACTATGAAAAAGTGCCAGGGTCCCTAACAAGCTTGAAGTCTGATACTTAACCTTATCTAGATTGTAGTTTCTGACTGTGGGTGAGTAGTTCAAGGAGTTTTAGAAGGTGTCAGTGTCGAGCATTGGCCCTCCAGGTGTTTTGAACTACAAGACTAAAGGGCCAAAAGCATCCTCACCTGATGTAAGGTACCTGCCCTGGGAACCAGCCTGAGAAAGTTTCAAGGGTTTTCAAATGAGAAATGCAGCCTAGCTATTATGACAGTTCCTGCCATTGAAGGTAAGGGCAATTTGGTGGCTTAACAATCTCACCCCCCACCCCCCCAAAAAAGGAAGAGCGCTTTATGTTACAGTAATGTCCTAGCAAGGTAATGGAGCATGTATTTAATAGCCCATATTATGACCAAACCTGTTCAGACTAAGATGAGATCCTCAGATTGAAATGGTTTCTGATCATTGTAGGATTCTTTAATGGAAGCTTTGATGTCCATCTTGACTGAAGACGATGAATTAAGAAGGGCGCTATAACTTTCAAGGATAGAGCCAGGGGTTTCTCCAAAGTATGACACAACCACATCTTTTTGTGTGTCTTTTTAACACTGGTGCTTCTTCTTCAGCAATTTCATGTGGAAGACAGTTTGTCAGGAACCAGCACCATATTTGTGCTCATTGACTACAACTTTTCCTTTCTTATACACATCTCTAAAAATGGAACACAACTTAGAATTGCGGCTACTTTTTGAAATAGACAAATCAATCTTTTTTTCCCCCTCCTTGTTGGTGTTACTGAAATTAGTGTGCATTTTACAACTAATGGTGTCTTAGAATGGAAGAAATATGGAATATTTCTGCAGGGCAGCGTTTCTCAACCTGGAGATCGGGACTCCTGGGAGGTCACGAGCGGGGTGTCAGAGGGGTTGCGAAAGACCATCAGAAAACACAATATTTTCTGTTGGCCATGGGGATTCTGTGTGGGAAGTTTGGCCCAATTCTATCATTGTTGGGGTTCAAAATGCTCTTTGACTGTAGGTGAACTATAAATCCCAGCAACTACAACTCCCAAATGTCAAGATCTATTTTCCCCAAACTCCACCAGTGTCTACATTTGGGCATATTGAGTATTCATGCTAAGTGTGGTCCATCTCCATCATTGTTTGAGTCCACAGTGCTCTCTGAATGTAGGTGAACTACAACACCAAACCCTTCCAGTATTTCCTCTTGGTGATGGGAGTTCTGTGTGTCAAGTTTGGTTCAATTCCATCATTGGTGGAGTTCAGAATGCTCTTTGGTTGTATGTGAACTATAAATCCTAGCAACTACAACTCCTAAATGACAAAACCAACCCCACCAGTATTCAAATTTGGGAATATCAGGTATTTGTGCCAAATTTAGTGCAGTGAATGAAAATGCATCCTGCATATCAGATATTTACATTACGATTCATAACTAGCAAAATTAAGTTGTGAAGTAGCAACAAAAATAATTTTATGGTTAGGGGGTCACCACAACATGAGGAACTGTATTAACTGGTAGTGGCATTAGGAAGGTTGAGAAACACTACTGTAGGGTAACACATTCAAAGCAGTTCTTCCGGCACTCAAGCAAAGTGCTGTGTCCCACTTTTTAGGAGAATTGCTTGCAAACCAGCTGATTTTTAAAAAGCCTTTTTTGGATACATATCCAACCATCATTTCCAAAAGAACAATTCCTTTTATAAAAAACAGGGTCAGAGATTTCTAACCATACTAGTTACAGATGTCAAAACCAATGCTCATTGATTAATCCAAATTGGATTCTTGGCTTCCTCATTCCATTCTTGCAGGAAACCTTGCAAGTTATATTTCTGGCACCTCATCAAACTACAAAATCCAACAGTTTCATAACACTGAGCCATGGCAGTTAAAGTGGTGTGAAACTGCATTACTGTACTTCTACAGTATAGATAATTAGATATATCCTTTGGATGTGCTTTAAACTTCAGGGACATATCTGAAGCTTAATAGTTATGATTTTAAACAAAATCAGAAGGAGACACAAAGCATGCAACAATTTTTTCTCATTCCTGACATAACGTATTTTTAGATGAAGAAGGCGCTTAACCAACAAATTATGGGTAGGATGCTAAGGGTTTATTTTTATTTCAACCAGAGAAGTCATCCATAGCAGAGCACTTGAGGAACGAACCTGGACACAGAATATTATTTGAGAACACAGAAATGCTGGCCTGGAGGCATCCTTTGTTTGGGAGGTGTTGACTGGCACTTGATTGGTTGCTGTCTGGAATTATCTGAGATCACAAAAATGCTGGACCACTTGTATCAGACTACACAGAGAAGCCATTGAAATCCACAAGAAGCATGTGGACAGTTTCAACAGAAAGGAGGAAACCATGAACATGAACAAATTCTGGTTACCAGTATTAAAAAACACCAGAATCAAGACAGTAAGTAAGGAACACCACTCAGAAACAGAGGAATTCCAGATAGCAAACCATCAAGTGTCAAAACAAAGGATGCATCCAGGCACAACAGCCAGGCTACTTCTATGCAGGTACCCTCACTGAATGACTCTGCAGCTGCAAGGCTACTCAATGCTAATCAAGCTTGTTCATTGCAACATTCACACTTGCTTCTAGCAGACAAGGGTTCTTTCTCCCACCCTGGACTTTATTCCACAGATATGAGAGTGGTCAAAACGTTTTGCCTTTTCTACAGTTTCTACAGTTTCTACAGTTTCTTGAAGTTTCTACAGATCATAGCCTGAACTGTCCTCTACTCAAAACTACCATTCAACACAGTCACCATCAATTTGTACACATTTGTGCCATCATTTAACCCAGGCATCATAACCATTTCGGAAAAATTCAGTGGTTTGCTTCGTGACCCATGCTTTTAAAGCTGTTTTAACGTCATTCAAGTCACTGAATCCAAAACCACATAGGTTGTCTTTCAAAAGTCGAAACAGGTAAAAGTCAGAAGGGGCCAAATCATTACTATAAAACAGCTTTAAAATCATGCCACACAATTAAACAGAAATAACACTTTCAGTCTAGGAACAGAAAGTTTAACAAATGTTGTTACATAGTGTAATTTGAGGAACTAAACAACTGTTTACTCAGGAAATTAGGACTTCATCCCACAAGAGTAGGAAAGCTGGGGGGGGGGGTCGTTGTTTTGCTGTGCAGCTTCAGGATGCCCCATTGTAAAATTAAACAAATGTTTATCCTAACCGCATCACACATTTTCCACCATTCCACTTTCTTTAGAAATTGTACCATCACACTGGAGAGATATCTGTCCTCCCACTGTTGCTTTGCTCGTTTGGCAGTAATCATTGGCAGCAGTAACAATAAAGTTTTATTAGATTGTTCCTAAACAATTTTGCAGCATCTGTTTCCATTCCACTTATTGTATACAAAAATATAGACATTTGAATAGATTTAAGAGAACATTGGTAAACTTTCAATATTAAAAAAAGTGTTCAGAAATGTGGTGAAAACTGTGTGTGATGAAGTTATTAGTTCCTCCAGGTATCAGTTGTGGCAACTTATCTTGCTGGCCAACATGACTGTTGAATTCTGGTCTTGATATCAACAAAAGGCATTATGGATGTGGGACAGCTATAGTCTGATGACACTGTTTTCCTCTGCTGACATTGCTAAAGATGGGCTGATTTCTTGGCTTTTGAGTTGAGTACTAATACTAACATTAATACTATATTTATATTCTGCTCTATCCCCCTGAGAGGACTCAAAGCAGATTACAGAATACATATATGGCAAACATTTAATGCAGTTATACAATTAACAACAAAGACAGACAATACATAGACAGAGGCAAGACTTCTCACTTTTTTCATCTCCTGCCATCTGGAGGCTGTGATGGATTTGGCCACGAGGAAGTGCTGTTGTTTCATTTTTCACGCTGAGGAGCTTGTTGTCCGTAGATGCCTTCCTGATCAATTTTTTGCCAACATGTTTTCAGGGGCGCCTTTTACTTCCCTGCCGAAGCAGTACCTACTTATCTATTCACATAACTGTTTTTGAACTGCTAGGTAAAGAGAAACTAGGGCTGCCGGTGGGAGCTCACCCCGACCCACGGTTTGAACTGCTAACATACCGGTCGGCAAGGTTTTCTATTGCTGGCAGTTTAACCTGCTGTGCTAACCGTGGCTGCTTTTAGAAGCAGACCAACCTCTCATTCAGAAACAACAAATGCTATAGCATTTTAAATTTGTAAAATGGCAATTAAATTTCCCTTGTGGGAGCAAAGCAGGGGTGGGAACTGTGTGGTTCTAGAACTGTGATATAATAGTTTGAGCATTGTATAATATAATAATTTTAAAAACTCTATTTCTTTCTCCAAAGGGACTCAGGGCGGTTTACAGACATGAAACAAAATGCAAATCTTCAATGCCTAAAATTAATACAAACACATCAAAATAATACAATATAATGCACATAAACAACAGTAAGCTTACATAAAAGAACTAAGCATCGGGGTGAAATTAATAAAAAACAAGCCAATAAGACATAGTAAACTAAAACATGAGTAAAACTGTCAAGACCCAGAAGCCTCAGTAAAGCCAAACACAGAGTAAAAGGTCCAAACACAGTTTTATTGTTGACAAAAGAGTCTTTGAAACACTTAAATTCAGTGCCTCAAGCTCAGCCAACGGGTTGGTATAAAAAACAAGGTGATATAAGCAACTGAAATATAACCCGGATTATCCTGGCGTTTAATCCGGTTTAACACAAAAAATACAGCAATCCACTTTAAACTCACACAGTTCAAAAAGCACAATAGGAAGTGGCAAAAACAGAGTCCAAAAACGTTCCAAAGTCGAAGCGCGAGGTAGGCAAGTTGACCAAGTCCAAGAGGCAAAAAGCGTTGTCCAAAACGGTCTGGAGTCAAAGCGGTAGAAGTCGTCGTTCATGAAATCACAAGAAGTAAACACAGGTTTCTGTAGTCCAAGGACCCAAGCTCAAGAATTGGCAGGAACAAAGATTAACACCCCAAAAGAGACACTTTGCCTTCTGCAAAGATCCATACAAACAAAACCCACTTTTATCCTAAAGTTCCTCATCAGAAGATGAGGTGCTCCCCACCCTTTCATCATCGCTCTCAGCTGCTCCAATCCCTGCAGCTGAACCCGAGCGCCCATCCCTCCACTTCTGCCAGCGTCTGTCAAGACTTAGATCTTGCCAAGTGCTCCCCGGTTGCCATTCTCCTGTAAACCCCTCGAAGTCATCGCTGGAGGTGGGTTGGTTACAGATATCCCTAATTTCCTGTACATGGGTCCAATCAAGCCCATCCTCCTCCCCCATGTCACTCCCAGTCCCATCACTCCCTTCAAACCCCATGAAGTCCTCGTCCTCTGTAGGAGCGTTAAGTATATCACGGATACGCTTCCTTTGAATCTCCTCGTCGACTCTTGTTCATGAGTAGCCCGCTTGACTCCCCTGCTTTCCTCCCCATCCCCCATTTCACAGTCGGAGAAGCCCTTAAAGGTTTCAGAATCACCCAGGGCCATGATTATCTCTCTAATCCGCTTTCACTGCTGCTCCTCTTCCAACACCTGCGCAGCCCTCTTCTCCCTCCTACCAGTAGTAGCAATATTACCATCACGCTGAACTACAACAAAAACATTACAACACACACCTTAAAAACAATTATAATACAATTACCTTAAAATGACTTTAAAAGGGCTAATATGACTCTCGAGACCAGGGTTCAAATCCCAGTTTAACCATGGCAAACTCTCTCCGAATAATTCTGACCTTAAGAACCATGGCCTTAACATTTCCATTAGCCAGAAATGACTTGAAGGCACACAACAACAATTACTCTAGCCAACATAGCCAGTGGACATCCGGAGAGCCACACAATTCCTATTGATAGTAATGAGGAGTACATTTAAAGAAATGTTGGCTCTTGCATTACGTAGCTTCCTTGGTTATCACCTTTCACATGAACCTTTGCATGCTGAGAAAGTTCCTTGCAATTCAGCTACGGGACCTGCACTAAGCTCTTCCTTGGCAACATTTAATACAGTTGCACTGAACCCATTAAGTGTGAATTGTTCATAGAAATGTTCTGCTATTGCTTTCTCAGCTAGCCATTTTATTTGAAGAGATGCAACAGCTTATCACAATAAAGCTGTTTATTGTAATGACTTGATCTGGGCTGCTGTTCCTGCAAGTCTTGCCAGCTTCCTAACCAATGGACTCTTTGTGTGCCAATAAGCATCAGATAGATAAATTAGAAAACAAAAAAGGGAAAACAAGGGGCTTCTTCTAACTATTGGCTTAGAAACCAAGCCTGAGTCACTGGGACTCCGTTTGAATCTATAGTCTAATAAATATCCATTGTCTGTCAGCTATAGAAACTGGGTGTAGCCGGACAGTAATATGCAACATCAAGGACAGAATCAGCTCCTATAAATATCAAGGACAATGTGTCCATAATGATAAGTGCTCTTAACAATAGGATATATGTATGGTATAGAAAACCATTTTTGTATTAGTCCCTCTTCTGTATGCCTTTCTGTGTCATGCAATCCTGCGCTTGGAAAATGGAAATACCTGCCCTTTGTCCTTTATATATTTCTTTACTGCATTTCTATGCTGCTTTTCTCAGGCGACTCAAGGCGGCTTACACCGGCAGAATTCGATGCCACACTGAACGTAAACAAAATTAAGACAAAATTAAAAACAATTACCACACATTATAAAAACCCTGTAAAAAGCATTAAAACATAAAACACCAGTAACTTCCGATTAGATCATTTTCCAAAGACATTGTCAAGCCGTTCCATGTTCATTCTGTCCTGGGTTCCATATTCATCCATTACACGGCATTTTCAAAGGCATGTTCAAAAAGCCAGGGTTTTTTTTTTGTTTTTTTTTTATCATGTCATCAGCAACCATTGTATTACAATTCTAACAGAGCAAAACAAACACAGAGATTAAAAAGAAAAGGGAAAAAAAGGAAAAAAACACACAGATTTTGCAAATTTGGTGTTTGGTTAAATGTCCTTTGACCAGTATCTGGCCACTTGGAGTGCCTCTGGGGTTGCCGCAAGAAGGTCCTCCATTGTGCATGTGGCAGGGCTCAGGGTGCATTGCAGCAGGTGGTCAGTGGTTTGTTCTTCTCCGCACTCGCATGCCGAGGATTCCACTTTGTAGCCCCATTTCTTAAGATTGGCTCTGCATCTCGTGGTGCCAGAGCGCAGTCTGTTCAGCGCCTTCCAAGTCACCCAGTCCTCTGTGTGCCCAGGGGGGAGTCTCTCACCTGGTATCACCCATGAATTGAGGTGCTGGGTTTGGGCCTGCCACTTTTGGACTCTCGCTTGCTGGGGTGTTCCAGCAAGTGTCTCTGTAGATCTAAGAAAACTATGTCTTGATTTAAGTCGTTGACGTGCTGGCTGATACCCAAACAGGGGATGAGCTGGAGATGTCTCTGCCTTGGTCCTTTCACTATTGGCTGCTACTTCCCGGCGGATGTCAGGTGGTGCAATACCGGCTAAGCAATGTAATTTCTCCAGTGGTGTAGGGCGCAGACACCCTGTGATAATGCGGCATGTCTCATTAAGAGCCACATCTACTGTTTTAGTGTAGTGAGATGTGTTTCACACTGGGCATGCATACTCAGCAGCAGAGTAGCATAGCGCAAGGGCAGATGTCTTCACTGTGTCTGGTTGTGATCCCCAGGTTCACAACAGGAAAAAGCCAGGTTATTTATTCTTTTTGGAATGTCAGTAGGTAGCGGGCCCATCTAATATCCCTAGGGAGGAAGTTCCATAGCCGAAGAGCCACCACTGAGAAGTCCGTGTTTCTCATCCCTGCCAGGCGCGCCTGCGACGAAGGCAGGATCGAGAGCAGGGCCTCCCCAGAAGATCTTAAATTCCTAGCTAGTTCATAGGGAGAGATACATTCGGACAGGTAGGCTGGGCCGGAACCATTTATGGCTTTATAGGCTAAAGCCAGCACTTTGAATTGTGCCCTGTAGCAAACTGGCAGCCAGTGGAGCTGGCGCAATAGAGGAATTGTGTGCTCCCTGAGCACTGCTCCCGTTAGCAACCTGGCTGCCGCCCACTGGACCATTTGAAGCTTCCGAACAGTCTTCAAAGGCAACCCCACATAGAGCACGTTGCAGTAGTCTATATGGACTACCATGGCCAAGTCAGAGTTCCCAAGGTATGGGTGCAGCTGGTGCACAAGTTTTAACTGTGCAAATGCTCCCCTGGTCACCACCGAGACCTGGGGTTGCAGGCTCAACAATGAATCCAGGATCACACCCAAGCTGCGAACCTGTGTCTCAGGGGGAGTGTAACCCCATCCATCACAGGCTGTAACCCTATGCCCTGTTTATCTTTCTTTAGTACTCATTCGTCTTGTGTACTTGTAGAGAATCGCTATCCGTTTCTGTTTGTTTCATTCGTAATGCTCCCTTTTAGTTTCCGAGTGCCTCTCCTGAAAACAGGGACCTTTCAAATGAGCTTTTTTGTTCAGGGTCCAAAAGAACAAAATTTTTTGGATCATTGGCCAACATGGTCGGCCTTCCCAGGTTCCCCTTCCCCTCCGTTTTAGGGCTAGAGGGGTGAAAATTGACGCACATGGAGGACACATCTACCACTCTAAGCCCACCAAGTTTTGTAACATTTGGGTCATACCCTGAACGGCTCAACTTGCAGAACTATTACACTATACCTTATTATACAAATTCTCAATCATAAGGTGACAGAAAACTTCTGTCTCCAACCAAGCCGCAGGAGATGGAGTTGAATTTCTTAGAAGTTTTTGTCCAATTGTTTCACATGCAAAATACATAGTGTATTATAAGCATCACACTCTTACTTTATAAGAGAACATGGTGATTTATGAATAAGTTAGTTCACAGAGCAAATAAATTAGAAGAAAACAGAACATTCTATTCTGAATCCTAGTCTGGTGACTAAAAGTCCCACTCTTCCAGTCCAAGAATATGGCAGCTGGAGTCTGATGCCTCTCGACAGCCTAGTAAAAGATTTCTTTTCCTTTTATGATTAAACTCTCCAAAAAGATGAGATAAGAGTTTCAGGAAAGCACATGTGCGTGTTACTAGATGGATCTGGAATCTGACAAGGAGGATATTGCAGGTGGAGATACTGCAGAACGCTGGGCCAGACATAGATTTTGGGAGTAATACTTTCACTTTATCTCCAGGACATGTTTACAAAGATCAGCAAGCTTTGCTTTATTGCCCACAGTTGGTTGCAGGACTAGCAGGCATGAAATGATGGGACTTAATGGAACTTCTTGAAAACTGAGATGCCTCAAAGTAATTTGAGTCTACTATCCATCACAAGCGTCAAGGAGACATATCTACTTGAAACAGCAACAACAATGGAAAACAAATGCAAAATGTCTTCAGATCCAAAATACTATCTCCTGAGCACACGAGACTTCACTTAGGTGAGGACTCTATCTCAGGACCTTATTTTTAGGGGTGAGGATTCAGTACAGAGTAAAGGGTACAGAATAAAAGCACAATAAAACCACCTTGTAAGATAGTCTTATCAGAGGTGGGAAATTAGAAATAAACATATCACAGAATCTGGCCCAAGACCATCATTTCCTGGTGGTTTAACAGGGTGCAGATCTGTTATGATATCTTTTATGTATTTACATGAGACTGGGCGCCTTACAAGTTTAAGGAACTCAATTATCTGAATTTATTATTAATTATCTGGAAAAGGGAACTTTTTTGTTGAGTTCCAGAGAAGCAGATGACGAAAACAGAAGAACAGCCTGCCTCAGGGAGTATGCTTGTTCCATCAATATTTAACATTTACACAAATTATGAAAGACAGAGTTTCATCTATGCAGACAATTGTGCCATCACCTCTCAAGAAGAACTTTGAAATGGTTGAACAAAAGCTCTCCAAAGCTTTGGGTGTTCTTAAAGCCTATTACAGGGGAAACTAGCTGATTCCTAATCCATCTAAAATGCAGGTATGTGCTTTAGATCTTAAGAACAGACAAGCACCTTGAGCTCTGAGGATTACCTGGGAAGCAATCCCACTGGAGCATTGCAGCACACCCAAATACCTGGAAGTCACTCTAGATTGTGATCTGATTTACAGGAAGCACTGCTTGACTATGAAGCAAAAAGTGGGTGCTAGAAATAATATCATACAAAAGCTGCCTGGCACAACCTGGGGATCACAACCAGACACAGTGAAGACATTTGTCCTTGCACTTTGCTACTCTGCTGCTGAATATGCATGTCCAGTGTGGAATACATCTCACCATATTAAAACAGTGAATGTGGCTCTTAATGAGACATGCTTCTTTATTACAGGATGTCTACTCCCTACACCACTGGAGAAATTACGCTGTTTAGCTGGTATTGCATCACCTGACATCAGTTGGGAAGTAGTAGCCTGTAATGAAAGGACCAAGGCATTGACATCTCCAGCCCATCCTCTGTTCAGATATCAGCCAGCAAGCCAACGTCTTAAATCAAGAAATAGCTTCCTAAGATCTAAGGTCCAGTCCCTAGATAGCCAGATAGCTCTCTGTCCTGCACTTCATCCACTTCCCTGGCCCTATAATACGTTGTTTGCACTATCCCTTGCCTAGTCCTTTTATAGTTGGCCACATTCATTTTGTAATCTTGGCCATTGGTTTGTTGAACCACTACCTATGGAGCTACAATGAAATAGGATTTTAATATTTTAATTTTTTAATTTTTAGTGTGTTTTAATGGGATTTTTGTATTTTATGATACTTTTAGTTGTTATTTTGTTTGTTAAGTTAAATTAGGTTGTGTTATATTGTCAAATGTGTTTATTTTGATATAATTGTCTGTATGGTTTTCTTTCAGGTAATTGAATGTTTGCCTTATATGTTGGAAACCGCCCTGAGTCCCTTTGGGGAAATAGTGCAGTATACAAATAAAGGGTTTTTTAAATTTTATTATAGATACTCGCAGGAACACCTCAGCAAGCAAAAGCCCAAAAGTGGCAGGTTAAAACCTGGAACCTTAATCAGTGGCTGATGCCAGATGAGAAACACCCTCCTGGGTACATAGAAGACTGGGCAACCTGGAAGGCACTGAACAGACCGCGCTCTGGCACCATGAAATGCAGAGACAATCTTAAGAAATGGGGCTACAAAGTGGAGTCCATGACATGCGAATGTGGAGAAGAGCAAACCACACACCATTTACTATAATGCAGCCTGAGCCCTGCCATATGCACAGTGGAAGACCTTCTTACAGTGACACCAGAGGCACTCCAAGTGGCCAGCTACTGGTCAAAGAAAATTTAGAATAATAGCAAGTTTTTAACTTTGTGATTTTTCTACACATTATAATTCTATTCTCAATTTGCTTCTGACGCAATAAATATATAAATCTCATTGAGGTTAAGGTTATTATCTTTTGTTCTGATTGGTTTAATCACTGTATAATAATAATATAAATAATAATAGCAATAATAATATCTCTACTTTAGCATATTGGAAAGTTGTGATAGTCTCCCCCATGCCCCTAAAAACAAATGGCTATAAATATGTTTGAACAGCTCCTTGAAGGAGCTGGGGGTGGTGACGGCCGACAGGGAGCTCTGGCGTGGGCTGGTCCATGAGGTCACGAAGAGTCGGAGACGACTGAACGAATCAACAAATGTTTGAACAGAGATGTGATTGGATAGAGAGTAGAAGAGTGTAGCAAATAAGAAAGAAAGAAATCTCCTTCCCTTGGCTTGATACCAAAGCCTCCTTGTCCCTAGGCACATATAAAATAACCTACCATAAAATGTGTGACCCTTTAAAGCAAATTCCCAACTAACTAAGCATTTCCTTCATTTTTTTCAAATAGCCATATGTGTAGATTTTTTAATGTATAGATTTTTTCCCCTGAAAAATAAAAATAAAGATTTGTTTGTGCATAGTGCATTTTTGAGAACTCAGCTGCAAACTTGTAAATGTGTGGATTTGGGCATTAGACTGTATTCCAGGGTGTAAGCTCAAGAAGTGTGATTTTGGCCAGTTTGCTCAGAAATGAGAACTAAACAAATTTCTCAGCATGGAGCCTGGGCTGAGTTGCATGAAAACAAAAGGAAGGGAAGAAAGAGAAATCCTTTCTGAACTCTCACACTGTTGATGTCAAGGATAATACTGGGTCCATCCAGACAGTACCTTTATCCCAGGAGCTCCCGCACAATGCCGTTCACAATGCTGTTCTCAGTAAACCCGGAAGTAATTGCCACAAAAGGCAAAAAAACGCAAGATATCCAGTTGCAGGAATATCACGGTTTTCAGCTGAATATCTGGATATTTGAATGTCTGTATGTCCCTTCAATGGAACCTTCAAGGTTTGAATCCAGGGGGTGGCTTGAGCTTCCACTGTCAGTCCCAGCTTCTGCCAACCTAGCAGTTCGAAAACATGCAAATGTGAGTAGATAAATAGGTACCGCTCCAGCGGGAAGGTAATGGTGCTCCGTGTAGTCATGCTGGCCAAATGACCTTGGAGGTGTCTACAGACAATGCTGGCTCTTTGGCTTAGAAATGGAGATGTGCACAACACCCAGAGTCAGACACGATGGACTTAATGTCAAGGGAAAACCTTTACCTTTATCTTTAGTCCCTTGAATTGGATATCATGTGATTTTTTTTATCTTGGTTTGTTTCTGGATTTTTGATGCTTGTTCCTGATTGGTCAGTTCCTAAAAAGAAGGTGACACTTGAGTAGAAGGCAAAAACTTTGTTGTGGGAAGAGGAACTTTGTCCTTCACCTGTTTAATAAAGTTTGTGGCAGAAAAATGAAGTTCCTGGGCTGCAACAAGTACTTTCACAATACGTAGTACACCATGAAACAGGAACAGACATTTTCAAACCAGGAACAGAATGCCATCATTGCTATAATTACTCAGACCTTGTTGTGTGGTCATCTATGCAGACAGGTCTCATGGTGTACTTGTGCCAGGGACACAACAGGATGATGTTGCTGGGTTATACATGTTGGTTTCTCATTGGGTGTATGCTGATAAAAACTTCGTTTTTGTGACTCGATGAGATATTCATTGAAAAGCTAGAGCAATATGTGATGCAAGGATGTCCCTCCTGGAAAAACAAAGTTTTTGCAATTTAATAAACCTTTTCCATGTTTTTATTATTGAAACAATTTGAAAATGTCATTTATAACTCAGGAACAAAAATCATGCTACATAGTGTAATCCCACTGATGGGACCAGGTATGGGAGGGGCAGCCCTGCAGGCTGGATTCAAACACACTGAGGTCTGAATCCCGAGATGCTGGCATTTGACAGAGACCAGCAAATGATCTGCATCCAAGACTCTCTTGTATGTGAGGTGTTATGGGCGAGTGAGCAATCAATCACTTTTGAGTGTGACAGGGCTCCGAGGAGCAACTCCCAGAGGATTAAATACAAGAATATCATTTTGTAAGGATAGGTTTTGTGCATTGTTCCATCCAAAAGATCACTCTGACCACATCCATCATGACAGCGACTTTGTAAAATGGTGGCTGTGTGCCAAAGGAGGAAAGCGCTCACTTCAGCAAGGAAGGAACAAGAGTAAGAATCCTTCACAGGATGCGTTGCTGTGAGTTTTTTGGGTTGTATGGCCATGTTCCAGTTCATGTTCTCTCCTGACATTTCGCCTGAATCTGGTTTGCATCCTCAGAGGTCTGTTGGAAATGAGGCAAGTGGAGTGTATAGCTACCTCTGGAATAATGTCCAGGGTGGGAGAAAGAACCCTTGTCTGTTAGAAGCAAGTGTGAATGTTGCAATTAGCCAGCTTGAGTAGCATTGAGTAGACTTGCAGCTGCAAAGTCAATCAGTGATGGTATTTGCATAGAGGTAGACTAGCTGTTGAGCCTGGAGGCATCCTTGTTTGGAAGGTGTTAACTGGCATTTGATTGGGTTGCTGTGAGTTTTCCGGGCTGTCTGACCATGTTCCAGAAGCATTCTCTTCTAACGTTTCGACCACATCTATGGCAGGCATCCTCAGAGGTTGTGAGGTCTGTTGGAAACTAGGCAAGTGGGGTTTATATACCTGTGGAATAATGTCCAGGGTGGGAGAAAGAACTCTTGTCTGTTGGAGGCAAGTGTGAATGTTGCAATTGCTACCTTGATTAGCATTTAATAGCTTTGCAGCTTCAAAGCCTGGCTGCTTCCTGCCTGGAGGAATCCTTTGTTGGGAGGTGTTACCTGGTACTTGATGTTTCCTGTCTGGAATTCCCGTTTTCTGAGTGTTCCTCTTTACTTACTGTCCCGATGGTTTTTTTAAAAAAATACTGATAGCCAGATGGAAAGGACATAAAGAAGGTTAAAAAGGAAAGGACAGAAGGAAGGTTTTAGAAAGTTGTGTCATATAAACACACAGGCTTGAAGCTTCTTTCCACTCAGATCATATAGCCAGTGTAGATCAGCCCTTAGATGCCTCTCCAATTCTGCACGCCTCCAAAAAAGAGCACTTTCATGTCTGAAAGAAGAGAGTTTCATATCTGGCTGTTTCTATCAGCTAAATTTAGTGGAACAATAAACAACAGAACCCTTGCAAATCATTGTACTCAGTTCAGCTTAAAAAAAAAAAAAGCTTCACAAGACTCTCTCAGAAACCAAAATATGGCAGTCAGAATTCTTCCTCATGCATGAAATTATTTTATTTTGACATTGTCACCAAGAAGGATGTGACATGTAACATTTTGTGGGAGAAATATTGAAGTTTAGATTATGAGAAGAGGTAGTATTATTCTCTTTTGAACAAAATGATTTCTCCAGAGTCCAGAAACTTTCTTCTTTATTTCCTCACCAATTAGATAACCCATGCTCCGATTTTGGGAAAACAGGGAGGGAAATGCCATGTTTTGTCCAGGTGATTTCCATCATCACTGAGCCATGGCATTAATGCAGTCTTACCTCTCCAGCCATCAAAATGGGGGTGGACTTCTTGGACCAAGTATCATGCCTGGAATAAAGTACTTAAACTTTCCAAAGACCTTCTGGAAAATTTGGAACAAGTTATGGGCAAGCTTATGGCATTATTTTACTAACAAGGTTTCAAAAATCTGGGTGGGGAAAATGGCCCCAATGAGAAACATATGTTCACAATTCCGTGCAAACATTGAATGAATTAATATTTGGTCCTAGTAGCTGAACAAGTCTGGGATGCATCCACACAGTTAAATGAATGCAGTTTGACACCACTTTTAACTACCATGGCACAGTGCTATAATATAATAATAATAATAATAATAATAATAATAATATACTTTATTTATATTCCTCTCTATCTCCCCAATGGAACGCAGAGCAGATTACAGAATATGTGTATGGCAAACACTGCCCTCACTGTGGGAGAAGATGCAGGTCAAGAATAGGGCTCCACAGCCACCTACGAACCCACCCCCAGGACACCGAACTTGGAGGACCATCATCCTCGGACTACAAGGGATCGCCTAAGTAAGTAACTAATGGCAAACATGCAATGCTGTTATACAATTAATAACTAAGACAGTACATAGACGGAGGCAAGGCTTCCCTCTTTTTCATCTTTGGCATCTAGAGGCTGTGCTCAACTCAGGCCATGGGGAGGTGCTGTTACATTTTTACATGCAGAGTAAGGCCTTCGACAAGGTCCCTCATGACCTTCTGGCAAGGAAACTAGTCCAATGTGGGCTAGGCAAAACTACGGTGAGGTGGATCTGTAATTGATTAAGTGGACGAACACAGAGAGTGCTCACTAATGCTTCCTCTTCATCTTGGAAAGAAGTGACAAGTGGAGTGCCGCAGGGTTCCGTCCTGGGCCCGGTCCTGTTCAACA
Organism: Anolis sagrei; assembly: GCF_037176765.1. NCBI lineage: Eukaryota > Metazoa > Chordata > Lepidosauria > Squamata > Anolidae > Anolis > Anolis sagrei. The sequence continues at coordinate 25,040,625 of NC_090034.1, read as the reverse complement.
TCTTTATTAATGACTTAGATGAAGGGCTAGAAGGCATGATCATCAAGTTTGCAGACGACACCAAATTGGGAGGGATAGCCAATAGTCCAGAGGACAGGAGCAGAATTCAAAACGATCTTGACAGATTAGAGAGATGGGCCAAAACTAACAAAATGAAGTTCAACAGTGACAAATGTAAGATACTCCACTTTGGCAGAAAAAATGAAATGCAAAGATACAGAATGGGTGACGCCTGGCTCGAGAGCAGTACGTGTGAAAAAGATCTTGGAGTCCTCGTGGACAACAAGTTAAACATGAGCCAACAATGTGATGTGGCGGCAAAAAAAGCCAATGGGATTTTGGCCTGCATCAATAGGAGCATAGTGTCTAGATCTAAGGAAGTAATGCTACCCCTCTATTCTGCTTTGGTTAGACCACATCTGGAATATTGTGTCCAATTCTGGGCACCACAATTCAAGAGAGATATTGACAAGCTGGAATGTGTCCAGAGGAGGGCGACTAAAATGATCAAGGGTCTGGAGAACAAGCCCTATGAGGAGCGGCTTAGGGAACTGGGCATGTTTAGCCTGAAGAAGAGAAGGCTGAGAGGAGATATGATAGCCATGTATAAATATGTGAGAGGAAGCCACAGGGAGGAGGGAGCAAGCTTGTTTTCTGCTTCCTTCCATTTGTAAGGGGTGATTTGAATGCAATATTCCTGCTTCTTGGCAGGGGGTTGGACTGGATGGCCCAAGAGGTCTCTTCCAACTCTTTGATTCTATGATTCTATGATTCTATGTTGCCTGTAGACCCTCCTGGTTGAATTGTCTTCATGGGCGCCTTTTACCTCCCCACCAAACAATGAACTATTGATCTCCTCACATTCCTGTTTTCAGACTGCTAGGTAAGCAGAAGCTAGAGCTGATGGTGGGAGCTTACCCCAACCCATGACTTGAACTGCCAACCTTCTGGCCAGCAAGATTTTCTGCAGCTGGTGGTTTAACCCACTGTGCTAACTGTGGCCCCAAGGTCTTTAGTCTTTTCTGATAAAGTGCTGGTGCCTCACCAAACTACAAATCCCAGGATTCCATAACATTGAGCCACAGCAGCTAGTGGTATCCAATGCACCCAAGGTGAAGGGACAAATGGCCTTCCAGACAATACTGAACAATTCCCATCAGTTGAGGACTTGTCTATACCAGCTGAATAATCCTGCTGCAATTTAGAGTAGTCTGCACTGAAACAACCAAAGGATGAACTCAGGTAATAGCAAAGATTACAGTATTTGGTGTATTCTATTGAGGGGAAAGTAGCTAAATAAGGTATATCTAGAAATGCCTCCGGATCACTGTATGACTTCAGCTGTGAAGCATACAGCTAACATGTCTCTTCACTCCACTGTAATTCTACGCTTTACGACTGAGTCCACATTTCAGATTGTGTTAGATACATCTCTGCCCACCAATAAACACACTGTCGATATCATGGCAACTTTGATATCATAACATGTTATTACTTTTTTTTACTTTGCGATGCCCTAAAACTTAACATGCTAGAGTGTTCAAAATGTGAAGGATCATTTATCACTGTCATCCAATTTATAATGCCAAATTTCAAATTGAAATTCCATATGGGAAACTTGCTGGAAGCATAAGTGTGTGTGTATGGGGGGGAAGGGGGGGGAGATGGCACCTGATCTGAAAGTTGTAGTCTCTGCCTAAAAAAAAAAAAAAAAAAGAATGGTTTTGGTTGGCATTCAATTTTGAATGCCCAGTTTTATGCTGAAACATCATAATTCCAAAGACAGGTTTCCTAGAAGCAGCAGAAGGACATCTGTTGTAATTATTTGGAAAAACATGGTAAGGGCTTCAAAATCTGACAGTATTTATAGTTATTGCTCACATTCCAAGAAGAGAAGAGGTAGGGAATCCTAGAAACCAAAATGGGAGCCTGCTGTAACTCATTGGGAAATTATGGTTGATATCTCACATTTTGCTAGACTGTTTTTGTTGTCACCGTAGTTTCAGTGAACAGTTTCATGACTGTTACAACTTGGGTGACAACCAAAAGCAAGAGAATGACTCTCAGTGTAAAGAAGGTCTTCCCAATATCACGAAATACTGGGAGCTATTCAGCAACTGAACAGCTCCCAGTAACCCTTGGTCAATTCGCTTGGAGAAACTGTATTTAGACTAGGACCGCAGATACAAAGGGTATCTGCCTGGCGAACGTTTGCACTAAAGCCAGGAAGAAAATATTGTATCAGGCCTTAAATAAAAAGATAAAAAATGGAAAACAGAATTTTTAAAATTATTTTTATTGAGAATAGAAATTGCTCCAAAAGATGGGGAGCAAAATAAATAAAAAGAGATTAGGTAATATAGATTGAAAAATATCTTGTTTACATAAAAAGTCTGAGAACAATGTACTAGACACAAAAGGGTGGAATTTTTTAGGAATTCCAGAAATTTTCCCCATTCCGTTCTATGTGTTTTTATGTTACTAGGTGTCATTTTTGTTTGTGAGTATGTCCAGGTTCATAATGTCCATTACTTTCAATATCCACTGTTCTAAGGTGGGTGTTTCGTGAGATGTCCATAATTTGGCCAGAGTGATTCTTCCCGCTGTTATCAGGTAAAAGAATATCTTGTTTGTGTTCTTATCCATTTTGAAATTCGTAATGCCTAAAAGAAAGTATTCTGGTTTGAACTCAAATTTTATCTGTAAGATTAATTCTATCCTCTTGTAATCTGGTGCCAAAAGTTTTTAACATTTCCACCACATATGAATAAAGTTGCCTGTGTGTTTCCCACACTTCCAGAATTTCTTCTTTGTTCTTCCTTTATTAATCTTGGATAATTATTCTGGTGTTAGGTACCTGACGCTTTTGTGGGAGGGTTATGTCTGCCGGTCCGTATGCCGATCTGGATTCAAAGTTGGGCTGAAGGAGTTCTGTGGAGAATGGAAAGGAAATTATTTATTTCATTTGGGTGTCCTTGGAGAACTATAAATCATTGGGGTGGTGCTGTGTTCAACAACATCTGGAGCAGGCTCCCCAAATGAAGTTGACACCCTGCAATACTTGAACCACAGGCCATGCCCCTTTGTTTCTGAAGAGGTTTTGCTTGGTCCACAATAGCAGGCATGTTCTTTCCTGCCACCATGACCTTGGTGGATTCTCCTGCATCCCGAAAGTATTAGCAGATTATGCCAATAACACCAGACCAAAGAATAGGACCCATCCACCGCACTGAATATACAAGAGCAGGCTTCCTTCTTTGCTTGAACATGTAGCAAGATTGGTGCTGATCAAACATGCAAACACCACAAGCCATATCAGATTATTTCTTCCATTTCGGTTTAAGAGTCAAGCAATAGAGGATTAGAAAGGTTTAAAAGTCAATACTTTATCAGTGATTTTTTAAAAAATCAATGACAAAAATTGCAGGGATTTCTCTCTCTCTCTCTCTCTCTCTCTCCCTCCCTCCCTCCTTCTCTCTCTCTCTCTCTCTCTCCCTCATTTGAAACCCAAACTACTTCAGGTAAATCTCAAAAGCAAATGCTATTTAAGATCCGAGGTGACCTCTGAGGAGATAACCAAGCATGAATGATTTCAAGTATTTTGCTAAGAGCCCTTAAGGGAGATTGGCCTATCTTGCAACTTTTCTTCCACATTAAGTACTTTTAGAGTTTTACAAGGGCATCTCTCTCTCTTTCCCTCCCTCCCTCCTTCTCATTCAGAAGGACACATCAAGCAGTTTGGGAACAGGAGAAAAGGCAAAAATGGCTTGGACGCAGAAATCTGGGAGGTTTTTAAATGAGGGCCAAATAGATGTGACATTAAATATGTGATTGCATTTAGCAAGTCTCATTATTTTGCTTGAAATACCCATGTCAGCATAAGGATGAGAACAGGGATTACAAATCTGTCATTTTTGGTTGAGAGTTTTCTTTAAAAGGGTGAGTGGGAGATGTGTGACCAAACAAACCTCTTTGATTTCTCAGGGCGACTTGCTGTAACTAGTCTTACCGTTAGAGAGGCTCAGGCGGCAGACACTGGAGGTCAGCAGCATCTCCATCCTGAAATAGACCGCTATAGGTGCCACATGGCATCCCGATCTCCAAAGCAGGGAAGCAGAATACGTGGCTCTCCAGATGTTGGATCACAACTGCCACCATCACTTAACACTAGCTGTGCCATCTAGGTCTAATGGAAGTTGTTGTCTAACATCAGAAATATCACATGTCTCACATCTCTGTCCTAAAATATCCTGCCTCTCTCGGGACTTCATCCCACAGAGGTGGGGAAGGGATTGGAGGAAATCCTCTTCTTAGTGGTGTTTTGTGTCACTTCATCTCCAAAGGATCCAGAGAATGAACTTACCCCCATCACATGTGTTTCACTTTTCGCCGTTTCTACAGAAATCATCAGTATGCTTTACCATCACATGGGAAAGTGCAAATTACTCCCAGTTTCTGACCCCTCATGTTTTTTTTAAAGAGAATTTCTCAATTTGTATGCAACAAAGTAGCCTTACTTTGGCATTGAAAACAATTATTAATTAAAATAAAATTAATATAATTGTTTACCGTGTTGTCTTCTGTCCTTGTAGTAATGATGATAACTATGTCTTTGGGATGCATTTAAGGACTACCCGCAGGAAAAGAGAAAAACACGGGAAAAGAAAACAATTCCCATCACACCAAAATTGCGCCATTGTAAAGCATCTCTATGTGCAGGGAATAATAATAATAATAATAATAATAATAATAATAATAATAATACACTTTATTTATATTCTGCCCTTCTCCCCTAGCGGACTCAGAGCAGATTATGGCATTTGCATACATAGGCAAACATTCAGTGCCTTTACAATCATATACAGTGAGACACACAGACACAACAAAGGCAGAGGCTTCTCCTTTCATTTCCAGCTTCTGGAGGCAGTGCTTATCTCTGGCTTTGTGGAGGTGCTTTTTCCATTTTCTAGACTAGAAGGCTGCGTTGTCACCTCCTGGTTGTGTGGACGGCAAGATAGCTTGGAACATCACTTCACCTTCCCTAACTGAAGCAGTACCTATTTATCTACTCACATTTGCATGTTTTTGAACTGCTAGGTTGTCAGGAGCTGGAGCTGACAGATGGGAGCTCACCCCATCTTGTGGATTCAAATTGCCAATCTTCAGGTCAGCAATTCAGTGTCATAAGGGTTTAACCCATTGTGCCACAGTGACTCCTACAGCTGATTCCCAAGGATCTTTAAAATCCTACATTTCTACACACTTAAGAAACAGGCTCTAACAGGGAACCCACAGAACAATCTTCCATCATCTGATGGGCTCCATGTTTTGAGTATATAGAAATGCTTGGAGAAGCACCATGGGATGAAGTCCTCAGATGAGATGAATGGCTTGATTCAGTTCCCAGTGTTGAAATAAGACGCATTTGCCAGGCCACCCAGCTTCTGTATTTGGAATGGAAAGAGTGTGACCTTAGAGCAGTGGTGTCAAACTTGTGACCTTCCAGATGTTTGGTCCTCCAGCTTCCAGAATTCCTGGTCATCTGACAAGATGGCAAGGGCTTCTGGGAGTTGGAGCCTGAAATATATGGGGAGGGGGGACACAAGTTTGACACTTCTGCCTTAGAGGCAGTGACACAAGATTCAATAAAATTGGTTATAATGACACATGAGGCAAATAAATGTGAACCCTCCTGAACCAGAGCAAAAGCTGATACAGTTCTACAGTTTGCCGCCCACAGTCTTTATGCAGATGCCCAGTGAGGACATGAAAGCGATAGGGAGAGCTCATTAGCAAGTATTCCAAAATACACTGTTTTCAGGAGCTGGGGTTTCTGTTCAACTGTCCTTCCTTCCTGACAAGGACATAACAGCCCCAATGCACCTGACAAAAGGTCTGTTTAATACAGCAGTTGGAGGGTGGGCAGATGACAGATACAAGCCCATGAGAGACATAAAGGCAATAGTCCTCTCCCGCTGTTTCCCTCTAGCAGATGGTGTTCAGCCGCATAATCTCTGTTACCATTGGAGGTTACACAGAGCAACAAATATGTTACTGTCAAATGCTTACACCTGGGACTGGTCATTTTAGGCAACAAGTGAAGGGAAGATTTCACCTTGCTGATGTTTTGGATGATGGCACACATCCCTTAGAGACTGGCTCTGTTGGCTGAGTATTCAAGAAGCTGAAGTTCAAACCTTCTGTAAGGCCAACACACACATCCATTATGCTATAGAGCAGGGGTCCTCAAACTAAGGCCCGCGGGCCACATGCGGCCCGCCAAGGGCATTTATCTGCCCCCCGCGGCCTGACCTGGGAGCCGTGAGCTGCTGAGGAATAGGGCAGACAAGCACGGCGGCGGCTGCAGGGCGCAGAGGGCGCGGAGCCTCGGCGGAGGAGGAAGAGGCAGAGGCGGCGGAGGAGGAGGAGGCTGGCCCCCTCTTGCTTCGGCCCGCCAACGGTCAGGAGGACGGCGGCTGCTGCTACTGCTCACGAAACGGCTCGAAGAAGAAGGTGGAGACGATGACGGCAAGGCGGCTGCTGCTGCTGCTTCTCCTCCTTCTTCTTCAGGCGAATTCAAAGCACATATTGTGGGATTTTCCACTTTATATTCTGAGTTATATGGCTGTGTGGAATGTCCCTGGGATATCTGAGTCCATACTGGCATATAATCCAATTCAAAGCACATATTGTGGGATTTTCTGCTTTATATTCTGAGTTATATGGCTGTGTGGAATGGCCCTGGGATATCTGAGTCCACACTGCCATATAATCCAATTCAAAGCACATGTTGTGGGATTTTCTGCTTTATATGTTATATACCGACTATTTTAGCTGTGATAATTGTTTTTAACTGCTGTTTTGTACATATGTGTATTTTGTGTAGGCATCGAATTGTGCCTTTTTGTAAGCCACCCTGAGTCCCCCCTCGGGGGTTGAGAAGGGCGGGGTAGAAGTACTCGAAATAAATAAATAAATAAATAAATAAATATATTCTGAGTTATATGGCTGTGTGGAATGGCCCTGGGTTATCTGAGTCGACACTGCCATATAATCCAATTCAAAGCACGTTTTGTGGGATTTTCTGTTTTATATTCTGAGTTATATGGCTGTATGGAATGGCCCTGGGATATCTGAGTCCACACTGCCATATAATCCAATGCAAAGCACATATTGTGTGATTTTCTGCTTTATATTCTGAGTTATATGGGTCTGTGTAAAGGCCCTGGGTTATCTGAGTCCACGCTGCTGATAGTTCGGCTGATAGGCTGATCAGTAAAAATATTCATGGATTTCCTGCTGTTATATTAAGACTCTAACCCATGCTGTGACATGCTTGAAATCAAAATTTCATTTATTTGTAATTAGAAATAAATATTTCACAATGTATAATTACATATTGTTTTTGTGATTAATCACTATGCTTTAGGTTCAGATTGTAACAATAAAAATACATCCTGCATATCAGATATTTACATTGCGATTCATAACAGTAGCAAAATAAGACATGTGCAGTGTGCATAAGAATTTGGTCATCGTTTTTTTAAAGAAACTATAGTCTGGCCCTCCAACGGTCTGAGGGACAGTAATCTGCCCCCCTGTTTAAAAAGTTTGAGGACCCCTGCTATAGAACCTGTCTCAAACTCAAGACCCATGGGCCGGATCTGGCCCACCATGTCATTTTATATGTCCCTCCAGATGCTGAGTCACAACTCCTGCATTCCTCATCATTAGACATCATGACTAGCACTGATGGGGGTTGGGATACAGGAACATCTGGAAGGCTTCAGTTTGTTCTGCTTAGTCAGGAGAGCAAGGTCCGAATTTAGATAACAGGCTTGAGCAGATGATGTTTGACTTCAAAATGCCCTTTAACCTTTCCCCAACCTCAGAGCTACAAGTGCAATTCACATTATCCCCAATCTACATGGCGAATAGTCAAAAGTGGTGTGAGTTGTCATTCAGTAACATCTAGAAGTCCAATTCTTACCTTATACTTGCTGCTTCTCCTCTAGAGTACGAGGTGCTCAGCTGCAGGCACATTCCGGACCTGCCTGCACACCCAGCCACACTCTTCCCCTCTGCTTTTGTTCACTTCCCATTGATAGCATTAAACCCCAGGCTGCCATCATTGTTTTCCTGTCTCACAGCCAGAAAGGATCTGGATATTCTCGGTGGTGGCCCCCCGGCTGTGGAACTCCCTCCCTGCTGACATCAGACAGGCGCCCTCCCTCATGGCCTTTCGTAAGGGCCTGAAGACGTGGCTCTTCGAGCAGGCATTCAACTGAGTGCTATGTTACTGGAAATGACAACCGGAATGAATTACGACTACGAGATTGATTATGATTCCACGATATGACGGAGCGGATTATTTTAGTGTAATTTAGATGTTGTGTATTAGTGATGTTAGTTTGCTGTCCTGATTTCTCTGTAAAGTGTCTTTTATGTACTGTACACCGCCACGAGTCGCCCTAGGGCTGAGAGCGGCGGTTAATAAATGCAAGAAATAAATAAATAAATAAATAAAATATTTTTACACATGTTGATTCACAACACTCATGAACACAATAGATCGGCCCTGTTTGAGCTTTTTGTCTCAGGCCATATGGCATTTCCTTTGTTTAAAGACTCCTTTCCCAGATTCCTTTGTGCTCTCTCATCCCACCTCCCTCTCTCCTAATTTGCTGTTGCCACCAAGTGGCAGAGGTCTCCCCATTGGATCCTATGGACCACTGGAGCTTCCTGATTGGTCCAGAGGCACCGGGGGCAGGAGGGCCGCCTCCCAGCTGTTCGCCCATTGCCCAATCATGGCAGGGAACAACAGGGAAGGCGGGACGGGGTGTTTGAACTCTGCAACTTTGAATTTGCTATAAATATGACTGTATTGGTGTACTCCCCTCATGCTTAGCTTTGGCGAATGATTGCAGCTCTGCATCCGTTTCAGCTGAATCGCATTAAACCTCGATGGCTTTTCTTCAACTGGTGAGACTTTTCATTGGGAAATCAGGGAAAAATATGGGATGCTTCTCAGTGATCTGTCTCGCCAGGGAAAAAGAACTCTTTGATGAGTCTAATTGGTCTCTGCCTCCTGGCAAAGACCCCTAAATTTTATCTCTATATCAATGTCAGATGTTTGGAAGAGCAGATTTACCATACCGCTCAGGCATACTTCATTTCAAAAAATTTCCCACCTCCATCACACACTAACACATAGTTATACACATAGTTATCCATTTTATTCAGGAGTTCTCAGTTGATTTGCCATCACATTGTAGAGTGCTGTTCCCACCCACTCTCCCTCCCCCTGTTTTCTTTGTGAAAAGAAGCATCTCCTCTCCTGGATTATGATTTGTGTTTCTGGGTTATCAATGTCATTTCTTAATTGGTTCTATCATAAATATAGGAAAAGTACATTAAACCATAAAAACTTTGTCTTTGCAGGAGGGACATCCTGCTATAGCACATTTTGCTCTAGTTTCTCAGTGATCTTCCTCCTCCTCCTCCTTCTCTCTCTCGCCTTCCCCATGTTGGAAGATGGAAGGAAGGAGGAGAAAAAGCAGAAGAGGAGGAAGTAACATGTGGCACACACAACACAGAGAAGGAAGGAAGGAAGGAAGGAGTGGAGAGGAGGAGGAGGTAACACATGGCACACACAACACACAGGAAGGAAGGAAGGAAGGAAGGAAGGAAGGAAGGAAGGAAGGCAGGCAGGCAGGCAGGCAGGCAGGCAGGCAGGCAGGCAGGCAGGCAGGCAGGCAGGCCCCCAGAAAGTGCATGAGATAGAAAGGAACACAACATACTGCTGATCTTCCCTCATCCATGAGCAAAAGGAAATGGTGGAACTTTTTCTCAATGGGGCATTTTGGCTCCTCCAACAAATTGCGTAACAATTTTACGTAATCATTTTAAAGCTGAAAATGACAAATACCACCATATGGCAGAATTGGCCGTTTTGCCTATCTCTAATTTGCAAAATGGTCACTTGCCAACCAGCTTAGAAAGTGTCTGAAAAGATAACCCTTTGCAATCCTTTTTAAACACCAAGATATCCCTACCCTACACTTGAAGCCTACGTCATGTAATGAATACAGTAGGTTTCAGTTTCTTAAGTGGGTGGCTCAGTAGTATTTAATAAATGTGATGAAGTAATAAGTAGCTTGAACAGCATCTCTCGGGCTTCTTGGAGCTGCAGTGCCAACAGGAACAGTTCCTTTCAGAAGTGGGGATGCTTTGCAACATTATACTGTACTTCCCACTGGTATACTTTTGTTTATTACTTGCCACTGACACTGGGTTGCCCCACACTATCTTTCATAGGAATTTAGATGCCTTGTCTAACCTTGCCATTTTCCCTGCAACCCTCACAAGACTGGGATAAAATACAGGAGACTGGGAAGGTGAGTGTTGGGAACCGAAATGAGAGGGTTAGGGGGAGAAGAGCCTCAAAAAGCAATGATTGTGCTTTTTCTGCATGGCAGAAGGGGGTTGGACTAGGTAACCCATGTGGTCCCTTCCAATTCTTTGGTTCTGTGGTTCTAAGATTCTATGCAGAGGTGGCTATAAGTCCTTTTCAGCAGCTTGGTCTTTCTTCTTCTACTCTTTGGGTGAGGCATGCATGTGCACATATGGTCCAAAGCAAGTGTCCATAATGAGGAAAGCTTGATGAATCTTGCTGTTTCAATACATGGAAACTACAATACTGTACTGCCCTTCTTCGTATGTTAAATGTGGTTAGGGTGGGGCTATGATATTGGCGTTTGTTCCACTTTCACGGGGGTTTAGTCCTCATGGATGCAGAGGGCCAACTGCACAGAAATTGTGAACTTGCTTGGGATTTAATCTAGAGCAGGGCTTCTCAAACTTTTTCACCTGCAATCCCTTTCGGCCAGATATATTTTTATGTAACCCTGGGTATATAGGTATATAAGATAGGTATTTACTGACAACAAACTGTTGCAACTTGGGTAACAACCAAAAACAAGAGAAGAAGTACTTTCAGTGTAAAGTAAGTATTCCCAATATCATGAGAGAAATCTATGAATTGAGCTTATGTTAGGGATAGGGTTCAGCAACTGAACAGCTCCCAGTGACACTTGGATAATTAGCTTGGAGAAACTCTATTTGGAGAAGGATCGCAGATACAGAGGGTCCCTGTTCGGGGAGCGTTGGCACTAAAGTCCGAAACACATATAGTACCAGAGCATATCTATGGACCTTTAATAAGGTCTGATACTGAAGCCTTTTCTGCGTCCACTGTAAACACTACACATTGTTGCTAACAGATTTGTGTAAATGTTTATGTGGCATTCAGAATGCTTTTTACTGTGGCCAGTTTTTTCAGGACCCCAATGAAGAACTAAGGGGACTCAATTTGTGGTCAGGACCTACAGTTGGGACCCTGCTCTAGAGCAATGGTCCCAACGCTAATGCTGTTTTCTTTCATTCTTGGGTCACCTTTCCACTGACTATGCAGATTGAGGAGTCTGGAAACTGAAATCTAATAACACCAGAAATCCCACTGTTGGGTATCATTTTTCCCTAACCATCCTCCAATGTTGTTGAATCAGGTTTACTGTCATCACCAGCCAGCATGATTGATTGTTAAGGATGTTAAGAATTGTCATTCTTTAATATTTAGGGACTCAAATTTGGGAAAACCTTTGATCTAGACAAAATGAAGCATACCTAAGACTAAATACAGTTGAGCATACTTGACTGGTTAAGTACATAATTATGGACCTCATCACATCTCTCCTGCAGTGATGCAATGAGTTAAACCATTTTGCTGCTGAACTTGCTGTCCAGAAGTTTTGAAGTTTGAAACTGCAAGATGGGGTGAGCTCCCACTGTTAGCAACAGCTCCTGCCAACCTATCAGTTTAAAAACATGCAAATGTGAGAAGATCAATAGTACTGCCTCAGCAGGAAGGTAAATGGCACTCTATGCAGTCATGCCAACCCCATGACCTAGGAGGTGTCTACGAACAACACAGGTTCTTCAGCTTGGAAATGGAGATAAGCATCTCCCCAGAGCAGGAGATGAAAGAGGAAGCCTTTGCCTTTGTCTATGTATTTGTGTTTCATTGTTTCAAGGCACTGAATGTTTGTCCGTGTCTGTATATATGCTGGAATCCGCCCTGTGTCCCCTTGGAGAGATGGAATACAAATAAAGGATTGTTGTTGTTAGATCTCCAAGTAAAAGCAAGAAGACGTTAAAAAATAATTAAAGATCCACTTGTTCTTGGTACAGAGCAAGGGTAATGAATGCATGGCCCTTCAGATGTTGGACTGAAGCTCTCCCCAACTGTAGCCAGAACAGTGAGAGATGGTGGCAACGGCAGTCAAGGGACATCTGGAGTGCCACATGTTCCTCTATCCCAAGACAGAAGAATCAATAATAAAACAGAACTTTTGAACTCATGTGTTTCCTTCACCATGGAGAAACCAAACCACAACCAATCCAAAAAATCTGGAATTAGGTGTAAAGGCTTTCAGAGAAGAACATGTTGTTTCCAAGCTTATTTGAATGCTGGCATCTCTCCACCCACCCTCACCCCCATCATTTGGAAAGTTAAGCACCAGATGATGTGAGTCAATAACAAAATGTAATTATACAGGGTGGGGCAAAGGAAATGAATTGGTACACAAGTGAGTTTTAAAATAAAATAAAATATAGAAACTGGGTTGTAGGTTTTCGAGCTATATGGCCATGTTCTAGAAGCATTCTCTCCTGACATTTTGCCTGCGTCCTCAGAGTTTGTAAGGTCTGTTGAAAACTAGGAGAATTGTATTTATATATCAGTGGAATAACCTCCAGGGTGGGAGAAAGAACTCTCATCTATTGGAGGCAAGTGTGAATGTTGCAATTGACCATCTTGATTAGTACTTAATGGCTTTGCAGCTTCAAAGCATGGATGCTTCCGGCCTGGGAGAATCTATGTCAGGCATCCTCAGGGGTTGTGAGGTCTGTTGGAAACTAGGCAAGTGGGGTTTATATACCTGTGGAATAATGTCGAGGGAAGGAGAAAGAACTCTTGTCTGTTGGAGGCAAGTGTGAATTTTTCAGTTGGCCACCTTAATTAGCATTTGATGGCCTGACAGTTTTTAGGTGTGGCTTCTTACTGCCTGGGGAGAATCCTTTGCTATAGAAACATTAATCTTTTGGTTTTGTAAGCTAAGGGACTCTTGGCTTGGCCAAGTAGTTTGCTTTTTTAAATGCACCCGTATCACAAGGGGCAGCTGCGCATAACATGTGTAATGCAACCATTTTATAACATAGCTTCCTTATGGCCTTTCCTCAAAAGCATGGCTTGCTCTGCATTTATTACACCATATCATCAAACAAAAACCAATGCATATTTACTCAAAAGTGACCCTCATTCATTTCAATGAGACTAATTTCCATTGTAAGCCATGAAAAGTTGCAGTTTGAGGAATTTTGAGAAATTCCGCCCAGCGTTAACTGTCAGATATGTTGTGTTTCTCATTTACTGCCCAAGAGACAAATGAAACAACTATCCCCACGCACACGTGCCCACTTATTCACATACACTCGAGTACAGTTTTCCAAGACTTCAACCATTCGTTTTCATTCAAGTGAACCAGGCAGAAATCCATCTTATTTCCAATGTCATATGGAGGAATGTCCTTCGCCATCTTGCCACCCAAAGATCCAAAAGAGGCCAGGTCTTCCTTGCTTTCTGAACATAAATCTTTCCAGCCTCAAAATAACACAGAAGATGCCTGATTACAGTCCCCTACCTGCTTGCTAAGCCACAAGTGATGCTCTTTAAACATTTCAAAGCGAGACAGAATGGATTGGCTCAGCACATTCTGTTTTTGCCAGGGAGTGAAGAAATAGCGTGAATCATTTGGCTTGAACATTTTTAGCATTTCCTTCCAGGACTAGCTGTACTTTATGGTTTCTTTTGGCTGGGCACATGAAGGACTTTTCAGAGACAAAAGGCAGTTAGCTGGGGCAATGATGTACTACAGGCCGAGGCTCACAATGTAAAGATGCTGATAATAATATATTAGTAATTAATACTATATTACTAATAATATTGCAATATATTGGTATAGTACGATATAGTATTATATAATACTTTTTTGTGCCAGGAGCAACTTAAGAAACTGCAAATCACTTCTGGTGTGAGAGAATTGGCCGTCTGAAAGAATGTTGCCCAGGGGATGCCTGGATGTTTTACCATCCTATGGGAGGCTTCTCTAATGTCCCTGCATGAGAAGCTGGAGCTGACAGATGGGAGCACACCCCGCTCCCTGAATTCGAACCACCGACCTTTCGGTCAGCGGACCTGCTGGCACAAGGGTTTAACCTACTGACACTGTGCTATGCTAATAATATAATATATTGCATGTACATATAATATTGATCATAATATTATAATGTAATACAATACTAATTATTAGCAATATTATATTACATATAATATTGCTAATAATATTGCATTATAGTGGTATAGTACAATATAGTACAATATAGTAACATATAACACTAATATTGTGGTATGCTAATAATACAATATATTGTATATACATATATACAACAGCGCTCCATGCAGTTGTGCTGGCCACATGACCTTGGAAGTGTCTATGGATAACACCGACTCTTCGGCTTAGAAATGGAGATGAGCACCAACCCCCAGAGTTGGACATGACTGATCTTAATGTCAGGGGAAAACCTTTACCTTTACCTATATACATATAATATTTATAATAATATTATAATAATGTAATACAATATAATACTAATAATACCACAATAATTGTATATTGCATGTACATATAATATTGATCATAATATTATAATGTAATACAATACTAATAATCATACAATATAATAATTTAAATATATATATATATTATAAATTACATTGCTAATAATATTTCAGTATAGTGCAATAGCACAATATTAGAATTATATATTATTATATTGTACTAGTGCACTATACTGCAATATTATTAGTAATGTAATTTATAATATATATATATATATAAATTATTATATTGTATGATATATGTATGATATATATCATACATAATACATATGTATTATATTGTATGATAATTCTAATATTGTGCTATGCTAATAAAATAATAGATTATATATACATATAATATTGATAATAATATTATAATACAATATAATACTAATAATACAACATAATATATAATGATAATGTTGTACTGTAGTAATACTAATATATTAAATATAACTACTAATGATAATATATAATAATATATAATGACATACGGCTTTATTAATGTATATTTGTCTATTTGAAGTTGTAATGTTTTCAGTTGTGAGCCATTTTGTTTCTCTGTATGGAGAGATAAAGCAGGAAATAAATAAATAAATAATCTTTCACTAATCCAAGGCCACTTGGTCACCTCTATATTTTCTTGGGTTATTTCTGTTGTGATGCAGAATTTCTAGTTTCACCTTAACCTTGAATGGGCAGTTAGGGCCCCTTAAGACTTACAAAGGACCTGCTCTTTTGTGGGGATTAAAATGGTTAGAACGGGTTTGCCACTATGGATCAGTGTAGCTGCCTTCTTGCGTTACAGAATTGATCCCTGAACCACTGGCAAGGAGGCAAGCAAAGGATGGCTGGTGGGGACGAGAGAGTATCTGGACAGCCCCCCCCCCTCCCCACTGCAAAACCCCAGGGTTTAGGCCATCTGTGTGGCCTCCATACCAAACCTCCATATGTTGATTTATTGTGGGCTTTGGAGGGTTTAGTGTTGTTTTATAATTTGTATTTGTTATTCATTTTTGTCCCAGGTATTGAATGTTTGCATTTTTTGTTGCAGGAATCCGCCCTGAGCTTCAAGCAGAGTCAACCCTCCTGAAGAGTTGCACAAATCTTAGCAGTAAAAACAACAAAAACAACAACAATTCAGCTGTTATCAAGACCTCAAAATTGAACTGCAAAGGCTCTGGCATAAACCAGTACAAGTGGTCCCAGTGGTAATCGGCACACCGAGTGCCAGGCCCGTAGCCAGGATTTCGTTTCGGGGGGGGGGGGGGGGTAATTTTTTTCAAGGGGGAGTTTCAGGGGGGTGAGTTTCGGGGGGGGGGGGGCTGAGTCTGAATGAAAGAGGGTCTACCCTAGCAAACCTTTTGTATCATTACCCCAATACCCCCATGCATATGGGATATATTGAGTATGGTGATCAGATCATGATATGAATAAACATAAAAGTTTAAATAATGCACCAGTAAGGCCTTTTCGCGAACCACCATGAGAATTTCGGGGGGGGGGGGGGCTGAAGCCCCTCAAGCCCCCCCCCCCCCCCCCCCCCCGGCTACATGCCTGCCGAGTGCCATACCAAAAGATCTCAGCCGGCACTTGGAAACAATAAACATTGACAAAATCATGATCTGTCAACTGCAAAAGGCCACCTTACTTGGATTTGTACATATCATTCAAAAATACATCATAAATGCTTGGGATGTGTTCCATTTTGTGATACGAAATCCAGCATATATATCTCATTTACTGTGACATCCTGTGTTTTTGTGTCCGTAAAATAAAATAAAAATAAAAATAATAATAATAATAATAGTTCGACTTGTGTTTTTGTGATATGAAATCCAGCATATAGATCTCATTTGCTGTGACATACTGTGTTTTTGTGTCAGAATAATAGCAATAATAATAATAATACTTCTGTGGAAGGGGCCTTGCGAAAGACACAGGGCACCCAAAGGAGCCCCAGTGAAGTAAATAATAAACATATAGCGGCATTCCTGAGAACAGGGGTAGTATTGGAGGAGAGACAGAGGGAGGAGGGCTCGCCCCCCTCAGATGGGACAATGATTGACAGTGAGGGCTTTTTTAAAGGAGTGCTTTGAAGTTATGGAAACTCAACAAAGGGGGCATGATGTGCATGCCCACGCAGCCAAATACACACACAGACCCCAAGAGGCAAGACCTGCCTTACCTGCCCAAAGAGGCCTAGCTGAATGGGTGAGTGGCTGAGGTGCACTCCCTCTCCCTCAGGCACAACTTCAGACTGAGGCAGAGAAGCAGCATTGAGGGGGGAAGGCGAAGGCACAGCCCCGAAGCCCACCCCGATGTGCCCCCTTTCACAATCCCATCCCCTACAAGACAGAGCAAGCAGCGCCAAAGTGAAAAAGGACAACAATAAACTGTACTCACAAAATGAACGCTATGGTAAACGATACATCACAATTCCAACGCAATGTCACACAAAACAAATAAAAAACTAACAATGCATTTGGAAACACTGAAATAGAATAATAAAATATGTAGTAGAGCATGTGTTGCTTTGACGACCAACAGATGGTGCTGTTTTTCCCAAAAAGTATATTTTTCCTTGTCACAGGTGTGACATCTATATAATAATAGGTATGTAAAGTCATAAAAACATGTGCCTATTCAAATGCTACATTGTATCAAAATTTCAAAACAATCAGTGAAGTATTTTGCAAGATTTAAGATTTTGAACAAACAAATATTTACAGTTTTAATATAAATTATTCTACACTGTCACAATTGTGACTACTACTAGAAGTAAGAAGCTAATCAAATTTTATTTACACCAAGCTGGAGGCGATTGCAATTTACATGAATATTGTAGGTGACAACAAATTAGAGGAACATGAAAACCTACTGGCACCTATGCTAAAATAATTATAGTACTAATAGGATTGTGTACAAATAAACACAGATGCATCAGAGCAGCTAGAGGAGGTGGGAGACAAAATAAATGGGTATAGTACTCTAAAATGATTAATTTATTTTAATATTCCCCTTTTGTTAGTCATTGTAATTATATTTATCTAAAGTAAACAGCGAGTTAGTCACAATTGCTTGTTGAATGCCTCTCCTCTTTTAAAAATGCTGTAGAAGTAGAAATGGAGGGAGCAGAGGACCACCGTTGACAAAAGTTTAAGTAGAAGTGACAGTTCAAAGGAGAATGGCAGAGAGGGGAGAACACGGGGAGGAAGAGAAAGCAACTTTAATCAAACTTTGCGGCTCGAAAATGAACTGCTCTCCAGACTTTTAATATGGTGGAATTGTTTGTCATATTATCTGCTGACCGTGACAGCCATTGCTTTGTCAGCTTTCAAAGAAATTATGCGTGGGCTGCTCTTTTTGTCAGGTTTGATTTCTCTTAATAGTACTTAGCACTTTCTTTTCAAAGGCCTCCTGACTGTTCATTCATCTTGGAAAGCCGTGGCAGGCAAGATCCCCATTACTGGCTACAGACATCAACGGAACAGGCCTACCAACACACCATTCCATTATCCCTTTTTGTATAGCTGGGTTTGGCATCACATTTGTAAAGAATGAGATACAATGAGGAGCCTCAGGCCCGAAGGGCAGTGGAGCCCTTGGACTTTCCAAAATGTCTACATACATCCCCACCCCATAACACCATTGCTTGATGGTTTAACCAGGTTAATGTGTGTGTCTGTGTGTGTGTGCCTTCAAGTCGCTTGTCAACTTAACTGGGACACCATGAACTTCACAGTGTTTTCTAGTGCAAGGAATGCTTAAAGGCAGTTTGCCAAGTCCTGACTCTCAAATGTAACCTAGAGAAGGCATGGGCAAACTTCAGCCCTCCAGGTGTTTTGGGCTTCAATTCCCATAATTCCTAACAGCCGGTAGGCTGTTGGAAATTGTGGAAGTTGCAGTCCAAAACCCCAGGAGGGCCGAAGTTTGCCCCTGCCTAGCCTATAGCATAGAAAGCGGTCCAAACACTAACCAGGAATTATCCTACTTAGTGCACTGTCGAAGGCTTTCATGGCTGGAATCACTGGGTTGCTATGACTTTTTTGAGATCTCCTGGCGTTTCACCTGCATCTGTGGCTAATGGCATCCTCAAAGGTTTATTCAGAGGTCTGTTGGGAAGGAGGCAAGTGGGGTGGAATCTGTGAAATTTCCAAGGTGGGAGAAAGCACTTTTGTCTGTTTGAAGCAAGTGTGAATGTTGCAATTAGCCAGCTTGATTAGCATTGAGTAGCCTTGCATTTGCAAAGCCTGGCTGTTGCTGCACAGATAATGCCAGACCACTCTGACAACCATCATGTCAAGCGACACAGAGAAGCCATTGAAATCCACAAGCCTGTGGACAATTTCAACAGAAAGGGGGAAACCATGAAAATGAACACAATCTTGTTACCAGCATTAAAAGACACCAGAATCAAGACAGTAAATAAATAACTCAAAGACAGTGGAATTCCAGACATCAAACAACCAGATGCCAGTTAACACCTCTCAAACAAAGGATGGCCCCAGGCAGCAACGGCTAATTAAGCCTGCTAATTGCAACATTCACACTTGCTTCAAACAGACAGGTTCTTTCTCCCACCCTGAGCATTCTTCAGATATAATAATAATAATAATAATAATCATCATCATCATCATCATCATCATCATCATCTTTATTT
This sequence comes from Anolis sagrei, assembly GCF_037176765.1. Taxonomy (NCBI): domain Eukaryota; kingdom Metazoa; phylum Chordata; class Lepidosauria; order Squamata; family Anolidae; genus Anolis; species Anolis sagrei. The sequence goes on along the minus strand of NC_090034.1, from coordinate 25,021,183 downwards.
ATACCCCATCACCATCTCCCCCAATGGGGACTCGGCGTGGCTTACATAAGGCCAAGCCCAGACAGCAAATTACAATACAGTGAAATACAACAAAATAAAAACCGAAACGCAAGCAACAACACAGTAAAATGCAAAAATATGATAAATACAATAAGCAAGGAACACACACACATATATATACGCCCCACTTGCTTCATAGCCAACAGAACCTCTGAAGATGCCAGCACAGATATAGGTAAAACATCTGGAAAGAATGCCACTGGAACATCAGGAGGAATGCTATACAGCCCAAAACACTCACAGCAATCCTATTTAGTTTACAAGATCAGATAAGCTCTGTTACCTTTGGGTATATTAGCTAAGCAGCTGTGTACATGAGGATGTTTTTCCCATCCTAAAAGGACGAAATGCCTAATGTGTAGCTGCAATCAGGTTTGGAAGAGCTCTCAGGGAATAGATGCAGGCGAAACGTCAGGAGAAATGCCTCTAGAACATGGCCCTATAGCCCGAAAAACCCCACAAGAACCTAGTGATTCCAGCCATGAAAGCCTTCGACAATACATTCTCAGGGAATATCTTGTCTAATAGATTGTAAGTACAGAAATATATCACTTCCTTACAGATGCTCATCCAAAATTGTCTACATGCTTGTGCAGTTCAATGGCTTTGATGATGAGCCCGCCTGAGGTCCCTGCTTTCCAGCTGATCTGACCAGCTGCAGGGAGTTCCGCAGTTCCTGGATGCCCCATTGGGCCAACTTAGATGAAATGTGCCCCAGCAGCAGCCTCAACCAAGGACTCTCTCCAACCTTGAGCTCTCTCCTTTTGCTTTTCTCCCCAGCCCAAACATTGTAACAAACCCCTAATAAAGACTAATTGAATTGTAACCCATACCTCTCCATAGTGATACATTGTGTCTATTTCTTGACTCAAAGGTATCAATTGCATGTACATATCCTTTTCCGGGCCGCAGGCAGCCAGGCGTCCCAGGGAGGCCAAATCTGTGTTTCTTTAAACTGCGGATATGGAAACCCCTCGGGCCCCTGTATCCACGAGTTAACCAAACGACTCCATTTTGGTGCCATATTTTTCCTAGCTTAATTCTAAGACTAACTGCTATCTCACTTTTTGCATTTCAGACTCCTGCGCCCTGGGAATAACCTTTTTGTTTTTAAGAATATATTTAATAAGAAACAGCTGATTGTCAAACTGGGCTTCCTACTGCTGCGCTGCTCCCACAGTTGCTTCTTCGCCCTTTTGGAGCCCCAGGACCCGGGGAACTTGATGTGGTCATCCCATGAGACCTTTGGGAAGTGTATCTGCCACACTCGCTCCAGTCCTTGGAGGGAATTATAGTTCTCCAAGTACCAAAGGGCAAGCTCTAGCCCCAGCAATGCAGAAGCTCCATATGCTGGCTCATTGGACTTACCAAGCCACTTCTTTCTGATTTTTTTTAACTCTTTCGTCCCACATCAAGGACTCTCTTTCCCATTATGGACATATACTGAGCCATGATCGAGGCCCTTATCAATTTCTCTATGGAACTTGGGTGGGAGGGATAAGTGTATATGTTTTCTACACTATGATTTCTATATTTCTCCCTGTGTATCTGACCTTTGCCTGACCCTTCTGCCCTATTCCCTTTTATAAAAAATGTATAAAAATATAAGAAGCCACCCTCAGTGACCCTGGGAAGGAGGAAATCTTGTCCCGCCTCCCTCTCTCCTGATTGGCCAGGAAGTCGAGGTGGCAAGAGCTCACCGATTGGCCAAGGCACTCAGGAAGCAGCCAAGCCTCCTCCCAGCTGTAGAGCGCCAGCTATCAACGCCGAGCTGGCAGAGGGGCAGGGAGCAGGAAATTCAAATCTGACAGCTCTGTTTTATGTATAAAAAGGCTTTATTTTGTGTACACTGTATGCTTTCCTCGACGAATTATTGCAGCTTTGCATCCTTTCCAGCTGGATCACAATAAAATCAACTCGGTGGCGCTTCCTTCAGCTTCAGTGAGATTCTTTTGGGAACTTAGGGAAATCTTTTAAACTGTGGCTTCTTTTTCTTTTGCTCACCAAAGTAGCGAGCCCTCTTTCGTGGGTCCTCAGGGTCTCTCCTTCAGGGTGAGACCCTTCTAAATTCCTCCTCGACTTCAGCTTCTCTGTGTAGCCTGACATGATGGTTGTCAGAGTGATCCAGCATTTCTGTGTTCTCAGATAATATTCTGTGTTCAGGTTCTGTGAAAGGTGTAATATTGCCTTTTCCAGTAAGTTTGGGCAAAAGCAAACTGCTGGAGCTTTTCCTAGCTTGTGTGTCCTTCTGCATTAACAATCTTAGCCATCTTGAGCACACTCTGTGTCCAGGTTTACATCTGTGAAATGTTGGAGGAGAGCCAGATAGGAGTGCTAATAAAAGAACAGATTATCAGAAACCATCACCCCTTTTGTAAATATTGAGAATATGGAGAAGGACACCTCACCCTTTGGAATTGCTCATCACCATAACATTGCTCAAGAATGCTGATTTTTCAAGGAGATAACCAACCAGCACGGAACAAGTTAATATAGTCTGCTCATCAATCATCTCCCTCACTTCTCCTCCTCCTTCACAGCTGCCGTGGTCTGTAATGTTTGTGTTTTGCTTCTCAGTGCTGTTATTTGGGCTGCCTCTCTTCTCCCTCTCCCTAGCCTTGCTGCAGAACTGCCAAATTGATAAGAAGGAGGAAAAGTGTGAATGTGACGGAGCATAAAAGCAAATGACAGTTGCTTTTCCCCTCCCTTTCTTTGCTTCTTTTCACAAGCAAACAAAAGCCAGCCCTTGGAACAAGAGGCACTAGTGTGGCCACCTCTCAGAGTTGAACTTCCTCATATTTGTAGCTCATAGGAGTAGCAGGGAAGTGAGGCTCACACAGACAAACCTTATATTAACAGGGCTGGTGGCATCACCCCACCACCACCACCTCCGTGATCCCTCTTGTTTTAGTGGTGTTATGATGGCAGCAGGTGAAGGGAAACAGATTTCCCCTAGCAATAATGGCTGAGAACTATCCCTGTTGAGAGGCAAACTATTCCAAGCTCATTTGGGCTTTAATGGGCATATATTAGGATTGACCTTGAAGGAGCTGGGGGTGGTGATGGCTGACAGGGAGCTCTGGCGCGGGCTGGTCCATGACGTCATGAAGAGTTGGAAACGACTGAACAAATGAACAACAACAACAAATTAGGCTTGTGCATGGATTCAGAGTGGTCAGTTCCCTTCAGGCAATCTGGCTTGTTTGATTTGGCCAGATGGCTGTAAGGGCAAGGGCCCAGCTGTCACATTTTTCTGTTTGCAGTGCAAATCAAGAGAAAAGAGAAGGCTTTTTAAAGGAAGCCCAGAAAGATAGATCCAGGTTGATCGCTCTTTCTTCCCTAGGAAGTGGGAAGCCTCCTTAAAATGCCCTGGAAATCTATGTGCTGGGAGAGAAAGAGCACACCTGCAGCACCTGTAGCACCTGTCTCCTCTAGAGTAGAAAGCAACAGATTTAACAAAGCATTAAACCCAGTCTCCTCTACAGACAGAAGGGAAAGGATCATGGAAAGAGTGGTATCATAACTCTGATGCTTTTAATCCAGGTCTTAATGAAGGATATAAGGACAAAAAATGCTAAAATGATGGGAAGGGGAGCCTGAGAAGTCCCCCCCTTCCCCCGTAGTGGGCTGGATAGGTGCTTCCTTAACCCCGTTGCTGAAACTCAGACTCCCTTGAAGAGAAAAATGGAAAGGAATGGAAAGGGAAGCCTCTTAAGTTCCACATTATCACCAATGGGCCGGATCTAACCATATTTTTTGAGTGAGGACTGAAAAAGTCTATCTGGCTACCTGCCCGTTTTCAAGAGGCATGCAAAAATGGATATGGGGGTCTACTGGAATCCGGCCAGCAGAAACTAATCAAAGTTCAGCTGAAATACACAAGCCTAGCACTGCTATACCCTTCTACACTGCTATATAATCCAAGTTGATAATCCACATTATCTGATTTGAACTGGACCATATGACTCTACACTGCCATATCAGCCAATTCAAAGCAAATAATCTGGATTTTATATGGCAGTGTAGAAGGGGCCTCAGGCCCACTTTCCCATTATTCCAATCACTGAATCTAACTCGGATAATCCAGTTCAAAGCAAATAATGTGGATCATATACTTTGATAATATGGATTATGAAGTCAAGGAAGAATTTAAAAGGGTCTGACCCTGAAGGAGAGACCCTGTGGACCCACTAAAAAGGGCTTGCTACAGCGATGAGCAAGAGAAGCCGCAAATTTAAAATATTTTTCCCTAAGTTCCCAAAAAGAATCTCACCAAAGTTGAAGGAAGCTCCACTGAGATGATTTTATTGCGATCCAGCTGGAAAGGATGCAAAGCCGCAATACTTCACCAAGCTAAGCATGCATGTACACAAATAAAGGCCATTTTTATACAGAAACAGAGTCGTCACATTTGAATTTCCCACTCCCTGCCCTCCGCCAGGCTTGATAGTGATTGGCTGGCGCCTCTACAGCTGGGAGGAGGCTTGGCTACCTCACGAGCGCCTGAGCCAATCACTGAGCTTCTGCCGCTTTGGCGCATCAGCAAATCAGGAGAGAGGGAGGTGGGACAAGGGAAAACAATGCATTCTTGAATGGATTATGGAAATTAAGGAATGTTCAAATGACTGAGGAGTCCTGAAGGCCTACGAGCCAGCCTGACTATTGTCCTTGAGTGGCTGCAATAACATTGATGTTTGGTGAAACTGCCATAATCCGGATTTTCTTCCATGCTGAGACATAGGAACAATGGGTGAAACTTTGGTGGTTGTTTCAGTGAGAGAGATTGAATGGGTGACAGATCAGGTCCGGCTTTCCGAAGGCCTCCCTCTGTCCTATTGAGATATAATCAATGTTGCCAAATGGTCACTTCCTCTGGGGGCCAAAACTCCGAGCCCAGAGATTGCGATCCTTTGTTATTGTCCATGCAATCATGCTTTTGATAAGGGTCTGTCAACTGGTAATTTCCTTCTTTCCAAGATCAGGGAAGGGTGGCTTCCTTATATTTTTTATACATTTTTCAATAAAGGGGAATGGGGCAAAAGGGTCAGGAAAAGGTCAGATACACAGGGAGAAATTCGAAAATATAGAAATCATGATACAGGAAATATATACCCACTTATCCCCCCCCCCCCCGAGAAATTGATAAGAGCCTCGATCCTGGCTCAATATATGTCCATAGTCTATTATTATTGGGAAGTTCATTAATGAAGGTATGTCCTTGATGAAGGTATGTCCTTGATGTGGGGCAAAAAGGTTCAAAAATCATAAGGCAAGGTCTGGTGATTCTACTGAGTCAAGATATGAAGTCCTGCATTGCTGAGGCTGAAGCTTGTCCTTAGGTCCTTGGAGAACTATAACTCCTTCCAGGGATGGAACCAGGTATTAGATCCACTCCCCAACAGCCTCATGGGGTGACCGCATCAAGTCCCCGGTTCCTGGGGCTCCAGAAGGACGAAGAAACAGCAATGGCGGGAGCAGTGCAGCAGGAAGAAGGCTCAGTTTGACAATCAGCTGTTTTCCTTTTAAATTACATTCTTAAAAATAAAAAGGTTATCCCCGAGCGCAGGAGCCCGGAATGGAAAAGGCGAGATAGCAGATAGTGTTAGAATTTAGCTAGGAAAAATATGGCACCAAAATGGAGTCAATCCGTCAACTCACGGATACGGGGGCCCGAGGGGTTTCCGTATCCGCAATTTGAAGAAGCGCAGATTTGGCCTCCCTGGGACACCTGGAAGGTGTCCCAGGGAGGCCAAATCTGCGCTTCTTCAAGGCATCCCAGGTGGGCCAGCGACTGCCCGCAGCCCGGAAAAAGGTGAATTCATGCATTTTAGTTTAGTGAGTCAGGAAGAGGACACAATGTATCACTATGAAGAGATGAAGGTTACAATTCAATTAGTCTTTATTTAGGGTAATGTTACAATGTTTGGGCTGGGGAAAGAAGTGAAAGGAGAGAGCTCAAGGCTGCAAAGAGTCCCTGGTTGAGGCTGCTGCAGGGGCACAATTCATCAGCATTGGCCCAACGGGGCACCCAGGAACTGCGGAACTCCCTGCAGCTGGTCAGATCAGCTAGAAAGCAGGGGTCTGGGGTGATCTCGGCATCATTTATATGGCAGTGTAGATGGGGGCTTACTGTCTCTCTGCTGACCTTTTAGTTCTAATAAGTCCACTTCTTTTAAGAAATAATATTTAATAACATACTACAAGCTCGTAAATTCTACAAGTAACGAACCACCACCCCCTAAATTGTTGGAACTGCTAGGTTGGCAGAGGCTAACAGCAGGAGCTCAGGCCACTCCCTGACCTTCCGATCAAACTTGTGACCTTCCAATCAGCAAGTTCAGCAGCTCAGCAGTTTAACCCACTGCGTCACCGGGGGCTCCACAATGCTCTATTTAGTAAATCCAAAATCTTTCTTCAAATTAAAGAACTATTCCTTCTCTACTAGTCTAATCAATTTGTCCATCTCATTTCCCAAATTGTTGTTAACCATTATGGCAAAACTCTCATCTTTGGTCTGGATTATATGGCAGGGTAAACCCAGCTTTAGAGTATTGAATAAAAGGATGTAGATCAAAGGATATAGGTGGAATATTTAATAACAAAGTAAGTAAAATAAGGACTAAGGCCCCTTCGAAACTGCCATATAATTCAAATTATCAAAGCAAATAATCCACATTATCTGGTTTGAACTGGATTATATGAGTCTACACTGTCATATATTCCAGTTAACAGCAAATAATCTGGACTCTATATGGTAGTGTCGAAGGAGCCTGAGAGGAATAATGGTAGATCGCAGAGCTCTCCACCATGGATGAGTCCACTAAGGCTGGATCGGCACTGTCCTTATATCCCACAATCTGATCCCAGATTATCTTCTTATCCCAGATGATCTGGCAGTGGAGACTCTTCTAATAACTCAGTTCAAAGCAGATAATTTGGGATGAGGTCCTGGGATATAGGGCAATGTATATCTAGCCTATGTTCAGGAGGGAAGATCTATGCCACAATAATTACCCGAAACGACCCAGAGAGCATCCTAACAACAGCAAGTTTCCTTTCTTTCCCATCTCTGCTCTATTCTTCCTTTTCCAAACCATTTTTGTATCCTTTTAATAATTCTACTCTGTTTTTTATCCTGCTCCAAAAGGCATCATTTGGGAGCTATTTTGATAAACAATCTTTCATATCCATACTTCAGTCAAGTTCCTTTGGCCGTTTTAATTTCTAGCTCATTGCTAAAATCCATCTGTTTGATTCTATTGAGTCTGCAAAACTGTTGGTTCGGGTTCTCGTTTTTCCCCTTATTGATTCCTGCCATATTTTCCAGGCTGTTTCTCATCTTGCTCCACTTGTTCCTGCCTTAACACGTTGCCTTTTGATTTATATTGTGTGGCCTTCAGACGAAATTACTCCTTTGTCTTTTCTTTTTTTAACTTTTATCTGAAGGAAATTCATTTCAGCTGCTTTGTATTTCCAAACCTTACAAAACTAACCATATTAATCTTTTTTTCCTTATTAACTTTCCCTTGTTATTTTCTCTCTATTCTTTGACAGCCATTGCCTTTTTAATTATTGCAAAGCACACCAAAGGATCTGGGCAGGGGTTTTGCTGTAAAAAAATCTCTTAAATCAATACTTCCTTCTGTGTGTTGTCTATATTCATTTTGCATTCTGAAGGGAGTGTTTGGGGGAAGCAGGCAAACCCACCAAATAGCTGCAGCAACTCTTCCTTTTGCTTGCCCTGACCTTACTTAAAAAGGCAGGATTCCTCACCTTTTCCTTTGTTAGAGCATGAATTCAGCCTCCTTCCTGCTTGAGAATTTTGATATGTCCAAGAGTAGCCAAAGAGCCTGGCAATTGCTGAGACACCTGGATAGTGACCCTCTGGTCAACTGTGGGCATGCAAGCATAATACCAGACCAAGTAGCACATCAGCTAATTTAGAATTAAGCAGTTGTTGTTGTTTATTCGTTCATCGCTTCTGACTCTTCGTGACCTCATGGACCAGCCCATGCCAGAGCTCCCTGTCGGCCGTCACCACCCCCAGCTCCTTCAAGGTCAAGCCAGTCACTTCAAGGATACCATCCATCTTGCCCTTGGTCGGCCCCTCTTCCTTTTTCCTTCCATTTTCCCCAGCATCATTGTCTTCTCCAAGCTAGCCTGTCTTCTCATGATGTGGCCAAAGTACTTCATCTTTGCCTCTACTATCCTTCCCTCCAGTGAGCAGTCGGGCTTTATTTCCTGAAGTATGGACTGGTTGGATCTTCTTGCAGTTCAAGGCACTCTCAAAATTTTCCTCCAACACTACAGTTCAAAAGCATCGATCTTCCTTCACTCAGTCTTCCTTATGGTCCAGCTCTCACATCCGTACGTTACTACAAGGAATACCATTGCTTTAACTATGCAGATCTTGGCTGCCAGTGTGATGTCTTCACTATTTTATCAAGATTGGTCATTGCTCTCCTCCCAAGAAGTAAATGTCTTCTGATTTCCTGGCTGCAGTCTGCATCTGCACTAATCTTTGCACCTAGAAATACAAAGTCTGTCACGTTTTCTCCCTGTATTTGCCAGTTCTCAATCAGTTTGGTTGTTAGAATCTTGGTATTTTTTTATGTTTAGCTGCAACCCAGCTTTTGCACTTTCTTCTTTCACCTTAATTAGAAGGCTCCTCAGCTCCTCCTCACTTTCGGCCATCAAAGTGGTATCATTTGCATATCTAAGGTTGTTAAATGTTTCTTCCAGCAATTTTAACCCCATCCTTGCATTGTCAAGCCCCGCACATCACATGATGTGTTCTGCATACAAGTTGAATAGGTTGAGTGGGAGTATACAACCCTGCCGTACGCCTTTCCCAACCTTGAATCAGTCTGTGTTCCATGGTCAGTTCTTACTGTTGCTACTTGGTCCTTATACAGATTCCTCAGGAGACAGACAAGGTGATTTGGTATCCCCATACTACCAAGAACTTGCCACAATGTATTATGATCCACACTGTCAAAGGCTTTAGAATAGTGAATAAAACACTTTTTCTGAAACTCCCTGCCTTTCTCCATTATCCAGCGGATATTGGCAATTTGGTCTCTCGTTCCTCTGCCTTTTCTAAACCCAGCTTGTACATCTGGCAACTCTATCTCCATGTATTACTGGAGTCTTCCTTGCAGGATCTTGAGCATTACATTACTGGCATGCGAAATAGCAGCAGAGTAAAGGTGAAAAGCAACAGAGCACCAGAACTTGAAACCCACCCGTTAACATTACTGGGAAAGGAACTTGTTACAGGGAACATCAGATCACTTCTAAGATTTGGTTTGGGCATTGAGTTCCTTCCTTTCTTCAAGCACTGCTTTCTGCAGGCAGCTATAAAATTATGCAAGCAGTGAACTGAACAACTGCTGCCAATAGGATGAAATATCCCCATCTGAGCCATAAAATGGGATCTTATAGACTCCCTGATGTTTCTGTCGACATGGAGGCAATGGAAGCTGCCAGTTCAAAATTTTGTTGCCAGCGCTAATCAGCATCTCTTTGAAATGATTGCCATATTAAGAAAGGCCATAAACCTACCAGGTAGGCTATATTTCCTACCGTTTTCCTATACTTCTTCTTCTTCATTGTTGTTGGTACAGTCTTCCCTATGGGAATGGATTTATTGGCCCCATTAATCCCGTTTACAATCTTCAGCACAAGGAAAAGCTGTCATAGAGCTTTAATGACTCGTATATTTTGTGAATTACACAATCATTATATCTCTCTTAGCACCCAAAAAAGGAAAAGAAATTGAAGGAAAGCCCCATTTTCATAAACTCCAGTTTTTAAGGCAACAAATGCTACACTTTATATACTTGAACAAATGGGAAACTATTTTTACAAATATACATACAGTACAGATAATCAGCATATGCTCTAACTGCCCTCCTTCTTATGCATATATCCCTGTTTCCTAATACTTATTGCTAGTTATACACTGTCAGCTTCTGTTCTGTGGATGTGTGAAAAAAGGCATTCAATATAAGTGTTGTGGGAGCCTATGATGATGTGCAACCAATGGGAAAGGAGGGTTATGACATCTTCTAAGCCAAAGTTTCTTAAACTGTAGCTCATGACCCCATTTGCAAGTCTGAATAGGTTTGTAAAACATTTGTGCACCCTCCCACCTAGTGGCTGTTTTTGGCATTTATGCCAATCTGTTAGCAACAACATTCAGCAAATGCTTCAGCTGTACTTCATCAAAGAGGAAATTCAGCTTGCCTTGTTGAATGTGCACGATGGCTATCTTCTTAGAACCCTTCTACAATACCATATAGTTCAGAATATCAAGGCAGATAATCCACATTATCTGCTTTGAAGTGGATAATCTAGGGCCCCTTCTACACAGCTGTATAAAATCTACATTGAACTGGATTATATGGCAGTGTGGATTCAGATAATTAACTTCAAAGCAGATATTGTGGATTATCTGCCTTGATATTCTGGTTGTATAGAAGGGCCTGAAGTCTAAACTGCTATATAATCCAGTTCAAAGACGATAATCTGGATTTTATACTGCTGTGTAGAAGGGATCTCAGTTTCAGAAATACTTCCTGTCAAATTTTGATTCTAAAAAAAACTATGGTGGGTTCATAAACGGTACTCAATTGAAATCAAAAACATCAGTCCTCCATTGTTAAAAGTACTGCAACCTCTGTAAGGAAGGATTAATACCACCTTATTTGAAGGAAGGAAAGGCTATGGATTGCACGCATATAAACCACTGAGCTGCTAAACTTGTTGACCGAAAGGTCACAGGTTCAAATCTGAGGAGCGGCATGAGTTTCTGCTGTCAGCCCCAGCTTCTGCCAACCTAGCAGTTTAAAAACATGGAAATGTGAGTAGATCAATAGGTAGCACTCCAATGAGAAGGTAACACTGCTCCATGCAGTCATGCTGGCCACATGAACTTGGAGGTGTCTAAGGACAACGTTGGCTCTTCGGCTTAGAAATGGAGATGAGCACCAACCCTCAGAGTCAGACACGACTGGACTTAATGTCAGGGGAAAACCTTTACCTTTACCATAGGTGCACAGACCGTGATGAGAGCAAGAGGGAGGTGGGTACGGGTCAGGTTCAAACTCATGGCTTACTCTGTAATTTAGGACCATTTACTCCCCAAACACCCCATTGTAGTCCCCTAATTCAGGAGAAAAAAAAGGAGTGCCAACAGAGAATATTCTTCCACTATGAGATTACAAAACAAGAATGCCAGCATGAGATAAACAACATTGAAGATGCAAGTGCCTCCCTCTCATTAGTATGAAAACTGGCTTTCATTTTTCATAAATGTATACCTTAGAAATGCTTTAAAACAAATTTATTTATGGTTAAGCATCAGTAAATGTTTACTTGGCATACCTACGACATTTTGTACACTTATATAGCCTGGGTCACGTAAACATTTCTCAGGCACAAAGGGGTCACAAGTGGAAAAAGCTTTAAGAAGCCCTGTTCTAGACCACTGCTTTTATCAACAATCCAGATTGAAAACAAAGCCACTTCGCTGGATCTACACTGCTAATTGGACCATCTAAATAGGCAACAAACCCCATTTCTGTGACAATGCAGAGAAACATATATGACTGCCAAACCAACAGATTTTAGTCCATGGCAATCTGATCCTGACTGTTTTGTTTTCATCCTTTTCTGCAGTTACTACTTCTGCAATTAGAGATCCAGCCTCATGGTGTAGCAGCGGCCTGTTATAAGCACCATACAGACATGCGATTCCTTCAGCATAATGATGTATGCAAACTGTTCCAACTTCTAGATTTGTTGGAATAAAGTATAAGTGTGTGTGTGTGTGTGTGTGGCTGCAATGGTGCAGCAGATTAAACCACTAAGCTGCAGAACTTGCTTGACTGGAAGGTCAGTGGTTCAAATCTGTGGAAGGGTGAGCTCTCACTGTTAGCCCTAGCTTCTGTCAGTCTGACAGTTCGATAACATGCAAATGTTAATAGATCAATAGGTACTACATTGGTGGGAAGGCAGGCCCGTAGCCAGGATTTCGATTCGGGGGGGGGGGGGGGGGGGCTGAGTTTGTTTCGGGGGGGCTGAGTCTGAGTGAAAGAGGGTCTACCCTAGCAAACCTTTTGTATCGTTACCCCAATACCCCCATGCATATGGGATATATTGAGTATGGTGATCAGATCATGATATGAATAAACATAAAAGTTTAAATAATGCACCAGTAAGGCCTTTTCGCGAACCACCATGAGAATTTCGGGGGGGGGGGGCTGAAGCCCCTCACCCCCCCCCCCCCCCTGGCTACATGCCTGTGGGAAGGTAACAGCGCTCCATGCAGTTAAACTGGCCACATCACCTAGGAGGCGTCTATGGACAATGCTGGCTCTTTGGCTTAGAAATGGAGATGAGCATCTCCCCCCCCCCCCCACACACCCCCACAGAGTTGGACTTGACTAGACTCAATGGCAAGGGGAAACCTTTACCTATATATAGGACTGCCTATATACATTGGACTGCAAGAAGATCCAACCAGTCCATACTTCAGGAAAGAAAGCCCGATTGCTCACTGGAGGGAAGGATCTTTGAGGCAAAGATGATGTACTTTGGCCACATAATGAGAAGACAGGAAAGCTTAGAGAAGTCAATGACCATGGCTGCCAGGAAACTCTGGCATGGATTGGCCCGTGAGGTCACGAAGAGTCAGAAGTGACTGAACGAATAAACAACAAAACAATTCTCTCCCTCTCTCTCTCTCTCCCCCTATACACACACACACACACATATATATCAGTGCTTAGTATTTCTATTGTCAATAGGGGGCAGTGGCAGAGATATACTCCCAGACCTCTGTACTTTTACTGCATGTGAAACACTTCTTTCTTCCTTCTTGGATAAAAAGAGTTAAGCTTTGTGCATTAAAAAAATGAAATTCATAAAATATGCAAGATTATAGGCTTTCGTTAGAGCTATTTGGGTATGTACACATGCACCCATACCTGCTTTTCACATCAAGAAATAGAAACAAACCCAAACCCCGACAGTAAATTATGCAAATTGGATTTGCAAATTCATGTTTTGCTGAATTCATTTTCTTTCCCAACTTTTGTTCCTGTAGAATGAATGCAGTTCGACACCACTTTAACTGCCATGGCTCAACACTATGGCGTCACAGGAGATTTAGTTTCACAAGATCTTTAGCCTTCTCCGCCGAATACAACTGGCATCTCACCAACTGGAAATCCTATTGATCTAGAGTTAAAATTTAGGGGTCTTTGCCAGGAGGCAGAGACCAATTAGACTCATCAAAGAGTTCTTTTTCCCTGGCAAGACAGAGAAGCACACCCATATTTTTCCCTGATTTCCCAATGAAAGGTCTCACCAAGTTGAAGAAAAGCCATCGAGGTTTTAATTGTGATTCAGCTGAAAAGGATGCCGAGCTGCAATCACTCGCCAGCAGAGAATGAGGGGAGTACACCAATACAATCATATTTATAGTAAATTCAAAGTTGCAGAGTTCAAACTCCCCGCCACGGCTTCCCTGCTGTTCTCCGCAGTGATTGGGCGATGGGCGAACAGCTGGGAGGTGGCCCTCCTGCCCCTGGTGCCTCTGGACCAATCAGGAAGCCCCAGTGGTCCATAGGATCCAATGGGGAGACCTCTGCCATCTGGTGGCAACAGCAAATCAGGAGAGAGGTGGATCTGTAATTGGTTAAGTGGACGAACACAGAGAGTGCTCACTAATGCTTCCTCTTCATCTTGGAAAGAAGTGACAAGTGGAGTGCCGCAGGGTTCCGTCCTGGGCCCGGTCCTGTTCAACATCTTTATTAATGACTTAGATGAAGGGCTAGAAGGCAGGATCATCAAGTTTGCAGACGACACCAAATTGGGAGGGATAGCCAATAGTCCAGAGGACAGGAGCAGAATTCAAAACGATCTTGACAGATTAGAGAGATGGGCCAAAACTAACAAAATGAAGTTCAACAGTGACAAATGCAAGATACTCCACTTTGGCAGAAAAAATGAAATGCAAAGATACAGAATGGGGGACGCCTGGCTCGAGAGCAGTACGTGTGAAAAAGATCTTGGAGTCCTCGTGGACAACAAGTTAAACATGAGCCAACAATGTGATGTGGCGGCAAAAAAAGCCAATGGGATTTTGGCCTGCATCAATAGGAGCATAGTGTCTAGATCTAAGGAAGTAATGCTACCCCTCTATTCTGCTTTGGTTAGACCACATCTGGAATATTGTGTCCAATTCTGGGCACCACAATTCAAGAGAGATATTGACAAGCTGGAATGTGTCCAGAGGAGGGCGACTAAAATCATCAAGGGTCTGGAGAACAAGCCCTATGAGGAGCGGCTTAGGGAACTGGGCATGTTTAGCCTGAAGAAGAGAAGGCTGAGAGGAGATATGATAGCCATGTATAAATATGTGAGAGGAAGCCACAGGGAGGAGGGAGCAAGCTTATTTTCTGCTTCCTTGGAGACTAGGACGCGGAACAATGGCTTCAAACTACAAGAGAGGAGATTCCATCTGAACATTAGGAAGAACTTCCTGACTGTGAGAGCCGTTCAGCAGTGGAACTCTCTGCCCCGGAGTGTGGTGGAGGCTCCTTCTTTGGAAGCTTTTAAGCAGAGGCTGGATGGCCATCTGTCAGGTGTGATTTGAATGCAATATTCCTGCTTCTTGGCAGGGGGTTGGACTGGATGGCCCAAGAGGTCTCTTCCAACTCTTTGATTCTATGATTCTATGAGAGGGAGGCGGGATGATAGGATACACAAAGAAATCTGGGAAGAAGTCTTTAAACAAAGGAAATGCCATGTGGCCTGAGACAAAAAGCTCAAACAGGCCCGATCTATTGTGTTCATGAGTGTTGTGAATCAACATGTGTAAAGATATCCAGATTCTTCCTGGCTGTGAGACAAGAGAACAATGATGGCAACCTGAGGTTAATGCTATCAATGGGAAGTAAACAGAAGCAGAGGGGAAGATTTCCCCTTATCTTACTTGTAGAGTGATAGAAACTTTGCCAAACAATTCTTTACTCTAGTGGGCCATTTCCGATGCTAGAGATAAGAATTTCCTTCTTTTATTCATGCAAGTGTGTCTTTGGCGGGAGGTTTCAGTAATCGCTAATGGCTTTTGTTTCTGAAGGCCAGGGGAGGGAGGGAGAAGGGGCAAAGGGTCAGGTATACAAGGAAACATAAAAAAACATATAGAAATTATACACAGGGAAATCATATGCAGGTATCTTCCCATTCAGGGCCCCAGAGAGAAATTAATAATACCAATTATAAAAAGCAGACGATATCAGGACACAGCATGAATTCATAAGTTGTCTTGAAGAAAGTTCATGGGTAGGGAGCGAGTCCTTGAAGAGAGTGAAGTCCAGGAATGTAGCAGAATTGAAAAAGCCACCAAAGGGAGTCTATGGAGTTCCACTGGGCCAAGACACAAAGCCCTGCAACACTGGGATGGAAGCCGGTCCCATGGTCCTTGGAAAACTACAGCTCTCGAGAGAGGCAGAGACCCCAAGGTCTAGCCATTCCCGAAGTTTCATGGGGTCCTCATTGTTGTTAAAGTCTTGGCAAATTGACCAAGACTTAACCCCTATTGTGCAGTCTGGTACCTTTGTCCTTTGCAGAACTATAAGTTACCATCCCTTGTTGGGGGGGAGGCATGCTCGACTTCAACATGTTCAGTGGGGTGAAGCCTTTAGAAGCAGGAGGATGGAGAGTTTCAGGTATGGGAGCAGAGAAAGGGCACTTCTCCCAATAAGGGTATTCCCACCCTGACTATGTAGTGCTGTACACATCTCTACAGCACTGGGCTATAAACCTCATTTTCTGGTACCCTTGTCCTTTGCAGAACTATAAGTTACCATCCCTTGTTGGGAGGGGGGGCATGCTCGACTTCACTATTACACCAGATACAGTTACATTCCTCCTTCTTGTTAAAAACCTAAAGGACAATCAGAACTAGCATGAACATGCTGAGGCCTCTTATTTTTAATTCAGCAAAGGATATATTATCCTGACTGCCTTTGGTGAGGAGTAGCTAAATCAGTTTGACCTGTACAAGGTTACTTTACTCCTTCTGCATCCTGATCAAGTCCATTTATATAATTTATTTTTGCTTCCTGCTTCTCATTAGCAAGATCAATCCCAGTTTAAATTAAAAACAGTGTCTCCTCTGTCATTTCGTCCCCCTCGATCAGTTCACTGTTGTACTGCATTTCTCTTGCCATGTTTGATGTGATCTCTTTGCCTTAGGAATGCTTTGGTTAAAACAAACAAAATGAGCCACTGAGGTTGCTTTTTCTTAGCTTCTGTCAGGAACCCAGATCTATAGCTAAAATTTAAGGACTGTGTATTTAAGGACCAGGATGGCAAAGAAAGTATAGGATTAAGTATGTAGCAGGCAATAGTGTGATTACAATATTAGCTGTAGCTTAATAATAATAATGCACTAATAATATACTTTATTTATATTCTGCCCTATCTCCCCAAGGGGACTCAGGGTAGATTACAGTACACATATATAGCAAACATTTGATGCCGTTATGCAATTAACAAGGACAGACCATACATAAACAGAGGTAAAGGCTCCCCATCTTTTTTCACCCCTGGCATCTGGAGGCTGTGTTTGACTCCAGTCATGGGGAGGTGCTGTTGCTCCACCTTCCATGCTCACTGTAATGGATTAGGCTACCTTACAAGGTTGGTGTAAAGGCAGTAATAGGCCTGGCTTGGAAAAGCTAAGGAGAGCAGAGGGGAGGAGAGATCAGGCAGCTTCATAGCTGGAAAAGCAGTCTGATTGGCTGATGAAATTGGAGGGAGTTGCTTAGCAAGCAGGGCCAGAGGGAAAGGCAGGAGCTAATACAGCCAGAGTTAGTTCAAGTTTGGAGCTTGGAGTTTGAAGAATTAGGTTCGAAGATTTGAAGGGGATGGAAAGAAGGGTGAGTTTTGGGAACTTTTTGTTAGAAAGATACCTCTTTGAGGAAAACAGTTAAAGCCTTCAGGGAGAAGCAGTAAGAAATATAGTAGGCCTCTATAGTGTTAGAGTGTTGGTGTGGAAAGAGGATTCAAAAGGTTCAAAATATCCTGTTGGTATTTCTGTGTGTGGAACTTTGTTTTTAAGAAACTCATGATATAAAACCATTCTCTGTACAAGTAAAGCCTGACAGATTATTGAAACCACTACACTTCTTTACTGTTCAAGAACAAAATAAACAACATATTCTTGTTTTATTTCATCTGAAGAATTCATGTGCCTTCTTGAACATTCTTTTGAAGGAGGTGGCCTATGGATCAATAAATGGTGGCAGCAACAGAAACATTAATAATAAATTGGTGGCGGCAAAGAAATATGTAATATACAGTGGTAGCATCCCACTGTCCTGTCATGTGTGTTTGTGTGTGTCTCCCTTGTCCCCCTCGGCCCTCACTGGCCTGTTATCCATCTTTATTGCACTCATCTAGCAAATCGAAAACAGAAATGTGAGTAGATAAATAGGTATTGCTTTAAGCAGGGAGGTAATAAACGGCACCAATAAGGACATGCTGGCAATTCGATTGGGTGGACATAGATGGACAACAAAGCTCCTCAGCATGGAAGATGGAGTGACAGCACCTTCACCACTACTGTGGCTGGAATCGAGTACAGCCTCCAGATGCCAGAAATGGGAAAAGACAGGAAAGCCTTTACCTCTGTTTATGTATTGTCTGTCCTTGTTAATTGTATAATGGCATTGAATGTTTGCTGTATATGTGTTTTTAATCTGCCCTGAGTCCCCTCGCAGAGATAGAGTGGAATATAAAGTATATTATTATTGTTTAATAATAATAATAATAATAATAGTGTAGGATCTTCCATAAGTCAATGCACAACTGCAGGCAACATTGAATTAAGATATGCCTATTGAATTAATTTTGCAGGAATTAAAATCAGTTCTAGAAAATGTCTGTTAGGCATGGGGAGATCTTGATTTCTTTTCTGCCACTCTGTTATCTTACAAGTTCTAGGTGGCTGGTTGGCAATGCTATAAATTATATTATGGGGAAAAACAAGGATACAGATCATAAATCAGGCAAAGGGGATTTATTATGCTTCGAAATGTATAATCTGTCTTCCTATAACTGCTTCCATAGCAACACCATCAACAGGTTAGCTGACCCCATTCAGGGACATTTGGAAAAACCCGAAAACAAGACGATTGGCATTTGAGGGAAGTGGCCTAGGTCAATACAAACAGCAAACAAATGCTTTTGTGATGCAAACACCTGCTGATACCAAAGTGCTTGCTACATTGATTGTTGCATTCTCCCCTTGACTCCCCAAACACTAGACATTAAAAGCAGCTGTGTGCAAATAGTCTCACAACATGCACAGTCCGATTGACAGGCTGGGAAAATGAGATGCTTTCACAGATTTGGACAAGAAGCAAGAAAATACCTGTAGAGTAGGACTAGCCATGGTAGTAATGCATATTTTTTTCATCCTAAGAATTGTATTGTTGTTGCTTCTCCCACTACTGTCACTGCAAAGGGCAACATCTATTTTGCCTGTCTCATACAATGCCCCAAACAGAGCATCATTTCCTGGTAATTTTTTGGAGAAAAACATTGGAAAATATGTTTTTAAGTCTGGTTAAGATTTTCATCTGGTACCTGGTGGTGATGTTTTCCTGATCCCCTCTTTTCTGTCTAGCATTTGATGCCAAATGAGCATATTACGATCCTCCTTTAATACTTTTAGTGATTTCCCATCTTTTCCTAGATCTAGCATGAATTTCTTGACCTTATTTTCAAGAGCTTCTCTGGTCTCCATTACTCATTGGTTTTCTGTTCATACATCTTATTTATTTATTTATTTACAGTATTTATATTCCACCCTTCTTTACCCGCAGGGGACTCAGGGCGGATTCCAATGTACATATACTTGGCAAACATTCAATGCCATTAGACATAAAACATATATAGACAGACACAGGCAATTTAACATTCCAGTATTTCCAGCTTCATGGGGGTATGCTCAATCTGGCCTCAGGGGGAGCTGGCACTTCACCACCAACTTGTGACACCTAGTCCTTGATGGAGTACTTCCTCATTCTTACACATGCTGCTGGAAGGTTTCATGGTGTTATAAATTAGTTAAATTAGCTTCCCCGCATAAAGTGGTACCTAAATTTCCTACTTGACATATGTAACTGTATTTCAGGCTGCATAAGTCAACAGCAAGCTAGATTATTAATAGTCGGGAACTCACTCTGACCCGGCCTTGCTTAGAGCTCATGACATCTCAGTCAGTAGTGATTTAATGCAGCTGGCTACTAACTAGCTTCACCACAGCCTGGTCCTTTGAAATACTTTGAGTTGAAGGTAGGTTTTGAAGGGGCTGCACTGGGTGTGAATTGGAGGGAGAAGAGGAAGGGGGTACTACTGGTTTTGACAGAGTTTAACTTCTTTGCTACCTAAGTTTGGTACTTCTGGGGCAAGGTGGCACCCCAAGGAGCCCAGGAGTGTGACAGAAAGTAGTTGGGGATATATTACAATTCCTTCTGCCCTTCTGTCAGAAGAAGACAGACGTTCAGCAGGACTTACCTTGGATTTTTCATTTGCTTGTGACTTTAGGAGCTCCATGCCCAAGAAAAAGAGTGCCCCCTTACGGAAGAGGATATGCTTGGAGAATGGCTCGAAACATGAAGTACATTTGGTTTGGATATTACAGGATCAACCACTTGGCTGGCTCCTTTGTCAAAGAACTATTCCAGTTAATGAGTGAGGAAGATCTCCTGACCTCAGTTGTGCTGCACTCCCTCCTCTTGCCCTAGCTATCTGAACTGGAGTTGAGCATATGCCCAGAGTTGATCACTGAGTCCAGTATCCAAATAATCAGTGTGTTGCAAAAATTTGTCCTTGCTGAATCTCAGCAGCTGTACCCAGATCCCTGCAGATGCTCTAGTTGACCTGGTGAAAGGTTTACCACAGCTCACAAAACTAGACCTCTCAAAGAGTCAGTGCAATACAAAAGTATTATCAGCTGTGGGCTCCTGCTGTTTGGGGCTTCATGAGCTTGACATCTCTGTGTCTGAGGTGGTGACCCTGGAGTCATGGCTTCATCTCGTCTGTGATCCTGCCATTGGTGCTCTCTTTTGCCAAGAATTGCAAACTCTTCAACTTTTTACCCTAAAGTCCATCACTAATGAACATGAGTTGGTTTGGGTCTTGGTCTTTGTGCTGCTCACATTGCCCAGTCTGAAGTACCTGATTCATGATTCAGTTGTAGATGCTGTGTGCCTGATCTATAATCAGCACTTCAGCAGTATCGACATATTCCCTGGGTTTCTTTCTCTGGCAGAACTCACAGGATTCAGAGTGCCCAACTGTATGAATGAGTGTGGTTCCAGATTCTCACTAGCTTCAAGGATGAGTATTTCTGGCCTATGGCTTGTGTTGTGGGACCCCACTTGCAAGAAGTATAATTGTTCCTAAGAGACAGTCCTGATTTGGGTCAAAATACTGTGAGTTTTACTTCTCTGGATCTACCCCCTTCATTCTCTTAAGGTGTCTTGGTCTTTAAAACCATTCCATTCTTTCTCAGTTTCTGCACCTATTGCTTAGAATAGTATCCCCAAACATTTCTACTTTCCTTCTCAAAAAGTCCAATGTCAAAGACATCTTTGGGACCTCTTCCTGACCCCTGTGTTGCAGAAGAGAGGCAAACTGGTGCCCTCCAAATGTTTTTTGCTACAGCTCCCATAATTCCTCATTGTCACAGGATTATACCATGGGCCCAGTGCTGTTCATCTTTATTAAAGTCTTGGATGAATGTTTAGAGGGCAGGCTGGTCAAGTCTGCAGATGGGACGAAATATGTCTTCTACATATTAAATTAATGAAATTCTAAATGAGGAAGGCAGATGGAGACCTTTCAGTCTTGCTAATTCAAAACATGATGGAAACCTCTAGTTCAGTATTTCTCAAACTGTGCTCCACAGAGCCATCAGCATTGCAAAGTCTGGATGGTCCCGGGGGTCTTCCACTGAAATATTGTTAAGTTTATGTTGGTTAAAATTGTTCTTCATTTTAAATATTGTATTGTCCTTTCTTTCTTTCTTTCTTTTGCACTACAAACAAGATGTGTGCAGGGTACACAGAAATTCCCCACCCCATTCGTTCACTGTTGCACTCTAACACTGAAACACCTTTTCACCCAGCATCACACCAGAGTCCAGTAATTCTATCTAAAAAAAATTATTAAAGAAAGCAAATAAGGGTAAAAAGAGCAATTCCAAAAGGGGCAATAGAATAGGAAATAAAAAATAGCAGTAATCCAAAAATGACAAAGCGCATAATTCCTTTCCTACCTTTAGCATGATGGTGGGGAAGTACTTTGCTCCCTTCCGGCGAAGGGAAGACAAAGAGTTAAAAGTCCCAGCAAGGGCTTGTTGTGGGCGGGGCCCAGGGGAATTGAGCTCAGCCCACCTCACTTGGCCTTAGTCAGTTGACCCACCCACCCGCCACCGCTGCAGTGTACTTGTCAAGGGTCGCCGTTAGGGGCCGGGTAGGAATTTCCCCCCCCCCCCATATTCTGGGGGGGGGGTTTCGCCAACCCTACACTGCGCATTTTCGGCAAATTGGGTTGAGGGGGGTCTTAAATAGGCATCAAATTTATGGCAGGCACATGCAGGTACTGGTGTGCAGCACAGGAAGGGGGAGTATGCTACAGTCTCTACCTGTTACCTGAAGAGTTCCCACAGGAGCAACATGTGGGTTGCATCCGGGAATTATTGTGTCTCGCCCTTGTCGGAGGATGACGTGGTCAGGCGGGGCTACTGCCTATTCTGATTAATAACAAATTCAAGTTCAAATTCATGTTCAAGTTCACTGTCAAGTTCAAATTCATGTTCAAGTTTATGTTGATTGATAAATTGGATTGGATGATCACACAGAGATTGATTGGTAACATATAATAAAAGTTGCCCATAGTTAACCCACAGCATGGTCTTGTCTGGTGATTTCGCCGGTTGGAGAGCAAAGACAAGAGAACCAAAATCCACAGCAGTACTTCATAAACATGAAAATCCATAAACATGAAAACGGGAACTTTTCCAAAGTGAACCCTCCAAGGAAACAAAGGCATGAACCAGAACAGGTATTTTGAGAATACTTTAATCATGAACTTGAAAGCAGAGACAGTACAGCCATCTCCTATGGCAATGTTGTCTCCTCTGATAGGCTTGAAGCCAAACCACTTAATTTAAGCTCATCTAGGCACCCATGACATCATGCCGAACACACCTGGATTTCAAGGTCTTCTCACGGACTCTGTGAGAATATCTAGTTTGTCTGTTTTTCACTCCCTCCATTCCCAGGCCTAATCTAGTTTCCTGGGAAAACTCCCCATCTGCCCAAGGACTTTCACTTTCCCTTGTTGCCTGGGAATGAGTACAGGAATCCAAAACATTGGCCTTATCTGCCTGCAATTCTCTTTGATCACTGCCTGCAATTCTCTTTGATCACCTGCTGTTAGGAATTGTGACAGTTGAAGTCCAAAACACCTGGAGGGCTGGAGTTTGCCCGTGCCTGGTTTATAGACAATGTTGTTTAGACAGAAAGGCAAAGAGGGAGCCATGTGGGAAGGAGTACAAAATCTTGACGAGATTTCAGTGGGAAGGTGGAAATAGCAGCAGTCAAGATGTGGAAAAGCAAGGGCGGAAATGAAGCAAGGAGATGCAGCTAATTAAGCAGTAGCTACAGACGTAGGAATAATCGGAACTGTGAAAGTAAAATTTGGAGAGACGACTGTCTATGCAGACAAGCATTGCTGCAAGAGGTAAATGAATTGAGAATTCTGTTCGACATTATGAACATCAGACATGAGCAGGTTGCCAATATACATATACACCCAACTTAGGATTCATGAAAAAGGCTTTCGAGATCGGATTTTTGGATCATTTCTTTACTTAAAATATCAAAGATGGTAATTTTTACAGCACCCCTCTCTCCTGTTGCAAATCTGAGACTAATTCTGTTTCTAATAGAAACGGTAAAATTAATACAGGATCAGGTGAACTCGGCAGGGAAATGACATTTTCATTATTGATTTACTGAGTGTGAAATTTCTACCATGGTGAACGAGTCATGAACAGCATGCTTTTGTCCCGTTCTCCATAAATATCCTCCCTGCTAATTAATAGCAAGGCAAAGATTGAATTGAACATCCACAGATCAAAATTGCTTTAGTATTCAAAGAGGAATTCTGTTGCACATGCAAGGAGAGCTATTGAAAAGGAGGAACGAAAGAATGAAGAGAAGGAATGCACCGTATTTCCTTCTGATTGGGCCATTCCTTGGCAGGCCCATAACCAAGATTTTGATGGGGGGGGTGAGTTTGATTCAGGGGGACTGAGTTTGATTGGGGGGCTGAGGATGTACCCTAGCAAACCTTTTGTATCATTATCCCAATACTCCCATGCACATGGGATATATTGAGCATGGTGATCAGATCATGATATGAATAAACATAATTCTCATGGACCACACTGAGAATTTCTGGGGGGGGGGGGGGGAGGCTGAAGTGGCTATCTGAGGATGCTCTTGAATGGCATTCTTCTTCCTGAATCACTTGCAGATTGGCTCACTTGGGAAAGTACCCTTGCATTCTTCCATCTGCCCCTTTTATTTCAAGGAATTATTTCAAATGTTCTTATTAGAGGGGTGGTTCCCATGCAAGGTTGAGTTCTTGTTCTGTGAATGTGCTTCCTCCATAGATATCCAGTTTCCTTCATCCACTCAACGTTGCAGCACCATTATGGAATCCAACGTTTCTGTATCCAGAACTCCCTGGATGTTTAATACTAGAGATTTCATGCTAGAGGTTGTAATCCAAAATGTTTGGAAGGGCTGGTTTGGAAGAAGGGACTCCTCTCTGATCTTGGAAAACTCTGCAGGATCAGCCCTGACGAATATTTGGTGGGAGACCACCTACAAATAACCAGCATTTAAGTGCTATTTGGAGTAAAGAACTGGCCAAACAAGTAAGAAAACCACCTCATCACATTGGGACATTTCCCAGTCATAGGACACTTCAGCCTCTTTTCAAGCATGGAGAGGCACGGACCTCATCACATGTTCTGGGGTTGAAAAGAGGCAGAAATTTCTTGAAAGGCGGGAACACTGAACACGGGCCAGCAATCCTGTTCAGAGCTCCCATCTCTTATCATAATTTACTCCCATTGTTACAACTGAAAAAGAGGTGGGATAGATAATAATAATAATAATAATAATAATAATAACTTTATTTATATCCCACCTTATCTCCTTGTAGGGACTCACAGTTTCCTGTCCTGTTTCATTGCCCAACAGCCAGCAGTCTCTTGTATCCTGTGGGATTTGATGCAGAACAATATTATCCCATGGAAAGAAGTGGTTTTAAGCTGGTGCCAGACTCTGTTAATGTAAGGGGTTGTGGGCAGGGCAAGGGATCTCTTGGCTTTCAGATATTGCTTTTCTCCTATTAAAAACAAAAAAGTATTACTGACCTTGTGATGAATGTAAGATGAATGTATTGCCAACTCTTAGTTTTACAGTGTAAGTGTGATGGGGAGGCAGAACTCCAAACAGGACTGCTGAGATATAAGAAGGGCAATTCTCTATCTTAAAGGGATGATCACCAATGTGAAGTCGATACTGACTTTAGGAGGGTCTTCCCAGGAAGAGAGACCCCTAGGACCGCACCAAAGAGGGTCCGCTACCTTAGCGAGGACAGAGAAGACTAATTCCAGCGATTTTATAGTTATTAATAAATAAATACTCTCACCAAAGCGGAAGAAGCAGCGACCGAGGCTTTTATTGGAGCGATTCAGCTGAAGCGGATGCAGTGTAGTGATAGCTCACATACAAGCATACCGGTACAAAGTTTGGAAGCATTTTTATAGCATAAACAGGTACAGAGATTTCAAAATTCCCACCCTCCCTTCCCCACCCGACTTGACGGTGATTGGCTGATCGCTGGACAGCTGGGAGGAGGCTTGGCAGCCTGCCCCCGGTCTGAGCCAATCACGAGGCTCCTCCGCTTCGTGGGAGCCTATCAGGGAGCTTTCCCCGTTTTAAGGAGTTGGCAAATCAGGGAAGAGGAGGCAGGACAAAGAGAGACAATGGGAGATGAAAGAATTATGGCATTCCTGAAACCTAGGTGTCCCTGCATCCAGAAAATCGGCCAGCTGAGGGATCAGCTTATTGTTTTGGTAATGGGAGGGTGATTGAATTAAGCTGAGTTTTCCTGTCCTGATCTGATAAGGTGTGTGTGTTTGTGATGGGTTTCGGGTGAGGCAAACGGAGCTGGGCAGAAGACCCCCCGTGGGCAGTCTCGCCCTTATTGTTTTCTATCAATCAAAACTGACCGGAAGAAATACCTATCTATCAGCCTAACTCTGAAAATAAATAGGAATTTAATTTACTATTGTCCATGCAAAGGTTTTGTGGGCTTGGCAAAGTCAAAGGGGCAAAGGAAAATTCATAGAAGGCTATACATACATACAAATCATAAGTATTTCATAGCAATAAACCCCCTCCCTGCTCCACATTCCAAATATATTTAATAAAAGATTAATTTCATAAGGAAACTTTGAGTTCAGAGTCTTTGAAGATAGTTCTTTTTGAGAAATGACGCTTTTCGAAGTCCAAAACATGCAGCAGAAAGTCCACGATCTTTGGGAGGGTTGGTTGGTATCCCTGGAGCTCCAGCAGTGCTGCAATTGATCCAATCCTCTGTCCTTGGGGAAACTAGAATTCCCTCCCAAGGTCCGAGGTCCCAAGGCCAGGCTCTTCCCCGAAGTCCCATGGGGGAACCACATCGAGTCCCCGGGTCTGGAGCTTGGCAAGAGCAAGGAAGCAGCGAGGCGAAATGAAGCGGCAGCAGTGGAACCGGCACTTTTGGCAATCAGCTTTTCTGATAAAATATATTCTCAAAACTTGAGAGGTTATTTCCTGAGCGTAGAGACCCACAATAAGAAAAGCGAGATGGCAGAAAGGGTTAGAATTTAGCACAGAAAAATAAGCCGTTAAAATGGAGCCGATCCGCCATTTTGTGGATACGGAGATCCGAAAGGAGAGATTCCGTATCCGTGGTTTAAAGCGACGCGGATCTGGCATCCCCGGAACGCCAGGGAGGCATTCCAGGCAGGCTCGCAGTCTCCCGCGGCCTGGAAAAGGTTGAATTCATGCATTTAGATAGTTCAGGCAAGAAGTGACAAGAAGTATCAGGTAGAGAGTTAAAAAGTTGCAATTTCAAGTGTCTTTATTAGGGGAATTGTTACAAAGTTAGGGCTTGGGGGAAAGTGAGAGAAAGGCATAGAGGCTGCGTACAGTCCCTGTTTTGAGCTGTCTGGTGGGGCACATTTCATCAGTTCGTCCCAATTATGGCTTCCAGGAACTGCGGAACTCCCCGCTGCAGTTCAGACCAACTTGAAAGCGGGGGCCTCCGATGCCCTCGATGACACATGCTTTCCCCTCTCAATGTGATGAGGTCACTACACTCATGATTCTACTTTCCTGCTTTCATCTTATAATTTAATCCCATTTCCCCAAATTTATTATTTAATCAAGTTGTATCATATTTTAATTTAATTTATGGGATCTTCATAAGCCAATAGGTAACATGAGGGACACATACAAACAACACATTGTCAGTCACTGCAAATCATTGCTGGTGCAAACCTTATTGTTCCCTAGAATCATAGAATCATGGAGTTGGAAGAGATCTTCAAGGACCACCCAGTCCAACCCCTACAATGAAGGAAAAGCACAATCAAAGCATTCCTGACAGATGGCCACCCTGCCTCTGTTTAAAAGCCTCCAAAGGAGATTCCACCAGACTCCAACGTTCCACTGCTAAACAGCTCTTTTGATGGTCAGTAAGTTCTTCCTAATGTTCCGGTGGAATCTCCTTCCCCATCATTTGAAACCATGGCTGCATTGAGTCCCAGTCTCCAGGGCAGCATAAAGCCCCTCTCCTTTTTCCTTATGATCACCTTTCACATATTTATCCATGGCTCTGATATCTCCTCTCAACCTTCTCTTCTGCAGGCAAAACAGACCCAGCTCTTTAAGACGCTCCTCAGAGGGATTCATGGTCCCCAGACCTTTTATCCTTTTAGTCGTCCTCCTCTGAACACGTTCCATCTTGTCAGTATTCCTCTTGAATTGCTTTGCCCTGAATTAGACACTGGGCTATTATTCCAGGGAAAGATCTGACTAAATCAGAATAGAGGGGCATCATGACTTCCTTTGATCTAGACACTAGACTCCTTTGGATGCTGCCCAAAATCCCATGGAATCTGTGAAAGGATCTAAACCTGAAGCTTGTTCCTCAGGCAGCTCTCCATGGTTCTAGCTCCCAACTGCCTAGTTTAAACTGTGCCACATCTGATGGACAGGTGAATAGTTTAGGCTTCTCTCACATTATGTTTTTTAAAAGTTCCACTCTCTCCATAAGAAGAAGCATATGCTTTAAATACACACGCACACATTAAACACATTAAATATTCATTAAATATTCAACCATGCCTATGTGCAATTGGAGGCTTCCAATGTTTGAAGCTTGGTGATTGGTCACCAAAACTTATATTAGTATAATAGTCTAAAATATTCTAAAATGATCAGTTCCCATCTCATTTTTGAAGCAAAGTAGGATCAGCCCTGGTTAGTAGTTGGATGGGAGGTTGCCAACAAATACCAGGCTATATATTTTTTTTAAAAAACCAAATTAGTAAAACCACTTCTATATTTGCATACAAAAACCTTACACGAGTCATCACAATTTGACAGGCTACCTGAAGGCACATACACATGGAAGAGTTCCCTTATTCTTCTAATGCGTGGATTCTGGGCAGCTGCGGGCTTGTATAAGAAATAGGTGCATCAGAAACCCTGCACATTTGTGTCCAAACCTCTTGTTCTCTTCTAAACGTTTTCTTTATTTCATAGCTATGCTTCAGATATTCATGAACAACATGTGCCCCTTACCATTTCCATTCCAGATTCTGCTGAAAATCAACTTGGGTGCTCACAACTGCCTATTTTGAGAAACTAAGTCAGCAGTGCAGGCTGCAGGGCTTTCGTCTGTGCCTTATTATAAACATTAATATGCAGACTCCATTCAATGGTTTGACAGATTTTGAGAAGCTCTGAATGTCACTCTAGCAAAGTGACATATTGTACACATAGTCCTCCTACTCAGCCTATTGTTGCATCTCATCTAAGTGACAGCATGCCATGGCTCCCTGGCCCAATTTTTTAAGTGTTTCAGAAGCAACTTAAGAACATACTGCAAGTTGCTTCTGATGTGAGAGAATTGGCTATCTACAGAGACATTGCCCAGGGGAAGCCCAAATGTGTTACCATCCTGCTGGGAGGCTTCTCTCATGTCCCCATAAACTAGAGCTGACAGATGGGAGCTCACCCCATCTCACAGATTTGAACTGGCAGCCTTCAGGTCAGCAACCCAACCTTCAGGTCAGCAGTCCAGCCGGCACAAGGGTTTAACCTATTGCACCAGTGTGACTCTTCCACTGCAAGTTGCTTCTGTGAGAGAATTGGCAGTCTACAGAGATTCTGCCCAGGGGACGTCCGGATGCATTACCATCCTGCTGGGAGGCTTCTCTCGTGTCCCCGTAAACTAGAGTTGACAGACTGGAGCTCACCCTGTCTCACAGATTTGAACTGGCAACCTTCAGGTCAGCAACCCAACCTTCAGGCCAGCCGTCCAGCCGGCACAAGGGTTTAACCCGTTGCACCACTGTGACTCTTCCCTGGCCTAGTAATTACTCCCAAGTAATTCTTCCTCTACCCTACCTCACTGTATTTCCACATTTTTTTAAAAAAAAAATCAATCACAATGGATGCCATACTCTCTATTTTTGAGTGCTCTATATCCTTGTGAAGTAGAGATAGCAACGCTTACACAGACAAAGAAGAGGAAAATACAATGAGAGCTTTGTTGGAGGAACAAGGACTCACCAGAAAGTTCATTTCTTTAGCAAGACATTTCTCAATTTTTTTCAGCCACGAAACCCTTTTTGAAGCAAAACTTCTCATGGAGCCCAAATAAATGTTTATATGTTACTAGCCGTCCCCTGCCACGCGTTGCTGTGGCCCACATGGGGGTTCTGTGTGGGAGGTTTGGCCCAATTCTATCATAGGTGGAGTTCAGAATGCTCTGTGATTGTAGGTGAACTATAAATCCCAGCAACTACAATTCCCAAATTTTAAGATTCTATTTTCCCCAAATTCCACCAGTGTTCACATTTGGGCATATTGAGTATTTGTGTAGTTTGGTTCAGATCCATCATTGTTTGAGTCCACAGTGATCTCTGGATGAAGGTGAACTAAAACTCCAAAACCAAAGGACACTGCCCACCAAAACTTCCAGTATTTTCTGTTGGTCATGGGAGAACTGTGTGCCAAGTTTGGTTCAGTTCCATCATTGGTGGGGTTTAGAATGCTCTTTGATTGTAGGTGAACTATAAATCCCAGCAAGTACAACTCCCAAATGACAAAATCAATTTTTTTGAGTGAAGGACATACATTGGGTTGTTAGGTGTATTGTATCCAAATTTGGTGTCAATTCATCCAGTGGCTTTTGAGTTCTGTTAATCCCACAAACGAACATTGCATTTTTATTTATATAGATATATAATGTATATGTATATGTATGTGTGTGTGTATCTCAGACATGGGAAATGTTTTGACCAACCTAAACTTAACAGCATTTCAGTGGAAGACCTCAGGGCCCATTCAGTCCAACCCCCTTCTGCCATGCAGGAAAAGCGCAATCAAAGCACCTCCAACAGATGGTCCTCCTGCCTTTGAAATAATAATAGTAGCAATAATAATAATAATAATAATAATAATAAATAATAATAATAATAATTTATCGTGTCAGAAGAGAATGGAGAGTACAGTTATAATGTATTTAAAAAAACACAAACTCCGCAGGATCGTAACACATCCAAGCATTCCCTGGGCAATATCTTTGTAGATGGCTGGTTTTCTCACACCAGAAGTGACTTGAATAATAATAATAATAATAATAATTATTATTATTATTATTATTATTGTAATAATAATATATTCTGGGAGAATTATGCCATAACCTTTTGGAAAATAGCATTCACCATTTTGAAAAATCAGGAATTTCTCCGAGAAGAGTTAAAAAACTTGCTTGAATCAACCTTCTCCTTAGTGGTAAATACCCACCAGCATTCATGCAAGGCAATTAGATTTCTTAGCTGTTAAACTGATACACCTAGATATCTCTTTAAACTATTAAAAGGTAAAGGTAAAGGTTTTCCCCTGACATTAAGTCTAGTTGTGTCCGACTCTGGGGGAATGGTGCTCATCTATTTCTAAGCTGAAGAACTGGTGTTGTCCGCAGACACCTCCAAGGTCATGTAGCCAGCATGACTGCATGGAATGTCATTACCTTCCCACAGAAGCAGTTCCTATTGATCTACTCTCATTTGCATGTTTTTGAACTGTTAGGTTGGTAGTTACTGGAGCTAACAATGGGAGCTCACCCCATCCCATGATTTGAACCGCTGACCTTTCAGTCAGCAAGTTCAGCAGCTCAGAAGTTCAACCCGCTGTGCTACCGGGGGGAGGGGGGGGGCTTTGAACTGTTAGGGACAAAAATGTGCCAATGCACAAAAAACATATATATAGCAGAGTTTCAGAAGTATTCTTTCAGTCGCCCAAAAAACATCTACTCTCCCTTAAAATGTCTTGGTTTAAATCATGCTCTCAAGAGACCAAAAATAAAGTACCGTATATTCTGGGGTATTACACAACTGGGGCTATAAGACGATCCCTCAACTTTAGCACACAAAATATAGAGTTGGGGATATACTTGCCGTTTAAGATGACTCCACATTTTCTGTCCTCTAGGCCTGCCATGCGGTTTCCCCTGGGCCTCTGGGCTGCTTCCTGCGCCACCTCCAGAAGGGCCTCCCGCGCTGCTCAGGCTGCTCTCCTTCCTGCCGCCATGGCGTCTCTGGCTCCCAGTCCCATCAAGCCTTGCGAGAAGCGCCTCTTCTCTTGCAAGACAATGTTGTCTCATGGATGAAGAGGCGCTTCTCTCGAGGCCTGGCCAGGAAGAAGGAGATCAGCCTGAGCAGAAGGGCTTTCCGCGCTGGTCAGGCCGCTCTCCTTCTCCCTGGCCAGGACTCGCGAGAACCTCCTCTTCTCCCGCGAGACAATGTTGTCTCGGGAGAGAAGAGGAGGCTCTCGCAAGTCCTGGCCAGGAAGAAGGAGAGCAGTCAAGCAGAAGGGCTTTCTGTGCTGGTCAGGCCGCTCTCCTTCTCCCTGGCCAGGACTCACGAGAAGCGCCTCTTCTCCTGCGAGACAACATTGTCTCGGGGGAGAAGAGGAGGTTCTCGCAAGTCCTGGCCAGGAAGAAGGAGAGCGGCCTGACCAGCGCGGAAAGCCAGGAAGAGAGGAAGGACGGGGAGCCTGCCCAGGAGGCTGCCATGAGCCAAGGCAGTGGAGGCAGAGGCGGCGGCGGAGGAGGGGAGCCCATGGACAAATGCCCTCCACACCAAAAGGTCTACCGGTAATTTTATTATTATTTTAATTTTATACCCAGGGTACTAGACGACCTCCAAAATTTTATAAGGTTTTACGTCCCTACTGTGCTGTCGCACGCTGGGCCTGTGCATAAGACTGTAGACAGGACATAAATTCTGTGTGCCCAACGGGACACCGGGGCTGCCTCAGATTAAAGGCCTTTGGATTTCCTTAAAACATAGTCTCTAGATTGCTTAAAGGTTCAATAAAGTTCTTTATTAATGAAAACAAACAGGTCCTTTAAGGCTTTCGTAACAGTCTATTGGCTCTCTCTAAATCTTGTCCACAGGGAACAGGCACTATCTTCATAACTGTAACTAATGGGGAAATCCTTAACTTCTAATCTGGGCAGTCTGTCTTTGCCTCTGTCGTCGTGCACCCGGTACCAACTGCTTCTGGCTTCCGCGAGTGACCCTTACCAAGCAGAGTTTGTAGACTTCCAGGGGAAAAGAAATTCAGGTTTCCGTGATGGCTGACTGAAGTCCTTCAGCAAAGGAACTGTAGGGCTGTATAACCCCGGCCAAGCTGTGGGCTGTATATCTCCCCGGTCAAGCCGTAGAAGACGATGCTTTCTACAGGAGCTCTTGGTATTATGTCCTGCCTGAAAGGCTTCTCTGTGTGGACTGACCCAAAACTGGCTCCTATTCCCTCCCAAAAACCCAAAAGGGGGCAGGACCAGGGAACCTAACTATAATTGACAGGTGGCTTGCCCTATGATTGCAGCCAAAAGAAGCCACCTATCTGCAGAGTCCCTGAAACTTAGGACTACAACAAACATTCAGTGCAAAGCAAACAAAATTGGAGCTCCTGCTACAGCTGTACCTGCACACCTACAAAGTCATCTAGTACCCTGGAATATACGGTAGTCTTTGTTAAAATAACATAGTTGGTTTACTCACAAACTTCATGCATTCAACATACTTTGCATATCAATCCAGTTACAGATATGATTTGAAGTAGTTTCTCTGTATAGATAACACAGGGCGTCTTTCTGAGAATCTTAACAGTCCAAAATCCAAAATATCTCTTTGGTCTGAGAGTCTAATAGAGTCTCTAAAGCATTCTGTTTCTACTGACTTCTTGTTGTTGTTCACTGTGTAAAAGGCATTGAATGTTTGCCTTATATCTGTATACTGTAATTCATTCCAGGGAGATAAAACAAAATATAAATATAAATTATTATTACTATTATTATTATCATCATCATCATCATCATCATTATTCTCAAAAGTTTTTTTTACACTTTTACTTCATTTTATGTTTTTTTCAAATATGAAAGGCAGAGTGATTTGGGTAAAAACTTGTTTAGATCTGTGTTCTGTGTGAAGAAATGAAAAGTATGCCATTTGCAATAAAAAAAATCATAAAATAGTTCAGTTGCATGTAATGTTAAAGCTGCAAAGAATGCCAGGCTGAACGTTCAGTCCCCACACATTTTCACCTCACTAAATCTGACCCTCTTTGCAAAACGTTTGGACGTCCTGCTGTAAACAAAACCCAGATTCAAACAACTGCAGCAGAACTGGTTATGATTACTCCAGAGATCCATTTTCACACACATACACACACACACACACACACACAAAACTTTCAGCAATTAAAAGCAAAGTACTGTTAAAAGGACGGGACTTTCAAAACCATTTTGTGATCACGGCAGAGGGAGAATGTTCAAAGAGACTACTTCAAGCCACTCAATGGGCATCTCCAAGTCCTTGAGGGTGCTTGAAACGGGTCCTTGGAGTCCCAGCCAGAGACTACAGAAGCCAATGCTTCCAAAGAAGACCAGCATCAAGTCTTATCTTATAGTCCAGAAAAGTCTGCAGTTGTTGCAGTGCAGCCCAGGAGAAGGCCAGGATTCTGTTGCTAGGAAACTACTACTGGCTGGGTGCCGTGTTTCCTAAATTGCCACTGGCCAAATGGAGTATTTATTATTACGTCAACGTTTATTTATATCCTGCTTTTTCTCCCCACAAAAGGAGATTCAAAGCGGCTTGCAGGAAAAGCATTTCACTACCATTTAAAATCCAAACAAATATATACAAAACATTAAAATAGAAGGAAACACCAAGGCTCAATATCCTGCAAGGAAGACTCCAGCAATACATGGAGCAAGAGATGTCAGATGTACAAGCTGGGTTTAGAAAAGGCAAAGAAACGAGAGACCAAATTGCCAATATCCGTTGGATAATTGAGGAAGGCTGGGAGTTTCAGAAAAACATCTATTTCTGTTTTATTTACTATTCTAAAGCCTTTGTGTGGATCATAATAAATGGTGTCAAGTTCTTGGTGGTATGGGGAGAGCAAGCCACCTTGACCAAGTAGCAATGGTAAGAACAGACCATGGAACAACAGTCTGGTTCAAGATTGGGAAAGGAGTATGGCAGGGCTGTCTACTCTCACCCTCCCTATTCAACTTGTATGCAGAACATATCATGTGACATGCAGGGCTTGATGAATCTAAAGCTGGAGTTAAAATTTTCGGAAGAAACATTAACAACCTTAGGTATGCAGACGATACCACTTTGATGGCTGAAAGTGAGGAGGAACTGATGAGCCTTTTAACCAAGGTGAAAGAAGTAAGTACAAAAGCTGGGTTGCAACTAAACATCAAAAAAAGCCAAGATGATGGCAACCAGACTGACTGATAACTGGCAAATAGAGGGAGAAATTGTGGAGGCAGTGACAGACTTTGTATTTCTAGGCACAAAGATGACTGCAGACGCAAACTGAAGCCCGGAAATCAGGAAACATTTCCTTCTTGGGAGAAGAGCAATGGCTAGTCTCGATAAAATAATTAAGGAACCATATAACTTCCAGGAAATCAGAGAAGCTTTACTTCTTGGGAGGAGAGTAATGACCATTCTCAATAAAATAGTGAAGAGACATCACACTGGCAATGAAAATCCACATAATTAAAGTAATGGTATTCCCTGTAGTAACCTATGGATGTGAGAGCTGGATCATAAGGAAGGCTACGCGAAGGAAAATAGATGCTTTTGCACTGTGGTGTTGGAGGAAAATTCTGAGAATGCCTTGGACCATAAGAAAATCACACCAGTCCATACTCCAGGAAAGAAAGCCCGACTGCTCACTGGAGGGAAGGATATTAAAGGCAAAGATGAAATACTTTGGCCACATCATGAGAAGACAGGAAAGCTTGGAGAAGAGAATGATGCTGGGGAAAATGGAAGGGAAAAAGAGGAGGGGCCAACCAAGGGCAAGATAGATGGATGTCATCCTTGAAGGGACGAGCTTGACCTTGAAGGAGATGGGAGTGGCCATGGCTGACAGGGAGCTGTGGCCTGGGCTGGCCTATGAGGCCTCTGAGTCTGAAACAACTGAACAAATAAGCAACAAACATCAATTGTCTTTATTAATAATCAACAGTTAAAATAGCTATTTTTAACTAATAATAAATATTATTATACTGAATGAATAAACAACAATTAATATTAATATTAATTAATTGGACAACATATTACTTAATAGTTAATGGTGATGCAGCGGGTTAAACAGCTAGGCTGCTGAACTTGCTGGTTCGAATCTGGAGAGAGGGGTGAGCTCCCGTTGTTAGACCCAGCTTCTGCCAACCAGTTTGAAAACATACAAATGTAAGTAGATCAATAGGTACTGCTTGTGCAGGGAGGTAACGGCGCTCCATGCAGTCATGCTGGCCACATTGACCAAGGAGGTGTCTACGGCTTAGAAATTGAGATGAGCACCACCCCCCAGAGTTGGACATGACTAGACTTGATGTCAGGGGAAACCTTTATCTTTATCTTAATAGTTAACATCCCTATTTGAATCCAGACAAACATTTGAGAAAATACAATATTAATCATTTAACAATTATCATAATATGTTACTCAAGGGAGACTCAAAGTGGCTTACATGGAAAGCATTTCAAAACCATTTAAAATCCAAAAGATATACAAAATGTCAAAATACAAGTAAACATCAATGGTCTTAATTAAAATAATGAATTTAAGTAATAATAATAATAATAAATATTAGTGTCAGTCAATTAATTTGATGGTTATTACTTAATAGCTAATATCCCTAATTGAATCCAGACAAACATTTGAGGAAATACAACATTAATCATTTAACAATGATCATAATATTGCTCATGCTTTGAGTCTCCACAAAGAAGGCTTGCAAGAAAACCATGCCAATACCATTTAAAATCCAAAAAAATACAAAACATTAAAACAGAAGTGAACATTGATGGTATTAATTAAAAACAAACCATTGAAATCCTTCAAACTGATTAAAGATGTATTCAAAGCTATTTGTGTGGTCCTGTCCTCGTGGGAATGGAGGGCACTTGAGCCTTGATCCACCCACACTTGAGCTTCCTTCTCTCTGTCCTGTTGCGTTTTGTGACAGATGTCGGGTAGGCATTATAAGCAAGAGTTAAAGCTGTTGATATAAATGCTACTCCTATTTTGAATATGCATTTTGAAACAGCACTCCATTAGACCCATGAATGATGCAAGAAGGACTGGGGAATTTTATAAAAGGCTTATAAAAGAGGGGCACAGCCAATCTTACCACCTTTTCACACTGAAATATTTCCCAGCCTGGCCAACATGCATGGCCCTCCTTGGTTGAAAAGAGGCAGAAGTGTCCTGAAAGGAGGGAGCTCTGGCAATCAGCCTAATCACATTGAGGAATTTTCCTCTCATAGGACAACTATGTGGTCCATGTGGCGCAGTGGGTTGAACCACTAAGCTGCTGAACTTGCTACGCAGGATGGGGTAAGCTCTCGTTGTTAGCACCAGCTTCTGCCAACCTAGCATTTTGAAAACATGCAAATGTGAGTCAGTCAATAGGTACAGCTTTGACAGGAAGGTAATGCCATAACATGCAGTCATGCCAGCCACATGACCTAGGAGG
The DNA here is from genome assembly GCF_037176765.1 of Anolis sagrei. Taxonomy (NCBI): domain Eukaryota; kingdom Metazoa; phylum Chordata; class Lepidosauria; order Squamata; family Anolidae; genus Anolis; species Anolis sagrei. The sequence continues at coordinate 24,984,602 of NC_090034.1, read as the reverse complement.
AATCTATGGACAATGCCAGCTCTTTGGCTTAGAAATTGAGATGAGCAGTATCCCCTGACTTGGAGTTGACTAGACTGAATGTCAAGGGGAAATCTTTACCTTTACTAGGACACATCAGCCTCTGTTCAAGCATGGAGGTACAAGGAGATCATCTCATCAGTAAAGCTATTCCCAGCTGTCATGCATAGCTCTCCATGGTTGGAAAGAGGCAGAAGTGCCCTGAAAGGAGGAAACTTTGACAATTGACCTGATCACATTGAGAAATTTCCCCCTCATAGGACACTTATGGGGGCCACGGTGGCACAGTGGATTGAACCACTAAGCTGCTGAACTTGCTGAAGGTAAGGTTGGCAGTTCAAATCCGTGGGACGGGATAAGCTCCCGTTGTTAGCCCCAGCTTCTGCCAACCTAGCAATTCGAAAACTTCCAAATGTGAGTAGATCAATAGGTACTTCTTTGGCGGGAAGGTAATGGCACATGACCTAGGAGGCGTCTATGAACAACGCCAGTTCTTTGGCTTAGAAATTGAGATGAGCACTATCCCCCCGAGTTGGACTTGACGAATGTCAAGAGGAAACCTTTACCCTTACTAGGACACGTCAACATGGGGAGGCATGGAGCTCATCACATGAGTCAAGCTATTTCCGGCTGTTATGCATAGCCCTCCATGGTTAGAAAGAGGCAGAAGTGTCCTGAAAGGAGGGAATGTTGGCAATCGACCTCATCACATTGAGACATTTCCCCCTTTAGGGCACTTCAGCCTCTTCTCAAGCATGGAGAGGCATGGAGCTCATCACATGCTCTGGGATTGAAAAGGGGCAGAAGTGTCCTGAAAGGAGGGAACTCTACACATGGACCAGCAATCCCCTTCAGAGCTTCTACCTGTTACTGCGCTTTACTCCTATCTTTACAACGGAAAAACAGGTGTATCCTATGAGCTTTGATGCAGAACAAAAGGATCCTATGGAAAACAATAGTTTTAACCTGGATCACTGTGTAATATGGGGTTTGGTGCAGAAAGAAGTGGTTTTAACCTGGTGCAAGTCTCTTTTAATGTAAGGGGTTTGGGGCAGGGCAAGGGATCTTTTGGTTTTTGGATACTGATCTTGTGATGAATGCAAGATTAATATATTGTCAGCTATAAAGTTTCCATGTGTGAGTGTGATGGAGAGGTAGAACTCAAAATGGGACTGCTGACAATGTAAGAGGGGTGATTCTCTACACTAAAAGGGATAGTTGCCCATTCTTCCCCCTCTCAAGGTTATGAGGTAGAAAAAGAAGAAGGCAATGTAGCCTAATTCCCTACCTACCTTGTCTAACATTTCTTATGATATTATTTCATCATATGTCTAACCAGCTTATGATTATATAATGAGTTGATAGTAATTCAAAAGCACATGAAATGTTGAACCCCTCCGGACGCATGCAAGTTCTGAGTTCTATTAATCCAGTTGAAGAAGTTGATTTTCCCTCTCATAAACCGGCCCCCTTAAATCAGTGTTTCTCCACCTTCCTAATGCCGCAACTCCTTAATGCGGTTCCTCATAACATTATTTCCGTTGCTCCGTCATAACTATAATTTCGCTGCTGCTACGAAGCATAATGTAAATATCTGATATGCAGGATGTATTTTCATTCACTGGACCAAATGTAGCATGAATACAGATACACCCAAATTTGAATACTGGTGGGGTTGGGGGGGGGGGGGTTGATTTTGTCATTTTGGAATTGTAGTTGCTGGGATTTATAGTTAATCTACAATCAAAGAGCATTCTGAACTCCACCAACAACAGAATTGAACCAAACTTGGCACACAGAACACCCACGACCAAGAGAAAATACTGGAAGGGTTTGGTGGGCATTGACCTTGAGTTTTGGAGTTGTAGTTCACCTACATCCAGAGAGCCCTGTGGACTCAAACAAAGATAGATGTAGACCAAACTTAACACAAACACTCAGTATGTCCAAATGTGAACACTGGTGGGGTCTGGGGAAAATAGACCTTGACATTTGGGAGTTGTAGTTACTGGGATGTATAGTTCACCTACAATCAAAGAGCATTCTGAACCCCATCAATGACAGAATGGGGCCAACCTTCCCACAAGGAACCCCAATGACCAGGGGCAGCACAACCCATTACGCAAAGTAAGCATTTGCAGCATAGCCGATTTTGCCCAGGGGTGCTCTTGAGACGCTTTTGGGGGAAAATAGACCTTGACATATGTGAGTTGTAGTTACTGGGATGTATAGTACACCTACAATCAAAGAGCATTCTGAACTCCACCAATGATGGAATTGAACCAAATACGGCACACAGAACTCCCACGACGAACAGAAAATATATATCAGTGATTGGTTGGGGGGGGGGGGGGGGTGTGCCAAAATACTGTTTGCTTACCATTGAAAATTACCTAGGGCCACCTCTGCCCATGACCCACAGAAAATACTGTTTTCTGATGGTCTTTGGTGACCTCTTTGACACCCCCATATGCCCCCCCCCAGAGGTTCTGACCCCCAGGTTGAGAAACGCTGCCTTCAATCAATACAGTGGGTTAGAGCAGCTTCAAACACAGCTCAAATATATATTGACTCCTGAAACACTCAATAATAACATCTCAACATCTTTAAATTAACAAATTATGAAGTATCTGAGGATTGCTTCCATCAATGATGAATACAAGGACACCATTGCCTGCAGATCTCCATCAGCCTGTTGATTCCTACCTGCTTATGATCCATATTAAGCATCTTGATTTGATTAATGGGGAAGCATTTCTTTAAGTGTTCTAGGGCTGCATTGTGTTTGTATAGATAAAATAAAAACTGTTTCTGCCGTGAAACCCCCAAGGGACTGCCAAAAATGAGCTGTATGCCTTTGAATACCTATAATGACGACATAATCTGTGTTTCAGAACATCCAAGATAAAATATACAAGGACATTTGATTGACCAGCAGCGAGCATCCAATTGCACACTTGACAAGAACCGTTCTGTTCAGATGCCTGCTTTGCACAACAAATATGTGTGTCTTTTGGGAAGGAGCTGACTATATTATCTATATGCCAACAAGACAAATAAATACGACCAAGAGCAAATAAAACTGAAACTCTTAATGAGCCAAAATGACTAAACTGTGACTATTATATTTTAAAGACTATCATGCTTGGCCAAATAGATGGCAGTAAGAAAAGAGAATGAGTACATTACAAAGGAATTGGCTCAATCAAGAAATCCGCAGCCATCATCTTGTAAGGCTAGAGTGAATCTTTTGATGATCAGGGCTCATGGGGTGCTCTCCTTCATCATGTTGCCATAAATCAAAGTTAATTTAATGGCACATTACAACAACTGGAGGGACATTTAGATTTCATCGGAACTAGCCCTACAATTAGGCAGAGCGATGAAACTGCCTCCGGCATCATCGGAAACATTGACAGGAACAATGGCAATCCCTTCACTGTTTATTCTGACCCCCATTGCCTATGAAGCTGTAGATGCCACACAGTCTGTACTCCACTCTGCTGCCCTTAAATGTGGCAGAGTCAGATATATCATTGGTAATGTTCACTAACGGTCCCTACATATGGAGGAAAGGAGAGGATACTATTTTGTAAGTCACACATTTTCTTGAATCTCAGAAACATTATAATTATATTGTGGAAAAGTTGGGGTGTTTTTTTTCCAATTATAGCTTCCATAATTTGTCAATTAGCATGGCTAACTATGTTTTGGGAGTATAAATCCCAGAATCCTGATGTTGTTTGGAAAATCCTAACATGTGTCTGGTGCATGAGTTCTCAAACTTTTTCAACCATGGAGTCCCTTTTTATGCAAAAGTTTCTTGTGGAGCCACAATATATATATATATATATATATATATATATATATATATATATATATAATATTATATAAAGTAAAGATGTCCCTTTGACATTAAGTCTACTTTGGTCCGATTCTGCAGGATTTCTAACCCAAATAGCTGGCGTTGTCCGCATACAGCTCCAAGGTCATGTTGCCGGCATGACTGCATGGAGCGCTATTTCCTTCATGCCAAAATGGTACCTATTGATCTACTCACATTTGCATGTTTTCAAACTGATAGGTTGGCAGAAGCTGGGGCTAACATCAGGAGCTCACCCCATCCCACAGATGCAAACCACCAACCTTCCAGTCATGGCAAACTTTTTGACCTACATAAACTTAACAGTATTTCAGTGGAAGACCCTACAGTTACCAACAGTGTGGTGGAATTCGAAGAGGCATGAATGGAGAGAAAAAGGGAGAAAGGTGTCAAGAGGAAGGTGCATCAAGCCAATCTTGACTGGGACCGCCTTCCATCTGGTAATCAATGTCCTCACTGCGGAAGAAAATGTGGATCAAGAATAGGTCTCTATAGTCACCTATGGACCCACCACCAAGACTCTACACCGGGAAGGCAATCATACTCAGACACAAGAGATCGATGATGATGATGGGAAGACTCCAGGGACAATCCAGTCCAATCCCCTTCTACAATGCAAGAAAAGCACAATCAAAAACCCCCTGAGCGTTGGAAGGAAAATAGGGTTTTGGAGGCAAGGGGGAAAACATTTGGGCTGTGAGGAAGGCAAGACAAAAAGGCTTTTGGGGGTGAAGGAGGTGAAGGGAGGAGCAGGAAGGAGAAGGGAAAGCTTGGAGGGGAAAGAGGAAGAGGAGGAAAGAACTAAAGAGTCCTTCAGTGTGCTTTCCGGAGCCTCAGGGGTTCCATGGAGCATATTTTGAGAACCACTGGTCTAGTCTCATCCTGGAGGCCAATTGGAGTAAAGTGGACTGTGTCCAATGCAGGATACCAGTGCAGATGGATGCTAATGAGGCAGCTTTTATAGACAGTTCTTTCTAGAGCAGGGCTGTCAAACTTATTTTCACCGAGGGTCACCTCAGCCTTATGATTCCTTCATTGAATTCATGGGTGGAGAATCAGTTGATACACAGGGTCAACTATATGTATGTATATTTACATAGTGGTCAGTGCTCTTTAGCTTTAATCTAATTTGGGCCCCCAGTTATTATTGAATCACAACCAAGGCTGTAGCGAGGGGGGGGGGGGTTAGGGGTTCCACCACCAACCCCCCGAAATTTTCAGGTTAAAAAAAATAAACCTAGTTTACTCATGAATTTTAACTGGTTAACCAAATCCGCATGCTAAGTGTATGAAACGCAAAAAATTAAGAGTCCCTCCAGAACTGCAAGCACTATCTCAAGCAAATATTGACAATTTATTCACACTGTCATTACTTGCAGCAATAGCCGATATAGCGAAGCAACCAAGTTGGGGGGGGGGGTGTTGAATGCTCTCATTAAGGAGGCCAGACTTGGTGGAGGTGGTTGACAGGGGCGGAACTGCAGGCTATTGAAGGCTGCTCTGCCCCCTGCTGTGCTCTTTGCTTCAGCATGAGCTAAGAGGCAGGTTTCAACTCCCCCCCCCCTGAAATTTTCAACCCCGCCCTGAAATTTTCAAAACTCCCCCCCCCCCAAATTTCAACCCTTTCCAAAAAAATTTTCTGGCTTTGACCCTGATCACAACTCCCAATATGACGGCACGCCCGAGCCTTTGGGAATACTATAGTGTCTGGCTTTACTCAGGGGCTATTGGTATACCTTCTGTTAAGATTAAGACCCTTAACACAAGAGAGACATTTTAGGCAAGGTGAAAAGATAACCAAATGAGTTTACTGCAAAAAAGATGAATAAAGGGTTAACTCCACCCAGGACTATCATAAGGTAACTTAAAACAACAGATTACAAAAGGAGCCTTTGCTGGCTGCAGTCATCTCTCTGGAATCTTCTGCCTCTGTGAAGCATAAGCTGGTCATAAGCTTCTGCTGTCCTTTGGACTGATGGTATAAAAATAGTGCTGAATGCAGGTGCTAAGGATGCCTGTTTTTGGATTGCTATGCCTAGGGTTACCAGACAATCCCAAGCCTAAGTCACAGTAGCTCTGCTGTAGAAAGAGGAGTCCAGCAAGAGAGCTCTATACAGGGAAATGGAATGAACTAACTAAAGCTGGCCTCTGGGGGGATTTTAAACTCCACCCAAAACTAATACAAAAGGAAGGTATCTACACTATTGGGAAAACATATAAACAAGGGAAACTGAAGCGGAGGAGAGGAAAAGGCACAGCAAAGACTTCACACTCAACACTTTTGATTGTCTGAAAGGGGATAATGGGATTACAACTCAACAGAACTTGTGACTCTGAGATTGGGAAAAGGGTAAAGAACATTTTGAAGTCAGGCATCATCTCCACAAACTTTATCTCTCAATCCAAACCTTACTCTCCTGACTCAACAGAACAGACTGCAGCCTCCCAGATGTCCCTGCATCACAACTCTACTGATGAGCAACACCGGAGTTATAGCCCAGCATCTGGAAAAGGAACACATGAAATGACATGAAGGGCTGGATTCAACCCATGGGTCTTGGGTTTGGCACATGTGTTTTAGAGTGACTGAAACAAAAAGGGAAGTTTAATATCTCTCTAGTGAAACACTAGAAACGATTCTTTCAAAAGAGGAGAGACCAACCATCGGAAAGCTGCTCACCTCTCTCACTCTCTAGTGTGTAATGGAAACAACAATGAAGATTATTAACCATTAACCTTGGGTTCTGTTTTGTGAGGTAGTGAATAGCATTTAAAAAGCCGTTAATTACTCTGTTTCATCGGCAGCAGTTTGGAGACTGAAGCAATTTCGCATCTCTGTGGCTGCACATCTTAATCTCTTTCACTTTCCACCAGGGTAATGGCTCTCATCTTGGTAGGAATGTGCAAAGATTGGGCTGGGGATGGGGATAAACTGCCAATCAAAGCAAAGTTTGCATACAAATCCAGCTGACTTAAAATAAGTATTTAAACCAAAGCAAGAATTTAGCTATTCCCACACCGTCCAACAAATGATGCTTTCTTGTTCTTTTCATACTATCTGAAAGTTTGACAATAGCATGCCGTTGAATTAATTAAAAGTCTCCCATCATTTATGATTGAGTAGTGTTTACATGCATATAATGATCAGCTCAAATATATATTTAAAACCTTTCACATAACTTCAGTTTATCCCAGAGTCATCCTATGCTTCAAATGCATTCCTAGGTTGGAATATATTTAAGCATTTACTGTTCTCGGTGTGTTTTTTAGTTGAGAGGGAACACTTGTTCATTAAAATTTCAATTCCAGGTTTATTCCCGATAGCCGAAAGCATAACTTTGATCTCAGTCGAGGTCCACCTGTCATGGAAAACAAACGTTTTGCATAGATATATAATATATTCACAAGGATTAAGAACTACAAAGATGCTACTCAGTTCCTACTCCTGTATCAGGAAGGAAGCAGGTCATAGATGAGGAAAGGGTTAGCCTTAGAGACATCCAATAGAAAAGAACTCAAATTAATCCTAAGAAAAACAAGTGTACACCATTTATTTTTTGTTTGTTTGTTTGTTTTTCTGTAGCTATCACTGAGTAGCTATAGAATCATGGAATCACAGAGTTGGAAGAGACCTCATGGACCATCCAGTCCATCCATGGACCATCCATGGACCATCCAGTCCAACCGCATTCTGCCAAGAAACAGGAAAATAGCATTCAAGGCACCCTTGACAGATGGCCATCCAGACTCTTTTTGAAAGCCTCCAAAGAAGGAGCCTCCACCACATTCCAAGGTAGAGAATGAAGTTACTTGTGAATACGCAGAACAATAACTGAACTAGGTTGTTGTAGGTTTTTTCGGGCTATATGGCCATGTTCTAGAGGCATTCTCTCCTGATGTTTCGCCTGCATCTATGGCAAGCATCCTCAGAGGTAGTGAGGTGAATAACTGAACTGAACTAACTTTAGCTGTGGACAAGAAGAAAAATGTGAGAAGTTCTCTCAAAGAAGATTTCTAAATAATTTCAGCTGAGTGCTACAATGATGAATTCATGGAAACACAGAAAGTGCATCATTTATCTGGATCCATTTCACTCTGGTTTCAGTCCTGGCTATGGGATGAAGATGGCAGATGGTCTCCTTGGTGGATGATCTACAAAGAGAACTTGATAGGAATCATAGAATCATAGAATCAAAGAGTTGGAAGAGACCTCATGGGCCATCCAGTCCAACCCCCTGCCAAGAAGCAGGAATATTGCATTCAAATCACCCCTCACAGATGGCCATCCAGCCTCTGTTTAAAAGCTTCCAAAGAAGGAGCCTCCACCACACTCCGGGGCAGAGAGTTCCACTGCTGAATGTGTCCCTACTTGTTCTCCTGGGCTTCTCAGTGGCGTTCGATACCATTTACCATGGAATCTTTCTAGGCTGTCTCTCCAGGATGGGGCTTGGGGGCACAATTTTATAGTAGCTCCGGTCCTTCCTGGAGGGTTAGACCCAGATGGCGGTGCTGGGAAACTCTTGTCCAACTCCCTGGCTGGTGGCCTGCGAGGCCCCTCAGGGCTCAATTCTGTCCCTCATGTAACCCAAAACTGACCTGTTCCTATCTTTGGCATTGGAGGTAATACCTGTCGTACATAAATACATCTAAGGATAGCCATAATTTTTCCTTCTGGCAGATTTTTTTATTTATTGTGTCAGAAGTGAAATGACAATACAGTTATAATGAATACAAAAAACCATAAGCAAGGTTAAAAGCTTGGCATTGTACTAAATTTCCTCTGGCCATAAGCTGGCCACTTGGACTGCCTCTGGTGCTGTGAAAAGGTCCTCCATTGTGAACATGGCAGGGCTCAGACTGCATTGTATTCAGTGGTCTGTGGTTTGCTCTTCTCCACACTCGCATGTCATGGACTCCACTTTGAAGCCCCATTTCTTAAGGTTAGCCCTGCATCTCATGATGCCAAAAGTGCAGTCTGTTCAGCGCCTTCCAGGTCACCCAGTCTTCTATGTACCCATGGGGAGTTTCTCACTTGGTATCAGCCACTGATTGAGGTTCTGGGTTTTAACCTCCCACTTTTGTACTCTCTCTTGCTGAGGTGTTCCTGCAAGTATCTCTGTAAATCTTAGGAAACTATTTCTTGATTTAAGGCATTGGCTTGCTAGCTGATATACGCACATAGGATGGGACGGAGAGGTCAATGCCTTGGTTTTTTCATTGCTGGCTGCTACTTCCTGGCAGATGTCAGGTAGTGCAATACCAGCTAAACAATATAATTTCTCCAGTGGTGTAGGGTGTAGACATTCAGTGATAATGCGGCATATCACATTAAGAGCCATGTCCACTGTTTTAACATGGTGAGATGTATTCCACACTGGGCAGGCATGTAGCTGGGGGGGGGGGGGGGATTGAGGGGCTTCAGCCCCACCCCCCCCCCCGGAATTCTCATGGTGGTTTGCAAAAAGGCCTTACTGGTGCATTATTTAAACTGTTATGTTTATTCATATCATGATCTGATCACCATACTCAATATATCCCATATGCATGGGGGTATTGGGGTAACGATACAAAAGGTTTGCTAGGGTAGACCCTCTTTCACTCAGACTCACCCCCCCCCCGAAACAAACTCAGCCCCCCCACCCACCCCCCACCCCCCGGAATTGAAATCCTAGCTACGGGCCTGACACTGGGCATGCATATTAAGCAGCAAAGTAGCAAAGCACAAGGGAAAATGTCTTTACTGTGTCTGGTTGTGATCCCCAGGTTGTGCCAGCCAGCTTTCGTATGATGTTATTTCTAGCACCCACTTTTTGCTTGATATTCAAGCAGTGCTTCTTGTAAGTCAGAGCACGGTCCAGAGTAACTCCCAGGTATCTGACAGATTATGAAGGCAGACATGTGGCTACCTGCCTGCACTCAAATTCTGGGCCAGAAAGAATAATTTAGGAGCCAGCTGTGCTTTGGACTTTATGATAATTTTGTTTTTTTTAAAAAAACCAACTCCAAACATGATGACGTACAAGTTAATAACAAAAATGCTAATGTGAAGATTAAAGTGATTTTGAAACACCACATATAGTGACAACTTCTGATTTATGATCTTCCTCAATCCTTTGTTGCCTCGGGGAGTAGATGCTTTTTGGTCCCAGCAACATTATAGGCACAAGCAAAGCCCCCTATTTTCAGCAAGAAATGAGAAATGTAATATTTATGGGAACATTAATGGCATAATTTTGGATTCCTACCCATGCTCGGAAAGATTGTATAATATGTGAAGATCTATAGCCGTCATAACATGGGGCAAGCTCATGTTTTATTACAGATGGAGACCTTTTCCTCATTGCCTTATTTTTTATTCTGAGTGTGGCTCTTAAAGCTTTATTTAGCACCCTTCCTCCAAGTCATCATCTTTTTTGTGTCTCACAAAACAGTACGTATGAAGGTGGAAATTATTTTTTGTGTGAAACAGGGACACTTTGAAGATCACAGTCACAGATTAAAGGTGTCATTTGATGTTTATGTTGCAGTTTGCATATGCCTGACCATGGGCCAAATAATCTGAGAATATTTAGGAGGATTTTTAGTTCCAAATATCTGAATACCCTGAAACATTAGTTGCAAAACTTTGAACTTCTGGGTGTTTTGGACCCCAGCTCCCATACTTTCGAAGAATTGGTCATTTGCCTGGGTTTGGAGGTGAAGTCCAAAAAACCTGGATGACCAAAGGTTGGGAAAAACTGCCCTAAAAGTACCAGACGCTGATTGATCTTGGAAAGTAAGCAGGGTCAGTCCCCTGGGATGGGAGACTGGCATTGAATACCAGGTGCTAGGGGCCATTTTCAGAGGAAAGGACTGGCAAAATCACCCCGAGTATTCCTTGTCAGGTTCTGTACTTAGACCACGCAGAGTGCAAGGAAGTCTCTAACTTCTCTAAGGACTTCATCACTTGCAATAAAATCAGCATTTCTACACACTTAAGAAACTTTAAGTGACGGTGCTCTTCATACGGTGCAAGCTTCAAATGTGGGGCAGAAGTATCTTGCCATTTCTAAAATGTGGGTTTTCCTGACGATTCCTAAGCCGGTCAGCAAGTAACTTATCCCTCAATACCCATGCAGAGATGTGAAAAAATGCCCATATGATGGGAATTCCCCCTCATCCATTTGTAAACAAACTGATGACATCATTATAGAGGGAAGAGCCAAGATGGGCATTATTGATTCCTTTCTTCTGCCATTATCATTTTGGAACTGAGGAGATATAGCAAACATTCAACGATATTCAAAACATTCAGGAAAAAAACATAGCAAAGCATGAAAATCCTACACTTGTTTCTGAGCGCCCTCTTTCAACGTTCCCCCCTCTTCCTGTGTTATCTCCCTTCTTGTAAAAGTCCTTCTGAATTTTTACCTACTATTTTCTCAATTGCCTCTGTCAGGCTTTTGTTTTACCTATCAAAAGGCTGGCAAAGAGAGACATATAAGAGAGCTAAAGTTTCATTTTCCCCCTCCCTCCAGTTCTCAATTCTGCAGTGTAAGAATAACCCTTTTATATATGTTATTGTGAATTTTTTGGGCTGTAAGTTGGACTCTCAAGATTACAAAGAGAGAAGTTTTTCAAAGGAAAAGAAAAAGAAAACAGGGGAAACTGGTCTTTACAGTTTTAATTATCCCTAAGCTAACTTTACCCAGTTGCAACTGGAGTGGTTTTACAGTATCAACAACCCCTCCAAGATGGCTTGTTGACTGAGGATGATGGGCCTTGTAGTCCAACTCATCTGGAGGCTTGCAGCGAGAGGCCAACATCGGCCGCATGTTTTCTTTCTCTGGCTTTATAAAATGATGATGCATGCAAGCAACTTTTTAATGATCTTAAGCCTATTTAACAGCACAGTAATATCCCAGCCCCCGGTACTGCTCAAGAAAGCATGCGTATGCATGAGAATGGGGAATTATTTCCACATTTAACTTTCATTGCAGAAGTGAATGTGGTTCTTTCCATGGCAAAATAATGTAGCTAAAGGACTGTGGAATCTTAACTAGACAATGACTGCATAAACTCACTCTATTACAGCAGAGCTAATGAAAGAAAGTAAAACGATTAGCTGCGGGCTCCTTGAGGCATTTCAAAGCAACATTCACATCGCATAACAGTGAATTGCAGCCCAAATGGCAGCCATCCCAGTTGTTTAACCGGGACTCTAGACATCTGAAATATTAGGTCTGCATGCAAATGGGCAGATATCTAAAGACAGGAGCATTAAAAGTCTTCCATTTCTCTCGCATGTTCTGTCCCTGGATGGAACCTGGGGCATATACTGAAAGAAAAGAGGAAGAAGAAGAGGAGGAGGAGGGAGGGGAGGGGGAGGGGGGAGGAAGAGGAAGAGGAATTTATTTATATTCCTCCCTATCTCCCTGGGGGGACTCAGGGTGGATTCCAACAAACAGAAAAGGCAAACATTCAATGCCTCAATACAACAATAAATACAAAAAATAACTCAAAATAACCCAACACATAACCTGTCAAAATTATATCTAACACAGTGGTTCCCAACCTTGAAGAGACAAAAATGGGATGCATCATGGACCATCAAGATTGATCAACTCCTCTTCCCACCACCCGGACAAAAATAAATTTAAAAAGTTTTTTAAATAGCTAGAATGTCTTAATCATATTAACATTCACAATATACTTTTTTTTTGTGATATAAAGACAACATCATAATGAGACTTAATAAAAAAATGTGATTTTTGAGTTTGCATTTCTTTTACTAGGTAATGGAATCCTTGGATCGATACCATTGCTCAATGTCATGCGCATGTCATGGCACTGAGTAATAGTAGACTGGATCTTGATAGTAGTAGACTCCCCGACTGGCTCTTGAAGCCCGAATATTAGGCTCTTGTTCTTGGGCTTCAAGATCCAGTCTGGGAGAATGGGCTCCCAAGAGCTCTTCCACAGGCTCACCCAAACGGAGAAAGCTTGCCCATGTGCTTCCTTCCTTTCCCTTGCTTCCCTAGGAGGAGCCAGTGATATAGCATCTCTCAGTCCCCTGCCACCTGGGCTTGCAAATGGGGCTCTGGCAACAGCCATTTCAAGCCCAGGCAAGGAAGGAAGGATCCAACATTTCAATTTTTGCTCCCTCCCTTTGCCTGATGTCGGATCCTTCCTTGCAAGCTCAGATGGCAGGGGCCTGGGTTGCAAGGAGGAGACTGCAAACGGGGCTCTGGCAGCAGCAGCCTCCTCCAAAGCAAGGGAGGAAAGAAACAAAATTGGGCAAAAGGGAGGGTGTTGTATCTTTAATTCCTTACCTGCTCTTGTGGCAAGGAAGGAAGCCCTGTTCATAGACTGGATTGCAAGGAGGAGGAGGGGGAGGCAAGTCCCCTCAGGAAGTGAAGACGGAGACCAGGGACAGTTCCATCATGACTGGCTCCTCATGAGGAAGCAATGGAAGTTAGCACGTTGGCACTCTCGCCTCCCTTTGGCTGGGCCAGGGGAGAAGAACACACTAGGCCCGAGTGTTAACAGGAGCCAGGGCTCTGGGATGAAGGAGAAGGGGAGGGCCAGCAGGAGAAGGGTGTGTATTTTGGGGGGGATTATACCTGCAGGGCCACTTCCTCAACAGCCACACTGCGCCGACTTGGGTTTTCTGGGAAATGAAGTCAATACGGACTTTAGGAGGGTCTCTCCAGTAAGAGAGACCCCTAGGACTGCACCAAAGAGGGCCCGCAACTTTGGCGAGGACAGAGAAGACGAATTTCGGTAATATTAAAATAATTAAAATAATAATTATCTCACCAAAGCAGAAGAAGGGGCGACCAAGGCGTTTATTGGAGCGATTCAGCTGAAGCAGATGCAATTGTAGTGATAGCTCACATACAAGCATGCTGTTACAAAGTTTGCAAGCATTTTTATAGCAAAAACATGTACAGAGATTTCAAATTTCCCGCCCTCCTTTCCCTGCCCAACTTGACGGTGATTGGTTGGTGGCCGAACAGCTGGGAGGAGGCTTGGCGGCCCGCCCCTAGCCTGGGCCAATCATGAGGCTTCCCAGCTTCAGGGGAGCCTATCAGAACGCTTTCCCTGCTTCAGGGAATTGACGTATCAGGGAAGAGGAGGCGGGACGATCAGGGACAATGGGGGATGATCGGATTATGACATTCCTGAAACCTATGTGTCCCTGTGTCCAGGAAGTCGGCCAGCTGGGGGACTGGCTTATTGTTTTGATAATGAGAAGTTGATTGACTTAAGAAGAGTTTTCCTGTCCCTGATCTGATAAGGGATGTTTGTGATGTGTTTCGGGTGAGGCAAGGACGGAGCTGGGCAGAAGACCCCCTGTGGACAGTCTGGCCCGTATTGTTTCTATTAATCAAAACTGACCGGAGGAGATGCCTATCAATCAGCCTAACTCTGAAAATCAATAGAAACTTCCTTTGCTATTGTCCATGCAAGAGTTGGTGTAATGTTGGCTTTTGTGAGGGCATCAGCCCCCTCGGGCAGCTGGTCGCTTCCTGGCCGTCGCTCTAAGGTTGGGCAAGGGGCCAAGAGCTAGGCAAAGCAAAAAGGGCAAAGGATAATTCATAAAAAGATATACATGCATTCAAACCATAAACATTTCATAGCAATAAACCCCATCCTTGTCCCACATTCCAAGTACATTTAATAAAAGATTTATTTTCATTTGGAAACTTTGAGTCCAGTGTTTTAAAAGGAGTCTTTGAAGAAAGTTCATGGGGGGAAATTGTGTTTTCCGAAGTCCAAGACATGCAGATAGAGAGTCCATGATCTTTGGGAAGTCATGCCGGCCACATAACCTTGGAGGTGTCTACGGACAACGGCGGCTCTTCAGCTTAGAAATGCAGATGAGCACCAACCCCCAGAGTTGGACACGACTGGATTTAATGTCAGAGGAAAACCTTTTTAGCTTTTTAAAAGAAGTCATACCTTTCAGAGTATTGGACAGCCTGTTCTTTAGAGTATCTGCAACCCCTTAGGAACTACTATAGGTCATATTGATATCATGCAGCCCATCTTTAAGTCAAATAATGGAGGAAATCCTGGCTATTTTAGAAGAACTAACTTGCATGTAGATCCTATTGAGCATAGGAAGACATCTAGGGTTTGTTCTCCTTTTCAGAAAGACAGATGCCTCACAGAAAGTGAAGTCATCATTTCAGAAAGGGGTGTTGGAGGGAATGAAGTTATCATCAAAAATGTTAATCTGTCTAACAGTTCATCGTCCTGTCACAACATCTCTGCGAAACGACAGGTTCGTATAAAAAAGAAGCCTATTAAAATGCGCAGCAGATGTGCCGGGACTGACAAGTGTGCTTGACACCTTTTCATGAAGCAAAGAAGCTTTCGCGTGCTCTTGCCTGAAACCCGTCACACTCCAAAGGAAGACGCACCTCTGACAGGTCTTTTCATGTCACTCAAGGGATTTTGCACGTCACGTCTTGGGTGGAATGACACTCAATAGCCTTTGTATTGAGCCATGTAAATTATATATTGCCGAGCTCCTTTATATCTCCTGCAAATGGCAACCAAGTCTTTAGAAACCTTCCTCTAACTGTCTCATAGAGTTTGAATGGATCACTTTAATGCAGGGATCTAAGCATCATAAGGAGGGAACTGTCAGGGCAAAGCTTATCAATTGGCATTTTACCATATTTCCCCTAAAATAAGACCGGGTCTTATATTAATTTCTTCTCCATTAGGGTTCATTTTCAGGGAGTGCATTACTTATTTCTTGTTCAACAATCTACATTTATTCATACGTAACAATCTACATTTATTCTTTTATTCATGTGCAAAAATCTGTACATTTATTCATGTATAAAAATATCTCGTCCAAAGATGGCCACTTGGCTATTTACAAATACTTAATTGTACTTTATATTATAAATTATAATTGTCGAGGCTAATGGCAACTGTTGTAGAACACCAACACCCCCACCCCCAGGTCAAAATATTAAATTAGTGAACTCAGTACCGCAACAGCAAGTTCCACAGGTAGTGGGAGCCTTGAGTTCCGTTGACTGACTTTGCAGATGTCTGGAAGGTCTGGAGGAGCCCAGCAACAGCTACCAGTGCCCAGGATACTCTCTGAAACAATCTTTCCCATTATTAATTATACAGTGTTCCCTCACTTATCGCAGGCGTTACGTTTCAGGACCACCCGCGAAAAGTGAAAATCCATGAAGTAGGGATGCTATATATGTATATCACATTCGAAGGGTGAGGCAGAAGCGAGGAGAGATTTAAAGGCACCATGCACTTTTTTTGCTATCTATCTCGGCTTTGCTTTGCAATCTCTCTTGATTGGTTGCCTCTCTCCCGAGGGGGAAGGTGAACCCCCTTCCACACTCCATTGTTGCCAGGAGCCGTGATTAGAACACCACTCTGGGCAACGACAACCATTCATAAACTGGGAGGCAAAATCCCACATGGGCCACATGGCCATCCACGGCCATCAGAAGGGGGCTTATTGTCTCCCTCTCCCTCATACTAACCACCCCTTTGTCTCCCTGAACCCCTTTACCATCCCCCATTCCCTGTGGGTGTCCCAGTTCCCTTGGTGGGAGCCCCGGGTATACACGGATCCCTATTTTTCCCATTTATTTATTTTATATTTCTATGTATAAAAACATCTTTGAAGAAAACATCATTGGCTGACCTTTTGCCAGCACCTCATGCCCCAGGAAGTCCATCCAGCTGTCTTCCTGGGCATCATCTACATATGAAGGACTCAATCACCCATCACTCTCAAACCAGTCCATCTCTACTAACCCCATAAACCCAGACTAGGCAGAGGACAACAGGCTCCATTTGCAGGGCCATCATCTTTTGTCTCAGTCACCTGGACATTACAATGCCATTCTTCACCTGACATGACTATCTGTTCGCCGGGAGGTCATGTCCCATTGTCCCACAATGACACTTCCCCTTTTCCAGGAACAAGGTACCGAAAACTGTCAAGATGGAGAATATCTCTGCTTTTGGGGTCAATGGATAGCATCTCTTGAGGCACTGGACCCATTCACTGGGGACTCATATTGCAATTATCTTTACAACAAAACACATGGGACCTTCATTGTTCTGTCCCTAGGCTGGGACAAAGGTGATTCACTCAAAACTCTTCCGTCCTTTGTTTCCTGGCGGGTGCCGCAGTCCCGACTCTTCAAGGAGTCCTCCCCAGCCAGCCATTACATCAACAGAGACCAGACAATCACAGGGAAGTTGGGGCAGGAGCAGGAAATTCAAAGGATTTCTGCATATAAAAATGTATGTTTCACAATGTATGGTGTCTCAGATTCCTTCTGTGGCTTACTGAGAGCTGGCATCCATTACAGCTGACTTGAATAAATTACCTTGGTGGCTTCTTCTTCAGCTTGGTGAGATTTCTTGTTTTGGGAACATTGGGTTAGCTTCTTCATCTCACCAGCTGCATGAAGTCACAGGCGGCTCACTGCCAGTATCTGCTTATCAGAACTTGGTATCCATGCTCTGGGTTTCACTATCCACAGCCTGGACTTCACTATCCATGGTTGCTTCAAAATGCTCAATTTCAATAGGACAATAAACAGGCACACTGTCAGATATGAAGTTGGATACACCATGGCAGCATTCAATAAAAGGGGGGTGCAGGTCAACCAATAAGCCCCATGTGGTAAGTGCATGTGTAGATTTGCACAATGCAAGCATTTGTTTTTTGGAGAAGCACACCTTCCACACAAGACATTCTGACTGATCAGCTAAAATATAATTCCACCTCGAGGGTCAAAATCGATTCATGGTGCTAAGAACGATGCAGTGATATATGGCACTAATTTAGAGTCAAATTTATGACTGCAGAAAAATTCTTTCAAAATCATTTGAAATCCCAGAGATACATTTCGTGTTGCAAGAGAAGACAGGCAGACAAGAGAAAAGTCCTTCATCGAAAAAGGGTGTCGTTGTTACGGATCTTGTTCTTGAGTTGCTATGGGAACAACAAAACAGCCCTTTTCTGATTATGTTGTCTCTGTTTCAGGAGGTCAGCTTTCAATCAGAGTAAGGGTGGCAGGAGCAATATATAAATTGATAATTAAAGATAACGAATAAGAACATTACAAAATAAATGGCAGAAAGAAGGCCTGCTCACAGGAGAAAGAATAGAGGAAATAATGACAGGGGTATAAAGTAGAAAGAATTAGGAAGACATTTTATTTGGAAATGGTATAGAACCCCAGCCCAATTATCAACTATGGGAATAAGCTGAACATGCTGGCGTTGTGGGACAAAGAAAGGGTAGTACGCTCACATGTGGGAATGCCCAAAGACAACCATTTTCTTGGGAAAGATAGTAAAGAAATTGAGAAATTATTCAAAACATTTATGTTAATGGGAATACTTGGGAACAATAAGATGAATGCAAAATTCCCCCAATATTTATTTATTTATTTATTTATTTACAGTATTTATGTTCTGCCCTTCTCACCCTGAAGGGGACTCAGGGCAGATCACAGAACACATATATGGCAAACATTCAATGCCGATTATACAATGACAAGACAGACAACAGATAGAGGTGTGTGTGTGTGTGTATATATATAGGCTTTCCCATCCTTCAGCATTTTTGGAGGCTGTGCTTTGTTCTGGCCACAGGGGGGTGCTGTCACTCCATCTCCTTGCTGAAGAGCTTTCTTTGTTCATAAACTTCCTCCTTTTTCTGATCTAAGTGCCGTACATAATATACCTCCCCACTTTAATGCGATTCCTATTTATCTACGACCATTGCTGTTTTTGATCTGCTAGGTGGGCAGGGATGTATTTAATTGTGCAGTCCTAATCTGAAAATAGTGGTTCTACTCTGCAAATTTTGTTTTTGCACCAAAAAATGTGTTAAATGTGTGGATGATGATGTTAAATTGGTGGACTGGAGACTCTCCAAGAAACTATAGCAAAATGTGCCATAACACGATGTCCCTCATGCAAAGACCAAGTTTTTGCAGTTAATAAACTTTCACCATGTTTTTATGATAGAACCAATTAGGAAATGACATGTATAACCCAGGAACAAAAATCATGGTGTAGAATATTAAATTAATTGGAATTCTGGCTGGCTGGTTTCAGTGAATGAATATTGTGGATGAAACACAATATTCATTCACTGAACTGAACACAAACTCGGTCCGCGTGCAAGTATTCTGAAAAGACAGCATGGTCGAACTCAACAAGTGATGTGCATTTTTAGTCAATTTTGTCTCTTAAGACAGATCACTGAAGACATCTCAGACACTGCCATAAACATTTATAAACTATTATCTAAAACTGGCCTTTGGCTGTTGTCCACTGCTGTCAAATAATCCCTTGCAACCACCTGAAGAACCAGTGAACCTTCATTGGCTCCTGTAAATTAATGTGGATGTTTGATGTTTTATATTTAGGTTTTATATAGATATACCATATATACTTGAGTATAAGCCGAGGTTTTTAGCCCTTTTTTAGGCTGAAAAAGCCCTGCTTTTAATAAATTTATTATTTATTTACTCTATTATTATTATTATTACATGTATTATTTTACTCTATTTATTATTATTATTACATTTACATTATTTTACTTTTTATTATTTTTATTATATTTATGATTTTACTCTCTTTATTATTATTGGAAGGATATGTAAGCACATTTAGACTGAAGAAGGTTAGAATAATGGTTTAATCAGAGTTGGACAGTCTTATCTTAAATTACAGTTTTATATAAATATTCAAAAATATTCAAAAGCATTTAACCAATTGATGTAATTTTATGAGTATCTATTTTTATTTTGGAATTTATCAGTAGCGGCTGCATTTCCCACCTTCGGCTTATACTCGAGTGAATACGTTTTCCCAGTTTTTTTTTGTGGTAAAATTAGGTGCCTCAGCTTATATTCATCAGCTTATACTCGAGCATATACAGGATTTTTTTTAGATAGGTTACATTTTATATAATCTATATATGTCTTGTTATATGTTATTTTAACATGTGGGGATTATGCTGGGATATTATGTCTATTTTTGTTATTGTACTAATGCATTGAATGTTTGCCTTTTTTGTTTGTTGGATTGCGCCTTAAGTCCCCTCGGAGAGATAGGGAGGAATATAAATAAAGTTATTTTTATTATTATTACTACTTTGTCTTTGCTTTGCTGCCTTGCACTAAATATGAAACTGACTTTGTGAGCCTTCCGAGATTTGCAAAACTCAAACGGAAAAGTACAGGGTAAGTTTCAATTCTTAAATTTTTGGTGCAGGCCACGCTCACATATCAGATAGCATTTTGGAAATACAGATTTGACGAATATGAAATGACTTACGAGGATAAACTAAAATTATGCCCATGCACAGTGAATAACTTAGTGGGCCCTGGATTAAAGTCAAAGCATTCACTGAGGACTCTTCCCTCCCAACACCATCTTGCCATCTTTTTATTATTATTTTCCGCCCCCACTCCAGCATTTCAGCACCCGCAGCCCCAGGCTGCAATAAGAATATTACACTCCCAAACAGCTCATAGATTTTTCTGCCAAGTAGTCATGATAAGATCTGGTTCCGACTGTTCTCAAGAGCTGAGCGACAGCCTTGTCAGCTCATACATGACCTTTTGAAAGAACGCCCCAGCGGGGTCTATGCTGATTGTGCTAAGCTGTCAATGAACACAGCACTACTAAGCCTGTAGGAGAATGAGTCTCCCTTCCAGATATTCAATAACTGCACCTTAGGAGAGTGCATTTATGAACCTTTGAGAGGTCTGAAAGGTCACCTAATAACATTCCTCAGAAGAAACCACTGTTGTTTTCTGTCTTCCAACTTGTACAATATTACAGATAGAAAAGATGGCTTATATAATGGAGGATGGTGGCAGCAGCGAATGGTTTCAGTGGGACAGAGAATCCACTCTGGCTGGCTACCAGAGCTTTAAGGAGTTCTCCAAAGAGCTGAGTCCTAGCCTCAAAACAGTTTTGGTCTCTTGTATTATAATTCATTGGGAAAGGGAAAAGCCACATAGGTAGCTAGCAGTACAAAGATCAAGGAGCTGAGGAATCAGCCAATAACTAGCCAGGGAAACTA
The DNA here is from genome assembly GCF_037176765.1 of Anolis sagrei. Lineage (NCBI taxonomy): Eukaryota > Metazoa > Chordata > Lepidosauria > Squamata > Anolidae > Anolis > Anolis sagrei. The sequence goes on along the minus strand of NC_090034.1, from coordinate 24,963,606 downwards.
AAATGACAAAGACTCAGAACATTGGCTTCACATTACAGGAAAGGGGATTCCACCTGAAGATTAGGAAGAACTTCCTAACTCTAAGGAGAGCTGTTCAGCAGTGAAACTCTCTGCCCTGGAGTGTGGTGGAGGCTCCTCCTTGGGAGGCATTCCAACTGAGGCTGGATGACCGTCCGTCGGGGGTATTTTTATTGCATTTCTCCTGCTTCTTGACAGGGGGTTGGACTGCATGGCCCACAAGATCTCTTCCAAGTCTATGATTCTATGAAAAGAGATGGGCAAAAGAGTAGCCCAGGTCCAGTTTAAAGTGTCCAGAAGACGCCTGAGTCTGAACAGAGTGGGAGACAGATGTTGCTTCCAGCAAGCAACAATGTCAGTTGCATGCCTTATGTAAGCACACTGATTGTTGTGAGAACAGGCAAGACAGGGCCCCCTGAGCTCCAGGTATGCTCTCCTCACCTGACACTCTTGTACTAATGCTGCCCCAGAGGGAGGCACTGTCTCATAGACAGGAATGGAAAAGCATTTCTAATCATAGAATAGAATGCTATTGGATGAACATATGGAATATTGATAGCACCTGGGTGATGAGCTGGACAGGGGGAGTGTGACTCTGTTGGTTCTCTTGGATATCTCAGCGGCTTTCGATACCATCGATCATGGTATCCTTCTGGGTCGACTCTCTGGGATGGGTCTTGGGGGCACGGTTTTGTCATGGCTCCAGTCCTTCCTGGAGGGTCAATCCCAGATGGTGAAGCTGGGAGATGCCTGCTCGGACCCCTTGCCTTTGACCTGTGGGGTCCCGCAAGGCTCTATTTTATCTCCCATGCTTTCATCTACATGAAACCGCTGGGAGAGGTCATTCGGAGTTTTGGAGTTAGGTGCCATCTCTACGCAGATGACACACAACTCTACTTCTCTTTTCCACCTAATTCCAAGGAGACCCCTCGGGTGCTGGACGAGTGTCTGGCCGCTGTGGCTATCTGGATGAGGATGAACAAACTGAAGATCAATCCCGACAAGACAGAGGTCCTCCTGGTCAATCGTAAACCGGATCGGGGTATAGGGTGGCAACCTGTGCTGGACAGGGTTACACTCCCCCTGAAGTCACAGGTCCGCAGTTTGGGAGTCCTCCTGGATTCATCACTTACGCTTGAGGCTCAGGCGTCGGCGGTGGCCGGGAGGGCTTTTGCACAACTGAGACTTGTGCGCCAGCTGCGACTGTACCTCGCAAAGGCTGATCTGGCCGGGGTGGTCCATGTCTTGGTCACCTCTAGATTGGATTACTGTAATGCGCTCTATGTGGGGCTGCCCTTGAAAACAGCTCGGAAATTCCAACTGGTCCAACGGGCGGCGGCCAGGATGTTAACTGGTGCTCCTTACAGAGAGAGGTCAACCCTCCTGTTTAAGGAGCTCCATTGGCTGCCGTTTACCTTCCGATCCCAATTCAAGGTGCAGGTGCTTACCTACAAAGCCCTAAACAGTTTGGGACCTGCCTACCTGCGTGACTGCATTTCCGTCTACGAACCCACGCGCTCCCTTCGTTCATCCGGAGAGGCCCTGCTCGCGATCCCACCTGCGTCGCAGGCGCGTTTGGTGGGGACGAGGGACAAGACCTTGGAACACCCTCCCCAAAGATATCAGACTAGCACCCATGTTGGCAGTCTTTAGGAAGAGTTTGAAGACCTGGCTATTCCGATGTAACTTTCCGGAATAGGGAAACTCCAGCATTTGTCCCAGAAGCACTTTATTAGAATTTTAAGATTCTCTGCACATTGCACTTGCCCTTGTACTTGCCCTGAAATCCAACATACCACCTGTCACACCCAGCACTTTTAATTCTGTACCCATTACTTGGCCCGGCCCTAGTTTTTACTGTGTTATGGTGTAATGTTTTGTTGCTATTGCTTTATGTTTTTGATTTTGCTTTGAGTTGTTTTGTTATGCTGTTGTTGTGTGGAGGCCTTGGCCTTTGTAAGCTGCATCGAGTCCTTCGGGAGATGCTAGCGGGGTACAAATATTGTTTGTTTGTTGTCGCTGTGGGGTTAACAGTGCAGCATGTATATATATTGTTGTTGAATTGTGGTAGGCTGTTACTCAAGCTACCTATAAGAAAATACAACTGTACTATAAGTTTGCACCATACTGTTTGTTGTCGCTGTGAGGTTAACAGTGCAGCATATTTATATACTGTTGTTGAATTATATCATTGTTTATGTTATACTAGTGGTATTTTTGTTATATACATTTCACTCAGGAACCCATCTATATTATTGTATATTATTCAAAGTTGGCCATGTTGAGTCTGTGTGCCAAATTTGGTCTAGATCCGACATTAGCTGGGTTCAGTGATATCTAGATAAGAGTAAACAACAACTCCAAGATTCCCAGGGCAATCATCCCCAAACTCTGTCAGTATGCACAGTTGGCCATGTTGGTGCTGTGTGCCAGGTTTGGTCCAGATCCATTGTTGTCTGGTCCAGATCCATTATTTAGTCCAGACCCATTCAGTGCTCTCTGGATAAGGGTGAACTACAACTCCCTGATTCCCAGGGCAGTCACCCACAAACCCCTCCAGTCTGTTCAGTTTCTGATCAATTCCTCTTTGTTTGCTGTGTGCCACAGGGAAGGGTATTAGAGCAATGTAGGAGTTGTGACCTTTTGTAAAGACGCTCAAGACTTGGCTGTTTGGTTGTGCATTTAAGTAAAGTGATCAGATCTAATTTGTCAAATAGTCACTGTTGTATGTTTTTATGTTGAATGCTTTTATATTGTGTAAATGCTATTTTAAATTGTAAGTCGCTCGGATCACCTTGGTGGAGAGCGACTAATTAAGAAATAAAGTGAAGTGAAGTGAAGTGAAGGGTTAAGGGAGAGAAAGTGGGTGGGGTCATGCCAATTCAGAGAGAGAAAGGAACCCTGGGATGTCCATTTTGGAGGGGGAAAAACAGAACATCTAGGATGAAATGGCCTTTGGAGGCTTCTGAGCACTTGGAACTATAGCCTGTTTGTAAAGAACAGAGGCTTTCTGTGTAAGTGGACACCTCTGCCACATCCACATATACACATTTTTTCACTTTTATTATGTGCATAGATTTTAAATTATGTGGTTACACTTTTAACATAAGCTACTTTGAGACTGGCTCAAGCCAGTAAAGGTGATCCCAGTGGTGATCAGCACACTGTGTTCAGTGCCTAAAGACCTTGGCCTGCACTTAAAAACAATCAGCACTGACAAAATAACCATCTGTCTGCTGCAAAAGGCCACCCTACTTGGATCTGCGCGCATTATTTGCCAATACATCACATAGTCTAGACCAGGGGTCCTCAAACTTTTTAAACAGACCCATTCAGTGCTCTCTGGGCCAGATCATAGTCCTTCAGACTGTTGGAGGGCCGGATTCTAATTTGAAAAAGACATGAATGAATTCCTATGCACACTTATTTGTAGTGCAAAAAAATTAAAAACAATACAATAATTAAAATTAAGAACAATCTTAACAAATATAAATTTATTAGTATTTCAATGGGAAGTGTGGGCCTGCTTTTGGCTGATGAGATAGGGTTGTTGTTGTTGTTGTGTGCTTTTGAGTCGTTATAGACTTAGGTTGACCCTGAGTGAGGGCCAGGTAAATGACCTTGGAGGGCCGCATCCGGCCCCCGGGCCATAGTTTGAGGACCCCTGGTCTAGACACTTGGGAAATGTCCAATGTGTGATCTAGTACAAAGGCCAGGATAGTGATCTTGTTTGTTGAGTACTAATCTTGTTATGTATCCAATATGAATATGAATGTGAATGTGACAATTTGATGACTTGACTGATTGTTTGCAAGTACAAGGAATGAGGACCTGCAAATCCTGATTGTATATTTGTATATATTGCAAATGTGAAGATCAAACCCTTCAGTTATTTTGGATAAAAACCTGAATCAGTGATAAAGAGGTGGAAGTGAACTCCCAAAAATTGGAAATGAGTGACTCTTGGAATGGATGGGAGCTTTGTTTGTAAACCAAAGCGTTCCTGCATCCAGAGCCCCTTCTTTTAGAAACTGTGTGTAGATAATGTCAGATGCTAGCAGTTGGACTCTGCTGATAGACGGGCTGAAGTATGTTTTTGCTGTGAAAGGACTCTGCTGTATTTTGCTTGCTTCTGGGCCACTTACTATCCAGCTTGCAGTGGTTCAGAGAGGCTGTGATTTGGAAACTATAAATCATTTCAAGTACCAGCATCCTGCAATAGACACAACACCATGGATATTTCAGACGAAAACCTAGAGGAGACTTGATATGGAAACACTGACTTGATCAATCTCTTTTAGACTCCAAAGAAAAAAGAGGGGAAAGTGAACTCCTAATGCATGCCATTCACTTTTGAAACCGGTGAGAAATTAATTGGTTGTTAGACTACAAAGGTTGCACCTACCAAACGTATCCTGCCCTTAGAAATGTGTATGTTTCACTTGTGTGGATATTATTCTTAGCGTTATTAATTACTGGAAGGAAGTAAACAAGCAGCAGGGCTCAGGGACGTTCTGTGCCACAGGCGTCTTGTTTATAAGTTAAAATAAAGATTTTTTAAAAATCAGATCAGTCCATATATAATGAAAGTGAGAGATAATACTCCCCCGTCTGCTAAAATGACTAATATAACACATTACTTGCCTCCCTTTTTCAGCTAATGAGAACAGGTTTTAAAAGGTGTCTTTTTTTCCTTTTTTTTTTTTTTTTTTTTTTTTGCTCACATTGTCACACATTTGTTAGCTTTTATGGGAACCAGAGTTCATAAATTAAGTTGTTGATTTGGTAGTTCTTCCTAGCGATTTCACCATCTCACTAGGCTCCCCAATTAACGCTACGGCTTAAACTATGTTTTAGCAAAATAGGTAATTAAAATTCACTAGAACCCATTAGAGTGAATGCCTCGCCCTCCAATCATGCCGAAAGAAATAGGGAGAGTATTTGGAGAAGCAATGCACCATAAGACTTTATTGTTGAGAAGGTTATAAACACAGTGGAAAGTTTCTTGAACTCTTGTCAGGACAGCAGAAGAAACAACTCCCCCCAAATGGAAAAGAATAACCACTGAGAAGGCCCTCTTTTTCGTCCCCACCAACTGTGCTTGAGATGGTGGTGGGACCGAGAGAAAGGCCTCCCGGCAGATCTCAAACCCCATGCTGGTTCATAGAAGGAGATGCGGTCTCGAAGATAGATTGGACCTGAAGCATATAGGGCTTTATAGGTAATGACTTGCACTTTGAATTAGGCCTGGAATTGATCAGTCACCACCCGTTCCAAGATCTTACTTATCAAAGGTAAATTTGATACTGGCCTATAGCTGTATAAATTGGTGGAATTAAGGGATTGCTTTTTCAAAAGCAGTCTCACCATGGCTTCCTTCAGGACCATGGGGGCCATTACACCAAAAACCCCTCCCAAAAGCCCAAAACGCTGTAAATAGCTCAAGATAAGTTTTATTTATCACAAAGTCATTTCTTTAAAGCAATGAGCTGGAAAACTTCAGGGGGTGAAGGAAAATATACATTACAGTCTCAATTAGTCCTGGGTCCAAGGGGTTTGAAGCTGAGAAGCCTCACCAAGTTTCCTCTTTCCTCAATGGCTGTGAATGCCGGAGCAAACCACAACCCCAGTTCAGATGGCCTATGTTTTGAAGACTCAGGATCTTCCTCTGGTGCCAAAAGAACCGGCTTGAAGGCGCTTGGGATCTCCTCAATGTTATCCAGGACGATCTGGACATAAAGCATGAGTCCCAAGGGTAAAAAACCTCAGAACTGGTGCTAAGAGGTAACTTAAATCAGGGTGCTTTAGAATCAAGTCTTTTACTCGCATCCATGTGGTATGAACTCTGATGGCAGAATGAAAAGAAAAAGGAAGCTCTCCCCTCTTGCAGGAAGAGGTGGAGCCAAACAGTACTGATTGACAGCTACAAGCAACCAATCCATACAACTATACATAAGCAGGATAAAAAGGGGCAGGATTAAGCATGATACAACAATTTAAATCTTACAACTAACAGTTCTATACAAAGGTGGCACCACTCGCGCCGTCACAAACTGGAAAAAATTAATTATGAAATTATATAATAAACTGCTAGAATGGTCAACAGAAACAGAGGAGGTAAAGTCATGTATGATTAAATGGGCAGAAAATTTGAGAAGACCAATTCAATTAAGGAAACAAGTTTGGAATAAAAAATTAAAGTATACCTATGTGATGGACTTAAAAGAAAATTACACCGGAGAAATTAGGTCAAATGTATAAGAATACCCCCAATAAATGCTGGAAATGTCAAGACCACGATGGGAGTTTTTTCCACATGTGGTGGACTTGTAAAGTAGCCTCCAACTATTGGAAATAAATTCATGATAAATCCCAAAAAAATACTAAAAATGAACTTTATGGGGGAAAAACAGAATACTATCTGTTGGGCATTACAGATTCAGATCTGTCTCTTGATGAAAACAAAGACAAACTATTTACATATATAACTATGACGGTGAGAATTTCTTTCGCAAAATATTGGAAACTTGAAAAAGTACCGATATTCAAAGTTGGATAACTAAACTGAGAGAAATAAAAGACATGGATAAACTAACTTATCTTTTAAAGAACAATTCAGGAAAGTTGACAAAAGGGACAAATTGGACCCTCTTTGAGGAACATGAGAAGTCAAGCAGAAGATTGTAAAAACTTACTAAAATAAGGGGAACAGTTCAATTAAGAACAGTAATTTGAATCGCAAAGCTTGGAACGGAAGTCAACAGGACCTTTTTTTAATCTTAGTATTTTTCCTTTTACCCTTGTTTGTTAAATCTGTTTTCCTACTTCCCTATAACCTTATTGTTCCACCTCCTTTTATGTAAATAAGATTTTATTTTGTGTTTAATGTTTTTTTTTAAAAAAAAGGACCATGGGGGCCTTCCCTTGATTTAATGAGGTGTTAAGCAATTCCCTTATCCAAACCATACACCCCCTGGCCTGCTTTACCATCCAGGAGGGCAGGGGTCCAAATTGCAGGTGGTGGCTCTCACTTCTCCCCAGATTTTGTCAGCATCTTTGGGCAAAACCAACTTAAAGAAATCCATTAAAACCTGACAAGATGATGCGCTGGATACATCTACCGGAGCTGCCCAAGTAGACCTGGGAGTCAACAGGATTGCCTGCCTTGGTAGCTGGAAACTCCCCAAGAGATATCAGGAATCCATCCAGATCCATATGTCTCCAGGGGTGGACCATCTTAATGGGTCTGCCACCTTCACGGAGGCATGGGATCCCGGTAAGTCTGAACCTGACCAGGAAATGGTCTGACTGTGGCAAAAGAGCTATAAATAGATCCTCCACTGTCAGATAATGTCTCCTCTCGCTCATGGAAGCAAACACAAGATCCAAAATGTGTCCCACCTTATGAGTAGGGCCAGATATCACTTGGGAGAGCCCCATTGTTGTCATGGCGGCCATGAAATCCTGAGCTGCTCCTGCAAGGGTTGATTTGGCGTGAATGTTGAAGTCTCCCAAAACCACATAGCAGATTTCTTCCTTTTTTCTCTTTCCTAACAGATATAGAAAGAGGCACCTGTGGAATCCCTACTTATAAGCCAAAATAACATGGCTGATTTTTAAAATTATGTACCTTGATCTGTTCAGTAAGTAGCAGAGGAGCTATAATGTTTTTTGGGGGGTTTTTTTGGCTCAGGCATTCAAGATACTTGTGTTAACCCTGCAAAATAAATGAACATCACTCCATTCTGTGATTCAACTAATACAGTACATAAATATAGTTGTCTCTAGCTTCGTCCTTTCGTTTTTCAAGTCCGTTTTTCAAGCTCATTGCTGCTTCACTTTCATGATGCACACCTGGACCTGCAGCCCTTCCCTGTTCACCACTCTATGATGTTGCTAAAATAAGATGTTTGTTTCAACAGGAGAAATGTAATCTCTGACCTTTATTTATGAGACTCCCAATTCCCAAAACAATCAGGCTGCAATAGGAACAGAGCGGTATTGACAGAGGTTTGATTTCTATCTTCAGACCAACAGAGTGTCTGTCACTTCGTCTCCTTGTTGACATATTGACTTCAGGGTGGAATTACAAGGTCATGTGGATTGCAGAAAATCATGCCTTTTGGCATTTCTCTAGACACTCCCTTGCTCTGTTTCCATGTAATATGCGAGTAAGATGAGCAACTGTGTAATAATCACATTGCTTCTGACAGTAAACACATGCATATAGAAGAAAGGAGAGTGTTGGGGGGAAAGAGAACGTTGGACCAAACTGATGATCCAACTGGTGTTTAATCAGCTGGAAGCAGGCTTTTCAGTCCCACTCTCTTATTTATCAGCTCCATTGTGCCATATTTTAAACCAACCAACCTAATAGGCATTTGGAAGGAGGAACTGTAATTAGGAAAATTGGGAACAAACGTTTAAAAATGCAAAAACAACCATCCATCACTTTTCAAAATAAGCGGTTATGTTGCGAATGCACTTTGTTGTCTAACTAAATGCCTAAAAGCTTTTACATTAATGAGAATTTCATGCAGATATTAGAGAAAATAACATTGAAATGTATTACATTAGTAAATAGAAATGCATATTGAAAGAAATGTACAAAAACAAAAACAAAAAAACCAAATAGGTCTCAGGGACTAGAGTTGTATGCGAAATTCGTTTATCCTGTTTCTTTCGTTTCTTTCAGAAGCACAAAACGGGAAGCCCCCTTCCTGCATGAAAATCAGCTTGAAATGAAAGCAAGCTGGAACCGATCCCAGTTCCAAGACCGCTTTCACCTGCAGACGAGCGCCTCCCAGAACTTGTGTCCTTGCCTTGGTAAGGGAGTGCGTGTGTGGCATGCAGGCCCAGAAAGCGTGTGCCCCGCCAATACCTGCAACAGAGTGCCTCTTACTCTAGAGTTAGAAACAGAACTTGCCTCCTTGCCTTGGAAAGAGAGTGTGTGTGTGGTGTGCAAGCCCAGAAAGCGCACACCTGCCAGTGCATGCATCTGAGCACCTCCTCTAGAGTAGAAACAGCAGGTAAGAAGCCTCCTTAAAGCCTTTGCTGGGAAGGGGAGCCTGCATGGGAAGCCCCCCCCCCCCCCACAATGGTCTGATATAAAATGGATCTTTTGGAGCCCCAGAGCAAAAACAGATATCTGTCCTCCTGATTTTGGGAGACTCCCAAAAAATTATAGGGGCCCCCACCGAAAGCCAGGACATGAAATGGGTCAAGGTTTACCACGAATGCACAACCCTATCAGGGACCTATTTAAGTGACTGATGTACTAAACATACATCTAGAACAGTGATTCTTAACTTGTTAACCAGGATTTCTGGGAGTTGAAGGCCAAAACGACTGGGGACCCACAAGTTGAGAATCACTGTTCTAGATGTATGTTTAGTACATCAGTCACTTAACCCACTTCTTTCTAAAATAATTCATATTCCAATTGTTTTTGTGTATATATAATACTCATACATCAGCAGTGTCAAAGTTGTCCAGGCAAAATGTCAGAAAGGCAGAAAAAATAGCACAACAGCAAATCTCTGCCATTGACTTTAAAATGGGTGCTTGTTAGTTATACAGAGACCTTTGAAGGTCACTGTATAATCTAAGGAGAAGGCCCTTCAATCATGATGCAGCAGGCTCTGTATTTGCAATCCTTCAGCCCACTCTCTTCTTCTTTGACTCAAAACAGATTGCCTTTTTTTCTGGAGGATTTTAGGATTCATTGTTTGCACATTAGTTCATTGATCGTAATGAAATATGGCAAAACATCAATAGTTCACAGGCTGAGACATCCCAAGGATTCACAGTTGAATGCTTCCATGAGCAGTTAAATAAAATGCTGCTTCAACTTCCATTTAGAGGGCAATTGTCACAAAGATAACTTAACAAAGGAGAACTGAGCTAGGTTCCAGGTTTCATTTTCTGCAACTAGTAAAATACATACTTGTGGCATCAAAAGAGAGGGTCTGCTTGAAGCCTAAATAAAACTTTACATTGTAATGGGGCTGTCTGCTCTGTCAAATTTATCCTGCAAGGTTTTTTTTTTTACAGAGGAAAAGCTGGACTCTCATTTTTGAATTGTAGTGATTTCAGATAGGACCACGGTGAAGAGATCCATGCTCGATGAACATCTGTTAAACCAAATCAGCCAGGACAGAGAAACATGTTCCCCAGTTGGAAGGCAACGCCACAGAGGTTTATTATGATTCAGTCCAAAAGAATGCAAGTGTAAACATACAGAGAAATGCAGGACATTGTATACAATTCTGACAGCTATTCAGACTTCCCACTCCCTCCCCTGATTGGCTGAAAACGGGGGGGGGGGGTCTCTTGACATTACAGCCTACTGGTGGGGATTCCAGTGACAGGAAGAATGACAGCCAGTGGCTGGTCAGTTCAAAGAGCCAATCCATTACAGAGACACCTCTTGAGAGAGCACCATCGATGAGGAAGCAATGGTGTAGATATGCTGATGAGTCTCTGATTAACTTAAGTCTCTGATTAACTTAAGTGTCTAGTTCAGTGTAAGACAAAGGTGCAAGACTGTGCTGTCGCGCACTGGGCTTATGACAATGTCTGTTTACAGGACGTGCTTTCTGTATGCCCAACAGGACGCCGGGGTGCCTCAGCTAAAGGGTCCCATACGTTTCCCAGACAAAGTTCTGCAGAGGCTCAAAATAGGTTCAACAAAGTTCTTTATTAAGGCTTAAATCTTCAAACAAATGCTTTATAATCTTGAAAAACTAGTAGTGTGCTGTCGCAGGCTGGGCCTGTGCATAAGGCTATAGACAGGACATAAATTCTGTGTGCCCAACGGGACGCCGGGGCTGCCTCAGATTAAAGGTCCTTGGATTTCCTTAAAACAGAGTCTTTAGATTGCTTAAAGGTTCAACAAAGTTCTTTATTATTGAAAACAAACAGGTTTTCTTAACAGTCTATTGGCTCTCTTTCAATCTTGTCCACGGGGAACAGGCACTATCTTCATAACTGTATACTAACTAATGGGAAAATCCTTAACTTCTAATCTGGGCAGTCTGTCTTTGCCTCTGTTGGTGTGGAGCCCCTGCACCCAGTACCAACTGCTTCTGGCTTCCGCGAGTGACCCTTACCAAGCAGAGCTTTGTAGACTTCCAGAGAAAAAAGGAGTTCAGGTTTCGGTGATGGCTGGCTGAAGTCCATCAGCAAAGGAGCTGCAAGGTTGTATAATCCTCGGCCAAGCTACGGGACCTTTCTCCCCGGCCAAGCCATAGAAGATGAAGCTTTTTACAGGAGCTCTTGGTCCTGCATGAAAGGCTTCTCTGTATGGACTGAACCCAAAATGGCACCTATTCCCTCCAAAAACCCCAAAAGGGGGCGGGACCAGGGAACCTAACTACTCAATTGACAGGTGGCTTGCCCTATGATTGCAGCCAAAAGAAGCCACCTATCTGCAGAGTCCCTGAAACTTAGGACTACAACAAACATTCAATGCAAAGCAAACAAAATAGGAGCTCCTGGTACAGTTGTACCTGCACACTCCTGGCCTAGATTTCTCAATGTTGAGAAATCTACACTATAACAATGACAAATCTAATTTGGCAATGAACAATTATCCATTCAATAACAACACAGTATCACCAATTGGTCTGTGTAACACAGAAACATTGACATTGTGGCACACTCTTAGTTTTACCTTCCTTACCAATCCATCTGGACTTGGCACGGTCTCTGTAACTTTGGCCAAAGGCCACTTGAAACGAGGTAAGGATTTGTCTTTGAGTAACACAATATCCCCAACTTGGAGGTTGGGCTTAGAGTCTTTCCACTTCCTGCGACTCTGGAGTTGAGCCAGGTACTCTGCCTTCCAGCGTCTCCAAAGCTGATTGGCAAGAGTTTGAGTTTGTTTCCAGAGTGCTTTGTAAGATCCTTCGGGGACAGGGTACATAATTTCCTGAAATTCAGAAGTCTTTTGAGTCAAACTGGACGCAGGAGTGAGAAGCTGTGGAGTATCAGAGTCTGTGGTGATGGGCACCAATGGGAGGCTATTTACAATAGCTGTCACCTCTGCCATCAAAGTAACCAAAACATCATGGGTCAAATTCTTACACTCTAAAAGCATAGCATTCAAAATCTTTCTACACAAACCAATCGTACGTTCCCACACACACACACACACACACACCCCCATGTGAGATGCATGTGGTACATTAAATAGCCATGTAACCTTTTCTGCATTCAAAAGGGCTGAAGTATCCATACACTCAATCACCTCAATGTGAATGGCTCGGATAACTAAACAGGTAAAGATGACTGAAAAGAAATGCCTTGTCTCTCTCTTAACTATCTGAGCTAATTGGATGGCTAGCACAGCTGCACACAGTTCTAACCTAAGAATGGTGGCGTTAGAGGGAGCAATCTTGGCCTTGGCCATGACAAAACCTAAAGTCTAGAACTAGAGTCCTTTTGCCTGGCGTAAGCCACAGCTGCAATGGCTTTCTCCGAGGCGTCGCAAAAGACATGGAGTTCGATGTGTGAGCCTTGTAAAGGGCTCCTGGTTGTGAATTGGCGCGGGATGCTCAACTGGTGTAAATCTTGAGCCTGGGTGGCCCCAGCGGTCCAAGAGTTCTTAATGGACTGAGGAACTTCCTGATCCCAGTCCAGTTTGCTTTCAATGACCTCTCAAAAGAGGAGCTTGGCTGTTATCATGACAGGGGTGGCCATTCCCAATGGGTCGAAAACACCATTAACTGCCGATAACATCTGTCTCTTGGTGTTCACGCCAGTGAACCTTGTGGCCCTGACCAACAAGAGGTCCAGATGGGTGTCCCAAAGCAAGCCTAAGCTGGACTGGGCGCTCGCGTCCTGGAACAACTCCAATACGTTGTCTTGTATCAGGTCTTCAGTCTGGAAGGCTCTTAAAATGTCGGTGCTGTTAGAGTTGATCTTGTGCAGCCTGACGTTGGCCTTTTTTAACAGGGATTGGACATCCTTTACTATACTAACTGCAGACTGTATGGTGTCAAACGACGCAAGCAAGTCATCAACATAAAAACTCTGGTTGATAACTTGGGCGACCCGAGGGTCAAAGAAATGTCCAAATCTTTCCGCAGTCTTTCACAGGCAATAGTTGGCCACCGCAGGAGATGGTGTGTTTTCAAACACATGGACTCGCATCTGGAAGGCTTTCACATCCGCCAGACCCTGGGTGTCTTCAAACCGCAAAAACTTTAAAAACTTTCTATGTTCCGGTGTAACCAGGAACGCATAAAACATTTTGAAGATGTCAGCGATGACAGAATACCTGGATTCCCTGAACCTAAGTATGACTCCGATGAGGCTGTTCAGAAGGTCTGGTCCCTTCAGGAGCACGTCATTCAATGAGATCTCCTTGCATTTGGCGCTGGCATCAAACACGATGCACACCTTTTCCCACTTCTGCGGGTGAGTGACCTTATGCAAAGGATGGAACCAAGACTCTTCCTTGTCTGAGCCAGGGCTGGATGGCTCAGCATACCTTGCTGAAAACATGTCATCCATAAACTGAACGATTTGCTGTTTGGTCTTGGGATCATGCTGCATCTTGCATTTCAAAGACTGTAGTCTCTTCTCTGCTACCTGTCTGTTGGGAGGCAGGGTAGGCCAGTCTGCTTTGAAGGGCAAAGGGGCAATCCAATTCCCTTCCTCGCTGAGAGTGACCTTAGAGTTAATGATGTTCAGGAACGCTTGCTCATCTTGGGAGAGTGCTGTGTTCTCGTCATCCTGGGATAAGTCAAAGATGGATGAAACTCCTTGGCAGCAAACAGAAATGTGGCTGAGGCAACTTTGCATGAGGATGACTCTGCCACAGCTGAGGGTGTTTGGCTGATCTGGACACAGAGAAGACGGAAGATGCATTCTGTCGACACATAAAGTCCCCTGTATGGTCCATCCTAAAGGAGTCTTCTGTGCCAAAAGTGCACCAGGAGGACCTCTTCACTCATCTCGGATGCTCATCAAGCTGGGGCAGTTGGATCCGATGAGCAGGACTATGTCAATGTCCAGCTCAAAGGGTGGAATGAGGTCCTGTAGTCCTTTCAAGTGAGGATGCGCTTGCATCTTCTCTCTGGTAGCAATCTGGTTCTTATTGCGTGGGATGGACGCACACTCAATAAGGTCAGGTAACTCAAAACGAATGTCTTTGCCACATGGCGAAATGATAAATCCAGACGCGGCCCTGTCTTTGTTGTTTGCCCGTACAAGTAGAAATACAATAGTCAATAGGCTTTGCCTGCTCCTTAAAGATTTTGAAGAAGTCAGGGGTGTCCAGGGAACCGTCGCTTTGGTTGTCGAGGGCCACATACATTTTCTTCTTCATCCATGGCTTGCTGGCAGGAAAGACCTCTGCCAAACAGATGGGGTGGCAAATCTTAGTTTTCTTTGGGTTGCCGCACAGCTGTGTGCAGGCCACAGAGGGTGTTTCAGTGCCCGATGAAGGTCTAGCTGAAACTTCAGAATGCACTTCTGGGGAGTGCTGACTGGTGGCTCCGCTCTTGACCTTGGTGGGCACGAAAGCCTTGTCGTGCATGGCTGAGCAATGCCTTTCAGATTGGCACACCTTGCACTTTACCTTTGCTTTGCATGACTTTGACTGGTGGGGAGTTGCACCGCAGCACTTGAAGCAGATCCTGGACATTTTGAGGATCTCGACCTTGTCTGCGTGAGGCTTCTTGGCGAACTCTCTGCAGTCAGCCAAACTGTGGAGTTTTGCAGGCACTGGGCACAAAACATCCTTAGGCGTCGTCTTGGCGTCAGCTGGAGAAGGGTTGGTCTCCGTGGACTTGACGGCGATGTTTCTCTTAGTACCACTGTCCTTTGCAGGTTTCTTAGGGTCTTTTATGGGCATGTCCGTCCATGGAGTCCCATAAAGAGTTGGAAATCCCGTTTGTGGGTGGTTGAGTTGCATAGTGGCATTTGTAACAAAATCCACAAGATGTGTTAACGGTGGGTAGACCTGATGATTGGCCTGCTTGAATCTGAAGACTTCTCTGTCCCACTCTTCTTGTAAGGAGTACGGCAGTTTCTGAGTGATGGCAGTTTGGGACAAGTGTTGGTCCAGGCAGGCAAACCCTGGAAGCTGTGGGTTTCCCTTGGCTGACTGGAGCTCAATCAATAGGTCTGACAGGTCCCAAAGCTGCTTAAAGTCCTTAGGTTTGAGCACTGGGAACTTATGGAGTGTGTCCATCAGCGAGGCTTCAATTTGGGTGCTGGACCCGTAGCGCTGACCAAGCCTCGTCCAAGCAGTGTCCAATGCTCTATCTGATTGGTCGATGAGAGTCGAGAAAATCCTTTTCACCTGCTGAGCTGATACTGGACTGAGCCAGGCGATCATAAGACTCAGTTGTTCCTCAGAGGTGAGTCTTAAACTCTGTATGGCTCGCTGAAAAGTCTTTTTCCAAAGTAGGAAATCTTCTGGCCGGTCAGAGAATTTTTCCACACCTTTGTCCCTCAAATCCTTCTTCAGGTTCCTGAACAAAGACTCAAGCTGCGACTGAGGAGTTTGCAGAAACAGAAAGGGTGTTTGGTCAGGGGTAAAGGTGAAGTTCTTCTGAAATCTAGAAGGTCCATTCCAGGGGACACCTGCGGCCTCAGGAAGAGGCGAAACCCTGATTTCCAGGCTGGGCTTTGGTGCCTGAGTTGGTGGCTGTGGGCTCCTGGCCCTGAATTGCTCGGCCTGCCCGCGTGGTACGATGTCGCTGTCCGCATGCACCAGCTTGCTGTCTTGGAAACCAACGTGGGCTGGCAGGAGAGGCGTGGTTGGAGGGGTTGGCAAAAGGTTGACATTTTCTTGAGACAACTCCTTGCAGCGCCTTCGCCAGGATGTTGGCTCGGACCCTTTTCTGCGCTGCCTCCTTCAACTTCGCCTCTAACTCAGCCTGAAGTTTGATCTGAGCCCGCTCGAGGTCTAGCTTCAGCCTCAAGTATTTTTTCTTGCAGCTCGAGACGCCTTGCTTCCCTGGCGTACAAGGCTGTCATCAATGAGGAGCTGCCTTTGGAGACGGATGATCCAGACGCAGAGTCACGTCTGCTGCTATGCTTCCTGCTGGTGTAGCTGTGCTTGCTGTGGGCAGACGCACTCACCTGACTGTTCTTTGTGCTTGAAGCCTTTGGGAAATGCTTAAGTGGCTTGGGGATCATACTTCCAGCGGGCGAAGCTTGACCATCTTTGTACCTTCTTGGGGAGGGACCAAAGTTGGCTACATGAAACAAATGAGCATAGCTAGCCTCCCTATGCTTAACACTGTTCAAAAACTGAATTGCCCTAAGATCTGCATCCTGACTGTTTATTTTTACTAAGTACCTGGGTGATGTCATCGACCAGGCACCTCCATTTATTAACCAAAACCTTAAGAGCTGCCTTGATGTCCTGGGATTTCTCTAAATCCTCTGAACGCTGTACCTGGCTGTCAAGGTCGACAATAGAAAGCCATACGCTTTCAACCTTGTCTGTGAGTTGAGATTCCTGCCGTAAAAGTGCATCTAAGGCTTTGTGGAATGGGTGTCTAGAACCCTGGGATCTTAGGTCATAAGGTCTGCTCTGAGATTTCGGTGAACTTGAGGTATGAGCCATGGCAGCAAATTGCCCAAACAGTACAGCAATGCAGGTAAACTGGCAAGTAAAGCAATCAGTATATCAATAACCAACAGTCAATAGAACACACAATATGAAAATGCAATCATGAGCACAAAGAGCAGGTGATATAGCAATGCAGTAATAAAGCAGTCAGTGTATCAATGCAAATACTACAAATAGAACAAGCAATATATCAATGCAATTATACGCACACACAAATGGCTTATCACTTTAAAGCAGAATAGGCACAGCAGACACAATAATTCAAATGCACATTAAACTCTTGCTGTAAGGCTGCAAAAGCCAAAGGCGACTGCAAAGGCTCCTTTCCAAAAATCTGAAAAGGCAAAGCAGAAAGAAGGCTTGTTTCAAAAGAGCGGGAAAGCTTGCTTCTGCAGCTTGAACAGACTGTAGCAATACTGTGCAGGGCCCCAGAAAAAGGGCGGGAAGAATCTTGCTTCTGGTTGGAGACTTGCAAAGTAGCAACTGCAAGACTTCCAAAAAGGGCGGGAAGAATTGTAGCAAACTTTGCAGACCTGCTGTGCAAAGACTGGCTGAGGATTGTAGCAAACTTGCAAAGCTAGCTGAGTAGATCTTCAAAAAGGCGGGAAGTTGTAGCAAACTTTGCAGACTTTCAGGCTCCTCTGCAAGGAAGGTGGAGCTTGAAGCAAAGAAGGAGGCTGCCAGCCCCTCCGTTCTGGTCACATGGGGTGTCTTCCAAAATGGCCGAAAATGAAGAAAAACGAACAGATGGGCTCCTCTTCAAGATGGCTGAAACTCCCCAGACACAAACAGATGGATACTGGTAATGAAGACTTGAAATGGCCTGTACAGGCTCCCTTAAACACTGTTCTGCAACTCTAAAATTCCTTTTCTCTACTCCCGGGTGGCAGAAGCCACCAGCTTCCATCTTCTACTGTGCTGTCGCACGCTGGGCCTGTGCATAAGACTGTAGACAGGACATAAATTCTGTGTGCCCAACGGGACGCCTGGGCTGCCTCAGATTAAAGGCCCTTGGATTTCCTTTAAACAGAGTCTTTAGATTGCTTAAAGGTTCTACAAAGTTCTTTATTATTGAAAACAAACAGGTACTTTAAGGCTTTCTTAACAGTCTATTGGCTCTCTCTCAATCTTGTCCACGGGGAACAGGCACTATCTTCATAACTGTATACTAACTAATGAGGAAATCCTTAACTTCTAATCTGGGCAGTCTGTCTTTGCCTCTGTTGGCATGGAGCCCCTGCACCCGGTACCAACTGCTTCTGGCTTCCACGAGTGATCCTTACCAAGCAGAGCTTTGTAGACTTCCAGAGGAAAAGGGAATTCAGGTTTCAGTGATGGCTGTCTGAAGTTCCTCAGCAAAGCAACTGCAAGGCTGTATAATCCTCGGCCAAGCTACGGGACCTTTTTCCCCAGCCAAGCTGTAGAAAACGAAGCTTTGTACAGGAGCTCTTGGTTTTATATCCTGTATGAAAGGCTTCTCTGTATGGACTGAACCCAAAATGGCACCTATTCCCTCCAAAAAACCCAAAAGGGGGCGGGACCAGGGAACCTAACTATAATTGACAGGTGGCTTGCCCTATGATTGCAGCCAAAAGAAGCCACCTATCTGCAGAGTCCCTGAAATTTAGGACTACAACAAACATTCAATGCAAAGCAAACAAAATAGGAGCTCCTGGTACAGTTGTACCTGCACAAGTAGCTTTCTCGATCTGCCAACAAGGGACAGGCAACTGCTTGATAAACTGTTCCTATCTTCTTTAGGGAAAATACCTCCTTGGGCAATCTTTCTTTACCCTGTTGGCGTAAGACCCTAACTCCCAGCTCCAACCTGCATTATGGATAGCCCGAGTGGTCCCTTACCAGGCAATGGTTGCTGTAGATCTGCCAAGCTGGTGTCCTGTAGATTTGCCCCATGAAGGCTGTGGAACCATTCCTTTATTTTCTAGCAAAGCTAGCTGTATTCCCCCAGCAAAGCTGTGGAACTGTAACTTTACTCCCCCAGCAAAGCTGTAGAGGTTTTCCTTTTCCCCCAGCAAAAGCTGTGGATCTATTTCTTTAACCCCAGCAAAGGCTGACTATATTCCCCCAGCAAAGCTATGAGACTATCCTTTTACTCCCCCAGCAGAGCTGTGGAAATTCCTTTACTCCCCCAGCAGAGCTGTGAGAAGTGAAGCTTTTGTGCAGGTGGGAAAGAGAATCCCACACGTCCTGCTTTTAGGCTTCAAGCAGTGAGACTGAATGAAGGTCCTCCTCCAAAACCCTGGGAAAAGGGGCGTGTCTAAATATTCTAACGATGATTGCCAAGTTGTTGGCCCTATGATTGCAACCTGAGGGAAGCTACCTTATTGCAAAATGCATAGCTTAAATAGATTCATGCAAACTAGCAGTGCAAGAAAAGGAATTCAAATATCCTGGCACTACTGTGCCAGCACAAAAACTCAAAAGACAAGGTGGTGATTGTAGACAATCAAGGGCTTGGCTGCCAGCATAGAGAGTTAATTAATTCATATTTAGTCTTCTGCAGGAGTGGCAAATTCTGAGCCTAAGGGCTGAGAAGAGCAGTATACAAATATAGTAAATAAATAAATAGTAAATAAATAAATAACTAGACAAACATCCTGAGCATAGTCGAAGGCTTTGTCAAAGGCTTTCCTGAGCATATCCTGAGCATATTGTATTGTATATGTATATTGTGAACTGCTCCGAGCCTTCGGGGAGTGGCGGTATATAAAATTGATAAATAAATAAATAAATAAATAAATATTTTGTTGACAAAGAGGATCATCTATACACATACAAAGATTCTGATAGTGAAAAAATGGAAATACAGAGAGAGATCTCTGTCCCCACCCACTAAATGTGGATACCCACGGGAACAGCACACGGGACTGTCCATAATCCTCATTACTCCCGCATTAAGAAATTCAATAAGAAGAGCAAGTGAAATGGAGGACAGAAAAAATGACTTTCCCCCCTGATAACTAACTAGAAGATCCATTTAACATTTTAAAAGTGTGATTCTACTCTTTCACACATGCATTGAAGCCTTCACAACTATGTGAAGCATATGTTCTTCTTTGGATTCACCGACTGACAACTGAAAATAGCTCACTAGCAATTTTAGTGGAAATGTCTCCCTTAGATCTTTTGGAAATGCCAGGAAGGCATGCAATATTCTGCTACTGTGAAAATATGCTTAGTTTCTGGCAAACGCTAGCATAGCATGCACACCATTCATTAGCAATGACTTAAAAAATGCCAAGATGGGACAGTTTTTTAGGGGTTGAGAAGTGATTTACATGCTAATTTAGATCCAGACTTCTCCTGTGAACAGCTTGGTGCCAGATTGAATATGATGCTTTTATGATATGTGATTACAGTTAAAAGAACTAAAGTGGCATTAGCTAATTAATTTCAATTAATTTCATTAAGAGATTTGTGGCAGTAGGTATGGACCTACCTCCCAGGAGAAAAAGAATGCTTTTCCTTTTCATTCAGCAAAGCACATCTAGGGCTTCAAAATTAATAATTAGGAGCAGCATCAGACATGGTAGCAATGCTCTTCTCCTATCCTCCCCGTCACAGGAATTTTTCAACTGAGCACTTTCTCTACTCAAACTTCTTAAACTGACCCCAAATGGGGTCCCCTTATATCAATGTTGGAGTCGTGAAAATTTGGCAACAGTAAAAGATTTCTGAAAATCACTCGTTTACACAAATATGTGAGAAAGAACACATAATATTTACAAATAAAATGTATCAGCTGTACTTCAAAAAAGAAAAATCAGCCTGTTTAGCAAGCCTTGCAAATGCTGGTTTATTACACTATGTAACACAATTGTTGTTCCTGGGTTATAAATCTCAATTTCTAATTGGGTCTATCACAAAAACATGGGAAAGGATTACTAAACTGCCAAAGCTTTGTTTTTGCAGGAGGGACTACCTACAACAAATTTTACTATAGCTTTTCAATTAATATATCATAGTGTCTCAACCAATTCAACATAGTTTTGTGCCACAAAAATTAAGTTTCTGGAAACAACACTTTCAAACAAAAAAGAAAATCTTTCAAATTTTGTTACATGGTGTTATCATTAAAATACACATTTTCTTTTGGAGAAGTTGTATCTTTGGAAAGGCATGACTTTGTTAGAAATCATAACCTTTTGGGAAAATGATGCCATAACCTTTTGAAAAATGGAAATCTCCATAACCTTTTGGAAAATTGCATTCACCACCATTTTGGGAAAACCAGGAAACTCCCTGAGAAGAATTAAAAACTCACTTCTCCTTAGTGGTGAATATCCACTAGCATTTATGCATGGCAATTAGGTTTCTCAGCTGTTAAACTGATATACCTAGACATCTCTTTGAACTGTTAGGGACAAAGATATGCCAATGCACACAAAAACATGTATAGAGAGAGCAGAATTTCAGAAGTGTTCTTTCAGTTGCCCCAAAACATCTACTCTTCCTTGAAACATCTTGGTTTAAATCATGCTCTCAAGAGACAAAAATAAGCAGACTTATTTAACACTAGCTGTACCCGCCACGCGTTGCTGTGGCCAACCTTCCCTCCCTCTTTGTCTCTTTGTCTCCTTTCTTTGAGGGGAGATATAGTGCATGCAGACACACACGCATACACATATGGGTGTGGATAATATGGCAATGTCTATGTTGAAAGGAAGTTGTGGAGAATACCTACATGGATGTTAGATTTACTATATTTCCTCAACTCTCCCCTCAAATACACACAGTCACACGGGAAATAAGTAGCTCTGCTGGAGTGCATGTCTTGAGGGGTTATTGTGGGGATGATCTTGCATGTGCATTAATTCCACTATATTTTCACAACTCCACACACCCACACACACTCACTGTTGCTCTGCCAACATGTGTATGTTGCCAAGTTGTAAAAGATAGATAGATAGAATGATTTTATTTATTTATTTATTTATTGCAGTTACTTATACCCCGCCCTTCTCACCCCCGAGGGGGGACTCAGGGCGGCTTACAAACAAAGGCACAAATTCGATGCCTGTCATATATAAAACAGTATATGTAAAACAGTATAAACATTTAGCAGCATTAAAACATATCACTACATAATATAATAAAAACAATTTCATGCACAGTGAAATTCAGAGTTCCGAAATGTCCATTCATTCCAACAATTCCTGCTCATCAATGGGTCCTTATTTTAGCTGCCAGAATGTCCAAAAGCTTGGTCCCAGATCCAGGTCTTCAGTTTTTTTCTGAACGACAGAAGGGAGGTCGCTGATCTGATCTCCCCGGGGAGTGAGTTCCATAGGTGAGGGGCCACCACCGAGAAGGCCCTGCTCCTCGTCCCCGCCAGCCTCGCTTGAGATAGAGGCGGGGTCGAGAGCAGGGCCTCCCCAGATGATCTTAAACTCCGAGGTGGGACGTAGAGGGAGATCCGTTTGGACAAATACACTGGGCCGGAACCGTATAGGGTTTTGTAGGTTAAAACCAGCACTTTGAATTGTGCTCGGAATTGGATCGGCAGCCAGTGGAGCTGGCATAACAGGGGGGTGGTATGCTCCCTGTATGACGCCCCTGTGAGCAATCTGGCTGCTTCTCGCTGGACTAATTGTAGTTTCCGAGCAGTCTTCAAAGGCAACCCCACGTAGAGTGCGTTGCAGTAATCCAACCGGGATGTGACAAGAGCGTGGACCACCGTGGCCAGATCTGACTTCCCAAGGTACGGGCGCAGCTGGCGCACAAGTTTTAATTGTGCGAAAGCTCTCCCGGCCACCGCTGAGACCTGGGGTTCCAGGCTCAGCGATGAGTCCAGGATCACTCCCAAGCTGCGAACCTGCGTCTTCAGGGGGAGTGTAACCCCGTATAACACAGGCTGTAACCCTATACCCTGTTCGGCCTTACGACTGACCAGTAGGACCTCTGTCTTGTCTGGATTCAGTTTCAATTTGTTAGCTCTCATCCAGTCCGATACAGCAGCTAAACACCGGTTCAAGGTCTGGACAGCCTCCTTGGTGACAGGTGGAAAGGAGTGACAGATTTGGACATCATCTGCGTAGAGATAACATCTCATTCCGAAACTCCGAATGATCTCTCCCAACGGCTTCATGTAGATGTTAAATAACATAGGGGACAGAATTGAACCCTGTGGGACTCCACACAACAACGGTTGTGGGGTCGAACAGGTGTCACCCAGTAACACCTTCTGGGTCCGTCCCTCAAGGAAGGATCAGAGCCACTGCAGAGCAGTGCCCCCGAGCCCCATGTCCATGAGGCGACCCAGAAGGATACCGTGATCGACGGTATCGAAGGCCGCTGAGAGGTCCAGCAGAACTAACAGGGACACACTCCCCCTGTCCAGTTTTGAACTGCTATATGAATTTTCAATTCATATAGCAGTTCAAAAACATGCAAATGTGAGTAGAGTAGAGCAATAGGTGAGAAGAGCAATAGGTACCATTCTGGCAGGAAAGTAAGGGCGCTCCATGCAGTCATGGCAGTGGCCACATGACTTTGGAGGTGTCTATGGACAATGCTAGCTCTCTCTCTCTCTACCTCTCTCTCTCTTCCTCTCTCTCTCTTCCTCTCTCTACCTCTCTCTCTCTCTACCTCTCTCTCTCTCTAGCTCTCTCTCTCTAGCTCTCCCTCTCTCTACCTCTCTCTCTCTACCTCTCTCTCTCTACCCCTCTCTTCTTCTCTCTACCCCTCTCTCTACCCCCCCTCTCTCTCTACCTCTCTCTCTCTCTCTACACCCCTCTTTCCCATGCTTCCTTCTTTCTTTCCTCCCTTCTTCCTTTCTCTCTTTCCTCCGTTGCCACAGCATGCAAGGAGGAAGTGAAGAGGAAGGGGTCATGGCGCCATGGAGATCGCCTGGGAAGTTCAAGGGGAAGGAGCGAGGGAGAGACGGAAAGAGGCAGGAGAAGGAGGAATGAGAAGGAGAGGAAGCTGCCCAAAGGGAGAAAGGAGGAGGGTTGCAAGCCTTGTGGGGAGATTCCTTCCCCCCTCTCTCTCACGCACACACAACTGTCAGGGCGAAATGCCTCTTTTTTGCCTGCTTGCCTCACCTTTAAAAGAAAAAGCAAAGGGCAAGGGGAAGGCGAAGTTGTGTGTATGTGTGTGGCCATGTGTGCGGGATAGGCTCCCGAGTATGCTGCCGTGAGGGAGGAAGCTTCCTTCGGTGGTGAGGGAGGGGGCTCGGTGCTGCCTGCTGTGCCAATTCTGTTTGTATGGCCGTCCGTGCGCACGTACTTGGCTCTCAATGCTGTAACCGCAGCTCTTCCCTTGTGTGGGTTTTTGGGTTTCTGCTGTTTCTTGGGGGGGGGGGGGGTGAGTGGGGGACATAAATTGGACTGTTAGGTGTCTTGTGTCCAAATTTTGTGTCAATTCCCCCAGTGGTTTTTGAGTTCTGATGGTAGCACAAACGAACATTACATTTTTTTTTATATAGATAGTTGGTTTACTCACAAACTTCATGTATTCAACATACAGGTACATTGCTTATCAGTCCAGTTACGAATAGATTTGAAGTAGTTTCTCTATGCAGATAACACAAGGCAACTTTCTTATAATCAAAGGCCCATAGTCTAAATCATCTCTGTGGTCTGAGAGTCTCATCGAGTATCTGTCTGGTCTGAAAATACAACGGAGTCTAAAGTGTACTGTTTCTACTGGCATCTGAAAGCATACTGTTTCTAAAATGGAGTCTAAGGGCCCTTTCATACAGACCTCTATCCCAGAATATCAAGGCAGAAAATCCCACATTGAGTTTGGATTCAGATAACCCAGTTCAAAGCAGATATTGTGGGATTTTCTGCTTTGATATTCTGGGATAGAGGACTGTGTGGAAGGGTCCTCAGTCCTGAACAAGTCCCAGTTCTGATCACATGATCTGCAGCCCCTCCCACAACATAGAGTTAAGGAAAACTGCATGCCGATATACACAAATGCAATACAGTAAGCAATCTGAATTATATACAGGCTTCATATGGAGGCTTCAAGGAGGTTGCTATTTACAATATTTTCTACATACCTGGGGTCACATAAAATTTTCTCAGGCGGAAAGGGGTCACAAGTGGAAAAAGTGTAAGGAGCTCTGATCTATACAACCCTCTCCAAGGCAGCTGCCAAGATTCAAGCAAGGGGCACATCTACACTGATCAAGTAATGCAGAACGAAAGCAGCAGAGGAGGAAATGAATCAAATATGCCACAGATCCTAGTTGAAGGCTTCTAATATGTGTTCCTGCATACATTCACGCCATGCATCATTACAACACTGTATAGACAGGAAAGTTCAAAGGAGGCCTGCATAAATATTCATCAAGATGTCTTTTGCTCTCAGTGATTCTGGCAGGAACATGATGATGGCGTCTATCATTCAAATGCATTCAAGACAACTGACTGGGACAGGGGTACTAACATGCTTCAGGCAAGGAACTGTTGAACAGAATGCCCTTTGGCCTCCTTTCTTTTGCATTTCTTTCTTTGCATAATGTATTTTCATAAGCATCTGATTTGGCTAAACTCTTAGGGATGCCATTTCTCTTCTTTCGTGTTCTCACATCCAGAAGCAACTGCTTCCTCTGAGAGTCCACTGGCTGCCAGTCTGCTACTAAGCACAATTCAAAGTGCTGGCTTTAGCCTATAAAGCCCTAAATTAGTGGTTCTCAACCTGGGGTCCCAGAAATCCCAGCCAGTTTACCAGCTGTTAGGATTTCTGGGAGTTGAAGGCCAAAAACATCTGGGGACCCCAGGTTGAGAACCACTGCCCTAAATGGTTCCAGCCTAGCTTACCTGTCCAAATGTATCCCCCTCTATAAACCATCAAGGAGGCTAAAATCTTCTGGGGAGGCCCTGCTCTCGATCCCACCTGCTTCGCAAGTGCGGTTGGTGGGAACAAGAGACAGGACTTTTTCGGTGGTGGCTTCTTGGATCTGGAACTCTCTCCCCAGTGAGAATAAATCTTCGCCCTCCCTCCTGGCCTTTAGAAAAAGAACAGACATTATTATGGAACCAGGCTTTTGACTACTAAAGTAATGCAGTACAAGAAGCAAATGTGGAATATGTACAGTATAATCAACATCTGGAATCGCCCAGTCTACGGGTTGGATAATGTGATTTTAATGTTTTATTGGGTGTTTAAATTGTTGTATTTCATGTTTTAATGTCCTTTTATCTTATATTATGGTGAATTGTCCTATTGATTTTATGCCTAGTTATATTTTACTGATTTGTGTTTGGTTTATGTATGTAAGGCATTGAATTTTGCTGTTATTTTTGTGTAAACCGCTTTGAGTCCCCCAGGGGTGAGAAAATACTGTAAAAATAAATAAATAAATAAATTACTTCTTGCTTGTGATCTATTGACACATTTTCCACATTTCATCCAAGTAGGATGCTTATGTTTGTCATAATCATTTTGTGCAAATCGCACAACTGACCAAAACTCCAGTAGCAACGACAAAAACGCCAGCATTACTGACAAACAGCAAAAAAAATCTTGTTGTATTCATAAGTGGTGAGAACACCTTAAGAGACTGGAGAAGTATCAAAGCAATATCAAGGCATTTTTGAAATATTCACATCATTAAATGTGTGTGTCAAGCTTAAATGATGCATACTTTGCATCCCTGTAATATTTGCAAAATGGGTATATGTAACCCTATGTAGACAAGAGAATGGGTTCTAAAGTGTTGAATAAATAGACACATTCATGTCTGTGAAATAATTGGACCCCATCAGATAATCCATTTGACAAATACATGTTCTGAAGGTTTCATTTAGTAGAAACAGACCTGTGCACTTAATCGAGTGGTCGAGAATTTGTATTTGTAACTTTTTTATTATGCCTGTTAAGTACTGAGGAATGTGTAAAGGATATAGAAGTAGATCTTTAAAAATATTTGGAAGTTTTGGGGAATTCACAGTACTTAATCCCTTTTTCGTAATAATTTGGGTTCCATTTTAATTAAATGTTAAAACAATTACTGGTGTAAATAGAAGTAAATAAAAAAGAAGCGATGACAGCATTATAGCTCCACTTTGGGTATTAGAGAAATGCAAACAAGGGCATGAGCCTGAAATTAAAGAAGGAATACTCTTTATTCTGTTTATCATTCCTCAAGAATACATTGACACAGAGTGTTAGCATAACTTCCTCAGTTAATTTAATTATTCAAATATTTTAACCTTCAACCAAAGAAAACTCTATACAGATCAAATGTGTTTCTAAAACAAGCCACTCTTTTTCTTACACTGTTTTCAACTTGAGGTCTTTGGAACATTTGGTCTTCTACATCCACGATAAAATATTAAAAATAATAATGCCCCATCAAGGTGGAAGAAGTTTCCAGCATCCGAAGTGTTTTATTAGCGATTCAGCTGATATCAGATGCATTGCAGGAATCATTCCACTGCAAGCATGCCAGTACAAAGAATACAGACATATTTATAGTAAAAATACAAAGGAAAACTTTCAAAATTCCCCCCCCCCCCCACCGCCCCTTGTCGGCCGGCTTCACGCTGATTGGCTGAGGCTGGAACAGCTGGGAGGAGGCTGGGCGGCCCGCCCCTCCTCTGGACCAATCAGCGCGTTTCTTCGCCTCTAGAGGGCCAATGAGCGCCCTCTGCTCGCCTCGCAAGATGGACAAATCAGGAGAGAGGAGGCGGTACGGCCGTGAACAATGGAGGGGGGAAATGATGGGATTAGGAGTTGCCAGCAAGCCTTTGTCTCAGGCCGGCAAGGTGTGATCTTTGTAAACAAAAGTCTTCCTGTTTGAAATGGCTTTGGGGAAAGACAATATTGGGTCAGACAGCGGACCTCAAAAGGGGAGATCAACGCTGCCTTTGTATGATTTAATCAATCTTTTTTCCAGGTTTCTGTTGACTTCCTCTCCCCGCTAGACATGCTCAGAGGGCGAGGAGTGGGAATCAACAGATATTGTTTCATGCAATGAGTCAATCAGGGAAGAGCTTTGGGGGAAGCAGAGAGTTTCCCCCCGAGCATTGCAACAACTTCTGGTCACCTTTTTGTGGGGTAAAGGTCAATAGGAAAGGCAGGGGAGCATATTACATTTCATACGATACACTTTTATACATAGTTCATAAGGGGAACCCCATCCCACCCCATAAGGTTTGTTTCAATATTCGATCTTTATTATAACCCAAACTGGAGATCGCATGCTCTTAGGAAGGGCGTGTGGAAGCAGAGGTTGCAAGCAGTTCAAATCAAGCATTGATAGAAAGTTCATGGCCAGGGTTGTGGCAAACAGTCCAGTCCACGCAGCAGAGAGTCATGGTTTCAGGCAGAAGCCAGCAGATGGGCGCTGAGTTAATCAATAACAGAATCCATCGCTCAGCCCTTGGGGAACTACAACTCTCACAAAAGGGCAGAAGTCCCAAGATCCAGCCATTTCCCAAAAAGCCTCATGGGGTCCTTGTTGTTGTCAGTGCCTTGGCAATGTGGCCAAGACTTAACCCTTGTTGTGTAGTCTGGTGCCCTTGCCCTTTGCAGAACTATAAGTCCTTATCCCTTAATTCTGAGGGGGGAGAGGGGGGTGGTGCCTGACATCAGAGTGACAACACACACACACCATAGCCAGAGTCAAGCACAGCTTCCAGATGCCAGGAATGGAAAAGATGGGAAAAGCCTTTACCTCTGTTTATGTTTTGTCTGTCTTTGTTAATTGTATAATGTCATTGAATATTTGCTGTATATGTGTTCTGTAATCCGCCCTGAGTCCCCTCAGGGAGATAGAGCAGACTATAAATAAAGTATATTATTATTATTATTATTATTAAAATATATTACTTCAATGGGGGTCTATGACCCCTTCTACACTGTCATGCAATCCAGTATCTGATCCCATTATCGGCTTTGGACTGGATTATATGACAGTATAGACTCAAATAATTCAGTCCAAAGCATATAACCTGGATTATATGCTTTGTGTATTCCTCATTTTAGAAAACCCTATGGAAATCATGAAGTCCTCAGAGGTCAACAGAGGATTTGAATGGCACATATGCACAAAGCTATGCATATAACCATCATGGGAAGGGCATGAGACCTATATGATGTCATCAGTTCTAGCAAACAGTGTAGCAACTTGTGAAGTCTTGGCTCTACCTTTTCCTCTCCTCTGCTTTAGTTTCGCCTGTTTATAGGCCATCCCAATAGTGTAGATAACTTCCTTTGTATTAATATTTGGGTGGGGCTTAAAATTCCCCCAGAGGCCAATCTTAGTTGGTCTATTCCATTTCCCTGCACAAAGCTCTTTGCTGGACTCCTCCTTTTGACTACAGCAGAGCTACAGTGAATTAGCGGCTTGGATATTGTCTGGTATCCTAGGCCTAGCAATCCAAAACAAGCATTCTTAGCACCGGCTGCATTCAGCAGTATTTTTATACCATCAGCCCAAAGTACAACAGAAGCTTTTGGCCAGCCTAGACTTCACAGGAGAGAAGATTAAGACAATTTGTAAGCAACAACTTATAATCCATTGCTTTACACCAGAGGCAAAAGACTTCCAGAAGACTCCAGATAGATGACTGCAACCAGCAAAGGCTCTTTTTGTAATGTATTGTTTTAAGTTACCTTATGATAGTCCCAGGTGGAGTTAACCCTTTATTCATCTTGTTTCAGTAAACATATTTGGTTATCTTTTCACCTTGCTGAAAGTGCCTGTTTGCTAAGGGTCTTAATCTTAACAGAAGGTATCAGATAGCCCCCAAGTAAAGCCAGACAATATAGTTCTCCCAAAGGCTCGGGCGTGCCATCACACAACTTCTGGAGAGTCGTGCAAATCTGACTCCTGAGCTGGGCAATAAAGCATGGCCCCTTTGTGCTGATTTCTTTTATTTGAGAGAACCTGAGGTTCTCAGATTGTTTACTTATGTCTGCAGCAGAATATTTGTATAATATATGAGAGCCTGAAGAAAGCACACAGCGAGCGTGGCCATGAAGTCATATCATATATTTATCCACTCATTTCTTTATAGCCAAGAAAAAAACATAAATTATGGCATGGCTGAAATAGCCACTATAGATCCCAAGTTGTGTTTTCCCCCCCTAATGGATTATAATTTAGAGAAGGAACATATTTTGCTATATAATTAATGGAAATTTAAATTTACCATTTTAAAGTTTCCTGTGGGAAAATTTCCATGTCAAATCAATTTGTAGATGGGACCCACAAGGCAGAAAATTGCAACCACTTCAATCCGTTTTTTGCGACAGTTGCCGGAGGTTTAATTTTCAGCCGTTTTCTTTGATGGCTTTGATCTTCAGTGACAGTGTTAACTCCATTTGGTCCTCAGAACCGCATTGATTTTAAGCAGCCTTTTGAGATAACCACACTAATTATTTTGCTGGAAGTTTAATTAAATCTTTTCACCAAGGAGTGAAATTTCATCTCTTCCCGCCCCTCCTTTCTTTTTCTGGAAAAGTGTTAAACATGATAAGACATGTAATTTGAGAAAAGAGACAAGGGGGACAATGAAAGCAGTACAAAAATGTATATATTGATTATATTTATATACACTGACCTGCAGTGAACTTTAGAGAGGAAGAGGCCTAAAGACAAGGAACAAGGCCAACTTTGTCATTAGGTCAAGCAAGGTAGCTTCCTCAAGATTTTATACATTTTAGCCGAGCATAAGCAGATCCACCAACACTCCACAGAGGAGGCCCCAGACATGTGTGGCCAAGCAACATTGGAGTGTTGGTGGATCTGCTTAAAAAGGTATGATGAAGAATAGAAAATCTAAAAGAAACTGCTAAATTTGACTTTTGCCTGAGCAGAGTAGAAAAGGCAAGGCTCTCCCTGTTCCCACTATTGAGTACAAACCACTTCTGCAATTGAAGTAAATTGAGGACAAGGGAGAAATTAGAAGAAAGAAAAGAAACTGAGGTCCCATATTCACTGTCATTATAATGCAGATTGAAATGAATAATCTGGGTAGATGTAGGGAATGCCATGGATGTAGCATATCTGGATTTCAGTAAGGCCTTCCTTCAACAAAATCTCCTATGACCTTCTGGCACACAAACTAGTCCAATATGAGCTAAGCAAAATTACGGTTAGGTGGATCTGTAATTGGTTAAGCAACCCGACCCAAAGGGTGATTCTCCCCAGTAGTTCATTTTCTTCATCCTGGAAAGAAGTGATGAGTAGAGTGATATAAACAAGGTTCCGTCCTGGGCCTGGTTCTGTTCAACATCTTTATTAATGAATTAGATGAAGGGTTAGAAGGCATAATCATCAAGTTTGCAGACGACACCAAATTGAGAGGGATAGCCAATACTCCAGAAGACAGGAGCAGAATTCAAAATGATTGCAGCAGATTGGAGAGATGATTGGCCAAAGCTAACCCAATGAAGTTCAACAGGGACAAATGCAAGATACTCCATTTAGGCAATAATAATGAAATGCAAAGGTACAGAATGGGGGATGCCTTGCTCGACAACAGTGAGTGTGAAAAAGATCTTGGAGTCCTCTTGGGGAACAAATTAAGCATGAGCCAACAATGTGATGCAGCAGGTAAAAAGGCCAATGGGATTTTGGCCTGCCTCAATAGGAGTCCACTGTCTAGATCCAGGGAAGTCATACTACCCCTCTATTCTGCCTTGGTCAGACCACACTTGGAATCACACTGTGTCCAATTCTGGGCACTACAGCTGGTGTTGACTCTAAGCTGGAATGTGTCCAGAAGAGGGAAACTAAAATGATCAAAGGTCTGGAGAACAAGCGCTATGAGGAATGGCTTAAATAGCTGGGCATGTTTAGCCTGCATAAGAGAAGGCTGAGAGGAGACATGTTGAGAGCCATGTATAAATAGGTGAGGGGAATTCATATGGAGGAAGGAGCAGACTTGTTTTCTGCATCCCCGAAGACTAGGATGCAATGGAACAATGGCTTCAAACTACAGGAAAGGAGTTTACACCTGAAAATTAGGAAGAACTTCCTAACTCTGAGAATTGTTCAGCAGTTTAACTCTCTGCCCTGGAGTGTGGTGGAGGCTCCTTCTTTGGAGGCTTTGAAGCAGAGGCTGGATCACCATCTGTCAGGGATGCTTTGAATGTGATTTCCCTGCTTCTTAGCAAGAAGAGGCTGGACTGGATGGCCCACGAGATCTCTTTCAACTCTAGGATTCTTTGATTCTAAGAAGAAGCCAGGTAATTGTGGCGCAGCTGGCTGAGTGTCAGCTGCATTAAGATCACTCTGACCAAAAGGTCATGAGTTCGAAGCCAGCCCGGGCTGGAGTGGGTGTCCAGCCATTGTGTAGCCCGTTGTCGACCTTTGCAACCCGAAAGACAGTTGCATCTGTCAAGTAGGAAAATAAGGCACCACCTTGTGTGGGAGGCTAAATTTAACTAATTTATGAGGCCATAAAGAAAGAAGACTCCGGGGAATGTGGAATGCGGAAGAACTTCATCGGTGTCGTTGATGGACGATGAAAAGCAGCAGCTCCCCTGGCGGCCAGAAAAAAAAGTTAAATAGCCTTTGTCTGTTAAATGTTGTTTGTCAAACTGGCATTGAATGTTTGCCATATATGTGTTTACTGTAATCCGCCCTGAGTCCCCTGCGGGGTGAGAAGGGCGGAATATAAGAACTGTAAATAAATAAATAAATAAATAAATAAAATAGAAATTGATAGATTTGGCTATGCATTTCTATCCAGAAATAAGTGGAATATTATTCCACACTCATAACTGGCTAAGTTAATACCTGGTGAATGATTATAGTGATATTTCCTCTGCGGTAGTCTCCTTCATATGATTATTACCAAAAAAAAAAAAAAGGTTTGGGGTGTTGGTACAGGTAGGAGAATCTGTTTTCACCCTTCTTATGTCATATTTTGAAGGATTTGTAGAAAACTAGAAGACGTTTTGTGGCAGAAACATCCCAAATTATTGAATAAATCGTTGTTTACCAAATTATGGACAAGTGCATCGTCCCAACTAAAAGCACTCTTTAGAAGAAGGAGGAAAATGCACCCAGAAACTGCAGGTGTGAAACAGTCGTTCATTTTGTCTTTGTAGTAACAGCACAAAATTATGCTGGTGATAAAATGCCCTTGCATTGTTTTGTCCATTTGAATAAGAGAAAAGAGCTTTATGAAGCTAGCACTTGGGCAGCATTCATGCAGAAATGATTTAAACATTGCATCAATAATAGCTTAATTATGACTAAGCACACACTAAAATAAGAAGAGATGGGGAAGAATAGCAAATTACATATAAGTGCTACTTTGTTAGTCCAGATTGTTTCAAAATGTGACTGCAGATATTATGGAACTAAAGGGGAAAATAAATAGAACCTGTAAAATGTAGTCGAGAACTCCAAATGAAAGACTGTCAACTCCAGAGTCCTCACCATTGTGGTGTCTATGGATGATGAGGTTGGAGTGCAATTCCACTGGAAGGACCACATGTTTCTCATTCCATAGATTACCATAGTTCTTCCCACATATCCTCCCTACTAATGACACTGTTGGGGCTCAGCAACAAGGTGCTGGGAGTGGGGATCTCTCAGAGGATGAGGGGGATGATGGCTTCCCACTGAGAAGTCTGTGTGTGATCAGGATGATCAGCAATTGCAGGCTTTAGAGCATAGAGAAATTCAGGCAGTTGAACAGGAGTCAGATGTTGTTTTGGATTCCAAAGTCTATTCCTAAGCAACTGGGGAAAAGGCCATTTCTCATGGGAATCGGCTTTCAGAAGATTCAGCAGATGGGGAGGTTTCCTACAATATCAGATTAGGCCTCCGTATGGATGGAGTAAAAGATAGATAAGGCATTCAGGAAGAATCTGTGCGAAGTCCTTGAAGAAACCCAGGTATCAAAGGCTCATTACTTCATGGCTTCTTGGTTAGGTTTGTGCTTACATTAAGTGATGTCTCCAGAGCAGACAACGTTGCCAAAGGATCAAGTTCATCACCAGCTCTGAAGTTTGTCTATGTTTCTGAAAGAGTTTTGGTTTGGAAATGTTCCATACTTACGGATTTATGCCTATGTTCTTGACTTACTAGATTTCATATACTTTATTTATTTATTTATTTCGAGGTTTTATATACCAACCCTCTCACCTTCAAAGAGGGATTCGGATCGGTTCACAACATGTGTTTGTCACAACTTTGCTGTTTTGGACTATTTATCTTTTTATATATGGACTACTGCAGTGGTTCCCAACCTTTTTTTGGCCAGGGACCACTTTAACCAGGGATCATTCTTCACCTTTAGTACCAAAAACAGTTACGAATCAGTTTCTGGTCAACTTTAGCTTTGATTTGGGTATTTGGGGTGCTTATTAAGAAAATTGCATTGGACAGACCACATCAGCTCTAGTTTCTGATCTAGAACATATGCCATCCAGTAGTCACCATCTGTTTGCCCACAGAAAACCATATTTAATAATCTAGAGTTGATGCGGTAGTAGTAATCTTTCATGGGTAGTCAACCTCTCCCCTCTTGACATCACCATTACCTCGGCACTATAAGAGGATTTTATGAGATCAGTTGCTCTCATTGCCACATTGTTTTGAGGCAACGGTGTAGTAATGGTGAGGCTGCAGACTATATTTTTGTTTTTGTGGATCACTGGTGGTCCACGGACCATAGGCTGGGAACTAGGGCTGGGCGGTTTCGTTTCGTTAATTCGTAATTCGTTAAAAATTCGTTGTTTTTTTTATAACGAAGTGATAACGAACCATTATGGAGCAACTTAAAAACGAAACGAATTTTTAAATTCGTTTCGTAAATGCTTTGGATTCGTTATGTATTCGTTTCGTTATCGGTTTGAGGTCGTTTCGTTATTATTTCCGCATGTCTGGGGAAAGTTTTATAGTTGTTTTTTGTTTAATTAGTGAAAAAAATATATAATATCACACCAACAGTCAACAACAGAGGGAGAGGGAAGCTTCAGAAGTTCCCCCTGTCCCATTTGGAGGTTTTTTAGCGTATTGCGCGGTCGCATCCGCCATTAACGAATCAATTCGTTATTGTTTCGTATTTGTTTCGTTAATGTTTTGTAATTTTTTTACATTTACAAAATTTCATAAATATCAAACTTTTTAAAAGAAAAATTTCGGAATTCTTTTAAATATCGAAACGCAAAAAACCCCAAAAAACGAATCGATTTTAGAAACAAATTTTTCCGTTGTTACCCAGGCCTACTGGGAACCACTCAACTACTGCTATTTAATAGCACATTTCCTATTGCTTTTTGGGAAATGCCTTTTTTCCATTTTGTATATGTTTTTTGTAAATAAACCGTTGTAGTTAGTTACTACTGGACTCTGTGTGGTGCTAGGTGGAAAAGTGTTCCAAGACTAGAGTGCAAAAGGCACCGATTATGGCAGGATTGCTTCTGTAGACAAGGCACAACTGGGACTCAGGCTTATATTGAAAAGCAAGACAATATGTGCTAAACAGCTAGGGGGCAACATTAATAGTGGAGAGTGACACATTTAATGTTTATTGATTTTAATGTATGCGTATATTTTATTTGTATGTTTTGTTTGTATGGCATTGAATATTGCCAATTTGGAAGCCACTCTGAGTCCCCTTCGGGGTGAGATAGGGTGAGTTAAAAATACAGTAAAAATTAAAAATGAAGAAGTTGTCTCAGAGACAACAGCATGGCACAATAGCTAATGATACTATGCTGAAGAAAGCACAGTAAACCCCCCATTTGAAGAAACTTTCTGATGAGACAATCCAAAATGGAACAGGAGATAGTGCTAGAAGATGAGATACCCAGTCTGGAAGGCACTTAGTGTGAGGCACAGTGGGGAAGATGAAAGGAAAAGTATGAGTGACATTGTGGCTAATGACACAGTGGTACTCAAGCTGAAAGAATGTCCAACAATTGACATGTTCAAAGGCAAAGGGAAAGTTCATAGAATCATAGAATCATAGAATCATAGAATCAAAGAGTTGGAAGAGACCTCATGGGCCATCCAGTCCAACCCCCTGCCAAGAAGCAGGAATATTGCATTCAAATCACCCCTGACAGATGGCCATCCAGCCTCTGCTTAAAAGCTTCCAAAGAAGGAGCCTCTACCACACTCCGGGGCAGAGAGTTCCACTGCTGAACGGCTCTCACAGTCAGGAAGTTCTTCCTAATGTTCAGATGGAATCTCCTCTCTTGTAGTTTGAAGCCATTGTTCCGCGTTCTAGTCTCCAAGGAAGCAGAAAACAAGCTTGCTCCCTCCTCCCTGTGGCTTCCTCTCACATATTTATACATGGCTATCATATCTCCTCTCAGCCTTCTCTTCTTCAGGCTAAACATGCCCAGTTCCCTAAGCCGCTCCTCATAGGGCTTGTTCTCCAGACCCTTGATCATTTTAGTCGCCCTCCTCTGGACACATTCCAGCTTGTCAATATCTCTCTTGAATTGTGGTGCCCAGAATTGGACACAATATTCCAGATGTGGTCTAACTAAAGCAGAATAGAGGGGTAGCATTACTTCCTTAGATCTAGACACTATGCTCCTATTGATGCAGGCCAAAATCCCATTGGCTTTTTTTGCTGCCACATCACATTGTTGGCTCATGTTTAACTTGTTGTCCACGAGGACTCCAAGATCTTTTTCACACGTACTGCTCTCGAGCCAGGCGTCCCCCATTCTGTATCTTTGCATTTCATTTTTTCTGCCAAAGTGGAGTATCTTGCATTTGTCACTGTTGAACTTCATTTTGTTAGTTTTGGCCCATCTCTCTAATCTGTCAAGATCATTTTGAATTCTGCTCCTGTCCTCTGGACTATTGGCTATCCCTCCCAATTTGGTGTCGTCTGCAAACTTGATGATCATGCCTTCTAGCCCTTCATCTAAGTCATTAATAAAGATGTTGAACAGGACCGGGCCCAGGACGGAACCCTGCGGCACTCCACTTGTCACTTCTTTCCAAGATGAGGAGGAAGCATTAGTGAGCACTCTCTGTGTTCGTTCACTTAACCAATTACAGATCCACCTCACCGTAGTTTTGCCTAGCCCACATTGGACTAGTTTCCTTGCCAGAAGGTCATGGGGGACCTTGTCGAAGGCCTTACTGAAATCCAGGTATGCTACATCCACGGCATTCCCCGCATCTACCCAGCTTGTAACTCTATCGAAGAAAGAGATCAGATTAGTCTGGCATGACTTGTTTTTGATAAATCCATGTTGACTATTAGCGATGACTGCATTTGTTTCTAAGTGTTTGCAGACCGCTTCCTTAACAATCTTTTCCAGAATCTTGCCCGGTATCGACGTGAGGCTGACCGGACGGTAGTTGTTTGGGTCATCCTTTTTTCCCTTCTTGAAGATTGGGACCACATTGGCCCTCCTCCAATCTGCTGGAACTTCTCCCGTTCTCCAAGAACTCTCAAAGATGGTTGCCAATTTATTTATTTATTTATTTATTATTTGCACTTGTTAACCGCCACTCTCAGCCCGAAGGCGACTCGTGGCAGTGTACAGAACATAGAACATAAAGACAACAGTTACAATAGATCAGGACCATAACACACATCTTACTAATACACAGCTAATTAAACTAAAAATCCGCTTCGTCTTGTTTGGGTCATAATCAATCTCGTAGTCCTAGTCCATTCCGGTGGTCATTCCAAAAACATAGCACTTAGTTGAAGGCCTTTTCGAAGAGCCAGGTTTTCAGGCCCTTGCGGAAGGCCATGAGGGAAGGCGCCTGTCTGATTTCAGCAGGGAGGGAGTTCCACAGCCGGGGGGCCACCACCGAGAAGGCCCGCTCTCTAGTCCCCGCCAGGCGTGCCTGTGAGGCAATGGTTCCGAAATGACTTCCGCTAGTTCCTTCAATACTCTGGGGTGTAGTTGATCTGGCCCTGGGGACTTGAACTCATTAAGAGCGGCCAGGTATTCCTGGACGACTTCTTTCCCTATTTGGGGTTGGATGTCCTCCAATCCCTCATCCACTCCATCTTGCTGAGGTTGAAGACTCTCTTTTTGTGAGAAGACCGAGGCAAAGAAGGCATTAAGTAGTTCTGCCTTTTCCCTATCCCCTGTCAGCATTGCCCCATCTTCTCCGCGAAGAGGTCCTATCGCCTCCTTGTTTTTCCTTTTTCTACTGACATAAGAATAGAAGCCCTTTTTATTGTTTTTAATGTCCCTGGCAAGCCTGAGCTCATTTTGTGCTTTAGCCTTGCGGACCTTTTCCCTACAGGTGTTGGCTATTTGTTTGAATTCTTCTTTGGTGATTTCTCCCTTTTTCCACTTCTTGTGCATGTCTCTTTTGTGTCTTAGCACAGTTAGAAGTTCTTTGGACATCCATTCTGGCTTCTTTGCACTTGTCCTATTTTTTCTCTTTGTTGGCACGGTTTGCAATTGCGTCTTGAGTATTTCACTCTTGAGAAATTCCCATCCATCCGTAACTCCCTTGTCTTTTAGTATCTGTGTCCACGGAATGCTGCTCAGCGTTTCCTTCATTTTTTGGAAATCAGCTCTCCTAAAGTCCAAAATGCGGGTTTGACTTGTCTTAGTTTCGGCCTTCCTTTGTACCTCAAATTGCAGGAGCACATGGTCACTTGCCCCTAAGGATCCTTCCACTTCGACCGCATCGATCAGGTCCTCCGCATTTGTTAGGATGAGATCAAGAGTAGCCAATCCCCTTGTTGCCTCTTCTACCTTCTGGACCATGAAATTGTCTGCAAGGCAAGCGAGGAATTTGTTGGACCTTGTACTCTTGGCCGAGTTTGTTTTCCAGCAAATATCGGGATAGTTGAAATCGCCCATGACTACTACATCTCTTTTCTGTGCCTGTTTGGTCAACTGTTGGCAGAAGACTTCATCAAGTTCTTCCTCCTGGCTTGGGGGTCTGTAGTAGACGCCTACAACGACATCTTTTTGAGTCCCAGTTCCCTTGATTCTTATCCAGATGATTTCAAGCTGGTTTCCCAGATTGCTGTCTTGAATCTCTTCTGTAGCATAAGAGTTTTTGACATATAAGGCTACTCCGCCTCCTCTCCCCTTTGTTCGGTTTCTGTGAAAGAGGTTATACCCCTCGATATCTACATTCCAGCGATAGGAGTCATCCCACCAGGTTTCAGTGATCCCTATGATATCCTATTTGTGGTGTTGTGCTAAAAGTTGGAGTTCGTCTTGTTTATTTCCCATGCTCTGTGCATTAGTGTAAAGACATGTGAGCCCCTGGGATCTTCCCTTGAGCTGTTTAATTGGGATTATTGTGTTTTTGGTACTTGGTCCTTGTTGTGTTTGTGCAGCCCTCCGTTTAGCCTTCTGGCGATTCCCAGACATTATGGGTAAAGTAGTGTTCGCAAGGCTGTTGTCCCCCTCCCCCGGTGGACCTAGTTTAAAGTGCGTCTAATGAGGTTTGCGAGTCTGTGAGCAAAAAGGTGTTTTCCTACTTGTGTGAGATGCACCCCATCCCTTGCCAGTAGGCCATCCTCCTGGAAAAGCAGGCCATGGTCGAGGAAGCCAAAGCATTCCTCCTGACACCATTTTCTAAGCCAGTCATTGACCTGTACTATTTTTCTGGCTCTTGTGGGTCCGTGTCTTACAACAGGGAGGAGGGATGAAAAGACCACCTGTACATTACATTCTTTTAGCTTTGCTCCTAGAGCTCGAAAATCATTTGTGATCTTTTGAAACGTATGCCTTGCAGTATCATTGGTTCCTACATGAATCAACATGAGGGGAGGACGGTGATAGGGCTTGAGGAGCCTGGTGAGCCTCTGAGTGATATGGTGTATTTTTGCCCCCGGTAGGCAGCATATTTCTCGAGCCATCCCATCCGGTCTGGAAATGACAGCTTTTAAACTCAGGAAGCCCCTCCTCTCAAACAGAGCAGTTAATTTTAAACTCAGGAAGCCCCTCCTCTCAAACAAAGAGGTTAAACAAAGCTTACCCTGAAGCAGAAGGAAACAAAATGGGTTCCTGCTTCCTCAACTTCTGTGGAAAGCCCAGCTGCCCCTTGGGTTCAGACACTGGTTTATATAGGATAACCAGGAAGCCCCGCCTCCTCAAACAAAGAGGTTAATTTTTAAACTCAGGAAGCCCCTCCTCTCAAACAAAGAGGTTAATTTTTAAACTCAGGAAGCCCCTCCTCTCAAACAAAGAGGTTAATTTTTAAACTCAGGAAGCCCCTCCTCTCAAACAAAGAGGTTAAACAAAGCTTACCCTGAAGCAGAAGGAAACAAAATGGGTTCCTGCTTCCTCAACTTCTGTGAAAAGCCCAGCTGCCCCTTGGGTTCAGACACTGGTTTATATAGGATAACCAGGAAGCCCCGCCTCCTCAAACAAAGAGGTTAATTTTTAAACTCAGGAAGCCCCTCCTCTCAAACAAAGAGGTTAATTTTTAAACTCAGGAAGCCCCTCCTCTCAAACAAAGAGGTTAATTTTTTCAAATCATGGGAAGCTAGACATAGTAAATCGAGAAATGGAACATATAAATGTTGCAATACTTGGGGTGATGAGGAAAAAGACATTTTGAGTTACATAATTACAGTGTTATGGAAAATGAAAATCTAACAGAAATGGGGTGGAACTAATAGTGAGGAGAGATATTACAAAAGCAGCAAAGGCTATGACAGTTAGGCCCCTTCTACGCTGCCATATAATCTGGATTATCAAAGCAGATAATCCACATTATCTGCTTTGAACTGGATTAAATGAGTCTATACTGCCATATAATCCAGTTCAAAACAGGTAATCTGGATTTTATATGGCTGTGTAGAAGGAGTCATAGTCTGACCAAATTATATCAACTAAGTTTCCAGGAAAACTCATCAATATAACCTTAATCCAAGTTTATGGAGGCAGAAGAAAGACAAATTGAAAGATTCCTTACTGGAGTAAAAAAACAAAAACAAAATAGGATTTCTAGTTAACAATCAAAGCACACCAAGCTCTTTTTTAAAACCTTCAGTGAAGGAAACTCCACCACAAGCTGTTGCAATATATTTCACCATTGAACAATTTGAAATACATAATTGGAAAACAAAAAATAGGAAACAGAATAACTTCTAGAAAATTTTAATATTGGATCAAGGAATGAAACAGGAGACCAACTGACTATATGTTGTGTGACCTGACCAACAGTGTATTCAGTGCATTATTCATGCCAACCCAAGTAGTGACTATATATGGACATCACTGATGGCTGTCATAGAAATAGATTTCATAGTTGGAAGCAGAAGCTGAAGAACCTCCTCCTTCTCTTCAAAATCAAGACAAGGAGCAGATTATGGCACAGATCATGAACTCCTATTAATATCAAAAATTAGCTAAGGAAGAACACTAAACCAACCTTAATAAATCACCAAGAACAACTGGCATAAATAGATCTCCTTCAAGTTGCAGACACAGAATATGCTTTTAGTTCTAAATGAAACCTGTGAACAAATACGGAAAGCAAACAATGGTGCACAGATTGGAAATACTCAATTTACATTCCAATATTCAAGAAATATAGTCAATGGTACATGCATTTAATACATACTGCTCCTTAATTTATTTTACCAAACGGTTGTGTCCTGCTAATGTGGGGTTCTGTTCGGAATTATTTTCTGCCTTAGATGCTTTTATGTGGAAGTTTATTTTGTAAACCCTGATGTATCAATATTGCAGGCTGTCTTCTACTCCACCACCCCTTAATCATGTCCTAATTTTATTAGCTATTGTACTTTCTAAAGAAATCATTTTGGGCCAGCTTTGATCCAAAACATATTTTCAGAAAATAAGCTTACTCTTCAAGTTGCCTGTAGAAGCGATTTGAGTGGATTCACAGCTGGTTCCTTTAAGTAGGCAACATTTCCATTTAAACACAATTCCAGCTGGCATGCTAACGCTGAAAAACAATTTGTGGGCACCAATTTTATGTAAAGTCTATTTTTCTTTTAAGTTAAAAAAGAGTGTACCAGGAGTAGAATCAGCTCCAGGATTCCTCCAGAGAACATGGGTCTGTGGTTGTTCCATCATCCAAAGGGGTAGCATCAAAGGGATTGATCTCTTTAGGGCAGTGGTTCTCAAAATGTGCTCCATGGAGCCCTTGGAGCTCTGCAAAGCATCCTGAGGAGCTCCACAGTTTCCTCCTCCTTTCCTCCCTCCAAGCTTTCCCCTCCTCTTTCCTGCATGGCAAAAGGGATTTGAACTGGAAAGCCCTGGGGTTGTTCTTCTTCTTCTCTTTGTTGTTGCTACAAAGTCTGGGTGGCTGTCTGTTGAAAGTGCTTTGGTTCTGCTTTGCATGCATGGCAGAAGAGGTTGGACTGGATGGCCCCTGTTGTTGTTGTTATTACAAAGTCTGGGTGGCCAATTGTTGGGGGGCTTTGATTGTGCTTTTCCTGCAGGGCAGAAGGGGGTTGGACTGGATGGCCCCTGGGGTTTCTGTTATTATTATTATTATTATTATTATTATTATTATTATTATTACAAAGTCTGGATGGCCGTCTGTTGGAAGTGCTTTGGTTCTGCTTTTCCCGCATGGCAGAAGAGGTTGGAATGGATGGCCCCTGGGGTTTCTGTTGTTGTTGTTGTTGTTACAAAGTTTGGGTGGCCATCTGTTGGGGGGCTTTGACAGATGGGCGTTGAACTGGCTGATCTCTGGGATTATTATTATTATTATTATTATTATTATTATTATTACAAAGTTTGGGTGACCAACTGTTGAAGGTTCTTTGATTGCACTTTTTCTGCATGGCAGAAGAGGGTTGGACTGGATGACCCCTGGGGTTGCTCCTATTATTATTATTATTATTACAAAAGCTGCATGACCATCTGTTGGGGTGCTTTGCATCAAAAAATTTGCCCATGCCTGATGTGTGTGTGTGTGTGTGTGTGTGTGTGTGTGTGTATAAACATTTCTTGGGGCTCCATGAGAAACTTTTGCTTCAAAAATTGCTCCCCGGCTGAAAAAGCATGAAAACCCCTGATTTAGGGAGCCTTTTTCGGGGTGCTACAACCACCAGGATCAGTTATTCCATTGTGTAGAGGAAAGGCAAAATCATCCACATCTACACTTGGATAGGTTACTCCAGTGTAAATCTGGCCGGGAGCAATCCCAGAGCTGCTGGACTGCCATTTCATGCTCTGTGTCATTGCCGCCACTTCCAGGTGGACTTCATCATCCATGCAGTCATATGTCACTTTGGAGAAGTTCTGTCAAAGTTATAGGCCAGTGGTGTCAAATGTGTGGCCCCCTGCGTATTTTGGACTTCAGTTTCCTGAATTTCTGTCAATTGGACAAGCTGACTAGGAGATGGAAGCCCGAACATCTAGAGGGCCAAAGGTTTGACACTTCTGCCCTAGATGATCTCTTAAATAGGGAAACAGCCGGAATACGAACACCATTGCTCTTAAATACTGTCCATGAAATGAGTACCTTGACCCCTGCTTGCTTTGTGTTATTGGATATGATTAAATAATGTGCACAGGGTCCTTGGAGACTGTTTTCTGACTATCAGAATTTTTCTAAACCATATATTAGGCACTAATGCACATAAATATGCATACAATTGGGAGGAATCCATCTTAAATGACATGTAAATTCATTGGCTCACGATAAGTCAAAATCGACTTGAAGACAAGTAACAACAGTAAACCCAATCCTTCTAGTAGTTTATTGCTTTAGGGACGCCTCTCTGGCACACAGAGTTTTCTTACCATTTGCATTCGAGATCCAATCAGGGGGCGTTTAGAAATGCAATGGTGCCTTCATGTTTCTCCTTCATTATATTAACACACACCCCCTTCCTTTTTCAATTCAACATGTTCAATCAGGTTTTCAGGAAGTGTAACAGAAAAGAACATAAATAACAACGCTATGTGATACTATAACAATTAGCAGGAAAGACAACCAGATAAGTAAATCCAGGAATGAACCAAAGCACAGCCAGCATTACCATTATACAGAGTGGGGCAGGAGTTGGTGGGGGAGGCTGGGGTTTTATTGTCACCAGTCCATAATCTAAAGCATCTTTCTGTTCTGAGAGTCTAATAGAGTC
The DNA here is from genome assembly GCF_037176765.1 of Anolis sagrei. Lineage (NCBI taxonomy): Eukaryota > Metazoa > Chordata > Lepidosauria > Squamata > Anolidae > Anolis > Anolis sagrei. Next base: position 24,920,022 of record NC_090034.1, on the reverse strand, counting down.
TCTGTCTAATCTGAAAGTTCAATTGAGTCTCTAAGCATACTGTGTCTATTGAAGTCTAAAGTATATAGTTCATACTAAAGTCTGAACCATACATTTGTTTCTACGGAAGTCTGAAGCTTCAGTTCTAAAATGGAGTCTGAGTCCTGAGCAAGCCCAGACCTGATCACATGGTCTGCAGCCCCTCCCACAACAAAGAGTTAAAGAAAAAACTGCAAACCAATACGCATATATACAATACAGTAAGCAATCTGAATTATATATATAAACTAGCTTGGGGACCCGGCGTTGCCCGGGTTATTAGAGAAAGTGGGTAATGGCGGTTCTGTATGCCAAGTTTGGTCTTTATTGGTCTTTGGATTACGGCTGCATTATTTTCAGGAAGTGAGTGAAGGTACTTGAAGTACCATCATCCATGGCCCATCCTCCTACAAACAGCAGCAGGATACAGAGTGGGTCATGGGGGCTCTGTGTGCCAAGTTTGGTCTTTATCAGTTATTAGATGAGGGTGGCAGTGGTGTCAGTAAGTGAGTGAAGGTACTGCAAGTCCCATCATCCAAAGTCCATCCCCTTTCAAACTGCAGCAGAATGTAGAGTGGATCATGGGGGCTCTGTGTGCCAAGTGTGGTCTTGATTGGTCATTAGAAGAGGGTTGCAGCAATTTTTGGAAGGGAGTGGAGGTACTTGAAGTCCCATCATCCATGGTCTGTCCTCCTCCAAACTGCAGCAAGATGTAGAGTGGGTCATTGGAGCTCGATGTGGCAAGTTTAGTCTTGAGTAGTCATTGGCGAGGGTCTCAGTGGTCTCAGGAAGTGAGCAAAGGTACTGCAAGTCCCATCATCCATCTCCCTTTTTTTCCAAATGACACCAGGACGTAAAGTGGGTCATGAGAGGTCTATGTGCCAAGTTTGGTCTTGATCCGTCATTGGATGAGGTTTGCAGAGGTCTCAGAATGTGAGTGAAGGTACTGGAAGTTCCATCATCCATGGTCCACCCTTCTCCAAAACTGCAGCAGGATGTAGAGTGGGTCATGGGGGCTCTGTGTGCCAACGTTGGTCTTGACTGGCCATTAGATGAGTTTTGCAGCAGTCTTGGGTAGTGGAGGTGCTTGAAGTCCCATCATCCATGGTCTGTCGTCCCCCAAACTGCTCCAGGATGTAGAGTGGGTCATTGAAGCTCCATGTGCCAAGTTTAGTCTTGATGAGTCATTGGCGAGGGTCTCAGTGGTCTCAGGAAGTGAGTGAAGTGACTGCAAGTCCCATCATCCACTGTCAAATTCTTCCAAACCGCACCAGGATGTAGAGTGAGTTATGCAGGCTCTCTGTGTAAATTGTGGTCCTGATCCATCATCGTTGGCAGTTGTAATGGTCTTAGGAAGGGAGTGCAGGTATTGGAAGTCCCATCGTCCATCGTGCATCCTCCTTGAAACTGCACTTGGATGTAGAATGCGTCATGGAGACTCAGTGTGCCAAGTTTGGTATTTATTGGTAATTGGATGAGGGTTGCAGTGGTCTGAAGAATTGAGCAATGGTACTGCAAGTCCCATAATCCACGGTCCATTCCCGGCCAAACCACACCAGGACGTAAAGTGGGTCATGAGAGGTCTCTGTGCGAAGTTTGGCCCTGATCAGTCATTGGATAAGGTTAACAGCGGTCTCAGAATGTGAGTGGTGGTACTGCAAGTCCCATCATCCATGGTTCATAGTCCTCCAAACTGCAGTAGGATGTAGAGTGGGTGGTGGGGGCTCTGTGTGCCTATTTCGGTCTGTATTGGGAGTGTTCTGACCCAGCCCCCGGCCTTTCCTTTCCTCTCTTTGTCATCTCGGAATGTTGGATTTGAGGCTGGCCAATCAGAGACCATATGCAAATTTCCTTCTGTCATGCCCCGTTTCTGCCATGAACCCTCTTATCCACCAGGGGCTCCTATTGAAGCTGGCCAATCAGAGACCATATGCAAATAGCACCACAGCGGCAGCCAATCAGAACGCTGGCACATACACCGCCCTCCACAATTTCTCTGTCCGATACAAACACTCTTCTTTATTATATACTAGCTTGGGGACCCGGCGCTGCCCGGGTTATTAGAGAAAGGAATTGTGTATCAAGGTTGGTCTTTATCAGTTATTTATATGACTCGCAGTTGTCTCAGGAAGTTAGTGAAGTTACTGTGAGTCCCATTATCTGTGGTCCATCCCCCTCCAAACTGCTCCAGGATGGAGAGATAGTCATGGGGGTTTAGTGTGCCAAGTTTGGACTTGATCGGTCATTAGATAAGTGTTGCAGAGGTCTTGGGAAGTGAGTGGAGGTACTTGAAGTCCCATCATCAATAGTCTGTACTCCCCCAAACCTCACCAGAATGTTGAGTTGGCTATGGGGGCTCTATGTTCCAAGTTTGGTCTTTATTGGTTTTTGAATGAGTGTCGCTATGGTTTCAGGAAGTGAGTGAACGTACTGCAAGTCCCATCATCCATCGTCCATCCTTCAAACCGCACCGGGATGTAGGATGGGTCATGGGGGCTGTGTGTGCCAAGTTTGGCCTTGATCGGTCATTAGATGAGGGTTGCAGCAATCTTGGGAAGGGAGTGGAGGTACTTGAAGTCCCATCATCCATGGTCTGTCCTCCAAACTGCTCCAGGATGTAGAGTGGGTCATTGAAGCTCCATGTGCCAAGTTTAGTCTTGATGAGTCATTGGCGAGGGTCTCAGTGGTCTCAGGAAGTGAGTGAAGTGACTGCAAGTCCCATCATCCACTGTCAAATTCTTCCAAACCGCACCAGGATGTAGAGTGAGTTATGCAGGCTCTCTGTGTAAATTGTGGTCCTGATCCATCATCGTTGGCAGTTGTAATGGTCTTAGGAAGGGAGTGCAGGTATTGGAAGTCCCATCGTCCATCGTGCATCCTCCTTGAAACTGCACTTGGATGTAGAATGCGTCATGGAGACTCAGTGTGCCAAGTTTGGTATTTATTGGTAATTGGATGAGGGTTGCAGTGGTCTGAAGAATTGAGCAATGGTACTGCAAGTCCCATAATCCACGGTCCATTCCCGGCCAAACCACACCAGGACGTAAAGTGGGTCATGAGAGGTCTCTGTGCGAAGTTTGGCCCTGATCAGTCATTGGATAAGGTTAACAGCGGTCTCAGAATGTGAGTGGTGGTACTGCAAGTCCCATCATCCATGGTTCATAGTCCTCCAAACTGCAGTAGGATGTAGAGTGGGTGGTGGGGGCTCTGTGTGCCTATTTCGGTCTGTATTGGGAGTGTTCTGACCCAGCCCCCGGCCTTTCCTTTCCTCTCTTTGTCATCTCGGAATGTTGGATTTGAGGCTGGCCAATCAGAGACCATATGCAAATTTCCTTCTGTCATGCCCCGTTTCTGCCATGAACCCTCTTATCCACCAGGGGCTCCTATTGAAGCTGGCCAATCAGAGACCATATGCAAATAGCACCACAGCGGCAGCCAATCAGAACGCTGGCACATACACCGCCCTCCACAATTTCTCTGTCCGATACAAACACTCTTCTTTATTATATACTAGCTTGGGGACCCGGCGCTGCCCGGGTTATTAGAGAAAGGAATTGTGTATCAAGGTTGGTCTTTATCAGTTATTTATATGACTCGCAGTTGTCTCAGGAAGTTAGTGAAGTTACTGTGAGTCCCATTATCTGTGGTCCATCCCCCTCCAAACTGCTCCAGGATGGAGAGATAGTCATGGGGGTTTAGTGTGCCAAGTTTGGACTTGATCGGTCATTAGATAAGTGTTGCAGAGGTCTTGGGAAGTTAGTGGAGGTACTTGAAGTCCCATCATCAATAGTCTGTACTCCCCCAAACCTCACCAGAATGTTGAGTTGGCTATGGGGGCTCTATGTTCCAAGTTTGGTCTTTATTGGTTTTTGAATGAGTGTCGCTATGGTTTCAGGAAGTGAGTGAACGTACTGCAAGTCCCATCATCCATCGTCCATCCTTCAAACCGCACCGGGATGTAGGATGGGTCATGGGGGCTGTGTGTGCCAAGTTTGGTCTTGATCGGTCATTAGATGAGGGTTGCAGCAATCTTGGGAAGGGAGTGGAGGTACTTGAAGTCCCATCATCCATGGTCTGTCCTCCAAACTGCTCCAGGATGTAGAGTGGGTCATTGAAGCTCCATGTGCCAAGTTTAGTCTTGATGAGTCATTGGCGAGGGTCTCAGTGGTCTCAGGAAGTGAGTGAAGTGACTGCAAGTCCCATCATCCACTGTCAAATTCTTCCAAACCGCACCAGGATGTAGAGTGAGTTATGCAGGCTCTCTGTGTAAATTGTGGTCCTGATCCATCATCGTTGGCAGTTGTAATGGTCTTAGGAAGGGAGTGCAGGTATTGGAAGTCCCATCGTCCATCGTGCATCCTCCTTGAAACTGCACTTGGATGTAGAATGCGTCATGGAGACTCAGTGTGCCAAGTTTGGTATTTATTGGTAATGGGATGAGGGTTGCAGTGGTCTGAAGAATTGAGCAATGGTACTGCAAGTCCCATAATCCACGGTCCATTCCCGGCCAAACCACACCAGGACGTAAAGTGGGTCATGAGAGGTCTCTGTGCGAAGTTTGGCCCTGATCAGTCATTGGATAAGGTTAACAGCGGTCTCAGAATGTGAGTGGTGGTACTGCAAGTCCCATCATCCATGGTTCATAGTCCTCCAAACTGCAGTAGGATGTAGAGTGGGTGGTGGGGGCTCTGTGTGCCTATTTCGGTCTGTATTGGGAGTGTTCTGACCCAGCCCCCGGCCTTTCCTTTCCTCTCTTTGTCATCTCGGAATGTTGGATTTGAGGCTGGCCAATCAGAGACCATATGCAAATTTCCTTCTGTCATGCCCCGTTTCTGCCATGAACCCTCTTATCCACCAGGGGCTCCTATTGAAGCTGGCCAATCAGAGACCATATGCAAATAGCACCACAGCGGCAGCCAATCAGAACGCTGGCACATACACCGCCCTCCACAATTTCTCTGTCCGATAGAAACACTCTTCTTTATTATATACTAGCTTGGGGACCCGGCGCTGCCCGGGTTATTAGAGAAAGGAATTGTGTATCAAGGTTGGTCTTTATCAGTTATTTATATGACTCGCAGTTGTCTCAGGAAGTTAGTGAAGTTACTGTGAGTCCCATTATCTGTGGTCCATCCCCCTCCAAACTGCTCCAGGATGGAGAGATAGTCATGGGGGTTTAGTGTGCCAAGTTTGGACTTGATCGGTCATTAGATAAGTGTTGCAGAGGTCTTGGGAAGTGAGTGGAGGTACTTGAAGTCCCATCATCAATAGTCTGTACTCCCCCAAACCTCACCAGAATGTTGAGTTGGCTATGGGGGCTCTATGTTCCAAGTTTGGTCTTTATTGGTTTTTGAATGAGTGTCGCTATGGTTTCAGGAAGTGAGTGAACGTACTGCAAGTCCCATCATCCATCGTCCATCCTTCAAACCGCACCGGGATGTAGGATGGGTCATGGGGGCTGTGTGTGCCAAGTTTGGTCTTGATCGGTCATTAGATGAGGGTTGCAGCAATCTTGGGAAGGGAGTGGAGGTACTTGAAGTCCCATCATCCATGGTCTGTCCTCCAAACTGCTCCAGGATGTAGAGTGGGTCATTGAAGCTCCATGTGCCAAGTTTAGTCTTGATGAGTCATTGGCGAGGGTCTCAGTGGTCTCAGGAAGTGAGTGAGGTTACTGCAAGTCCCATCATCCATCTCCCTTTTTTTCCAAATGACACCAGGACGTAAAGTGGGTCATGAGAGGTCTATGTGCCAAGTTTGGTCTTGATCAGTCATTGCATGAGGCTTGCAGAGGTCTCAGAATGTGAGTGAAGGTACTGGAAGTCACATCATCCATTGTCCGTCCTCCTCCAAAACTGCAGCAGGATGTAGAGTGGGTCATGGGGGCTCTGTGTGGCAAGTTTGGTCTTGATCGGACATTAGGTGAGGGTTGCAGCAGTCTTGGGGAGTGGAGGTACTTGAAGTCCCATCATCCATGGTCTGTCCTCCTTGAAAGTGCACCAGGATGTAGAGTGGGTCATGGGGACTCTCTGTGTAAATTGTGGTCCTGATCCATCATTGTTGGCAGTTGTAATGGTCTTAGGAAGGGAGTGCAGGTATTGCAAGTCCCATCGTCCATGGTGCATCCTCCTCCAAACTGCACCAGGATGTAGAGTGCATCATGGAGACTCAGTGTGCCAAGTTTGGTCTTTATTGGTAATTGGATGAGGGTTGCAGTGGTCTCAGGAATTGAGCAAAGGTACTGCAAGTCCCATAATCCATGGTCCATCCCCGGCCAAACCACACCAGGACGTAAAGTGGGTCATGAGAGGTCTATGTGCCAAGTTTGGTCCTGATCAGTCATTGGATGAGGTTAACAGCGGTCTGAGAATGTGAGTGATGGTACTGCAAGTCCCATCATCCATGGTTGCAGTAGGATGTCGAGTCGGTCTTGCAGGCTCTGTGTGCCAAGTGTGGTCTGTATTGGTAATTTTCTGACTCAGCCCCCCCTGGCATTTTCCTTTCCTTTCTTTGTCATCTCGGAATCTTGGAATTGAGGCTGGCCAATCAGAGACCATATGCAAATTTCCTTCTCATGTCCCCGTTTCTGTCATGAACTCTTTTCTCCACCAGGGGCTCCTCTTGAAGCTGGCCAATCAGAGACCATATGCAAATAGCACCGCTGCCCAGCCAATCGGAATCTTGGAAATTTCAGGCTGGCCAATCAGAGACCACAGTGGCAGCCAATCAGAAAGCTAGCACATACACCGCCACACTTTTGTCCTCCGCATACAAACTTTCACCTTTATTATATACTAGCTTGGGGACCCGGCGTTGCCCGGGTTATTAGAGAAAGTGGGTAATGGTGGTTCTGTATGCCAAGTTTGGTCTTTATTGGTCTTTGGATAATGGCTGCATTATTTTCAGGAAGTGAGTGAAGGTACTTGAAGTCCCATCATCCATGGGCCATCCTCCTACAAACAGCAGCAGGATATAGAGTGGGTCATGGGGGCTCTGTGTGCCAAGTTTGGTCTTTATCAGTCATTAGATGAGGGTGGCAGTGGTGGCAGTAAGTGAGTGAAGGTACTGCAAGTCCCATCATCCAAAGTCCATCCCCTTTCAAACTGCAGCAGGATGTAGAGTGGATCATGGGGGCTCTGTGTGCCAAGTGTGGTCTTGATTGGTCATTAGAAGAGGGATGCAGCAATCTTTGGAAGGGAGTGGAGGTACTTGAAGTCCCATCATCCATGGTCTGTCCTTCTCCAAACTGCACCAGGATGTAGAGTGGGTCATTGGAGCTCCATGTGGCAAGTTTAGTCTTGATGAGTCATTGGCGAGGGTCTCAGTGGTCTCAGGAAGTGAGCAAAGGTACTGCAAGTCCCATCATCCATCTCCAATTTTTTCCAAACAACACCAGGACGTAAAGTGGGTCATGAGAGGTCTATGTGCCAAGTTTGGTCTTGATCCGTCATTGGATGAGGTTTGCAGAGGTCTCAGAATGTGAGTGAAGGTACTGGAAGTTCCATCATCCATGGTCCACCCTTCCCCAAAACTGCAGCAGGATGTAGAGTGGGTCATGGGGGCTCTGTGTGCCAACGCTGGTCTTGATTGGTCATTAGATGAGTTTTGCAGCAGTCTTGGGTACTGGAGGTACTTGAAGTCCCATCATCCATGGTCTGTCGTCCTTCAAAGTGCTCCAGGATGTAGAGTGGGTCATTGATGCTCCATGTGCCAAGTTTAGTCTTGATGAGTCATTGGCGAGGGTCTCAGTGGCCTCAGGAAGTGAGTGAAGTGACTGCAAGTCCCATCATCCATTGTCAAATTCTTCCAAACCGCACCAGGATGTAGAGTGAGTTATGCAGGCTCTCTGTGTAAATTGTGGTCCTGATCCATCATCGTTGGCAGTTGTAATGGTCTTAGGAAGGGAGTGCAGGTATTGCAAGTTCCATCGTCCATGGTGCATCCTCCCTCAAACTGCACCTGGATGTAGAGTGCGTCATGGAGACTCAGTGTGCCAAGTTTGGTATTTATCGGTAATTGGATGAGGTTTGCAGTGGTCTGAAGAATTGAGCAATGGTACTGCAAGTCCCATAATCCACGGTCCAACTCGGCCAAACCACACCAGGACGTAAAGTGGGTCATAAGAGGTCTCTGTGTGAAATTTGGTCCTGATTAGTCATTGGATAAGGTTAACAGCAGTCTCAGAATGTGAGTGGTGGTACTGCAAGTCCTATCATCCATGGTTCATACTCCTCCAAACTGCAGTAGGATGTAGAGTGGGTCATGGGGGCTCTGTGTGCCTATTTCGGTCTGTTTTGGGAGTGTTCTGACCCAGCCCCCGGCCTTTCCTTTCCTCTCTTTGTCATCTCAGAATGTTGGATTTGAGGCTGGCCAATCAGAGTCAATATGCAAATTTCCTTCTGTCATGCCCCGTTTCTGCCATGAACCCTCTTCTCCACCAGGGGCTCCTACTGAAGCTGGCCAATCAGAGACCATATGCAAATAGCACCACAGCGGCAGCCAATCAGAACGCTGGCACATACACCTTCCGCCCTCCGCACCTCTGTCCTTCCCATACAAACACTCTTCTTTATTATAGTTATAGATATAGATATAGATTACTAGTGGAACCTTAAAGAAGGTTGCTATTTCCAACAGAAATGTCTTCATGTCCAGCAAGACTCTCCTGCCAGAGAGTTCCAGGTCCCAAGTTCAGGCGCAATAGAGTTGCTCTCTGACACTGCAGACAAATTGAAACCTTACCTTGCAGAAAACAGAAAAACAAAACAAAACAAAACACCTCTTCATTAAATATTGTTTTCTCCTTATTTTTCTCCTCTGGCTTACAATGAGACCTCAAGGTGACAAACAATTTCACATTAATGATATATATAAAACAACACAGAATCATCATTAAAATCCAATAAAGCAAATCATAAAACCGTAGCAGTAACAGAATTAAACCTAATTGTAATATAACTAGCAGCACCCAAAGAGCCACTTCATCAACCCATGCCCCCCCCCCCCACCCTATATGTTTCTGAAGCATCAAAAACTTGGCGGAATATAAATAGCAGCAACAATCAGGTTTGGATTTTAATTGCCTTGAAGTGAACAAGAAGAAAGTCCAATTATCATAAAGAATGTTGGGAAAGGGGGGGGGGGCGGTTAAACTAAGCTTTCTCTCGCAGTCTACCAGCAAAAAGGAAAAAATAAACACAGGCACACAACTTTACCAGTGGCCTTTAATTTTATGTGGTGCACTGGAAATGAGATGCTAATAATCACATGAGAGTCAATCAGGCCTTCTGCCTATTTACATATAAATAGTCCTGACCAGTGCATCGCTTGCTCCAACAATGGTTATCTTAATTTATTGTCCTTTAGCAAGTGAGCGGTCATTGCCGTGCTAGCACTTTAACCTTGGTAAACCCTTGGGGAAATAAAAATTAGATTGAGAGAAAATTACTAAGGTTAGAGAACAACGTAAACGTGACAGTCGCATCTATAAACCCAAGGCAGCAGTGGAATAATGTGTCATATCATTGTATGCTGTCTTCTGAGGTTATTACTTTTGTGATTTACAGTGGTGTCATTCTCCGTGTCTAATTTTCCCCTCACGTGCCCCAAGGAACTATTCCTTAAGAGGTTTGTTTAATTAGGGGAACCGATTAACTACTTAGCCTATGGGTTCATCAGCAGAAGAAAACACATAGAATTAAGCAAGCAGTTAACACAACCAATGCTTCTTGAACTAATAGTTATTGACTGACACCATGTTCTCCACATTCTAGATCAGTGGTTCTCAATCTGTGGGTTCCCAGGTGTTGCTAGCCCTAGATCACATATTCTTAAATTGTGGATCCTGACCCCAAATGGGGCTCCTTGAGCACAACATTGGGATCACGAAAAAATCTGGCAATTGGAAAAGATTTCTGAATGCCTCCTAGGTGCTGTTGAAGATATTACATGATTTGATTATTAAGAAGATTCAATGTTTACAGTAGACTTTGCAGAAAATACTTCACTGTACCCCATAAAAAGGGCAAATCAGCCTGTTTAGCAATTGTTGCAGATTTCTTATCAATAAATGTTTGATTTCAGACCCATATATCTAGAATAAATTACACATTTCTCAAGAGAAAGGGGGTTGCAAATGGAAAGGTTTAAGAAGCCCTGCTCTATTTAGCTGCTGCCTGAACATCTAGAACTCTACAAATGGAAAAAGGAAAAATAGATCTTTTATGTGGGCATTTCATGGGGGGCAATGCTTTGCACTCAAATTTGAACAAGATTCAGGGCTCCCAAGTCATAATCTATGCGAGAAAGAGATATTTGGTATCAAAACAATCCAGGTTCAAGAAAGTCACCAATAAAATACAGAGTTCCAGGCAGTCCAAGGACCATAAATCTATTAAGCAAGGTGTTGAGAGGAAGAATGAAGATGTACTCAGTAAGGTGGCTGGTGAATGCAACTTCCTTCTATAGGCAGCACAGTCTACATGAAGTCACTGGGTAAGATCATCCAGAGTTTTGGAGTGTGGTATCATCCCTACACAGATTACTCCCCACTCTACTACTGTTTTCCACCCAATTCCAAGCAAGCCAATCCTAAACCAGTGCCTGATGGCAAAAACTGACTGGATGAAGGTAAACAAACTGAAACTCAATCCCAGTAAGAGAGAGGTCCTACTAGTCTATCGGAAGGCCAGTCAGGGTATAGAGTTACAGCCTGTGTTAGACAGGGTTACACTCTTCCTGAAGATGTGGATTTGCAGCTTGGGTGTGATCCTGGACTCATCATGAACTTTGGAGGCCCAGGTGTCAGCGGTGGCCAGGGGATACTTGTGCGCCAGCTGTGCCCATACCTTGAGTAGTTTGATCTGGCTACCATGGTCCATGCCCTCATCACACCCAAACTGGATTACTGTAATGCGCTCTACATAGAGCTGCCCTTGAAGACCGTCCAGAAACTTCAGTTAGTTGAAAGATCTGTGGCTAAGCTGATTACCGGAGTGCTGTACAGGGAGCGGTGAGCCCTCATGTTGTGACAGCTCCAATGGCTACCAATTTGCTTCCGGATGCAATTCAAGGTGCTGGTTTTAACCTTTAACACCCTGAATGGGTCAGGCCCAACCTATCTTTCTGACTGCATCTCCCAATATGAGCCTGCACAAGCCCTACAATCTGCTGGGGAGACCCTTCTTTCAGTCCCACCCCTGTCTCAAATGTGGCTATTGGGAACGAGAAAGAGGGCCTTCTCAACGGTGGCCCCTCAGCTCTGGAACTCCCTCCCTAAGGACATCTGAATGGCTCCCTCCCTGTTGTTCTTCAGAAAACAAACAAAAACCTTTCTCTGGGAGGAAGCCTTCAGGGAAGACAACTGACGGACTGTGTTAAATGGCAATGGACTTTGATTATGGCAATGAGATGGATCTGGTTTTAAATATGGTTGATTGTTAATACTGTTTTTATCATGTATTCTTGTTTTAATGTGTATATGTTATGTTTTGTATTTTGAGTTATGTTTGAACAGCATTGAACTGTTGCTGATGGTTAGCAGCTCTGGGTCCCTCTATGAGGGAGAGTGGATGGGATATAAAACAAAGTAAGTAAATAGTCCACCCATGCTCAAATCCGGAGCCCCCGGTGGCTCAGTGGGTTAAACCCCTGTGCCGGCAGGACTGAAGTCGCAGGTTCGAATCCGGGGCGAGGCAGATGAGCTCCCTCTATCAGCTCCAGCTCCTCATGTGGGGACATGAGAGAAGCCTCCCACAAGGATGACAAAAACATCAAATCATCCAGGCGTCCCCTGGGCAATGTCCTTGCAGACGGCCAATTCTCTCACACCAGAAGCGACTTGCAGTTTCTCAAGTCGCTCCTGACACGACAAAAAAAAATGCTCAATTCCAGGCAGTATTTAAAGAGAGTGTTCCACAAATGTTCTCCTCCTGATCACATGTTAAATGGACAAATACCTTGCGCATATTTTGTTGACAAAGAGGACAATCTATCTATAAACACATGCAAAGAATCTGATCACTATCTGGCTTGGGAAATAGCTGGAGGGATCCTGGCCATCATCTTCCTTCCCAAGGGATTATGTAAACTGGGGGCACAGAGAGTTGGCTGCCTTCAAAAGTATTTTGATATATGCATTTTGATACAGTTTATACTTTTAGATTGATGCAGTACATTAAAGATACAAGTTATTCATCAAATTGATACATTTTATTAAAATGATAGATATGATAGAGTTTGTAGCATACATTTCCAATGATAGGTGGATATGAAAGTGCAAGCGGGCTGCTCTGCTGGTAGAGAAGGCGCAACAGCTTCAGGACTGCATTTCTGCACTTCATCTTATCAGAAGGGAGTTTTGGGGAATATAGGAAGCAGTCAACCCATTATAAGGTACAAGAACACACAGAGATACAAACTAGCAACTTTTTTCTCTTTAGCTTTATCTTACATTAACATATTCCGCTTCTTAACCTGTTGTGTCTCTTTTAAGTTCAGAAGGCCAGTCTGGCATAATTATCTTTTAAAACCTTGTATCCACCATGGCAAATCCCTGTTTGTAATCATAATTGTTATCCATGCAACTTACCGTAATTTAAATTAATTTGAGAGGGTAATAACTTTTTCCACTAATAGAGCACCTCCAAGACCTCTCTGCCTAACTTTCCTACCACTGATAAAAAGCTGTTGGCTCAGAGCAATTTATTTTCATGATAATCATGTTTTAGTTAAGACTTAATTAGGACTTCCACCAAAAATGCTTGATGGAGATTGATGGAATACATATTAAACATAAGATCCAACAGAGCTCGTGGTAACAAAAACATATGGCAATAAAAACCAATTGTCTGATTCATAAGAATATAATAATAGTAATAATAATAACAGTCCTAGACACTTGGTAAGTGTCCGACGTGTGATCCAATACAACTGCCAGCAGAGTGATCTTGTTTGCTGTAGACTCATCTTGTTGTGTTTCAAATAACAACAACAACAACAACAATTTATTTGTTTTCCGCCCTATTTCCCCAAGGGGACTCAGCATGTATACAGACACAGGCAGATATTCAGTGCCTTGAAACACAAATACACAGACAAAAGCAAAGGCTTCCCCTTTTATCTCTGGCTCTTCATTTCCAAGCCAAAGAGCTGGCATTGTCCGTAGACACCTCCTTGGTCATGTGGCTGGCATGACTGCATGGAGTGCCATTTACCTTCCCACCGAGGTGGTACCTATTGATCTACTCACATTTGCATGCTTTCAAACTGCAACGTTGGCAGGAGCTGTGGCTAACAGCAGGAGCTCACCCCATCCTGCAGATTTGAACTGCCAACCTTCAAGTCAGCAAGTTCAGGAGCCCAACAGTTTAACCCTTTGCACCACTGTGGTGACCATACAAGTATGTCAGACTTTTCATATAATGAAAGCAGGGACAAACACAATTGCCCTGTGCCTCCAAGGCACACATTTCTAATAGATCTGAATCTGTTAGCCAGATGAAAGGACCACCTTTCACAGTTACAGAGAGCGAGAAGTATGGGAACTTGAAACAGAGCTACATTGATATAATGATACCATGTAGACACAGAGTTTAAAGTAGCGAGAGGACTCAAAGGAGTGGGAAAGCTTCCAGGGGAGAGCTGCTTTGACTGCAAAAAATCTTCCTATGAAGTGCAAAGGGAATTTAAGGTTTGATGTTCAGTGATCGGCAAGCCCATTTTATATATGAAATACACTCTGTCAAAAAGCATTAAAAGTCAAAAGACAGTTTGGACTTTTTGAAAGTTTATTTCCTGTGGGAACTGGGGAAATGGATGTCAAGGAGGGAAGTCAGGCTCCTGAATAGAGATGAAGGCAGTCTTTTCAGAATCATAGAATCCTAGAGTTGGAAGAGATCTTGTGGGCCATCCAGACCAAATCCCTGCCAAGAAGCAGGAAAATTGCATTCAAAGCACCCCTGACAGATGGCCATCCAGCCTCTGTTTAAAAGCCTCCACCACTGCTGAACAGCTGTCACTGTTAGAGAGTTCTTCCTAATGTTCAGGTAGAATCTCCTTTCCTGTAGTTTGAAGCTATTGTTCCATTGCGTCCTAGTCTCCAGGGCAGCAGAAAACAAGCTTGCTCCCTTTTTCCTATGACTTCCCCTCACATCTTGATCCATGGCCCTCATCAGGTCTCCTCTCAGTCTTCTCTTCTGCAGGCTAAATATGCCCAGCTTTTTAAGCCACTCCTCATAGGGCTTGTTCTCCAGACCCTTGATCCTTTCAGTCACCCTCTTCTGGACACATTCCAGCTTAGAGTCAACATCTCCCTTTAATTGCGGTGCCCAGAATTGGACACAGTGTGATTCCCGGTGTAGTCTGACCAAGGCAGAACCGAATAAAGGGGTAGCAAAACTTCCCAGGATCTAGACACTAGACTCCTGTTGATGCATGTTCGCCTTCCTGTCCACGGGGACTTCATTTTTTCTGCCTAAGTGGGGTATCTTGCATTTGTCCCCGTTGAACTTCATTTTGTTAGTTTTGGCCAATCATCTCTCCTGTCAGTTCCCAAACATGAGAAGAAGGTGATGAAGACTGCTATATAGGTATAGCCTAAGTGTATGCAAAGCAGCCCTTGGCTTCATCAGACTCTCCTTTGTTTGGGGAAAATAAACTAACTTCTTCAACAATCCTCCAGATGCAGCTAGTGATCTTTTGAATATTTTACCACTTGTGTGCGCTTGTGTGTGTGTGTGTGTGTGTGTGTGTGTGTGTGAACTATTTGCCCTCTCACCTGGAATGAGAATCCTGGACAACAAGGTGGATTATAAAATAGATACTAAAGTTTGATTTCAGAGTAAACCTTGCCCAGTTTCGTCTCCTGCTTTTGTTGGGGGCCTCAATCCATTTTCGGGAGCTTTTTTGGTTTGGGCCCCAAAAATTGGACCATTATGGAGGGAGCTTCCCACTCACTGGCTCTCCTCCCCTCTTACCTGGCACCTGCTGTTTCTACGCTATAGTAAGAGGCACTCGGCTACAGGTATGCTCCAGGCCTGCCTGCATGCCTCGCCACAGACACTCTCTTTCCGAGGCAAGGAGGAAATTTCAGATGCAGACGAAAGCAGCCTTTTATGTCGACCAGATTTTCTGTTTACACGAGGGGGGGGGCTTTCTGTTTCGTGCTCCCAAAGAAACAGAAAACACGAAAAAATGGTAGGAACACATTCTGTGCACAACTCTATCAAACAACATCAAGTTGCAGTGCAGAAGCACTAAGGTTGCACCTTCCTCAGCTGTAAACCTTCTGGCTTAGCACCATTAAGAAACGTCTTTGCAGTTCATCCTCATTCTCATGTAATTCCCATGAAGGAAGCTGACTCCCTCAAGTGGTCATGGCCGGCACTCCTTAAAAGGTTTCAAGCCCGGAGCAAGAAACTGCTCGCGCCTTCCATCTTCCTGGTTGGCAATGAAAGATTTTTGAATAAGGCTCTGCCATCTTTTGGCATCTTGGGAAAGAAAATCACAGATTGATTTAAGGAAGCAAGTGTCCACACCCTGCCAGGGAGATGAGTCAGTTTAATGAGCCTCATTTGCCTCACCTACTCAAAATTCTGCAGATTTCTGAGATAAATGCAGCAGAAAGATGGGCCCTAGTCGTCCCTAAATAAATGAGACTTGTCAAGTGTTTTGCGCCGCTAATGGATATAAATGTCTCCCATCTGCAGCAGCCATTTACAGGTATGCCTACTGACCCTATGCTTATGAACTGCCAGGGTTGGCAGCACCACTCAGCATCTCGATCTCATCCCGAGCCACGCATCACATATGATATGGCTCAGAATTTTATTTATCATGTCATCAGCAACCATACCATTGTATTACATTTCTAACAGAACAAAACAAACACAGAGATTAAAGAAAACCCACAGAGATCTTGCAAACTTGGTAGTTGGTTAAATGTCCTTTGACCAGTATCTGGCCACTTGGAGTGCCTCTGGTGTTGCCGCAAGTGTTGGTGTTGGCTCAGAATGAGACCATTTGATTTAGGTACATTATTCTCAGCCAGATAATGTATCCAGATGAGGAGAGAAAGTGGGTAGATGTTGCAAAACCAGGGCTAACTCAGACCACTGCATACTCATGGAGGCAAACCATACACTGTCTTGAGGAGAGAATAGGTAATAGAGCCAGACCTAGCAGCGTGCTTCTCTGTCCAGGGGATGAGAAAATTGCCCACAACCATGATCTGGACCTAGTTAAGCATCACATGCAATGATCACAGTATGTTAGCTCAAAGACATAGTCTGGATCAGTATACAAAGGGTCTTGTTGCACCTTTGAGACCAACTGAGAGGAAGGAGTTGGCAGCATAAGCATTCAAAGGCATGAACCGACTTCACTTCAATGTATCCAGTGAAGCAGATTTGTATACAAAAGCTGACTGCCTCACCTAACAGTGTTCCAACCCCAAGTCCATGCCATCACAAATGCCCAGCTGGATAATTTGAAAAAGAATCATTCACAGAGGAGCCAGAAGGAAAGGACAGGTTGTAAGTTATTAATTTCCCACTGAAGTCAACTTAGCTTTGCTGATAAGGTTTAACTGTGCAGAAGCAGAGAGAGCGCTTCCAGGCAGAACTAAAACCCACATGGAAAAGGGTTAAAATAACCCACTTCCGCGCGGGTTCTAGCCCCCACCCTCAACTTGGACCCCAGGCTTTCTTTAGGAGGGAGGCTACATACCATTGCTAGTCAAATAAGGATGGCATGAAGCCACCCAAAAGCCCCCGATTTCACCCCTAAAACCTACCCCATCTCCTTTGTTGTCATTTTCTCCATCTTATCCCCATATCATGTCCATACCAACTATAGTTCTGTCCTCATGACACACTTTCCCTTGTCTTTATTGAAGGCTCAATCCCATTGTTTGCCCCTTCTGAGCTCCCCCACGGACACATCTTTTTCCATTTATTTATCTCACCCAGGGTTTTATCAATCTTATACTGTGCATTTGGCCCGCCCACCGTGCTTTTATTTTATTTCTTCATCACATTAGTTTTCATCTGATTATTTCATTTTCTGTTATTTTCTGTATTTTATTTTGATGTTATTATTTGCTGTTTGTATTTTATTTTATTTGGTTGTTCTGTAATGCTGGGCTTGGCCTCATGCTAGCCACACCCAAGTCCCCTTTAGAGAGATGGTGGCAGGGTATAAATAAAGATTATTATAATTATTATTATTATTATTATTATCTTACATCGTTATCTCTCTGTTTTCAAAGTGTCTAGAAATGGGGGTGGGAGTGGGGAGGGGGTGGAGTGGAGTGGCATAACGTCCTAAGTCAGAGGAAAATTGCATTCCTGAAATATATGCTATATGTCCCAGTTTGGGCTTGATCACTTGCAATGAAGGGAAGAAACATTTTGGTAATTTATAAAGATCAGAGTGTCACTTGCTGAGTGTCATCTTCTGGGCATTATTTCTTCCCCTGCCTTTTCTGCATATGTTGCAAAGTATGGGCCAAAGAGTATCCTCCCAAGCATGCACTATTTCTGGCTCACTCAATTTTGCTCCAAGGCAGAATCTTAGTTTACACCTTCCATATGGCCATTTCTTTCTGTTCTCCAAACCAAAATTAGACCACAGTTGACATCCTCATCAGTATTTTCATCACTCCTCATCCAAAATGCCTCAAGGTGTGAGCTTAGTTTGGACAAGAGATGGACAAAGCTGTCAATTTTGCTTTCTTCTACATTCTTTTCTACCCATTTATGAAGAAAGAAAGAGAACTGGTAGATTCCTTTCCAAAAATGACCTTTATGATGTTCTCTGCCATCTGTCAGTTCCAACAAATAAAGCTGTTCCCAGGATGGTGAGAAGTATGTTGTGTTGCCTCTCCTCACCATACCCACTAAAAATGAGGAGCAAAATGCCACTTAGTAGTCTTTGCAGTTATGCAAATATCTGCAGGCCTGCAACAAAGCACTCATAATTAAGACTAATCAATCTCCAGAGGAGATGTGGATGGATAATGATCTACTAGAACTAGCATCCACAAGCTTTCTACTTAAGAATAATGATAATAATTGTTCTGTTGTAGCACAGCCAGGGACCGATGGATTCACTGCTGATTTTGAAGGGATTGTGGGATTTCCTGGGGTTCAAAATGATGAAGATTCAAGCCAGGGAAATGAAACTGGCTCCGACAGTGCAAAACTCCAAGGTCAGTCAGAGGAGCCAGAAAAAAACCTCATTAGATAAGGAGTCCAGCGAAGACCTAAGTGAAACAGAAAACTCCCAAGGAAAAGCACCTGGCGTTATGGTGATTGGCAAAAATCTTCGTTTACAGATCAAAGCAGAAAACAGACTTTGTAGGTCAGAGAGATGACGTGGGGTAAAAATAGAGAACATTTGTGGGAAACAACATGATTCCATGCAAGCTTATTAACAGCCAGTTTTTACTTTAAAGTTAGTTCAGGCAATGTTGGCTTTTGAGTAAGAAATTAGGTATGAGTTCCCTAATCATTGTGTCAAGTCAAGTCTTGGTTTTGGATTCAAGTATTCTGGAAGTTTTCTATATTCTTGTTTTATGATTCCTGCTCAAGTTTTATTAAGCATACCTTTTGCTTATAGGTTTCTTCTGTACTTGTTATTTTTTACTATTCCTGGATGTGTTACTTTTGGATTTTTATAAGACAATTGGATTCCTGTGTGGCTATCACCTATTGCCAAACCTTTTTTGGATTATACCTCTCCTTTCCTTAGGTAAAAGTAAAGGTTTCCCCTGACATGAAGTCTAGTCATGTCCAACTCTGGGGAATGGTGCTCATTTCCATTTCTAAGCCAAAGAGCTGGCGATGTCCGTAGACACCACCAAGGTCATGTGGGTGGCATGACTGCATGAAGCACCATTACCTTCCCACAGAAACAATACCTATTGCTCTACAAACACTTGCAAGTTTTCAAACTGCTAGGTTGGTAGAAACTGAAGCTAACAGTGAGAGCTCACCCCACTCCCTGGATTCGGACCGCCGACCTTTTGGTTGGCAAGTTCACCAGCTCAGTGGTTTAACCCACTGTGCCACCAGAGGACTCACACCATTTTATGTGGGGTTTTTTTTTTTTACAATAAACTTTGCTTATACTCTGGACTCTTGTGTGGTGCTATGGTCATAGGTGTCTCCAAGCCTGGGGTGCAACTTATTCAAAATTTCCTATTGAGTTTCTTTCCAGCTTAGTCATATATTTATCCACATCATGGACCTCAGGGAATGCCAGTCTGAACGTACAAGATAATGGTAGGAAAGGGTTAAGCACCAATCCCCCATCTCCTTATTCATACTTTCACTCAAACTGGGAGCTTTTTTATTTTTTTTAAAAAAAGCAGGGGGTTGTAATTTCACCTGCAAATAATGAATCAAGCCGTTGCTGCTATGGAGACCAGGCTGCGTTAGGTCATTGCTAATCAGCGAAGGTTACCGAAATGGAGAGAAAAGTTCCCTGTGAACTAGAAAGTTTCTTTAATTATTCTCCACTTCCATTGTTTTCCCATTCTTTTAATCTTCCCTACCAACGAAGAGGGCGGAAAGAAAGTTTTTACAAAAGCCTAAGGGTTAAGTATGCGGCTGCCATGCTGATTGCAATGCAGAAACATGTTCTCAAAGAATTTGGATAATACTTTCAATTTGTGGTACATTTTTAACTTCTTAAAACCCCCGGGGACTCTTTCTTCTGCATTATTTGGAAAGAACTTCCTTCCCCCCTCTTAAATAATAGAATCTGTATTAACTGAAAATTAATTACAGTTTGAACAGTCTTTATCTGGAATTCCAAAATCCGAAATGCTCCAAAATCCAGACTGGCCGAGATGGTGACACCTTGCTTTCAGTGCATGCAAGCATTGTTTCAAGCACAAAATTATTTAAAATATTATATACAGTAGAGTCTCACTTATCCAACATAAACGGGCCAGCAGAATGTCAAATTACATTATGATTTTACAAATTAAGCACCAAAACATCATGTTTTACAACAAATCGACAGAAAAAGCAGTTCAATCTGTTCTGTAGTGAATACTGTATTTACAAATTTAGCACCAAAACATTGCAATACATTGAAACAGCTGTGGCTCCAGGGAGGAGGCAATCTGCATTGGATAATACAGAACGTTGGATGAGCAAAGGTTGGATAAGCGAGACTCTACTATAAAATTACCTCAACACTATGTGTATAGGGTCTATATAAAAAACTTGTTCCACACTGGTCAATGGTCCTTTGGTCACTGCGAGGATGCCTCCACTTTGTGTCATATCACCTTTCCCACTGTGATATTTTCTTGACTCAGCTTCAAAGAGCTCACGTTGAAAATCAGACTTCTTTGTGTGTTAAAATGCCAAAGCAATTTATAAAATCAAGAGTCAAAGCAAATCTTATTCTTTTGGGCATATGGGGAATAAAAGCATTCCAGTAAATCAAAGACTTAATTTTCACACGAGGCTGTACTGCACACTCTTGTCATTAACGCTTTGCAGTCGGCAATATCTTCTCTTGCTGACACTGTCAACGCCCTGCTCTCTTTCTGTAGAATTTATGATATACGTCTCGTCCTGTAAAAGCCAGCGCAAGAGCATAGCAAACACTGATTTAGATGGCTGCCTTTCTCCATCAGTCTGTCCCCATTTGTATGCCAGATGTGCCGTCAGAAAACCAAATGTCGCATTCAATAAACTGATTCCGAGTAAAGCACACAATACCCAGAATGTGTTTTTAATGTATAAAAATTATTCCTCTACAGTGTGCCGACCAAAATGTGAGAGCTGGGATGAGGCTTTGCCCTTGGGAAGAGACTTGAAGTCAAGTGTGGGAGGGGAGGGTGAGGCTTCCAGGTGCTTTCTTGCTCCGCTCCCAATGTGGCTCACGTCCGCGCCTAGATTAAACCATGAGCCGGCAATAAAGTAGGATTTTAAAGCAATTACTTGCCAGGGTTTTGACATAAAAATGACTTACAGCCAAGACCAGCCGCTCATCCCAAGCAAGTTTTTCTTTAATGTAGAGATGTCGAGAGCAATACTTCAGGTGCATCTTCACCGACACTTTACGTCAAAAGAGGGGTTGAATCAGCTCCGTGATGGTTGCAAGACAGACACAGCTGGTTTGGCTTAATGCGTTTGGCCAAGACGTAACCACATGACTTAGATCATAATATAATAATAATAATAATAAAAATAATGCACTTTATTTATATTCCGCTTTATGTCCCCAGGGGGGCTCAGAGTAGATTACAACACATATATGAGGCAAACATTTAGTGCCTTTTATACACAGTGAACAATGACGTACAACACAGACAAAGGTAAAGGCCTTTCCCTTTTTTCCATCTCTGGTGTCTGGAGGCGATGCTCAACTCTGGCCATGAGGAAGTGCTTTTGTTCTATTTTTCCACACCGAGGAGTCTGTTGTCCATAGACATCTCCAACTGTGTTGCTGGCTTGTCTCCATCTCTGCATGGGGCACCCTTTTACCTTTCCACCAAGGCAGTACCTATTGATCTGATCGCATTGCATGATTTTGAACTGCTAGGTTGGCAGAAGCTAGGGCTGACAGTCCAGAGCTCCCCCCCCCCCCCCACTCACAGCTTCAAACGACCAACCTTCCAGTCAGCAGATTTCCTGCAGCTAGAGGTTTAACCCACGGTGCTACCACGGCCCTATTGTGCACCACGGTCATGTGCAATATTTTGGAAGCAGCCATGGTTGGTTACACGAACAACCTGATTTCCCTGGGTTGGTGAGAGAATGACACATACTTTACCCCTTAAATCCACTGTTTGTGGCACAAAGATGATGCTGTTTGTTGCCAAAATCTGTAGCATCCCCAACTTTTCTTAATTGCAGAGCTAAAACAGATTAACCCAGTTTGTTATAAGGACCGAAATCCTAGACTTGTAAGAGACCAAGCAGGTCACCCAGTCAAACCCCATTCTGCCAGGCAGGAAAGGCACCATCAAAGCCCTCCAGACAGATGGCCATCCAGCCTCTGCTTAAAAAGCTCCAAAGAAAAAGCCTTCACCACTCTTCCAGGCAGAGAGTTCCACTGTTGAACAGCTCTTCTTATGGTCAGAGAGTCCCTGAATAACATGAAGAGAGCGAAGAGCAACAATATGGGTGAGTCTGTTGAAATGATAAGGATTGAAAAGGTGGTATAAAAACAGCAAAGAAAGCTCAGAGGACTAATTATTATTGCCGGTTATTATAAACAACTAATCCTTATGATAGCTATAATTAAAAGACTCACCTGGAAGAAGGTGTGTACAGAAACGGACAGATGAGCCATCTTGTTCAGGTCAAACATATAACATTGAACTATGAACAGTAACATTTGATGTATTGGTGACATATTCCCCAATATTAAATTGTCTTTGGTACACTGATATTTTTCCAAAGCTAATAATCTCTCTGACATTTTTGCAAGAGACCAGCAGGAGACAGCAAATTCACGTGACATTGGCCATTAGAATGAGTTGAGCCACTGTTGCCTTTGTATCTAAGCCCCTGTAGTCCAACTCAGCCTTTGTTTCTTAGTCCTCTATTGATTTGGCCCTAATAGGAATAAATTGCTCTTCATCCCAGTTGTTGAGTGTGTGGATCTAGCTAATCGATTGCCAACTGGATAACAAAGTACTTGGTACCAAACAAATGAATAAATATCCTATTCTTGGTCAGCCCTTTGCGAAACCAATATTTAGCCACTTTTCCATGTCTGAAAGTTAGGCTGGATCTAATCTGCCATATAATGTAATTAGAGGAGCCCCCGGTGACGCAATGGGTTAAACCCTTGTGCTGGCAGGACTGAAGACCGACAGGTCAGAGGTTTGAATCCAGGAAGAGCACGGATGAGCTCCCTCTGTCAGCCCCAGCTCCCTATGTGGGGACATGAGAGAAGCTTCCCACAAGGATGGTAAAACATCAAAAACATCCGGGCATCCCCTGGGCAATGTCCTTGCAGACAGCTAATTCTCTCACACCAGAAGTGACTTGCAGTTTCAGCAATTAGAAATTGGTAGAGCCATATAGGTATATAGAAATATGGTCAGTGTAGAGCCATATAGTTCAGTTCAATGTAGTTAAACTCCATGATATGAGTCGACTACACTGACCATATAACATAGTTTCAAATTGCATTATCTCGCAGTATAGATGAGGTCTTAGGCATCTTAACTCTTCCAACAAAACTCTGCAGGGTTGCAACAATCCCGTCTGTGTCAGACAACAATGCTAACAACCTTCATTCATTTATATCATATCGCAGAGCTAACAGGAAAGCTGCTGTTCGATATCATCATTAGCAGCTCATTGATCCAATTATCTGCCTTTCCATTTCATTTCAAATTTACAGTCTTATTACCACTTTTGTGTCAGAAATGGATTTCCTGATCATGATTGCCAATTCCAGCTCAATACATGAAACCAAACATCCCTCCAGACAATTCTCTTAGAGTAATAGAGCTGTCTGATGCATTAAATGGGACCGCCCCACTCTGTAACATTGCACAGTTCCAAAGATGCTTTCTTTCTTTCATATCCTTTTGGAATTCGATGCCATCTGTACACAGATGACATCCAACTCTGTCACTTCTTTCCACCTGCTGCTAAGGAGGCTGTTCAGGTCCTGAACCGGTGCTTGGCAGCTGTGATGGACTGGGTGAGGGCCAACAAGCTGAGGCTTAATCCAGACAAGACTGAGGCCCTCCTGGTCAATTGCGAGGCTGATCGGGGTATAGGGTGGCAACCTGTGCTTGACGGGGTAATACTCCCCCTGAGGACACAGGTCTGCAGTCTGGGGGTCTTCATGGACACAGCACTGATGCTTGAAGCTCAGGTGTTCGTGGTGGCCAGGAGGGCCTTTGCACAGTTAAAACTGGTGCGCCAGCTGTGCCTGTACCTTGGAAAATCAGACTTTGCCAGGGTGGTCCACGCTCTTGTTACATCCTGAATAGACTACTGCAACATGCTCTAAATGGGCTGCATTTGAAGACTGTATGGGCGGCAGTCAGATTCACCACCAGAGCGGCGTACAGGAAGCATGGGAAATGAAGAACTTGTCTTGGAGTATTTTCAAGCATTTCTTTTTCTGCTAGACATTCCACATGCCTCTAAGGTTTGAAAACTAAGTAGAAAATGACTCCTTTGAAAGGTCACAATGAATGGCAGCAACATTGTGTAGAGCACCCAAGGAGAAAAGGCCTGTCCTTAGAAATACATGAGGAAGAAAAGATCCCCTCCACCACCACCAAAGTCTCTGCACTCTGGGCAAATTATAGCAGCCGTTCCAAGTCCCTAAGTGCTATTTATTTCATGGACAAAGGCTTTGAGCCTCAGAACTCATCTTGCTTTCAGAAAGGTAGATAGACTGAGAAGGAACATTGCCACCTTGACCTTACTGTACCATTTAGGTAATGGAAAGAGCACTATCTGCTTGGCTGGCCAACTCACTTTTTATTACTAAAAGAACCTCCTTTTAAGAACAAGGGAAGGACGGATGGACAGATGGGCTGAAATTATGCAATCATTGAATTACATCGATGAAGAAAGTTTTCACAGAGTCCAATTGGGAAACTCAAAAACCTTCTCTCATCCCTATCAGTGCTTTGTATGACAAAGGGAAGAACAGACCAAAGAGGCCATGTAAAGTTCAGAGGGAACAGATTAACAGACAAATAATAATAATAATAATAATAATAATAATAATAATAACTTTATTTTATCCTCCCCCCCCCCCGGTAGCACAGCAGGTTAAACCACTGAGCTGCTAAACTTGCTGACCGAAAGGTTGGTGGTTCGAATCTGGGGAGCAGGATGAGCTCCAACTTCTGCCAAATTCTGCCAATCTAGCAATTTTTAAAACATGCAAATGTGAGTAGATCAATAGATACTGCTTCTGCGGGAAGGTAATGGCACTCCATGCAGTCATGTTGGCCACATGACCTTGGAGGTGTCTATGGACAATGCAGGCTCTTTGGCTTAGAAATGGAGATGAGCACCCACCCACCCACTACCCCCCAAGTCAGACGTGATTAGACTTAATGTTTCCCTTTACTTATTTTTATACCCCGCCTCCATCTTCCTGAAGGGATTCAGGGCTGCTTACACATGGGACATTTGAAATGGATCTTAATAATAATGCATCAAATGATTTTTACAAAATGAGAACTAGGACTTGAAATAAAATGCCGCTTCCTGAAGTGATTCTGTTTGGCATTTGAGCAGTTGACCACCGATGCTTTTCTAGAATAATTCCTTCTATTTGCCTCCCATTTAGTTTTCTATTCCTCCCCACCAGCATCCATGGAGGCTGAGCAGGCTTTTGCAGTTTCCTCTTCGTTCTCAAAAAGTTTGAATGTAACGTTCTCAAAAAGTTTGAATGAAATTGAATGTAACTAGCAAGAAATAATAATAGTAAATAATAATAATAATAATAATAATAATAATAATAATAATAATTTATTACGGTCGATCACAATCTATTGACCCACCACCTAGCCATGACTGGGGTTAGGGGGATACCCCTTAAATGGGTGTCCTGCTTCCTCCAGAATTGGGGACAGCATGTGGTGAGGGGAGGGATAGTTTCTGAGAGGTCTCTGCTAGTATGCGGGGTCCCGCAGGGAGCCATTCTCTCTCCTCTATTATTTAACATCTATATGCGACCGCTTGCCCGACTGGTACGGAGCTTTGGGCTTGAGTGCCACCAGTATGCTGATGACACTCAACTCATTCTGAGGATGGAGGCTGGCCGGACTCTGTAACTGAAAATTTTCATCAGTGCCTTGAGGCCGTTACTGGATGGTTGCGTGCCAGCAGGTTGAGGGTGAACCCAGCGACGACGGAGATCCTTTGGCTGGGCCGTCCGGGTGGGAGGGAGATCCAGCTGCCTACCCTGGATGGCGAGACACTACGTCCGTCACCTTCTGCAAAAAGTCTTGGTGTCTTATTGGACCCTCTGCTCACAACGGAGGCCCAGGTCTCTGCTGTGAGCAGATCTGCGTTTTTCCATCTACGTCACGCTAGGCGACTGGCTCCCTTCCTATCTAGGAACAACCTGGCTATGGTGATCCAGGCGATGGTCATCTCGAGGCTTGACTACTGTAACGCCCTCTACATTGGCCTTCCTTTGTCAGTGATCCGGAAACTGAAGCTGGTGCAAAATATGGCGGCTCGTCTTCTCGCCGGGGTGCCGGCAAGGTGTCGTATCACCCCAATTCTACAACAGCTGCACTGGCTTCCGATTGAGTACCGGATTACTTTCAAGGTGCTGGTATTAACCTTTAAGGCCTTATATGGTCTGGGGCCAGCGTACCTGAGGGCCCGCTTAACCCCCTACCAACCCCAGAGATTACTTCGGTCCGAAGACCAAAATTTGCTTGAAGTCCCCAACATCCGGACTTATCATCTGTCCTCTACTAGGCAGAGAGCCTTCTCGATTGTAGCCCCTTATTTATGGAATGCCTTGCCAGTTGAAACCCGAATTATCCGAGACCTACTTGCTTTTCGGAAAGCCTGTAAAACCTTTCTCTTCCAACAAGCTTTTGATGGGTGAATAACACGGGACTATGTCTGTTCCTGTTTTTATTGTATTTTAAAGTTAATTGTATTGTTTTAATCTACTGCTGTAAACCGCTCTGAGCCAAATTGGGAGTAGCGGTATACAAGTCAAATAAATAAATAAATACCCCACCACCATCTCCCTGAAGGGACTCAGGGTGACTCACAAAGAGAACATAATAGTGCCATGACAAAAACAGGATAAGTAAAGGTAAAGGTTGCCCCTGACATTATGTTTTATCTATTGTTGTAAACAGGCTTGAGTCCTTGGAGAAAGGCAATATAAGTAAATGTAAAGGTTTTCCATAACATTAAATCTAGTCAAATCCGACTCTGGGGGGTGGTGCTCATCTCTATTTCTAAGCCGAAGAGCTGGGGTTGTCCATAGACACCTCTAAGGTCATATGGCCAGCATGACTGCATGGAGCACCGTTACCTTTCCAAAGAAGCAGTACCTATTGATCTACTCACATTTGCATGTTTTTGAACTGCTGGTTGACAGACGCTGGGGTTAACTGTGGGCGCTCACCCTGCTCCTCAGACTCACTGAGCCAATAGTTTTATGTACATGTATGTTGTTTATATGCAAATGTATGTTGTTTCATGTAAAAACAGCATACATTTACATAAAAAGCATACATTTGCATATAAACAGCATACATTTACATAAAAAGCATACATTTGCATATAAACAGCATACATTTACATAAAACAGCATACTAATAAAAACGCATACTAAAAAAAAGCGGTCTTGGGAGGAGAGCAATGTCCAATCTCGATAAAATAGTAAAGAGTAGAGACATCAGACTGGCAACAAAGATCCGCCTAGTCAAAGCCATGGTATTCCCTGTAGTCACCTACGGATGTGAGAGCTGGACCTTAGGGAAGGCTGAGCGAAGGAAGATCGATGCTTTTGAACTGTGGTGCTGGAGGAAAGTGCTGAGAGTGCCTTGGACTGCGAGAAGATCCAACCAGTCCATCCTCCAGGAAATAAAGCCCGACTGCTCACTGGAGGGAAAGATACTAGAGACAAAGTTGAAGTACTTTGGCCACATCATGAGGAGACAGGAAAGCCTAGAGAAGACAATTATGCTGGGGAAAGTGGAAGGCAAAAGGAAGAGGGGCCGACCAAGGGCAAGATGGATGGATGGCATCCTTGAAGTGACTGGACTGACCTTGAGAGAGCTGGGGGTGGTAACGGCCGACAGGGAGCTCTGGCGTGGGCTGGTCCATGAGGTCACGAAGAGTCGGAGACGACTGAACGAATGAACAACAACAATAAAAACGCAACCAATTTAAAATCCAACAGACACAACAAGGCTGCAGATAAAAACAAGATGTGTACTGTCTCACTCCATAAAATGCTAGCATGAATAAATCACTAGGTCCTCGGGCTTTGTGAGTAAGGTACTAATCATGGTCCAAAGGCCTGTGCAAAAAGCCATGTTTTCAATTATGTCTGGAAAGCTTGGAGAATGGGGGCTAACCTGATCTCTTTAGGGAGGGCATTCCATAGCCGGGGGCCACCGCCAAAAAGGTCCCCCCCCCCTCTCTCTCTCTCCCCACCAATCTTGCCTGAGATGGAGGTGGAACCGAGAGGAGGGCCTCCCTGGCAGATCTTAGAGCTCACGCCGGTTCATAAAAGGAGATGCGATTTTGAAGATAGGTTGAACCCAAAGCATATAGGGCTTTATAGGTAATAATATGCACTTTGAATTTGACTTAGAAACTTGTCTGCAGCCAGTGGAGATGTTTTAATAGGGACATGGTATGCACCCTATAGCTAGCCCCAGTTAGTAATCTAGCTGCCGATCTTTGCACTAATTGCAGTTTCTGAACCATCTTCAAAGGCAGACTCAAGTAGAGTCTGTGTCCATGAGGATCCCCAGACAGCAGACCTATGTCCTCAGAGAGAGTGTAACCCTATCAAGCACAGGTTGCCACCCTGTACCCCAATTGGCCTTGCAACTGGGGAGGACCTCTGACTTCTCTGGATTAAGCCTCAGCTTGTTGGCCCTCATCCAGTCCATCACAGTTGCCAGGCTGTAATTTATTATTAATTCTTATTTCTAATAATGAAAAATATCTGTTTATTGGTCCTTTAACTAAAAACAAAATCCTCAATAATAATAATAAATAAATAAATAAATAAATAAATAAATAAATAAACTTTATATCCCGCCACCATATCCCCGAAGGGACTTGGGGCCAAACCCAAACAAATTACAATAGAGCAAAAGTACATATAAAACCAAACAATAATATCAAATAAAATACTTAATAATAACATAGTAATGAAATGAAAATAACAAAAACATAAAGAAAACAAATTATAAACTGGTAATCGAATTAGACAAAGAGAACAAGGGCAATGGATAAAAATGGATAAAACCAATGGGTGAAATAGAAAGTGCTATGACTTGTGGGGGCTCAAATGGGATAATAGTAGAGTTAATCTTCAAGTGAGGGATAAGATGAAGAGCATCAGAGATACAAGTTGGATCTGGGATGGGACGTGGCATGGAAACTGGTTATTCAATTTCAAAAAGCACATTGGAAAAGCCAGATTTTTAAACTTTTCCTAAAGGCTGCCAGGGCGGGTGCCTGCCTAATCTCCCTGGGCCATGGATCCTCAGGCATCCCTGGCCTCTAAAAAAAGCAATGGAACATAATTACATTTTTAGTGGAAGATACCTCTTGAAATACCTATAGTATTTTCTGTAGTAACCTACGGGTGTGAGAGCTGCACCAGAGGAAAGGCTGAGCAAAAGAAGATAGATGCTTTTGAGCTGTGGTGTAGGAAGAAAGTTCTGAGAGTGCCTTGGACCGCCAGAAGATCCAACCAGTCCATACTCGAGGAAATAAAGCCCGACTGCTCATTGGAGGGAAGAATAGTAGAGGCAAAGATGAAGTACTTTGGTCACATCATGAGAAGATAGGAAAGCGTAGAGAAGACAATTATGCTGGGGAAAATGGAAGGAAAAAGAAGAGGGGTCGACCAAGGGCAAGATGGATGGATGGTATCCTTGAAGTGACTGGCTTGACCTTGAAGGAGCTGGGGGTGGCCATGGCTGACAGGGAGCTCTGGCGTCGGCTGGCCCATGAAGTCACAAAGAGTCGGAAGCGACTGAACAACAACCTCTTGAAAATTGATGATGGAAATAGCTCATCTCAATTCTAACAACTGAAAAGTGATTGTGTAAACTAACCTGAAGTTAGGCACAATCTGAGTTTAGCCAATGTAATTATCTAATGGACCCAAAGTTTTAAAAAAATGCTTGCAAACCATGAGCACTGAAGATGGATGTGAGGCATGGAAGATCAATAGGTTAGATACATTATTCCTTTCTTTGCTGTATTGATATTCTACAGTTAAATTGTTGCTGCCTTTTTTTATTTTACAATGCATAGACTTTTATATGGTTCATCTTCCCTCTGCCCCCCCCCCCCAAAATAACAATTCATTTAAACAGGAGGTAAAGTTTTTGAAATACAAAATTTTAATATAAATAAGATGGAAACAAACCCATCAGCGATCACCATCAATCCTGAGAGTGCAATTATTGTTTCTGCAACAAATAGGAATGGACAATTAAAGTCAGTGTATCGACCGACCAAGACTCTAGAGTTTTTCACACCTCTCATAATTCAGCCTTCCTCTAACACAGCATCCTTCAGGTGTGTTGTACTACAAGTCCCACACATCCAAAACACACCACTTTGAGGATGACTATAGGAGGCTCAGCTCTTTATCTTTCTACAAGTAGATAATATATGCCATGCTTTAAGGAGGACTGTGTTCTGTTTTCAAGGGCTGCCAGGGGATAATCCTCCACTTGAAAGTATCTCCTCGAGGAGCAAGACGTAAAATGTGTGGCAATTTTGAAGTCATGCACAAAAACTAAAATTTGGGGTAACGGGAATACATGCTATATAGCAGTGTTTCTCAGCCTTCCTAATGCCGCAACCCCATTCCTTATGTTGTGGTGACCCCCAACCATAACATTATTTTCAGTGCTACTTCATAACTGTAATTTTGCTACTGTTATTAATCTTAATGTAAATATCTGATATGCAGGATGTATTTTCATTCACTGAACCAAATTTAGCACAAATAATCGATATGCCCAAATGCTGGTGGGGTTGGAGGCGGGAGTCTGATTTTGTCATTTGGGAGTTGTAGTTGCTGGGATTTATAGTTAACTTGAAATCAAAAAGCATTCTGGACTCCACCAATGATGGAATTGAACCAAACTTGGCATACAAAACTCCCATGACCAATAGTAAATACTGGGAGTGTCTAGTGGACTTTGATCTTGAGTTTGGGAGTTGTAGTTCACCTGCATCCAGAGAACACTGTGGTCTCAAAATAGTGATTGATCTAGACCAAACTTGGTACAGATAGTCAATATGCCCAGATGTGAACATAGGTGGAGTTTGGGGGAAAGAGACTTTGACATTTGGGTGTTGTAGTTGCTGGGATTTCTAGTTCACTTACAATCAAAGAGCATTCAGAACCCCACCACCGATATAATTGGACCAAACTTCCCACATGGAACCCCCATGACCAACAGAAAATACTGTGGTTTCTGATGGTCTTTGGTGACCCCTCGGACACCCCCTCACGAACCCCCCCCCCCCCAGGGTCACAACCCCCAGGTTGACAAACCCTGCTGTATAGGCAGGGGCGGCTCAACCCATTACGCAAAGTAAGCATTTGCAGCATAACTGATTTTGCCCAGGGGTACTCTTGAGGCGCTTTTGGGGGAAAATAGACCTTGACATATGCGAGTTGTAGTTACTGGGATGTATAGTTCACCTACAATCAAAGAGCATTCTGAACTCCACCAATGATGGAATTGAACCAAATATGGCACACAGAACTCCCATGATGAACAGAAAATATATATCAGTGATTGGTTGGGGGGTGGGGTGCCAAAATACTGTTTGCTTACCGTTGAAAATTACCTAGGGCCGCCTCTGTGTATAGGCTCACTGATTGTGGTGCTTGCTGCAAGGACCTGGGCATGGCGGTCACATCTGCTGAGATGTCTCTTTGGACAACAAATCATGTTAAAGTTGACCCGATCCAGTTATCCAGATGGCCATGAAGCTCCAGAGTTTCCTGCAAACTCCAGAGTCTCTCCTGATGTTGCTTAAAGCAGAGCAAAGCCAGGTTAAGGGCTAAAATAAAATTCCCCAAAGGTTGTGAAGACTGCCATTTGTTGATAATGAATAGAATAGAATAACTTTACTATCATTGTACATTGCACAATGAAATAAAATGCTTCCCTTGAGCATCGAACTGGAGGTCAACTGTTGCCAACTATGGATTCTGAAGAAGAACGAATGCAGGGCGAAAGGGAGAAACGTGCCAAGAGGAAGAAGGAGCATCAAGCAAACCCTTGTCAGGACCGCCTTCCATCGGGAAATGTAATCCTCACTGCAAAAGTAAGGCCATGCAGATCCAAAATAGGTCTTTGCAGTCATTTATGGACTTGCCACTGAGACTCTACCCAACTTAGAAGACAATCATACTTGGCCACAAGTGATAGCCTCTGAAATTGCAATTTCCATAAACTGAAATTTATAAAATACTCCTCTGAGCCTTGCTATGAAACGTTGATGTCTTTAGGTCTACTCAGTGGCAAAGAGGTATGGAAATTAATCAGTGGGTTGGATAGATTTGAGCTAGTTTTAGGTATAAAAGCATTGTTTCTGGAATCATTGACAGAGGGGCAGGTGTTATGTTTGCTTTTTTCAAAATGAGAATTAGCCTGTGAAGCAAAATAATGAAGCCGAGCACCCCCCCCCCTTCCCAAATAAGGGATAGTGACTTATAGTTCTGCAAAGGGGCAAGGGCACCAGACTGCACAGTAAGGGTTAAGTCTTGGTCACATTGCCAAGGCACTAACAACAACAAGGACCCCATGAGACTTTTGGGGAACGGCTGGATCTTGGGACTTCTGCCCTTCATGAGAGTTGTAGTTTCCCAAGGACTAGCTTCGATCCCAGCGTGGCAGCTCTGCCTAATGTTTTGGACTCACAAGGACATCTTTCCCGCTCATGAACTTCCCTCAAAATGAACTATGGACTCACATTGCTTGAAAATAATTTCTTTATTAAATTTCTCTGGTGGGTGGGATGGAGAAGGGTTGATTGATATGAATTTCCTACAGTTTCTATATACTTTCCTTCTATGTATTTCCTTCACAAGTCTGACCCAGCCATGAACTCTTTTGCCCTTTGGGAGGCTGATCAGGGAGCAGCCCGCTGGGCTGAAAAGGCAATCAGGAATCACAAAAACACCTATTTACTTAGAACTCACACCTGAACAATGGGACCTGGAGTTACTATTTGACTTTAGGAGGGGGTCATCAGACTGTGATTTCCTCTGCCAAGTTTTCCTTCACAACAAACATCCTTCCCAGCCTCACCTTTTACCTTATCTGATCCTGGAAGGGGAAAACCTGAATCAAATGATTATCCCTAATCACTGATCCATCACAAGAACAAAAAAACTAGTTTCCTTGGCTGGCTGATCCCTCGGGTACAGGAAATCCAGGACAGTGGAATGTCATAATCCTCTCTGGACACATTGTCCCTCTTCCGTCCCACCTCCCTCTCCCTGATTTGCTAAGGAGCCGAAGCGAGGGGAGTTTTGAAACTTTCAAACCTGTATTTTGCTATAAATATGCCTCTGATCAATGTACTGGTATGCTAGCATGTGAATGATCACTGCAATTGCATCCACTTCAGCTGAATCGCACAATAAACCTCGGTGCCACTTCTTCGCCTTGGCAAGAGTCTCATTTCAATTATTAATATTAATAAAATTGCTGGAATCAGGCTTCTCTGACGGCTCGCCAAGGTCATGGACCCTCTTTGATGCGGTCCTAGGGGTCTCTCTTACTGGGGAGACCCTCCTAAAGTCCGTATTGACTTCATTAAGAGTTGGAAAAAATGGTAAGACAAAGGTGGGAAAACCTCTAGTATTTATTTATTTATTTATTTACAGTATTTATATTTCTATCTCTAGTTGCACTTACGTTATCCCTATTGTGAACATGAAGAACTTTGTGGGGAGGTTTTCCAAGCTGCCAGTGTACCACAAAAACCACTGGGAAATCCAAAGCATAATTGTGCTCCAATTCATAGACTAAACTCTCCCTCCTGTGGTATCTTGCGATTGCCCTATTTGTCCCAAAGAGACCTTCATTTCTCTAGTAATGGACTCGAAGCCATTTTCTTGGAACACCTTGGCATTTACAAATGTCTTGAACAGAAGCTAAGTCTTAGGTTTCAGATAGGGGGGGCGGTGGTTTTAATTTATTTTACTACTTGCCGAAAAATAGAGCAAGCAAGGGCACTTTTGTTTGGAAGGATAGAAACAAAATTATTGGCTGAATACGGCTGAATTAAGCACTTAAAGTTCAGTCTCTTCAGACTGCTGACAATGCAGGCTTGGATCAATACAGAAACAATTTACACCGTAGGAGCCTAGGCTCTAGCTATTAACTACTAATTATACAAAGTTAGCTACTAAATTGATTTAACCCTTTCCAAAGCACAGGAGAACCTGTGACCAAACATGCCAGCCACAGTCGTGGCATCAACTCTCAATTGTGGCTCAAGAAGGATGAAATGAGTCCATTTGTAGGGTGGCAGAGAGGCTTTCCAAACATTAAAATTATGTATTGTGTTGTGTTGTGTTGTATTTATTTATTTACTATATTTACATCCTGCCCTTCTCACCCGCCCTTCTCACCCTTCTCACCCTGACTCAGAACAGCCTTACAATCGGCAGCAATTCAATGCCATATCATTTCTGTGCAACATCTCAGCCCTATATTTCCACAGGTCTTTTTGAAAAGTGAATGGTTTTGAATTGCCCATACAGACAATAAAAATACAATAAGACAAAACAATATAAACATTAAAACACATTATTAGAATCACGCAATCCGAGGACACAGCCAAAAGCCGTTCAGGTCGTTATTGCACTTAATTCCACTTCACTTATTGCACTGCACTATTGGCCAAAGGCTTGGTCCCAAAGCCAAGTTTTTACTTTCTTTCTGAAGCTCAGGATGAAGTGGACTGACCTGATTTTGCTGGGGAGGGAGTTCCATAGCTGAGGGACCACCACTGAGAAGGCCCTGTCCCTCGTCCCACCAACCGCACCTGCGAAGGAGGTAGGACTGAGAGCTCCCCAGACGATTTTAATCTCAAAGTTGTTTCATAGGGGGAGATATGTACGGACAGATAAGCTGGATAAGTATCCCCTCTCTCTCAACCTGACCTACATGTTCTGTGCAACATCTCAGCCCTATATTTCCGCAGGTCTTTTTGAAAAGTGAATGGTTTTGAATTGCCCATACAGAACCAAGCAACCTCAATATACTTTGATTGCAACCGAGTAAGCTGTGGAAAACCATTTCCCTGCCTTTACAAAATTTTATTATGGGATTGCAGGTCAATTTAGAAAAGACAGGAAAATGTGGGGTCATGTCAGATCTCCTCTTGATCCCTGCTAATCAGAAAACCCTGAGGCGTTGGCTCCATCACATCATTGTGAAACAGACCAGACATATTAGCTCTGCGGTATTAACCTTCCGTTGTATGCAACTAGTGATTGGTCAAATGTTTGGCTGACTTACTATAAATCTAGCCTTTGTCTTCAGCACATATGGGTTATTTTTGGACTCACACACACACACCCTGCAAAACTCTACTCCATTTTTCACCAATATGGTGCGGTGGCAAATGAATGTTGTCAGACTGCCACCTAGTCGTGTGAAAGGTATATCACAAAAAATGTTCTTTTTTGTAGTACTATCACTACACCCTGGTTGACTCCAACTACTCAAGTCATTCAGGTAACTCCAAGCGAGGCATTAATTGTGCCATTCTCCTGCTCCAAACACAGGTTTTATGGGATCTGAGAGATAACGGTCTGTGTTTCCTCACTTCGTCTCGTGCCTCTGAAAACAAAAATGAGAAAAGCCCTACATAATGCTTTTCAATAGACTCTTGGATCCAATGTGGGATGAAAAATGACACTAGGTGAATGGGTAGCTGGATCTACACTGCCATATAATGCAGTTTCAGGATGCAGACTAACTGCAGTGTAAACTCATATATGCAGATCATCAGCAGTCTGAAATTGCACTACGTGGCAGTGTAGATTCAGCCCATTCTTACTAAACAAAGAAAAACCGATAAAGAAATGACAATATTTCTAAAGACTGTTTCCTCCTCATTCCCTTTACAGCACTAGTCTTCAACCCTTTGTTTATGTTGTATGTTTAGAAAGAATTTCCAATGGCTCAGACTAGTCAACATCTCTAAACAAAAAAATAAAATAAAATAAAAAGCCCATTAATTCTCAAGAATTTTTAAGCCAGGGTAAGAACTAACTATCCTATTCTCCAGATGTTGGACTGTGAATCACAGAACCTTAGCCAGGGCCTCAATGGTGAGGAAAACTGGGAGTTGCACTACAAGAAGAGCTGGAAGACCACACAATTCCCAAAGGAGGAATGGGTGTCTCTTCAGGTTTGTTTATCGTGTCATCAGCAACCATTGTATTATAATTCTAACAGAGCAAAACAAACACACAGATTAAAAAGAAAAAGGAAAAAAAACAGGTTTTGCAAATTTGGTATTTGGTTAAATGTCCTTTGACCAGTATCTGGCCACTTGGAGTGCCTCTGGGGTTGCCGCAAGAAGGTCCTCCATTGTGCATGTGGCAGGGCTCAGGGTGCATTGCAGCAGGTGGTCAGTGGTTTGTTCTTCTCCGCACTCGCATGCCGAAGATTCCACCCTGTAGCCCCATTTCTTAAGATTGGCTCTGCATCTCGTGGTGCCAGAGCGCAGTCTGTTCAACGCCTTCCAAGTCGTCCAGTCTTCTGAGTGCCCAGGGGGGAGTCTCATCTGGTATCACCCATGAATTGAGGTGCTGGGTTTGGGCCTGCCACTTTTGGACTCTCGCTTGCTGGGTAAGAGGCTGTCAATGGACTTTCCTCCTGTACCATTCCAGCCAACCTTGGCTTGTTAGTACTGAGAGAGACAGTGTGATATAGGAGACTGAGATTTCATAGAATCCTAAAGTTGGAAAAGACCACACAGCTCACCCTTATGCCAGGCAGAAAAAACACAAGCACCCCAACAGATGGCCATCTGGCCTCTGTTTAAAAGCTTCCAAAGAAGGAGCCTCCACCACACTCCCATGCATTAGGAAGGACTTCTTACCATCAAGAAACCCTTCCTAACATTCAAGCAGAGTATCCTTTCCTGTCATTTGAACCCATGGCTCCATTGAGTCCTAGTCTCCAGAGCAACAGAAAGGAAGCCTGGAGCCTCTTCCTTAGGACATCCTTTCATATATGTAAACATGGCTCTCCCCTCAGCTTTCTCTTCTGAGGCTAAACAGACCCAGCTCTTTAAGCCACTCCTCATAGGGTTTATTCATGGTCTTCCAGACCTTTGATCTTTTTAGTCGCCCTCTTCCTCTGGATGCCCTCCATCTTAGAGTTGATATCTCAATATCAACTATAGTGCCCAGAATTGGACACAGGTAAATTGGTCTGACCAAAACCAAAGAGAGAGGCACCATGACTTCCCTTGATTTGAACACTAGACTCCTTTGGATGCAGCCCAGAACCCCATTGTTTTGTAAGCTGCTGCATCACGCTGTTGGCTCATGTTCAACTTGTTGCCCACCAAAACTTCAAGATCTTGTCCACATGTAACTCTGTTGTTGAGCTAGGCATCACCCATTCTGTATCTGTGCATTACAGACGTTGGTCCACCATTACACTAGAGAGAAAAATCCAGTTAAAATCCGGTTTCTGCCTCCTGCAAAATTCTGGGGTTTGTAGTTTAGCGAGGCTGTTAAAGGCTCCTCCCTCCTACATTTCTCCTTGTTGAAATTTATTTTGTTAATTTCAGCCAATGAGCTCTCTCATCTGTGAAGGTGGTTCTGAATTCTGATTTGGAAAATCCCGATTTATGTTTTCACTGAATCATAAAATTCACTGGATGATCTTGGGCCAGTCCTTCTCTCTGACCCAGAGTATTTCACAGGTTCTAATGAGTACAGTACAGAACGCTACCTTGAACACAGTAAGAGAAAAGGGGGGAAAGAAGTGTAAGTAATGAAATACATAAGCCCACAATATGCATTGGCACACCATCAAGACAGGGCCAACAATGTAGGCAGATCTCATGATATAAATCAGCAAACCAATTCTAGCGG
Source organism: Anolis sagrei (assembly GCF_037176765.1). NCBI lineage: Eukaryota > Metazoa > Chordata > Lepidosauria > Squamata > Anolidae > Anolis > Anolis sagrei. The sequence continues at coordinate 24,882,162 of NC_090034.1, read as the reverse complement.
TTGTCGGACTTGTCTGCACTGGCCACATACCCCAAATTGTTTTGCAGAATTTTGTATGACTATGCATTTACAATATATATGGGGGGGGGGGTGTAACTAGCTCTGCAAAGAATAAGCAATAAAACAAGCAAAGAACCCCATCTCGGACAATAGAGCACAATGAAACCAAAATAAGTCTGTCTGATGAGCCAGAAAGGGGTGCCCTTAGTAGTATTTTAAATGCTGCAAAACATGACATTTAGATCAATGGAAGATGAGGCAGACAACTGAACATTCCCAGAGGGAACGCAAAATAAATAACAAAGATCTGCTTCTCACGTTAAAACATAAAATATTAAAATGGCATTCTTTAGACACAGCAATGGGAGAGAGGCCATTCTATCTTAATATGCCTAGAAAAGATTCACAACTGCACAACAATCCCAGCCCCGCAAAGCATTTCTCCCTGATTCTTTCCTTGAAATTGGATTCAGACTGGTTTTTTGGAATTAATGCAGAACGATGGCAAGGAAATATGAAATGCAAAGCTCAATGCACAGGCAAAATTGATCTGGCATACTTACTGAAACCAAACATATGTGCCTGATTTTTCAGTCTAGTAAAGATGCTTGCTGGGGATTGAAATAGCCATTGTTCTTTGACAATTATCTCTTTACCGGACAGATTGGCAGGTCTGTTGCTGTTTATTAGCCTATTAGGAGATCAACATCTTGGGCACCTCGTCTTCCAAATTTCTTAATAGTTGTATTGCTCAAATAGGCTCGCTTTCATCAACATTTCCCTCAAGCAGCATTCAATAACATTCAACGTGGGGAAATAAGCGTGCGGCTTTGTATTCTTTGGGGTTATTATTTGTTACAAACAATCAAATCAGAAAAATACATTTCCGCTCCAATGGAGGAAACTATGCATTTCCCTGGGACATCGGTTATATATTTCTATAACGGACATTGTAATAAAACTGTGATATCTAATATATCTTCGCCTCCAGGATTGTTGGGAATGGTAGCCTTTCAGGGATGGCTTAAGTGGCAGCCGTTGCAAAGAGCCACACATGGAACAGTTATAAATGATTGTGAGAGTGCTCCCTTTTGCCTGAAAGAGAATTGCTTTTATACTGTATTTAGCCCATGCTTGTCCTTATATTTTCCTATGCGCTGATTATAACATTTATCTGGTGATGTTACATCACTCCCAATCAGATAGGAGTTGGACAATTTCTTCCAGCATCAACTATCTGGCATCAAATCTGATGATCTTCTCCCTCTTCCTCCTCTTTAACTGTGAGGCCATCCATATATCAGAATCATAGCTCTTTCGTTGACATACCTCTATCTCAGGAAAGTGTGGATTTGTAGTTTGTTATGGCACCAGGGCTATCTGACAAAATTGAAAAACCCAAAATCCCATCGCATTGAGTGTTATGAATGTGATGCCAAACTACTATAATTCTGTAGGGTAGGTACATGCTGAGTCTCTCATTTATCTCATGCTTATATTATTTTTTATTGCTGATAGTTAGGTTGGGCACCATACGCAGAGAGAACTCTGAGGCCAGCTGTCTTAACTTAAAGGGCCCGCAGTTAGCACTAAGGGGCCACAGTTAGCACAGCAGGTTAAACCACCAACTACAGAAAATCTTACGACTGGAAGGTTGGCAGTTCAAGCTGCAGGTTGGGGTGGGCTCCCACTGTCAGCCCTAGCTTCTGCTTACCTAGCAGTTAGAATGTGAGTAGATAAATAGATACTGCTTTGGCGGGGAGGTAAAAAGGTGCCAGTGAACACATGCCAGCAATTTGATCAGCACCTCCCCATGGCCAAGTTGAGCACAGCCTCCAGATGCTGGAGATGAAAAGGAGGGAAGCCTTGCCTCTGTCTATATACTGTCTGTCTTTGTTGTTAATTGTATAACAGCATTGAATGTTTTCTGTAATCCACTCTGAGACCCCTTGGGGAGATAGAGTGGAATATAAATAAAGCATATTATTATAATATTAACTCTCTATGTACCTGATTTAATCATCCAGTGCATATGTAAACATCTTAATCATTAAGTGCTAAAGACTCATTACACAGCCTCAAATTCAGAAAATATACATACTGGGTTGCTGTGAGTTTTTCAGGCTGTATGGCCACGTTCCAATAACCTTCCCTCCTGACGGTTCACCTGCATCTGTGGATAATGGCATCTTCAGAGGGCCATACAGCCCAAAAAACTCATAGCAAACCATGATTCCGGCCACAAAAGCCTTTGACAACACAATCTATATATATAAAAATGCTCTGTGCATAATGAGTACCTTAAAAACAAAAGAACCAATTAACGAAATCACACCAAATTTGGCAACAAAATGTCTCACAACGCAAGGAGTGACCATCACTCAAAAAATTATGATTTTGTCATTTGGGAGTTGTAGTTGCTGGGATTTATAGTTCACCTACAATCAAAGAACATTCTGAACTCCATCAACGAAGGAATTGAACCAAACTTGGCACACAGAACTCCCATGAGCAACAGAAAATATTGGAAGGGTTTGGTGGGCATTGATCTTGAGTTTGGGAGTTGTAGTTCACCTACATCCAGAGAGCACTGTGGACTCAAACAATGATGTATCTGGACCAAACTTGGCACAAGCACTCAATATGCCCAAATATGAACACAGATGGAGTTTGGGGGAAATAGACCTTGACATTTGGGAGTTGTAGTCACTGGGATTCACAGTTCACCTACAATTAAAGAGCATTCTGAACCCCACGAATGACAGAATCGGGGCAAACTTCCCACACAGAACCCCCCCCCCCCCCCATGACCAACAGAAAAGACTTAAGGCCATCCAATCCAACTCCTTTCATCAGGGCAAGAAACGTAAGCAAAGTCTTCCTGACAAAGAGCCATCCAGCCATAGATAGATTAGATAGATAGATAGATAGATAGATAGATAGATAGACAGATAGATATGATGCACACACACACAGGTATAGTATCATAGATTTGAAAGGGACCCTTAAAGAAGGACAATGATAGGTTGCATGTTCCAGGGTGGGCAAACCAGACACTCTCCACATCAGCACTGACAAAGAAACAGCAAGAAATACTGTTTACTCACAAGCATAAAGGAATTCCATATATTGTAATGTCCCAGCATTATTTCCAATTTTAACTTAACATTTGGCTTTCCCACTGTTTTTAATTATGTGTTGTTTTATTGATAATGTTGTTTATCTTATTGTCTATGTGTTTTAATTGCTTGTTTTGTTGTTATTATTGCTTGTACTGTTGTGTTTGGGCTCGGCCTCATGTAAGCCGCACCAAGTCCCTTGGGGAGATGGTAGCGGGGTACAAATAAAGTGTTGTTATTATTATTATTATTATTATTATTATTATATATTAAAAACAAACACTTTCTCATTACTTTATTTTCCAGATCAACAGACTGGGCCACAGCAACGCGTGGCAGGGACAGCTAGTATACATATAATATCCATCGTATAACAAGACATGATAGAGGATTCAAGATTTCTTCTGGTTTTTCCACTTTTTGCTTCATTGTCAGCATTAGTGTCCCACCCTGCCACCCCGCTTGCCTCTTTTATGTTGCAGTATCTCCCTGTACAATATTGTATAATCCTAGTGCTTTACTTCCCATTTATTCCATTCTTGCCACACTCCTCATGTTGAGAATGGTGAAATATAAGAGGCCTTTTACTCAAATGAATAAGAAGCCCAAGCCTTGCAGCTGGCAGATAAATAGCAAAGAATGGTACTATTTGGTTCTCAGAAAGATCAAAGCCATTGCCCTGTCTTTAGAAGCATCTTAATGCTCACAAATGTGAACGGCTGCAAGTCAGTCATGAGCAGACTTTTGGATCTTGACTTTCATAATCTGACTCCTGCAGCAAAGACAACTTGTTCTCCTACCACATCATTGACTCCGCGGGAGCGAAGAGTCATGGCAGCATATCTCCACATTTGGATGGATCCCACCCAGAAGAGAGCTTTGGCGACTGCAAGTTGTAATGTGCTGCCATCCGCTCTTCTGAATGGGAGATATAAACATGTAGAATGTTCTAAAAGAGTTTGTTCTTGTGACTTGGTTTCTGTTGAAACACTTCGCCATTCTTCACCCCAAATATGATAATATATGGATGAAATACAGGAATTCATTTTTTTCACAGTGCTCTCAATGGCAAGGGTGTTATAAGAATCCATATCTTCTGAACAAGTCTAATGTATTTTTTTTGTAATACTGTTGTAAATTTTATTCTTGAGATTAGTAACTCTTAATTATGCTTTCCTTTTTTTATATGCAACTTCCTCTTGCTGTATTTCATGCCTGTTCTATGACTTTGTTTGTGTATGCCAATAAAGGCTGTGTATGTGTGCCAGTCCATTTTGAAATTCACAAACCCCATATTCAAGACAGCTCAAAAATATACCTTTTGGGGGACTACTGCAGCTGCCATTGGCCATGCTGGCTGGAAGTTCTGGAAATCATAATACAAGAAGTCGTCTTTTCTAGCTCCCTATTGGACAGTCAAATTAGTAGTTTCCTTCCCTAGCTTCTGTGCTAGGTCTAGAGAAACTTGATAGGCAAAGCTAAGACTGCAGCAAGCCACATTTGTAGACGCACGGATCATGCAGGTGATTTTGATAAGGTGCCAACAAGCTCGCTATGACTAGAAGGCATGAGAGTGTTTCCCTTCAATACAGGGAGGGAAAATAAAAGATGAGAATCTCAGCAAGGCACTTTCCCATTCGCTTGACATGCCCTTAGGAGAGCTGTTAGGATGATGAAATCACAACTGAAGAGGGAGAATCCCCGTCGGGCATCAACACACCAGTCAGAATCGTGCAGCCCACGTTTCAGCATAAGCTCCCAATGAAGAACTCATTTACCAGCTCAGAAACCAATCCTCCCTCTCCCTTATGGGTGGAAAATCCAATTTTATTCATCTGAAGGAGCAGATGGAACCAAAATTCGCATGAAATTCCCATCCTCTCATCATATCTGGTATTATGGACCCAAAGGCATGGGGGAGATGGATGAAGAGCTGCCTGCCATCACATCCTAATAGTTGCCGTTTCCCCTTGGACACAGGACTGACCTACCCAGGTTTAAGAGCTGATGAATAGATAGAAGGCAGAGCTTTGTACAAAATTTAAATGGTTGTCTATTCACTCTTATCATGTCTACTAAAGTCCACTTCATCACACTAGAGAAAGCAGAGGCTGGATGGCCACCTGTCAGGGGTGCTTTGATTGTACTTTTCCTGCCGAGAGGAATAAAGTGGGTTGGACTGGATGGCCCTTGAGGTCTCTTCCAGCTCCATGATTATATGAAAAGATACACCTTTCACACTGGAGAAAAAATCTGGCTGTTGCCTCTTGCAGAATTCTGGAGTTTGTAGTTTAGGAAGGAGCCTTTAACAGCCTCACTAAACGACAAACCGCAGAATTCTGCAGGAGGCAGAAACCAGATTTAAAGTGGATAAACACAGGCAGATACTCACACTGAGTCACACAGGAGAGAGAAAGGTGATTTTTTAAATCCTCATTTTATAGCCACTTGCTGACAGGTCGTCAGTAAGGGACTCTGGCTGATGCAACCCCTTTGCAATAACCCTCACATGGTTATGACCTGGCCATTACCACACTGACTTAGGCATTAAATCATGCCAGTCACAGTCATTAAAGGTAAAGGTTTTCCCCTGACATTAAGTCCAGTTGTGTCCGGCTCATCTCCCTTTCTAAGCCAAAGAGCCAGCATTGTCCGCAGACACCTCCAACGTCATGTGGCCTGCATAACTGCATGGAGCACCGTTACCTTCCCGCCAGAGCGGTACCTATTGATCTACTCACATTTGCATGTTTTCGAACTGCTAGGTTGGCAGAAGCTGGGGCTAACAGCAGGAGCTCAAATCACTCCCCGGATTCGAACCTGTGACCTTTCGGTCAACAAGTTGAGCAGCTCAGAGGCTCAAACCCACTGCGCCACCGGGGGCCGAGGTGATATCAATATGTCACATGTTCATCAAACAGTATTTTTTCCAGGATTAGAAATGCTGTGCCATTTCTATCTAACACCCTCTGTGTACTCTAAAGCACTCTTTTTCTCTAAACCATTCCCATGAGGGACCCCAAGGGATCATTTAGACCTGCAACCTTTTTGCGAAGCAAAATAATGCAAACCATAATGCTGTTTTAAAAAAGAAAGCATGCTTTCATCAAAATACCCATCTTTGTCCTCTGCTGTAGTACCCAGCTACTTTTTAGCCTGCAAGACTACAAAAAGCTCCTATTAAAAACAATGCCATCTCCTGTTTTAATAATAAACAATTGGAGGGGGAAGAATGGCCTGCCTCAGGGGAGCGTGCTCACTCCATCAATGTTCAACATTTACACAAATGACCAGCCACTGCCAGAAGACAGAGCGTTTCATCTATGCTGATGATCGTGCCATTACTGCTCAAGCAGGGAGCTTTGAGATGGTTGAACAGAAGTTCTCCGAAGCCCTAGGTGCTCTTACTCCCTATTACAGGGAAAACCAGCTGATCCCTAATCCATCTAAAACACAGACACGTGCCTTTCACCTTAAGAACAGACAAGCAATCCGAGCTCTGAGGATCACCTGGGAAGGAATCCCACTGGAGCATTGCAGCACACCCAAATACCTGGGAGTCACTCTGGACCGTGCTCTGACCTACAAGAAACACTGCCTGAATATCAAGCAAAAAGTGGGTGCTAGAAACAATATCATATGAAAGCTGTCTGGCACAACCTGGGAATCACAACAAGACACAGTGAAGACATCTGCCCTTGCGCTATGTTACTCTGCTGCTGAGTACGCATGCCTAGTGTAGAACACATCTCACCACACTAAAACAGAGGATGTGGCTCTTAATGAGACATGCCGCATTATCACAGGGTGTCTGCGCCCTACACCACTGGAGAAATTACACTGTTTAGCTGGTATTGCACCACCTGACATCCACCAGGAAGTAGCAGCCAATAGTGAAAGGACCAAGGCAGTGACATCTCCAGCTCATCCCCTGTTTTGGTATCAGCCAGCACGTCAACGACTTAAATCAAGAAATAGTTTTCTAAGATCTACAGAGACACTCGCTGGAACAGCTCAGCAAGCGAGAGTCCAAAAGTGGCAGGCTCAAACCCAGAACCTCAACCAATGGCTGATACCAAATGAGAGACTCCCCCCTGGGCACACAGAAGACTGGGCAACTTGGAAGGTGCTGAACAGACTGCGCTCTGGCACCACGAGATGCAGAGCCAGTCTTAAGAAATGGGGCTACAAAGTTGAATCCACGACATGCGAGTGCGGAGAAGAGAAAACCACAGACCACCTGCTGCAATGCAACCTGAGCCCTGCTACATGCACAATGGAGGACCTCCTTGTGGCAACACCAGAGGCACTCCAAGTGGCCAGCTACTGGTCAAAAGACGTTTAATCAACTACCAAGTTTGCAAACTTTGTGTTTTTTTCTATCTGTTTGTTTGTTTTGTTCTGTTAGAAATGTAATACAATGATCTGGTTTCCCCTGACACGATAAATAAATAAATTGGAGGGGGAGCATTTGATGTTCTTAACAGAAGAGATAATATTGCATGTTGTCTGGTCATTGTTTTCTCATGGATGCAAGCAAAGAATGTTCTCCGATCCATTGCATTTTATCTGCAGGCATTTATCTCTTTTGGTAGTAAGGCAAAAGCCAGCTGCCGCTCTCCAGTTCTTCCTGGACCACAGCTTCCATCAGCTTTAGGCATCATTGCTAATGGTGAAGGATGATGTGAGTTTCATGCAGCAACATCTGGAGAGCCATACGTTGCGCATTCCTTGCTCTGGGTTCACTTTTTTTAAAAGACGAAAGGTGACATCCGCTATTCCAGATTGTCCTGCTTTTAATAAATAAACCAAACTTGGATGTAAGTGAATGGTGCTACGCTATATTGACCCAGGGCTATGTGCCATGGAAATGGAACAAAATTCCAAACAAGCTAATTTCATTATTTTAATGGAAGCCCGTATCCTATTCATTAGACTGACATATGACTGGCCATTAGTAACGGTTCATTTCCAAAGCCATGGTGAATAAAGGTTGATTAAAAATTAACGAGCCCCAACCCAGTCAGCAGGCTGCCTCATTTTTTTCCTTGCACTCGTCATTTTGCATCAATGAAAAGGGCAGGATTCAAACACTACAGCCCAAGGCATTCTGCTTAAGGTTTTGAAGGAGCATGTACTGCGAATCTCCCTTTTCTCTCCAAGTTCCCAGAGACAAATTAGTGAATAAGTACTCATGTTAATAATTAAGTTGCGTTGCTACATTTTCAATTACAAGGGATCAGACAAGAGGGACCTTGAAATGCTGCTGTTAATAATAATAACAACAACAACAATAATAATAATAATAAGGAGGAGGCAGCTGAACTAATAGATCATATCCTCAGCTGCTGCAAGAAGATCACGCAGACAGACTACAAGCAGAGGCATAACGTTGTTGCTCAGATGATTAATTGGAACTTTTTTTATTAATTGCCACAAATACCATCTGCCTGTGACAAAGAACTGATGGGATCACAAGCCAGAAAAAGTTACAGAAAATGAACACATCAAACTACTCTCGGACTTCTGAATTCAGACAGATAGAGTTTTGGAGCACAATACTCCTGACCTCACGATCGTGTTAAAAAATAAAGTATGGATCAGTGATGTTGCAATCCCAGGTGACAGCAGGATTGAAGAGAAACAACTGGAAAAGCTGACATGATATGAGGACTTAAAGACTGAACTGCAAAGACTCTGGCACAAACCAGTAAAGGTAGGCCCAGTGGTGATCAGCACACTGGGTGCAGTACCTAAAGACCTTGGCCTGCACTTAAACACAATCGGTGCTGACAAAATGACCATCTGTCATCTGCAAAAGGTCACCTTACTGGGATCTGCACGCCGATACATCACACAGTGCTAGACCCTTAGGAAGTGTCCAAAGATTGAGCCAATACAATAACCAGCATAGTGATCATGGTTGCTGTGGACTCATCTTGTTGTGTTTCAAATAGTAATAGTAGTAGTAGTAGTAGTAGTAGTAATATTTTTTCCAAAGTATAAGCTTTGAAAAATGGTATCATTAAGTTCTAATAGTTCATATGGCCATTCTTCTCTGGGCGGACCTAATGCCACCAAATGAGATCCAGCTCAAGAAAAGTTTGGAAAACTTTAGAAAAAGGAATCTGACACAAAAGCCCATTGTTACTGTTATGGTTGTTATGCAGCTCTTCAGTATGCCATTATTCAAAACAATTTTAAAGAGTTACTTAAAAAAAAGAAGAAGAATGTTACACCTTATGTTACATAAGTTCCGCAAACTAAGTAGCGAGGCTATATACACCTGTAATTGTAAAAAGAATGAAAGCTTTTGCAAGTACATTGCAAAAGAGTACAATTATTTATCCATTGTAATGTTACTTTTTAATGTAAACTAGTATACGTACGCAGTAGGCATGTGCGATCTATTTAAAAATGGTTCAAAAGTACTTACAAAACTGGGGGAGGTGGCTCGAGCTTTGTTTCTAAAGTGTTTCTAATGCAGTGGTTTTCAACCTGTGAGTCCCCAGATGTTTTGGCCTTCAACTTCCAGAAATCCTAAGGGATGGTAAACTGTCTGGGATTTCTGGGAGTGGTAGACCAAAACACCTGGGGACCCACGGGTTGAGAACAACTTTTCTAAAGTATACTTAGTTTTTAAAAATCTCATTACTATAGTGAGGCTAACAAAATTTCACTACTATTTCATTACAGTAACTGCACATGTGCATTAATGCAATAATTACTACTATTTGGGAAACTTCAGGGGCTCCTGTCTCATTTATAAAGCTATGTTCTCTTGGCTTTACCAAAGTTGCTTAATGGTTATACTGAAAATTAAACTGACTTTGGGAAACCTCCGAACATTACAGTATATTAACAAAAATTATTGGTGCATGTTTCAATTTCTAAATTGCACCTTTCCTGCATGTTTCAAATATTGCTTTGAATGCATGAATTTTACCATTTTTAACTATATCCAATTTAAAAATGAAATTATGCACAAGCCTAGTGTGCAAAGTTGCCTGCAAGTGCATTCTCTGAATATTGGATTCTGCGAAGAATGTCTCCCTGCTGGCATTCTAGCCCTCTTCCATTTTTCATTTCTCCCTCCAAAGTGGCCTTTCTCTATATATACTGTCTTCTTGTGGTTGCATCTGAGCACTGCATACATACATGCCCATTTATTCATTTTTTGGGTCTTATTCTCAAATAAGGTTTCTGTTTTCAGTTGAAACCCCACCAGTATTTTAAGTTAGATCATGAAGGGTATGTGTAACATGTTTGGTCTAGATCAGTGTTTCTCAACCTGGGGGTTGGGACCCCTGTGGGGGTCGCGAGGGGGTGTCAGAGGGGTCGCCAAAGACATAGTATTTTCTGTTGGTCATGGGGGTTCTGTGTGGAAAGTTTGGTCCATTTCTATCGTTGGTGGGGTTCAGAATGCTATTTCATTGTGGGTGAACTATAAATCCCAACAACTACAACTCCCAAATGGCAAGGTATATTTTCTCCAAACTCTACCAGTGTTCACATTTGGGCATATTGAGTATTTGTGCCCAGTTTGATCCAGATCCATCATTGCTTGAGTCCACAGTGTTCTCTGGATGTAGGTGAACTACAACTCCAAAAACTCAAGGTCAATGTCCTCCAGACCTTCCCAGTATTTTCTCTTGGTCATGGGAATTCTGTGTGCCATGTTTGATTCAATTCCATCATTGATGGAGTTCAGAAGGCTCTTTGATTTAAGGTGAACTATAAATCCCAGCAACTCCAGCATTACCAAAAGACAAAATCGATCACCCCCAATTCCACAAGTATTCAAATTTTGGGCGTATCAGGTATTTGTGCTAAATTTGGTCCAGTGAATGAAAATACGTCCTGCATATTTACATTATGACTCTTAACAGTAGCAAAATTACAGTTATGAAGTAGCAACGAAAATAACATTATGGTTGGGGGTCACCACAACATGAGGACCTGTACTAAGGGGTCGCGGCATTAGGAAGGTTGAGAACGACTGGTCTAGATCCATCGAGTCATGCAGGAGCCTTTACGGAACAAGCAGACATATATGCTTTTACTTTTTAAAAAATATACTAGTTGGGTACCAAGCATTGCTTGGGTTATTTGAAGAATTTTTAAAAACATTTTATGAATGGTCCCATGAAGATAATGTATAAGGTTGCGGGTGAACCACAAATCACACCATGACAGGTGGACTCCCTCAAACTCCATCTGTACTTACAGATGGTCATGTTGGGCATGTGTTTGCTCCAGATGTGTCATCGCTGGGCTTCAGTGTGGTATCTGGCTGCAAGATGAACAACTCTCACCATGGTGGGTCAGTGCCCTCAAACTCCTCCAGTAGGTTCGGTTGGCCATGAGGGTTCTGTGTGCCAAGTTTGGGCTAGGTCCATTGTTGGTGGAGGTAACAGTGTCTGTGGATGTAGGTGAACTATAACTCCCAGAAATCAAGGTCAGTTCCTCCCATTACATTTTTTTAAAAGAGAATTAAATGATACAACAGGCTGTTTCAAGGTGAATTAGAACTCGAAATGGGAAATGATGATAGCTAGAGTAAAAGGAAAAAGAAAATATAAAGAATTGAATCATACACTCTTCGCGATTGATCAATTAAAATAACACTTGAATTGGGGGGTACAACTGTTTCCAGAGGGAGGGTAGAAAACCTGATGGACACAACTGGGAGAGAAGTGTGGAAGTTGTAAAGTTAAGAAAATAGGACATATCAAATTGAGTGAAAATTTAAGTGGAAAATCATTATCTGTTTGTTCTTTTTAACCGCATGGGATTTTTTTCACTGAGATTTGTATCATTCTACTTTGCAATATTTTTAAGGAATACAGGAGCTGTAGTCTGGAACCTGGAGAGCCACATAAAAGGACAGGATGAGCCAGATTCGGCCTGTGGCCCTTGGGTTTTACACGTGTGACCTATTGTATTAGACTGTAAGTTGCCACGGAAATCACAAGGTTTAGTAATGTGAAGTGCAACTCTTCTCCACATTGGGTAGCTGTGTGTTTTCAGGGCTTTCTGGCCATCTTCCAGAAGCATTTTCTCCTGACATTTCACCCACATTTATTGCAGGCATCCTCAGAGGTTGAGAAGTCTGTTGGAAACTAGGCAAGTGGGGTTTATATATCTGTGGAATAATGTCCAGGGTGGGAGAAAGAACTCTTGTCTGTTTGAGGCAAGTGTGAATGTTGCCATTGCCTACCTTGATTAGCATTGAATTGCCTTGCAGCTACAAGGCTTGGTTGCTTCCTGCCTTGGGGAATCCTTTGTTGGTAGGTGTTAGTTGGCCCTGATTGTTTCCTGTGGGAATTCCCTGCTTTTTGAGTGTTGCTCTTTATTTACTGTCCTGATTTTAGAGTTTTTTTAATACTGGGAGCCAGATTTTGTTCATTTTCATGGTTTCCTCCTTTCTGTTGAAATTGTCCACATGCTTGTGGATTGCAATGACTTCTCTGTGGTGGTTGTTAGAGTGGTCCCGCATTTCTGTGTTCTCAAATAATATGCTGGTTCATCAGGTGCTCTGTTATGGCTGACTTCTCTGGTTGGATGAGTCTGCAGTGCCTTTCATGTTCCTTGATTCGTGACTGGGCAATGCTGCTGCGTTTGGTGGTCTCTATGTAGACTTGTCCACAGCTACATGGCATGCAATAGACTCCTGCAGAGGTGAGAGGATCCCTCTTGTCCTTCCAATAAACAGAGTAGGAAAAGAGTGAATTATATTGGAGAGAAGTACTGAATCTTTCTGTCATTCCTAGAACAAAACCAGATTTTTTTTCAATTGCTCTCTCCATGTCTCCTTCCCACTATTCCAGGCAGGTGTGCAATTTGCAAGTTCCAGAAACTTTCTAGCATCTTCTCCTCAGCCGTTTTCAACCCATCAGTAATTTGCACAATGGTATTATAATATTCATAGCAGCCTCCAAACAGATTAGGCGTAGGCAGTAAATCATAGGAGATTAACTTGGCAAATCAATTCTACCCTTTTTGTGAGCAGCTGTCCACATTTGGGAAGCAATGGGGGTGATTTCATCATTGCCTTATGTATTGGTGCAGAAGTGCAGTATTATTATTATTATTATTATTATTATTATTATTATTATTAAAAAAGGTATGCTTGTGCATTGAGAGATGGGAACATAACGGGCAATGGATAGGAATTAACTGGCAACCAAAGGCAAACTTCATTTTCTGAAAAAATAAAATGGTCCATTCAACAATGTGGAACAATCAGAATATGGAAGCAGCTAGCTACAAATAACATGTTCCTTACACTTCCAAGTTGACAGTTCTTGGTTTGCCCCTTGAGGAAGACCCTCTTTGGAGCCACCCTGTTGGGATTGCCTGGTTTAGCTGCCCAGAGGGACACTCTTGCTGTTGCTGGGGGAACATTAAAAGGAGTGGTGGTTCTCATGAAACTTTTCCTTGATTTAAGTCTACTGGGAGGAAGCTGATAGTCATATAGTGGGTGTCTTTCTCAGTGTTCAACCTTATTTCTCTCGCAATTGGCAGCAAGGTGTAGGTTTGAGGCATCCTGTTGATGTCGAGCACCCCCCCCCTTTATAAGGGATAGTGACTTATAGTTCTCTAAGGACAAGGGCAGCATTGGGCCAGCAGGCTCCTGGGAACCTTTCTGAAAGTCTCTTATGAACCTAGGGACGATACTTTTGTGGATTTATCATTTGATTCTTATGGATTTGCCATTTACTATGAACTCCTTTCTGTCCCCTGCATGGATTACCTTTATAAAATTCTATCCTTTTGGGTTTTTATATGTATAAAAATTATATTTCTGATTCTTTCATGGCCAGAGCCCCTTTCCCCCCTCCTGACCTTTGTTTCCCCTCAAACCCATGAAGAAATCCCACCAGAAAAGAGCTATTGAGCTGCAAATCATTCAGAATGTTTATCAATCATTTCCCTTTGCATGGATAATAGATCCGGCCAGCTGTTTTGCCCCTCGGAGGATAGCCCAGGCATTTCAGCTTGCCCTTTAGCAGGAATATCATTTTCCTACCAGGAGGACAAAGAGTTATTGAAAAGCCCTTTTGCCTTCCCTTTGTTGTACTCAATTGCACCTTCACGACAACACAATTGTATCAATCTCATCTCCACAAACGTCCTGTTTGCCAGCCTGGAAAACAACCGGACTTCCTCATATATGCTAATTTGCACCACTCAAAGGACAATAAGCTGCATCGGCTGGAGACATTTTTCCTTTGTTTCGCTGAGCACATGGCCAGTTTCCATTGACCCATTCATGAACTCTCTTTGTGTTCTGTCATCCCGCCTCCCCTCTTCTGATTCGCTGGCCGGCGGGCGACAGGAGCCCTCCCCCTTGGATCCAGCACGCCCCTAAAGCTCCCTGATTGGTCCAGGAGCCCAGGGGATGGGAGGCTCCTCCCCAGCTGCCCGCCCTGTTGCCCAATCACAGCGGGGAACGTCAGAGGAGCTGGGGCGGGAAGTCTGAACTCTGGGTTTTCAAAAATTGTATAAATATGCCTGCATCACTGTGCTCCTGCATGCTTGTAGTGGAATTATTCCTACAATGCATCCGATCTCAGCTGAATCGCTAATAAAGACACCTCGATTGCTGAACTTCTTCTGCTTTGGTGAGGATTTATTATTTAATTATTTTTGCTGCTGAAATTGGCTTCGCTGGCCTCACCAAGGTTCCAGGACTCTTTTTGGTGCGGTCCTCAGGATCTCCTCGGCTGGGGAGATCATCCTAAAAGCAGCTCGATATCACTGTGATTATTCTACATATTTTGTTCAGTGCTATATTCACATGCTTCACGTGGGCAGATTCATGCTGGATGGGGCAGGTGTACTCAGCAGTAGAGTCAGACAAAGCCAAGACCGATGTTCTTATCAATTTTACCCCACGCACTACTGGTAAGTTTCCACAGGATGTTATTGCATGCAGCTACTTTGTGCATGGTGTTCTCACAGTGTTTCCTAAATGCTAGTGTTCGATCTAAGGTGGGACCAGTGTTCAATCTCTTGGCCTTCCCAGGTAACCTTCAGTTTCCTGTTGGCTTCACGTTTACGTATGTGGAAAGCAAACACTTGTGTCTTGGCAGGATTAGGTTTCAGGTTGTTTTCTTTGTAGTAGTTGGAGAGATCTTTTAGGGCATTAGGAAGTTGGTTCTCAACTGTTTCAAAGTATTTTGCTTGTGTTGTTAGGCCCAAGGTCACCAGCATATAGAAAGTGAGTGGTGGTTGTGGCTGATGGTTAGTAAAGATGTTAAACAAGGTCGGTGCAAGAACGCTGCCTTGAGGTAGACCATTATTTTGCCTCCTCCATCTACTTTTCCTGCCCTGAAACTCCACATAGGTCTTCTATGAACAGCATCTTAGATGGGAACCCAAACCCTGCTTAAAGGAATATGAAGGGCACTGCAGACTACTTCAACCAGAGAAGCCAGCCATAGCAGAGCACCTGATGAACCAACCTAGACACAGCATATTATTTGAGAACACAGAAATGCTGGACCACTCTAACAACTACCATGTCAGGCTACACAGAGAAGCTACTGAAATCCACAAGCATGTGGACAATTTCAACAGAAAGGAAGAAACCATGAAAATGAACAAAATCTGGCTACCAGTATTAAAAAACTCTAAAATTATAAGAGTACATAAAGAACAAAATTCAAACACAGGGGAACTCCAGACAAGAAACAATCAGGAACAGCTAATCACCTCTCAACAAAGGATCCCCCCCCCCAGCCAGTAACAACCCACAGCTTAAAAACTGTCAGGCCATCAAATGCTAATCAATGTGGCCAATTGAAACACCTACCTCCAACAGACAAGAGTTCTTTCTCCCACCCTGGACTTTCCACAGATATATCAACCCAATTTTCCTAGTTTCCAACAGACCTCACAACCTCTGAGGATGCCTACCACAGATGCAGGCAAAATGTCAGGAGAGAATGCTTCTAGAACATGGCCATATAGCCCGAAAACCTACAACAAGCCTGCTTAAAGCGCTACTGAAAAAGAGTCAACAAACTTCTTAAGCACTCATGTTCCACAATTGAACAAATCTCTCTGTTAAGACGTCTCTCTGGATGAAATCTATTGCAGTGAAATTTATTTATTTCACATTTCCTTCTTATGGTTCTTGTCCTGCCCTCTGGAACAGCTGAGAACAAGTATGTGACAGTCCTTCAGATATTTGGAGAGGGCAATAATGCCTCCCTTCCATCTCCTCCAAGCTATACACAGCCTGCTTTTTCAACAAATTCTCAGAAGTTCCATGGCCCTTCACCATCCCTGAGATCGGAAAGCAAGAATGATGAAGAGACAGGGATCTGTGTACTCCAAGAAAAGTAAGACAGTTTCCATAACAACAGCCAAAGAATTGCATCTTCATAGATGATAAATTGCGGCTTTTCAGAGCCAAGGTGAGGAACGAATTTACATAATGCTATAAACTCAGGGGAGACAATCAAAATCTCCTCTTTTCTAAACAATATAGACAATACCCTGTACTATGGGAACTCTTCTCTCCTGCCAGCAACATCTTCAGCTACATTCAATTTCAGAAAGGCTTTCATGCAAGCATTTCTGAGAAAACTAAAGGCAAGAAAGCAAACAGTGCGGGAGGGAAGGAAACTACTGGATTGGGGTGAAAACCTTCATTTTTGCCTGTTTCCAATTGCCTAAAAAGATTCCAAATGTACTAATTTCTATGCACACTGCCCATGTTCACTGAGGTTGGCCAAACAACAGGTTCCCAAGTGCTTCCATCTGTGGAATGAAAATCAAACAAGGAAGTCACAGTTTCAATCATATTGGATGCAACAATACATATTTGGCACAACAAAGAAAAAGTTATTTCAGGCTTTCAAATAAGTATAGCGCTTATTGGAAATATGATGACACAGAAGCTTATGTGGGCATTTTCCGACTTCTATATTATACTCCGTATCAAAATTTGAAAAATGTTCTGTTCCTTGTTTGAAAGTGTGGTTTCCTGTTTAATTGTGCACTCCTTACTTTGAAAGTAGTTGTTCTGCTCCAGAAACTTCATTTTTGTGGCTGCCACAAACTAGGTTGAATTGGTTGAAACCTGATGAGAGAGACAAACTATCACAAAATGTGCTGCAGGATGTCCCGGAAAAACAAAGTTTTTGCAGTTTAATTTTTTTTCCATTTATTTATGATAGAAACCATTAGAAAATGACATTTATAACCTAGGAAGAAAAATTGTGTTGCATAGTGTTATGGGAGGAGGGGATATAAACAGTGATTTTTTTGTGTGTGTATTTCTGTGCCCCCCTTTTTGTTTTTGTTTTTAATCATTGTACATAAAGTACAACAAAATCAAGCAAATATATAACCCTCTCCTTGACTAGTTAATCTCTGTTGGTTAGGATAAAATACAAATCAGCATATCATCTTGTTGCCTTTTTCCATCCGATTTCATTTTCTGTAAGGCTGGTGAGGATTTTGCTGGATCTTACATTCATTAAAGAGTTTGACTTTCAACAAATATTAGCGTGGATGAAGTTTCCCACTGCTATTTCTCTCTCCCTCTCTCTATTATTATTATTATTATTATTATTATTATTATTATTACTATTACTATTATTTGAGGTGTTGGTTCTTTACTTTAGGAAGCCAGAATCCAACTCTTGGTTAAGATTTGGGGACCTACCTTAACCAAGACGTTTTGCCCACATCTATGGCAGGCATCCTCAGAGGTTGGAAACTAGGCAAGTGAGTGAGGTCTGAACATCTGTGGAATAATGTCCCGAATGGGAGAAAGAACTCCCTATAGTCCCTCCCTGGATCAGTGCAGGAGACAGAGTCCTCTCTCCCCAAAATATTACCAAAGGAAGAGTAGCCTGTACTGAGCAATGAAGTCAACAATGATGAGGAGGCTTCAGGGGTGGAGTGGGCCCTATAGCCTCTCTTAACCCACCCTGTGCCTCAATGTAAGGGCAACCTTGCACCATTATATACGGTAACATCCCCTACTTTCTGCCAGGGGAGCAATGATCATCCCATCCAGCAGCTACTTGCAGTTGAGTGATGTTAAGTGGGACTCAATGGCCCTTATACCAGATTAGTATAGTTTTCTCAAGGTAATAGCATTGTTTTGATGTGGAGATATTGTGTGTGTGTGTATACACATATATTATATGTACTTTACAAGCACTGAAGTGTAGAAAAAAACAGGTTCTCTCTGTATTAGGAAGACAAGCTGACAGAACAAAAGGGATGCTGAAGGATCTGTGTCCAAGGCACAGGCAAGAGGTGGGTGAACATTCCAGGAGAGGGGAGATAAGAACGGCCTGGCACAGACAGAGGTAAAAAGTCAAAAGTAGGCCACTTGATGGATCTAAGCTGAATCCTAGTTATCTCGATTGCTGTAAGCTGCTTTAGAAAAAATATGAAGACATGCCCCTTGCATGTAGGAAAATATAATTTGATATTTCTATGATGCTAAAGTGACGTAGTGATAATGTTACGTATGTAGAAAACATGTTACTTTGTTTGCCTGCATTTGAAGATACATAAAAGGAAGTCAACGCCTTTATCCTCACTTTGATTGGCTTTTGGACGTGATTCCACGCCAGGGTCTCAGCTGAAAATAAACATATCTTTTCTGCCTCACACAAACGATCACTCTTGGTATTATCTCTCCTATCCGCCATAACAGTTTGAGACCTGTTCCCCAAATATAAAACACCAAGCACACTACCATTAGCCATCTAATGGAGATCTGGAACATCATTATTTTGTAGATTATTATGACTGCATTTCTATTTATTATTATTATTATTATTATTATTATTTCTATCCAGCTTGTGAGGTTTCCTGCCCTGGGTACTAAAATGTGTGGTCTAAAACACAGAGAACTTCGACATTAGGAAAGAGGGGAAACCATTTGCAGCAGCAACAAGAAATACCTTTGATTAAGCAACCTCCATGCCCTGCAAGCCACCATTTACTAAATATTCTGTTAAGTTTTGAGGTCATTTATATGTGACATTGCCCCTGTACAGTATGTTTTTCAGAGTCTTGACCTATCTATAGGATCCACATCAGTAAAGCAGTCAGTGTTTACAAGGTCTCCATAGATACTTATGGATAATGTTTATACTGACAACTCTCAAAAGTTTCAAAAAATGTAAAGTTTGGCAGAAATGGAATGCGTATATGTTATCTCCTCCACATTCATACTCTAGGACTGTGACATTTTGCTGTCTTCTTCTTCTCTTTGGCAAATGGCAGGTCCACCCCAAGCCAATACACAAGCTGTTAAGTCATTTTGATGAATCTTCCACTGGAAACAACAAATGCCATTGGTACCAAATCATGAAGAATGATAAATAGTATTTAGGGGCTGTACAGCTTACAGTTTGGAGTGGTAATTGGCTTCCCTGTTCCATCTCAGCTCTTCAATAAGGAAAGTGGGTGGACAGATTTGTCACTAAACAAAGTCCTTCCCAATTAAAAAATCGATAACATTCTGCATCAAGAATGAGAGATCTTTTTAGTTTGTGAACCAGATTAAACTTTTACTTTCAGAATTTGTTCCAGAATGTATGACACTACCTTCTAAATATGAGATTCCCATTACATATTTGGAAAACATTCAGAATCATAGAGCTGGAAGAGATCACAATCAAAGCACCCCTGACAGATGACCATTCAGCCTCTGTTCAAAAGCCTCCAAAGAAGCTCTTGAACAGCTCTTATGATTAGGAAGTTCTTCCTAATGTTCCCAGGCATTCGGAGACTAGTAGCTACAATGCAATACACATCAATGTGACTGGAATGGCTCATAGACTCTGATTACGGACTTTGGGATTGTTTTAATTGCTGTTTTAAATCCTGTTTTAATTGTATTTATATGTGATTATTTTATGTGTGATGATTTAATGTTTAATGTTGTTATACTTTGTTATGTTTATGTTTTGATGTGGCATCGAACTGTGCCAAGCTGCAAGTCACTCTGAGTCCCCCACTTTGGGGCGAGATAGGGTGGGATAGAAATATGGTAAATAAATAATGTTCAGGTAAAATCTCCTTTTCTG
The DNA here is from genome assembly GCF_037176765.1 of Anolis sagrei. Taxonomy (NCBI): domain Eukaryota; kingdom Metazoa; phylum Chordata; class Lepidosauria; order Squamata; family Anolidae; genus Anolis; species Anolis sagrei. The sequence continues at coordinate 24,861,971 of NC_090034.1, read as the reverse complement.
TAATAGCTGTTAGATAGAAATGGCAAAGCATTCCTAATTATAGAGAAACTACTGTTTGATGAACATGTGAAATATGGATAGCACCTTGGTAATTACTGTGAATGTCATGATGCAATACCTAAGGAGTATGGTAATGGCTGAGTCATAACCATGTGAGGGTGATTGCAAAGCCAGTGTCCCTTATGGATTATCTATCAGCAAGTGGCTAGATAAGGAGGAGGAAAGAACCCATCTTTCATGAGCCAACATGAGCCAACAATGTGATGTGGCGGCAAAAAAAGCCAATGGGATTTTGGCCTGCATCAATAGGAGCATAGTGTCTAGATCTAAGGAAGTAATGCTACCCCTCTATTCTGCTTTGGTTAGACCACATCTGGAATATTGTGTCCAATTCTGGGCACCACAATTCAAGAGAGATATTGACAAGCTGGAATGTGTCCAGAGGAGGGCGACTAAAATGATCAAGGGTCTGGAGAACAAGCCCTATGAGGAGCGGCTTAGGGAACTGGGCATGTTTAGCCTGAAGAAGAGAAGGCTGAGAGGAGATATGATAGCCATGTATAAATATGTGAGAGGAAGCCACAGGGAGGAGGGAGCAAGCTTGTTTTCTGCTTCCTTGGAGACTAGGACGCGGAACAATGGCTTCAAACTACAAGAGAGGAGATTCCATCTGAACATTAGGAAGAACTCCCTGACTGTGAGAGCCGTTCAGCAGTGGAACTCTCTGCCCCGGAGTGTGGTGGAGGCTCCTTCTTTGGAAGCTTTTAAGCAGAGGCTGGATGGCCATCTGTCAGGGGTGATTTGAATGCAATATTCCTGCTTCTTGGCAGGGGGTTGGACTTTGATTCTATGATTCTATGATTCTCTCTCCTGTATAACTCAATGTAAGTATCTGGCTATGTCATATGTGACTATCTGATTACTCTGATTGTTTGCAAGGACAAGACAAGCTGAAAGTGGATCTGTGTATCCTGATTATATATTTGTATATATTGTAGCATTGAAGATTAAAGCCTTTGAATATTTGGAATAAAAACCTGAATCCGTGAGTTTACTAAACAGTGTGTAGATAAGGACAGATGCTGGAAGCTGGACTCTGCTGATAGATGGACTGAAGCATGTTTTTTGCTGTGAAAGGACTCTGCTATATTTTGCTTGCTTGTTTGCTTTTGGGACATATGCTATTCAGCTTGCAGCAGTTCAGGGTGGTCATGATTTAGAAATTATAAATCACTTCCTGTACCAGCACCCCACAACAATTTCAAGCCATTAATTTTCCCATAAAGAGCAAGAAAAGTATTGAAAGCATTTGTCCAGACATAAACAAGATACAATACAATGGAAACACAGATGATAATAATAATGATGATGATGATAATAATAATAATAATAATAATAATAATAATTGTCTGGTAACCCTAGGCTAGCAATCCAAAAACAGGCATCCTTAGTACCTGCATTCAGCAGTATTTTTATACCATCAGTCCAAAGGACAACAGAAGCTTATGACCAGGTTTTGCTTCACAAGAAAGAAGATCAAGACAGTTTATAACATCAATTTTCACCAGAGGCAGAAGACTCCAGAGAGAGGACTGCAGCCAGCAAAGGCTCCTTTGTAATGGATTGTTTATCTTGTTTGCAGTAAACTCATTTTGGTTATCTTTTCACCTTGCCTAAAGTGCTTCTGTCTGCTAAGGGTCTTAAACTTAACAGAAGGTATATGGATAGCCCCCGAGTAAAGCCAGACACTATCATTTTCCCATAGGCTTGGGCATGCCATCACAGACACCCTGCAGCACGTGCTAACAATATCAGCACCCAAAAACATATTAGTTTAAGCACGAGAGGGGCAAATGGCATTTCGAAGGGATAGACGTTTTGATCCATAAGTGTAGAGTGGATCTGCAGAGCAAAACAGAATGGGCATTTAGGAATTGTAAGGCCAGAACTTTCTTCATGGTTCTTTCATAGGGATTGCTTGAATGTAACTGGGGAACACCAAAATCTGAAGACCCTTTTTTCTTCCCAGCACACATATCCATGATTTGTATTCTTGACATTTTCAATGGGTTTTCTCCGGCACCTTCAGCCGCCTTGATTGATATTGTGCACAGGAACGCTCAGCAAAATGATACAGTGTAGATCAAAAGCATGAAAGATAATTTTCACTGAAATGTGTGGAGCTGAAGATGAGTTATGAATCTTTGCTTCACAGTTTACGGAGCACAATTTCATTTAAAGCCCAAATCTGTCATTTCAGGCATTGTTCATCACAAAGCATCCAATACACTGCAGAAGATGAACATTGTCAAGTCAAAAAGAGCAAAGGGGAAAAACAAAAACAACAAAAACGCACGACAAAGATGTTATCTCAAATACTTAAGAATAAGCTAAGTCCAAAACACTCGTGGTAAGTTAGGATGCAATAAGGCACAGAAGGTGCTGTGGTATTGAGACTGAAATGAATACTTGATGCACATAGCGCAGGCTTAGGAATTGCTTTTGCTCCTCATAAATCCATATTTGATTACTGTGCTTTAATTGCAAATAAAGAAAGAGATAATTGCAAACATGATCTAATTTGTTTGAATCCTTTTTTTTCTTGCCGCTATCACCTCTTTCAAAAGAAGTGAATTAATTTTAAAGCGTTGGCTTGGATGCACAGCAGATGAGTTATGGCTGCCTTTCATTCAAACCAATCAGAGACAATGGCCTAAAATCTACTGGTTATCTTCAACTGTTTTTTAAAAAACACTACATCTGTTTTTTAATAACATGTTAACACATGTGTAAACTTCACTGACTCAATGGTATTACCATAATTGATAATAGGAATAAGATTCAGTTCATTTGCTTTATCTCAAGATGTACAATTTGCAATTAACTTACGCCCTTCTACGCTGCTATATAAAATCCAGGTTATCTGCTTTGAGCTGTATTATATGGCAGTGTAGACTTGTGATGGCACACCCGATCCTTTGGGTAAAAACTATAGTGGGTTGTTGTAGGTTTTTTCGGGCTGAATGGCCATGGTCTAGAGGCATTCTCTCCTGACGTTTTGCCTGCATCTATGGCAAGCATCCTCAGAGGTAGTGAGGTCTGTTGGAACTAGGAAAAAGGGTTTATATATCTGTGGAATGACCAGGGTGGGACAAAGGACTCTTGTCTGCTGGAGCTAGGTGTGAATGTTTCAACTGACCACCTTGATTAGCAGATAATGGGCTGACTGTGCCTGGAGCAAACTTTTGTTGAGAGGTAATTAGATGTCCCTGCCTGCTTCCTCTCTGTTGTTGTGCTGTTGCAATTTTAGAGTTTTTTAATACTGGTAGCCAGATTTTGTTCATTTTCATGGTTTCCTCCTTTCTGTTGAAATTGTCCACAGGCTTGTGGATTTCAATGGCTTCTCTGTGTAGTCTGACATGGTTATTATTATTATTATTATTATTATTATTATTATTAACTTTATTTGTACACCGCTAGCATCTCCCGAAGGACTCGATGCAGCTTACAAAAGCCAAGGCCTCAAAAAAAAAAAAAACAACATAATAATAATAATACACATAACATTATAAAGCAAATAAAAAAAATAAGCAAAACAGTAAACAAAAACAATACATCATAACACAATAAAACTAGGGCCGGGCCAAATGTAATGGGTACAGATTAAAAGTGCTGAGTATGACAGGTGAAATATAGGTTTTAGGGTGAGTGCAATGTGCAGATAATCTTAAATCTCTGATAAAGTGCTTCTGGGACATAATGCTAGGGTTTCCTATTCTGGAAAGGCACACCAGAACAGCCAGGTCTTCAAACTCTTCCTAAAGATTGCCAATGTAGGGGCTTCTCTGATGTCCTTGGGGAGGGTGTTCCAAAGTCAGGGGGCCACCACAGAAAAGGCCCTGTCCCTCGTCCCCACCAGGCGCGCCTGTGACGCAGGTGGGATCGCGAGCAGGGCCTCTCCGGATGAACAAAGAGAATGCGTGGGTTCATAAACGGAAATGCGGTCACGCAGGTAGGCAGGTCCCAAACCGTTTAGGGCTTTGTAGGTGAGCACCTGCACCTTGAATTGGGACCGGAAAATGAACAGCAGCCAATGGAGCTCCTTAAACAGGAGGGTTGACCTCTCTCTGTAAGGAGCACTAGTTAACATCCTGGCCGCCACCCATTGGACTAACTGAAATTTCCGGGCTGTTTTCAAGGGCAGCCCCACGTAGAGCGCATTACAGTAGTCCAATCTAGAGGTGACCAAGGCATGGACCACCCTGGCCAGATCAGCCTTTGCGAGGTACGGTCACAGTTGGCGCACGAGTCTCAATTGTGCAAAAGCCCTCCCGGACACCGCCGACGCCTGAGCCTCAAGCGTAAGTGATGAATCTAAGAGAACTCCTAAACTGCGGAACTGTGACTTCAGGGGGAGTGTAACCCCGTCCAGCACAGGTTGCCACCCTATACCCGGATCCGGTTTTCGATCGACCAGGAGGACCTCTGTCTTGTCGGGATTGATCTTCAGCTTGTTCTTCCTCATCCAGACAGCCACAGCGGCCAAGCACTCGTCCAGCACCCGAGGGGCTTCCTTGGAGTTAGGTGGAAATGAGTAATAGAGTTGTGTGTCATCTGCGTAGAGATGGCACCCAACTCCAAAACTCTGGATGACCTCTCCCAGCGGTTTCATGTAGATGTTAAAAAACATGGGAGATAAAGTAGAACCTTGCGGGACCCCACAGGTCAAAGGCCAGGGGTCCGAGCAGGCGTCTCCCAGCTTCACCATCTGGGATCGGCCCTCCAGGAAGGACCGGAGCCAGGACAAAACCATGCCCCCGAGACCCATCCCAGCGAGTCGTCCCAGAAGGATACCATGATCCATGGTATCGAAAGCCGCTGAGATGTCCAAGAGGACCAGCAGGGTCACACTCCCCCTGTCCAGCTTTCTACGGAGGTCATCCACCAAGGTGACCAAAGCCGTCTCGCTGCCGTGGCCAGGCCTGAAACCAGACTGTGACTGATCCAGGTAATTGATGTCATCTAGAAAACCCTGGAGCTGGGAGGCGACCACCCGCTCCAACACCTTGCCCAAAAAAGGGAGGTTGGAGATTGGTCTGTAATTATTCAGCACCGTGGAGTCAAGGGAGACCTTTTTAAGGAGTGGACGAACTACAGCCTGTTTTAGTCAAGATGGAAAAACCCCTGCTCCAACGATGCATTAATGATCAACACAAACCAATCAACCAACCAACCCCTCCCTGGCCGATTTAATTAGCCAAGATGAGCAAGGGTCTAGGGCCGACGTGGTCGCCCTCACAGTGCCAAGGACCTCCTCCATGGTCTCAGGAAGAACAAGCCTAAATGAATCCCACAAAATTGGACAAGCAGATGCCTCAATCACCTCCCCTGGTACTGTGTTGAAATTGGAGTCCAGCTCAAGGCGTATCTGAGCAACTTTGCCTGCAAAATGTTGTGCGAACTCACAACACCGAGTTGTTGGGTCATCGAAGGTCTCCTCAACCACAGGAGAATCGTCATTATTCCACAGATATATACACACTACTTGCCTATTTTCCTAGAGACCCAGGGGCGGCTCAACCCATTACGCAAAGTAAGCATTTGCAGTATAGTTGATTTTGCCCAGAGGCACTCTTGAGGCACTCTTGGGGGAAAATAGACCTTGACATATGCGAGTTGTAGTTACTGGGATGTATAGTTCACCTACAATCAAAGAGCATTCTGAACTCCACCAATGATGGAATTGAACCAAATATGGCAAACAGAACTCCCACGATGAACAGAAAATATATCAGTGATTGGTTGGGGGGGGGGGGGGGGCAAAATACTGTTTGCTTACTGTTGAAAATTACCTAGGGCCGCCTCTGTACAGACCTCACAACTTCTGAGGATGCCTGCCATAGATGTGGGCAAAACTTCAGGAGAGAATACTTTTGGAACATGGCCAGACAGCCCAGAAAACTCACAGCAACCCAGAAATGTCAATGCTTGGTAGGAGGTCGCACATAGGAACACCTACGACTCCACGTCACGGAAGCAATTCAATACAGACAAATTTGACAGATCTCATCCAACATATTTTCCCTTGCGTTTTCTGGTTTCCACTCAAATCATGAGCTCAGAACACGATTTCTGCCCATATCCTGTCTGCATCATTACTAAATAGTTTCCTGATGAAACATCACAGATGACAGGCAGAAGTCTGTCTCCATCGTTTGAAGGGCTCCATGCTACATTAGGAAACTGTTCAGTAACAATGTGGTTTGCATGTGATGAGGTCCAAAGAAAGAGAAAGATTATAATGTAGGTTGCACCTGTTGGGTAGATGTGTTCTCCGAAGAAAACCCAGCATTGTGCAAGTCAAGTATCATACTGTCAAGCCATTCCTACATATAATTTTCTTGCTTCCTTTATCACCCACAAGATTAAAAGCCTTGTTGCCAGTGATGTGAAGAACAAAAGCGAAAAGCAAACAATTCCTAAACCCAACAGAAGAAGGAGTGTCAATACACTTCAGCACAAGGGGGAGAAATCCACAGAAGAGGCATTTTCTTCATTGCAAAAATAAATATGCTCGTTAGCCTGTCAACACTCATATTCATTTCAGGGATGGTTGATTACAGAGAAGTCAAACAAATGAAAGACCGCGTTAAACTGAGATGCAAGGCAAAGAATGAACGTTTTCTCTCCATATATGATGCCTCACTGGAAACAAAATTTGATTATTACTGTGCCTAAAACCCCATGTGAAACTATTAAAAAACCAGCATGCGCTATCTCTCTTTTTTTGTCATGATGCAAAAAAGGAAGGAAACGGAATTACGCCTTTGTTTGAAATGATTCCAAGGCTCTTGCAGTACTTTTAAGTGCATATGTCTGTATCTGACAGCAGGAGACTTCAGAACTTAATTTCCAATATCTGACTTGAGAGTTGAGCGAGAATCTTATATTATAAGCAGACTCATCTACACTAATGTCTATCCCAGCCATGGGCAAACTTTGGCCTTCCCTCTAGATGTTTTGGACGTCAACTCCCACAATTCCTAACAGCCTCGGGCCCTTTCCTTTTCCCTCTCAGCCATTTAAGAGGAAAGGAAAAGGGGAAAGGAAGGGGCCTGAGGCTGAGAGGAATTGTGGGAGATGAAGTCCAAAACACCTGGAGGGCTGAAGTTTGTCCATGCCTCAGGCCCGTAGCCAGGATTTTGTTTCCGGGGGGGGGGCTGAGTTTGGTTCGGCGGGGGGCTGAGTCTGAGTGAAAGAGGGTCTACCATAGCAAACCTTTTGCATTGTTACCCCAATATCCCCATGCATATGGGATATATTGAGCATGGTGATCAGATCATGATATGAATAAACATAACAGTTTAAATAATGTACCAGTAAGGCCTTCTCGCGGACCACCATGAGAATTTGGGGGGGGGGGGGCTGAAGCCCCCCAAGCCCCCCACCCCTGGCTACATGCCTGCCATGCCTGGTCTATCCAAGGGAGTGGGAAATATCCATTAGGAAAAATTGGGGAAATATTCATGAAGAACTCTACCTCCCAAGTCATCTTTCTTCCATGACCAAATCAATACTACTATATTAACTTAACATTCCAGTCGAGCATTTAGAAATATAGTTTTGGCATTCAAAGAGCTGGCAAAGTTACCAAGGGAATTTAAGCATAGCAAATGTAAGAGTTCTGGGTGTGAACTATTTCCATTCTTTCACTCTCTGAAATTTGGAGATAGAAAGAAAAAAAAATAGAGAATTCTTATTTGAAGGTTCACTGACCTCATTTTGCCTTCACTCTCAAGTTACGTTCTTGCAGATAGCTACTTCAGTAAGGCCTTCAACAAGGTTGTTGATGTTATGCTATTTTATGTTGTTTTTTGTTGTTGCTTTTACAAATTTTACTATGCTATGTTTTAACCAATGTTTGGCCAGGCTTGTCCCCAGGTAAGCCACCCTGAGTCCCTTCAGGGAGATAGTAGCAGGATACAAAAATAAAGTTATTATTATTATTATTATTATTATTATCATTATTATCATTATTATTATTATTAGGTGCCCTATGACCTTCTGGCAAACAAAGTAGTCAAATGTGGGCTAGGCAGTGCTGTTATTAGGTAGATCTGTAATTGGTTAAGCAAGCAAGCCCAAAGGGTGCTTCTCCCCAATGCTTCTTCTTCATCTTAAAAAGCCCATGGGATTTTGGCCTGCGTCAATAGGAATCTAGTGCCTAGATCCAGGGAAATCATGCTACCCCTCTATTCTGCCTTGGTCAATCACACTGTGTCCAATTCTGGGCACCACAATTGACGGCAGATCTTGACTCCAAGCTGGAATGTGTCTAGAGGAGGGCAACTCAAAGGATCAAGAGTCTGGACAACAAGCCCTATGAGGAGTGGCTTAAAGAGCTGAGCATATTTACCTGGCAGAAGAGAAGGCTGAGAGGAGACATGATGAGGGCCATGGATAAATAGGAGGGGGGAAGTCATAGGGAGGAGGTGGCAAACCTGTTTTCTGCTGCCCTGGAGACTAGGACGTGGAACAATGGCTTCAAAGTACATTTTTTTTATTTATTTTTTTTTATTTCTGCTACTTATACCCCGCCCTTCTCACCCCCGAGGGGGGACTCAGGGCGGCTTACAAAAAGAAGGCACAATTCGATGCCTATATCCAAATACATACAAATATAAAAACAGTTACAATCATTAAATAATTAACAGATTAAAAACATCAATATATAGCACCATAGCATAGTAATAAACAATCTCATGGTCAGTGTTTCGCATTCCAAGGTCCAACAGATTCTTCATTGTTTGCCCATCATTATGGTCTTTCTCTTTTTCTTTTAGCTGCCAGAGTTTCCGAAAGCCTGGTCCCACATCCAAGTTTTCAGCTTTCTCCTGAATGAGAGGAGGGAGGTTGCTGATCTGATCTCCCCGGGGAGTGAATTCCACAGGCGGGGGGCCACTGCTGAGAAGGCCCTGCTCCTCGTCCCCGCCAGTCTCACTTGTGATAAAGGCGGGGTCGAGAGCAGGGCCTCCCCAGAAGATCTTAGACTCCGAGGTGGGACGTATAGGGAGATACGTTCGGACAGATACACTGGGCCGGAACCGTATAGGGTTTTGTAGGTCAAAACCAGCACCTTGAATTGTGCTCGGAATTGGATTGGCAGCCAGTGGAGCTGGCACAACAGGGGGGTGGTATGCTCCCTGTATGCCGCTCCGGTAAGCAACCTGGCTGCCTCCCGCTGGACTAGTTGAAGTTTCCGAGCAGTCTTCAAAGGCAACCCCACGTAGAGTGCGTTGCAGTAATCCAAACGTGATGTGACAAGAGCGTGGACCACCGTGGCCAGATCCGACTTCCCAAGGTACGGGCGCAGCTGGCGCACAAGTTTTAATTGTGCGAAAGCTCTCCCGGCCACCGCTGAGACCTGGGGTTCCAGGCTCAGCGATGAGTCCAGGATCACTCCCAAGCTGCGAACCTGCGTCTTCAGGGGGAGTGTAACCCCGTCTAACACAGGCTGTAACCCTATACCCTGTTCGGCCTTACGATTGACCAGTAGGACCTCTGTCTTGTCTGGATTCAATTTCAATTTGTTAGCTCTCATCCAGTCCGACACAGCAGCCAAGCACCGGTTCAAGGTCTGAACAGCCTCCTTGGTGACAGGTGAGAAGGAGTGACAGATTTGGACATCATCTGCGTAGAGATAACATCTCATTCCGAAACTCCGAATGATCTCTCCCAACGGCTTCATGTAGATGTTGAATAACATCGGGGACAGAATAGAACCCTGTGGGACTCCACACAACAACGGTTGTGGAGCCGAACAGGTGTCACCCAATAACACCTTCTGAGACCGACCCTCAAGGAAGGATCGGAGCCACCGCAGAGCAGTGCCCCCGAGCCCCATGTCCATGAGGCGTCCCAGAAGGATACCGTGATCGACGGTATCGAAGGCCGCTGAGAGGTCCAGCAGAACTAACAGGGACACACTCCCCCTGTCTAGTTCCCTGCGCAGATCATCTACCAAGGCGACCAAGGCTGTCTCAGTACCATGTCCCGGCCTAAAGCCAGACTGTGCCGGATCTAGATAATCAGTGTCTACCAGAAACCCCTGGAGTTGTGTTGCCACCACACGTTCCATGACTTTGCCCAAATAGGGGAGATTGGAAACTGGCCGATAGTTGTCGAATTGGGTGGGATCCAGTGATGGTTTCTTCAACAGCGGTTTTATAATAGCTTGCTTTAAGCTCGCTGGAAACTCTCCTTTCTGTAAGGAGGTATTAACCATCACCTTCACCCACCCTGCCAAACCCCCTCTGGCTTCCTTGATCAGCCAGGAAGGGCAGGGGTCTAGGATGCATGTGGTGGGTCGCACCTCTCCAAGGATCCTGTCCACATCCTCAAGCTGAACTAATTGAAATGAATCCAACAAAACTGGACAAGCAGATGCTCTCGTTACATCCCCAGAGACTGCCGTTAATGTGGCGTCAAAGCCCGACCGAATCCGCCCAATTTTATCCGCGAAGAATCGAGCAAATGCTTCACAGCGAGCTGCCGTGTTATCAGGGGCCTCGCTTTTCGGCGGATTTAACAGACCCCTGACAACTCGGAACAGCTCAGCTGGACGGTTCTTCGCAGATGCAATGTTGGCGGCAAGAAATGTTTTCTGTGCCGCCGCAATTGCCACACCATAGGACCTTAGGAAGGCATTCAGGTGTGTTTGGGCAGGGTTGGTGGGGTTCCGGCGCCACACGCACTCCAGCCTCCTCTTCTTTCGCTTCATTGCTGCCAGCTCCTTGGTAAACCAAGGATCAGGTTTAGCTCGGTTACTCGAGAGGGGGCGTTCCGGAGCGATTGTGTCGATTGCCCTGGTCATTTCCCTATCCCAGCGAGAGACCAAGACATCGACAGAGTCGCTAGCCATGAAGGTGGAGAATTCCCCAAGAGCCGTCAGGAAGCCTTCTGGCTCCATAAGCCTCCTGGGGCGGACCATTCTAATAGGTCCACCACCCCTGCGGAGGTTAGGAGGCGCAGTGAGTCTAAACCTGATCAGGTGGTGATCGGTCCATGGCAATGGAGCGATGGTCAGCTCCTCCACCCCGTCACTTTCACCCCATCCTTGAGAGAAGACCAAATCCAGTGTGTGCCCGGCGCTGTGGGTGGGACCAGATACTAATTGGGACAGGCCCATGGTTGCCATGGCGGCCATGAAGTCCTGAGCTGCACCCGTAAGAGAGGTCTCGGCATGGACATTAAAGTCCCCCAAGACTATAAGCCGTTGGAAGCTTAATGCCCAGTCCGAGACCACTCCCGCTAGCTCAGGTAAGGAGACTGTTGTGCAGCGGGGTGGTCGGTACGCCAACAGAATCCCTATCCTGTCCCGGTCACCTATCCTAAAGCCGGCACACTCAAAAGAAGATGACTGTGGGATGGGGCACCTGATCAGGGGAATACAAACCTTATAGACCACTGCGACTCCGCCTCCCCGCCCTCCAAGCCTTGGTTGGTGCTGAACGGAGTAACCTGGTGGACAGAGTTGGGAGAGATTTACCCCTCCCCCCTCGTCCAGCCAGGTCTCCGTTATACAAGCCAGGTCAGCTTGCTCTTCCAGGATTAGATCTTTAATAATGGAAGTTTTCCCATTTACTGACCTGGCATTGAGCAGCACCACCTTTAGCCTGGAGGGGCCACCAACCTGGCACCTCAGCTGTATCTTGTCGGGAGAGTGTTTTGGAATTGTCAATAAGTCCTTATTAATTTCGGGCCAAATGGGTTGTTGAGATGTGCATTGAATGATCTTTGGAGTCGCCAATATTCTATTCTGAATTTTGGGCCGAATTTGTTTATATCTAGGATTGTTTGGATTTGCCAATTTATTGTTATAAATTTTGGGCCAAAATGGATCTTTTATTCTCCACCTGAACATGAGGAAGAACTTCTTAATGGTGAGAGATGTTCAGCCGTGGACCTCTCTGCCCCAGAGTATGGTAGAGGCTTCTTCTTTAGAGGCTTTTAAACAGAGGCTGGATGGCCATCTGTCAGGTGTGCTTTGAATGCTATTTTCCTGCTTCTTGGCAGAAAGGGGTAGGACTGGATGGCCCATGAGGTCTCTTCCAATTCTAAGATTCTATTATTCTACTTCTATGTACTGAACATTACTTTTTGGACTAATTTCAACAATTTCCACAAATACTAACCCACATGCAAGTTTGCATCAGAAGCACAACGAGCTCCCTGTGTGTCAAGACGACTGAAAATCTGAATGCCCCATTCCTACCAAGAAGCATGTATCAGCAGACAAGGTCAGAGCAAAACATGGGACGTCCGTTCATGATCTTTCCCTTGACACTGAACTGCTTGACCAAGGTGACCATTCTTAAGGGAGTTGGTGTTCCAACTGTTTTAGAAAAAATAGAATTTGTTTCAGAGTTAGTAGCTATGTTGACTTGGGGATTCTGGGATTAGTAATCCAAAAGAGGTAACTTTCCCAAAGATTGGCAGTAAGTCTATTTATTTTGCAAGATGCCAAAGTAATTGCAAATCTTTAAACTACTGTTTCACTAGAAAGAGACCATCCTGTCATTTTAGGGAGGTCAGCATTTTGAGATGAGGATATAAAGCAACGTGGCTCCGAACACTGGAATGAAAAATGACGGGACCCGATATTGATTCCACCATGGAGGTTTGCATTATTGAGGACTTTTCCTCCCTGCTCACCACCACTCTCTTCACCTCCCTTTCACTTTCTCATCAAAATTTACAAGAGTTTGCATATTTTTACATTGTCTTGATAAGCCTCAGGGAAATGCACTGGTTGATAAGACAGCAGAATACAAATGGGAAATGGGTTTGCATAATTCTGCATCATACATCATCCTGACACACACTTTGTCTTAAGTCACAACAAGACTGAGCACAGCATTGGGTTCTGAAGTGTGCGTGCAAACACACACAGTAAGGGTCAATGCAACTAGTGATCCAATAAAGCATTTGTTCATTCCTACACTTGACTCGTAACCCCTTTGATTGTTGGAAATAGTAACATTCTTCAAGCCTCCGCTGATGAAGGCTTGATGAAAATACATAATACACATATTGGAAACTATATATTTGATGTAACCGTATTAGAAATAGGAGTTAGAAAATATATATTTCACAAAGGGAAATGTAGGCATTTCCTTCAATTCACTTGGCTTCTTAAAAGCTGCAAAATTAGAAACGCCAGCATCTAGGAAAGGAATGTCTTGAGGCCTGGCATATTTCAAGAGGCCGATAAAGACCCAGGCACTGTAGGACTAATGAAGTGTCCATTAAGAGGTTTCAGGAAGACCTTATCTTAGGATGCATGGAGACACTTGCTATCAGGTCCGGTAGACATTCTGGCGCTGGTGTTCATTAATAGCACCTCTTTAGATAGAAACACTAATGAAGATTGACAAGGTGTTGAGTTTGAAAATATGCTATTGAAGTCAATGTAAAAGTAGAATTTTGTGACGCACATTGTGATGTCTATATGATGCATGCATAATTATTTCAAAAGGTATATAAACCAAGCCTTTCCTTTGTTCTGTACCCTTCTTTCCTGGCTTACCAGGAGGGTCCATATCCGGTTGGCGCCAACCAAGAATAAAGCCGTGCTTTCCAGTTCTCAGGATCTCTCTTTTGTCTCTTTTCCTCAAACCTTCTCCCTGCCATTTCACCACTAGTTATTTGTTATGTATATAATTCAGATTGCTTAACGGTATTGTATATGTGGGTGTTGGTATGCAATTTTACCTTAGCTCTTTGTTGTGGGAGGGGCGCAGACCATGGAGCCTGAGCTTGTCTAGTACTCAGGCTCCATTTTAGAACAGTTTGCTTTTCAGGCGCCAGGAAGAACAGTATGCTCAGAGATTCCATTAGATTCTATTAGACTCTCAGAACAAAGAGATGCTTTGGACTACTGATTCCAAGAAAGATGCCCTGTGTTACTTACATAGAGAAACTACTTCAAATTCTATCTATAACTAGACTGATAAGCAAAGCTCCTGTATGCTGAATACATGAAGTTTATGAGTAAACCAGCTATGTTATTACTGAATCCTTTTAAAGAAGTCTGCTCATTTTTGTCTCTTGAGAGCATGATTTAAAGGCAAGATATTTTAAGGAAGAGTAGATGTTTTGGGGCAGCTAAAAGAACACTTCTAAAACTCTGCTCTATATGTGTGTGTGTTTTGTGCATTGGCATATCTTTGTCCCCAACAGTTCAACGACATATCTAGGTACATCAGTTTAACAGCTGAGAAACCTAATTGCCTTGCAGGAATGCCATTTTCCCAAAATGGTAAAACATCATTTTTCAAAAGGTTGTGACTTCTAACAATGCCATGCCTTTCTAGAATATCATAAAATTTCCAAAAGATTATGGAGATTTCCATTTCCCAAAACTGTATACATGGGATTTTTAAGGGAAATCAGGGACACATTTGCTCTCCATATGGAGTCCCAACCCAGAAGCTGTGATGCAAGAGAGCATTGCACGGATTGGGAAGAATTGTCTGTCACCACTCAGAGCCTGTTACTTGAATGGATACGTGAAGAAGAGAACCGTCAATGTCTGTATTTGTGATGGCACGCCCAAGCCTTTGGGAAAAACTATAGTGTCTGGCTTTACTTGGGACTATCTGTATACCTTCTGTTAAGATTAAGACCCTTAGCAAACAGAGGCACTTTAAGCAAGGTGAAAAGATAATCAAAATGAGTTTACTGAAACAAGATGAAGAAAGGGTTAACTCCACCCGAGACTATTATAGGATAACTCAAAGCAATACATTACAAAAGGAGATTTTGCTGGTTGCAGTTATCTCTCTGGATGTGACGGTGCGAGTGGTGCCACCTATGTGTAGAACTGTTAGTTGCAAGATTTAAACTGTTGTATCATGCTTAATCCTGCCTTTTTACCCTGCTTATGTATAGTTGTATGGATTGGTTACTTATAGCTGTCAATCAGTACTGTTTGGTTCCACCTCTTCCTGCAGGAGGGGAGTGCTTCCTTTCTTTTCATTCTGCCATCAGAGTTTCTACCAGATGGATGTGAGTAAGAGACTTGACTCTAAAAGACCCTGACTTAAATTACCTCTCAGCATCAGTTCTGAGGTTTTTTACCCTTGAGACTTGTGCTGAATGCAGGTGCTAAGGATGCCTGTTTTATTATTATTATTATTATTGCTTCGGTCTAGGATTACCAGATAATTCCCAAGACTCTATTCTCTGTAGCACTGTTGCAAGAAAAGGAGTCCAGCAAAGAAGCTCTATACAGGGAAATGGAATAGACCAACTAACACTAGCCTCTAGGGGGTTTTATGCTCCACCCAAAATTAATACAAATGAAGGTATCTACACTATTGGGAAAGCCTATAAACAGGGGGAGCTAAAGCAGAGGAGAGGAAAATGCAGAGCCAAGACTACACATTATTCAGTATGTATACTCAAAAGCCACGGGTTGCCTATGAGAAAGTCATGTCCTACTTTGAGTGTAATAAGGTACTGAAAGTGGCCCCCAGAAATTTGTTTGAACAAGAAGGAGAAAAAAACTGGAATGTGCCAAGATGCTTATAAAGAACCAAGCACCAGCCTTCCCTGCAGAACCCATAGCCTTGTATTCCTGCTTCCCTCATCCGCAGGGCTATCTAAGCCTAAGGCTATCTATTACTCAGGCCTTAAATTGGCCTACCCTTTCACTATAACTTATTTCATCCAATGTTTTTGATAACACTATGTAACACGACTTTTGCTCCTGGGTTATGAATGTTATTTCCTAATTGGTTCTATCACAAAAACATGGGGAAAGTATATTAAACTGCAAAAAAAAAAGTTCTTGCAGGAGGGATATCTAGTTTTTCAATGAATATCGTGTAGACTCCCAACCAATTCAACCTAGTTTGTGGCAACCACAAAAATGAAGTTTCTGGAGTATAACAATTACTTTCAAAGTAAGAACCACAAAATTAAACAGGAAATAACACTTTCAAACCAGGAACTGGAAATCTTTCCAATGTTGTTACATAGTATAATATCACTTCCACATTCTGTTTTAAATAGTCTTACTAATAAGAGACATGATAACTGTATCGTTGCGTGCCAGAAGGGGAAATTACAAGGGTCAACATTAAACAAAAGATGGACACATTAGCCAGTACTGAGTTATGTACAACTCCTTATGTGTTCTGCCTTCAGTTTTGAAAGCTTTCATTTATCTCCCTCACACCTTGACATTTTCTAAGCTTCTCCAGAGTAGTGCAGCCATTCCTCATTGGAATTTCACTGTGCATTTGACCTTGCAGGTGAGACTGGCTGTTTCTAGCAGGCTAAGGAAAGGTCTCTTTCTAGCGGAACTGTACTGCTGACCATTGTGCAAAGGAGAATCCATCAGTAGGAAAACACGGCTCCAAACACTCTTTGAGGGCCATGTCACTGGCAGAGCAGATGACATGCACTGTCATAACCCTAAGATATTTAGTAATGACATCCCCCGTGTAGTCCTTCAGTATTGAACAATTGGGGAGAGAAAAAAGGGTACAAAGCCATGCAGTGACAAACAAGCAGGAAACTGAAAAGTTTTATCAGCATGCAATAAAAATCCATTGCTCTGGCGTGTGAGAAATTATTATTATACTACATTTATACCCCACCCTTCTCACCCCAGTGGGGGTCGATCAAGCCTAAACATCAGAGTATTTGTGTGTCTTATGACCCTGTGTACATCTAGTGTGTGAGCCCTATATATGTTAGATTTTAGAGTAGTATTCTTTAATCCAAACAATAAACATGTGGTACCTGCAAAAACTCCTGTGTGCCTTGGAGAAGCCTTTCAAAATAAAGCATGTATCTGCAGCAGGGAACCCCAAACTACAGCCCACAAGCTGGATACAGCTCTCCAACATTGTGAAGTCTTAGCTCTGCCTTTTCCTCTCCTCTGCTTCAGTTCCCCCGTTCATAGATTTTCCCAATAGTGTAGAGACCTTCCTTTGTATTAGTTTTTGGGTGGATCTTAAAATCCCCTCAGAGGCCAGTCTTAGTTGGTCATCCATTTCCATGTATTGCTGGACTCCTCCTTTTTCTGCAGCAGAGCTATAGAGGCTTGGATATCCTAGGCCCAAGCAATCCAAACAGGCATTCTTAGCACCTGCTGCCTTTAGCAATATATTATACCAGCAGTCCAAAGGGCAACAGAAGCTTTTGGCCAGCCTAAGCTTCACAGAAAAGAAGATTAAGACAGTTTATAACCATCGCTTTGCACCAGAGGCAGGAAAGACTCCAGAAAAATCCATGATCTGCAATACAAGGCCCAAGGGTCACAGGCTGAAACATCCAACTATTACTTTCAGCAATGTCCTGTTCCCATCATCCTTCTTTTATGCTGTCTCTCTACACACCTAGAGCTGCTCTTTCCTCTGTTAGGCCAATCTCTTTGACTGGTGCAGCTGAATTGCGCCCACACATGGTTCTCTACCTGGTTACAGCTGAGAGTGGATGCAATTCCTGCCCTTCTTCTGAAAGGGCTTCATCCTGCTCCAACTCTGCTACTACTACAGGGTTGTGCTCCTGTGCGTCAGGATGATTCTTAGGTGTGTCTAGGGCAGATCCAGAGGAGAGGCCTTTAACCCAGGAGAATTTTCCAAGGGGCCTGTCCACACTCACCCCAGAAAGTGCATGCCTTCAGGGGTGGGTGTCTAATGCTCTTGTGGGACTGTCTGCGAGAACATCTGGAGGCCCTAACCCCCTCCCCCGAAGCCTCCAGACCCCTTAGAAAATAAACTTTCCTGGCCTCCAGTACACCCTCATAGCAGCTCTCCCAGTGTGTAGAAATGATGCGCCAGGAGAGGGGGGGGGTGAGCCATTTTCACCCCACCCCACCCCACCCCCACTCTCCTGGCGCATCATTTCTACTTAACGGGAGAGTTGCTCTGAGTGTGCACTGGAGGCCAGGTAAGTTTATTTTACTTTTCTAAGGGGTTTGGGGCTTTGGGGGAGGGGTGGGTATTCCCACAGGTTTCCAGACTAATTTAGTCCAGAAAACTGTGGGAATGGTCCAGACACCAGCCCTCGCCCTTCACTTCAGACTGAGGGTTGCCCTGGGTCTGAAATGACTTGAAGGCACACAACAACTGTCCTAATGAGCTTGACTCTCTCAACAGCCACAAGCAGGCACACACTTCACATTGAAATGCTGGTAAGTTAAATTGTTCTTCATTGTTAATATTGTGTTGTTCTTTCATTTTTATTTTATCTCATTTGCACTACACTGTGCATAGGAATTTGTTCATGCTCTTTCTAACTATAGGCCACCCCCCCCCCCCCCCCCAACAGTCAAAGTGATTGTGAACCGGCCTCGGCTTAAAAGGTTTGAGGATTCCCAGTCTGGAGCAACACAGCAAATGCAGAAAGAGACCTTATATGCATACAGGAGTGCTAGAAAGCCATGCCTCTGACATGCACCAAGAAAGAGCTACAGATAAAGATGATATGGAACCCAACTTACAAAAGCTATGGGTTGCATACTTTTTGCAGACAAGTCCTTACAGGTTGCAGATGAAATGGGCAGTGAGTTGTGTGGTCATACCCATAAGGACTTTTATGCAAAGGGTTATTTTTCTTTGTGATAAGGTCCTCAGTGAGAGGTGGAAGACATCTCAGCTGTTTAGAATGAGGGCAAAGTCTGCATACAATGGTTTTTGGGAAACGGAACAATATGCTCCTTTTACTGGCCAAATCTATTTTGCTCTTCTCCCCATTTAGTCCATTCTAGAAGTTAGGTGATCCCTTCCAACCTATTTATCATAGCTCATGAAACCATCTTCAGTCGAAGGAACATGCTAACCATAAAACTTTCCAATTAATTCATAACTTCCTTGCATCAAATATAAATTACTTCCTTTAATTGCCTTATATGAATGCATAACTGAAGTGTTTTGACTTGCCCAGAACTAATCATCTGTCAAAAAGATATTTTGCAGCCAAGCAGATAGCTTAATTGGATATTTAATTTAACTGTGGGGCTTTTGTTCTTTCATATTTCATGTTTTGTTCCTTGATATTTTCTTCCGTAGCCCATCATTTCATTGTCTGCCTCTCTGTGAATGTTTTGTCATTCTCAGGAAACAAGCCTGTGTGTTATTGGCTTCTAGCTGCTCTGACATTTTCAGGCTGTGTAATTTTTTTTCTCAGCCTCCTAAAATGTATGATAGACAGATGAGGAAAAACACATTAATTACACTCTTTTTGAAAATATCTGAATAGGATTCAATATTCATCTAGCTACTGTATAAGGGCTGGATTCCAATGTATTAATATTGGAGTAAATCCACTAGGGTTGCATCTACACAGTAGAAATAATGCAGTTTGACACCATTTTAACTGCCATGCTATGTAATCCCTGGAGTTGTAGCTTGGTGAGGCACCAACATTTGCTAGCAGGGACAGCAAACTCTCACAATTCCATAGCATACAGCCATGCCAGTTAAAGTGGTGTCACAGAAATTCTATAATATAAACCAGGTATGGGCAAACTTCAGCCCTCCTGGTGTTTTGGACTTCAACTCCCACAATTCCTAACAGCCGGAGGGGCGAAGTTTGCCCATGCCTGATATAGACATTAGACACACATATGCTTTTTCTATTAAAAATATATATTTTTTAAACTTTCAAGAGTTTGAAGTATCGGAGATCAGGAGCAGATGAGCAACAGATTCACACACACACACACACACACACACACACACCCCAAAGACTCTATAGTTCTAACCCTTTAATACATAATATTTATTTTTCCTGATCATCTGTGTTACTTGTATTTTTCTCTGAACTGTATCAATTTCTTATATACAAAATGTATAAAATGTATCAGGGCATAGCCCAGAATTGGTCAACTTTCAGTGACTGAGCCAGGATAATCTCTTGAAAATAGACGGCTTGGACAAACTCCCTCTGGCCGTTTCCCAAGCCAGATGATTACCAGACTCATTGTTCATATTAATGTAAAGACAGGTGATTTCCCATGTCAGCTCAGATAAAACCCAGAATTGTTTGTCTAGTTAAATGCTTCACTTGAGGCTGAGAGATTGCTGACCATGGAAACAGAAGCTCAGAGTATGTACACTTGTTAAACCCCTTTATTAACAGCCCAGTCTTTGATTGCCCAAGATCATCACCTTTTGTCTCAGGAACCTCACATCTTTGTCTTCAAAAGTTACTATCTTTGTCAATGCGGAACTGGACAGTTAAGTGAATCTAAAGTGCATTATCATTTCTTTAACATTGTTTTTGCAAATGACAGCTCCTCCCAGGGGAGTGTCCCATCAGCAGATTGGTCTCTTTGCCAGCCAATCTCTTCAGGTCATTTCCCTACAAAAGGGAATCCCCACCTGGAAGTGGCGATGTCAGTGGAACTCCCAGCCAGTCATGGCACAGATTTTTACTGGCCCACTTTTCTAGCTATCAGGGGAGAAAGCAGGGTTTTTTTAAATAGTCGTCAAACTGTATAAGACATTGTGTTTTCTGTGTATGTTTGTGCTTGTACATTTTGAAGCATCCACTTAGACTTGCATCCCTCTTGGCCAAATTGAATTAAATCTTGGTAACTTGTTTTCAACCTGGTGAGTTGTCTCTCTGTCCTGGCCCATTTGTTTTAACATACGCTTGCCGGACACAGATCCTCTTATTTGCGGCCCTAACTTAACAACTAACCACTTCATATCAGAGAAGTGGGGAGCCATCAGATTACTTTGGCAACTCCTTCCTCTAATGCTATGGCCTCCTGTATCAGAGTTCTTTGATCCTGGAGCAGTGGCCGCAGAGCACTTGCAATGTCAAAGAGTGTCTCCTTGGTCACCAGAAATTTCCACAGCCACATGTCTTCATCCCAAAATGCTGGCATCTCCTCTCTCCATCACTGCTACTTGGCACAGAGTCTCACCCACCAATGTCTGGATACAAAAGTGGTTCCAAAGTAGACAAGCACATCATTCATATTTGTCCTGGGATCAATCACAATGTCACCAAAGGCAAGCCATGCCTATCAAGGGTCTGAGGATTAGACATCAGAAGTCTCCATCACCTGAACCCTCTCCTTTTCTCCCTCCACAAATAAGACATCAAAAGATGGAGCATGACAAGGATTACCTTTGATGGTTCCATCAGTAATCACTAACTGAACTGCTGAACAGGGAACGTGCGCAATGCAAACCTAAACCACATTACTATGCAACTACAAAATAGTGCAGAAATGCAAACATGAAATGGCAAAGCCAAAACTCAAAATTGCTCAATGTGAAGTCTTGCCTCTGCCTTTTCCTCTCCTCTGCTTTAGTTGCCCCTAGAATAATAGAGTTGGAAGAGACCTTGTGGGCCATCCAGTCTAACCCCCTGCTAGGGGTTTATAGGTTTTCCCAATAGTGTAGATACATTCCTTTGTATTAGTTTTTGGGTGGAGCATAAAACTCCCTAGAGGTCTGCCTTAGTTGGTCTATTCATTTACCTGTACAAAACTCTCTTGCTAGATTCCTTCCTTTTGCTGCAGCAGAGCTACAGTGACCAGAGGCTTAGGCATTGTCTGGTAATCCTAGGCCTAAGCAACCCAAAACAGGCATCCTTAGCACCTGCATTCAGCCAGTATTCATATACCACAAGTCCCAGAAACAACAGAAGCTTTTGACCAGCTTAAGCTTCACAAGAAAGAAGATTGAGATAGCATATGAGCACCAGAGTAATCTTTTCCAAGGTGATATAGATAGTGAGATCTGTGTTCAGACACCACAGGGGAGTTTTTTTTGGGGGGGGGGGCACAGGCAATAGGAAGAAGTGCAAAACATGTATGTTCCCATTTTCACAGACAATAAAATTGCAACACCTAAATGTGCAACAAGACCATGGTGTGCTAAAATCCAAAGTCAATGGAACTTGCTTTTGATCAGGGAATCGGTGATGATTTCCAGCATTTTAATCAGCACAAGGCTTATGTCATACTTTCTTACATAATTTATTTCTTTAAGAAAACAAATGCTTGTGATCAAAAGCCACTCAGCATCCCTTGTTTGATGGGAAAGTGGAGTACAGATTAATGAACTAAATGTTTTAATTACATATCTCTTTACTCTGTCTACATGGTTTGTCCAATGTAGTATTGATTCATTCATTTTAGAGTTTTCTTTGTGAGAACCAGTCCTAAACATTTTAGAAACATTTGGAGGGAATGATTGAACAATATGCACTCTACCGCCATAAAGCAGTGCTTGGATCATCTATTTTTCCACCCATTTCTCACTGCATGACTTTAGTTCTATGTTCCTAATCTCATACAATGAAGTATCAGGTTGAGAAGAAACCATGTGTCACACAAGTGGATTTACAAACATGCATTTTACACACCCACACCCAAAAGCCATTCACTTTCCCCTAATCCTGTGCTCAGGATTATGATCTCTTTGGCAGATGATAAGCATTTTATCTCTCCTGCCAACTAGTTTCAGGTTAATTCTTTGCAGTATTCTCAACAAATCCAAGGGTTTTTTCTTAAAGTGCTTTGTGGCATTTGTGTACACATATTCACTGAGTTATAAAACGAGAAAAACACAGAATACATCCAGAAAATTCATATCCCATGACATATGGCAAATTGGATAAAAAGCATACCGAACTGAATACATTACACAGAATAGAATGCTTTAGATTTTATTATCAACCTTCTCGTAACACATCTGTTGCTCTCTTTGAAGCGGCACAACTGCCACCAAAATCTCCTTGCTCCATCTGATCAGAGTGGCTATGTGATCCCCATTGTGTAGCTGATTAAACAACATTTGTCTGCTAATAATTTTCAAACATCCTTTTCTTGCCCAGACACTATTGATTTTTTAAGTGCGTTTAGCCTCACAGAGCCCCAGATCTGTTTGAAGGAAGATTTTCTGTTACTGAAGGCAAAAGATGGCACAAGACGGGATGTGCCAAACACAGGAAATACATTCCCACAGTGTGAGCAACATGGGAAATGGAACTGGTGATCTTCAAGGGATGCATAGAGCAAAGGGGATGGGTTTGCACAACATGTTAATCCGCTGTGCTGCAGAATTATCCTGCTGATCGAAAGGTTAGCAGTTCGGGCCTGGGTCGGGGTGAGCACCTGCTGTTAACCCCTGCTCACCTGCCCACCTAGCAGGTTGAAAGCAGAAATGGGAGTAGATAAAATAGGTACCGCTTTCAGCAGGGAGGTAATAAAGGTGTCCTTAAGGACATAGACAAGAGGAAAACTCCTCAGGCTGGAAGATGGAGCGACAGCACTCGGTCCTCCCATGGCTGGAGTCGAGCACAGCCTCCAAAATACCAGAAATAAGATGGGGGAAACTGCCTTTAGCTTTGTTTGTGTTGTCTGTCCTTGTTAATTGTATAATTGGCATTGGATGTTTGCCGTATGTGTGTTCTGTAAGTCGCTCTGAATCCACAGCAGGATTTTCCAAACTCTGTGTCGGGACACACAAGTGTGTCACCTGTAGTCCCTAGCTGTGTCTCCAGAGAGATTTCATCCCTACAGAAGGGGAGTGCTGATGCTGTCCCAGTGTAGGTACTGTTATAACTTTTATAATTTGCACAATTTGCTGATTGATTTGCAGTAATGACGACTAAAATGAATAGATTTCTAATTAAGAAAAGACAATCTGTTGGCAATGCTGTTTGTGATGAAGCATATTGGAACAGCTATAGAGGAAATGAGGCAAGAGTCAACTGTAGGGCATAACAAGCGGAAAGGAGAACAAATCCAAACCTCATTTAAACAGTAAAAATTATATGAAACATATATATTATATACATGTTATATGCTATATATACTTATGAAACTCTCATCAGGCGTTATTTTAACCCCTAGTGTGCTATTAAAACTGAATTAGTGTGTTGCAAATGTTTGCATGTTGAAAAAGCATGTCAGCCACATGAAAGGTTTGGAAAGCTCTGATTGGGGGCCCTTCCATACAGCTGAGTAAAATCCCACATTATCTGTTTTGAACTGAAATATATAGCAGTGTGGACTCAGTTAACTCAGTTCAAAGCAGATATTGTGGAATTTTTTGCCTTGATATTTTGGGTTATCGGGCTGTGTGGAAGGGCCCCTAGATGGTCCCACTCATCATCCAAGCTCTTGTTAGACAATTCATTATTGGGAAATGAGATGGGAAAGCCCCCATAATTTAGTTATCAGGAGCTTCTAGACATTTGTGGAATCTGCTTCATATACTGAACAACAAGCAGAAGTGCCTCATCCCAGCAAAATTATAACTAAGGTTCCTTTAATTGGTTCTTTTTATTTCAAGGAGAAAAGAGGGGTGTCATATTCAAATCATGTAAAATGGTCAATGGATTAATAAGCTCATTACGAGGATTTCAATAATGATTACAGAAAAGAACCTTAATGTTTCTATTTCTTCTGAATTGCAAGAATAAAATCTGTTAGAGTTGGATATCACACTAAATTTTCCTTCCACAGGACTGAAGACATTAACAACCCCATCACATTGAAATGGGAAAGTGTGGGTGACTATCCTTATAGCATAGAGAATCCCCCCTCTAGATCGACAGCTGTCCTGTTTCAGGTTCTGCCTCTCTATCACACGTGTCTCTCTCTTCAGTTGATCTCCTGTTGTTACCTCAATCAGCTTCATCACACGTGTAAGATGAATACATTCATCTTACATTCTCCACACAGGGAATCCTTTTATAACCAGGAAAAACTTCAGTATCTGAAAGCCAAGAGATTCCTTGCCCTGCCCAAAGCCCCTAAAATTAAAGGAGACTTACACCACTTAAAAACCTATTATTTCCATGAGATAAAATTGCCCTGCCCCAAATCCCTTATGATAAAGGAGACTAACAGGATGGGAAACTTCAACGGTTCCCATCCCACCTGCTTTTCAGCTGGAAGTATGGGAATAAGGCAAAAGAGGAGGTAGGAGCTCTGAACATGATTGCTGGCCCATGTTCAGCGTTTATTTATTTGCTTCATATATACCCCACCTTTCTCACCCCCGTAGGGGGACTCAAGGCAGCTTAGAACTCTGGCAAGATTCAATGCCGTTTAAAACATAACCATATAACATATCCTGTCAATTAAAACAGTTAAAACAGTTAAGCAAATAAAACACATAGAATAATAACAAATTAAAACATATAGATGCCCCTCCTTTCAGGACATCTATATGTCATGTGATGAGCTCTGTGCCTCTCCACACTCGAAAAGATGCTGAAGTGTCCTACAAGGGAAAATTCCTCAATGTGATGAGGTCCTTGGACATGATTGTTGAAGTTCCCTCCTTTCAGGACACTTCTGCTCTTTTCAACCATGGAGGGCTGTGCATGACAGACGAAAGTAGTTTAACTCATGTGATGAGGTCCCTGCCTCTCCATGCTTGAAAAGAGGCTGAAATCTCCTATGATGGGGAAATTCCTCAATGTGATGAGATTCAACGATGTACAAAAGTCACTGCCCTCCTGTACTTGGGAATTCAGGCATTAATATGGGGATCTATGTCTGTAATTATTAAAGCAGATGTCTCACCATTAAGGCAATGTCAAACCAACTGATGAAACCTATGTGAAGGCAGCAGACTAAATGAAGTAGAAAACACCACGGGACACACATATCTCTCTGGTAGGACTTTGCTGTCACCTGGCCACTTGAGTTGCCTGCGTCATCGATCTGCCTCTCTTTTCACAAGAACAAAACCAACCCTATTAGCCCCAGTACTGTAAAAAAAAAGACCGAGTCACAGAGAATTGTCTTTTGCATCTTGTAGTAATCAGAGAATCTCATAAAGTCAATGTAGTAAAAGCCAGTCACTTTGTTTCAAGCAGATGGTGAATAATTAATAACTAGTTGATGAAAAGGGTTTGTTTATTTTCATCATTTCTATGCAACCCCAGCCCCCACAGTTTTATATTTATAGCTATTCACTTCAAAGTTAACCTTCATTAATATTCATCATTGTCATCTATTTTACAGGATCCGTTTGCAACCCAAAATGGAGTTTGCATGTGTCGCTTTGCATATCATGTATATTTTACCATGAACAAATAACATCACATTTCAGTTACAGGCATCAATCCAAAATGAGCTCTTGGATGAAAATAGCACTGGTGATGAACCCAACCGTTCCAAATCATTAGCGTAGAACATCATAGACTCGAAAGGGTATCATAAGCATGTAACATTTTTAAAGGCTTGTTCATATCATCAGAAAGAGAAGGTTGTTCTTTCAAAAGTTATTGCTTCCAGGCAGGTTTCTAAAGTCAAGATATTTTGAATCAACAAGGAATCCCAAAGTGTGTAGCCCACCACTAAGAAACAAATAAGTTGTGCTCTACCCTGGGCAGATAGCATTGGGCCAGTTCTTGCAGAGCCCTTGGCATGTGTGGGAAGAGCCTCCTTCCCTTTCAATATCCAAGACCATGGGATCACAGTGTTCTCTTATGTTTATTGAAACCAGCTTTCTTACAATCTTGAATGCATGTCTTACTATACTTGACTTCTCCTTTCTGCTGTATGACAAACTCTAGAAGAACATGGTCACTCCCGCCTAAGGAACGTGCCATTTCCAACCTATTAATCAAAACATTACTGCTGGTTAGGATCAGATCTTAAACAGCCAATGTCTCTGTGTCCTCATTCACTTCTTAGTCCTTCATTTTCCTCCAAATACATGTCTCCTGTGTTTGAGAAGTTACCTTCTCCTTGGAGACATCCACTGTGTGTTTTTCCTCCAGGATCGCCTGGTCTGCTGTGTCCAACCATTGCCCAACACAAGCTGATTTTCGCTTGCTCTCCACTTTCAGCATGGAGCCCATTAGATGACATGCAGGCTCTATGTCGAAAAAAGAGAGGAAGAGGTGCCTGTCACCGCAGCAACATAGGAGTCTTCCCGTGTTGCCTTACCAGCAATGGAGGAAAGCCAGGTGGTGATGCTTCCCTCCATGGGATGAGGGGTAAGGCAAGTCATGCAATGTGGGGTGTGGAGCAATGGGTTCTCCACACCTCCGCTGGGAGCCCATGGATTCACCACAATGCATGGGATGAGGTCGCAAGACTCAGATAATAATAATAATAATAATAAATAATAATAATAATAATAATAATAAAGCTGTCGCGCACTGGGCCTATGACAATGTTTGTTTATAGGACGTGCTTTCTGTATGCCCAACGGGATGCCGGGGTACCTCAGTTAAATGGTCCCACAGGTTTCCCAACACAAAGTTCAGTAGAGGCTCAGAATAAGTCCAACAAAGGTCTTTATTAAGGCTTAAATCTTCAAACAAATGAATAAAATGCCATATAATCTTGAAAAACTAGTAGCTTTCTCGATCTGCCAACAAGGGACAGGCAACTGCTTGATAAACTGTTCCTATCTTCTTTAGGAAAACCTTCTGAACCCTCCTTGGGCAATCTTTCTTTACCTTGCTGGCGTGAGGCCCCAACTCCCGGCTCCAAGCTGCGTTATGGATAGCCTTGGTGGTCCCTTACCGGGCAATGGTTGCTGCAGATCTGCCAAGCTGGTGTCCTTTTTGTTTCTCCACAAAGGCTGTAGGAACTATTTCTTTTGTCCAGTAAAGGCTGGCTGTATTCCTTTAACAAAGCTGTGGAACTGTAACTTTACTCCCCAGCAAAGCTGTAGAGGTTTTCCCTTTTCCCCAGCAAAAGCTGGCTGTAGATCTATATCTTTAACCCCGGCAGAGCTGTAAGAAGCGAAGCTTTTTACAGGTGGGGCAGAGAAGAGCCCACACGTCCTACTGTGGGGCTCTAAACTGTGAGACTGAACTGAAAGTCCCCCTTTCCCTCCAAAATCTGGGGAAAGGGGCGGATCTAAAGGCTCTAATGATGATTGATAGATTGTTGGCCCTATGATTGCAACCTAGGGAAAGCTACCCAATTGCAAAATGCAAGGCCCAAATAAATTCAAACGAACTAACAGTGCAAGAAAAGGAAATTCAAATCTCCTGGCACAGCCATGCCAGCAATAATAATAATAATAATAATAATAATAATAATAATAATAATCTTTATTTATACCCTGCCACCATCTCCCCAAAGGGGACTTGGGGCAGCTAACATGAGGCCAAGCCCAAAAATACAATACAGAAAAATAAAAAAACAAAACAACAGAAAAATTACATCACAACAAAATACATAAAGTAACAAAATAAAATAAACAGTGCAAAATAACATAATAAAGATGCACTTTTCTGAGTGGAAAACAGTGACCAAACTTTTTGAAATGTGCATGTTTTTTTCTAGTATTTTTCAAATGCATAGATTTTACCAGATTTGCCCACACTCAGCAGGTAGCACGTCAATTCAGTGTCCAGTCCAGGTAATTTAAACTGGGGAAATCTGCATAAAATGTCCATTGAAGTTTATTCCTTACATATCCCTACTGACTAAGGAGGCTGTTTGGGGTCCTTTGGGACTGCAGCTCAACAGATTTGTGGTCTTCTACTCTATCAGGTCTGCAAGCACTGTTTCTCTGATTTTTTCCTAGGAGAAGTGAGAGAGCATCCAGATGGATTTCCCTTGTTCTCTTTTCCAAAAAAAATATATCAGATTGGTTTATTATTGGCCCTTTTAAAAACCCCACTGCTTAAGAAGCAAAACAGAATCCTGTTATCGGTCTAACATCAGTATGGTCCATCTGTACTGA
Organism: Anolis sagrei; assembly: GCF_037176765.1. NCBI lineage: Eukaryota > Metazoa > Chordata > Lepidosauria > Squamata > Anolidae > Anolis > Anolis sagrei. The sequence continues at coordinate 24,833,262 of NC_090034.1, read as the reverse complement.
AAAGCAAACACCCCTTCGCATCCCTGCAGAGTGGCCTTCCCCTTTCTCTCCCTGAAAAGCAAATAATAATGTGATTTAGCCAAGGCACTAGATCAAGTTGTTTCAACGTGAATAAAGGTGCATAAATCATGCCTATAGAAATTGTCATGTACTCTTGAAGCAGATGATAAATATCACAGAAACATCGCTTCCTGGATAGGGAACATGAATTAGGTCAACAAGATTACTGTTATTATGCCATATGAGATCAGTTACAGTCTTTCCCTGTTTCTCTCTTAGAAGATACCATCATTCCTGCTCTTCCTTTTGGCTCCTTAAACAAAGGCAATTAATATCCTAATAAGCCATTTATCCAGCTCTCCTCCATGTGTTGCACCCTAACACTGAATGTTGCCTTTCATTTACTGTCCTGATTCTAGAGGATTTTTTTTAAAATACTGGTAGTCAGATTTTGTTCATTTTCATGGTTTCCTCCTAAAGAGCAACACATGTCTGGGGGAATTCCAGATAGGAAATAATCAGGAGCAGTTAACATCTCCCAACAAAGAATTCCCCCAGGCAGGAAGCAGCCAGGCTTTGAAGCTGCAAGGCCATTCAATGGTAATCAATATGGCCAATTGCAACATTTACACTTGCCTCAAGCAGACAAGAGTTCTTTCTCCCACCCTGGACATTATTCCACAGATATATAAATCCCACGTGCCTAAGTTTCCAACAGACCTCACAACCTCTGAGGATACCTGCCACAGATGTGGGTGAAACGTCGGGAGAGAATGCTTCTGGAACAAGGCTATACTGCCTGCAAAGCTCACAGCAACTCAGTGATTCCGACCATGAAAGCCTTTGACAACATATCTCCATGTTTTCTATGAAGCTTCTGCAACATATCTTTCAGCCTAGCACTGGATCACAATCTCATGGTTATTTATCCCTTCTCGGGAATGTCTTTCTTGGCCTTTTGGCCCAACGAAAAAGATGGGACTAATTCCTCCAATATTTCTCTCTTCTTTTTCCTAGACTTCAATTGCATGCTGAGAAAAACCAACTGATTGCTCCATTTCAGCAAGGCCACTCAAATAAAACATTCACATTGATATACAGTATAGATTACAAACACTTCCAAATGACACTATACATCAGAGGGAAGCCCTATCTCCTTTTACACAATGAGTGTAGATCGTAAATTAGGTGTAAAATGTTATTTTGCTTTAACAGCCAGGCACAAACAGAAGTAAATCTGCATATCAAACAGAGTGTTTTTATTTATTTATTTATTGCACTGAGACAATAGCAGTAAATTGATGCAATTCAGGCGGAGCCCCAGTGGCACACTTGAAGCCGGCCAAAGATTAATGTCTAAAGATTTCTGGAGAGCAACAAACTTGTTGGAGGCATTCATCTCAGTTAGAGCTCTTCCATTTATAAGACAAATAGAAACGCTCCCTTTTTATACATTTTGGATGGTTTCACGTCTGTACATAATCAACCAAGCTAAACTTTAATATTTCCCAAGTGCAGTGTTTCATTAAATTGCCAGTACAATTTGGTCTATATATTCCCTGCCCAATGGATAGCATAAAAATAAATAGCAAAAAAAACCCCACCACTTTGCATGTGTGAATAAGCCATCAATGCTGAAACATCACTAACATGTTGATCTTGTTGCTACCTTTTTCCAAACTACCTCTGTTGTCTACATTGCATTCTTCCGGTTCTCATTTATCTTCTATCTTCTATCTATACACATAATAAAAGTGAAAATATGTATGTATGTGTGGCTGGAGTGTCAACTTGCACAGACAAGATCCTGCCTACACAAACAGCTATAGCTCCCACGACTCAGGAGACACCAATGGCCTTCCCTCCAATGACATTGCAGGTTATAGTGAGTGCCACTAACATGTACCAGAGTCCTGCCAATGTCCTCCACCAACACCACACTGCCCACCACCTAAGTGGAGGTTTTCCTACGGGGACAATTTCATCCTAGATTTTCTGTTTTTCCTCCACCACAGGCATCCCAGTGTTTCTCTCTCTCTCCATTAGTGTGGAATTTGCATGGCTCCGCCCACTGCCTCTCCCTTAACCCTTTCCCATTCTTTTCTATGGCACACAGCAAACAGAGGAATTGATCAGCAACTGAACATACTAGAGGGGTTTGGGGAGAATTCACCATTATTTATAGGAGTTGTAGGTCCTGGGATGTATAGTAGACTTGCAGACTAACAACTGCACTCTGAACTCCACCAGTGATGGACCTGGAACTAACTTGGCACACAGAACCCCCATGACCAGCAAAAATATACTAGAGGTCTTTGGAGGGATTTATAGGAGTTGTGGTTCACCTGCATCCAGAGCACACTATGAACCCAAACAATGATGGTTCTGGACCAAACTTGGCATGCAAACCCAATATGCCCAAATTTGAATACTGGTGGTTTTGAGGGGAATTGGTCTGGACATTTCGAAGTTGTAGGTACTGGGATTTATAGTTCACCGGCAATCAATGAGCACTCTGAACTCCACCAAACATGGATCAGGACCAAACTTGGCCCACTGAGACCCCATGACCAGCAAAAAATACTGGAGGCCTTTGGGGAAAATTCACCTTGATTTGGGGGAGTTGTAGTTCACCTACATCCAGAGAGCACTGTGAACCCAAACACCGATGGATCTGGACCACACTTGGCACACATACCTGATATTTATTTATTTATTTATCATGTCAGGGGCAAACCAAAACAGTTGTATTGCATTAAAAACAAACAAACAAACAAAACACAAAGTTTGCAGACTTGGTATTCTGTTAAATGTCCTTTGATCAGTACCTGGCCACTTGGAGTGCCTCTGGTGTTGCTGCAAGAATTGTGCATGTGACAAGGCTCAGGTTGCATTGCAGTAGGTAGTCTGTGGTTTGCTCTTCTCCACACTAGTATGTCGTGGATTCCACTTTGTAGCCCCATTTCTTAAGGTTGGCTCTGCATCTCGTGGTGCCAGAGTGCAGTCTGTTCAGCGCCTTCCAAGTCGCCCAGTTTTCTGTGTGGCCAGGATGGAGTCTCTCATTTGGTATCAGCCATTGATTGAGGTTCTGGGTTTGGGCCTACCACTTTTGGACTTTCCCTTGCTGTGGTGATCCAGCGAGCGTCTCTGTAGAGCTTAGAAAACTGTTTCTTGATTTAAGTCGTTGGCATATATATGCCTGATATGCCAAAATTTGATTACTGGAGGGGTTTGGGGGGACTGACTTTCTTTTCTGGGAATTGTAGTTCACCCACAACCAGAGAAACTGTAACTTTCACAGATGATGGACCTGGTCCAAACTTGGCACACAGAACCCCCATGACCAACTGAACCTAGTGGAAGGATTTGAGAGAACTGACTCGCCATAGTGGGAGTTGTAGCTTACCCTACAACAAGAGAATACACTGAACCCCACCAATGATGTATCTAGAGCAAACATGCCCAACATAACAAACTTTAAGTACTGGTGGAATTTTTCGGGGTTACCCTGGCATGATGTAAGTTGTAGTTCACCCACAACTTTAAGCATTTTGTACTTTTTCAAATAACCTGGGCAACGGCACGTCCTCAAGCTAGTAGAAGATAAATCCTTTTAAAGCCAAGATTGATTCCTAAAGCAAATTATACATCCATCCATACATATAAGAGATAGAATAAGTAATTATATTAATGCAATCAAAAGGAATAAGGCAATGAACTAACAATACAGCAAATAAAATTCCAAGATGGATTAGCTTTGATCTCTATATTTGCTAAAGCAGAAGCAAGAAACGGAAGCAACAACGGGGCAATTTTGTCTTTCAGATGTTCAATTCAATTCATTGACAGCAACTATAAATCACAGTAGGGCCTTTAAAGACTGGCTAAAAAAATCACAATATAATAACAGACCTGGAAAAAAATATGTACGAAAAAGCTTCCACTGCCCACTGAAACGGCCTCCCATGCAACATGCTCTCTTTACTCTTTGCATTATTTGTGAAGCATCAAATTAAAGTTAAGCTTTTATTAGAGTCTTTCTGCATAACACCAATCAGATATGGACTCCCACAGCAGATGGGGGATGCACGGATAAACATTCATTTTCAAACACCAATGAATAATGTATTAATGTAACACTGCAAAATGCACATTTTTAGCACTGCTCGGAGAGTGCAACCAAATCTCAACAGCTAAATTAAGGAAATGAACAGAATTTTAAATCATATTGTTAAATAAGGCTCCAGGGCTAATTATATTGCACTTGGCCATAAATCCAATCAAAGTCAATGCTGTTCAGATGTTTAGAATAGGATCATTAATATGAAGCAGAGATCTTTACATTATGGCATTTTTCTGCCAAAGGCCACATTCTCTCTAGAGCAAAGCATTCCAAATTTTTCGTGCTGCAGATATGCTTGTTAGACAGGCCACTTTTCACAACATGGTAATTCAGTTGTACTAGCAAATTGGAGTTTAAACCAATCCCTTATAAGAGTTCCATACACTATATAACATTATCTATCTATACACAAAATAAAACCGGTAGAGTTCAACAATGGAACTCTCTGCCTCAGAGTCTGGTGGAGGCTCCTTCTCTGGAGGCTTTTAGACAGAGGTTGGATGGCCATCTGTAGGGAGGGCTTTGATTGTGCTTTTCCCCACCTGGCAGAAAGGGGTTGGACTAGATGATCTTTGGAAGTCTTTTCCAACTCTAGGATTCTATTATAGTAAGGGATTATTGCAATGCAACACATTTGAAGAGCCAAATATTCCCCAGCACTAAAGTGACAAAAGGAAGGAAGAAGATAGCCTCCACCCTAAAATACACCTAAGGAGAAAACTGCAGGACTAAGAAGGTTTGCTTCTTCTTCTTCATCCAAACACTTTATCTTTCCAGAGTTCCTTCCACCCCCATTTTATTTACAGCTTTCCCGATTACATAGAGGAGATGAATTTGCCTCTCCTATAGGCTGTGACAGATTGGCATTAAGCTGCCCGTAATTCATGTGTAATACGGAGTGAAATTTATGTTAAGGATGAAGCATATAAACCCTCTATCTTGAGAGACCTTTCAGCGATAAAAAATGGAGTCCTTTTCCTGTTCTTTATTAATGCAATATAGCAAAGCAAGAGTTTCTTTGCTCTCCTTGCAGTCATCCATTATCTAGGAATTAATGGCAGGCACTGGATTATTTGGTGCACTAGAGCCGAGTGGAAGAGAAGTGCATCGGGCCTTTCATTTTGTGTCTTGTCTCCTTCTTTTCAGTCTTGTGCCTGTCTTACACTTTTTAAGGCTGGATCTACACTGCCAAGTAATGTGGTTTGAACTGCATTACATAGTCAGTGTAGACTCTACACTGACCATGTAATGCAGTTCGAACTATTATTTGACAGTGTAGATCCAGCCCAAGGCTACCCAAAGAGCTGCAGCAGAGTTTATGCCTTGATCCAGAATTTCTGGTGAGTTTTTTTTTAACTGGATGTGGGCTGGAGGTCTCATTGCAGATGTACATTGTGTAGATATTCCAGTCTTGTGTCAGCTTCAAGCTGGATTTTAGTGGCTATGTGAGTCCAGAGCAAGCCAGATAATGCACTGCGGCGGATCAGAGTATAACCCATGCAGGAACCAATGTAATCCCAAACTAATATGAATATGCATGTTTTCTCAACCAATCAGGGCTGGCGTGGACATTCCAAATGGCTGTCAAAATTAATAAATATGCTCTGGATTTCACAGATCTTTGAGAGCACAGACTATTCTGACATCTTTTTAAGCCTGAAAGAATAAACCTCTGTTCTTTTGCCTTCAACATGCTTCAAGTCCTGATTTGGCCTTCGGTGCAGCATAGTGAGCCGGGCTCCGGATCCACCATTTTAGCAGTTACCAAAAACACTCAACAGGTGCATCTTGGAGGACTGGTTAAGGAAACAAACCCTTCATTTTCTAGAGGATATGTAGCCACATTGAGTCTCTTTTGTGGAGAGAGAAAAGTGGGGTATAAACAAACATTATAAAAATAATTATAGCCACAGATAATGTGGTTCCAGAGTTTGGTGGCGGAGTATAATAATAAAGTAGTAGTAGTAGTAGTAGTTATTATTATTATTATTATTATTATTGGTTTGATCCATATTTAGCAGCTACTGTGTCTAGCCTCCAACCATGTTTTCTCCCACACTGTAGAAAAAAGGTATCGTAAATGCTATAGAGAACATGTCAGTGCTCTCGTTATTTAAACAAATGAGCCCCCAATGTCAAAAAAATGTAGAGTATTTACTGCTCTTTGAAGGCTTTTGAGCTAATTTGATTTAAATGACTAACTGCTGCCAGGCTCCATTCATGTAAATAAATTGATGTTTCTCGGGTGTGCAATTTTAGCTCAGTCAACTTTGTTTAAGCAATGTATGGACTTGCTACCTGCAGTTTGTTTTGAGGGTTGCTAATTTGTTTCAGCCATTGTGAGTTGCAACCTCTTTTAACTTTTGGAAAAAATCAGGGTTTTGCTTCATGACCCATGATTTTAAAGCTGTCTTAACATCATTCAAATCATGTAATCTTTTACCTGTTTGGACCTCTGAAAGACAAGCCACACCAAAAAAACTACCAGGCCATCAAATGCTAATCAAGGTGGCCAACTGAAACATTCACACCTAGCTCTAACAGACAAGAGTTCTTTCTCCCACCTTGGACATTCCACAGATATATAAACCCAATTTTCCTAGTTCCAACAGACCTCACAACCTCTGAGAATGCTTGCCATAGATGCAGGCGAAACGTCAGGAGAGAATGGCCATATAGCCTGAAAAACCTACAACAACCCAGTGATTCCAGCCATGAATGCGTTCGGCAATACATAAAATACACATATTAAAACTTATTTCTACGAAATACATATATTAACTCCACATCACAAAGATTAAAATATAGCAAACACAAGACACGAGTTTCAAATCCATGATTCCAAATGCAGAGCACATGACTTCAGGTTCTATTCTTTTACCTGAATTCCAACAAGTTCAATGCATCAAAGCTAAACACGAAACGGATGGTTCCACACAGCAGCCTGAACATCCTCAAAACATAACTGATTAATAGCTCTTGCGCATTGCTTTATTTTCATTATAGAGTCATCCAAGCAAGCAGTAATAAGCAAAAGACAAAGCCGGGCACACATTGACCAAACTAAACAGCGCATTCGAGTTGCGATATGCTAATGACCCACTTGAGAGGAGAATGCATTCATCTCCTATCAACTTTTTCCCCCAGCACCGAAAAAAGCTTGGCGTAATGAACATTTGTCAATAGTAAGATGACAAGGGAATTCACGGCTGCAGCATCTCCAGAATTAGCTGCTTTGCTTGCTTGTTTACTCTACCAAATGCAAAACAATGATCAGTCCCACTAAATTAACCATGTTGCAATTAACTGATAAGAAGATAGGGGATTGGAAGCTCATTGCAAATTCTGCATTTTAAAGATAAAGTAGAACAATGGAAATAATACCAATTAGAAAGTACTTCGGATAGAGCTAGATCAAAGACGACAAAAAGAAAAAATACAACATATACAGTCAGAGGCCCACTAAGCACCCTGCACCACATGCTACCTGCCACAGAGCAAAAGGCGTCTGTAATTGCACCATTGCCACATTTGTATTCTATAAGATTTGCATGTTTTTAAAAATTCAGAATAATGCCATTATTGCCACCCTATTTGTCCCTTGTACCTAGTATTCCGTGACTGATTTGCCTCACTTTTCACAAAATAGCCGTAATGGCGCTATTACAGCATGATATCATTATGGTACACCCATCACTGCCCAGATTTCTCATTGCAGGAGATGGCATAGAAAGAGAACCAGATAACATAATATCCTGCTATTTTTAATATCTTTTTCCTTTGTGGAAAAACAACATTGCACATCACATTTGTCCTTTGTTTCATTTCGTCCTGTTCGAAAGCCATTTCGGTTGTACTCATTAAGGCACAATGATACTGTAATTGCAAAATAATAATAATAATAATAATAATAATAATAATAATAGCATTGCCTGGGCAGTTCCTTGACAAAATTGAAGGAAAAGTCAACAAGGAGAAGACCTGGTTATGGCTCACAAATGGAACCCTGAAAAAAGGAGACAGAAGGCCTGATTCTTGCAACCCAGGAGCAAGCCATCAGAACCAACGCCATTAAGGTCAGGATCGAAAAATCAGCTGATGACCCAAAATAGTGGTAGTGGAAAATAAAGGTAGTGGAAAATAAACACGCAAGAATACTGTGGGACTTTCAAATCCAGACTGACAAAGTTTTGGAACACAATACGCCAGACATCACGATTGTGGAAAAGAAAAAAGTCTGGATTATTGATGTCGCCATACCGGGTTGACAGCCGCATTGAGGAAAAACAACAGGAAAAACTCAGCCGTTATCAGGACCTCAAAATCGAACTGCAAAAGCTCTGGCATAAACCAGTACAGGTGGTCCCAGTGGTAATTGGCACACTGGGTACCGTAGCAAAAGATCTCATCCGGCATTTGGAAACAATAAACATTGACAAAATCGCAATCTGTCAACTGTAAAAGGCCACCTTACTTGGATCTGCACACATCATTCGAAAATATATCACACAGTACTAGACGCTTGCAAAGTGTTCAACTTGTGGTTTTGTGATACGAAATACAGCATATATCTCGTTTGCTATGTCATACTGTTTTGTGTCAGTAAAATAATAATAATAATAATAATAATAATAATAATAATGCCTCCAAGCCCCATCCCGGAGAGACAGCCCAGAAGGATAGCCTGTCCGATGGTATCTAAAGCTGCTGGGAGGTCCAGGAGAACCAGTAGGGATACACTCCCCCTGTCTTGTTCTCTTAGTAGATCATCCAGCAAGGCGACCAATGCCACCTCTGTCCCATAGCCAGGCCTAAAACCAGATTGCGTTGTGAGGCCATCACCTTCTCAGAAAGGGGAGACTGGCCAGTAACACAAGCCAACAAGTATAATTTTAGGTCATTCTTATAGAGTTTTTTTATGTTGAATTCAGATTTGTATTAATTTTTTTCTCTATCACGTGTAGTTTTGTGATGAGGCTAATTGAATAATTGATGCATTTACACACATATCAATAACTGCTTTTATGTTTTGTGCCATATCATGTTGTATAGGGCTATCATTAATCCTGTATAATTAATTAATTAATTATATACCTGCCTAAGTAAGTTGCCTCTGTCAGCATATTATCCTACTCCAGCCAGGAGTAGGTCTAGATCAGTATTGGGACCCCCGGGGGGGGTTGCGAGGGGGGGTTTCAGAGGGGTCGCCAAAGACCATTAGAAAACACATAATCCTGTAATAACTGTTTTAATTTTATTTGCTTTTATCTGTTTTAATATTTGTATTGAAAGGCGGGCTTGAATTTTGCTGGATTGTAAGGTTCTCTGGGTCACCCTCAGGGTGAGAGAGTGGGATAGAAATACAGTAAATAAATAAAATAAATACATTATTCAATTAGTCCCATCACAAAAAACGATATGTGATAGAGAAAAAATAATCACAGATCTGAATTCAGTGGAAAAAAACTCTATAAGAATGACAAAGGAGACAAAAGTGGGGAAAGTGAGGGCGAGAGAACGCGCAACAGAGAGAGAGAGAGGAGTAGACAAGAGAGAGGCTTCCAAGGTGTCAATAAGGAAACCGGGAAAGGCTGGGAAGATGGGGGAAAGAAGATCCGCAACATCAGGAGTAGGAGCGAGAAGGAATGGAAGACTGAGACAAGAGAGAAGGAGGGGCGAGAAAGCAAGCGGCGAAAAGCGGAAAGAGAGTAAGTTGTGGACATTTAATAAACTAATCGAGAGCCAAAGAAACATTACGAAGGAGATTTCGGGAAGAGAAGGGGGGCAAGGACGAAAGAGAGAGAGGAAGGCAGTAGAGGAGAAGAAGCAAGGGAGAAAGAGAAACTCCTGTCCTGCAAGGCTCCAACTACGCCTGACGCTCCCATGTGTACTAAAGGAAACTGAGGAAATTGAGAACAAACGAAGAGAAGTGAGAGAAGGCACAGGGAGACAGAGTCGGGGAGAGAGGGCAACGGCAGAAAAGGGAGAATAGAAGAGAGATCTGCCCGCTGCAGTGCACCCTCTCAGGACGAGAACCCCTCGGAGACAAGACTAAACTACTGATCTGTAAGAACAAGGCAGTCAAAATAGAGAGGTAAGGACAGGGGGAAAGACAGAGACTGAAGCCCAGATGGAAGGAAAGATCGAAAAGAACGAAGGAAGAATGGAATTAAAGGTGCTTTAACGAAGAAGAAAGTAAAGACGAGAAAGCGGCAAGAAAAGGAGAAGAAACAGAAGGGAAAATAAGCAAGCCAATTTAAAGGACAGAAAGTATTTGAAGAGACAGCAAGACAAACGACCATCGCTAACGAAAACAGAATCTATTGACCCATAGACAGCACATAGCAGTACAATAGCACAGTTGCACAGTAGCACAGAGTATAGACAACAAGAAGGCACTATAATTAAAAGAAACTCTGGGTACGAAATAACAATAACAACATTAATAGAAATACAAACAAAGAATAAAGAAATCAATAAACAAATAGATAAACAATACAAAATTAATACATATATATATATATATGTAAAAATATCAATAAAAATAAATAATAAAATAATAAAATAATAATTAATAAATAACCAATTAAAATTATTATATTTTTTATTATTTTTACATAAATAAACAAACAAACAAAAAACAAAAAATATTAATAAAAACAATAATTAATAAATAAATAAATAATAACAAATCTAATAATAAAAATAAGAACAAAAATATAAAATAAAATAAAAATAAACAACAAATAAAATTATTAATAAAACAAAAAGATACATTCTATAAACAAGCAAAATAAAATAATAATAAAAATATTAATAAAATATTTAATAATTTAATAAAATAAATATATATATATACAATATTATTAATAATTTAGAAAACAATAAAAACAACAAAACGATAACACAAATAACAAAAACTAGAGAAAATAAAAATAAAAATAATCAGTTTTATAGAAGAGCATAAATATATACAGTAACTAAAAAGGGGAGAGAAAAGGGGAAAGAAAAAAACAAAAAAACCCAATAACCCCAAAGTAAATAATCAAACAATAATATATAAGGTAATCAAAACACCATTAAGAAAGATAACGTTACAGAAGGCGAGTCCCTTGTAACTGAGACTACATAGCCAATTAGGATGTCAACCTCTAAATAAATACACATTAAGAGGAGAAATGATTGGGATGAAGAAGGAAATTAATGCAGATTTCCAAATGACCTTAAAAAGAGAACTAGGGAAATAAGAGAAGATATAGCCACCCTGAAACATGAAAGTAAAAGCATGCAAAAAGAGAATAAAGCTTTTAAAACTCAAAAAGAAGACATGCAGAAAAAGATTGATAGCTTAGAAGAGCAAATTAAGGAAGGGAAATTACACCAAGAAATTTGGGAAACCAAAGAAAAAGAATTCCAATTGAGTTTTAGAAATATAATCGAGGAAGAGAGTGAAAATATCAGGGGGGGAAATCATCGAAATAGTGGCACTAGCTCTAAAAAAGACCAAAGAAGTGGTAGATACAGAAATTGACTGGACTTTCAGAATATAAACTAACTATTCTAAAAGACATAAAACCCCAAGAGATGTTATAGTCAACTTTGGTAGAAAAGTGATAAGGGACAAAATACTAAGGTCCAACTCAATCTTCCCTATTCACTATAAAAGAAACAAGATAGCAATACTAAAAGAACTACCAACGGCAACATTAGAAAGAAGACATAAATACTATTTTTTGATGGACGAATTAAAGAAGCAAAACATTAGATTCAAATGGGAATTGGGGGAAGGTCTGATGTTAACTTGGAAAGGAACGAAATATCGGATAACGTTGGAAGCTAAGGCAAAAGAATTCTGGGACAAACACATAAAAGGAGAAGACAAGCAAAAGGGAGAGAAAGAAAAACAAAGGAAGGAAGGAGAGACTCACCCAAATAAAAAAGATCAAAGAGAAAGCAAACTTGGAAAGGAGGCCTCACCAACAGATAGGAAAGACCCATCCAAAAAGAAAAGGAAAAGGCCACGAAAGAAATCACCAAAAAATTATACCTGCTACTCAGACACGGCAATGGACCACTCAGACGAGGAAGAAGAAACTGAAGATGTATATGAGTCCGAATATTAGAATTTATTCAAACAATGTTAATGGATTAATAAAAGAAAAAAGATTTGGCACCAAATGAGAAAAGGGCAGTATGACATTTTTTCTTACAAGAAACACACACCACACATAAACATACAGCACATTTAGTTAATAAAGTGTTAGGAAAGCTTTACTATGCGTCAGGCCCGGAAAAAAAGAGAGGGGTAGCAACATACATCAATGAGAAATTAACGTCGTCGCTTGCCTTCAAGGATCAAGAAGGCAGAATGTTGGGAGTGAGCATAAATATAAAAGGATGTAACACCCTACTCGTTAACATATATGCTCCCAACGACGTCAAAAGTAAATTTATAGAGACACTAAGACAGAAAATATTAGAACAAGAATTCGAGGATGTAATAATAATGGGAGATTTTAATGGTGTTTTAGATAAAAACGTGGACAAATCTATAAAGAATGGTCCCAAAAAAAAAGATTCAGGGGAATTACCCAATAACTTTATTCAACCTAAAGAAGAATTAGCCCTCCTAGATATATGGCGACTACAACATGAGAAAGATGGGGACTACACTTTCTATTTGCATCGTCACCAGACTTGGTCCCGTATTGACATGGTCTGGGGTACAAAAAAAAACTACAAAAGTGACCACCTCAAAAATATTACCATTAATAAACTCAGATCATGCGCCAATTGAGATAATACTAGAAGGAGAGGAAGAAAATAGTAGAACACGATATTGGAGACTAAATGACAACCTAATTAAAGATAAAGAAAAAGAAAAAGAAAATATAGATTTGCTAATAGAGTACTATAACTTAAACACCGAGAAGGAGACACCGATAGACATAATATGGGATGCGAGTAAAGCGTATATGAGGAGAGAGAAGAGAAAAAAGGGGAGTTACAGGAGAGTTGAGGAAGGAACGGTGAAACAAAAACAAAGACGAGAGCACGAGAGGTGGAAAGGGGGGAAAAAAGAAAGAAGGAAGGAAAGAAAGTAAAGAGAAAGAGGAGAGAAAAAACAAAGACACAAAAGTGGAAAGGTCAGCAAAGAGAAACATAGACAGTCTAAGCAAAATATGTAAAATATGGCAGAATAAACCCCTCACCACCCACTTACCCAAGATCTCCCAACTCGCCAAACTCTCCGCCCCCTTAAAAGACTCTAACCCCGAACAAACCCACAAACTACGTAAATCTCTCAAATTCCTCCCCTGGACAAACTGAATCCAGACAACTAAACAACTACAGAAGAGGAGTTCATAAAACTGAGATGCCTAAGGGTTACAAGACTGATACAGACGACAAAATAACGACAAACAACAATAAAACACTACAAAATTGCTAAATCCTGCAATTACTACAATCAATAATTACTACAAATTACTACAAATATCTCCCCGCCTCCTCCCCCCTTCCCTCCGCGCACCCCCCGGCGATCTTTCGTCACCCCACGCCTCTCCAGAACCCTTCAGCGACTCCTTACTTTAAATAAGAAGAATTGAAGAAGATAGATCTGAGGAGATCCGAGGAGAAGGGGGTAGAGAGAGAAGCGTGAGGAACCAGGTGACGCTCGCCTTCCATCCATATTGAGGGCGTCTCAAACGGCGAACAACGCAGGGCAAGGCTGAACAAAGCAGCAGGCACTTAACCCAAAATAAACAAACAAAGTAGTAAGCCACGCCCGGGAGAACCACGAGGCCGGAGTCAGAGTCGACTGAGAGGCCACGCCCAGAGGAGGAGCAGGATCGGAAGGAGACACACCCAGAAGAAATACGAAGCCGGGGCCGACTGGAAAGACATGCCCTGACGCGAAGCAAGAACGAAAGGAGCCGAGATACATAGTGCGGGTGGGGAAGAGGACAGAGGATAAGGAGAGAGAGCTAAAAGAGAAAGGGAAGCAGACAGAAAAGGAGGAGGACAGAACTGGAAAGAAAAGACACTAAAGAACTATAGAGACCATTAGTAGAAGAAAGACAATAGAGATATATATTAGAATAAAGATATATATTATCAAAAATAAGGGAGGAAACAAAACAAAACAAAATAAAATAAAATAAAAAAGAGAAATAAGGAAAGGAGATTCACATAGAAGAACATAAAAAGGAGTACCAAGAGAACTACAAGGAATCAGAGACTCAAATAGAACGAGGGGTGAGCTTAAATTAGTCACAAAATAAATAAACAAATAAATAAATCATGAAATAATTATGAATCAATTGGCATCAATTGGCATCAACTGGCTACAGACCAATCTCCCTGTTGTGCCACCTCTACAAAGTTCTGGAGAGACTTATTTTGCATAGAATTATGGAAAATAAAATTATGGAAAATATAGACCCCTGTCTGATCCCACAGCAAGCTGGCTTCAGAAAAGGCAAAAGCTGCACATCGCAAGTGCTGAACCTGACTCAGCACATAAAAGATGGCTTTGAAAGGCAGCAGATCACAGGAGCCGTCTTCATAGACTTGTCAGCAGCCTATGATACTGTGAACCACCGCCTCCTCCTGAGAAAAATGTATAATATCACAAAGGACGACCACCGCACCCGCCTCATAGGAAACCTGCTACAAAACAGGAGCTTCCAGGGTCAGAGAAGCAGATGGCGGAAACAGAAGAACGGCCTGCCTCAGGGGAGCGTGCTTGCTCCATCCATGATCAACGTCTACACAAATGACCAGCCGCTGCCAGAAGGGACAGAGAGTTTCATCTATGCTGATGATCGTGCCATTACCACTCAAGCAGGGAGCTTTGAGATGGTTGAACAGAAGCTCTCCAAAGCTCTAGGTGCTCTTACTGCCTATTACAGGGAAAACCAACTGATCCCTAATCCATCTAAAACACAGACATGCGCCTTTCACCTTAACAACAAACAAGCATTCCGAGCTCTGAGGATTACCTGGGAAGGGATCCCACTGGAGCATTGCAGCGTACCCAAATACCTGGGAGTCACTTTGGACCGTGCTCTGACCTACAAGAAGCACTGCCTGAACATCAAGCAAAAAATGGGCACTAGAAACAACATCATACGAAAGCTGACTGGCACAACCTGGGGATCACAACCAGACACAGTGAAGACATCTGCCCTTGTGCTATGCTACTCTGCTGCTGAGTATGCATGCCCAGTGTGGAACACATCTCACCGCATTATCACAGGGTGTCTGCGCCCCACACCACTGGAGAAATTACACTGCTTAGCTGGTATTGCACCACCTGACATCCGCCGGGAAGTAGCCAATAGTGAAAGGACCAGTGAAAGACATCTCCAGCTCATCCCCTGTTTGGGTATCAGCCAGCACGTCAACGACTTAAATCAAGAAAGAGTTTTCTTATATCTACAGAGACACTCGCTGGAACACCACAGCAAGCGAGAGTCCAAAAGTGGCAGGCCCAAACCCAGCACCTCAATCCATGGGTGATACCAGATGAGAGACTCCCCCCTGGGCACACAGAAGACTGGGCGACTTGGAAGGCGCTGAACAGACTGCGCTCTGGCACCACGAGATGCAGAGCCAATCTTAAGAAATGGGGCTACAAAGTGGAATCCTCGGCACGTGAGTGTGGAGAAGAACAAACCACAGACCACCTACTACAATGCAACCTGAGCCCTGCCACATGCATGATGGAGGACCTTCTTGCGGCAACACCAGAGGCACTCCAAGTGGCCAGATACTGGTCAAAGAACATTTAACCAACTACCAAGTTTGCAAACTCTGTGTGTTTTTTTTCTTTTTTTTCTTTTTCTTTTTAATCTGTGTGTTTGTTTTGTTCTGTTAGAATTGTAACACAATGGTATGGTTGCTGATGACACGATAAATAAAATAAACTGATATATATATATATATATATATATATATATATATATATATATGGGGAAAATAGACAAAAAAGATAAATAAATAAAAAAAATAAAACAACATAAACTAACAATAATAAACTTGCGTTTCAGGCTCTGATCTGCAGTCCTTTGCTGCTATCACGTAGCCACATAGAGAAGTGCATACTTGCTTTCAAATTCTCATCTGCAGCCCTTTGCTGCCATCAAGTGGCCACATAGAGAAGTGCACACTTGCTCTCAAATTCTCATCTGCAGTCCTTGCTGCCATCAAATGGCCACATAGAGAAGTGCACACTTGCTGCCATCAAGTGGCCACATAGAGAAGTGCATACTTGCTTTCAAATTCTCATCTGCAGCCCTTTGCTGCCATCAAGTGGCCACATAGAGAAGTGCACACTTGCTCTCAAATTCTCATCTGCAGTCCTTGCTGCCATCAAATGGCCACATAGAGAAGTGCACACTTGCTGCCATCAAGTGGCCACATAGAGAAGTGCACACTTGCTCTCAAATTCTCATCTGCAGTCCTTGCTGCCATCAAATGGCCACATAGAGAAGTGCACACTTGCTGCCATCAAGTGGCCACATAGAGAAGTGCACACTTGCTTTCAAATTCTCATCTGAAGTCCTTTGCTGCTATCAAGTGGCCACATAGAGAAGTGCACACTTGCTCTCAAATTCTCATCTGCAGTCCTTGCTGCCATCAAGTGGCCACATAGAGAAGTGCACACTTGCTTTCAAATTCTCATCTGCAGTCCTTTGTTGCTATCAAGTGGCCACATAGAGAAGCGCACGCTTTAGCCGTGGAGGCGCATCTGTGCTGACATCCTGTGGATGAAGTGGGAAACTACACCTCGATATTACAATCATAATAATAGTAATAATAATAAGGGGGAAATAAATAATAATAATAATAATAATAATAATATAAAAATAAAAATAAAAATAAGTAAACAAATAAAATAAATAAACAAATAAAATAAATAAATAAATAAGATAAAATAAAATAAATATAAAATAATAATAAAACAAAATAAAACAAAATAGACAAGACAAACAATAAATTGACTCACATGTAATTTATAGCTTTATCTATAATAAATTCAGCAACTTAAGAACAGCAGAATTAAGAAAGACAATACTAAAGAATATGGAGAAAAAAGGAACAGGAACAGGAACAGGATCGACCGAAAAAAAAAACTCTCTTACAGAAGAAGTAGGAATAAAAGACCTACTGAAAGAAATTTGAAAACTCCAGTCAGAAGTCAAGAAAGTACAAGACAACCAAGCAGATCAAAATGCAATACTAAGAGAGGAAATGAATGGGATAAAGAAAGAAAGAAAGAAAGAACTGAAAGTACTAATCAAAGAGGAGATGAAAACCATGGGAGACGACATAGAAAATTAAAACAAGAAAATAAAGAATTATTGAAAGAAAACAAAAGTATGAAAACAGAACAAGGAATCATGAAAAAGAAAATTGACAGCTTGGAGGAGAAAGTAACGACAATCGAATCCCAACAGGAATCCTTAGAAGCCAAAGAAAAAGAACATCAACTAAGATTTAGAAACATTAGAGAGGAGGAAGAAGAAAACATCAAAGAGACTATAGTGGAAATGATAACAAATATCTTTAAAAAACCCAAAATAGAAATTGAAACAAACTTAGACAGAGTGTTTAGAATCCAGACTCAGTACTCTAAAAATTTCAAAACACCTAGAGACGTAATAGTCTGTTGCTCTAAGAAAACCACGAGGGATGAGATACTGAAAGAAAGTACAAAGGAACCAATACATCACAAAGGAAGCAAAATTGTAATCCTAAAGGAGATACCTTCAACCACCTTAGAGAGAAGACGGAAGTACCATTTTTTGACAGATGAATTAAAAAAAAGACATGTAAAATTTAAATGGGAGAAAAAAGAAGGAATAATGGTTACATGGAAAGAAACTAAATACTGGCTCACATCTGAATCAAAAGCAAAAGCTTTTTGGGAAAAATTCATTAAGACGGAAGGACATCACGAAGAAGAGAAATACAGAGAAGAAGAGAGGAAACACAATAAAGTGCAAAAATCAACAGACGATGAGGATGAAGCACCTGGGACATCATAAATGCAAGAAAAAGAGGAACGTGACAATAGAAGAAAGAGAGCCAGAGAAAAATCGCCAAATGACTATGCCCTTTACCTGTGTGAAGTGAAGAAAGCTGTGGACTTAGAGGGCAGGGGGTAGGCAGAGGGATAGACCGGCCACCTTTCCCTCTCTTGTGCCGCACCTCCCTCTCAGCGGTTGGGTTTTTTTCCCTCGTGCAGGAGGGAGGGGCGAGGGAGAGGGTTCTTTTAACACAGGCTCTATATAGGCATTTAGCCTTGTGGGGGTAAGTTCTTTCCAGTTAATTATTGGTGGGTTTTTTTTTGGTTTTTTTTTTTTTAGTGGAGAACATAAATTGGGTTGTTAGGTGTATCGTGTCCAAATTTGGTGTCAATTCCCCCAGTGGTTTTTGAGTTCTGGTGGTAGCACAAACGAACATTACATTTTTATTTATATAGATTTACAGCGTTTGTAGCCGCCTTTCTCAGCCTTATGGCAACTCAAGGCAGCTCATAGAAATAGCAAATTTGATGCCATATATTCATAAAAATACAGTGAAAAACATTCAAGTCAACATTATAAAAACATAAGTAAAATTGATTTACCGTAAACTGTCCTACTCTCATTTCTGATTATTAGAAAAAGTTTGTTTTTATTACTTAGTTGAGTGGGATCCAATGCCGGTATCTTTAATAAGGGTCTTACTACTATCTCCCTGAACTTAGCTGGCATTATGCCCTGTGTCAGGGAGGCGTTTACAAGCACCTTCACCCATGGACTGACCGATTTAATGAGCCAGGATGGGCAGGAGTCCAGAGAACAGGTGGTCGGCCTCATTCCTCCCATGATCTTGTCCAAGATCTGCTTCGTGGCAGGGGGTTGGACTGGATGGCCCATGAGGTCTTTTCCAACTCTATGATTCTATGATTCTATGATTCTAGGTCCTTGGGCTGAACAAGTTGAAAGGAATCCATAGAACTATGACAAACAGATGTCTCAGTTACATTTACAGAGACTGCTTCAACACTGCTGTCGATGTCGGAGCGGATTTGAGTGACTTTATCTGCAAAGAACCTGGCAAACTCCTCACATAATGTCATAGCTCTTTTACATACCACTTCATCACACTAGAGAAAAAATCCACTTTAAATCTGGTTTCTGCCTCCTGCAGAAATCTGGGATCTGTAGTTTAGAGAGGCTGTTAAAGGCTTCTCCCTAAACTACAAACCTCTGCATTTTGCAGGAGGCAGAAACCAGATTCTAAGTAGATTTTTTCCTCTAGTGTGATGAGGATAAATGCTCTGTACATTATATTCATTATATATATGTTATGTCAGCTTCACTGGCTGCCGGTCCACTTCCGAGCACAATTCAAAGTGCTGGTTTTGACCTATAAAGCCCTACACTTCTCTGGCCCAGCTTACTTGTCAGAACATATCTCCCTCTACGTCCCACCCCTTGCTCTCGGCTCCGCCAGCTTCACAAATTCATTTGGTGGGGACAAGAGACAGGGCCTTCTCGGCTGTGGCCCCCTGCCTGTGGAACTTGCTCCCCAGCGAGATCAAGTCGGGTTCTTCCCTCCTGTCTTTCAGGAAAAAACTGAAATCATGGTACTGGGACCAGGCCTTTGGACAACGGACATAGCAGCACTTGGTTTTGGAACTGAACTGGAATGGCTTGTCCCCCATGCTTTTCAACATCTACATGAAACCGCTGGGAGAGGTCATCCGGAGTTTTGGAGTTGGGTGCCATCTCTATGCAGATGATGCACAACTCTACTACTCTTTTCCACCTAACTCCAAGGAAGCTCCTCAGGTGCTAGATGAGTGCCTGGCTGCTGTGGCTGTCTGGATGAGGAGGAACAAGCTGAAGATCAATCCCGACAAGACAGAGGTCTTCCTGGTCGATCATAAGCCGGATTGGGTGTAGGGTGGCAACCTGTGCTGGACGGGGTTGCACTTCCCCTGAAGTCACAGGTCCGCAGTCTGCGTGTCCTCCTGGACTCATCACTTACGCCTGAAGCTCAGGCGTCGGCGGTGGCCGGGAACGCCTTCGCACAATTAAGACTCGTGCACCAGCTGTGACCGTACCTCGTGAAGTCGGATCTGGCCAGGGTGGTCCATGCCTTAGTCACCTCCAAATTGGATTACTGTAATGCACTCTATGTATGGCTGGCCTTGAAAACGGCCCGGAAATTTCAATTGGTACAACGGGCGGCAGCCAGGTTACTAACCGGTACTTCTTATAGGGAGCAGTCAACCCTCCTGTTTAAGGAGCTCCACTGGTTGCCATTCATTTTCCGGTCCCAATTCAAGGTGCAGGTGCTTACCTACAAAGCCCTGAACGGTTTGGGACCCGCCTACCTGCGTGACCGCATTTCTGTGTACGAACCCGCACGATCTCTTCGATCATCTGGAGAGGCCCTGCTCACGCTCCCACCTCCTTCGCAGGCACGATTGGTGGGGATGAGGGAGAGGGCCTTCTCGGTGGTGGCCCCTCAACTCTGGAACTCACTTCCCAGGGACATTAGACATGCCCCAACGCTGGCAGTTTTTAGGAGGAGCCTCAAAACATGGTTGTTCCAGTGTGCCTTCCCAGAATAAGGAGAACTCTCAGAAATATGCCCTCACAATGCACTTTAATACTGACTTAGGATGGACTGTGTTCCCTCATTTCTCTGTGAAAATCCTATCCTAGTTATATTTTACTTTGTTCACGTCAACACATTTTCAATTTTAATCTATTACATTTGGCCTGGCCATTTTTTAAATTGTTTATGTCACTATTGATTGTTTTTTGTTTATGTGATTTATATGATTTGTATTTTATTGATTGTTTATTGATGTTGTGTTTATTGATGCTTTGTTTGGTGTACTTTGGGCTTGGCCTCATGTAAGCCGCACCAAGTCCCTTGGGGAGGTGGTAGCGGGGTACAAATAAAGTTTATTATTATTTATTCTTTTGACAAAATTATAGAATTGGACTGGCTTCATGGTGTTGACAAATATTTTAACTGCTTTTAACATAATTATTTATCTATTGTTTTAAACTATTGCTATATTGTTGTTTGTTTGGATTTATGGCATTCAATTGTTGCCAAGCATAAGCCGTCCTGAGTCCCCCTTCGGATCTCTTTATCTCCAATATGATTTGTATATTGTGCTTTGCCCTTGCACATATACATTACCTCTTTTCCCCCTTCTGCATTTTTGCTATCCTCACTTCAAGGTCACAGCATTATCAGACAGCACTCCAAGATAAAGCAGTTGGAAAGGCATTCCATTCATCCTTCTCTCCACTGGAGTGGAAAAAGCTTTTGTCATTCAGGAACGTAACATTATGTAACAAAATCTGAAAAAAAATCTGTTTCTGGTTTGAAAGTGTTATTTCCTGATTAAGTGTGTGGTCCATACTTTGAAAGTTGTTCTACTTCAGATACTTTGTTTTAGTTGAGATTTGATGATTCATTTTTTATTTCGCATCAAAAACATTGCATAAATAAATAAGTTTAAAACTGATAAAAGGATCACAAGCATCTAGTTTTAGACCAAAAACGGGCAACAGCAAGTGTATTGTATGTAGCTTTAAACAATTCTTCTGTGCATGAGGCAGAGCATTGTGGGCAAGCATACAGGTGCTGAGTTGTTTGTTCTGCTCCACAGCCTCACAAGGTGAGGATTCTTCTAGACAATGCCATTTTGCCAGGTTGTCTTTTGATCTGCCAACTCCACTGTTAAGTCTATTCGGGGACTTCTGTTGCCCATTCTTAGTTGACCCTTGAGGAAGACCCTTGTGTGTGTGTGGGGGGGGTGGATATCCAGTCGGAACTGCCTGATTTTTCTGCACAAAGGAATATTCTTGCTGTTGCCAGAGGAATATTCAGAGGAATGATGGTTCTCATGAAACTTTTCCTTGATTTGAGTCTACTGGGAGGAGGCTGGTACAGTGGGTGGCTTTCAGTGTTCAACCTTATTTCTCTCACAATTGGCAGCAACTTCCTGTCGCACATCGGGGGGGGGGGGGGGGGAGGAATGCCAGCTAGCTTATAAAGTCTATCAGCAGGTGTAGGTTTGAGACATCCTGTGATTATTCTGTATGTATGGTTCAGTGCCATGTTCACCTGCTTCACGTGCACAGGCTTTGTGCGGGATATCCTGCAGCACACTTTGCAATAGTTTTTCAATGAATATCTCATAAAGTCTCCATCAATTCAACATTGTTTGTGCCACAAAAATGAATTTCTTGGAGTAGAACAACTATTTTCGAAGTAAGTATTTCACAATTAAACAGGAAATAACACTTTCAAATCAGGAACAGAACGTTTTTTCAAATTTTGTTTCGTAGTGTAATTAATAATTAATTATTGGTAGGGTTGAAACTGCAAACAACTACTTTCTGCAAGTAATTTATTGGTCTTTCCCTTCTAGAGTGCAATGTGAAGTAAGGATGGATCACCAAACAGGATCCATCTTTGGAAAGGTGTTTGGAGGCATTCATTTTGAACATTCTTTTCTCCCTCTGACTTCACATATTCCCCTCCTTCAGTCTTATTTGTTTGTAACACATTCCTGCAATGAGTGGAGATAAGATTAATGCTGCCTAATCCAGGAGAGGATGTGAACTGAAAAGGATATATGAATTCATTTATTTTCATTAAACCAAGGCAGCAGGAAAGTGTTGTCAGCGGAGAAAGATTAATCTGCAAGCAGAACAAACGGGTGTGTGTGGTAAGGAGGCAAGAGATTAATATCCTGATTTAGAAACACATTTTTAGAAGGAGACTGTTAACACATCAACTTACCTCTAATGGACCTGAAAGCATGTTTGTTGATGCCAAGGTCCATGTTCTTATTATTCCTCAACACTCCCACGATCAACTGCCACAGATTTAGTCAGACTGGCCTCAAACACTATTTCTTTTGAATGGTTTCTTTCTTTCTTTATTGGATTAAAAAAAGACCAACAGTAACTAAGTTCAACAATTAAACCACAATTAGTTTGCAAGAGAATGCAATTTTGTTGATATCAGATAAAAACGTACGAAGAAAACATTGTAAGCAGCCATTTTTGCCATTGGGTCTTCAGCCATTTGTTTCAGCCTCGAAATTTAATCATGCTCACAGAAAGCAAAGTTCTGCTCAAAGGTCAACACTTTACCAAGTTTTGGAATGAAGATAAAAGTTCCTCTTGTATGGTGGCTAAAGAACAGCCGTCAATTCTTCCAGTTCGAATGGGCTTGTTTGTTTTTCAAAAGGTCTCAACAATTGTCAAGGGGAGATAACTTCTGCAACATTTAAAGGGAAGTCTCCGAACAACATCAGTCTCATTCTGATAATCTTTCCTTGGCAACCTCAAGAGCAGCGACTTTTCTATAGATGCTAATAATAATAATAATAATAATAATAATAATAATAATAATAATCTTTATTTATATTCCACTCTATCAACCTGAGGGGACTGAAAGCAGATTCCAGAACACATATATGGCAAACATTCAATGCCATTATACAATTAACAACAAAGACAGACAGTACACAGACAGAGGCAAAGGCTTCCCCCTTTGCATCTCCGGCATCTCGAGGCTGTGCTCAACTCCAGCCATGGGGAGGTGCTTATTCCATTTTTCATTCCGAGAAGCCTGTTGTCCGTGGACGCCTTCCTGATCAAATTGCCAGCATGTCTGCATAGGTGCCTTTTACCCCCCTGTCTAAGCAGTATCTATTAATCTACTCACATTATTGTTTTTGAACTCCTAGGTAGGAAGGAGCTAGGGCCAATGGCAGGAGCTCACCCTGACCTGTGGCTTGAACTGCCAACCTTCCTGTCAGCAAGATTTTCTGCAGCTGGCGGTTTAAACCACTGTGTTACCATGGCCCCTGCTAACATAGTGTAATGTTGATAACATTTAGCTAGTTATAATTACCATTTTAAATGAGCAGCAGTTACTATCGGAAAAAATATAATTTTCTAGTCACATATCCCTTTCTTGACATGGACTAATATATTTCTTCTGAAACCATGGTAGATATTAAAAATTGCATGACTTGTGTATGGTTTGGAAGGACTTCCAGGATTCTTGTGGACTTGAAATTGTAATAATTTCTAGTTAGATGCAATATAAAAGAATACAGTTGTGACATATGGCAAATTATGCAGACGTTCTCATTCCCACCTCCTAGAAAAATGATTTATCACTTCACAGATCTTGTGATGGCACGCCCAAGACTTTGGGGAAAACTATAGTGTCTGGCTTTACTCGGGCGCTATCTGTAAACCTTCTGTTAAAATTAAGACCCTTAACAGACAGAGGCACTTTAGACAAGGTGAAAAGATAACCAAAATGGGTTCACTGCAAAGAAGATGAATAAAGAGTTAACTCCACCCAGAACTATTATAACGTAAAAACTTAGTTATTTAAAACAATACATTAAAAAGGGAGATTTTGCTGGCTGCAGTCATCTCTTTGGAGTCTTCTGTTTCTGATGCAAAGTGATGGTTATAAAATGTCTCAATCTTCTTTCTTGTGAAGCATAAATTGGCCATAAGCTTCTGTTGTCCTTTAGACTGCTGGTGTAATAATACTGCTAAATGCAGGTGCTAAGGATGCCTGTTTTTGGATTGCTAGGCCTAGGGTTACCAGAGAAGTCCAACCAGAGAGTTCTATACAGGGAAATGGAATAGAACAACTAAGGCCAGCCTCTGGGGGGATTTTAAGCTCCACCCAAAACTAATACATAAAAACGTATCTACACTATTGGGAAAACCTAAACAGAGGGAACTGAAGTAGAGGAGAGGAAAAGGCAGAGTTAAGACTTCACAGATTCCCCCCCCCCCCTTTCACTAGTTTGTCATGATGGCCTTTGTTTAATCTCTACTCGGTATTCCAGCACAATGCTAGGCCTTAGATCAGGCATGGGCAAATTTTGGCCCTCCAGGTGTTTTGGACTTCAACTCCCACAATTCCTAACAGCCGGAGGGCTGAAGTCTGCCCATGCCTGCCTTAAATGTTGCGGAGGAAGCACACTGACTGCCAAGCTTTTAATACTGCAGCTATTGCTGACCTCATCATTTACTGGTAGAGAAGGTTGCCTCGCTGTGGTTGATGCCACGGGTTTTCCATTAGTTAATGAACTTGAATATAACTTGCTTCCAATAATGTTTATGCCATTAATATTGCAATTCTATCAGCCAATGGTTCAACCTCCTTCTAGAGGCTAAAAAAGTTACTTTTGGAAGGATAACTTTTTGGGAAGGCAGATACAGCAAGAGCTGGTCACTCACTCTAAGATCAGTTTCCTAGTTTTGCGTGTCTGTGAATTATGTGCTTACGAAAAACTGTCCCCTCAACGTCAACATCTCAGCAGACGTTCTCCATCTGTACAGCAAAAGAGAAGTCAATGGTTTTTTATGGCTGTCAAATTGATCTCTCCCCAGAACAGAAAAGCGTTGATCCCCTTCCCCCGAGACCAGGACTATGCTTTGATTGAAAACAAACCTCACTCCTTGCTGAGAACATAAATTCATAGGCAGAGAAGGTGTCTAATTTTAATTTGCTATGCTATGCCCTGACAAATGACTTCATGCAGCAAATATGACTTCTGCTGTAATTCACAGCCAGAAAAGGAAACCAGAAACATGTTTCCTGACCCAATGTCTTCTTAGCTGTTTCTTCCCTGTGATATCTTATGTCTGGATCATGGAACTATTTTGTTAAAGAAACATTTTAAATGATTACACTTTAAGGTATTACTAAATGATATGACTCATCATATTTAACAAGTGCATTTATTTGTTAACCATGTTAGGCCTGATATCTCTGGTGATTCATTCACCTTCAGGAGGCTAGTGAAATCCTGGCTATGGAATGTAGCATTCCCAGAATAATGGCTGAATCATAGAATCAAAGAGTTGGAAGAGACCTCATGGGCCATCCAGTCCAACCCCCTGCCAAGAAGCAGGAATATTGTATTCAAATCACCCCTGACAGATGGCCATCCAGCCTCTGTTTAAAAGCTTCCAAAGAAGGAGCCTCCATCACACTCTGGGACAGAGAGTTCCACTGCTGAACGGCTCTCACAGTCAGGAAGTTCCTCCTCATGTTCAGATGGAATCTCCTCTCTTGTAGTTTGAAGCCATTGTTCGGCTGTGTCCTACTCTCCAAGGAAGCAGAAAACAAGCTTGCTCCCTCCTCCCTGTGGCTTCCTCTCACATATTTATACATGACTATCATATCTCCTCTCAGCCTTGTCTTCTTCAGGCTAAACATGCCCAGCTCCTTAAGCCGCTCCTCATAGGGCTTGTCCTCCAGACCCTTGATCATTTTAGTCACCCTCCTCTGGACACATCCCAGCTTGTCAATATCTTTCTTCAATTGTGGTGCCCAGAATTGGACACAATATTCCAGGTGTGGTCTAACCAAAGCAGAATAGAGGGGTAGCATTACTTCCCTGGATCTAGACACTATGCTCCTATTGATGTAGGGCAAAATCCCATTGGCTTTTTTTGCCGCCACATCACATTGTTGGCTCATGTTTAACTTCCTGTCCACGAGGACTCCAAGATCTTTTTCACACGTACTGCTCTCGAGCCAGGCATTGTCCCCCATTCTGTATCTTTGCATTTCATTTTTTTCTGCCTAAGTGGAGTATCTTGCATTTGTCACTGTTGAACTTCATTTTGTTAGTTTTGGCCCATCTCTCTAATCTGTCAAGATCGTTTTGAATCCTGCTCCTGACCTCTGGAGTATTGGCTATCCCTCCCAATTTGGTGTTGTCTGCAAACTTGATGATCATGCCTTCTAACCCTTCATCTAAGTCATTAATAAAGATGTTGAACAGGACCGGGCCCAGGACGGAAGCCTGCGGCACTCCACTCGTCACTTCTTTCCAGGATGAAGAGGAAGCATTGGTGAGCACCCTCTGGGTTCGTCTAGTTAACCAATTACAGATCCACCTCACCGTAGTTTTGCCTAGCCCATATTGGACTAGTTTGTTTGCCAGAAGGTCGTGGGGGACCTTGTCGAAGGCTTTACTGAAATCCAGATACGCTACATCCACGGCATTCCCCGCATCTATCCAGATTGTAACTCTATCGAAAAAAGAGATCAGATTAGTCTGGCATGACTTGTTTTTGATAAATCCATGTTGACTATTAGCGATGACCGCATTGGTTTCTAAGTGTTCCAAATCGAACACGGTTTGTGTCCTTTTTAAGGGCATATGCCGCAGCAATAAAAGCCGCAAAGAAGGCCTTCTTTGCGGCCACTATTGCGTCTGCAAAGAACCGTCCGGCTGAGCTGTTCCGAATTGTCAGAGGCCTTTTAAATCCCACCACTCAAGGTGGGAACCCTGACGATTCGACTTCTCGCTGTGAAGCTTTTGCTCAGTTCTTTGCAGACAAAGTCGCTTTGATCCGTTCTGGTCTGGATACCATGTTAATGGCAGTCTCTGAGGATGTAACACGAGCACCTGCTTGTCCAGTTTTGATGGATTCATTTCAATTGGTGAAACCCGAGGATGTGGACAAGATACTTGGAGGAATGAGGCCAACCACATGCATCCTGGACCCCTGCCCATCCTGGCTTCTAAAGGAGGCCAGAGGGGGATTGGCTGAGTGGGTTAAGGTGGTGGTTAATGCTTCCCTTCGGGAAGGCAAGATTCCAGCGAGCTTAAAACAAGCTATAATAAAACCACTGTTGAAGAAACCATCACTGGACCCCACTAAATTCGACAACTATCGGCCAGTTTCCAATCTCCCCTTCTTGGGCAAAATCTTGGAACGTGTGGTGGCTTCACAACTCCAGGTATTCTTGGTAGACACGGATTATCTAGACCCGGCACAGTCTGGCTTTAGGCCGGGACATGGTACCGAGACAGCCTTGGTCGCCTTAGTGGATGATCTGCGCCGGGAGCTCGACAGGGGGAGTGTGTCCCTGTTGGTGCTGCTGGACCTCTCAGCGGCCTTCGATACCGTCGACCACGGTATCCTTCTGGGACGCCTCGCAGGGATGGGTCTTGGAGGTACTGTTTTGCAGTGGCTCCGGTCATTCCTGGAGGGTCGATCTCAGAAGGTGTTGTTGGGGGACACCTGTTCAACCCCACAACCATTGTCTTGTGGGATTCCTCAGGGCTCAATATTGTCTCCCATGTTGTTTAATATCTACATGAAGCCGCTGGGGGAGATCATCCGGAGTTTCGGGGTACGGTGTCATCTGTAAGCGGATGATGTCCAACTCTGTCACTCCTTTCCACCTGCTACTAAGGAGGCTGTCCAGGTCCTGAACCGGTGCTTGGCCGCTGTGACGGTCTGGATGAGGGCGAACAAATTGAAATTGAATCCAGACAAGACAGAGGTACTCCTGGTCAGTCGCAAGGCCGAACAGGGCATAGGGTTACAGCCTGTGTTGGATGGGGCCGCACTCCCCCTGAAGACGCAGGTTCGCAGCTTGGGTGTGACCCTGGACTCATCGCTGAGCCTGGAACCCCAGGTTTCGGCGGTGACCAGGGGAGCATTTGCACAGCTAAAGCTTGTGCGCCAGCTGCGCCCGTACCTTGGGAAGTCTGACTTGGCCACGGTAGTCCACGCTCTGGTTACATCCCGTTTAGACTACTGCAACGCTCTCTACGTGGGGTTGCCTTTGAAGACAGCTCGGAAGCTCCAACTAGTCCAACGCTCGGCAGCCATGATTTTAACAGGAGCGGAGCGCAGGGAGCATACAACCCCCCTGTTGCGCCAACTCCACTGGCTACCGATCTGCTACCGGGCTGAATTCAAAGTGCTGGCGTTGGCCTTTAAATCCCTAAACGGTTCCGGCCCAAGCTACCTATCTGACCGCATCTCTGCCTATGAACCCACCAGGACTTTGAGATCTTCCGGGGAGACCCTGCTCTCAATCCCGCCTGCTTCTCAAGCTCGGCTGGCGGGGACGAGAGATAGGGCCTTCTCGGTGGTGGCTCCTCGGCTGTGGAACGCCCTTCCTACGGACATTAGACTAGCACCATCTCTAATGGTATTCCGCAAAAAGGTGAAGACCTGGATGTTTGTGCAGGCGTTTGAGTAATTTAGTGCAATCTGGTAATGGAACATAGGAATGGAACAATGGACGACGAACCTGGACTACGCTTGGATGATGAGAAGATTGGGTACGGTTGTTTTTTGTAATAATTGTGCATTGTAATTGCTTATTGGTAATTTATGGATAATGTGTTAAGTCAATTGTTATATGTTGTATGGAACCACTGCTGTTTCTACTGTTTTTACTGTTTGTGAACCGCTGTGAGTCGCCTTCGGGCTTGAGATACAGCGGTATATAAGCAAAGTAAATAATAAATAAGTGTTTGCAGACCACTTCCTTAACAATCTTTTCCAGAATCTTGCCTGGTATCGACGTGAGGCTGACCGGACGGTAATTGTTTCGGTCATCCTTTTTTCCCTTCTTGAAGATTGGGACTACATTGGTCCTCCTCCAATCTGCTGGAACTTCTCCCGTTCTCCAAAAACTCTCAAAGATGATTGCCAATGGTTCGGAAATGACTTCCGCTAGTTCCTTCAATACTCTTGGGTGTAGTTGATATGGCCCTGGGGACTTGAACTCATTTAGAGCAGCCAGGTATTCCTGGACGATTTGTTTCCAAATTTGGGGTTGGATACCCTCTAATCCCTCACCCACTCCATCTTGCTGAAGTTGAAGATGACTTTCTTTTTGTGAGAAGACCGAGGCAAAGAAGGCATTAAGTAGTTCTGCCTTTTCCCTATCTCCTGTCAGCATTGCCCCATCTTCTCCTCAAAGAGGCCCTATCGCCTCCTTGTTTTTCCTTTTTCTACTGACATAAGAAAAGAAGCCCCTTTTATTGTTTTTAATGTCCCTGGCAAGCCTGAGCTCGTTTTGTGCTTTAGCCTTGCGGACCTTTTCCCTACAGCTGTTGGCTATTTGTTTGAATTCTTCTTTGGTGATTTCTCCCTTTTTCCACTTCTTGTGCATGTCTCTTTTGTGTCTTAGCACAGTTAGAAGTTCTTTGGACACCCATTCTGGCTTCTTTGCACTTGTCCTATTTTTTCTCTTTGTTGGCACAGTTTGCAATTGCGCCTTGAGTATTTCATTCTTGAGAAATCCCCATCCATCCGTAACTCCCTTGTCTTTTAGTATCTGTGTCCACAGAATGCTGCTCAGTGTTTCCTTCATTTTTCGGAAATCAGCTCTCCTAAAGTCCAAAATGCGGGTTTGACTTGTCTTAGTTTCAGCCTTCCTTTGTACCTCAAATTGCAGGAGCACATGGTCACTTGCCCCTAAGGATCCGACTACTTCAACTGGCTGAGACCGGTTAAAGACCAAAGTGAGCGACCACATACACGGACTGAGTTGAACATGATTTTATCGTAGCGATTTGGCTTATATGTATTTTTTCTATATGTATTTTAATCTTGTATTGTTGTTTGATGTTTTAGTTTGTATTAGTGGCATTGAATCTTTGCTGTAAGATGGTCTGAATCCCTCTACAGAGGTGAGAAGGTTGGGATATAACAGTTTTAAATAAAAATATATTAAAAAATAAAATATGAGTCATCTGCTATAGTCAGCTTGTAAACCTTTCAATATAAATGGTCCCTTTAATTCGCAAATAAGCCCACTTTTAAAATGTCTGTGCTGTTATTCAATATCCAAATGTGAATCCTATTTTTATCACTTTGTCAGTGCTCACAAATGATGCAAGTTATTGTATACAAATATTCAGAAGGCTAAAGATCCTTTAAACCCTTTCTAGAACGTCAAAGGAATATAATGCTTGTTAAGGAAAAAGTGCATTGTAGCACACTGATTTGATCAGGGGTTGTTAATTCAGAGTCTTCTCTGAATGTGGGCAAAACGTCAGGAGAGAATGCTTCTGGAACATGGCCATACAGCCCAGAAAACTCACAGCAACCCAGTGATTCCAGCCATGAAAGCCTTCAAGAACATCCAGAGTTAACCTGGTAGGTGGACAAGGGAATGGCAGCTGAAGAAACTGTTTCCTTACTATAATCTAGATTCTAGATGCTGATTTACTATAGTCTCCATCATTCCTGATTATCAGCTATGGTGGATGACATTGAGAGCAATTTTATGGCAAAATATGCCTCCAACAGCCAGAATTACAGAATCAGAGTTGGAAGAATTACAGAATGAGAGTTGGCCAGGGGCCATCCAGTCCAGCTCCCTGCTATGCAGTAAAGCACAATCAAAGTACTGCCAACAGATGGCCATCTAGCTTCTGTTTAAAAGCTTCCGAAGAAGGAGCTTTCACCAGACTCCAAGGCAGAGAGTTCCACTGATGAACAGCTCTTACAATCAGGAAGTTCTTCCTAATGTTCAAGTGGAGTCTCCTTTCCTGTCATTTCAATTTACTGCTCCACTTAGTTTCCAGGGCAGCAGAAAGGGCTCCCCCTTCCTTATGACAGCCTTTCAAAATGTGGCTCTCATGACTCCTCTCAGCCTTCTATTCTGGAGGCTAAACAGACACAGTTCTTTAAGCCGTTCCCCACAAGACATGCTTTCCAGCACTTTTACCATTCTGGTTGCCTTTCTCAGGACACATTCCAGCTTAAAGGTAAGGGTAACGGTTTCCCCTTGACATTAAGTCTAGTCGAGTCCGGCTCTGGGGGGTGGTGCTCATCTCTATTTCTAAGCCAAAGTGCAAGTGTTGTCTGTAGACACCTCCAAGGTCATGTGGCTGGCATGACTGCATGGAGCACTGCTTCCTTCCCGCCAAAGTGGTACCTATTGATCTACTTACATTTGCATGTTTTCAATCTGCTAGGTTGGCAGAAGCTGGGCCTAACAGCGGGAGCTCACCCTGCTTCCTGGATTCAAACCGCCAACCTTTCGGTCAGCAAGTTCAGCAGCTCAGTGGTTTAACCCACTGTGTCACCGGGAGATAGGAGTCAACAAATAAGCTTCCTGAATTCTGGTGCCCAAACTGGACACAGTCTTCCAGGAAAGTTCTGACCAAAGCAGGATAGAATAGAGAGGTGTGAAGGAAGCAGAGCATAAGTTCTGAAAGTGCCCTTAGTGCCTGTGATCTGAACCTCATTATAAAAAAGACATCTAAACAAGGAAGGAAGGAATGTCATGAAAGGTGCAGAAAGAGCTGCAAAGTTAAGAGACAAATATTAAAACCATCTCAACGCAAATTGGGGGGTGAGATCAAATTTTATTGTTCATTCTTTTAGCCAAGCTCAAATGAACAATAACAATGTACGGCTAACAACAAAATGCCGTCCCCAAACCAATTTTTTTCAATGACACAAAAACAGTTGAGTGATGTTTGAAATCAACTGTGATGCTCTGTCAGCCCCATGTAATATTGATGGAAGAACAATGAGTCAAGGGCTCAAATAAAGAGAAGTCTTCACCCGTCTTACGTTTGGTTCTTTTCAGCAGCCTTGCCGATGAAAAATAAATGAGCAGGAGTTATTTTGCCTCACGTCCGCCTGGTCTTCTGTTTCTTGGCTTGCCTCTTGGCATCTTCCAGCCCCGCTGCGTCAGAGCTTGTTTGCCCCAGTGAGCGCACCCCTTGCAGTCGGCTTGTTAGCTGCACCAGCAAAGGAATTAACTAGAAGAGAAGAAGCACAGGCAGGTATGTTGGCACATTGGAAAGCCAAACCAAACCACAAAACAGTAACACTATTTAAAACTAAAACTAAATTACATTTGGACCAGTCTATTCTAGGCTTTTCCATCTTCTTTTCCATTGCACCCATACCTTATCCTCAATGCATTTATTTCATTCCTTCCTAAAGTCATCAAAGCTAGCAGCTGTCATGTTTTGTAGCAATAAACTCCACAAAGGAGGAAGAGATATTGCAAACATAATGGACAGTCCAATCTGCAGAGAGCCATGGTCTTAAAATGGTAGAGAGGAAGTGTTACGCAGATTTAATGAGGTTAAACTCTCCCTTGGGCAAAAAAGGGCTGATCTTGTAGGAAGACATTCTAGGTCAAAGGACCAAGACATATAAGACACATAAGGAAGTAAGTATATATACTGATTTTCAGGCCACCAGGATCCTTTATAAGGCAGAAGTAGCATTGGTGTATTTACACGAGCAAAACTAGAGGCTGGTGTATATTACATTCTTACATAAGAAATGGCCCACAAGGTCAGAACTATTGTATAAACTCGAGTATAAGCTGAGTTTTTTCAGCCCTTTTGTAGGCTGAAAAAGCTACCCCTCGGCTTATACTTGAGTCAAGGTTATTTATTATTTTACTCTTTTATTATTATTACATGTATTATTTTACTTTATTTATTATTATCATTGTTGTTATTATAATTGCATTTACATTATTACACTATTATTATTATTACATTTATTAATTTACTTTTATTGTTATTATTACATTAGTTCACTCTATTTTTGTTATTATTGCATTTATTATTTTACTCTATTATTGTTGTTGTTGTTACATTTCCATTACTTTATTATTAATAATATATTTATTATTTTACTCTCTTCATTATTATTGGAAGGATATGTAAGCACATTTACATTGACGAAGATTAGAATAATGGTTTAATCAGAGTTGGACAGTCTTATCATAATTTTTTTATGTAAATATTCAAAAACATTGAACCTACTGATGCCTCAATTAATGTAATTATATTGGTATCTATTTTTATTTTTGAAATTTACCAGTAGCTGCTACATTTCCCACCCTTGTCTTATACTTGATTCAATACTTTTTCCCAGATTTTTGTGGTAAAATTAGGTGTGTCAGCTTATATCTGGGTTGGCTTATACTCGAGTATATATTGTACTTTATTTTGCTCCCTCTGTGTCCCATTTTGGGCATTTGAAGTCCAACTTGTACTTCCAGCATGAATATTAAAATGTTATGGGTTGGGTAAAGCAGCAAAATAACCTTCCACTTCCTTCAAATGTGTTACCTTATCATGGTTGTAACCAGCCAAAAGAAGCAGTAGCGTCAGTGGTAAGGCAATATAAGATCCCTGTGCAATGTCCTGTTCAGGTAGTTTCCTCTGCAAAACAGACAACAGAAGACTTAGAATTCTTTTTATGTATATCATTTGACCTTTGGAGGAGGCAGAAACCAACTTTTGTATGTTCTGGAATGGCCTTCTTCTGTCCTGCGGTAATAAGAAGTTGTATCCCTCAATGAAAATGTTACTGGTAATTTTCCAGCGATACCCTCTATTCATTTAAACACTGATTTTTTAAGAAAGGGAGGCCTTTTCTCAAAAGAGAAAGAGAAAGGAATGAAAAGAATTGAAAACAAAAAGGGGAAACTTTTCCTGTAATTCGTTTCAAAGCAATAAAATCTAAATTGTTTATTCCCAGCTATTTATTTGTTTTTTACAGTATCTGTATTCCGCCCTCCTCACCCCAAAGGGGATTCAGAGCAGATCACAAGACACATATATGGCAGACATTCAATGCCGTTATACACTGACAAGATAGACAACAGGGCTGGGCTTTAGCACAGTTGTTTAATCCCCAGCAAATGTCAACGAGTAATACAAAATAACCCCACATATGAAAACAACATCAGAAGGGTGGAATATAAATGCTGTAAATAAATAAATAAATAAATAAATAAATTTCCTGACAGATTCTCAAATACTAAGCTCACCACGGGATACTTACCATTGGGCTGAAAACCAGTGTAATGTGTTTATGGTACCCAACTGTGGTAAAAGAAATCTGAGGTAGAATATAGTCATACTGGGATTTCGAAAGGGTTGAATCCAAAAGCACCACGTAATTCTGCCAACCAAAAAAAGAAAAGAAAGCTGCTGGTACCAGGAAGAAATAAAAACATAATGGCAAAGCCAAAGAAAATGCAGCAAACATAAATCAAAGAAGATCCCATCTTTCAAATAAGCCAGTCCTCTCAGGCCCTGCTTATCAAGAGCCCAAACTGTGTTGCAAGCAAGAGCTTGCTGTGTTATTAGCTATATTTATACTCTACATTTACACACAAGATTGTGTGTATGCTTTCCTCCTGTTCCTTTATTCTCATGAACAAGTCTGAAAGCTCTGACAGGCTGAGGTGGAATTAATGCCCACTGAGTTCATAGCTCTGTGGGGACTTGGATTTCCTCAGCCCAACTTCAAGACTCTAACTACTACAGTACATTGCCTTTCCCATCTTCTCAATA
The DNA here is from genome assembly GCF_037176765.1 of Anolis sagrei. Taxonomy (NCBI): domain Eukaryota; kingdom Metazoa; phylum Chordata; class Lepidosauria; order Squamata; family Anolidae; genus Anolis; species Anolis sagrei. The sequence continues at coordinate 24,797,950 of NC_090034.1, read as the reverse complement.
CAAGAACTAGTTTAGCTGCCATAGAGACTTGTCAACTGAACAGCCTGAAGAACCCTCTCCTCCATGACCAACATAGAAATCAAGAGATAGAGAGAAGCACTCCACTTCCTCCTCTGACAGTTTCCATGCATCAACGATCTTGCAAACTGCCCAGCATGCATTTCTGTGCTGGTCATGGCAGAGAGAGCAGGCTAATGAGCGATTCTCCAAGCTGGTGATTTTAAGGAGGCTTGTTCACAAGGCTATCTGGGTGGCAACAGAAAGCAAAGCAGAGAGACCTCATAACTTCACCTGATTATAATTTGCCTTGAAGGATAAAATGAAAACTGACAGATGCCTAGGCGGTACTGCTCACTGTATTTTTTTCTTCTGCCCAAACCATGGAAAGACTGCTTTTCTTTTTCTTAATCACAGCTAACTTTAGAGTACTCCCAATGGAAAGTGAATTAAAACTGGGTAAGAAGAGGCCTGTTTCTACTTCAGACTGGCAAGTTAAATACCATTGTATTATAGCAGCAATGTGAATCATATAGATACGATAATAAGACTGCAGCATTCTTCACTGAGATGAGTCTAGTAGCATCTGGAGAACCTATCTAATTCCCACCCCGGAAAGCTTGAAAGGCGTGAATCAAGAAATCATTATTTTGCTCACGTACTCCCATACTGTGCCTAGTTTGGCCTTGTGAATAGTCCAAGGTACAATGCTCTCCTAGATGATGGGAACATTCTGTACTTGCGTTTAATGCCGTAAGAAAGGAAAGAGGAGTACCCGTTGAGCTTCCCAACACCAAAGGCTTTCACTTGTCACATTTAGTGAGTCCAGTAGAAAAACAAGAATCCAGCTGACCACAGAAGATGGTAAAGGATTTCCCCAGGCACTAAGCAGCCAGTCCTTGAATCTGCAAGGTCATTCAATGCTAATCAATGTGGCCAATTGATACATTAATACTTGCCTCAAACAGACAAGAGTTCTTTCTCCCACTCTGGATGTTCTGCAGATATACAGGGTTAGTCAAAATGCATAGGCCAATAAGCCATTCAATTGAATGGCTTATTGGCCTATGCATTTTGACTAACCCTGTATAAACCTCACTTGCCTAGTTTCCAACAGACCTCACAACCTCTGAGGATGCCTGCCATAGATGCAGGTGAAACATCAGGAAAGAATGTTTCTGGAACATGGCCATACAGCCCGGAAAACTCACAGCAAACCAGGGTAAAGCTTACCTCTCCATCCCGGAGCAATGGTGGAAAATGGAAGAAGAAGGACTGTCCTAAAGAGACAGTGTGAACTGGGTTGTCAAGGTTTTCACTTTTGTAAAGTTTCACCTGCAAACACAAAGGAGATAACCTTTACCAGAAAGATCTGCCGTCAACATCTCATATCTGGTTCACAGGTCTGCTGCATAAAACCATCCTCTTGCTCACATGTCCACAAGAAAAGACATATAGGTTCCCCTCAAAACACCAGTCTATTACACAAGGAGAGGCCTTAAGAGGCCTGCAAGCACATTTACTTACCCATAAAGTGGGGAGATGCTCAGAAGAAGTGATCACATTCCCACTCAGATCAAACTGGTTAATTTGGCGAAAAGCAATAATATTTACATTCTCAATGTCATTGCTGCCAATCTATGAGATGAAAAAAGCCTATTAATGACAGCCAGATGGAAAAAGTCTTGGATTAAATATTTTGCTCCGATTAGCTTTCCATAAAAAGGAACATTCATTTTGTGCTTCAAATATTGTGTGATAGACTCTTCATATAAGAATGGGTTGTGCATGAAACAGTTTGAAGAAAAGGCTGAGCTATGGATTCTTCAAATTCTGATTAATCACACTAAAACAAGGAAATACACGATAGTGACAATGATTCTCACACACCCCACCAAGCATGGGACACACTTTCTCTCTCTCTTCCCTTCTTCTTTTAAACTGATAACAGACTTTAGAAATTGGAAATTATGCCACCCAAAGCTACCCATTTCTGAATAAAGCATTTAGAATAAAATCAGAGAACTTGCAGGTACTCTTTGCCATCTCAGATTCCCCACACTCCCAGAATGAGGTTACTTCTCTAGAAAAGAGCTTAATTGCCTTTTCTTACATTATCTGCATCAGAGTAGCTAATGGCCTTAGCAGTTATTATGACTTGGTGAATCAGTCTCTGCTTTGTTTTGCGTTCAGGTTTTACCTCAATGGCAGAGTGCTGTGGAAGGGCTCTTTCGATATGATCATTGCCTTCTGCTTTCAGTTGGATGTAATACACACAAGCAGGCTGTAAAAAAAGCAAGCAGTGGACAAATATTAAGCAATTCCCATTTTATCATCGATGTTGATACTCTTTTGATGGGAAGGTGGGGAGGGCACAACCAAGGACAGGGGTTAAAAACTGGGTGTTATCTTGATGGGAAGGGAGGAGGGAGCAAAGGGGGACAGTGTTAAAAACCTGGATGTTTTGAATGGAATGTGAGGAGGGAGCAATGGAGGAGGAGTTTAAAATGTTGATGGGGTTCCAATGGGAATGTGAAGAAGGGAGTGAGGAACTAGCACTGTTGGAATGAGAGTGGGAGAGAGGTGGGGAAGCAGAAAAAACGGGGTGGGGACGCAGAGCGAATTAAGCAGTAGCTACAGACTCATAAATAATAGTTATGTGCATTTGGACCAAAAGGCATACTGTTTTTGGGTCTGTTTTCGTCTGACCACAAATTCCCTGTATGGGGAGAGGTGTTTTCCATTTCATTTGGCAGAGATTTGGCCCATTGGCTACAGTGGTAAAGTTTAAAGGCTCAATCCTCAACCATTTTAAGGCCTATCTGCATGAAACCTACCTCAGTTGGAGACCCCATTTACAACTGCAAGACTGCCAAGTTTCAAAACAATTCACCAATCTACTGATTTTTTAAGAATTATTTTAAGTTTTAAACGTAACATTTTTAAAATAAGACAAACTGCAAGAGAGGGTTCTGGGAATTGTAACTGCCGGTTGTGTTCATTTTCAGTTAACCAGAGCATGGAAACCACCAGACTTTTTATTGGCTGAGAGACACAGAAAGAGAAAAACTTAAACTCCCATCATGCTCTGAGAGGAACTTTCAATGGCCACCCTATGCTAGTGTCACTGGGAAAGCAAGTTCTAAGGGCCCTCTCTGGAGGAGGAGGAAACTTTCCAAGAAAAAATGGAGGAGGCTTCTTCTGCCGGGGAAAGAAAAAGACATCAAATCTTTTCGTTAACAGTGATTCGGGCCAACTCTAATTTCACAGTGAACACGGCGGAGAAATAGTCCTGAGCATGTTTGTTGTTTTTTTTTAATCCCTGATGATGGAAAAACTTAATTATTTTATTAGGAACGGTGCAAGTTTTAAAACATCCAATCCCTTTACATTACTTCACATTTAAAAGTATTTTTAACCCACGCTTTGACAGAAAAGACTCCCAAAGACTAAAAAGAAAAAAATATAATGCCATGTAAGACAACACAGAATCAAAAAGGTGATGGAGAGAAAAGAAAACAAGTAACTCAAGCTTTAGATTAATTATGTCTTATACAATCCAACTGTTGCACCCAGTACCACACAAGAGTCCAGAAGCAGCTAACTACAGTTTATTTACAAAAGTATTTACAGAAAGCGAAATGGCGATTCCCAAAGAACAATAGAAAAGGTGCTATGATATTGTAGTAGTCCAAAATACAAAGATTGATAGGTAACAAAGTACAAGTAATTGATGAATGCAAGATACATGAATCTCATATCGCGGGGCAACTCCCCATCCTCTGAAGAATTCCAAACATCTTCTATCTCTTCTGCTGCTGTCAGCCCTTCTCTCTGATCTACGGCCTGCATTTCGGTCTGTGATTTGGCCTAATCACACACAGACTCAGTGAAAAATCCATAATTCCCCTCATCCTCCAAGGCAGAATCCCCAGCATCTTGCTGCTGAGCTCCAACAGCAACTTCCATATTATACTGGGAAGGATGCAAGTTTTCTCCAGCATTGTTCTGCACTAAGCTTAATTTACAAGGATAAGAGAAACTGCAACTGACATATGCAAGTTCTTTGAAGAGCCTTTATTGCAAGAAATCCTACAGAAAGGCACGACCGCCACCAGGATACTTACCAGAAGACCTCGCAGTCTGAACTTGCCCTCTTCGTCGGTTATAGTGTCCTCTCCATACATATTACACTGTCCCTGTCCAACAGCTTCCACAGAAATCCCTTGTTCTGGTTCCCCATTCAAGGAAGACACAGTTCCATAACAGCTGATAGGGAATAAAATATAAGCAATGAACTTACAGGCAAGAGTTAATGACTACCTGGACTCCAAGGGCCCCAGATTAAATCCCCCCTCAACCATGGAACATACTGGGTTACACTGGATCAACCATTATTTTGCAACCCAATCTATCTCATCTTGTGAAGAAAAGTAGAATGCAAATACAACACATCACTGCAACAAGATTTAACAACAATAATAATTAAATAACTAAACAAATTACAAATTATGAAAAATAATTACAACCTGCCTCTTTGATTGTGGCAACACTGACCTATATGCTGTCCTGTATCCGATAACGTCGATTTTAAGGTTCTGTCCTTCTTGCACTTCAATCATTTGAGATGAAGGTTCAAATCGAAATTCTTTCATCATGGGCTTGAAGTAGTACTGTCCTGGGCTCTGCAAAAGAGTGGCTGCATTGTTTTAAAATTTGCTCCTACAAGTTGCCTTTATTAGACTCTTGCTAATTTACAACAGAATGCCAGAATTCTGCTTTAGATCTACCGTATTTTCTGGCATATAAGACGACTGGGCGTATAAGACGACCCCCAACATTTCCAGTTAAAATATAGAGTTTGGGATACACTTGCCGTATAAGACTACCCCTCTTCCAATGCACACCAAATAAAAATTTTAAAAGCATCAGATTTGATTTCAATATGGTAATTTTCCCTATTACTGTACCTCCTTCTCTGCCTCTCAGACCTCGCACGTGCGCACCTGCACCACTTCACTGCAGTCTTCATGAGCGAGATCTGAGAGGCAGAGGAGGGGTTATGGTAATAGGATACAAGGGCGGGCCAGACAGGTAAAAGAGGTGTGTTTTTCTGGGCCCAGAGATACTCTATCTCTTTTTTCCATACCCCGGGTGCCCCGGACGCCTGCAGCTTTCTCCACCCTTCACTTACACCTTCCTGGTGAGGCACCCCTTCACCTCACCATCGGGACCACATTAAGTCCACGAATCCTAATGAATGGATTTTCTTCTACCGTACTTGTACAGCATCGCCCTTAATGCTTTCATACAGTCGCTGCATACGGCAGGGACATGGCCACTGCCATTTTTGAGCTCCCCCTCCCCCCATCATATGCAGCAACCACAGATTTTCCAATCAGGATTGGAAGTTTCAGCACCCGCTCTATAAGACGACCCCTGGCGTATAAGACATTTCCCACGTATAAGATGACTCCCACGTAGAAGGCTACTCCCGCGTATAAGACAACTCCCGCGTATAAGACGACCCCTGACTTTTGTGAAGATTTTCTTGGGTTAAAAAGTAATCTTATACACCAGAAAATACGGTAGTATTTTTAACTTTTGCTCCCCCCAAGGGCTGATCTGAACACGTAATGAGAAAGCAACATGTTTAGGTAGCAGCTCCCAGACCCTCTGCCTAAAAGGAATACTGGCCATACTGGTTGTTAGTTTCTGAGATTTTTTCTGTGACAGGTTATTTCTGTCCATTAAACAATATTTGCAAAATCTGACTCTGTGTGGCACCAATTCCCATCAAGCCATTCTTGATGAAACAGCCAATATACATACAAGGTTGAAACAGAGAACACGAATAAACATACCAGGTTGGAAAAAGTCAGCATGCCATTTTCTTGAGTTAGAAGGTTTGAGCGGAACACTCCTCCACTCAGTGAGAGGAGAACCCCAGCAAGAGGGTGGCTGTCTTCAGATTTGATCTGTTTAAAATGAAAAACAACATAATATACACAACACGTTCCATCAGGCATTTAATTGATTGGTTGGCTGATTAAGGAAAAGTGGACTCTCCTTCTTTGGAGATCTTTAAATAGAAGCTGGACAACCATTTTTCGAGAGTGTCATAGTTGCATATTCCTGCATGGCAGGGGGGTGGACTAGATGGCACTTGTGGTTCCCTCCAGCTTTAAGATTCTATAATTCAATGCAGCATTGAGTGCTATATTGTCGCAGTGTCCTTTGCAACAATCCCAGCAATCAGCACAGTCTCCTAGCAAACTGGACAGTACTCTACCCTGAAGGACCATTACCTTCAATATCATTCTAACAATTCTCCTGCTGCCTATACCGAGTTTGGAGATGTTCTTGCATTAATTGGACTACAAGATCTTCTTGAGTCCTATGATTCTATACAATGACTAGCCCATGCTGAACAACAGTAGCAGAATCCTAGTTTTTAACAGAGATAAATGCAATATGTGAATCAGAAAAACAGCATCTTACTAAAGCAAGGGAGGTAGTTTGCTCATGCACTGCTCTGTGTCACCTTCCTCAAAGATTCATCTTCCTAGTGATATGAACATACATATTGGATCAAACTAACTTCTAAGCTACTACAATTTTCTACTCACATGGTAGATAATCAGTTGCCTATGAAAATCCTGAGTATAGAACCTGAGTCTAACAGCACCTCCATCTTATGTTCCCCGACAACTGATATACAGTGCCACCTCTAATATTCAAATGACATACAGCCATCCTAGCATCCACTTTGCTCAGGTGAAGGGCTCAGACAGCTATATAGTACATGCTTACAACTGAACAGTCCTGCAAGTATGGGCAAAAGTGTCTTGACCTACAGCTAGATCCATTTGGATATCTTGCCCAGTTTTGTCTGGAAGTACTAAATTTCAACTCGTTAATTAAAGTGAAATAGTCGACTTCCCTGATGTGAGGCATTCAGCGGTTCAAATCTGGGGAGCGGGGTGAGCTCCCATTGTTAGACCAAGCTTCTCCCAACCTAGCAATTTGAAAACTACACTTAATGTCAGGGGAAACCTTTAACTTTTAAAAAAGATGTAGGTTTTTTTTTAGTGAGGCAAAGGTTGTCTTGCCCTTCCATAAAATATGAACTTGTGTGTACTCTGAACCTCTCGGCCAAGTGTTATTTTTTAATCTGTTTTTTTTTTTTTTTTTTACTTTTCCTATTGATGGCAATCCTTCTAGAAAAGGAACACTAATATCCTGTTTTGGAGAACATTACCTCAAATGAGATTCCAGCCAGAGCAAAAGCTTTGAAGTCCCCAACTGTTCCTTCCACAGCACTCAAGACAAATCCTTCTTTCTGGGCACTAACAGTGTATTCTCGATCACTGTGAAGTGGACCCACACTTGAAAAATAATTAAAAAACAACATTCAAATTATTCTTAGGGGTACCTTTTTATATATTTGAAGCAGGGGGTGACTAATTGCAACACTGTTTAAAACACAAGTACAAGAATTATCTGAAAATCCATGATAAGCTAGTAATGAGGTATTATTGAGATACAACTCTCTGGAAGCCTGGCCATTGGGCCTTCTAGTTAGAGCTTCTAGGAGCTACAGTGTGATTAAACTAAAGCTGGGAATCATTGTCATAAGGATAAAACCATCCATACTATGTTGCCTGGTACGCATCCATCCTTTAGAGATGTGAGCAGACCAACTGAGTAAGGTATAGGACAAGTTTCCCCAAATAAGAATGAGGAAGAGAAGGGGAAATGGCAAGCAGGAAAACCATCCTGAGAAGCTGCATGGAGATTTGCTGCTGTCCAAATATTATCATCCAATATGAAGAACCTCATAGCTTTGAGAACTCGTGTGGGTTGTTTAGTTTTCCTACCCCACATCTGTTTATCCTTTTGTGTTGTAATAATTTCTTTTATTATAAGCTGGAGGACAGGGACTACTCCATCTATTTAAGTGATAGATAAGCCCCTACAAGAGCCCTTTCAGGTGTAAAATGGTATGAAAATTCTAGAAACAAATATTAAATCAGAAAGATAAATTGTGCTTTTTATGTTAGGAGACATGCACAGTGTATAGGAACATAGCATTGGAGGGGGGAATCACAAGCCAAAATGGCAGCACTCTGAAAGCAGGCGAACCTTTCAGCCAATGGACCATGTTTACCTATAGGAACCTCTGTCATCTGTGAAAACAGTGATGAGGGGGGTTGGTGCTCCTTTCTCATTAATGACAATCTCAACGCCTTCCAATTCTGGGTGAATGGTTCCTTCCAGGAACAAACCTGCTTTTCCATGGATTTCTATCAGGTTCCCTGGACAGCTCTCTTAAATGAGAAGGAAAAGAAGGAAGAAAGTTGAAAAAAGATGCAGATGCACTATTAATTGGATAAACTCCAGGTTCCAAAGATCACCTTGTTGCTTATTAGAATCTTTTTGTGGATCTGAATTCCTCCCAACTCACACCATCACTTTTCTAGCTGAAAAACACTCATTTCTCACTGCAGAGATACCATCAGATTTACCTCCACTGACAATGGTTTCTATTGAAGGTGGATAGAAAAGGAGCTCTTTTGAGGATGGTGTCACCGTGATCTTCTCACCCGACCTGAAATAAAATATATATCCATATCCATATACACATACATGGATGTTTGATCTGTAGGCTTTTTCTTTTTTAAATAATTTTATTCAGAAAATTTGCAGCTATACAAAAATAATAGAACATACAAATACGTTTTAAAAAATAATATGATTTCAAAACTGCACATCTACATTGAACCTACTAACAACTGCAAACCCAACAACTAGGTACCTATTGAAAATAAAACACAAGAATAAAACACTTGAACAGCAGACCAAACTAGTAAGACAGACCCAAAAAAAAACTTCACCAATCAATGAATTTTTTAGTCTACGGGCTTTACGTTCTCTTCCTGATGGTTTTATTTTCTCTGTTTTCCATGCCCATTAAAAAAAGAAAAATGGTTGATACATATTTTTCCCTTAAGGTGACATTCTTCTAATTAAAACAAGAACAACAATGGAGGTTTACTCCTGGACTGGGAAAGTATGGTTTCTGGAAGTTGTTTGACTACAACTCCTATAATCTCTCTCCAAAGGCTATGCTGCCTAGGGCTAATGAGAGTTGGATTCCAACAATATCTGAATGGCCACAGTTTATTATTATTTATTTGCCATATTTATATCCTGTCCTTCTCACCCCGATGGGGACTCAGAAACTGCAACCTTTCATTGAAAACTGCCACAAAAACAGTGGGACAAACTTCCCTGGAGACAAAGACCAACCTACCTAGCCGAGCTCTTTCGAGTTGTCAGGGGTCTGTTAAATCCGCCAAAAAGTGAGATCCCTGACAGCTCTGGAGCTCGCTGTGAAGCGTTTGCTCGATTTTTCGCAGATAAAATTGGGCGGATTCGGTCGGATTTCGACACCACCTTACCTGCAATCTCTGAGAATGTAGCGAGAGCATCTGCTTGTCAAGTTTTATTGGATTCATTTCAATTGGTTCAGCTTGAGGATGTGGACAGGATCCTTGGAGAGGTGCAGCCTACCACATGCATCCTAGACCCCTGTCCATCCTGGCTGATAAAAGAAGCCAGAGGGGGTTTGGCAGAGTGGGTGAAGGTGGTGGTTAATGCCTCCTTACAGGAGGGCAAGATTCCAGCGAGCTTAAAACAAGCTATTATCAAACCGCTGTTGAAAAAAACATCACTGGACCCCACTCAATTAGACAACTTTCGGCCAGTTTCCAATCTCCCCTATTTGGGCAAAGTCCTGGAACGTGTGGTGGCGGCTCAACTCCAGGGATTTCTGGTAGACACTGATTATCTTGATCCGGCACAGATTGGCTTTAGACCGGGACATGGAACGGAAACAGCCTTGGTCGCCTTGGTAGATGATCTTCGCAGGGAACTGGACAGGGGGAGTGTGTCCCTGTTAGTTCTGCTGGACCTCTCAGCGGCCTTCGATACCGTCGATCACGGTATCCTTCTGGGACGACTCATAGAAATGGGACTGGGGGGTACTGCTTTGCAGTGGCTCCAGTCCTTTCTTGAGGGACGGTCCCAGAAGGTGTTACTGGGTGACACCTGTTCGGCTCCACAGCCTTTGTCGTGTGGAGTCCCTCAGGGATCAATTCTGTCCCCAATGTTGTTTAACATCTACATGAAGCCGCTGGGGGAGATCATTCGGAGTTTCGGACTGCGGTGTTATCTCTATGCGGATGATGTTCAGATCTGTCACTCCTTCTCACCTGTCACCAAGGAGGCTGTCCAGACCTTGAATCGGTGTCTAGCTGCTGTGTCGGAATGGATGAGAGCTAACAAATTGAAATTGAATCCAGACAAGACAGAGGTCCTACTGGTCAGTCGTAAGGCCGAACAGGGTATAGGGTTACAGCCTGTGCTGGATGGGGTTACACTCCCCCTGAAGTCGCAGGTTCGCAGCTTGGGAGTGATCCTGGACTCATCGCTGAGCCTGGAACCCCAGGTCTCGGCGGTGGCCGGGAGAGCTTTTGCGCAATTAAAACTTGTGCACCAGTTGCGCCCGTACCTTGGGAAGTCTGATCTGGCCACGGTGGTCCATGCTCTTGTTACATCCCGAATAGACTACTGCAACGCGCTCTACGTGGGGTTGCCCTTGAAGACTGTTCGGAAACTTCAACTAGTCCAGCGAGCGGCAGCCAGATTGCTCACTGGAGCGACATACAGGGAGCACACCACCCCCCTGCTATGCCAGCTCCACTGGCTGCCGGTTCAATTCCGAGCACAATTCAAGGTGCTGGTTTTAACCTACAAAACCCTGTACGGTTCTGGTCCAGTGTATCTATCCGAACGTATCTCCCTTTACGTCCCACCTCGGAGTTTGAAATCATCTGGGGAGGCCCTGCTCTCGACCCCACCACTGTCACAAGTGAGGCTGATGGGGACGAGAAGCAGGGCCTTCTCAGTGGTGGCCCCTCACCTGTGGAACTCACTCCCGGGGGAAATTAGAGCATCACCATCCCTCCTCTCCTTCAGGAGGAGGGTGAAGACATGGTTGTGGAACCAGGCCTTTGGGCAACCAGGCAATTAAATAAGACAATTAAATAAGACAATCAGATGTGCAAGATCAGCAGGATTGTCGAAGTGGAATCAAAAACAGATCTAGGAGTTAGTGTACACTGATAGGGTAGGAGGAAGAATTAGGTTTGTATTGATTTTATTGATTTTATCGATTTTTATTGTTTTTATTGGGATAATGGCTTGAATTGTGGTAACTATGAATTATTGTACTTCTGTGATGATTGTTTTGTGTGGCAGGCATCTAAGCGTGCCTTTGCTGTTGTAAGCCGCCCTGGGTCCCCTACGGGGTGAGAAGGGCGGGGTACAAGAACCCCAAATAAATAAATAAATAAATAAATAAATAAATACCTTGCCCAGTAAGAGAACTCATAGTGGAATGGCCCTTGCAGCTCCTCCACCATTTCCTGCACCGGAGGTTCCGATCCTTCTTCCTCCAGGCCTTTCTTTTCCCGCTCTTGCCGACGGGCTTCGATTTCCGCCAGCTGCTGCTCCCGGCGCACCTCCTGCTGCGATTTCAATGGGCCCAGTACCAAATCAGGTTCGCTGTCAATTGAGGATCTAAGGAAACGAAAGAGAAAAGCCAATTTGTCAATAAGCAACCGGAAGTTCAGTAGCTGCATGCAAAATGATGGGAGAATCCTTTAAAAGCCTGTTACAAAGCCTCACCATCATCCTTTGAGTCAAAGCAGCAGTGGGAAATCTCTGGACCTCCAGGCACTAGTAAACTATGTCTCTTATGCTACCTTCCCAGTGATCAGGCTGCCAGAGACTGAGAACACGAGTTCACCAACATCCGGAGATGATGATGATGTCTTCTTATTCTTCTTCTTCTTATTATTATTATTATTATATTTATTATATTTATTTATACCCTGCTTTATCTCCCCTTGAAGGGGACTCAAAGCAGTTTAACATAAAAGCATCAGCATAACCATTTAAAATATACAAATGTGTGACCATTAAAGCAGGATAACAAATTCAGAGTTAGAAACCACAGCACCCTTAGAACTGATCTTAAAAATCTTCATCTTTAAAAGCCTGTCTGAATAAAAAGGTTTTATCCTGCCGCTGGAAGGAAAGCGGGGGGGGGGGGGGGGCATTCTGGCTACCCTGGAAGAAGAAGAGAGTCCCAGAGTCGAGGGGCATTTGCCACTGAGAAGAAAGGCCTGATCTCTCTCTTTCTCTCTCTCTCTCTCTCTCTCTCGTTCCCACCAAGAACCGAGCTTGAAATGGAAACGGGATTGAGAGAAGGAAGGGCCTCTCCTGAAGGGGATCTCAGGGCCCGGAAGGCAGGTTCGTACAATGGGTCAGCCAAATAGCCTGGACCTAGGGCTATCTAGGGCTTTAAAGATCATCACCAGCAATTGGAAATGTGCCCAGAAACAGACTGGCAGCCAGTGGAGCTGCTGCAACAGGGGGGTTGTCTGACCCCTGCAGCCAGCCCCAGTGAGCAACCTGTACCAGCTCTTTGTACCAGCTGAAGTTTCAAAGTGCTCTTCAGAGGCAGCCCTACAGAGAGTGCATGACAGTCATTCAGATGGGATATAACTAAGGCATGGACCACCATGGCCAGATCTGGCTTCTCAAGGAATGGGAACAGTTGGCACACAAGTTTTAATTGCGTAAAGAATGCCCTCCCAGCCACCACAGATACCTGGGCCTCCAGGTTCAATACCAAGTCCAGGAGGACACCCAAACTAAGAACCTGTGTCTTCAAGGGGAGGGTGACCCCATCCAGCACAGGCTGAATCCCTATTCCCTGGTCTGCCTTTTGACTGACATGGAGCACTTTTGTCTGTTCTAGATGAAGTTTTAATTTGTTTGCCCTCATCCAGTCCATTACTGATTACAGGCACTAGTTTAGGGTCAGGACAGTTTTCTTAGCATTAGGTGGAAAGGAGTAGTAGAGCTGGGTGTCATCTGCATATAGGTGGCACTGTACTCCAGTCACAAGTTCTGCAGCCTGGTATTGTACAAGCACTGCACAGCAGAGAAGAGTGAGACTCCCGGCCTCTTTGTAGTTCTATCTTCTTTGTTGATAGACTCCCAAGATCTGCAGAGTGGAAACCGGTGTCAAAGGCAAACACCAGTCCCTGAGACCTAAAATGCATTTTCAGATACCGAAACTGAATAAAGCTTTGAGTCCCTTGCAGTCCTTCCACAGAAGAATAAACTACTAGCCGTTCTGATCACCCCGGTTTCACCTACTTTTTTTTTTAAACTGGAGCAATATAAAATTTAGATGGTGAAATTCAATTTTTTGTTAATGTCATGGAACAATCCTGAAATCTTCACTAGATGTGAAAATCAGTTAGAAACAAACTTAGCACCGAGCCTACAAAAGAATGTCTGCTTATATGGCTTACAGTTAGAGCAGGGATCAGAAATATCATAAAATCTAAATGTTGCTGGATAAAATGTTCTCCTCTCAATTACTGGTTGCGCTGCCTAGATCTAATGGGAGCTGTAGTCCAAGAATATCTGAAAAGTTTCACGTTCCCAAATCCTTGGTTCAACTCACTGCTGGAGCTCAAGAAAGGCTTTTGCACATAATTGCAGAGATAATATACAGAGTTGAGACCATTACCTTTCCTCCAGTGTATTATTATGACTTTAGAATTCTCTACCTAGGGAAGTTAGACTAAGTCCCTCCTATCTCTTCTTCTGCTCAATGGGGATATGGTCTCGTTCCATTAGGCTTTTATGAATTGGTTGTGATGGGCTTTTAAAGGTGTGATGTTTTGTTGATTATTTGATGTCCTTTCTCCCAATTAAAACGGTTTTAACTTTACAGTTTGTTCATTTTTAAATTATGCTCTGTTTTTGATCTTTATTTGTTTTAATTATTTGTAAGTTACCTCAAGTCCAAATAATGCAGGAAAGACAGCATATAAATGGATAAAAAACAAAAAATATGATAATAATAACATTTCAACTAAACAGGAGAGGAATGTTAAAACCTCAGAGACACTAGATCTTTGGTAGTTCTATTTATTAGGCTTGAGCCCAGATTCGTTTTTAGCTGTTCCCTTCTGCCAATCTGGCTTCTTTGGTTTATTCGGGTGTCCGTAATGGAAAGGGCCTGCCGTCACAAATTCTCAACAATAATAGGACCATGTGGCCGCCAATCTCGGCTCCTCCTCTCCTACTCGCCACCACAGTTTAATCTTTTTCATTTTCCGTTATATTCCTTATTCTTTTTATTTAGTGGGACTGACTGGGAGTTGGGAATGTGTGGGTGGGGCGTGCATTTGGGGGCTTGGCGAGTCACCCTTTAAGCTTTTTTTTCTCCTTCTCTTCCTCTCCTTCAAATACTTCTAAAAGATACATTATTAATAATAATACTAGCAAATAAAAAGAAAATCCTCATTCTCTGAAAGCTACTACCACCTAGTTACGTCTCCTCTAAGTAGAAACAGCTTCAAGGAAGCATTAAACTCAAAACAGAAAGCAGAAAGGAGATAAAAGCGTGCCCACTCCAGACATGGCCTACAGTAAAGAAAAAAGAGGGTTTTTTAAGGAAGTCCAGGGAGGATAGCTTTAGGTCACCATTCTTCCTTTCCCTGGGCCTCCTTAAAATGCCTTGGAAAGCTGTGTGATGTGCTGAAGGGAGAGAAGATGCGCATCCACTCTCCTCAAGAGTAGAAACAGCTTTAACAAAGCATTAAACCCGGTCTCCTCTACAGACAGAAGGGAAAGGTCACAGATAGTGTGGTATCTTAACTCTGGTGCTTTTAATTCAGGTCTTAATGAACGATATGGAAGGGGAGCCTGTGGGAAGTCCACCCCCCCCCCCCCATAATGGCCCAGATAAGGTGCCATTGCTGACACCTAGGCTCTTTTGAAGGAAAAAAACAAAGGCTCCCAACTGCTGCCAATGGGGTCGGATGTAACCACAGATTTCGGCTACAGACAGAAAATAGCTATTTCGCTACCCACTCATTTTCAGGAGGCTCACGAAAACGGATATGGGGGTCTATCAGTATCCGGCCAGCAGAAACAGATCGAGGTTCAGCCAAAATGCACAAGCTACTGTTTATACTGGTAATACACATAAAATGTATGTTCTTACTTAATGGTAACCATCACATCCATCAGTTTGTCTGCTGTTATTGTTCCAAGGACATGATGGCGAATTGCGGTCAGGGTAAGAATACTTGGAGCAGACCTGAAAAAGAGAACCAGCCAAAAAAGAGACACTTACAATGGCTTAAACAATCTTGCCTTCTATTACACTTTAGTTCTAGGAGCAAGGAAACAAACAGCCAAAAAAGAAGACTCAGTTGAGAAGCTGATGCTTACCTTGAATGGTCATTCCAGAAAAGCTGAAGGGGTAATCCACTATCCCATTTTTGCCATCTGATCAAATAGGAGACTAATGTTCTAATCCTTTATTAATGAAGCTCTTTTTTTCCCTCTGTCTTTCAGTTTTGTTAGATAGCGTTGCCTGCAACTTCTTACAAATTCTCTTATTCAAACTCAAATCAATTTTAAAATTATTTTCAGACTCAAAAGTGGAAAGTTTGCTCCTTAAGCCTTCCTAGAAGGATCATTCACAGGAAGCTGATCATCGGTACAAAATTTCATTCATACTCAAAGGAGACGTCAGCAAAATATAACTGCCACATGATGAGTCTGGAATCATCAAAGGAATATTTTTCTAATAAGTCAAAATTACTTCAAGTGCCAATTATTTCAATGTCTCATATATATACTTTGATATTCTATAGTACATGCTTTCAATACTGATGGCAAAATGACTCCTCAAATATAGCAATTAAATGGCTTCTTTTAAATCCTGTAACTCAGGGGTTTTTTTTCTATTCTTTCTTTTTTAATGAGGATCAAGAACATTTGTCTCAGCCACACTTTTTAAAAATAGTAGCCTGGTGCTCCCTCTGCTGATAAAAAAGACAAATGCAGCCATTGTTCATCTTGACACCCTCAGGTGACTTTGAGATACTGCCACCACAGAGTCTGTGAGAATCAACAACTTGTTCACAGGGCTTCGCTAATATTGAAATGCCTGTCAAAAGGAAAGAACCACATGCTTAGATTGCACAAAGATGCAGGTGCAGTTCTGGGTATCTCCAGTCCAGGTTGGGAAAGTTTCATACTAAAAACTAAGGGAACCTATTGGCAGACAGCATGCACAATGCTAAACTAGATAGATAAAAGAACATCTCCTGACAAGAGTTTGGGGTCGGAGGGAGAAATGCCTTAAACTGAAGAACTTCTGCTAATCAATGGAAACATCACCGTGCCAGATCAATTAACATCTTAGTAAAGGTAAAGGTTTTCCCTTGACATTAAGTCAAGCCACTCCAAGCCCCAGGGGAGTGGCGGCATACAAGTTCGAATAATAAATAAATAAGTCTAGTCATGTCCAACTCTGGGGCGTAGCGCTGATCTCCATTTCTAAGCCAAAGAGCCGGCGTTGTCCGTAGACACCTCCAAGGTCATGTGGCTGGCGTGGCTGCATGGAGTGCCGTTACCTTCCCGCAGAAGCGATTCTCACATTTGCATATTTTTGAACTGCTTGGTTGGCAGAAGCTGGGCCTAAAATTGGGAGTTCACCCCACTCCCCAGATTCGAACTGCCAACCTCTTGGTCAGCAAGTTCATCAGCTCAGCGGTTTAACCCACTGCGCCACCAAGGGCTCCAGATTAACATTTTACCTTAGCATAAAAGCACCTTCTGGTGCTCCTTAGCCCCAAACCAGAAACAAGGCCATAAAACAACCACCCAGTGGAGATTAGGATAGACAATCAAGTGTAAAACCAGTATGGTATAGTGGCAGGGATTGGGAAGAGCTAGGCTCCAATCTCCACTGAACCATGAAACTTTGGCCCAGTCATAATTGCTCAGACTGATCTACCCCATAAGATAAGGAAGGGGGGGGGAGGATATTTCCTCATTGGTGAAAAGACAGAATAGAAATGTTATTGACTGAAAAAAAATATTAAAAAGACCTACTGAACAGCCCTAAAAATTAATAAAAGGACCTACTGAATAGCCCTAAATGCCTCAGTAACACGAACCACCATGGAACTGAATGCATAGAAAAGCAGTTCCCGATACCTTTCGCAGACACTATAAATTACACACTTAGAAGACAAATACAGTATTGCAAGCAAATTACATTCTTTGCGAGCCATGCTTACGTGTCATAAGTATAGTATTCATGTTCAAATCGATGACAGGAACGTGGTGTTACTTCATATACACCTAGAAGACATGAAGCCAACACATGCTTGCAGCTATGATTTTGGGCACATTTGACACTTCCAAATGAATCACAGAAAGATGAGCAACCATCTCAGCTTTCCCCAAATCAATCTTGACTTCTTTGGCCCAATGAGGAGCTGTCCCCCAAACTAAAAGCTTGTGTGTGTTTGTGATTTTGGTGGCTCATGATCTGCATTCACTGTCATTTAAATCTGAACCATGGCTGCTTTCGCTGCCCATCAACACTTCCCTCCCCAAAGGACAGAGATTTCTAGAGATACAGCACAACTACACAGAAATGACTGTTTGTCAACCCAAGCTTCACAAGCCAGAACAAACCATAATTTACGCAATTACTTCACATCATGTTTTCTTATGCTAATTTGCTAATCACAAACTATGTTTTATCAGTTCATATGTGCTGGCAAATGAGTTTAACTTAGGGTTGCTGTGGGTTTTCCGGGCTGTATGGCCATGTTCCAGAAGCATTCTCTCCTGATGTTTCACCCACATCTATGGCAGGCATCCTCAGAAGTTGTGAGGTCTGTTGTAAACTAGGCAAGTGAGGTTTATATATCTGTGGAATAATGCCCATGGTGGGATAAAGAACCTTTGTAAGTTGGAGGCAAGTGTGCATGTTGCCACTGGCCAGCTTGACTAGCACTGAATGGCTTCGCAGCTTCAAAGCCTGGCTGCTTTCTGCCTTGGGGAATTCTTTGTTGGGAGGTGTTAGCTGGCCCTGATTGTTTCCTGCTTGAAATTATCCTGAGTGTTGTTCTTTGTTTACTGTCCTGATTTTAGAGATTTCTTTTAGTACTGGTAGCTAGATTTTGTTCATTTTCATGGTTTCCTCTTTTTTGTTGAAATTGTCCATATGCTTGTAGATTTCAACGGCTTTGCTATGTAGTCGCACATGGTGTTTGTTAGAGTGGTCCAGCATTTCTGTGTTCTCAAATAATATGCTGTGTCCAAATTGGTTCATCAAGTACTCTGCTATCTTACTTATTTCAGCTGAAGTCCCCACACTTCAGTCAAAGGGATCTCTGAGAAAGCAGAAAGTGAGCTTCCATTTCTGTTTCTTTGAAAGGTCAGAAAGACAGGAATAAAGCTGGCTTCTCTGCCTTCCCTGCTGTTGCCTTCTTCTCCCACAGCTTGGAAAACTTAATTGTTTTAGACTTTACCAGCTGAGAAGCATGGAAATTGTAGTCTAAAATTCATGTCATATGAATCAGGCTTTAAGTCTCTTATGACTACATATTTTATTTGCTATTTCCTTCTGTTCACGCTCATCTCCCTTTTTTAAAATATATCTATATTTGCTGATATATTTTTTAAAATATATCAGCAAATCTACCTCTATTCTGCCTCTACACAAAGCTGACTCATAGTTAAAGACGTGAAAACATTTACCAGGCTTGGAAAGGCAGAATCTGTTCACTCCTTTGGATAGGTTGTAAATGCCAACATTCTCTGGTCCATTTCCATCCTGGTAGAACTCCTAATAATTATTTTTGAAAAACATGAAAAAGATGACAAGCAGGGGTCAACTGTGAAATATGATTTTAACAGAAAATTCAAGGTAATGGCAAAAACTTATGAAAATTTCAGATTTTACTGCCAAGGAAATGCTCATCTCAAACTCTCGGCTATTTAAACTAGCTGGACTCCATTAAAATGCTGATCTTAGAGATTGGGAACACATGGCCTTCCAGATTTTAAAAGATTATATTTCAGTTTCCCTTATCCAAGGACACTGGTAATCATGCATAGTAAGTGGAAAAAGAATATGATAGCACAATGAAGTTATCCCATAACTGAGAAGTTGTGGTACAATGCTTTAGAATCAGCATATCCTACCCACTCATTCTTACTAAAAGTGATTTCCCAAATCTTGACCCAGATGGCCTTTGGGTGCTCAAGGTAAATATAGCAGGACATATCACAACGTCTTGAAAGACACCTTCAAATATCCAAATTGCTGTTCCACAGAAAGTGAAGAAAGCTTTCTGCTATTCGAAATGAGACAACCAAGACCAAGATTTCAGCTAAACATTAGGAAATACTTCATAATAATAAATGCTGTTTGACAGTTAAGTATGTGTTAATCTTCCTTCATGGGAAATAAGTCTATCTAGAATGTGTGACAGATTGTTGTAAGATTCCTGAAGTGCTTGCACCTACCAAAGTAATTGCATGGGAAAGAGAGCACCTCAGCATATATCCCGTCTGACGGAATTCTATCTCGGAGACATCTTCTTCCAAAATCTCAAGTTCTAAGGATTTATTCTTCCAGCACCAATCTTCACGGATAATGCTCACTAAAAAAAATAGGAATTGTGTGAGCTATTGTACATAGAAGGACCTGCTTTGCACTGTATCCCTTACACAGAACATGGAAGGTGGCTTCATCTGAACCTTTGCCTGGGGCACCAAAATATCTTGGCCCGGTGCTGAGTTGAGCTTATGGCAAATGAACACTGCTTTGACACAAAACCATTTAGCAAGACCCTCGCTTAGTTTCACATATCAGTCCACGCCCACTCACTTTTTCCAAAGTGTCTCTAGGGTTAATTCTAGAAATGCCCTTCTCCAGGGCTCTGTTAGTTGCACCTAACTTGACATGGTAACCATCAGGAATTTCTATTTATTCAGGAATTCATAAGGCATAATAAAAAGAATAATTCCAACTGTTCTGTTGGTGATTGGATTTATTCCTGACTTTATGACTGATTTCAATTATATTTTTGGCGTATATTTATAGTATGACCCCTGCACCTCTGTGGATACCAAAACCACGGACCAACACGTCCAGGACCAATGTTTTATGGAGCATGGGTAATCAAAATTGTGGATTAGTTTGTGGGTAAGAGGGTCATGCTACATATCCAGCATTTCCTTTAATGAGATCAGGATATCTACTTTCAAATTTATTTTTATTATTTTATTTATTTATTATCTACATTTGTCTTCCACCTTTACTTTAATAAAATCAAGGTGGCATCCATCATTCATTTCATTCTGACAATAATCCTTAGAAAATGGCAAGAATGACAAGAAGTGATTCAAAATCACGCAGCAAGTGTCTTATTTATTTATTTATGACATTTATATGCCGCCCTTCTCACCGCGAAGGGGACTCATTTAGGTAGGGATTAGAACCCATCTCTCCCAACATCTAGTGCAGTGGTTCCCAACCTGTGATCTGTGGACCACCAGTGGTCTGCAAGAAAGAAAATAGGGTTCACGGCCTCACTATTACTACACTGTTGCCTCGAAACTATGCGACAACGAGAGTGACTGGTCTTGCAAAACCCTCTTATAATGCCAAGACAACCAGAATGTCGGGAGGCAAGAGGCTGACCACCCATGAAAGATTACTGCTACCATATCAGCCCTAGATTATTAAATATGGTTTTCTGTGGGCAAGCAGATGGCAACTACTGGATGGCATATATTCTTATCAGAAAATAGAGCTGATATGGTCTATCCAATGCAATTTTCTGAATCAGCACCCCAAATAACCAAACTGTATCTGTAGTTAACCAAAAACAGATTCGTAACCCTTTTGGACTAATGTTGGAGAGTGGTCCCTAGTCAAAAAAAGGTTTGGGAGCCACTGATCTAGTACAACACTCCAACCATTACATCATAGTGGTTCCTAAGAAAAACTACCTTGAAAGCACTGAATATACGAGTATTTAATGACTTGTAATGGCAAGCCCTTCCGATAACTAATTGTGTCTAAACAGCAGTGTAGAAATAACACAAGTAAACATAGCCCTCCGCTTATTCATAACAGTACCCAAGCAAATAAAAAATATAAGTTTTTGCATCACTCTCACTTTTGTATTTGCCCATAAGTACATTTTCAAATATGAAAGTCACCGAGTTGGACTTTGAAGCAAGCTGGAGGCTGCGCTTTTCACCCTGCCGGGTCACAGACTGAAGAGTCACGGTCAATTCACCACAAGCATCTGAAAAAGACATAAATTAAGAAGAGGCAGAGGGAAAGAAAGAGTAAGGCTGAAAAAAGGCATACATCATTCCTTGAAACAAAGGGATTGCTACCTTCTTACAGAGTGCACACTACTTTAAGAACTGTTATGTTGAGTTTTCTGTATCACACCATGGAAAAACTTCACCTGCCAGCAAATGTATACTAAATATGAGGTTATAACCAATGACAGTTCTTTTGACAAATGTAGCTGCAATGAACTTGCTTTCAAACCATATTAATACATTTACATTTGTATATATCGGTGTTCCCCAACATATGGTCCGTGGACCACAAGTGGTCCGCAAGAATGAAAATATGGTCCACAGCCTCACTATTACTACAACATTGCCTCAAAACCACGCAGCAACTAGAGCGACTGGTCACACGAAACCCTCTTATAGTGCCAAGGCAATAGGGATGTCAAGTGGGGAGAGGCTGACTACCATGAAAGGTTACTACTACCACATCAGCTCTAGATTATTACATATGGTTTTTCTGTGGGCAAGCAGATGGCGACTACTGAATGGCATATGTTCTGTATCAGAAACTAGAGCTGACATGGTCTATCCAAAGCAATGTTCTGAATCAGCACCCCAAGTAACAAACTGATTTGTAACCCTTTTGATACTAACGTTGGACAGTGGTCCAGAGTCAAAGTAGTCTCTGGTCAAGTGGTCCCTGGTAAAATTAGTTCCTGTTCAAGTGGTTCCTGGTCAAAAAAAGGTTGGGAACCACTGATATATATTCAGATATATACCCAATCCTTCTATGACTGGACCCAGTAATGGACCTGAGTGTATTAATACTTCTCAACTAGATTACTGCAATAAATGTTATGTGGGCTTTGCCATCCAAGTAAAGGGATCTTGAATAAGTTATATATTTTAGTTGAGTAAGTGAGATTGGCAATATGAACACAAGATCACAAGAATAACTAAAAATCTATCTATTCCAGCATTCCATTCATATATGTTGGGCAAAATGTCAACTGAGCTGCTTCTAGCCCATCTGAAAGACTGCCTACTTTGTTACAAACAAAACTGAGCTCTAAATTGGCCATGGACAAAGAAGGGAGCTCATATGTCTTTTGGCAAAATATGAGGCTACGAAGTCTAGCAGGATCTTTTTGATGCTTGCATCATCAATATTATAGAATGGGGAAGGCATATGGTGTTGTTTTCCTGACTGTACTTTAATGATCTGGCTGTTCTATTACATTTTATTGATCAAGCTTTCATGTCTCAAAAATACATGTTTTAATTTCAACTTTTAACTTTTATTTGAGGACAGTGTAGAAATGTTTTAAATAAATACACTTTAGCGCACCCAAACAACTCAACAGACTACAAGCTTTGAATGCTGAAAGTCCTAAGCTTCTCCAGACAGGGCTAGGAATTACTCCTATCTGAAACAAAGGAGACCAACGGCTTGTCAGTGGAACCAGTGTCGAACTACATGGGCCTGAAGGCAGCTTCCTATGGTCCAAGCCATTCTGAATGATACAATTTTGCAAGGCTGCTCCAGACATGAAGTCTAAAGTCGAGAATCCATTTTCAAATCAGCTGCAAGTACATGCGATCCAACCGCTTCACTTATCAACACACATCTTACCTAAGCAGATCACTTTTCCTGAGACAGAGGCAAGGAATTGGGAGAAGGTCACATCCAGCACTGGCTTGGAGGAAACAGTCACAGGAAATGTTTTGGGTTTCAAAGCAAGACCTGCTCTGGCTTCTGTTTCAGGAACAAGTACCTAGAGGAAACAGAACAATGCTAAGAGCTACTTTTATATGAAAAGAAATAAATGGTTTATCCAGAGAATGAAATTGTTCCTTCTATGCTAATATCTCCCAGTCCTTTCTCTCATGCTCTTTTTTTCCAGATACCCTTTCCTACTCTTTTCCTTCTAGTTTTCTCTTTCTTTTTCTCCACACAGTGTTTCAATAACATGGTATTTCATTATGAATGTAATTATGGGGTAAATATTAATGCAAATAATAATAATAATAATAATAATAATAATAATAATAATAATAAATATTTTACTTATAGACCGCCCTCTCTCCCCGAGTGGACTCAGAGCGGTTTACATACAAAAAAGGCAAACATTCAATGACGTAGTCAACAAAATGCACAAATCAAAACAATACAAAATAACATCAGTAAACTTAAATTGAAAAAAACCTAATATTTAAATAAAACATAATTACACATAGAGACACAAGAGTTAAAATGACTAAAATACATAAAAAGTGCCTAACATATCATTAATATGTTGTTGAAGGCTTTAATGGCTGAAATCATTGAGTTGCTGTGGCTTTTCTGGGCTGTATGGCCATGTTTCAGAAGCATTCCCTCCTGATGTTTCACCCACATCTATGGTGGCATCCACACAACCTCTGAGGATGCCTATCATAGATGTGGCCAAAACGTCAGGAGAAAATGCTTCTGCAACATGGCCATACAGCCCAGAAAGTTCACAGCAACCCATATCATTAATAATTTAAAATGTACCATGGCAGCCCATAGATATGAGAAATTTGAGAGTGTTCCAATGAGATTGGCTTAAGGTGTACTACAAGAACAAAATTTGCATGTTCCTGAAGAGAAATAATATCCTTCCATCTCTTCACTTTCCTCTTCAAATATAAAGATTT
Organism: Anolis sagrei; assembly: GCF_037176765.1. Classification (NCBI taxonomy): domain Eukaryota; kingdom Metazoa; phylum Chordata; class Lepidosauria; order Squamata; family Anolidae; genus Anolis; species Anolis sagrei. Next base: position 24,773,983 of record NC_090034.1, on the reverse strand, counting down.
GCACAGATCTGAAGTGGTGCACATTGCTTGAAACTACGAATTTAAAAGCATTTTTAAAACAGACACATGAATGGTGGAAGATTTGACAGAACAGTATGCGTTTCTCCCCATAGATGATACAGAAGGTACAGATTATGGATAAGCACATCAAATCTCAAAACAGATATCTGATCCCTTCTAGTTTCCATATTGGACTACAAGGCCAATATGAAAACTTCCATGTGAAGAAAATTGTGCTTTGTCAAAATGGCCAAGAGCGAGATGCATTTTTATTGGATTTATAGTCTATCTCCATCCACAAACAGGACACAGGTCACAGTAAAACTGGTCAAAAATTTAATTCAACCACTGACAAGATTGGAAAGACAACATATTTTTAACTGTTATGTAATTAAATTAAATCTAATAGTTTGATTACATTTACTAATAAACAAATACCAAGATGACAGAAGTGAGGGGGTGGTCATGGTGTGGCCCTTGAATCCTACTTCTGTGACCCCTGCAGCCATTACCATTAACAAAGTGTAACTTTTTAAGCAACTGTTGCTCCAAGACCACGTAGAAAAGCCTCAAATCTGTTAAAACACAAAACATGACTGCTCCCCAATATCAGAACCATCCTAGAACTCTTCAACTACCTGTTTTCTCCAACCTGTCTCAAAAAAGCAATAGGAATGTCATCATTTTTAATGGTGTTCAGGGGCAAATGGAAGTATTGGCTCATGCTGTGCATGATTTTTGGACCACAGGGAGCTTAAGGGGAGAATCTACTTATTCCTTACATCAGGATCAGCCTTCGATCAGTATAAACATTGACTGACTTACCTGGATGATATATGAACCTGACTTGGCCTTGAAGCAAAAAGCCCCACGGGTGTCCGTTTCTGTAGTCACTAGCACTGCTTTCTCCTTCTCTTGGGGCCACAAAGTAACCTTGTATTTGTTAATCTGCTTGATAGAGTCAGGGAAGCGGGTTACTAAGATCTGTCCACATATGCTGAATCTAGTACAGAAGGGAAGGAACAAGACATTCACATGTGCAATTAAATGAAGCCACAACTGCATTTAGACATCTGTGCATTGTGTCCAGAGCTTTTGAGTAATGAACTGTGTGGCTAAGTGCCATACATTCAGATTGCCAGTAGAATTCTTACACAAGGATATCAAATTTTATGTTTTAACTATTAGAACACTCATTTTAGGAGTTTTTACAGATCATTTTAATGTCTTCTAAAATGTTTATATCTCTGTGTTGTTTTAATGGGTTTTTATTTGTTTTTTGTCTTGCTGAATTGGGACCGGATACATAAATACTTAAAATAAATACACAATAAAATAGATGGACAAACATTGAATGATTTTAGGCAGTTTCTTTTTGGCGCCACTCTTTCCATTAAATTCAGCATTAGTGTTATTTTTGTAAGGGCCAGGCTTAGCACAGCGGGTTAAACTACTAAGCTGCAGAAAATCCTGCTGACTGAATGGCTAGTAGTTCAAGTCTGGATCGTGGTGAGCACCCACTGTCAGCCCCGGCTCCCTGCCCAGCTAGCAAGTCAAAAACAGGAATGTGAGTAGATAAACAGGTACTGCTTTAAGCAGGGAGGTAATAAAAGGCACCTATAAGGACATGCCAGTGATTCAATCAGGATGACATCTAAGAATGACAAAGCTCCTCGGCATAGAGGAGCACCCCAAGTGGCTGGAGCCGAGCACAGTCTTCAGATACCAGAAATGGAAAAAGATGGGAAAAGCCTTTACCTCTGTTTATGTATTGTCTGCCCTTGTTAATTGTATAATGGCATTGAATGTTTGCTGTATATGTGTTCTGTAATCCACCCTGAGTCTCCTTGGGGAGACAGAGTGGAATATAAATAAAGTATATTATTATTATTATTATTATTATTATTATTATTATTATTAGGTAATACAAGGATACTTACTCGGTTGCTATGATGTCTGCTAGCTGGGGAGTGTTTGGAGCAATTTTCACCATAATATTCTCAAAGAAGATGTGTTCTTTCTGGGCTTGAATGGTGTATGTGCCAGTGGTTATATTTTCAAGGCGGAAAGAACCATCTGACTTTGTTGTGACTATAACAGAAAAGGGAATGGAAATAGATAAGTGAAAGAGATATAGCCCATATCAAAGCACACAAAGGAAGCACTGATTGTCAAAACAGCCTTTCTGTAACTACACACGTCATCCTGTTTTAATTGAAAGCATTAAACAAATCCCACTTTTCAATTCTTTGTTCAACAGATGTCACCTACCTTTAATTTGGCTATTCAGCATCACAGTAGCATCCGCAACACCTTCACCTTCAGGGCTGTTCAGAACCCTACCTGTAACTGAGAAGCCCATAACATGGAAGATGGGCTTTAAATAAAAGAAAAAGAAAATAACAAGGGGGAAATGGCAGGATTAGATTCCATTGTTATATACAATTAATTTTTAATTTCTGTATGTATGTATTTTATCTTTTACAATTTAGCTGTAAATCACCTAGAGCATTCTCGGATGGAGGGCGATTAATAAGTAATTAAATATGAATGAATGAATGAATGAATGAATGAATGAATGAATGAATATACCTATTTTATATCTTCTCTCTTTCCTCTCTCTCTCTCTCTATCTATCTATCTATGGATAAAGACTTGGAATTACATCAATGAAGTCTCCTTCCACTCACCAAAGATATGCATCCTAAACTTATCTGATCCTGATCTCTCTGCCAAGATTGTTATGAGGATTGCATGGCAAGGTGGAGAACCAAGTACGCTATCCCAGGCCCACTAAAGGAAAGTCATGATATGCATGTCAAAAAACCAACAACTTACCTCAATTTTCAGACTGTCATGTTCTACAGTGAAGTCCAATCTCGATGGAGCGACATCAAAAGTAATTCTCTCCCCTCGGTAAAAGGGAACCTGGAAGGAGACACCACAGCCCCTGAGTGTGAAACAGGTTCCTCAAAAACCAGACCTTGGATTAATTAAGTTTGGGACTAAAATTATTGGTCATGAAGGATGATGCATTCTGAGGTTCTCTCCTACCCACGCAAAAGTTTTTAAAAGTTCTGGAAAATCATGCAAGGAGAATTCATGTTGCAGGCATTATGCTGAACACTGTGTTTTAATAGTGTTTTAACTCTTTTTTAACAATGTTGTACCCCACCTCAAGACACAGGGAGATGATGATGATGATGATGATGATCATCATCATCATCACCACCACCACCAACGTCAGGACTCTTCACATTTAAAACCAATTCCCAGAATACAGGCTGGCAGCAATATTCAGAATCATCTAGCCATTCAGCTTATAACAGTATCAAGGTAAAGGTTTCCGCTTGACATTAAGTCTAGTCATGACCAACTCTGGGAGGGTGGTGCTTATTTCCATTTCTAATCCAAAGAGGCGGCATTGTTTGTAGATATCTCTGAGGTCGTGTGGTCAGCATGACTGCATGGAACGCTGTTACCTTCCCACAGAAGCAGTACCTATTGATCTACTTATTTGCATGTTTTCGAACTGCTAGGTTGGCAGGAAATATTCTTGCATTTAAATATTCTTGGAAGTGTCAGATCTGGTTTCAGAGTGACTGTTTGCCATTTATTTACACACAGTTCTGTTTTCACTTCTTTCCAAAATTCACTAATCTGTAAACATTCCTTCCCTATTTGCTGTATAATTACCCTGAACAAATAACTGTTGATAAATTATGGATGCAAGACATTTAGAATTTGTATGGCATCACGATACAATATTACAAAAAAAGTAAGGTATTATAACATGGATTCTTGCTATCAACATCCTAATGTTTTAACATTTTGCTATTGCTTCTGATGTCATTTGTTTTGGCCAAGTGCTTTTGTAACATTCATAAATAATTAACAAGGGCAATTGCCAGTTGGGTAAAATATATATTTCATATATTTATTTCATAAATAAATACTCATTCATGATAACACAAGAGTTTCATTACTTACTACAGTATATTTCCCACTTGGCAAAGAAAGGAAAGTGAAAGAGCCATCCTCTTTGGATATGACATTGCAGAGATAAAGAAGAGAATCATCCCTTTCAGAAAAGCCTTCCACTGGAGAGATGTTGCAGCCCATGACATCCTGGATAAAAAGAAAAGGGTGTCTTAACTCCAGAAGGATGGCAGCTTCCCTATCCATTTCAACCAAAGGGAGGGAACAGGAAGGGTTGGCTTTTGAACAACTCTAAATTTCACTTGAAACATATTTTTGGAAAAATGGGGAAAATTACACAAGTCAGAAAAATATAGTTCTTTGTGACAATGGACTACTGACCTCCTTAGAGACCGATGAAGAAAAAAGGAGGAACATGACGCCTTTCATGGGCTCCCCATCACTCCGGACAGATCCCGAAACATTGTAACCTGCTACAACCAGGGGGCCAGAGGCATATGCATTGGAACTGGTCACTCGTACTGTTGTGCTAGCCTAAAATATAGACAGAAATATAAACACAATATTCCAATGGGACAGGATGCCAAGGACTCAGCTTCCATAAGCACTTTAAAAAAATGCACAAAAGGCCTTGGTGGCCCATATGGGCTAGCCTTGTTCCCTGTACATTGACTGAAAACCCTTTGATTTCAATAGACTCGCTGCTAAATATGAACCACATCTGTAACCAAATGTGTGTAAATGCGTGACATTAAGTTCCTGCTGCTTCTTTCAGAAGTTGCAAGTCTGACAACACTAGGGGGCGTGGGTGCTTTGCTTCTAAAGTGTTGCTAAAGTTCTGGTGGTGAAACTTTCAGAACTCTGACAAAACTTTCAAAAATTTGCTATAAATGGCAGTTCCTAATTGGTTCTGTTATAAAAATCACCAATCATGAAATAAGGCTGAGAAACGCTGCACTAAGTGATCTTATTTGGCTAAAGAGTACTAAGGATCAGACTCTATGTTTAATGATAACACCAAAAAAAACCAAATGTTCGGTAAATTTCCAAAAAAATGCTATTAATGTTAAAAATTATAACACATTGCAACTGTTAAAACATACTTCATAGTTAAGTTATCTCATTTCTTGCATGTTCCTGTTATTCCAGTTATTTTGTTGTTCTAATAATATCAGGGCTTTGAAAATAATTTGGAAATGTTTCAGCAGCACCTACCCCTTCAAGCACCCAGGTGGGATGTGATGCAAAGATTTCATATTCCCCAGGAAGCACTTTAAAAAAGGCATATCTAAAATAAAGAGGAGTCATATAAAAAACAGAACTTTATTTATCTCTACAAGCTCCCTAAACTAGCCTTTCCAACCCATCACCTCCTATTTTTTTAAAGCTACAGCTTTCAAGAGACCCAGTCAAGTACAGCAACAGCTGTCCAAAGCAATCAGATCAAGCCATGTTGAAAATTGATCCAAATAAAATAAAAATTAACAATTCATCAGTCATAAATTGTGTTGTGTTAAAGTTAATAAAATACTGTTTGAATTGATACTGGAATATAGAGAGAAATTGGCTGATTTTTGTATTTACAGTAAGGGAGATCCAGAGTTCTATGAATCCTAGAGTTGGAAGAGACCCCAAAGGCTCTCTAGTCCAACCCTTCTGCCATGCATGAATGCACAATCAAGGCACTCCTGACAGATGGCCCTCCAGCCTCTGCTTTAAAACCTATATAGGCAGCATATTCCACTGCTCTTGCCACCAGGAAGTTCTTCGTAATATTTAGGTGGAATCTCTTTTTCTGCAGTGAATCCATTGCTCCATGTCCTAGTCTCCACAGCAGCAGAAAGCAAGCTTGCTTCTTTCTTGATGGGATGTACTTTCAAATATTTAAACATGGCTCTCAGTTCCCCTCTTAACCTTCTGTTCTCCAAGCCAAACATGCCTAACTCTCATTCCTTGTAGGGCTTGTTTCCAAAGCTTTCATCATTTTAGTCGCCCTTCTCTGGACATGTTCCAGCATGTCAACACCCTTCTTGAATTGTAGTGCCCAGAACTGGTTGCAACATTATTCCAGGTGAGGTCTGGCCAAAGCAGAAGAGAATGGGACTATAACTCCCCTTGATCTGGACACTATACACGTATTGATGCAGCCTAGAATCACAATAACTTTTTTAGCTGCTGCATCGCACTGTTAACTCATGTTCAGCTTGTTGACCACTAAGACTCCAAGATCTCTTTCACATGTAACTCTGTTGTTAAGTCAGGTATCGCCCATCCTATATCTGTGCATTTCATTTTTATTGGATAATTCTTCTTGTTTCTTTGTGGCCAGTAAGCATAGTTGCCACTCTGGGTACAACCCAAAGCCATCAGATCACCAGACTAAACCCCAGTAAAGCACCTGTTGACACTTCTCTGTCATATATCAAGGACAAATTGGGCAATATTTTGTCACTTATTTTTCCTAATGTCAATTCCCATCTTCACCAACAACCTTTCAAACCATAATTAGAATGGACAGCTGTAACACTAAATTTAATTAACTCACGACAAAATATTGTGTGGGAGGTACAAAGTGCTATCAGATCATTTCTTTCCCAATCTCTATAAGAAAATAATCTGAACACAAGCCAAACTTACTTTCCTCCAGGATGAGTGACTGTAGCTTGGATGTTTACCTCTGAACCAGGATGCCTCAGTGCAACTAATACTCCAGCAGGACCCAGTGTTTGGCCTTTGCTGAGGACCTACAAAAAGTTACCATGAAGCGTCAGCTTGTAAAACAATAAAAAGATAGTTCAAATTACCATTAGTTCCCTTTTTATTTTTTTAAGTTGCTAGTAGTTCTATACCAGATAAATGAAGTCTGTCAAAATTACAAGAGTGCTAGTTTCAATCACTGCAGTAAAACAATCTGGCAGTGGTAACTATGGGCTAAATCTAGCTTTAGGTCCAGCTAAAGGTGGTAACTATGGGCCAGCTCAAATACACTCACTAAAATGAGACTTTGTAAATTCAGTATATGCTGCACACAATATTCATTTCAATAGATCTAGTATACGGTAAAGGATCCCCTTGAAATTAAGTCTAGTTGTGTTCAACTCTGGGGGGTGGTGCTCATCTCCATTTCTAAGATGAAGAGCCAGCGTTGTTCGTAGATGCCTCCAAGATCATGTGGCCAGCATGACTGTATGGAGCACCGTTAACTTCCCACAGGAGCAGTAACTATTGATCATTTGTATGTTTTCAAACTGCTAGGTTGGCAGAAGCTCGGGCTAACAGCAGGAGCTCACCCTGCTCCCCGGATTAGAACCGCCGACCTTTCAGTAGCAAGTTCAGCAGCTCAGCGGTTTAACTCACTGCGCCACCTGGGGGCCCATGCAGTATAGTATAACTAGGATTTAAACAAATGTAGACCAATGGAATGAGCAAAGCTTGAAGATAAATATACAGAATGAGAAAAAAATCAGAGCAAAACCTAAAATGTTTCCACAATTGGAATTAAAATTTGTAAACAAAGGACCAAATATGTGTACAAGTACAGGGCTATCACCAAGTAAATTCTGTGCTGGTGCCTCATCAAACTACAATGCCCAAGATTCCATAACATTGAGCCATGGCAGTTAAACTGTCTTAATTCTTCAGTGTAGATCCACCATAGGAGATATCTGATTGTAATTCAGCAGGTCTTACCTTTCCATTTACGGAAAAGCCCGTAAACACAAAATCGATATCACCCCCTCTAGTGCAAATGTCATTGATGCCATCCACATGGATGTCTACACTTGTTGGATCTATTAATAGAGAGAAAGGGGTTTAATCATTATTTTCCTCAGTAAGATTATGGATACTTCGAAGAAGATGATTGACAGAGGGCATCTCAATAATTAATCTGGGGTTAAACCAGCACAGAAACCAGTTTGACTGTGTGGATGATTACAATGTAGACATGATACAGAACAAAAACAAAACAAAGCCTACTATCATACATGCGGTTTGACTTAGTTGAAGAACTGGTTGTTCTTGAGAAATTAATATTTACAACAACTAAAAAGAGAAAGTCTGAAGTTTAGAATTCATGCCTATCTCCAGTATGATAAAATAAAGGCAGACTCTAGTGTTCATAACCATTACATTATGAGATCATTATTAACTGGGTGGGATAAGTATAAGAAAAGATATTACAGCAAAAAGTCATTGTTGCGTTCTCCACATGAAGCTCTGTTTAGAAGGTAAATTGTCTTGAAAGAGAAGTGGTTGACTTATAAAGACTTGGTGTTGGATAATGATCATGAGAAATAGGTTCAAATCAATCTACAAACTAAGAATTTCAGTAGAAATCAAATTAAGTAAGTGTACTGAATAGATACCTACCAAAACTCCACCCTGGGGGAGGCTCAATTTTAAGAACAAAATCCCCCTAAAAAGGAAAGCACAAAACACTTGTTACCATTACCATCTACTTTGTTGAAACAAAATCAGAATGCTATACCTCAAGGTATTTTCTTTCTCTTCCTCCCTCCCCCTAAAATCATACCTTTTGTCACTCATGAATCTATAAATATCAATAGATAATAAGGGATAAAATTCAGCCAACAAAGATAAATCACACCAGATATTACATTGCCACTGACCTTATCATAGAGAGGAATCATGAAGTAACCATTATTTGGAGCACAGTCAGTTTGGTATTTCAAAGTTCCATGTTTTGTGTATAATTTAATCTACAAATGGAAGAAAAGATAAACCAATATTATTTCTTTTCAGTCTGAACTTTGGCGTAAACACCCAAAACAATCATAATTATTGTTATTATTTCTCTTCAGTCTGAACTTTGGTGTAATACCCAAAATAATTATAACAATAATTTCTCTTCAGTCTGAACTTTGGTGTTCTCGCCCAAAATAATAATAATAATAATAATAATAATAATAATATTTCTCTCTGGTCTGAATTTTGGTGTAATCACCTATTATTATTATTTATCTCCAGTCTGGTGTAATCACCCAAAATAATATGGAGCCCCAGGTGACTCAGTGGGTTAAACCCCTGTGCCGGCAGGACTGAAGACCAACAGGTTGCAGGTTCGAATCCGGGGAGAGGCGGATGAGCTCCCTGTTTCAGCTCCTCATGCGGGGACATGAGAGAAGCCTCCCACAAGGATGATAAAAACATCAAATCATCTGGGCATCCCCTGGGCAACGTCCTTGCAGACAGCCAATTCTCTCACACCAGAAGTGACTTGCAGTTTCTCAGGTCGCTCCTGACACGACAAAAAAAACCCCATAATAATAATAATAATAATAATAATAATAATAATAATAATATCTCCAGTCTGAACTTTTGTGTAATCACCGAATGTTGTTGTTGTTCATTTGTTCAGTCATTTTCGACTCTTCGTGACCTCATGGACCAGCCCACGCCAGAGCTCCCTGTCGGTCATCACCACCACCAGCACCTTCAAGGTCAATCCAGTCACTTCAAAGATCCCATCCATCCATCTTGCCTTTGGTCGGCCCCTCTTCCTTTTTCTTCCATTTTCCCAATCATCATTGTCTTCTCTAAGCTTTCCTTTCTTCTCATGATGTGGCCAAAGTACTTCATCTTGGCCTCTACTATCTTTCCCTCCAATGAGCAGTCGGGCTTTATTTCCTGGAGGATGGACTGGTTGGATCTTCTCGCAGTCCAAGGCACTCTCAGAACTGTCCTCCAGCACCACAGTTCAAAAGCATCTATCTTCCTTCACTCAGCCTTCCCTATGGTCCAGCTCTCACATCCGTAGGTGACTAGGGGAATACCATTGCTTTAACTATGCGGATCTTTGTTGCCAGTGTGATGCCTCTACTCTTTTGTCGAGACTGGACATTGCTCTCCTCCCAAGAAGTAAGCGTCTCCTTATTTCCTGGCCACAGTCTGCATCTGCAGTAATCTTTGCACCTAGAAATGCAAAGTCTGTCACTGCCTCCACATTTTCTCCCTCTATTTCCCAGTTGTCAATAATTCTTGTTGCCATAATCTTGGTTTTTTATGTTTAGCTGCAACCCGGCTTTTGCGCTTTCTTCTTTCACCTTGATTAGAAGGCTCCTCAGCTCCTCCTTGCTTTCGGCCATCAAAGTGGTGTCATCTGCATATCTAAGGTTGTTAATGTTTCTTCCAGCAATTTTCACTCCAGCCTTGCATTCGTCAAGCCCCGCACATTGCATGATGTGTTCTGCATAAAAGCTGAATAGGTTGGGTGAGAGTATGCAGCCTTGCCGTACGCCTTTCCCAATCTTGATCCAGTCTGTTGTTCCGTGGTCAGTTCTGACTGTTGCTACTTGGTCCTTGTACAGATTCCTCAGGAGAGAGACAAGGTGATTTTGTATGCCCATACCACTAAGAACATGCCACAGTAATAATCACCGAATATTATTACTATTATGCGCTCCCGGTAGCGCAATGAGTCAAACCCTTGTGCTGGCAAGACTGCTGACTGAAAGGTCAGCGATTCAAATTCTGGGAGCAGGGTGAACTCCCGTCTGTCAGCTCCAGCTTCTCATGCGGGGACATGAGAGAAGTCTCCCACAGGATGGTAAAACATCTGGGCATCCCCTGGGCAACGTCCTTGTAGACGGCCAATTCTCTCACACCAGAAGTGACTTGCAGTTTTTCAAGTCGCTCCTGACACGTAAAAAATATTGTTATTTCTCTCCAGTCTGAACTTTGGTGTAAACAAAATAATAATGATGATGATGATACCTCTCTTCGCCCTTAAGATTGGCGCAGCAGGACTTTAGCTTTTGGGAGTGGAAGCCCAGCACAGCTAGAAGACTAGAGTCTTCTTTAGAGTGCATTGAATATCACATGCGGCATGCTCTACTGAGGCAGGGCAGTGATATATCTATTATATATAGTTCTCACAATCATATCTATCTTTCTATCATCTCTCTCAGTCATATCTATGGACATCTAACTATGGTTGGATGGCCCTCTGTCGGGAGAGATCGGACAGTGCCTTCCTCTATGGAAGTGAGATATATATATACATAGTTCTCACAATCATAGCTGTCTATTATAATAATAAGAGCTCGGAAAAAAGGAAGAATATCATTGTTATCCAAAAGCAACCAAGCTAATCTAGGCATGAGCCAACTGGGGCCCTCCCTCCAGGTGTTTTGGTCTTCGACTCCCACAACTGAAGTCTAAAACCCCTGAAGGGAGGGCCCACGTAGGCCCAGGCCTGAGCTAGGCCCGGTTGGTGGTGCTTCGGGGTCTGAGGCTCACCTCGATGAGGGAGTAGTTGATCTCCACGCTGGACTTGACGAAGCCCCCGCAGCCCACCACGATGTCCTCAGAGGCCCCCACCACAGCCCAGGGCCCGCACCACAGCAGCAGCAGCACCGCCGGCGGGAGCAGGAGTCGCCCCGGCGCCGCCATGCCCTCCTAGGCCTTACCGAAAGGGCCCCGGAGTCACCGCGCATGCGCTAAGCTCAGAGTCCTCCCGGAAACCAGCCCCCGCGGCACAGAGGGCGCCTGCACTGTTGACCCCTGCCGGCCGGAGGGCGCGCCGCACCCTTTCTCCTCCTTGGTGGTGACTTCTGCCTCTCCACCACTTTCCTTTTCTCAAGCTCATTGGTCATTTTTTAACACGAGTGAGATGATAGTAATAATAATCTGTAATATTGTGATTTTTTTCCTGGGTTCTCGCTGTCATTATTTCCTAATTGGTTCTAGCCTCAAAACATGGGGAAAGTTTATTAAACTGCACAAACTTTGTTTTATGGGAAGGACATCCTCCTATTACACATTATATTACACAGCTGGAGTTCAGCTGTGACCAGCAGTGCTGCATAATTTAAAGAAGCACGAATGGAGAGTGAAAGAGAGAGACGTGCCAAGAGAAAGGCGCGTCAAGCCAACCCCAACCGAGACCACCTTCCACCTGGAAACCAATGCCCTCACTGCGGGAGAAGATGCAGATCAAGAATAGGGCTCCACAGTCACCTACAGACCCACAAGAATACTGACCCTGGAAGACTATCCTACTCATCTGTGATAGTATCCCACTTCGCTGACACCAATTTGTGAAAGTATCCCACTTCGCTGACACCAATTTGTAACAGGATGACCGTTTTAATGCCACCAATTTGTAATAGTGTGTTCCACTTCCCCAATTTGCAACGGGATTTGTTTTACTGTGGTTAGCAACACTGGCCAATCTGCGAAGGTATTCCACCTACTACTGTTTAAATCTCCTAAGTTTTGCTAATTTATAAAAGGTGTGGATAATTCTAGATGTAATTCAGGTAACTGCCACCAACGGGAGGTAATGCCGATGAGAACTGGTTCCCCAGACGCAGAAATATGGAGATGACACTGTCTTCAAACAAAAGTTATTAAGTTTATTTTGAACAAAGCGTATGGTTGCAGGCTGTTGGTTTACTTGGAATAACTTAGAGAACTTGTAGAACTTTAAATGTAACTTGGTTTGCAATACAGATCACACTTCTGTATAACACAACTTGTATTTGACTTTTACTGTATTGAAGCACTTTCTTAAACAATGTTTCCTGAGGTGAATAGCCTTCCTGTTTGATCCTTTCTTGATCAAACCTTAGATCTCTAGTCTTTCCTAACTAGTGATCTAAACAAGCTTCCCTTAGTCTTCTCTGACTAATGAAACTAATCAGGTTTTCCCCTTCAACCTTGCTAGAATGAAGAAACCTCTGGCTGTTCACACACACTGCTTCTCCACTTCCCTCTCTCCTCTCTCAACTGCTCACTCGGAACTCCAAACCCTAACTAACTGCTTCTTTTCAAAACGCAGATAGATTTCTCTCGCTAGGCTCCGCCCACTTTCCACTCTCTCCTGCCTGGTCTCCTTGGTAACGTCACAATGGATACAACCAGTTATCTCTAGTCTTCAGCTACTGTTGCCAAACAAATAGTTAAACGGTTCAAATACATATACTTAGTTTCAATAACTTCCTTACATCATCCAATGAGGGATCACCTAAGTAAGTAAGTAACACATTATATTATATTGTTATATTGTTATATTATATTAATCTTAAATTATATTATCATACTGTTATGTTTTTCTTATATTCTATTTACTTATAATCATGTTGTTATATTGTTATATTTTTATAGGTTAAAAAGTAAAGGCTTTCCCCTGACATTAAGTCCAGTTGTTTCCGACTCTGGGTGTTGGTGCTTATCTCCATTTCTAAGCCAAAGAGCCAGCGTTGTCTGTAGTCTCCTCCAAGGTCATGTCGCCAGCATGACTGCATGGAGCGCTGCTACCTTCCTGCAGAAGTGGTACCTATTGATCTACTCACATTTGCATATTTTCGAACTGCTAGGTTGGCAGAAGCTGGGGCTGACAGCAGGAGCTCACGCCACTCCCCAAATTCGAACCTGCGGTCAACAATTTCAGCAACTCAGAGGTTTAACCCACTGCGCCACCGGGGGCTCTAGATTATACAAATATAGAAGTATTTAGGGAGAGAATTGCCAAAGAGAATGAAGAAAATTGTGAATATAACTTTGTTGCAGCCAGATTAACAAAAGCAAAATCTTTTTTAAAACTGTTTGTTAATTACTGTAGTGTGTGCACAACTATGTTTGTATGTTATCCAACAAGCAACCTATAGAATTAAAGCACTTAAGATGCATTAGGGCAGTGATTCACAACCTGTGGGTCCCCAGATGTTTTGGCCTTTCACTCCCAGAAATCCTAACAGCTGGTAAACTGGCTGGGATTTATGGGAATTGTAGGCCAAAACACCTGGGGACCCACAGGTTGAGAACCACTGCATTAGAGGGTGTACTATATTTGTTCTAAAGGTGTCATTAAGGTAATAAAGGTTTCCTCTTGACATTAAGTCTAGTCGTGTCTGACTCTAGGGGAAGCCTAAGAGCCGGCGTTGTCTGCAGCCGCCTCCAAGGTCATGTGACCAGCATGACTGCATGGAGCGCTGTTACCTTCCAGCCAAGGCGGACTCTATTGATCTACCCACATTTGCATGTTTTCAAACTGCTAGATTGGCAGATTGACAACTGGGAAATAGAGGGAGAAAATGTGGAGACAGTGACAGACTTTGTATTTCTAGATGCAAAGATTACTGCAGACGCAGACTGCAGCCAGGAAATCAGGAAACGCTTACTTCTTGGGAGGAGAGCAATGACCAATCTTGATAAAATAGTGAAGAGTAGGGACATCACACTGGCAACGAAGATCCGCATAGTTAAAGCAATGGTATTTCCCGTAGTCACCTACGGATGTGAGAGCTGAACCATAGGGAAGGCTGAGTGAAGGAAGATAGATGCTTTTGAATTGTGGTGCTGGAGGAGAGTTCTGAGAGTGCCTTGGACAGCGAGAAGATCCAACCAGTCCATACTTCAAGAAATAAAGCCGGACTGCTCATTGGAGGGAAGAATAGTAGAGGCCAAGATGAAGTATTTTGTCCACATCATGAGAAGAAAGGAAAGCTTAGAGAAGAGTATGAGGCTGGGGAAAATGGAAGGAAAAAGGAAGAGGGGCCAACCAAGGGCAAAATGGACGGATGGTATACTTGAAGCGACTGGATTGACCTTGAAGCAGCTGGGGGTGGTGACAACGGACAGGGAGCTCTGGTGTGGACTGGTCTATGAGGTCACAAAGAGTTGGAAACAAATGAACAACAACAACAACAACAACAACAACAACAACAAAGATTGGCAGAAGCTGGGGCTAACAGCGGGAGCTCACCCTGCTCCCTGGATTCGAACCGCCAACCTTTGGTCAGCAAGTTTGGCAGCTCAGCAGTGTAACCTGCCGTGCCAGCAGGAGCGGCCATAAAGAAAACATGAAAGTTTCCTTAGGATATAATTGTGTACAGCTACTTTGTGTTTCCTAAATGTTCGTGTTCGATCTAGGGTGACTACTGGCTGTTAGGAATTGTGGGAGTTGCAGTCCAAAACACCTGGAGGGAGGGCCAAAGTTGTCCCATGCCTGCGAATCTTGCAACTTCTCTTCCTCCAATGCAGCGCAGATGGGCGCATGATGTTCCTCCCCCGTTGTGTTCTTTACTGCTCCATCTGCAGGAAAAGTGTGCTGCCGCCTGCAGCGTGAGCTTGTGACTCATTGCACTGTCTGATCCTTTTCCCTCTGAATACACAGCACCCATCTGCCTGTTATTAGCGTAGCTCTTGTCCTCGGAAATAACATATCTGCTGTGTGCATGGCATAGTAGAGTGAATACAAAGCTTCATTCCTAGTACGTTCCGTATCCGTGGAACAGTGAGTTTGCTCTGGGCTTTAATCTTCATGTTGAGAAGCTATCTTCCCCCACAATCAGTTCAGCATCTTAGGCAGAGTAAACCCCAGAGTAAGTTCACTGCTCCATTGACACAGAAGCTTCTGCAGCTGTAATTAATGTAAAGACTACCTTTACATGGTCAGAAAGCATTGTTGATTCTAGTAATACTTATGTCTTGGAGACGGAGCAATGGATTCAACTGGCAGGAAAATGAGATTCCATCTAAACATTGGGAAGAATTGCCAGATTTTTAGAGTTGTTTGCTGCCTCTGGAGCCAGTGGCTCCTTCTTTAGAGGCTGTTAAACACAAGCTGGATGGCCATCTGATGTAGGTGCTTTGATGGTGCTTTTTCCTGTCTGGCAAAAAGACTGGATGGCCTTTGGGGTCCTTTCCAACTATTATTATTATTATTATTATTATTATTATTATTATTATGCAGAGGCTGGATGGCCATCTGTCGGGGTACTTTGATGGTGCTTTTCCTGTTTGGCAGAAAGAAGGGAGTTGGACTGGGTAGCCCTTGGGGGTCCCTTTCAAATATTATTGTTCCATTCCTATCCAATTTGTCATTGATCCACTCCTTTCTGGAGAGAAAAGGTGTGGTATAAATAATAATAATAATAATAATAATACATTAATAATACTATCACTATAATAGTAGCAATACATTCTAATACTAACACTCTTTGTGGAGAGAAAAAGCAGGGTATAAATATAATAATAATAATAATAATAATAATAATAATAAATCAATAATATCACTATAATGACAATATATTCTTATAATAGATACATAGCTGCTTTAAGTCTCCTTTGTGGACAGAAAAAGTGGGGTATGAATAAACATAATAATAATAGAATAATATTAAACATAATAATATAATACATTCTAATACTAATAATAGATAGCTGCCTTGAGTCTCCTTTGTGGAGAGAAAAGTGGGGTATGAATAAACCTAATAATAATAATAATAATAATAATAATAATGCACAAATAATATACAATGATAATAATAATACATTCTAATACTAATAATAGATACATAGCCACTTGGAGTCTCCTTTGTGGACAGAAATAGTGGGGTATGAATAAACTTAATAATAACAATGCATGAATATTATATTATTATAATAATACATTCTAATACTAATAATAGATACATAGCCATTGGAGTCTCCTTTGTGGAGAGAATAAGTGGGGTATGAATGAACCCAATAATAATAATAATAATAATAATAATAATAATAATAATAATAATGGATAGAGAGAAGTCATATGGAATATAGCCACTTTGAGTCTCATTTGTGAAGAGAATAAATGGGGTATAAAAACATAACAACAACAACAACAACAACAACAACAACAACAATAATAATAATCCCCATCTTGTGTTTTCCCAAAGAGAAAGCAAGAGGCCCATCTTAACAACAGCACAGAAGAGGAACAGAAAAGTGGCAGATGCTGCCTTTCCCCTCCTTGTCCCTTCCTCTCCCGCATTGTTGTCCTTCCTCTCCTGAGCATCTTCCTTCTGCGCATGTGCCCTGTATCCCTGGTGGTCCCCTCTCTCCGGATGCAGCCCGAGGAGCAGCGGCAGCGCAGCGGCAGTGGAGGGATTCGCTGAGCCTTTTTCCAGAGGGACAAGGCCAGGCTGCGCTTCTGAATCCAGCCTCTCTCTCTGTCGCTTTCCAGTTATGATGGACTGAACAACACACACACCCAAGGGCGGTCGGGGCCAAAGAGAAGGGCCCCATAGCAACCAACAGGACCCAGCAGAGAACCTGCTTTGGGCCCTAGCATCCTTTGCTCAAAGCATGGAGTTGAAGAGGTCCATTTCGGCCAGAAAAGATGCAGAGAGGCCGCCCAGGTGTTATGGGGCTGTGGAAGAAACAGAATGGAAAGCCGAGGGTTGGAGGAAAAGTAAGGACTCCCCTTTATGCCCTTCCTCCCAAGGCTTATTTATTTAGAGGGGGGGGGGCTTTGTTTGTTCTCCAGATGTTTGCAATGTTCTTTGTTCTTGTTCTCTCCAGATGTTTGCAATGTTCTTTGTTGGCTCTCCAGGTGTTTGCAATGCTGTTCTCTCCAGATGTTTGCAATGTCTGCAATGTTCTTTGTTATCCAAGTGTTTAATAATAATAGTTATTATTATTATTATTATTATTATTATTATTATTATTTGTAATCCCACCTCAAGTCCCCAGAGGGACTCAGGCTTACAAGGCCATAACAATGCAAACCAAGAACAACATAAAATATACAGCAAATAACCTAAATCAATACAAGTGAGCACCAAAAGAAATAAGGATAAAACATAACAAATGAAATTTAACATAAAACACATCAAATCAAAATAAATAAGCCATAAATATAACAACCGATTAAAGTTAAAAACTGTAGTATACAAACCAGTTGGACATCCCACCTAATGTTTCCAATCTCCCCAGGTATTTGCAATGTTCTTTATTGGTTCTCCAGGAGTTTGCAATGTTGTTGTTCTTCCCAAATGTTTGCAATATTCCTTGTTGATTCTCCAGGTATTTGAAATGTTGTTGTTCTCTCCAGGTGTTTGCAACGGGATGCAGAAACCTTTCGGCATCTTTTTGCATCTTCTCCATCCCACCCTGGGATCCCACCCTTGGGGGGGGGGGGGCTGCGTGGCCTCTATTTTGGGGACACCATTCTGCTCCAAAGGGCTTTTCCATTGATATATTTGGGTTCCTGGAGATATCAAAGGAGCAGAGAGGAAGAGGAAAGAGTTGGAGAAAAAGACTTAAACTGGTTCCCTCTCCATCCCTTTTTGAACTTGTCTTTGGCAACCTCAACTGCGAAAATAGGCTAGCCTAAGGCAAGTGGTCTAAAAGCAGCCCTTGGTCAACTCTCAAAGCATTTGCAGGAAATGACATTGTGTTATAGTTAGGAAAGTGGAGGATAAGGGGTCCAGAGTGATGATATTGGACCAATAGCATAAGACTTGCAGGCATGGGCCAACTTCAGCCCTCCAGGGTGTTTTGGACTGCAACTCCTACCATTCCTAACAGCCGGTAGGCATACAAATGCAATTATTATTATTATTATTAATATTATTATTATTATTAAATATTAGTGTGTGGATAATAAAAAAGACATCAAATGAAATATGTTCACTCCAATCCCTATAGACAGATGGTTGCCCGTTTTAGTCGATTGTTGCAAAAAAGCGATTCTTGTATTTTCGTGGTGCGGAAAGAATTAATTTTAGCAGATGATTATATGCCAGAAAATTGGCTCTTCATTTTCTGCCATTCTTATCAATCTTTTGTGATCCTATGATTTTCCCCGGAAATAGATTGTTCGGCTCCTTTCAGAAACTGTCCTCCATCTCTCTCCAAGCTTTGATGAAATGATATACAGTGGAACTTTGACTTAAGAGCACCCCAGTTTATGAGTATTTTAAGTTAAGACTTGTCACTCAGACCCGGTTTAGATTTGACAGAAGAGCAGTGTCTTGAGTTATGAGCAAACTCAAGAGTGCAGGACTTTAGGGCTTCAAGGGAGCAACCTCCAGGCCTTGTGCCTTTATGGGAGATTGCTGTCCACTTTGCTTTTGTCTTCTCTAACAAACTTTGGGTTAGTTGATTTTGTGTGGTTTCTATCCGTGGTCTCTTTGGTTTCATGAAAGGTGGGTTGGGGGGGGGGGGGGGAAGGAGGCTGGAAGGAGAACAGGAGGAAGAAGAAAAGGAGGCTTCTGCCTCTTCACTTTGTACTTTGTGCTTCCTTGCCACAGCTTTGTGCTTCTACCATTTTAAAATTTATCTTTCTTTTTTTTTTTTAATTGTTCCACATGAATGTGCATTTACACATTATTTGTTATTTATAAAGTACTTTTTCTTATTTAAAAACACGTGACAAAACTTTGGGGGGTGTTTTTCATTAATAATAGTTATCCATATTTGTTCAATGGCAGCCATAAAAAAAAATGAAAGGTTGCATATTGTATTTTACATGTAGAGCAAGTTTAACAAATGTGCTATTTGAAGTGAAAGACAAAATCCTGTACCAAGGTAGGCACTGTTGGATTCCGTTTTCTGGAATAACATTCATGCTTTCCCATGTAATACAATAGTGCTAAAATCAAGATTTGGGAATATAAAATCAAGAATGGGAAGCACTTTCCTTTGCTTGATTGTGCCATGTTTAATGTCACAATGTTTGTCTATCTGAACGTATCTCCCTCTATTAACCACCATGGAGGTCAAGATCTTCTGGGGAGGCCCTGCTCTCGGTACAGCCTTCTTCGCAAGCGCAATTAGTGGGGACGAGAGACAGGGCATTCTCAGTGGTGGCCCCTCAGCTTTGGAACTCCCTCCCCAGCAAAATCAGAGCAACCCCCTCACTCTTGACCTTCAGGAAAAAGTAAAAACCTGGTTATGGGACCACAGAGATGTGTTATTGCCTCAACTCTATTCTCCATCTTCATTGCTATGATACTTCACCTTGTTGACCGGAAGCTTCCCACCGGAGTGGAAGTCATCTATCGGACCGATGGCAAGCTGTTTAACCTCAGCAGACTGAAAGCCAAAACTAAGGTTACAACAACATCTGTTATAGAACTCCAGTATGCTGATGGCAATGTCATCTGTGCACATTCAGAAGAAGATCTACAAGCCACTCTAAACACCTTCGCAGAAGCATACACGAAGCTTGGCCTGTCACTGAACATCGAGAAAACCAAAGTGCTGTTCCAGCAGTCACCAGCCATCCCCTCCCCAATGCCAGAGATACAGCTTAATGGTGTAACATTACAAAATGTTGACCATTTCCGCTACCTTGGCAGCCACCTCTTCACCAAAGTCAACATCGACACCGAAATACAACACCGCCTGAGCTCTGCAAGTGCAGCATTTTCCCGAATGAAGCAGAGAGTGTTTGAAGACAGGGACATCCGTAGGGATACCTAGGTGCTTGTCTATAAAGCTACTGTCCTCCCAACCCTGCTATATGCCTGCGAAACTTGGACTGTCTACAGATGTCACATGCAACTCCTGGAACGATTCCATCAGCGCTGCCTGCGGAAAATCCTGCAAATATCTTGGGAAGACAAGTGGACAAACGTCAGCGTGCTGGAAGAAGCAAAGACCACCAGCATTGAAGCGGTGGTCCTCTGCCATCAACTCCGCTGGGCCGGCCACGTTGTCCGGATGCCTGACCACCGTCTCCCAAAGCAGTTGCTCTAATCTGAACTTAAGAACAGAAAACGGAATGTTGGTGGACAGGAAAAGAGATTTTAAAATGGCCTCAAAGCCAACCTTAAAATCTCTGACATAGACAATGAGAACTGGGAAGCCCTGGCCCTTGAGCCCTCCAGCTGGAGGTCAGCTGTGACCAGCAGTGCTGCAGAATTCGAGGAGGCACGAGTGGAGGGTGAAAGAGAGAAACGTACCAGGAGGAAGGCGCGTCAAGCCAACCCCGACCGGGACCGCCTTCCACCTGGAAACCAATGCCTTCACTGTGGGAGAAGATGCGGGTCAAGAATAGGGCTCTACAGCCACCTACGAATCCACAAGGAAACCCCTCATGGAAGACCATCTTACTCGTCCAACGAGGGATCGCCTAACACAACACAATCCCATCTGACACAGGCTGTAACCCTATGCCCTGTTCAGCCTTACGACTGACCAGTAGGACCTCTGTCTTGTCTGGATTTAGTTTCAATTTGTTAGCTCTCATCCAGTCCGACACAGATGCCAAGCACCGGTTCAAGGTTTGGACAGCCTCCTTGGTGACAGGTGGGAAGGAGTGACAGATTTGGACATCATCTGCATAGAGATAACACCTCATTCCGAAACTCCGAATGATCTCCCCCAGCGGCTTCATGTAGATGTTAAACAACATCGGGGACAAGATTGAACCCTGTGGGACTCCACACAACAACGGTTGTGGGGCCAAACAGGTGTCACCCAGTAACACCTTCTGAGACCGTCCCTCGAGAAAGGACCAGAGCCACTGCAGAGCAGTACCCCCAAGTCCCATATCTACGAGGCGTCCCAGAAAGATACCGTGGTCAACGGTATCGAAGGCCGCTGAGAGGTCCAGCAGAACTAACAGGGACACACTCCCCCTGTCCAGCTCCCAGCAAAGATCATCTACCAAGGAGACCAAGGCTGTCTCAGTTCCATGTCCCGGCCTAAAGCCAGACTGTGCCGGATCTAGATAATCAGTGTCTATCAGAAATCCCTGGAGTTTTGTGTGTGTGTGTGTGTATATATATAATTTATTTACAGTATTTATTTTCTGCCCTTCTCAGCCCGCAGGGGACCCAGGGCAGATTACAATGCACATATACATGGCAAACAGTCAATACCATTAGACATACAACATATATAGACAGACACAGAGACAATTTAACATTCCAGTTTTCCGACTTCATGAAGGTATGCTCGATTCCGGCCACAGGGGGAGCTGCCATTTCACTGTCCACTTGTGACTCTGAGCCTTTGATAGAGTGCTTCCTCATTCTTACGCATGCTGCTGGAAAGTTTTATAGTTTTGTAAATTAGTTAAATTAACCTCCCCACATAAAGTGGTATCTAAATTTCCTACTTGACAGATGCAACTGTCTTTCAGGCTGCATAGGTCAACAGCAAGCTAGACTATTAATAGTCAGGAGCTCACTCCGAGCTCGACAAGTAGTGCTTTAATGCAGCTGGCTACTAACTAGCTGCGCCACAGCCCGGTATATAAATTGGGGGAGGGGGGTGTTAGAAGGGGCGGAATGGATTAAGAGCATTTCAGTGGGAAACTTCACTTTGACATTAGTGTTTTGAGTTAAGATCTCAGTCACGGAATGAATTCAACTCTTAAGTCAAGGTATCACTGCACAAATTGTAGAGAATAAATCCTACTGACAATGCTTGGGTTTGGTAGGAAGGCAAGGCAAGATGTCAATGCTTCCCCTCCAACAGATCAGAGCTGTCCCTCATCCAAATACGATCCAGGCGATGGCCAAAAGGTGTGCTTTAAAGCTCCATCATTGGCCTTGGGCTTCTTCTCTTCTTGGCTTTTGCTAATGGCTCTTGCAAGGATCTGACTCTTCCCGCTCCCGGTGGCAGCAGCGTTGGCTTTGTTGCAGGGCTTGGCATAGGTTCAGCGTTTGGCTCATTTCTTCCCACAAGCCTGAATGGTGCCGCTTTAATACAGCTCTTCTCAGACATTACTCAACTTTTTGTTCAGAGGGGCTGACTTTCGGATAAAATGCTTTCGTTTCAAGGCTGTAACCCAAGCATAGGTCAACTTTGGCCCTCCCTCCAGATGTTTTGGACTTCAACTCCCACAATTCCTAACAGCCAGTAGGCTGTTGGGAATTGTGGGAGTTGGAGTCCAAAACAATCAGTTTATGCCACCATATTGACCACCGCTGCGGAACCGTAAAACTAATTGAGTTGGCAATATTTGTAGTATGCCTTAAGAACAACAACAACAATTCATGGAAGATAAAGTGGGGTACAAATAAATATGACAACAGCAGCAACGACAATGGCTTTAGTCATGGTACCACAGGATTAAAACAGAATGATAAAACACAACACTATTAAAATACACAAAACGCAAAGGCCACAACAATAAAATACACTTATAAAACTGGCCGGGTCAATAAGGCCCCTTTTACACTGGCATGTAATCCACATGATCTGCTTTGAACTGGTTGTATGAGTCTAGACTACCATATAATCCCGTTCAAAGCAGATAATCTGGATTTTATATGGCGGTTTAGATGGAGCCTTCATTTCCTCAGCATTTTTTATTTTAGTTGGGAATTTTCCATGCCCAAATTACATACAGAGACAGGTTTTTTTACCGAACGAAGGTAGCATATCATCATCATCATCGTCATCATCATCATCATATTTATACCCTGCTTTATCTCTCTCCCAAAGGAGACTCAAAGTGGCTTGACATAGACGCTTTTGCATACAATTTAAAATATACAAATATGCAAACATTAAAATAGAATTAAATATAAACAGTATTTTATACAGCTGAAATTCAGCTGATCAGGAAGTGGATGCTTGTTTAGGATTCCTTCTTTAAAAACAAAAGTGTTAGAGCACCAAAGCTTCCAGCAATGGAAAGGAAAACCTTGAGGTGTATTAATGCTGTAGAATGAATACACTTGGGCTGGGCTTTAGCACAGCAGGTTATCCACCAGCTGCAGTAAATCTTGCCATCTGAAAGGTTGACAGTTTGAAGCCCGGGTCAGGGTGAGATCCTGGCCTTTAGCCCAGCTTCTGCCTACCTAACAGTTATGTGAGTAAATCCAGCCTAAGTGTATACCTGAGGGTTTTTTTCTGGCTATTTGGATGAGTTAGGTGTCCTGTTCTTTGCTGCATGCTTTATGCTGGATCTTTTGAGAGCATAGCCTCTATGTCTAACATCCTATGTGGCCTGATTGAATCAACCTCATTCAATGGCTGTCGGGATACAAGTGCTGGCACTAAGAACAGACTTCATGGGGATAAGGACCTAAGCTTCCTGAAAGTACATATTGTCAGATATTTCTTCAACCTGAAGAAGCATTTCTCAGCTCAAACCTCCAAGCAATATTAAAGTATTTATTTATTTATTTATTTATTTATTTATTTACAGTATTTACAGTATTCTCACCCTGCAGGGGACTCAGGGGAGATTACAATGCATATATACATGTCCAACTTTCAATACCATTAGACATACAACATATATAGACAGACACAGAGGCAATATAACATGCCAGCTTTCTGGCTTCATGAGGGTATGCTTGATTCCAGCCACAGGGGGAGCTGCTGCTTCACCGTCCACTTGTGACACTGAGTCCTTGATGGAGTGCTTCCTCATTCTTATGCATGCTGCTGTAAGGTTTTATGGTGTTGTAAATTAGTTAAATTAATCTCTCCTGCATAAAACGGTACCTAAATTTCCCCCTTGACAAATGCAACTGCCTTTCGGGCTACATAGGTCAGCAGCAAGCTAGACTATTAATGGTCGGGAGCTCACTGGAGCCCGGGCTGGCTTCGAACTCATGACCTCTCGGTCAGTAGTGCTTTAATGCAGCAGGCTACTAACTAGCTGTGCCACAGCCCGATTCTGTCTATAGTATGTGAGCAATACTTGCAATAAACAGCAAATGCAGGAGCTTCTTTTCACAGGAAGGCTTTATCTTTTGTTGCAGCTATTTACAGTATTTGCAGCTCTCTCCAGAATCCTCCACTTCAGGATATATCATCACATCACCCAACCCCAACTTACTCTGTTGGTGTTCTTATATACACTTGCATGATGCAATGTTTCATTCATGCTTTCATTGTCTTATACAGCTGATGCAAACTGTTCTGTCACCGCTGGGCCTGTATTTAGTTGGCTTTAAATATAGGATGTGTAACCTTTGCCCAGCGGGAAGCCAGGGGCCTAAGAAGAAGTTCTCAGAGGTTTCCACTACTAAAGAATCTTCATATGGCTTGAAAAATACAACAAAGCCTTTTATTAATGAATCAAACAAACAGGTCCTTCAAAGCTTTCTTGATAAAGAATTAGTTCTCTCAGTCTTGCCCACAGGGGACAGACACTATCTTCAATAACTTTCTTTAAAGGAAAAATCCCCTTTTTTAACTTCTCCCAAGGCTGACTAAAATCCAACCCTCACTGGTGTGGGTTCTGCTGCCAGGCCGAACTGCTTCTCAGGCGCTGAGAGGACCTACCAGCAAGGCAATGGATGTTCTCCACTGGAATTCTTTAAACCTTAAGGCTGTCTTCCTGGAAACTCTCAAGGCTGTGGGAAGGCTTCCCTGGAGTTCTTAGGAGACTCTCAAAGCTGTTCTCCCCTGGAAATTCTTTCCCTGGAGATTCTGCTAGAGTTTCTGTGACCCTGGAATTCTTTCTCTGGAGGTTCTGTTGTAACCCTGGAATTCTTAAAGGTTGAAGCCTTTGTACAGGGGAAGCTACACACATCCTATACATTGGCTAACCTGGATGAAACTAAACACAAAATGGCTCACTTCCCTACCAAAGCCCAAAAAGGGCGCGGGACT
Organism: Anolis sagrei; assembly: GCF_037176765.1. Taxonomy (NCBI): domain Eukaryota; kingdom Metazoa; phylum Chordata; class Lepidosauria; order Squamata; family Anolidae; genus Anolis; species Anolis sagrei. The sequence continues at coordinate 24,748,726 of NC_090034.1, read as the reverse complement.
AGGGAACCTAAGGATAATTGACAAGCAATTGACCCAATAACTGCAAAATAAGGAGAGCCATCTAACTGCAAAGGCATATAACTTCAAAATACATGCAGCAACGATGGCCTGCATCAATAGGAGCATAGTGTCTAGATCTAAGGAAGTAATGCTACCCCTCTATTCTGCTTTGGTTAGACCACATCTGGAATATTGTGTCCAATTCTGGGCACCACAATTCAAAAGAGATATTGACAAGCTGGAAAGTGTCCAGAGGAGGGCGACTAAAATGATCAAGGGTCTGGAGAACAAGCCCTATGAGGAGCGGCTTAGGGAACTGGGCATGTTTAGCCTGAAGAAGAGAAGGCTGAGAGGAGATATGATAGCCATGTATAAATATGTGAGAGGAAGCCACAGGGAGGAGGGAGCAAGCTTGTTTTCTGCTTCCTTGGAGACTAGGACGCGGAACAATGGCGTCAAACTACAAGAGAGGAGATTCCATCTGAACATTAGGAAGAACTTCCTGACTGTGAGAGCCGTTCAGCAGTGGAACTCTCTGCCCCGGAGTGTGGTGGAGGCTCCTTCTTTGGAAGCTTTTAAGCAGAGGCTGGATGGCCATTTGTCAGGGGTGATTTGAATGCAATATTCCTGCTTCTTGGCAGGGGGTTGGACTGGATGGCCCATGAGGTCTCTTCCAACTCTTTGATTCTATGATTCTATGATTCTATGATTCTATGAAATAGCAAGATAAGCTGGAACTCCTGGTGCGGCTGTACCAAAACACAAACCTAATTTCAGGGTTTTATTATCCTTACATTTAATCACTGTAACTGTACCTCAGCACTTAAATTACTTAAAGTAACCCAACATTTTATTTCCAAAATAGTTCAATATATTTTAATCATAATCATAATCATAATCATAATAATATACTTTATTTATATTCCGCTCTATCTCCCCGAGGGAACTCAGAGCGGATTACAGAATACATATATTGCAAACATTCAATGCTGTTATACAATTAACAACAGACAGTACACAGACAGAGGCAAAGGCTTCCCCTTTTCCATCTCCATCATCTGGAGGCTGCGCTTGACTCCAAACTCCCAATACATGTTAGGGAAATGGGAAAAGGAAAAGGGGGAAATATTTGACCTGCTGAGTCCAAAAATGGGACTTATTTTCCCCATCATCTCCAGTTTTTGAGATACACAGCATATGCCATCTAGCAGTCGCCTTCTGCTCGCTTGTAGAAAACCAGGATAACCGTATCTAAGGAACTAGAACTGATGCTATCTATTTGGTGCAATTGTCCGAAACAGGGCAAAACCTGCAAGTCTTGGTGGGATTTTATCAGCCAAAGACCGCAGGAGACACTACCAGGTAAGAGAGGAAATATTGGTCAATAAGCCATCCTGACCTAGATGCGCTCCTGTTGGGTTCTGCCTCCCATGTCATACCTTTGCTTCCTTTCTTCTCTCCCGGCCTTGTCCTAAACCTACACAGATCAACGGGATATCGTTTCCATGGCGGAGACAACCATGATGCCGGAGGAGATTGAACTAGAGATGGCCAAGATCCAGAGGCTTCGGGAAGTCTTGGTCAGAAGGGAATCGGAACTGAGGTTTATGTAAGTACATACAAGGCACCGTCTGGGTTACAAACTAACAGAGAGGTAAAACAGAGAGGTCTCTGTTTTGGGTGACACAAGGTGAAGGAAAGATCCTGGTGGCAAGAGACTGCAGAAGAGAAGGATGAGAGGAGACTTGTGTCTAAATGTTTAAATATTTGAAAGACTGTCCTAAGGGAGAGGGAGCAGGGCTTGTCTTCTGATTCCCTGGAGATTTGGTTCAAATTGAAAGGAAAAGCGATTCCACCTGGATATTAGGAAGAGCTTCATAATGAGACCCAAAGAATAGATAGCACAAACAGTTCTAATGAATACCTGTTTTGCTGTTTCATTTCTCATTCCTGTTTCTCCAGGATGGATGATATCCAGCTGTGCAAAGACATCATGAACCTTAAGAAAGAGTTGCAGAGTTTAGTTGCAACCCCAGGTAACTTGTTTGTGTGTGTGTTATAGATATTGCAAAGAACAAAATGTACAGTGCAGGCAGTCCCCAAGTTACGAACAGGATAGGTTTGTTTGTAAGTCTGAACAGGGACATGTTTGAAGTGTAACACTCTGTGTGTATGTGCATGTATAAAGTGAACAAGGGCACAGACAGCAAAACAAACCCCACATGGGTTTGTTAACTTTTGCTATCCAAAGCTCTCTCTCTTTCTCTCTCCCCCCTTCCGCTCACATGCATGCTTTGGATAGCAAAGGGAAAGGTAAACGCCCCTATGGGGTTTGTTTTGCTCTCTGCGCCCTTGTTCACTTTTCATCCCGGTGATCACTGGATTTTGGAAAAATTGGCTTGTTGTGGGAGCAAGGATTGGAGATAAACCTTTAATTGGAGACCCCCTTTCCCTATGATAATAACTCTACCAGGAGTGAATTTCTCTTCGAGGGGTAGATTCCTCTCACTTCCTGTTGTTTCAGCCCCGCTCTTAACTAGGAGTCATTTGTAAGTCGGATGTTTGTAACTTGTGGACTGCCTGTAGAACAACAGTCAGACCAAATGCTGAGCTAAATACATATGCTCCATCTCTCCTTAAGACTCTCCCAATTTTTATTCCATCCTAATGAATTATTGCAAGCAACTGTATTTGGGAGATACCGCCCTTTCCTTTGCCCCGGGGCCCTTCCAGATAGGCCTTATATCCCATGATCTGAGCCCAGGTTTTCTGCTTGAAACTGGATTCTAGGAGTCTGTACTGCCAGATAACCTGGGATAAACAGAAAACCTGGGATCAGATCCTGGGACATAGAGGCTGTCTGGAAGGGCCCTCAGACAGCAGGAAGTCTTGGGCCAGGCAGACATGGAGCAAGAGGCAAAGGTGAGAGTCCAGAGGAAAGTAAACAAGGTTATCATCTTTCAACCAATTTCTTTCTCTCCCCAGAAAAAGATAAGACAAGGCTCCAGAGGCAAAGAGAAGATGAACTGATTCACAAGATCCACAAACTGGTGCAGAAAAGAGACTTCCTTGTTGATGATGCTGAAGTGGAAAGATTAAGGTAAAAATACTCCCTGGAGCAAAGGTAGATATTGACAACCATGGTCATGGCAGCTGTGCTCTCTTTTTTAGAGAGAGCAAGCAAAGGGATGAGGATGGTCGCGTTGGAAAGGGTGAGATAAACCTTTCCAAGAAAACCTCTTGGCAAGTTCACCTTAGGACCACCATAAGTCAGACATAGCTTGGAAGTCACATAACGGCACACATTGGAAGACAATATATTGGTTTATTACAGTACTTTTTAGGCCACCTGCTCCAGTTCCAATATTAGAATGAGTGATTGTAATCCTATATTACCCTCCAAAATATGAGCAAGTTACATCATTACAATTTCCTACTCTATAATTTCCAGGTGTTTTCCATCCTTCTGTTGTTTCAATGCATATTTCATAAGTGCTGTTGAATTCGCCTTGGAGATGATCGCATGAGGGTTAAGGCGTATGTCCGCAGCTGCTTTTGGAAACATGCCTGATGAAAAAAATGTCATCTCTCACACATTTCAAACCAGTTCTCTAATTATTGTTAGGCTCTTCCTTTCTATGCATAAGGAACTCCTCTTAATAGCCTGAAGAAAGTGCTTTCTTCTGGTGTTGGCAATTATACGATAATTCAAAAACACTACTGCAGTGAATTTGGAAGAATGTGTATTATTGTGAACATCACTTTCTCTCGCTTCAATTCCCCTTCCCAAGCTGCAGGCCATTTGCATAGCTTATTCCTGGCACTCATATGCATTTCCTTTGTTGCATAAATATTTCCTTATTATTTTCAAGCCTTCCAAATTCTTTTCTTTTTTGCAAACATTTCGATTTCTGCTAGCCATTGCACTCCAAATCAAGGTTTGGCATCAATAAATATCCCACCCGCTTGCAGAATACGTTAATGACAAAAAGGCTTAGGATTGCAAAATACTGTACATCTTTATTATTTTATATATATTTCATGTTTGGAAGTACAGTGCTTGTGTACTCAGAAAAATTACAGGAGCAATTTACAACTCAACCGCAACGTTGTCTAGTCACAAAGCCACAGAACAACAGACTCTTGTGGGAATTATTCAGATCTTGGAATTTGTCAATATATTATTATATTACTATTTATTGTTATTATTTTCATCATATTCTTATTGTTATCATATTGTATGTGTGTGTCTGAATATATAATCTATCCAATATAATAATATATAGAAATGATACCATTGTAATGTAATAGTGCTGGCATGTTGTATGTAATAATAATTTTGTAATATAATATATTGTATATTCTACAACTTATGATATGGTACAATATGTTCTATAATACAAATAGTATAATGCACTATATATATATATATTGTGATATAGTAATATAGTACAATATACTATATTATCTATATATATATAATTGTTCCTGTCGTTGTGAGTGACTTAAAAACAAAAGAACTACTGGGCCAATACCCACCAAATTTGGCAACAAAACTCCTCACCATACAAGGTGTGACCATCAATAATAAAAAACAAAAGAAAGAACTTACAAATCCTAAAAAAGGAGACGATGCCACTAGGCTTGCGTACAGGCAGGGGGAGTGCGTGCGCTCCACGTGCCGGAGCCTTTGCTGGCAACGGCCTGGAGTCAGCCTCGGCTCCTTGAGGTTCTGCAGTGGTAAGGCATTCACCAGCCTGACCAAGGCAGCTGGAGGTTCTGCAGTGGGAAGGCATTCACCAGCCTGACCAAGGCACCTTCTCCCTCCTGCCTCTGGAATAGGGATTAGAAATCAGTATCTGAACGGAGAGCCGTGAGCTCACTGCTTCTTCTAGCAGAGGTAATGGCCACTAGGAATGCTGTTTTCCAGGAAAGGTGAGAAATATCATTGGAGGCCATGGGCTCAAAGGGCGGTTTTGACAACTGGGATAGTACTAACTCTAAACTCCATTGGGGGGCGGGAGGGGAGGCAGGAGGGTGGACATTTTTGTATCCTTTTAGAAACAATTGAACCAGATGGTTTTGAAAAAGGGACGGCAAGCCAGCTTGTCTTCGGAAAGATGAAATGGCTGCTAGATAGCATTTGACAGATGAGAGGGAGGAACATTTGTCGGAGAGGTGTACCAGAAAATCTAGCACCACTGGGATAGGTGCTGTAGTGGGGTTGTGTCCCGCTGATCTCGCGAAAGATGTAAAGAGGGACCATTTATAGTTGTATGACTTTGTAGTGTTAGGTTTGTGGGCAGCAAGGAGTATACGGGCTACTGCCTCAGACACATTTATTGGGGTTTGATCCTCCACGCCGTAAGGCGGAGGGATTGAAGGTCTGGGTGAAGTACCAGCCCATTCTCCACTGTGAGGAGGTCCGGGGTGGGGTTGAGCTTGAGGAACTGACTGTTGGAGAGTAGGAGGAGTGGGGCAAACCAATGCTGCCGTGGCCACCACGGGGTGATTAGGATGCAGTCTGAGTTGTCTTGGATTATCTTGGCTATGACTGGAGAGAGGAGGGGGAGTGGGGGGAAGATGTAGAGGAGGCCTGGTGTCCAGTGGAACAGGAAGGCATCTCCGAGACAACCTGGGGATGCGTGAGGGCAGAGTCTTGCGCAGTAGAGAGGGCAATGAGTGTTCACTGGGGAGGCGAAGAGGTCTATCCTGGGAGTGCCCCATTTGCGTGTAATGAGTTTGAATTGTGTCGGGTGGAGATGTCACTCGTGATTGTTTTTTGTTGTCCTGCTCAGAGAGTCTGCTAAAATGTTGTCCTGCCCCGGGAGGTGGATGGCTGTGAGAAGGACATTGTGTTGAATGCACCATTCCCAGATGCGTGTGACGATTGAGAGAAGTGTTTGTGACCTCATTCCTCCCTGTTTGTTTATGTAGTATTTGACAGCGGTGTTGTCTGTCACTATCTGGACCATGCGGTTGGATATGATTCGGACGAAGGCCCGAAGAGCTTTCTCCACCGCCATCATTTCGAGGGCATTGATGTGGAATTTCTGGTCTTGCTGGGACCAGTGACCGCTGACCTGGAATCCCTTGAGGTGGGCTCCCCATCCCGAGTTGGAGGCGTCCGTTGTGTGGGACGCGGAGGGGCGGGGTTGGTTGAATGGCATCCCCAAGCGAACACTGTGTGCTTTTGTCCACCATGTGAGGGAGTGGAGGACAGAGTGAGGTGGGTAAAGAACCCGAGACTGTGAGTCGCGGAGAGGGTCGAAGGTTCTGATGAACCAGTTTTGTAGGGGCCGCATCCGGAGGCGGGCGAATGGGGTCACATTTGTGGTAGAGGACATGTGACCCAGGAGGGACTGGATAGCCCAAGCAGAGGCCTGCTGGGAATGTTGCAGGGTAGTAATAGTTTGTTGGAGGTTGAGGAACTGGTCTTCCGGGAGGAACGCCCTCTGGAGTGTGGTGTCTAAGATAGCTCCGATGAATTGGATGCGTTGTGTCGGTTGGAGATGGGATTTGTCCTGGTTTATAACCAGTCTGAGGACCTGTAAAAGAGATAAGGTGTAATGAATATCTTTACACAATTGAGGCCTTGAAGAAGAGCAAAATAACCAGTCATCCAGGTACGGAAAAAACGTAACGCCTTGTTGACGGAGATGTGCGGCTATGACGGCCATGCACTTTGTGAATATTCTGGGTGCAGTGGATAAACCGAACGGGAGTGAGTTGAAGGAGAAGTGTGTCTTGAACCGCAAAGGTCAGAAACCTGCGGTGTGATGGTCTGATTGAGATATGGAAGTATGCGTCTTGTAGGTCCACCGTCGCTAACCACGAGTTTTCAGGAATGAAAGGAAAAATGTTAGGTAGAGTGACCATGCGGAATTTGCGTGGTGTAATGAAGGTGTTGAGCCTACGGAGATCTAGGATGGGCCGGAGGCCACCATCTCTTTTATCTACCAAGAAGTATCGAGAGTAGAAGCAGGTGTTGGATGTATAAGAAGGGGTGACAGAGATGGCTCCTTTATGAAGGAGAGAGTTTATTTCCTCCCAAATGGCTTGGGAGGGTTGAGTGAGGAGAATAGTGCCAACCTGTGGGTAGGTATCAAATTCTATTGCATAACCCCTGTTTACTATGTTGAGGACCCAGGTGTCTGTAGTTATGGATTGCCACTGTGGAAGGAATTGATGAAGCCTGTTTAAGTATGTAAGTGGGAGGGTGGGGGATGTGGTGACAAGTAAAGGTATGTCAAAAACAGCGTTTATTGTTATTGGAAGGTCTGGTACCACGGTACTGACCTCTGGAGGGGAGAGACGGAAGTCTTGCGGCTGTAGCTGGGGCGTATGGTCTTTGTCTGCCCCTGTAAAAGGAGGTGTTGTAAGGCCTGTTATAGAATTGGGGCCGGTAGTAGTAGGAGCCCCATCTTTGGCGTTGGTAGGTGTAAGGTTGTTGATCGTACTTGTAGACAGTTTGTTTCATCTTGCGGACAGTTTGTTTCATCTTGTGGGAGTGCTCAAGTTGTGAATCAGTCTCAGGGTTAAAAAGGCCCGCCTCATCCATAGGGAGGTTTTCAATGAGGGTACGTTGTGATTGAGAAAGAATTGCAGCTCTCAGCCAGGCATGGCGTCTGAGAGCAACCGAGCCCGCAATGAGTTTGCCTGAGGTGTCAGCTGTATTTTTTGCTAGGTCTTTTTGTAGTTTGGCCAACAACAGGGCTTCTTGAGAAAAAGCCTTTGCCAGCGGTTGGTCAGCTGGTGGTAATAGGTCCAGATATGGGGATATTTTATTCCAAAGTAGGGTCTGATAGACACTCATATAGACCCCATAGTGTGCCATGCGGGCAAAGAGGCATGCTGAGGAATAAAAATGTTTAGCCATAGAGTCCAATTTCTTCCCTTCTTTATCAGAGGGAGATGACTGGTTAATTTGGATTGGTTTTGGTTCAGCATCAGTCACTACAGAGTTTGCTTTGGGCATTTTGAACAGCCATGAGGATGAAGATAAGTCAATATGGTACAAATCTTCTGCCCTTTTAGGGGTTGCTGGAACCAGGGATGGAGCAACCCCTGTATTTTTAAGGATTTTCAAGAGATAAGGCAGCGTGGGCAACACAGTGGATGCAGGTGCCTGTTGTTCAGTAGAAGTAAAACATGGATCTGTGACTGTATCCGAAGGCTCGGGAGTGGTAAGGTTCAGGGCCCTTGCCAACCTGATCATAAGGGCTGAGAATTTTTTAAAATCCTCCAAATGTTGAGGTGATGGGTCAGAATCTGGTACCGGGTCCTGAATAATAGGAGTATCTTCAGTGAACTCCAAATCAATGGTGTCTGTCTCTGGTTGGAGAGGCATGTGAGGGTCATGAGAGAGTGGTTGGGGATCCACGTCGGGATGAGGATCTGGTGGCTGAGAGAGTGTAGCCATGGGTGGTACACGAGGAAGTTGTGGATACCTAAGGTCAAGGTATTGATAGGCATGAGGCCCCCTAAAATGGTCAGGGGAAGGAGGGTAGTAGAAGGGGTATGGAAAAGGAGGTGGAGGGGGGGGGGATAAAGGTGGTAAGGGTACTCCTGGTACCCATGGCTTTGATAGTGTTCTGGAGGAAGAGATCGCACCTTCTTGGGGGGAGGGTGAGAGGGGGTTGAGGGCCAGTTTGGAGGAGGGGATGGGGAGCGCTGGCGGCATCTGGGGAGTTGCGCCGAGGTGCTTGGCTGTATAGGGGAAGGAGTTTCCCCTGGTACCGGGGGTTGAGGAAAGCCTGGAGAAGGAGGAGGAGAGGTTTGAGAGGGGGGTAAAGGAGGGGGGGAGAGAGATCGGGTGGCTGAGCCAGTTCCAGGTGGGGGGCTAGGAGCTCGAGAGGAGGGAGGTGGGAGGGGTCATCCATTTCCAAAATGTTTGGGAGCGGTTCCTGCAACTGCAGGGTGGAACCGGGAAGGTGAGGCACCATTTCAAGTATAGGGGGACTCAAGGGCTGAACACCAGTGAGTTGCCGTCCCTTTTTCTGCTTGTTTAGTTTCTCTTTCGTTTTTGCAGGCTTCGTGGCCTGTTTAGAAGGCTTTGATTTTTTCCCCGGCTGCTCCTCAAGGGAAGCATTCGCCTGAGTAGAATCACGCCTATCCCCAACGCGTGGGGAGGAAGGCTGAGCAGGTTCTTGAATTGGGGAGGATGGGAGGGGGCAGGGAGCATCTGGGGCGCTAAGGCCCGCTCATACAATAAAGCTTTTAATCGGGCGTCTCTGCTTTTGCGAGCCCTGGTTGTGAAGCTCAAGCAAATTTCACATGTCTGGAGATTGTGGGTTTCTCCAAGACAGAGGAGGCATTTAGTGTGCCTATTGGCCTCAGGGAGGTTAGCTCCGCAGTCCGAGCAATTTTTAAAGTAAAGGGAAGACATCTAGCCTGTTTAGGAGAGAGAGTGGTCGAGCCGGTCCGTGTTCAGGAGAGGAGAAGGTAGGTAGCCGAGAAAAACAGTCCAATGGTCAGGAAGATCTTAGTAATCGAGGAGTGAAGTCCGGAGATGCTGCCTGTTTGGCGCGGAAAAAGGAACTGGCTGGGAGCCGCACGCCGCAGCAGATGGCGTCCAAGGGGGCGAGGACAGGGGCGGGGCTTCCGCGTCCGTAAATAATCATGTAAAATAATCATTTAAAAATTCATTAAATCTTTAGAATATCCGGATTGCTGCGCAGGTGCAGGGGAAAACCCATAGGTGCGCATTTCACAGAATACACGAAGAAAAAATGTATAGATTGTTATATGTATTACTATATAATATGTTACTACTATATATTACTATATTAAATAGACTTATAGAATAGAGTTAGAAGGGACTCTACCGTGTTATTGGGGGAGAACAGACAGGAAAGAAGGAAGGAGGGAAGGCAGGAAGGAAAGAAGGAAGGAAAGAAAGGTACCGAAGAAAGGAAGGAAGGAAGAAGATAAGTAGAAATGAAAGGAAAGGCAGGAAAGAGGTAAAGAAGGAAGGAGAAAAGGAAATAAAAAGTGAAAGAAGCAAGGAAACAGGGAAGGAAGAAATGAGACAAAGGAAGAAGTAGAGAAATAGGGAGGGAAGGAAGGAAAGAAAGAAGGAAGGATGAAACCAAAGAGTGAAAGAAGGAATGAAATAAACAGGCAGAGAAGGAAAAAAGGAGAAAAAGGGGAAGGGAAAGAAAAAGGGAGGAAGGAATAGGTTGGTACCTCTCTTTCATAACAGTCCAGATATCTACCTCTACTTCGAAAATTCTTACTACAGGCCACAGCAACGCATGGCAGGGCACAGCTAGTATTATATATATAATAGAATTTATTATATATATTGTGGTATAATAATATAGTACAATATAATAATATAATTTTATGTTATATATTAATATAATATTATTAGTAATATTGCAGTATAATGTGTTATTATTTTTGATGTCAATGTGGATTTGTTTTTGAGATTTGGGGGTTGGTTATTTTTGTCTTTTTTCAGCTTCGCACGGCATTGAATGTTTGTAAATATCTGTTGTAAACTGCCCTCGGGGAGATAGATAAGGCAGGACAGAAACAAAGCATTATTATTATTATTATTAATGTGCAAATCTTCTAGTAAAAGAATAATAATTCGTAAAAAGGACCTTGGCCATTGAGGGGCAAGTCATGGGCTGGCATTGTCCCTTCTCTGTTTCTTCCCATTGCTCCCTTCACACTTTAGACAGGAGTGCAGCTTGAATTCTACATGCTCCCAGAATGTCTCAAGGATAGCTTCCTTTTATTAGTCCTATACCTTCTTCCAGCCATTCAATATCTTGCAATTGCATTATTTACAACACACACGTATCAGCCTTACTTGTATATTTCCTTAATAGTTCATTGTTATTTTCCCTCAAAAATCAGGGAGAAGGAAGAAGACAAGGAGATGGCTGAGTTCCTTCGGATCAAGTTGAAACCCCTAGATAACATCGTAACGGCTCCAACAGGTGGGTTTTCGGGTTTCGCCAAAAGATATATTAGCCGAGCCAAGGCTCCATAAGTTTTCTTGCTGTCCTGATCCTGGATGCTACTGTTTTCGCTTTACATTAATAGCAGTCTGGCTTGTCTGATGCATCTGCAACTTACTTCTCTTTCAGTTCTAAATCCATCTAATATAGCGGTTCCCAACTTTTTTCCAAGTCGCAACCCCATTTTATAGGGGCAAAGGGACTGCAAACCCAATATATTAAAACAAGCTTTTTAATTGGGTGAATGAAAACACATTGGAAACAGATTTTTCTGTATAATATAATTTTTCTGTATAATATAATTCAGAGTAATGTTAACTTTGCATAAACCTGGACCTTACTCATAGCTCAGCACTGCCCACAGAAAACACTTCTGGGTTCCCATGTGTTAGTGACCACTAATCTAATGGGTGCCCTTTTTTCGCTCTTTCCCCCTTAATTTTTACCCAAACACTCTCAACCCGGCTTCCAGGATTTATGCTACACTATGGAACACAATTTTTTTCCTAATTGGTTCTATCATAAAAGCATCGACAAGGTTTATTAAACTGCAAAAACTTCATTATTGTGGGAGGCACATCCAGCTGCACATTTTGCTATTGTTTTTCAATGAATGTCTCATTGAGTCTCAACCAGTTCAACTTAGTTTGTGGTAGCCACAAAAACAATGAAGTTTCTGGGGTAAAATAACTACTTTCAAAGTAAGGACTGCACAATTTAAAATGAACAACACTTTCAAACCAGGAACAGATTTTGTCATATAGTGTTATGGATCCCCTCACAGGCGTAAACATCAGTGATATACAATGCTATCCTTTCTCTTTCACTGTTGGTCTGTTTTTCAGAAATAGATTATACTCCTTTTTAAAACTACATTCCAATCACAAGACCTGTCCCACAAGGTTTCTGTGATGCCAATGTCATATTTGCTTTGCTATTTTAAGAGGTTAAGTTCATCTTGTTTATTTTGAATTTTGCCGAAGTTGCAAGCCGCCTTGAGTCCCCTTGAGTGAGAAAGGCAGGGTATAAATGAAGCAAATAAATACATAATATATCCCTTGTTTTGTGCACTATTGTATTTATTTATTTCATGCATTTCTACCCCACCCTTCTCCCCCCAAAGTGTAGAGACATTGAAGACCATGGACCATCCTCTCCAGCTGCCTCCTTAAGTGTTTTTCCCCTTCTCTTTGTTGAGCTCTTCTACTTCTTGCCCAATGACTGGCAGGAAAGAGCTTTATGCTAAGATTTTTTTTATCTCATCATCCACTGGAATCTGTTCTTCCAGAGGAATTTACTCAAGTTTCACTTTGCCCTCAGCTGAAAGTGGCTTCCTACTAACATCCCTAGTCCACCACTTGAACCCATCTACCCCTTGAACCAAAACAATTTCAGTAAAAGCAGCTGAACTTCATTGAACTTCAGTGGTAACTCTTAACAACTTTGTGTCTTGAAGGATGTGAACTAAACAGGAGCACCTTCCTTTTTGGAGTAGAAGGAAAGCCCTCCCCCCTTTTTTCAAATTTGTTGATGTTTTGTATCAGCAGTAGTTAAACACACATTTTCAAGCAGACTGCAATAGATATATATCCTCTGTTATCAGATCATTTTATTTCAGATCAGAGTTCTTTGAGTATTCTCAGAAAGATTGAAGCCATTGCCCTGTCTTTGGAAGCACTCTTAATGCTCACAAATATGGAAGGCTGCAAGTCAGTCAAGAGCAGGCCTTTGGATCTTGACTTTCATAATCTGACTCCTGCAGCAAAGACAGCATGTTCCCCTACCATGTCATTGAATCCATGCGAGCGAAGAGTCATTTATGGCAGCTTATCTCCACATTTCGATTAATCTCACCCAGAGGAGAGCTGTGACAACTGCAAGATATAATAATATCTTGCCATCAGCTCTTCTGAATGGGAGTTATACAAACGTGGAAGTTTCCAAAAGGGTTTATTCTTGTGACTTGGTCTCTGTTGAAACATTTCATTATTCTTTGTTTGTATGTCCTAAATATGTTAATATACAGATAAAATACAGGAATTCATTTTTTTCACAGTGTTCTCAATGGGAACGGTGTGCTATGAAATTCCCTATCTTCTGAACAATTCTTCTGAACAATTTTCATGAAACTGTTGCAAATTTTACCCTTGAGATTAGTAACTTTTAATTATGGTTTCCTTTTTTATCTGTGACTTCCTCTTATTGTCTATGCCTGTGTTGTGATTTTGTTGTTTTATGCTCCCGGTGGTGCAGCGGGTTAAACCACTGAGCTGCTGAACTTGCTGACTGAAAGGTCGGTGGTTTAAATTCGGGGAGGGGGGTGAGCTCCTGCTGTCAGCCCCAGCTTCTGTCAACCTAGCAGTTCGAAAACATGCAAATGTGAGTAGATGAATAGGTAGCGCTTTGGCGGGAAGGTAATGGCGCTCCATGCGGTCATACCAGCCACATGACCTTGGAGGCATCTATGTACAGCGCTGGCTCTTCGGCTTAGAAATGGAAATGAGCACCACCCCCCAGAGCCGGACTCGATTTGACTTAATGTCAAGGGGAAACCTTTACCTTTATCTTACTATGCCCATAAGGGCTCCCTGTGTGTATATATTTATGACATTAATACCCTGCCCTTCTTACCCCGAAGGGGACTCAATGTATATGTAGTATCAGCAGCAGTAAATGGGAATGTTGGGTACAAACTCGTAGGCTTTAGGCCACATGTAGTTCAGCAGTTTTAAATGCTAAATCCAGTGTTAAACTCTAAGCTTGATACTAATGGCAATATTTTTCTTTTGGCTATATCACAGGTACACCCACAGAGAAGAAGGCAGAGCCGCCACCTCTTCCTCCCAACAAGCCCACCATTGCCAAAACGGGCATTGCTATTATTCGGGATTGCTGTGGGACCGTCCAATGCACCATCATGTAGCTCGAACCATCCTCTCAGGCATGCCTTCTTTTCAAACTGGATGGGAGAAAAAAAAACTGTAGAAGAAGTGGAAAAGGAAGTAACGCATCCCAAAACCTTGATAGTTAAGTTTCCTGTACTGTTCCTTACAGTAACTGTTGTAGTGCTGAATGTCCCACTTGGTGAGTCCTTCACTGTTGCATGGATCACTCAGCGAGCATGCCTAGGTTAAGACAAGGAATATATCTCAATATAACTATATCCAGAGAACAGCGAGGACTTGTAAAAACAATTATACATATCTGAGAGATGGCTCACAAGTAACAGATAGGTGTCAGTTTTTATTATTCTATAAAATATGCTTGTGGAGGGGAGGACTAGAAAGAGAATCCCATGTAATATGTTGAATAACAATTTAATAGTTTTATGTCTAGAGGATGCATCTCACACTTTCCCCTTTTCACAGGCAGCATTCTGTCTGTGGGCAGAAAAATGTGGCATGGCAGCTACTTCTTGCAATTACAGATGCATTAGTAAATATTGTAAATTAGAATCATGGAACTAATAGTTTATTGGAAGCTGCCGATCAATCATGTGTCTGACTATTGTGATTTGCTGTGATCTGCAGGATATCTCTGGAACAGGGAACACAAAAACAAGCTCCAGTCAATTTGGGTTCCTTAAAATCATGTAAGTGGAGGGTTTTTGTGGTCAGTTAATTGTTTTCTGTTAAAAGTTTCATGGCCCTCATTTCCATAGGGGTTTCTCTACTCTCTGAAAATTGTGTCTCTTGAGAAAACTCTTGAATGCGCAGACCTTGGAACTGAAAGTAGAGCTTGGATGGGTTACTTTGCAATTCCCAGAAACCTCTAATTAGCATGACTACTCTTTAAGGCTCTGTTTGTGCTGCATAAATGGAAAATAATTGGCAGAGGATTGATCTTTTTTGTGGTTTTTAAAAAGATACACAAGATTAAATTAGTCCACTGTTTCTTTCCAAATATTTACTGTTTAGCCAATGTCACTGTTAATCATTCTACACTGCAATAAAAAAGACACAACTTTTCAAAATATAGTTAAAACATAGCCTCACTTGATGTGTTTGTTTGTCCTATGTATACTGGGTGTCTTGAGAAATGCTAACAATTACAATGCATTATGGAGTTGTGTAATGGAGTGCAGCGAGTTAAGATAAAAAGCCTGTTTCATAACAAAGACAACCCCCGCTCCCAAAAAACCTCCCGTTGCAACTCATTTCATTAAAAAGGACAGCATATAACTTCAGAGGTATAGTGAAGATTTCCCTTAACATTAAATCTAGTCATGCCCAACTCTGGGGGTTGGTGCTCATCTCCATTTCTAAGCTGAAGAGCTGGCGTTGTCCATAGATACCTCCAAGATCATGTGGCCAGCATGACTGCATGCAGCATCATTACCTTCCCACAGAAGCGGTACTTATTGATCTACTGACATTTGCATGCTTTCGAACTGCTAGGTTGGCAGAAGCTGGGCCTAACAGCGGGAGCTCACCCCATTCCCTGGATTCAAACCGCCACCCTTTGGTCAGCAAGTTCAGCAGCTCAGCAGTTTAGGGGGGCCTGCAGAGGTATATATGAGCATAAAAATGAGTAGCAGCAGATCAGACTCCAACCAGCTGCTGGCAGCAGGATCTCAATGCCATTTGACTAATAAGAATTGTTAAAACAAAGCCTGGAACTAATTTTAGCCCCGAATGTTCAGTTTCAATACACTATATAACACGATTTTTGTTCCTGAGTTTTAAGTGTCATTCTCTAATTGGTTCTATCATAGAAACATGGGGGAAGTTTATTAACCTGCAAAAACGTTGTCTTTGTGGGAGGACATCATCTTGCTATAGCACATTTTGCGATACTTTTTCAATGAATATCTCATCATCGAGTCTGAACTAATTCAGCAAATTTTGTGGCAGCCACAAAAACAAAGTTTATGGAGTAGAACAACTTTCGAAATAAGGGCAGCACAATGGAAGAGGAAATAATACTTTCCAATCAGGATTTTTTTTCAAATTTTGTTACATAATGCTATCAGCCATTTCCAGCCATCAGATGAAAATTAATAGCTTGAATGTGCAGTTGCTGCAAATAAATTTGATAATGGTAAACACTGTGGCGCTGTTAGAGGGCTATCAAGCTGGCTTTGGCTTATGGCAAACATATCAATAGGGGTAATTTCACAATGTGCCTGTTATCAATGGTCCTACCAAGGTCTTGCCAATGCAGGGCGACAGAGTCCATGATTGAGTCAATCTACCTGTAATGTAACTCTTTTGCTACTTCCTTGAACTTCAAGAACATAGCTTCAGCTTCATTTTTTGACCTGTTTTTGGGCACCCATTCAGAAAATTGCACTGGAGAAACTGCATCTGCTCTAGTTTCTTAGATATGGATATCATGGTTTCTACAGGTGAGCAGGCGAAGACTGGTAGATGGCATTATGTTCCATCTCAAAACCTACAGCTGATAGGCTGATACTGGTGCCGTTTTTGGAATCAGAAGGTCAGATATACCCGAAACAGGGCTAACATTTGAGGCACCAAAATGTGTGTCGTCTAGGGTAATCTTTGAGAATTCTTGCGAGAGGTACCTGCAGATGAGAGGTCAGTGTTGCCTCAATCTTCAAAAATGGGCCAAAAAAAGGTGATCGAGCGTGGTCTACTCCATGAGGTTACGACTGAACGAATAAACAACAATTTTTGGAGGAAAATAAAAAAAAAAAAATGGGCCAAAAAGGATGGCCCTGAGCTATTACTGAGCTGTCCGCCTGACATGGATATGTGTTATAGAGGCATACTGAGAAAGAAATGATATGACTGTGAGGGAATGTGGGTTTCTCAAAGAGAAGTCATACCAAACCCAATCTTACTCGTTTTGCACCCACCGCACAGCTGTTCTTGATCCCATAGTTCTTACTGCAAGAACTTAGCATAGTTCTTGCAGTAAGAACTATGTAGGCAGTAATACAGATGGTTAGATCTGTGATGGATTGACAGATTGAACCAGACACTCACTACTCAACTAATGGCAGGGTCCTCACGGCTCTGTCCTGGACCTGCTGTAGTCCAAGGTTTTTAGAAATGATTTAGATGATGGAACAGAAAACACGCTTGTTAAATATGTAGATTATACCAAACGGGAAGGGGGTTGTGAACCATTCTCGTGGACAGGATCAGAATTCAAAAGGATCCGAACAGATTGGAGAGCTGGTCAAAACAAAAAGGAATTTCAAGAGGCATAAAAGTAAAGTTTTGGCAAAGAAAAGTGAAAAAAAACCCACCAATATAAGATGGAGGTCACCTCTGGCTTCCAAGCAGTAAATGCAAAAAGGATTTATGGGTCTTATTAGCGGAACCACTCTATTTTGCTTCTGTTTTGGGCAGAAGAATATTGAGAAAACCTAGAACATACCCAGATAAAGCTGACCAAGATTATCAAGGCTTTGAAAACCAAGCTTTATCAAGAATGAGTTCAGGAGCTGGGCATATTGAGTTTAGAGAAGTAATGTGATAGCCATCTTTAGACATGAATTGTTGAAGGCTTTCATGGCCAGAATCACTGGGTTGTTGTACATTTTTTCAGGCGATATGGCCATGTTTTAGAGGCATTCTCTCCTGAGTTGTTGTAGATGCAGGCGAAACGTCAGGAGAGAATGCCTCTAGAATATGGCCATATAGCCCGAAAAAACCTAAAATAACCCATCTTTAGACATGTTAAGCAACACCATGTAGAAGATGGAGCCAAACTGATTTCTGCTGATCCAATGGATTCAAATCATTAGATAATTTATATACTGCTACAGCATAGTGGAGGACCCTCCAGTAAGGCAAATCCATGAGCTTTATGGAGGATAGCGTGACATCTGCCACCACTGATTCCAGGAATAATTTCCCTATGGGCATCTCCCAAAACACCATTTTTGTTATTTTAATGACCTTCCACCAAACTCCAACCTCCTTTGAGTATGCATGCTGACCATGGAAGTTCAACATGGCTGTGAGTGAGCCCCTGTGACCTAGGTTCTATCTAATGGATGGGTCAAATTCAAGGCCTATGGGCCCAATCCAGCCCTCTATGTCCTTTGATCCCTCCTCCAGAAGCTGGACCACAACTCCTGTCTTCCTCATTAGACATCATCATGACGAGAGCAGATGGGAGTTGGGATAGTCACATCTGGAAGGCTGCATTTTCTTCTGTTGAGTCAAGAGAATGGGGTTTGGATTGAGATACAAGGTGTAACGTACTGGCCTACTGTGCTGGGCTGGTGTTTGGTTCCTTAAAGGCCAAAAGCCAAGCAGCCATTTTCTTAACTCAGAGCCAAGAGGGGGCGGAGCCAGCAGGCAGCCTTGAGGATATATGTAGCCACCTGATTGGTTAATATCCCTGGAGAAAAAGTGGGCGGAGCAAAGACAAGGCAAAGAAAAAAAAAGGAGCCATTCGAATGTCTGTTGGAGTTTTGAAAACAAAAACAGTTAGAGTTTGGAATTGTCAGTGGGAGTTTGGAAATAGCAGTTAGGATTTTGGGAAGGAAGGAGGAAGTTTCGCTCGTGTTATATTCTTGACTAGTGACTTCAAGGAAGGTCTATTGTGTTTTAAAACAGACCCTGGTGATTGGGCTGTGTGTGTAAGGAAGGAACTGTTTAGTGGAATACTAAAAGTTTCCTAAGTTTTTGAAGGTCTTTGACTGGAACCTGTAATTCAAGCACTGAACAACTTCTGAAATCATGCTGCTTTGTACAAATATACTGCAACCATTAAACTTCTGTGCCTGTTCTAAGTAAATAAACAAACATCATTCTTTGTTCATACCAAACAAAAGCCTCTGCGTGCCTCATACAAACTACACACACAAGGTAGCTTGTGGAAGAGTTCTATATTTAGTGGCAGCATGTAATAAACTTTAAGAACAAACCCTCTACAATTTGAGTGACACAAAGTGGGGATATTCCTAACATCTATTGGGGTATCTCTTTTACACAAGGCTTGCAAAGATGATGCCTGAAGTTAAAATTTATGTATTTATTTCCAGCATTTCTACCCCTTCCTTCTCATCCCCCGAAGGGGGACTCAGGACGGCTTACAGCACTTTGAATTGAGTTCGGAAGTGGATCGGCAGCCAGTGGAGCTGACACAACAAGGGGGTGGTGTGTTCCCTGTATGTTGCTCCAGTTAGTAATCTGGCTGCAGTTGAAGTTTCTGAAGTCTTCAAAGACAGCCCCACGTAGAGTGTGTTGCAGTAATCTATTCAGGATGTAACAAGAGCGTGGACCACGGTTGCCAGATCACACTTCCCAATGTCCTTCAACTTTCCTCAGCCCCAATAGGAAAAAATGTGATGCTGCAGCTAAAAAAGCTAATGGGATTTTGGCCTGCATAAATAGGAGTATAGTGTCTAGATCCAGGGAAGTTATCCTACCTCTCTATTCTGCCTTGGTTAGACCATACCTGGAATATTGTGTCCAATTCTGGGCACCACAACTGAAGAGAGATATTGACAAACTGGAATATATCCAGAAGAGGGTGACTAAAATGATCAAGGGTCTGAGGGAAAGTCATAGGGAGGAGGGAGCAAGCTTGTTTTCAGCTGCCCTGCAAACTAGGACACAGAGCAATGGCTTCAAACTACAGGAGATTCCACCTGAACATTAGGAAGAACTTTCCAACTTTTTCTGTTCAGCAGTGGAACTCTCTCTAAGTGTGGTGGATTGTGATTCAACAATGAGACGTCACGAATGATTTAGTGTAATTGTATTATTGATAGTGATGTTGTTTAATGTTGTGATATTGCTTATGCTATAAATTGTACCTGTTTTTACATGTTGTACACCGCCGTGAGTCGCCCTAGGGCTGAGAACGGCGGTCTACAAGTGCAGTAAATAAATAAATAAATAAATACAGAGGCTTTTAAACAGAGGCTGGATGGCCATCTGTTGGGGATGCTTTGAAGGTGATTGTCCTGATTCTTGGCAGGGAGATGGACTGATAGCCCACGAGGTCTCTTCCAACTCTGATTCTAAGTGTTGTTAGGTTGCAATTCTCATCATCCCCAGTCTGCAGGACAGATAGTCAAAAACGAGGGGACTTGTCGTTCAATAACATCTAGGTATCCAAACAGGGTAAACACTAAAGAGATGACTATGTAAAAATTACTGATGTGGTCCTGTATGAAAATGAGTTTAACAGTCCTGATCTAATGCTACTCCTTGAAACCCCGAAGACATTCCAGAGACTGCCACATCCTATAAAAATGAAATAGCCCATCTTCCATACCTGAAATCTAAAAGGAATATATTCCACTTCTTAAATCTTATTAAAATAAAAAATGTGTATACACGCTTGCTTCAAAGTTTTATTGACAATTGTTTGGTCCCAACACACAAAACAGCACTTGAACCACAGAAATATCCAAATGAAGAAGACAGTAAAGGAGAAATATAAACATTTCCTCCCAACCCATCCCATCTGGAGAGTGCACAAGTCGAGGGCTTCATTCAGTGATACGGTCTATATTTTAATAGTCAAGAAATCAAAATTAGTAATGTGTAAAGTAAAGAATTTCATCGTCTTAATTTACTATTCAAAATCAGCCAAGTCACATTATTTCTTCAAGCCTTTGTAAAAAGAAAAAAAAACTGAATGAAGATGGGTCTCACACTGTGGAAAAACAAATAGCATTCTATAACTTTTAAACAGCAATCTAGGTCAGAATTGCATATATCCAGACAGATTTCCAATCCTCTACAGATGGCTGAACTGCATCTGTATTTTGAGTACTTCTCTCGTTTTCACCAAAACTTAGCCTAGAAGGTTATTTTAGATGACTTGCAATTGCAGCTCAAAATGATGACTGTTTCTGCTCAAACACAAGGTGAACAGATCTTTATTTCATACAGGCAATACAGAAGGCAAATGGAAAAGTGATCTCAGAAAGAAATTTAGGAAATGTTTAAAAATTCTAAAACTTTATTCCTATAAACCCCATGTCTGTAGAAGAAAAGGAAGGATGTGAAACACACTGTGCTTTAACCATGATTTTAGCGGGGGGGGGGGGGGGGGACTTCCAGTGTTTCCCTGCGTTTCATAATGGCTATAGTTCAATCATGTTTTAATACCTGGTTTTGTTTAAAAGTATTTTTTAAACAAAATCCAGTTTTCAGAAGTTGCCTTATAGCCATCGAGTGGCATTTTTTTTTCAGTTGATGGCTGTGAACTCTAGACCTGCTTTTCAATCTCTTGTACATTACAAAATACAATGGTTGCAAAATAGCAGCAAACCCAACATATCTATCTGCTCAGGCAAGTTGAAACCTTTGGTGCAGTTTCTTTCCTCTCGACTAGCAATAAGTCTCCTTGACCTGGCAAATACAACCCATTGTAAATGCCAAGTTTTACCCAAGAGGGGTAATAAAGCTCCAGAAGATGTTGTAGCTCCATAAGAAGTAAAATGGACTTCATTGACTTGCCTCCTTCAACAAAGGCTGGCCCTTTTCAAAGCCAACAAAAAACGCCACCAGAGAAACCGGACGGAAAACACACAAACACAAAAGAGCAGCAACAAACACTCGAAGTAAATGCCAGAATAAAAACTAGACACAGTTAAAAACTAACCAACTCAAAAAGAAGCTTCCCATTTATTATGTGTTTAAAAAGTCAGAAAACAAGGTTAAGCACCATAACCTTGGCATTTCCGTCCACTGCTCACAATTCTGTGCAAGTGGAAGTAACATTATTACCTTCCACCTTTAAAAAGCGCCTTCTAACCTACTGCTGTGATTCATAATTTATGCACTTAAAAATGCATATTTACTTTTTTTGCAATATCGTAGATTCCCAGGAATCTCATCAGTAGATGCAGGAAGCACTTCGACGTTCACCTCAAAATGCATTGGCACCAAAGACGTTTTTCTTCATTCAGACCAAACATCAACTTGGAGCACTAAAAAACGGGAAGCTTAAAACAGCATCAACTTCCTACAAGACTCCTTAGTGGAAATGAATTTACTACCGAAGGCATTTAAAAGGGTTTTTGGGGGAACAAACTGACAATTTTCCACAGTCATCGTTTGAAAAGTCCCAGTTACAAGTCATCCAAAACATCCCTCACCAATTTAATTCCAAAGGCAAGTTTATTTCCAATCTAGAAACAGATTTATTTAAAATAACCCCCAACACGCTGCTTTGCAAGACAAACTGCACAGTGGATTACTGTCTGAAATGCATATCAGAAATAGCCTACAGATTTATATGCTATACTTATATATAGGGTCACATCATGGATGCGGTTTTAGAAACATAAATCCATGCTCTAAACCAAAGTTTTTATCATTTCCTTTTTTGATGACATTTTAGAGAATGAAAAAAGGTAAAATGTTAATTTATTCTCAACAAACTCTTGAAGTTCAAATAAAACATACCCGTCCAGCTGGAATCAGTGTAAAATTGAACATAATGCTCACAAAGATGACAAAGAGAACACAAGTGCCTCTCCCTCTGGCTCTAGATCTGTGATTAAGAATATCATGGATAGCTTACTCTGCTGTGAAATCTATCCACATGTTGCTTTTCACACCACAAAAAAGAGTTAAAGTTTGGTTACAGGTGCAAGTGAAAAATTGGCTGCCAATTTCACTCGGTTTTTATGCTGCCTTCTGGCTGGACTGTCGGTGAGTTCTTTGCTCGGCTGGGATTCAGATACTGAAGGATTTTCTGCAACACCAGAGACGATGGGGACGCGGCGCAAGTTTTCGGATTCTGAGGCCCTGGCAGCCTTCTCTTTCTCTTCGGTTAAAACTATAGTTTCTGAAATGAACATGGAAAGATTTAGTTCTGCCTATCTTCGCTACCACATCTTCCTCTATGAACCGGCATAGGTTCTAAGATCCGCTGAGGAGGCCCTCCTCTCGGTCTCGCCACTGTCACAAGAACAATTGGTGGGGGCAAGAGAGAGGGCCTTCTCAGTGGTGGCCCCCCAGCTCTGGAACTCTCTCCCAGAAAGGCATGAGGGGGGGGGGGGGGGAAAGGCAGCACTCCACGCATGGCCTGCAGGCCAAATAAAGAGAAAAGAGGGAGACTTTTAAAGGAAGCCTAGACTAGCATTGCTCCAGGTCAATTGCTCTTTCTTCCTTGGGAAATGAGAAGCCTCCTTAAAATGTCTTGGAAAGCTGCATGAAGGATGAGAGAGTGCACGCCTGCAGTGCCGGTCTCCTCTAGAGTAGAAAGAAACAGCTTTAAATCTAGTCTCCTCTACAGACAGAAGAGAAAGGATTGCAGAAAGAGTGGTATCTTAACTCTGATGCTTTTAATCTAGATCTTAATGAAGGATATATGGACAAACTATGCCTAAAATTACAAGAAGGGGAGCCTGGGAATCTCTCCCCCGGCCAAAAAAATGGGCCAGATAGGGTGCTTTCTTAACCCTGTTGCTGAAACCCAGGCTCCCTTGAAGGGAAAAAGGCAAAGTTCCCCATTGCCGCCAATGAGTCGGATCTAGCCGTATTTTTTGGCTGCAGACTGAAAATGGCTATCTGGCTACTAGCTCATTTTTGGGAGGTGTGCAAAAACAGATACGGAGAACAAAATGAGGTTCAGTCAAAATGCACAAGCGTACTGTAGACTATCCACATTATGTGGTGTATCTATGAATCCTGAGTGCCACCTGGGGATCTGATTACATTGGGATCTACTGTTTCTGACTGCTTGAACGTGGTTCCAAACAGAGTCCTATCACATGATGTTTGTCCCTTTCTGCCAGTCCTAAAAAATACAGGATGCATACTGATATAATTGGAGTATATCCTAGAGTGGTAAAATGTGTGCCTCTTTATAGACCAGGGCTCTCAAAATCTGAGTCAAAGAGACATACCTGACGAAACGAGAGACAATTGGATGGCAGACAGTAGCTAACCATAAAGGTCATTCTCGGGCACAGCCTGCAAAAGTTACTTGTCTTGACTGCCACTATCAGAATTCCAACCTATCATGGATTATTGTGCAGGGCAGTGGATTCTGGGATTTATGATCCAAAACTATAACTTTCCAGAGTTCTGCCATTACGGCTTTCAAGGTGCAAACAGAAACAAACATGCATGATGACATCCCTGCCTGGCACATATGGTTAATCAGGACACTTAATTTCTGCGGGTTAAAAATAAACAAACTGGTACAAGTCAGTGAAATTCTATTTAAAAAAGGATGCCATCTGCACCAAAGAACTGAACATCTCTGAATATTCCAGATAGGTTATTTTGAAAGGCTAGCAATAACACTCCATATGAAGTAATGTTATTCTGCTTGCTTTAGTGGTTATAACGTTGGGACTATTTATTTTATTTCTCGCACTTCTACCCCACCCTTCTCAACCCCTGAGGGGGGACTAGGACTGGGAAAACCTGTACATTAAGCTTCTTGGTGACCTTGATTAGTTATTACCTTTTAGTCTAAGGTTGTGATTACAAACCCTTTGGGAGGTACATGATCTTTATTGGATTTACCAGAAGGGGTTGATGGGTGTTCTTCAAACAGAATGAGGTCCATGGATTCCATAATGACTGGATCTGGTCTCAGCTGTGGGGAAGGCAAGCAGGAAGGGACCGGCTCACACAGAAGATCAACAGGCGATGTATTTCTGAGGCAAAGCAGCTCTTGTTCAGTTTGATTAGAAACTGCAAAACAAAAACAAAAACAAATCAAACAAATCTTTTTGGCAGGGCGTTCGAAAGAATATGATGTAGGAATGTAGGAATTATGCTCTCTCTAAGGCTACAGTGTTCAGATGATGTGTAGAACGGATACAAACATGCAAATTAGCATTGCATGGTTTAGGATCTACATATGTGATGACTTGGTTCCCGGTTGCACTTGAGATTGAAGGGATGAAGAAAAACCAAACACAGCAAATTGTCAGCTGTTTCCCAACATACAAAACTCAGGAGGGGGGGGGGGGTTACTCAGAAATGTCTTAATCTTTTACTTAAACATATGCCTTCCCAAAAGGATTCCAGAACAAGTGTGGACTTTGAAATATAAAGATGGCAATGTAGAGATTTTATATGGGACTTATTTGAAGTCAAATAACCCGTAAAAGTCTTAACACCTTGTATTAACATTCTCCAGGCAAAAGTTGAAACAGGCCAGGAATAGCCCCACTCTGGGGAGTGGTGCTCATCTCCATTTCTAAGCCAAAGAGCCAGCATTGTCCATAGAGATCTCCAAGGTCATTTGGCCGACATAACTACATGGAGTGCCGTTACTTTCCCACAGAAGCGTTACCTATTGATCTACTCACATTTGCATGTTTTTGAACTGCTAGGTTGGCAGAAACTGAGCCTAACAGCGGGAGCTCACCCTGCTCCATGGACTTGAACCACCAAACTTTCAGTCAGCAAGTTCAGCACCTCAGTGGTTTAACCCGCTGTGCCAACAGGCCAGGAATAGCCTTATTATATGACTAAAAAGACAGACCGGTTATGATCCTGAATTTTTCTTTGAAAAGAAGTGAGAGGAGCACTGCCTATAAACAGCAGGGACTCAATTTGGGCTTATGAAAAAAACGGATGTCCTTTGCTTGCTGAAGTTGGCAGAAGTAAATCCAAGGAAACGTCTGCTAGAGCAACAAAAACCAAGAATAAAAAATCCAATGGTGGCCACAGCTAGCCAAAATCTGAATGGAGAATAGGAACTGCAGCAATTCCATACAACTACAAGGCCAAAGGATTATAGATGCATCTTCTGAGATTATCACATTTCCTTTGGTAACATGTGAGCAGTTAAAAACTTCCTTTTCTTTATTTTGCTCTTCCTCCTCTATGGTCCACTCATTACTGCTCCCTGCATACCATTCAGTTTCCAAATCTTTAACCAAAAACTGGTCGAGTTTTAAAATACATGAGTTTTATGAACTTAGCAAGATTGCTATAATTTTCAAACTGCATACGATTATATAAGCAAGTAGGCATGCATGGGCCCTTTAAAACTATTCAAACATGATTCATCATACAAATTAAAAGCAAGCAGGACATTGACCCTACTGAACCTTGACACACTACTCCAATCAAGCACAGGACTAGGAGGAGCAGTTGGCTTCCCCCATATTGTTTGGTTTTCAGCTAATCTAAATCAGCCAACAATTCATTACCAGCATTTTGTGCTTCCAGTTTTAATTCCAAGGATTCGCTTGCCCTTGCTGGCTCTGTAGCTTGTCTTTTGGCATCAGCAAGCTGGTTTTCAGAAATTTCATCAGCAACAGGAAAACTAGGTGAGCTAAAACGAGCTGCAAGATGACAGATGTATAGTCAATATTTCCACAATAAATAAGTGCAAAATATTAGTACCAAAAAAACCCCCAAAACCTGGGTGAATTCTAAACTTTGATTACTTACTTTTCATATCATTCTTTAGGACAACAATCCTCTTATGACCATGACCTTTTATCCACACGACCTAATTAAAAGCAATGAGGACAGCATATTGGAGTAAAATTCTCACAACTTTTATCCCTAGGCATATATCAGCAGAGATTTAAATTAGAGGATTTCTATTTCTATTTTTTGCATACAAACTGAATTTGAGTATAAACCTGCAAAATCCTTCTCTTGACAGTATCTGACTGACTCCAACACTACTAAATATGGAATTCTACAGCATATTTAAATCAAAAGTACTTTTGAAACTGCATACGGGAATTCCAAAAGTAAATATTTTCCCTGACATTAAGTCTAGCCATGTGACGCTGGGGGTGGTGCTCATCTCAATTTCTAAGCCGAAGTCGGCGTTGTCCATGCACACCTCCTAGCTCATGTGGCCAGCATGACTGCATGGAGCGCTTTTACCTTCCCGCCAAAGCGGTACCTATTGATCTACTCACATTTGCATGTTTTTGTTTTGCTAGGTTGGCAGAAGCTGGGCCTGACAGCAGGAGCTCACCCTGCTCACCCAGATTTGAACCGCCAACCTTTCAGTCAGCAGTTCAGCAGCTCAGTGGTTTAACCCACTGCACCACCAGGGGCTCCCTAGGGGAAGTTTAGGATTCAACTTAATTATACTGAAAAAAAACTGTGACAAACCGGCGGAATTGCTCCAAGGAGTTCTTCCACATTACTGCAGCCATATGCTTTAGGGTGCAGTACTTCGCCTGTAAATTTGGTATAGGCTGTTGAAAACTCATGAAGAAAGATCTGTTGGTAGTGATAGGTATGAAGCAAAGACCTCACTTTCTTGGCAAACACATACAGGGTTGTAAGCTTGACATATTCGAACTCCCCATCGATAAAAACCTGTGGGAAAAAACATGTAACTGAACAGACTTCCAACTTTTGTGCATTGATGAATATTCAGGAATATTAATCTAAAAACCACATTGGAGAACCATTGACCAGTCTCCCGTATCCTCTTTTGGGCAAGATAAAGTGAAGAAGTGATTTATGCTTACTTATTTTTGTTATAATGTCTTCTCTTTGCCTAAAGTGACCAAGAGAGTGAACAAAAAAACACTACAAAATGTGTTTGGGAAACTGGGGGGGGGGGGGGGGGTAAGAGAGTTTTGGATTTTCTTTCCTGTAGATGGAAAGCAGCCCACCAAACTCTTACTCACAATTCTCCTGCTTTAACAGTATGCCTAGACTCTGTATTGTTGTTTCTAGCAGCTCTTTTGCTTTTTAAGACAATAGAAACCAAGTCAGCAAGAAATAAATAAATAAATAAATAAATAAATAGGATCTAACACAAAAGGACTGGTATAATGTTTGACTCTGGGTACTAAGTCATTTTCCTTACCTCAATAAAATAAGGCACACTCATCAGGAGATCAGTAAACGTCATGAAGCCATATTCGCATGGATTAAGGGGGGAACCTTGTGTGTTTTCATATCGCCTTTTAAGCTCTTCAACAGAAATAAACGTGGCATCATCCAAGGTCATAAGAAGCACCAGAAGTTGGGCCGTTAAGGTCCGGAGAGATTTTTTATTTATAAGCTGGAGTTGTTTGCCAGATTCTGTTTCAACAACCTGAGGGAGTGTGATTAACAAGAGAAAAGTCTCAAATAGACCAATATGTAAAAGGGAAAGCCACTCGAGGCAGATACCAGCAACACACTGATGACCTATAAGGATATTTCACAGAGAGAGGTTAAGAACCAAATCACCCAAAGAATCACCTCCTCTCACAACTTTGCAGTTTTAGGGGTGTTAACTTTGTATACAAAACAGTGCTCTGGGCCTGCACAGATTACTCAACTGTGTGATTCACAGAGGTCACAAAGAAGATACATATCTAAACCATGTGATTATACAATTCTTTGATGATACTAAGACTTATAAAGGGCTCAAACTCAGTAGTCAAAGGTCATATCGTATAGCATATCCTTCTCCCTTAATCCATATTCAGTTGGGTGACCCTTGGCGTTCATATATTGTTAGTATTCTCTAACACCCCTTCATTGTGGAAGGGTAAGGAATGTGAAGAGCCTTTTGCCACACACTCCCACTGAACGGAGGCAGTTGCTACTTGTGCTGTTGCACCCAAGCTGCTCTAAATGTCTCTTTAGCATTAACATGTCCTAACTTTCTGTCAGCTTTGGGGGTGTTTGAGCAAGAGACCCCATAGAATCAATGTCCACGCTATTGCTTTCACAAAATGGTAACGATTTATCAATTGGTCTTGGGTTTATCTCCACCCAGGCACTAACTTGATTTCCCCACAACAAAATCTATATTTAAAATGTAAAGGGTAACTGCCAGTCTTGGAAGATTTCTGAGGAGAATACGTGACGCTTTTCCTTGCTTGCTGTCTCTTGTATAGAGGCCTTTGGGGTGCCCAATGCCCAAGGCGTTCATTAGTTATTGGTTAACTAATTATTGGTTTCGAAATTAACTTGAAATGGCGTGTCCAAGTTTGGACCTCACTGGGGCCAACTGCAGACATGTCTTGCTTCCAAGATTTTCTGGTAGTCCATGATATAAATGGCTCCCTTTCCTCAGGCAAAGGGGTGGACAAAATGGCTGTCACAAACCTGGAAGGGCTTTCTTAAACTCCGCCCTCATAAAACTAACATAAAGGTGACTACCGTATATTCCGGTGTATAAGACGACTGGGCGTATAAGACGACCCGCAACTCTTCCAGTTAAAATATAGAGTTAGGGATATATTCGCCGTAGAAGACTACCCCTCTTCCAACACACACCAAATAAAAATTTAAAAAGCATCAGATTTGATTTCAATATGGTAATTTTCCTATTACTGTACCTCCTTCTCTGCCTGTCAGATCTCGCACATGCGCACCTGCACCGCTTCACTGTAGTCTTCAGAAGCGAGATCTGAGAGACAGAGGAGGTATGGTAATAGGATACAAGGAAGGGCCAGACAGGTAAAATAGTTGTGTTTTTCTGGGCCCAGAGCCACTCTATCTCTGTTTTCCATACCCTGGAAGCCTGCAGCTTGCTCCGCCTTTCACTTACACCTTCCCGGTGAGGTGCCCCTTCAGCTCACCATCAGGACCGCATTAAGTCCACGAATCCTGATGAATGGATTTTCTTCTACTGTACTTGTACAGCGTCGCCCTTAATGCTTTCATACAGTCATTGCATATGGCAGGGACACGGCCATTGCCATTTTTGAGATTCCCCCACCATATGCGGCAACCACAGATTCTCCAATCCGATTGGAAGTTTCAGCACCCGCTCTATAAGACGACTCCCGTGTATAAGACTACTCTCGCGTATATGACGGCCCTTGACTTTTGAGAAGATTTTCTTGGGTTAAAAAGTAGTCTTTTACACCAGAATATATGGTACTTTAAAATTATGGGTGAGAGAGCCTGACAAAAGGAACTGGAACTCGAGGCCATAGTGCATCCTCGAGGCCATAGTATTGCTCCTTAAAATAAATTCCTAGTTTACTATTTTGTCCATTTTCACATTTGGGGGTTTCTATGACAATCCCATTATATTGAGAAGCAATCTGGAGGACATGATTTCTCAAGAGGTTCAAAGATAGTCCAGTGTTTATTGCCCTAGGCTGAATATTCATTTGGCCTTCAGGACAGACAAAAACATTAGTACCTTACATTGACCAGTCATTAAGATGCCATTATTTGTCTCATCCCAATCTGATATACAGATTGATTTCAACATCATCTTCCCTCATCAGATCCATCACTCTGTCCTTTCTATGTATCATACCCAAAACTTACCCTGATAACATGACAAAGTTTTTGTATTAAAGCTGGAACAGAGCAAACATCATAGTCTTGGAGACGCAATGGGTAGCCAAACGTTTTAGCATATTCGGTGAGCACATCTGTCATCATAAGGCATTTATCTTTTTGTGATCGGAGCAATTTAACAAACTGAGCAGCTAAAGCTTTGAGTTGTTCTACATCAGTTAGTGTCAGGATCTTCTCTTCTCCACATTCCAGTACCTGAGAGAAAAATCAGTGTAGTTAATGAAGTTAGATGATGTAGTTACTGGAGAAGGCAGTATCAAATGTCATACTAGAAATATCTGTTTTAGGGTTAAAAGATTAAGGCTGAGGAAGCACATTTTAACATCCCTTCCATGAAATTTGTCATACGTAGTGCAAAAGTACTTCTATTTTTCTGGAGGACTGCTTCTTTCCTTCTTTCTCCAAAGGAAAAGCAGCTGACAAAATCTGATGAAATGGATTTCCTTGGAGGAAGGAGGGAAGACCCGAGTTCCAGAGACCTCAATTTCATAATATTTAAACTGCTTTGCCTTTGAAGAAAGAAAAGGAGGAAGGAAGCAAGAAAGCAAGCAAGTAAACAAGGGGAATCAGCTCCAAATGGCTCTTCAACTATTACGCAAGGAACACAAAAATACCAATTTTGGTACCCCAAAAATGTGGGTGCAACTATTTCATCACATATCCTAGTGATGACTACAGGCCAAAGGATACTCCATCACAGACATCAGAAGAGCTGCAAGACCAAGAACAAGCCACAAGAGAAAAAGACAAAGATCCACCCAGAGAAAAAGGGTTCTTAGCATACATCAAGAGAACCACTGACCCCATTGGGAAGCTGATGAAGAAACACAAAATACAAACAAATCTACAGGCTGACTAAGAAAATCCAAAGACAAGAGGGATCCTCTCATCTCTGCAGGAATTCACTGTATACCATGAAGCTGTGGACAAGTCTACATAGGAACCACCAAACACAGCAGCACTGCCAAGTCACAAATCAAGGGACATGAAAGGCACTGCAGACTAATTCAATCAGAGAAGTCAGCTGTAGCAGAGGACCTGATGACCCAACCTGGACAGAGCATATTATTTGAGAACACAGAAATGCTGGACCACTCTAACAACCACCAGGTCAGACTACACAGAAAAGACATTGAAATCCACAAGCATGTGAAAAATTTCAACAGAAAAAAGGAAAGCATGAAAATGAACAAAATCTAGCTCCCAGTATGAAAAAAAACCTCTAAAATCAGGACAGTAAATAAACAAAAACACAAAAAACAGGGAAATCCCAGACAAGAATCAATTAGGGCCAGCTAACACCTCCCAACAAAGGATCTCCAGGCACGAAGCAGCCAGGCTTTGAAGCTGCAAGACCATTCAATGCTAATCAAGCTGGCCAACTGCAACATTCACACTTGCCTCCAACAGACAAGAGTTCTTTCTCCTACCCTGGACATTCCACAGATAGATAAACCTCACTTGCCTAGTTTCCAAAAGACCTCTCAACCTCTGAGGATGCCTGTTATAGATGTGGGATGTCAGGAGATAATACTTCTGGAACAGCCCGGAACACTCACAGGAACCCAGTGATTCTGGCCATGAAAGCCTTTGACAACACACTTTGTTGTTGTGTTGTTCGTTTGTTCAGTCGTTTCCGACCTCATGGACCAGCCCATGCCAGAGCTCCCTGTTGGCCGTCACCTCCCCCAGCTCCTTCAGAGTCAAACCAGTCACTTCAAGGATGCCATCCATCCATCTTGCCCTTGGTCGGCCCCTCTTCCTTTTTCGCAGCATAATTGTCTTCTCTAAGCTTTCCTGTCTCCTCATGATGTGGCTATGAAAGCCTTCGACAACACACTAGTGGTGACTATTATGCGATGAAATACTGAATAAGAATCACAGGTTAAGACCATCTGGAGGCTATCTAGTTGCTTAATTGTGTATTTCGATTTGAAATGCTGACATTTTAAAATTGTCCAGTGCCAGTCACTATGAAGACTGCAAAGAACTTGTAGTCAAAGTAAGGACTTTTCAGAATTCTAACAAGTTTCCTCAAGAGGTGAATGAAACTCTCTGGGGCCGCCAACTTTCTCTTTGTACCACAGAATACCTGCATCCTACCTGCAAGACATCTGGTATGGCTTCGAAAAGGTCAAGTAATTTGGTGAATCCATAGTAGGCAAGTTTGCACTGCCGCCCAAAGTGATGGTGGTAGGATGGGATGAATTTGTTGAAAGACATCCGAAAATAGGGCTGGTGGCGAAGGAGATCAACAACATCCTTGGAGAACTGCTTTGTTCTTTCAATTTCTTCCTTGGTACGTTCTAGGAAAAGTGAAGAAATGTGAGACTGAGGACTTGCAGAGAGAAAGAAAGACAAAATTAGATGACTATTTAGATGGCTAAAAACTACAAAACTTGCTCACGGGACCAGTGTGCCAAGTATCAGTATGCAGCTATGATTTACAGAATAAAACAGCTTGGAGTCCTTTAAAATGAGGACATACCTCTCTTCGGAATGCAAATGACCATTTCATTATCTTGCTGAGACAAACAGATTGTTGTGTCTGGGATTTCTGATATGAGATCCGCTAGCTCACACACTCCATATTCAGTTACATCCCAGTCCTTTGAGAAACACCTAGAAGTTTGAGGGTGAAATGGGTTGAAAAAGCAGATTATTGATGTTGAAGAGTTTGTTTAAATTAATCTAAATAAAAAAACATACAAAACACCACAAAAGGAAAGTCTGCTTCACAGCTAGCACCTCCACAAAAAGATCAATGTTCTTCCTTCTGCAGTGATGGAAAGCAGCTTTATGAGTGTCCCATGTTGTGTGATTTTCCGGGAAACTGAAACACATTTATACATAAAGCTCAAAAAGGGAGGTAGTTTGGAGCCAAATTATTTTTCGCTTTTGTATCCTTGGCAATTTGTTTTCTACTGAAATATAAAATTTCTTTCATAATCTGTAGCAAAAATATGACATTATGTAATTAAGAGTTCACAAGCTTATCTGAATACAGCAGTTTACTCTTTGATTATAGGTGTGCATACTGTGTCCTCTCTTTAAAGGATTAGATTCAAAGTAAAAAATCTCAATACAAGGAGCAAATGCCATTCTGGTCTCCAGAATTTTTTGATCATCTGTAGGACTCATGGAAAAATTTGTGGCAAGCAATGTCATTTGTAAACCAAATTAAAGCATTTGCACCTTGGTTTAAAAGAACAATCAACAGAGTAACAGCATCCCATCTTTACTGCTGCTGGCGTTAAAAGTTTCAAAATCAGGCACTTTCCTTGCAAGACAGGGTGCCTTTGAATGGCTGCCCTTTCAAGAGTTTTGACTTTGGAGATAAGAAAGTTGCATTTCCCACTACTGCAGGAAATATAGGTTGCTTACCTGTAACCGTATTTCTTCGAGTGTACGTCTGTGAAATTAGCACCTATGGGTTCTATCTCGCGTATGCGCAGCATTTCGGAAATATACTAGTTAAAAAAAAAGTCTTTTAGAATGAGAAGAATGGCCCGCCCATCGCTCCCCCTCCCCCCCCCCGCTCCGTATATAGCCAGCAGGCGTGGCTTCTTGCCAGTTTCCTAGCGCCAAAGAGGAACCAGGTAAAGGCATGACTAGCGGGGAGGACGGGCGGGTTGTGCTAATTTCACAGACGTACACTCGAAGAAATACGGTTACAGGTAAGCAACCTATATTTATTCTTCGTGTCGTCTGTGAAATAAGCACCTATGGGTGAATAGCAAGTTAACTGACCTTGGAGGAGGGTCATGCCACACAGGAGAAGAGCACGGCTCTGCCAAAAGCGGCGTCCTTTTTGGCTAGGATGTCCAGCTTGTAGTGAGAGGCAAACGTGGAAGGATTGGCCCACGTCGCTGCTTTGCAAATCTGGTCAAGAGGAACTCCTCTAAGAAAAGCTTGTGAGGTTGAAACTGAGCGGGTCGAGTGAGCCCAGACATGGGAAGGAAGCTCTTTGCCCGCCAACTGGTAAGCCAGACGGATCGTAGAAACAATCCAGGAGGCAAGGCCTTGGGATGATATAGGGAGGCCCAGAACGTCTTCTCTATACTTTAAAAAGAGCTTAGGGGATTTCCTGTAATTAGCTGTCCTATGAATGTAAAAGGACAGTGCTCGTTTCACGTCCAGCGAGTGTAATGCCAATTCAAGTGGAGAGGATGGATTAGGAAAAAAGGAAGGCAAAACAATGTCCTGAGACAAATGAAAACGGGAGACTACCTTAGGGAGGAAAGTGACATCGGTGCGGAGAACGACCTTATCTTCATGGAAACGAATATAAGGTGGGTCTGCGCGGAGAGCTGCTAGCTCACTGGACCTCCTAGCAGATGTGATGGCTACAAGGAATAGCGTTTTCCATGATAGGTGAGATATATGGCACGATGCCATAGGTTCGAAAGGGGGTTTCGAAAGTTGTGACAAAACTAATTCTAAACTCCATGGCGGAGAAGGTGGAGATATAGGGGGATGAACATTTTTATAACCTTTGAGAAACAACTGGATCAAGTGATCCTGAAAAAGGGACGGCAAACCTGCTTTCTTCCTAAAGTGGGAAAGGGCAGCTAAATAACATTTAACAGAGGAGAGGGAAAAACCCTTGTTGGAGAGTTGAACTAGGAAGTCGAGGATGACAGGGGTAGGGGCTTGGATAGGGTCGTGGCCAGCTGACTGAGAGTAAGCCTTAAAGAGAGACCACTTATAGGTGTATGACCTCTGTGTAGTTGGTTTATGGGCTGCTAGTATGATACGGGAGGCTTCTGTAGAGATCCCTAATGAGGCTTGATCCTCCACGCCGTGAGGTGGAGGGACTGCAGGTCCGGGTGGAGAACGAGGCCGTTTTCCACTGTGAGAAGGTCTGGAGTGGGCTTGAGGCGGAGGAAGTCTCCCCGGGAGAGAAGGAGGAGGGTGGCAAACCAGTGTTGCCGGGGCCACCATGGGGCGATCAGGATGCAGTTTGAGTTGTCCTGAATAATTTTCGCTATTACTGGAGAGAGGAGGGGGAGGGGGGGAACAAGTAGATGAGGCCGGGGGACCACTGGAAGAGGAAGGCATCCCCGAGACAGCCTGGGGATGCGTGAGGGTGGAGTCTTGCGCAAAACAGGCGGCAGTGGGTGTTTGCCGGTGAGGCAAGCATGTCTATTGATGGTTTGCCCCATTTGAGAGTGAGGGAGTTGAATTCCCTTGGATGGAGTTGCCACTCGTGATTGTTTTTCAGAGATCTGCTGAGGGAGTCGGCAAGGGTGTTTTCTTGGCCCGGGAGATGAATAGCCGTGAGGAGGATGTTGTTTTGAATGCACCATTCCCAAATGCGTATGGAGATGGGGAGAAGTGTTTGTGAACGTGTTCCTCCCTGTTTGTTGAGATAATATTTCACTGTTGTGTTGTCCGTGACTATTTGAATTGTGCGGTTGGAGATGATTCGGGAGAAGGCCCGGAGGGCTTTCTCCACCGCTATGAGTTCTAGTGCGTTGATGTGAAGTTTCTGCTCGAGAGGGGACCAGTGTCCGCTCACCCTGAAACCCTTGAGATGCGCTCCCCAACTGGAGTTGGAGGCATCAGTTGTGAGGGACATGGAGGGGCGGGGTTGGTTGAAGGGCATCCCCAGACCCACATTGGATTCCTTTGTCCACCATGAGAGGGACTGGAGGACGGAGTTTGGTAGGTGGAGCATCCGGGATTGAGGGTCCGTGAGGGGGTTGAAGGAACGGATGAACCAGTTTTGAAGCGGTCGCATCCGGAGGCGTGCGAATGGGGTGACATTTGTGGTAGAGGACATGTGGCCAAGGATGGATTGGATGGCCCAGGCAGACGCAGAGCGAGAACGTAGGAGGTTTGAAATGGCTGTCTGCAACTTGGAGAAGCGGTCCTCTGGGAGGAAGGCTTTCTGGATGGTGGAGTCTATGATGGCTCCTATGAACTGGATACGCTGTGTAGGAGTCAGCTGAGATTTCTCTTGGTTTACCACCAGGCCCAGGGTCTGTAAGAGAGACAAAGTGTATTGAACATCAGTAGAGAGTTGAGACTGGGATGGAGCATTCAACATCCAGTCATCCAGGTACTGAAAAGTCGTGATGCCTTGTTGGCGGAGGTGGGCCGCTATAACGGACATACATTTGGTAAACACCCTGGGGGCCGTACACAATCCGAACGGGAGCACATTAAAACAATAGTAATTTTGTTGTATAGCAAAACACAAAAACCTACGGTGTGTCTGCCTAATGGATACGTGGAAGTACGCATCTCGTAGGTCAATAGTGGCTAGCCAGGAGTCCTTTGGGATAAAGGGGAGGATGGAGGGCAGAGTAAGCATACGGAATTTTCGTGGAATGATGAACGTATTAATTTGACGGAGGTCAAGGATGGGGCGGAGGCCACCATCCCTCTTATCCACCAGAAAGTAGCGAGAGAAAAAGCATGAGAATGCTTCCTGGGGAGGTACAGGGGAAATAGCTCCTTTATGGAGTAGGGTGCTTACTTCCTCCCAAATGGTGGAGGATGGAGGAGTGAGAAGGATGTTACCCACAGGGGGGTAGGAAAAAAATTCTATGGCATAACCCCTGTTAACAATGTCAAGGATCCAGGTGTCCGTAGTAATCAGTTGCCAGGCATGAAGGAATTGGTGTAGTCTGTCTAAAAAAATGAGTGGTAGGGTGTCATGGTGGGGAGGGGGGGGGTTGAGGGACGTGAGGAGTGCTAAAAACGTCGCTTATTGTTGGATGTGGACCTAAGACCACGATACTGACCCCTAGCAGGAAGAAGAGGTCTCCTGGTGGCTGGAGAGGAGGGATATGGGCGGTAGCGTCCTCTGTAGAAGGGTGAACTGTAAGGCCTGTTGTAGAATTGCGGGCGGTGGTAATATGGTTGCCATCGCTGGCGTTGATAAGGGTAAGGTTGTTGGTCATATTT
Source organism: Anolis sagrei (assembly GCF_037176765.1). Classification (NCBI taxonomy): domain Eukaryota; kingdom Metazoa; phylum Chordata; class Lepidosauria; order Squamata; family Anolidae; genus Anolis; species Anolis sagrei. The sequence goes on along the minus strand of NC_090034.1, from coordinate 24,711,684 downwards.
ATGAACAGTTTGTTTCATCTCATGTGAGTGTTTCAGTTGGGAACCTGTTTCTGGATTGAATAACCCCGCTTCATCCATAGGTAGGTCCTCTATCAGCGTGCGCGCTGATTGGGAGAGAATTGCTGCCCTCAGCCAGGCATGGCGGCGTAAGGCCACGGAGCCAGCAATGAGTTTGCCAGATGTATCAGCAGTGGTTTTTGCCAGGTCTTTTTGAAGTTTTGACAAGAGAAGGGCCTCTTGTTTGAGGGCTGTAGCCATAGGTTGCTCCTCTGGGGGCAGGAGGTCAAGATATGGGGAAATCTTGTTCCATAAACATGTTTGGTATACGCTCATATAGACTCCGTAGTGGGCCATGCGAGCAAAGAGGCATGCTGAGGAGTAGAATTTTTTGGCCATGGTATCAAGCTTCCTCCCTTCTTTGTCAGAGGGAGAGGCTTGGTTTCTTTGAATGGGTTTTGGTTGAGCATCAGTTACCACAGAGTTTGCTTTGGGCATTTTAGACAGCCATGAGGCAGAGGTAAGGTCAATACGGTATAGGTTTTCTGCTCTCTTAGGGGTCGCTGGAACCAGGGCTGGAGCGATCCCTGTATTTTTTAGAATTTTGAGAAGGTAAGGTAAGGTGGGAAGGATGGTGGCTGAAGGGGTTTGTTGTTCTGAGGAGGTGAAGCATGGGTCCTGAACTGTGTCAGAAGGTTCAGGCGTGGCAAGATTCAGTGTTCTGGAGAGGCGAATCAGCAAGGCTGAAAACTTTTTAAAATCCTCTGATTGTAAATGAGAAGGGTCTGTGTCAGCCTGCGTCTCAGGGAGTTCAGGTGTGCCATCATTAGACTCGATATCTATGGTCTCGGGGTCTAAAGGGGGAAGAGTAGAGGGGTCCTGAGGGGGAGGATCTTCCTGAGGTATGGTTGGTGTAGGCGGTGGGCGAGAGAGTGTAGCTGTGGGAGGTGCCCGGGGGGGCTGGGGGTAGGGATGTTCAGGGGCATAATCAGATGGAGTATATCCTTTGAAATGTTCAGGGTGGGGAGGATAATAGAAAGGGTAGATAGGGTAAGGAGGGGGGTAGGGTGGGTATGGATAGTCTTGGTATCCCTGGAACTGATCAGGAGGAAGAATGTGAGAGTGTTTGGGAGCTGGAGCAGGCTGGCTGCGATAGGGCTCCAAAGGAGAGGGGGAGCGGTGCCGGAGACGCGATGAGCGAGCGAGAGGCAATGGATTGTGAGGAGGAGTTTGTTGCGGAACCGGGGAAGGCTCATGAGCAGAGGAGGGGGGGGGGGAGATGATTGGGAAGGGGGGAGGATAGAAGGAGACACTGGGGAATCCATAAGGGGCTCACTCTGTAGGTGAGAATCTGGGTCCATTAGCTCCAATGGGGGAAGATGGTGAGGCTCCTCCATGTGGAGCAGAGTTGGAAGAGGCTCTTGCATGTGGAGCATGGAACCGGGAGAAGGATCCATTGGCTTCAGAGAAGGAGGGCTCAAGGGCTGTGTGCCAGTGAGTTGCCGTCCCTTTTTTTGCTTAGTTAGTTTCTCTTTCGATTTCAATGGTTTAGTGATCTGTTTGGAAGTTTTAGCCTTTTTTCTCGGCGGTTCCGCAGGGGAGACCATTGCCGAAGGAGAGGCTTGCCTTTCCCCCACAAGAGGGGAGGGAGGCTGGAGAAGCTCCTGAGAGGAGGAGGGGTGAGCAGCGGCATTTGCGGACGCTTGGGGAGCGAGCGCGCGCTCATAAAGGAGCGCTTTAAGTCTGGCGTCTCTCCCTTTACGAGCTCTGGTGGTAAAAGCCAGACAAATATCACATGTTTGGGGGTTGTGGGATTCCCCCAAACAGAGAAGGCATTTAGAGTGCCTGTCCGCTTCAGGGAGCGTCGCTCCGCAGGCGGAGCAATTTTTAAAGCAGAGAGAAGACATATCAGGCCTGGAAAAGGGAGAAGGCAGAAGGAGGGTCACAAAACGGTCTGTTGGTCAGGATTGGAGAAAGGTGGTCGTCGGTAATCAGAAGATGGTCAAAAGTCCGTAAGAAGCGAGAAGAAAAACCGAGGGATGCTGCTAGCTTGGCGCGGAAAAGGAAACTGGCAAGAAGCCACGCCTGCTGGCTATATACGGAGCGGGGGGGAGGGGGAGCGATGGGCGGGCCATTCTTCTCATTCTAAAAGACTTTTTTTTTAACTAGTATATTTCCGAAATGCTGCGCATGCGCGAGATAGAACCCACAGGTGCTTATTTTACAGACGACACGAAGAATAAAAACGATTCCATGGGGCCTTCAAACATCTAATTTAAATATCCAACATTTGACATTAGACATTACAACTATGTACTTGCAACACCTTTTTCTATACTTACCAGTGATATGCTTGCAAGAACTCTCTCACAATAACTTGTTTACTGGCCTGAGATTTGAGGAGCTTAAGCAAGTCTTGAGTAAAACGCTTCACCTGGGCCCGGTGGGTTAACGTCAACAAGCGCTTGGTGCCCATTCCAAGAATCTAAGAGAAAAATAAATCCCAAATTCAATATGTGATGATTTTTCCATGATCATAAGCACCAAGATCACATCTCTTTGCATCTCTCTTTCACTCTTTTGTTCTAAGAGACTTCTGAATCAATTCAATTATAACATCGATTTTCACAATATTCAAAACAAGTTGGAGAATACGGGAGGCACAAAGCTTTACAATTATTATCACACTGGTTTAATTCTGGTTCACCTGTGAAATGAAGGCTTAAAGCTAGTTTTTTGGAAGAAAAAGGCCTAAATACTCACTTGCAACACATGAGGCACAGCTTCCAGTAACTCCATTAACTTGGAATACCCATAATCTGACACACGGCATTGTTTTGCAAAATGATGATGATACGTTGGGATGAATTTACTGACAGGCATGATACATGATGGCTGATTTTTAAGGAGATCTATCACTTCTCTACTGAACTGAATAAGTTGTGGGTTTCCCACAGGACTCTTGGAACGCAGAAGCCAAGGCTCTAGAAAGATAAAGCACATGCTTGCTACAGATATGAAATAATGAGAATAAAAACACTATAGATTTCCAGGCTAAAAATATTAATTAAGATAAAGTGATAAAATAAGAAGGCAAATAGTTATCCAAAGGCAAGCTTGTGTTATAATGAAACAAATACAGGAAAATAATCGGTGAGAGATCCTGATCAGAAAATACTGGCATTTTCAAAAGCCTCTTAGTAGGAAATTTGCCCTCTTTCTCACAATCCCACCTTTGAACAAATGATTTCCTTGGAGATATTGTAAATAAGCATTGTAACTTCTCTCAAGTTTCATCTATGCTGACCATTCAATGTAGTTTGAAGGTAGCTTCAAACTGCAATAGCTAGATAATGAATTCCCACGAAAACATGTGAAAGAAAACACTTAATGTGCCTCAGTTCTATGTGGCTTTGCACTCATCATGCAGGCCCCAAAGTGGGTCCATGATTTCCTGTGTAATCATCTGCACAGTGAAACCACTTTTTTTTCCAATACCAGTTTGAAACTGCATTAAATGGGTCAGTGTAGATGGGGCCCTAGAAAGCCATATGACAATCCGAAATGAAACAAGATGAAACTCCTGGGTTGGGGATGATAACAAGCTACTGAGAAAGAGCAGAAAACAAAAACGGGCTGAAAATATCCAGACATTCAAACCCATTTGCAAACTGTGGCTGCAGTGAAAACTGGCTCCTGTTGCCACCATTCCATTCCAGATAGTATTCTACAGAACACAAATAATTTCTTCCATATAACTGTTTGTGTATTACTGAGATCATAAGCAAGTAGTGAAAAAAAAAAAACAGGGATATATTAAAAAGTTAAACATATACCTGTTGTGGGAGGTGGTGGCTTGTTATGTATCCACTTTACAACTTTGATGCCATTTTGTGCAGTAGCAATATTAACACCAGGAATACAAGTAATGAGATGCTCTAAAGAAACGCCTCCTTGGCCCTCTTGCACCATGTCTAAACTGCTAAATTCTGAGGCATAGCAGTCAGGAAAGCTGTAAAGTAAGCAGAAATACTTATGTTGGGTATTACTATGAACTCCTGTTCTTGTCCATGGAAAAAACAGCTCTTAATTCTTGCTGCTGCTCAGGAGAGGCAAATGATCGCATGGTCTTAACTGACCCAGCAAAAGTGGATTGCTCCTTGTGCCACCCCAATAATTCTGTTCACAGTGTTTATGTGAGAAGTTATTTCACCTAATTCTGCACAGTACATTGCAATTACAGAAATATCTCACCTCAGCAATGGCACTGTCCCTTGATGAGTCTGTAACAAGCTATGAACTTGGGGTGCAAAGGTCTTCAGAGATAAAATCACAAAGGGAACTTTGTAAGAGTCAGGGTCAAAGTCATGTTCACTAGAGTAATAAAGAAAACAACTGTTTAATTTTTTCAAAGAGGATCGAATGCAGAAAACATATACCCAATATACAGTACTGGTTGAGCATCCCATATCTGGAATTTCAAGATCTGAAATATGCCCATGGATACTTGAGATAGTAACACCTTAGCTTTCTGATAGTCCAATGTACACAATCTTTGTGTCATGCACAAAATTATTTAAAGTATTGTATCAAATAATGTTCACAGATTCTGTGTATAAGGTGTACATGAAGCACAAATGAATTTCATGTTTAGGCTTGGGTCCCGTCCCCAAGATATCTCATTATGTACATACATGGAAAGACAGTTATTCCAAAAATCTGAAAACCCAAGCACTTGGTCCCAAGCACATCAGATGAGGGATACTCAACCAGTATAATTATTTGGTACAGAGAGCAAAAAGATAATAGATTATCATATACTGAGACAGACTATAAATCCAGGTAGTTCAGCCTTGTCCAAACTGATTGAATGTAGCTCTCTATCAGCAATAAATACTTCCACTTTTTTTTCATAAATGCAAAAAATAGTGAATTTACACCCATAAAAATTAAAAGCAGTCTCCTGACTTTTATGCATACTTTCAGAAAAAACTTCCAAATATTCCAATACTTAACTCAAATCAGAAAGCTAAATGGCATCAGAGGCTATTTCACAGTAATCAGATAGGAATAAAATGTGCTGGAAAGTTCGGATTTCCATTAAAACACTGCACAGAAACTATGGACTAATGGTTCAAACCTTCCCTGCAGTTCACACCCACCAGACAGTACTTTTTATTTATTATACCCACCAAATAGTACTGATCATGATGTTACATCACTTCCTGTTTCCATTTTGGCCAGGACAAAAAGCACATGGAGCATGCTGTGTGAAATCTGCCCCCAAATCAATCATTTAAAAAAAATGGATTTGGAGAACCTTCAGGATCTGCAAAAGTGGGGCCTGAGCCTCATTTTTTTGTCCTACCCTGGTCTTAAAAACATTAATTAAAATAACTCCACTTAAATGAAGATGTGCTTACAAAACACAATTGCCAGGATCCAGTAATGTATCCTGCTACTTCTGTCAACACTGGAGACCATTCTTTTTTTCCTAAGCTGTCTTCTTCTCTCCTAAATACCGTAAAAACCTACTCTGGAAGGCAAAAAAACTACCTAGAGCAAATATTTGGTGCCACAGACAATGCGGGGGTGGGGGGAGAGGGTCTCAGATCCATTCATGTTGGAAACCTAAGACACTACTGAATCTTGGCCACACAGTAAGAAACCTTAGACATGTTTAATAAAGCACAACATGTTCAGCTCCAGGACCAAATGTAATAATCAAGCACAGCTTACCTGAAGTCATTATTTATGCAGTGCTGCTTACAAATGGGTTCATGATATTCCAGTTCTTCAAATATTATAGGACTACAGTTAGCTGAAGAACCATCATGGGATTGTGAAGATCCCAAAGGGCTCTGTCTAGCTTGACTGCTGGGCAAGAGACAGACAAGTCGACTACTGCCTTGATCACGGACTGCTACAGTGTCGCTTAATCTGTACAAGTCTGACACATTTAATTTATGTCCAAACCTAGCAAAAAATGAGATTTTAAAAAATTAAGTGACGTGCAAGAGATGAAGGAAAGACTCAGGTCTCTCCCAAAATAGTAATTTTAAAAATGCAACAAGTCAACAGAAAAAAAGAAACATTAATTATTTCTTAAAATTAAATTTGGTTTGCAAATTTCAAACTTACTTTTTCTCGTAGATCTCTGTGAACTTGAAAAGGGGCAGGCAACAAGCTGGAGCATCTTGAAGGATGGATATGGCTTCTGCACTGCAAATTAAATAATTGCTCTGTTAGCACAGATTGAATAGTTTAGGATAGCCAAAGTTATCTTCTGCTGCACTTGATCTATGTCTACCTGACTCTTTTTGAAACTAAAACTATAGATTTATCCATAGCAAGGTAACTATTCCCCAAATTGGGACCCTCAGTTGTTTCAGTACTGTGATTATAAATGGCTGGGAACATTTATACTTGAGGGGACACTGGCCTACATGTCCACTCAGAAGGCCATTCTGTTAGAAGCTGTAAGTCTTTAACTTACGCCAACATGTGGAAATGTGTAAGGGAGCCTTCTCGCCTATAGTTATGAGGTGTGGAATACTCCCCTCTTGAAAAATGCACTGATACTTAGGAAAAAGCCTTGTTTTTAAGATTCAGTTGTTATGGACTAGTTTTTCCTCCACTTAATAGTTTTCTGATTATTTTGATTTATTCAAATTGCTTATATTTCTTCAACTGATTTTACCCAACCTGATAACTAATTATGGACAGAATTATTTAAATAGTCCTAACCAGTCCTATAGAGGAAGAAATATGTAATACTTCAAAAACATCCAAAGAACACATACGAAGCCTATTCTATGACAAAACAAAAGCCCTTTATATATACCCTTTCTGAGAACTTTTTCCCAATCACAGACCATCTTCAGCCTTTAGGATTGTCAGGAAATAACATGTTAGGATTTTTTTTTTACCTTACCTAACTAATGCCAGAGATTTATTGGTCGCTCCAGTAGCTAGAGAAACCTGGATCCTCTTGCTGCCGATTTTGCATCTGTGAAGACTGTTGGCAGCAGTAATTGCTTCTTGTAGATTTTCCATTTGAACTAAAGCTTTCAGCTGATAATCAGTATGAGGACTGAGTTCTACAGTCTTTACCTGAAGAGATGAAAACTTTATCAACATATCTGAGTTAAGGAGTATGACCAAAATGCCTAAAATGGATTTGAAACAAGATCATTTCAAAGTCACCACAAGTCGTTTAGTGGTAACACTGCGAGCCACAGAAGCCCCTAACACTTTTTTGTACCAATCGAGTCTTCAGAATCTTAAAATAGCTCCGAACATACACGAAATAATAGAAAGCATACCAGGGTTTTGCCTTTTAACATCAGTCTCATGTGTCAACCGCAAAAACAGGTGACAACACTGAAGTGCAAAATAAAAGTCAAATTTAGCTAACTTCAAGGTTGTGTTTTTGGCTGAAAAGGTGACTGTGCAGCTCACAGCAAGAAGTACTAGTACAAAACACTTTGACTTGGCATTTAAGTTCTTTTTATTATTGTTATGGAAACCTTAGAAAGTTTTATTCAGAGAAGACTAGCTGCTTTGCTCTAGAGATGGAAGGATGTAACTTTCCCAAGGTCTCTGTGTAGGTTTCCTGAGCAGGGATTAAAGCTTGGTCTCCCAAGAGTCCTAACCCAACATGCAAATCAATACCTATAACTACAATAATAGAATCATAGAGTTGTAAGAGACCTCGTGGGCCATCCAGTCCAACCCCTTTCTGCCAAGCAGCAGGAAAATCACATTCAAAGCACCCCAGATAAATGACCATCCAGCCCCTGTTTAAAAGCCTCCAAGGGAGGAGCCTCCACCACACTCAGGGGCAGAGAGTTCCACTGCTGAACGGCTCTTACAGTTAGAAAGTTCTTGCTCATGTTCAAGTGGAATCTCCTTTCTTTCCTCTAGTTTGAAGCCATTGTTCCGTGTCCTAGTCTCCAGGGAAGCAGAAAACAAGCTTGCTCCCCCCTCCCTGTGGCTTTCTCTCACATATTTATACATGGCTATCATATCTCCTCTCAGCCTTCCCTTCTGCAGGCTAAACATGCCCAGCTCTTTAAGCCGCTCCTCATAGGGCTTTGTTCTCCAAACCCTTTGTTCTCCAAACCCTTGATCCAAATCCTCCTCTGGACACATTCTAGCTTATCAACATCTCCCTTCAATTGCAGTGCCCAGAACTGGACACAGTGATTCCAGGTGTGGTCTGTCCAAGGCAGAATAGAGGGGTAGCATGACTTCCCTGGATCTAGGCACTAGACTCCTATTGATGCAGGCCAAAATCCCATTAGTTTTTTTTTTTTTTTTTTTTTTTTTTGCTGCCACATCACATTGTTGGCTCATGTTCACCTTCCTGTCCACAAGGACTCCAAGATCTTTTTCACACATACTGCTGTTGAATCAGGCACTGTCCCCCATTCTGTATATTTGCATTTCATTTTTTTCTGCTTAAGTGGAGTATCTTGCATTTGTCACTTTTGAATTTCATTTGATTAATTTTGGCCCATCTCTCTCATCTGTTAAGATCATTTTGAATTCTGCTCCTGTCTTCTGAAGTATTGGCTATCCCTCCCAATTTGGTGTCGTCTGCAAACTTTATAATCATGCCTTCTAACCCTTCATCTAAGTAATTAACAAAGATGTTGAAAAGAACTGGGCCCATGACAAAATCCTGCTTATGGCACTCCACTTGTCCCTTCTTTTCAGGTTGAAGAGGAAGCATTGGGGAAAATCACCCTCTGGGTTCTGGACTCCTTCTTTATTTTGCTGACAGAGTACACTGGTCAACATACATTTTGGTGCCTCAAATGTTAATCCTGTTTCTGGGTATATTTGACCTGCTGATTCCAAAAATGGCACCAGTTTTCCCCTACCAGCTCTAGCCTTTTAGATACAGAAAATATGCTAGTACAGCAGTCTTATTTGCTCACCCATAAAGAATCATGATAACCATATCTAAGAAACTAGAGCTGTCGCTGTCTATCTAATGCATTTTTTCTGACTCAGTACCCCAAATAATCCCAGGAACAGGCCTAAAAAACAAGACACAAGACTTTGTTTTGTTGGACTGTGTTATACATATACAATCTATTAAATTGTTCTAGATTTCACTCCATAGGTACCATTTCATAACACCTGCCAAATTAAAAATGTGAACATTCACTTAAGTTATTGTACAATCTGGAACAATACTAATGATCTGTTAAAGATAAAGATTTTTAAATAATCTGACAGACACAAGATGAGTAAAGTAATTATTGTTTACCTTCCCATGCCTAGAGAATGTTTCTTGCAAGGTTTGCTGCAGTTCTTTTCTGGACAATCTGTAGTCTAGATTGCTAATTTGAATGTCCACTCCATTTGTGTATGGCTCTAGACATCCTGTATTACCAGTATAATTGATGACATTGAAAGTGAGAGGAGAAGATCTGTTTGAGACATTTGGAGACACACTCCTGATCAAGTAAATGGAAGGAAAGGAGGGAAGTTTAGAATTGATCATTCTATTGCACAGAACACACATATAAAGCCTCTTTGGGGAATTATACTTTCAGATGTACAAATACCTTTCACAATAAAATGGAAAACACTTTCCTCCACATGAAGAGATGCCGCAAATGTCACTGTCTACTATGCTGGCTTTGTAGCATGTATTTCTTGGTTTTCACATTTTTGTTTGCAATTATCATTTTATCCCTCAGATCCACTGATCACAAATTACAGAAGTGCAACTCCAGGTTTGTCTCTGTTATCTTTTAGTTTCTTCCACACAAAGAATTGGTATCATTGGATTCTCAATATAACCCCCTCCCTTGAAAAATACTTCCAAGCATCTCCTTCTTAGACAATATCACAGCATCAGAAATAACTATTCAAATTTATACAATGTGAAAAAGGAATTATCTCACCCTATTCAGTGGGCAATATCTACAGTTCTACTTGGTTTGGAGAGCTGGAGAACTCTCTGGAGCATTTCCTGGCACTACAGAGGGCTATAGCAGAAGAGTGGTAAGAGGAAAGTGCCAATTCTGTGTTGGATTCCAAAATACACAGGGCACTCTTAGCTTCTCTGGACAAGCAAACACACAGGACATTCAAAAATATGCCTGATAATGGAGCCCAAGAGCTTTGGGCTGCAGGAGACATTTACCTTGATGACCAGCAGCTTTGAGACACCAAAACAGGGCTGAGTTGCCTCGATGCACTGAGCATGCTGAACGCAGATGGATAGCTAACTTGGAATACATCGTTCTTCTCTTTTCTCTCTACTAGGGAGTTGCTGACACTCCTTGCTGAAGGTAAATCTTTCCTGTGTTAAAGAAGAACTCATTACTAATTTGTTCTGTGGACGTATTTTGATGACATTTGAATTAGACTCAAGACATACTTCTGATTGTTTTTATGAATGGCTTCGCCTGTTCCGGATTTTTTATGTGCTGGAGATACCGAACTTGACATGGAGTTCTCTTTTAGCTGGTCTTGGCAGTTTTCAGAGTTTTTCAGAGTTTTTGACTCCATACGACACAGTTCCTTCAGGAAAACAAGTAATCAAAGATGAGGCTTATAATAAAATTTATCTGGGTGGTTTACATCCACTCAGCAATTAGTTTTTTAAATAATAAAAAATATTTATAAGGAAGCAGGAAAAGTTTGACCAGAGAATTACTAGTAGGTTTACAGTAAAAACAAAATGGAGGCCTCCTGCACTATACAACAGACTTGTCTGACAATTATAAAAAGAGACAAATCAGTCATGTGGCTCAAACATTTTAAAGTCTTCAAACTCTTTCAAGCAATATCAGTCAGTGAAAGAATTTATCATATTTATTACCAGCAGCAAATGAGATAATGAAGTAGGGAATGCAGAAAGCACTACATCCTACACAACTTTGGTTAAGTGGAAGTTCCATATGCAGCATACAAAAGTCCAGCTCCTGGAATCACATGTCTTTGTTATTTCACTATGATTCTTAAAGTCTATGTGTTAAGTATAAGCTAAACTGATTAATTTTTTCAAAAACTTTTCAAATAACAGTGTTAATTAGGGGTGGGAAGCTGTGGCCCTTCAGTTGTTGTCAAATTGTCATAAGTTCTTGCCTGTGTAGCCAGTGGTCAGAATCCAGTGGTAAGCTGTGTAAGACTGCGAATCAGCAAAATCTAGAGAGCAACAAGTTTCACAGGTCCCACAATTCCTAACAACTAGTAAGCTGGCTGGGATTTCTGGGAGATAAAGTCCAAACTACCTAGAGGAATAAAGCTGAGAATCACTGGCACAAACTATAAAGTCTTTACCTGTAAGCTCTTTACACTTGCGTTCTTTGGAGCTACACCATGTGCCTGAGACCCTTTCCCCACAGTTGTTTTTATGGCAGAAGACTGATCACTTGATTCTCGATTCATGAGGCACAGCTTTGTGTTTTTGTTCATTTTTTTGGGAGACTTCAGTTTGTCTGCTCCTGTCATACTCGCATTCTTGGTTTCAGCCAGTTCTTTGCTTTGAGGTGTAAAGGATACAATAATCCTGTTGCCAAAAACATCTTCATTCTCCATTCGTTTCTGAGCACGCTCAGCACTATCTTGATTCAAGAAGCGGAGGATGGCACTGTTGCCAGAAATAGTCAGGACTTTTCCCCCGCAGTTGTCTGACAAGCGCCGAAGTCTGTAGCAAACACTTTTGCTGTCTCGGTTTGTTGGCAGGTTGTAAACATATAAAAGTGCATGGCATGCCTGATTGAGAAAACAATAAGTTTTAGTAAGCTTCCAGGGGAGCAACACAATCATACCTAGATTTCAACTAGGGTGCTACAACAAAATCAATAGCCTTAGAGACAAATTATGTGTAACAAAACCTAGAGACCTGGTTGGAAAAGATTTTAGTTGAAATATTCACAAACACCACTCATGCCTCTACAATCCATGAGTGGCCTTTGAAGGCAGCATCCTGGTAAAACACAGCTCTCCCAGCAACTCTTCCATCACTGAAAACTGATTCAAAATGAAGAGTTCATCTAATTGGTGTATCAGTTGCCTCTGTAGTACATCAACCTCCTTTCTTCTCCCTTCTACTTCCATCCCTAAATCCATGGGCATTCTCCTTATGTATACACAGCTATACAAATTTGGACTCTCCCATATTTTGTCTTTCAACCTACCAGAATCCATGGTTACAAGAACTGAAGCCCGAAATACCTGGAGAGCTTACAATTTTCCACTTCTGCTATACAGAAATACCCCAGTAAAGCTATGCTTACAAACAGATTAACTTAACAGAAAGGAAACCTGTAATTCTACAATCTGTTCATCTAGATAAAAGCAAAAAAAAAAAAACAACACAAACAAACCCACACAGAGAGAAGAAATCACTTACTGGCTTCTTCACTGGTAATCTTGGAGGTAAATCAGAAATAAATTCTTCAAATCCGATGAGTTCATGAGCATGATGTAAAAGTGCTTCAGAAGCCTGGTTTTTATGCACCAGGATTATGTGGAAACCATGGCGGTGTCTCAAATCACTGATTTCAAGAGCAAAGTTCACATCAGCTGTAAACATAAACACAAGAAAACACAAATCATTTGTTTAACTAGTTTTTGATAGTTTTCTTTACAAATATGAACATGTCAATATTTAAGAAACTCAATATAGGACAGGAACGGTGGTGAGAAACCTTTTCCTTCGCAACTTACAGCTAGACATTGCATTGCCTCCATTAAATTCCTTACAAGTTTCTTTCAAAAGCCAGTTCATGTTTATTCTGGTGAAGCTATCTGGCATCTAAGGCAGGTTGCCTGAAGTCACAATGGGAAATGTAGCTACAGTGACAGAGCCCTGCCATTGCAGCTATGTCTTCCAATGCAGAATCATGACCCATGAAGACAGGTAAAAGACAGGTAAAGAAGGTAAAGGAGGAAAATATCCCCTCTCATCTTAAAAATCTAGTTGGGCGATAAGCTTATTAGGACCAAGTGAAATGTCACAAAAGTTTTAATCTTCTCGATTTTTCCCTCAGATTATATGACAGAAAGCCTTTTGTACCAGCTGACATGATGGAGGAATAGTTTTGTAGCATCCGAGTTCATATAATATTGCCAATTATGGATTTATATTACACTTTAGTGCAATTTTCACACCTCCTATCAGCAGCATGTCTTTTGACAGCAATATCACAAAACCTAATGTTGATTATTATTGCTCTTTAGATCCACTCAAGTCATCATAGACACTTAATGCTGACTCTGTGGCCAAGAAGAAATAAAACAAGACTATTACTATTTGTAAGTTATGATAACTAGTGCAAAAATAGAAAAACATTGTCCAGCTGATCAGATATTGATTTCAACTGTGTAGGGGGGGAAACTATGTTAGAATAACTGGCATAATTCTGAAGTTGGAATATTTAGACTTGTCCAAAACTGAGCAGATTTTTAAACCTTGCAAGAATCAAACACAAAAAATCCACACTGCTGACACATACTTGATACAAGGACCACCGTGGCTGGGGCAGCATGAGTATCTGCAAATCTTCTAAGGCTCTGTCTGAGTTTGTCATCAGCTGCGTTTTTTGCTGTGGCATTAATGTGTGCAACTGTAACCTAAAGAAACAGAACGAAGACAGGCATGAATTAAATGTAGCATAACAGAGAACCAAGTGATGCAGCTGCAAGTAGTTCTCCTTAAGAGCCACAAAGTCAAACTCACACTAACATCTTAATTAGACACATCTGCTGTGTCTAACAAACACAGCCCTTTAAAAAAGATGCAAGGAGTCAGAACACATTCAAAGGCAGCCAACAAGAACATTCAAATGTATGGGAAAGTAGTAATATAACAACAAATCTAAAGGATCTCAGTATGTTGAACATGAAGCATTGAAAGGGGACTCTGGAAACACTGGAGATTTGTCATATTGAAGAGGTAAAGGTTTATTTGGATTGCCTGCAAAGGGGTTGCATTAAATCTTGTGGGTTTCATCTATAACACGCATGGGCAAACTTGGACTCTCCAAGTGCTTTGGACTTCAACTCCCACAATTCCTAAAAGCCGCTAGGGACCCAAAGCACCCAGAATGCCCAACTTTGCCCATACCTGATCTTCTATAAGAACATAATGAGAAATTTACTAAGCAATTTGGTAATAAATAGTCCATCACACTATCTTATTGTTTTTAAGAACAGGTTGCACAGCCATTTTCGGCAACTGAAGTTTAGAATTTCTTGCACAAATTATTGGGTTGAACAAGATGGCTTACAAGGCTCCCTCCAATCCTAGGAACCTTTAAAGTCCTTTCTGGTCAAAATCAAAGCCAAAAAGATATGCCAAAGAAGCAGCCAACTGTGGAGATCTTACCTGGCAGTTGTTTAGTTCTTCAATAACTTCTCTGTTTTCTTTACTGATGTCACACACACAAATGAACTCTGCCTCTCTGTGTCCCTTAAAAAACTTTTCACGAATCCGTTGTACCACAGCAACAGCAGATCGGCCAGAAGGAACTGAACAATTTTCAATATCCCAAAAGACTCCAATGGGAGGCAGGTTTTCTAGTAGCTGGCCTGTTATAGCAACTTCTGGAGACCCTGTATTCGGAAAGGGTAAATTGTCAACTTGCAACCTTTATCTTAGGTCTCTCTTGAACACTTTTGTTATGTGCCTTTAAGCTGCTCGAATTTAAGGCAACTAATCAGAAGGAATTTGGGCAAAACTTGTTCAGAGAAGGTTGCCATTGCCTTTCTGTGAGACAAAGAGTGTGACCCAATGTCACCTTTTGTTTCCATGAAAGGTCAGGGATTCAAATGCTGATGTCCCAGACTCATAGTTCAACACTACAGCCCCCAGTAGCACAATGGGTTAAACCCCAGGGAGAGTGGGTTGAGCTCCCTCTGTTAGCTCCAGCTTCCCATGCGGGGACATGAGAGCAGCCTCCCACAAGGATGGTAAAACATCAAACATCCGGGCATCCCCTGGGCAACGTTCTTGCAGGCGGCCAATTATTTCACACCAGAAACAACTTGCAATTTCTCAAGGCACTCCTGACACGAAAAAAAGTTCAACACTCAAACCATTAAACCACGCTGGCTCTCAAAATGGTCAATGCAACTTTTTATCACAGGTCTGTCTCGCACACTACACAATGTTTGCTAGAGAATGCATATTCACATGAAGAGCAAAAATAGCTTTGTATTGTCGAAGGCTTTCATGGCTGGAATCACTAGGTTCTTGTGGGTTTTTTCGGGCTATAGAGCCATGTTCTAGAGGCATTTCTCCTGACGTTTCGCCTGCATCTAAAGGAAAAATAGCTTTTCCTAAAGTGGTATTTTGTCACTCTCTTCAGAACTTAAAAAGCTTAAAAGATCAAATATTAGTAACTCAACAGCCCTATGTCCCCTAAATGGCTGCAAGTAAGGCATGGATAGTAGAAGCACTTTCTGTACTATAGCTTGCAGATTTCCTACAGCCAATATGGTTTTATTTAAAAGGGGATTTTGGTGCTCCACTGAGCAAATGTGTTTTGTGGTCGCTCACCAGCAACAGCTATAAAGACAGCAGAAAATCATCCCAGTCAGTTAACCACAGATTGCTTTTAGAATCAGTGAACACATCTAATCACAAAACCTGCGCTCGTCCAAGGTTATGAAAACAGATCTCCCTGACCAAAGTCCAGTACTACCCACTGTACAACACCATTGTTATTCTAAAAAAAGGAGTCATCACTCCTTTCAACCAGCACACCATGAATGCAAAAAATATTAAAACCGCTATAATGTTATTTATTCTGTCAATATGCTTTACCGTATTTCTGTGACAATGTGCCAAAGCCATTTCCCAAGAGTAAAGTCTTCTCTTTTCTTGCTCCATTGGTTCCACAGCCATTACATATGGGAAGGGAGACAGGAGCAGCAGCTTGGGCATTTGGAGGGGGAATATTTGGCCATATTTTAACAGCCTCAACCAAACTGTCTCTGGATGGCTGTTGGAGAAAATATTCCGTTATCACTCAAGTGTACTGTATTAATCAGACTAAGGAGAAGAAAGAATTGTAGCTAACCATTGAAGAAAACAAACACTGGTCTTACCTGTGATATGGTGATGTCCCAGAACAGACTTGAACATCCTAAAAAGGAATGTTTCTCCCTCTCACCCAATAGGCAGGAATTGCACAGACATCTGAGGAATGCCCTCTAGTGAAAGCAACCCTTGGCCAGTCAAATTATCAGCTAATGCTTCAAAAAACTTAAAACTGAAGATAAAAGTTGCTTTCAAGCTTTTATATTTTATGGTTTTTCTCCTAGCCTTAAGCTGAGGTCAGATTGACACTAAGGGATTAATACTATACATTCCAAATGTAATTGTTCCCAATTTATGGCCTATTGAAAATTTCACAATACACAGTACATTGTAAATGAGAATGTTACAGACCTTACTTAAACACTCAGTGCAGTAGTGAGAGCCCTTTAAACAAACTGAAGGTGCCACTTTCAGGTGCAGCGAGTTGGTGCAAACACAAGACTTTTGCTCCGATTGTGAGATGTGTTGCTTCAAAAGCCCTTCAGCCCCACTTGTGAATTGAGAACAGGAAAAATAACCCGAAGTTGTACAGCTTTGATGAGAAGGAAACTGATGCAGTTTGTGTACATTACTGTGATAGGACTGGAAGTGGAGCTTTCCACAGCATGGGAAGTGTGGACAGGAAGAGACACTGTTTTCCAAGCACACTCTGGACAAGTCGCTGGCAATGCCTGTTACACCGCTTCCAACCGGAACACCACTCTTGAGTGAAGATGCAGCCTGATTAGCAAATCCTGCCCCTATTTGACAAGTGACTGTCCCGGTGCCTTTTAAGTCCACTACTGTGCCAGGGTGAATCAAAGTGCTGCCACCACCAAAATGTAGCTGAGGAGCATGAGAGGAAGACTCAGAACCATGAGGACAACAGCTTACTTTAGAAGGAGGTGGAAGTTGTATTTGTGTTTGTTGGAGAGAGTGCACACTTGGAAGGGGGACAGCTGCAAACTGTTTTGAAGCAGTAGGATGAGGGGATGGAGTGGCTTTCAACTCCACTGTAGCTTTTTTGTTCTCCATGTACTTGTTCTAGAGAGACAAAGAGTCATAAAGATCAGTATGAGATCAGTGGAAATACACCATCAAGCTACAACTCTTGGCACATGAAGGATAAACCTGAACAAGTACAAAAAAGCTCATTACATACAAAAATAACTGGATTGCAGTAACAACTATCTAAGAAGCCACATTAGGCAACACTGTAAGTTGACTCCCTTGAGTATACTTACTTTGCATAATTTATCCACTGCATTTTTCAATCCATTGGAGCAAGAAGAGAAACAGAATACAGACTAGTTTACAAAGGCCACCAGTATTAGTGCACAGATGGCAGACAAAGATGTGTGGAAGCAAATAACTGCACAGGGTAACACTCTTCAGTACTATCCTGCTTCAGGATCTTCTATTCTAAGCCCCATTAGATTACTTCTTATGAGTTCCAAGATGGTCTAACACAGTGTTTCTCAACCTGGGATTTGGGACCCCTGAGGGGGTCACAAAGGGATGCCAGAGGGGTCGCCAAAGACCATCAGAAAACACAATATTTTCTGTTGGTCATGGAGTTCTATGTGGGAAGTTTGGCCCAATTCTACCGTTAACAGGATTCAGAATGCTCTTTCATTGTAAGTGAACTATAAATCCCAGCAACTACAACTCCCAAATGTCAAGGTCTATTTTCCCCCAAACTCCACCAGTGTTCACATTTGGGCATGCCAAGTTTGGTCCAGATCCATCATTGTTTGAGTCCATTGTGCTCTCTGGATATAAGTGAACTACAACTCCCAAACTCAAGGTCAATACCCACCAAACCCTTCCAGAATTTTCTCTTGGTCATGGGAGTTCTGTGAGTCAAGTTTGGTTCAATTCCATTGTTGGTAGAGTTCAGAATGCTCTTTGATTGTAGGTGAACTATAAATCCCAGCAACTACAACTCCCAAATGACAAAATCAATTCTCCCTCCAACCCCACCAATTTGGCTTATTGGGTAAGGTAAGGTACATTTTTTCCCCTGACATTAAGTCCAATTGTGTCCGACTCTGGGGGTTGGTGCTCAATTTCTAGGCTGACATGACTGCATGGAGCTCTGTTATTGGATATTTGTGCCAAATTTGATCCAATGAATGAAAATACATCCTGCATTTCAGATATTTACATTATGATTGAGAACAGTAACACAAGTACCGTTAGGAAATATGGGTTGCTTACCTGTAAACGTATTTCTTCCAGTGATAGTCTGTGAAATCCGCACTAATGGGTTTCTGTGCGCATGCGCAGAGATTTCGGAACATTCTAGATTGAAAGATTTTAGGCGGGAGTCCCGCCCACCCTCCCAATGGTATAAGAGGCAGTAGGCGGAGTTCCGCTTCAGTTCCTTGCCGCCAGACAGCAGCCAGGAAAAGAGGCATGACATAAGAGGGGAGGACGGGCGGGACGTGCGGATTTCACAGACTATCACTGGAAGAAATACGTTTACAGGTAAGCAACCCATATTTCTTCCTCGTGTAGTCTGTGAAATGCGCACTAATGGGTGACTGTAAAGCTACCAACCTGGAGGTGGGTCATGCCACACAGGAGAAAAGAACTGCTCTGCCGAAGGCTGCATCCCTCTTGGCGAGGATGTCGAGCTTGTAATGAGAGGCAAAGGTAGAAGGTGTCGTCCAGGTTGCTGCTCTGCAGATGTCGTGGACAGGAACACCGTGGAGAAAGGCTTGAGATGTTGAAAGTGACCTCGTAGAGTGGGCATGGATAGTTGAAGGAGGTTCTTTGTGAGCCAAAGCATAAGCTAAGCGAATTGTGGATACTATCCATGATGATAGTCTTTGAGATGTTATTGGCTCCCCCAAGGCATCTTTCCGGTATTTTAGGAAAAGTCTAGGAGATTTCCTATAGGAGGCTGTCCTGGATATATAGAAGGAGAGGGCTCTTTTGACATCCAACGCGTGGAGTGCAACTTCCAAGGGAGAGGAAGGGTTAGGAAAGAAAGCAGGGAGAGTGATGTCTTGGGACATGTGAAACTTGGAGACAACTTTGGGAAGGAAGGTAATGTCAGTCCGAAGGACTACTTTATCCTCATGAAACCTAATAAAGGGAGGATCTGAGCGAAGAGCAGCGAGCTCACTGGCCCTCCTTGCCGAGGTAATGGCCACTAGGAACGCCGTCTTCCAGGAAAGATGGGAGATGTCGCAGGAGGCCATGGGCTCAAAGGGAGGTTTGGAGAGTTGAGACAATACAAGCTCAAGGCTCCAAGCCGGGGGTGGAGGGGAAACTGGGGGGTGAACATTTTTATAACCTTTAACAAATAACTGTATCAACGGATCTTGAAACAGGGACGGTAGTCCTGATTTCCTCCGAAACCAGGAGAGTGCTGCGAGATAGCACTTAATTGAGGAGAGGGAAAAACCCCGTGAGGATAGATGAACTAGGAAATCTAATACGATATGTACTGGGGCTGAGTCAGGCTCAAAGCCCAAGGGGTGAGTGAAAGACTTGAATTT
Organism: Anolis sagrei; assembly: GCF_037176765.1. NCBI lineage: Eukaryota > Metazoa > Chordata > Lepidosauria > Squamata > Anolidae > Anolis > Anolis sagrei. The sequence goes on along the minus strand of NC_090034.1, from coordinate 24,692,124 downwards.
CGACCATTTATAGGTGTAAGCTCTTTTGGTGGAAGTCTTCTGAGCTGCCTGGATAATAAGTCGTGCAGCCTCAGAGAGATGGGTTATGGTGTGATCCTCCACGCCGTGAGGCGTAGAGTTGGCAGATCTGGGTGGCAGATCAGTCCGTTTTGTATGGTGAGAAGATCCGGGCTGGATCGTAGGCGAAGGAACGTTCTTCGTGAAGCGTGAAGGAGAGGGGCAAACCATGGTTGTCTGGGCCACCATGGGGTTATCAGGATGCAATTGGCCCTGTCTGTGATGACCTTCGCCACTACTCTGGAGAGCAGAGGAAGGGGAGGAAAGATGTAGAGGAACCCCTGAGACCACTGAAAGAGAAAGGCGTCTCCTAAGCAACCTGGGAATACGTGAGGGCGGAGCCTCGCGCAAAAGAGTGTGCACTGTGTGTTGTCTGGGGAGGCAAACATATCTACTTGTGGGTGGCCCCAGTGACGGGTCAAGAGGTTGAACTCTCTGGGGTGCAGGTGCCACTCGTGGGTCGTGGTCGGAGTCCTGCTGAGGGAGTCCGCCAGGATATTGTCTTTCCCCGGAAGGTGGATTGCAATGAGGAATATGTTCCTCCGAATGCACCATTCCCAGATCTCTGATGATATGGAGAGGAGTGTTGGGGAGTGGGTTCCCCCTTGTTTGTTGAGGTAAAATTTTACTGATGTGTTGTCTGTGACTACCTGGATGGTGCGGTTGGAGACTTGGTGAGCAAAAGCCCGGAGGGCTTTTCCCACTGCTAGTAGCTCCAGTGCGTTGATGTGGAGTTTCTGTTCTGAGGGAGACCAGCGGCCGCTGATCGTCAAGTCCCGGAGGTGTGCTCCCCAGCCGAGGGAAGAGGCGTCTGTTGTGAGTGACAGAGACGGGCGTGGGGGTGTGAATGGGAGACCTGAGCACACATTGGATTCCTTTGTCCACCACAGGAGGGAGCTCAGGACGTGAGCGGGAGGTTGAAGAATCATGGATTGTGAGTCGTGAATGGGATCGAATACGCCCAGGAACCAGGACTGGAGTGGGCGGAGGCGAAGCCGGGCGAAGGGAGTCACACTTGTAGTGGACGCCATATGGCCAAGGATAGATTGGATAGCCCACGCAGAGGACCGGCCTGAAGAAAGCAGGCTGTTGATGGCTTGGCAGAGATTGGAGAAGCGGTCTTCTGGCAGGTAAGCCCGTTGGGATGTGGAGTCTATCAGGGCACCAATGAAATGGATGCGCTGGGTAGGTATGAGGTGGGATTTGTCGAAATTTACGACAAGTCCAAGTTCCTGTAAGAGAGACAAGGTGAAGGAGATGTCAGAGAGGAGCTGGGAACGAGATTTCGCTGAAAAAAGCCAATCATCTATGTATGGAAAAACTGTTACGCCGTTCTGGCGTAGGTGAGCAGCTACTACTGACATGCATTTAGTGAAGACCCTTGGGGCAGAGGAAAGACCAAAGGGTAATACGGAAAAAGAAAATATGTGGTTGTCCAGTGCAAAGGAGAGATATTTGCGATGGTCATGTCTGATTGAGATGTGGAAGTATGCGTCAGTGAGGTCAACCTTGGCGAGCCATGCTCCCTTCGTGATGAAAGGAAGGATGTTGAGTAGTGTAACCATGCGAAATTTGCGAGGTGAGATAAATTTGTTAATGCCTCGGAGGTCTAAGATGGGGCGTTGACCTCCGTCCCTTTTGTCTACTAGGAAGTAGCGGGAAAAAAAGCAAGTGTGAGCCAGGTCGGGATGTACAGGGGAAATCGCCCCTTTGTGTAGAAGAGAGGAGATCTCGTCCCAAAGCATGGGAGAGGATTGAGTTGGTAAAACTTTTCCCAGTGGAGGGAGAGAGTGGAATTCAATGGCGTAACCTTCATCTACTATGCGGAGGACCCAGGTGTCATTGGTTATGGACTGCCAAGCAGGTAAGTATGGATGGAGTCTGTTGAGGTACAGTGGTGAGGTGGATGTGGTGTGTGTGGAGGGTGGGGAAGGATCAGGTAGATGCAATGGTGGGGATGGAGGAGGGCTAAAAACGCCGCTTTTTGTTATCTGGTGGTTTAGTGCCCCGATACTGACCCTTAAAGGGAACAGGTGGCTTCCCGGTGGTGGCAGGAGATGAGTGAGGACGTTGTTTTCCTCTGTAGGAGTGAGGGTTGTAACGGCCTCTTTGATAGGTGGGGTAATGATAATAATTGCCCCATCTCTGCCTCTGTTGATAAGGTTGTTGGTCATATTTAGTGACCGTTTGTTTCATCTCATGGGAATGTTTTAACTGGGAATCTGTTTCTGGATTAAACAATCCTGTTTGATCCATAGGGAGATCTTCGATCAGCGTGCGAGCTGAGGGAGAAAGAGTGGATGCCCTGAGCCAGGCGTGACGTCTCAAGGCCACTGCTCCAGCAATGAGTTTGCCAGATGTGTCAGCTGTGTTTTTCGCTAAGTCCTTCTGGAGCTTAGAGAGAAGAAGTGCTTCTTGAGCAAAGGCCTTTGCCATTGGTTGATCAGCCATTGGTAGGAGATCAAGGTAAGGCAAGATTTTATTCCAGAGGTGTGTCTGGTACACACTCATGTAGACGCCATAATGTGCCATTCTGGCAAAAAGGCAGGCAGAGGAATAAAACTTTTTTGCCATAGCATCCAGTTTCTTCCCTTCTTTGTCTGAGGGGGAAGCCTGATTCCTCTGAACTGGTTTGGGTTGGGCGTCTGTAACAACTGAATTGGCTCTGGGCAGTTTGGCAAGCCATGAAGCTGCCGTGAGGTCAATGCGATAAAGATTCTCAGCCCGCTTAGGCGTGGCTGGAACCAGGGCTGGAGAAACACCTTCCGTTTTGAGAACCTCTAAAAGATAAGGTAAAGTGGGCAATATAGTGGACATGGGCCGTTGTTGTTCAGATGAAGTAAAACAAGGGTCATCCACAGCCTTAGTAGGTTGGGGGACGGCCAGATTGAGTGATCTGGAGAGTCTGATTAATAAAGCAGAAAAGTTTTTAAACTCTTCTGCTTGTAAAGGGTCTGGATCCGGTTCAGTTTGGAGAGCAGCAGTGGGAGGAGAATCATTGGAGGATTCAGCGTCCACCATGTCTGGGTCGGGGTGGAGGTCCTGTTGAGGAGTAGCAGGATCCGGGGGTGGCGCTCCCTGGTGCTGAAGGATAGGAGGTTCAGGAGGGGGCCTGGAGATAGTGGCGGAAGGAGGAGGGTAGGAATGAGGATAAGGATGAGGAGGAGGGGTATGGTCCCTCGAGTATTCCCCTTGATAGTAAGGGTAGTAGAAGGGAGGAGGGGGATAGAGGGGAAAGGGATATTCGTACGGGGAAGGGAAACGCGGATCGCGATCGCGTGGGTCGCGTCCGCGCGAGCGCTTGGGGGGAGGAGTGTGGGATCGGGACCGAGAATGAGAGGAGGAGGAGGATCGGGACCGGCGCCTGGAGCGGCTCGGCCGAGAACGGCCACGCTCAGCCTGAGAGGTGGGAGGGGCCGGTACCGGGGAGGGAGGGTGTTCTCTGGGAGGCTGGGCAGGCTGGAGGGAGGGAGAGGGAGGCAGGTTAGGCTCGGTTTGGGAGTCCAGGAGCTCTATCGGGAGGAGCTCCGGGGGCTCCTGAAGCTCTAAAAGTTGAGCGGTTTGCTCCGTCGGCGAGAGCTCAAGCAGCTGGGCCGGCGGCGCCAGCGTGGGAGGACTCAGGGGCTGCAAGCCAGAGAGTTGCCTTCCCTTTTTCTTATTTTGCTTTTCTTTAGATTTGCTCTTATGAGCAACTTGTTTGGAGGCCCTGGGTCTTTTCGGCGGCGGCTCGTCCCCAGGGGGAGGAGTCCCGGCCGCAAGGTTTTCTTCCAGCTGAGTGGAGGAGCCCGGCCGTTCCCCGGAGAGGGGGGAGGGAGAGGGCTGCTGAGAGAGACTTTGCGCAGCTTGGCGAGTCTCTTCAGGGGCCAGTGCCTGTTCATATAAAAGAGCTTTAAGACGGGAGTCTCTGCTCTTTTGAGCCCGAGATGTAAACGCTCTGCAGATCTCACATGCAGAGCGATTATGGGCTTCCCCAAGGCACAAAAGACACTTATTGTGTCTATCGGCTTCTGGGAGATTAACTCCACAAGCCGAGCACTTTTTAAAAGATAAAGCCGACATAGCTAGCCTGTCCGTGATCAGTCCGAAGTCGAGGGTAGGAGAATGTAGGATCGTCGAGAGAAGTCCGAGTCGATAACAGGTAAGTAAAACAGAGAGAGAGAGTCCGAAGTGCTTCTGCTGTCGCGCGGAAAGAAGAACTGAAGCGGAACTCCGCCTACTGCCTCTTATACCATTGGGAGGGTGGGCGGGACTCCCGCCTAAAATCTTTCAATCTAGAATGTTCCGAAATCTCTGCGCATGCGCACAGAAACCCATTAGTGCGCATTTCACAGACTACACGAGGAAGAAGTAGGAATGATAATAATTTTATGGTTGGGGGTCACCACAACATGAGGCGCTGATTAAGGGGTTGCGGCATTAGGAAGGTTGAGAAACACTGGTCTAACATATTGTGGATAAGAAGCCATCGTCAAGAAGACACAAAATAACTGGACAGATGTTTGCTCAGTGTAATTAGTTTTACATAAAATTAAGTAAGAAAAGACCTCTTGTAACATATTAAGTTGTCACATTTATTGCGGCCTAGGTTTTTATAGGTACATCTTTACTTTGTCATTCAGTAATGTAAACTTAGGAGATAGTTTGCCATTACAATATAGAACACAAATCAAAATGAGATACAACCAAGAATACAGTTCTAACTATCAGTAAGAAGAGCTAGAATGACAGTGTACTTGCCCACTAAAAGACTATTTCTCAAAGCAATGTGTTAGGGAAAACTACTCTAAAATATAGCAGAACATCCAAAAATCAAAACTGAGCATCAGCTCATTATTGAGCAGAGTGTGAAGTGCCATGTGATGTAGCTGTAAATAATTAAGAGCTTAGTCAGGAAAAGTTGCAGAGTCCAATCTTAAAAATCACAAAAGGTTTATTTACAATAATAAACAATAACTGCATTTCTTAATGATAAAGAACTGGGTCTGAGTTACTCTAACACCCATCTCTTCTAAGGTTTCAAGAAAGAGGGGGGAAACACCAATCACTACATCTCTGATATACACGCAGAGAGAGATCTCAAAGCACACAGCACATACTCAGAATCTAAGAAAACAGGAGTCAGAAAAAGTAGAAAATTATCTATTCTACACAACCAATCAGAATGAGAGTAGAGAGGAGAGAAGAAATATATTCCCAACTCTCATACAGGAGACATAGGGGAAGGGAAACCCTTAGACCAGTGTTCTCAACCTGTGGGTCCCCAGATGTTTTGGCCTTCAACTCCCAGAAATCCTAACAGCTTGTAAACTGGGTGGGATTTCTGAAACTTGTAGACCAAAACACCTAGGGACCCACAGGTTGAGAACCACTGCCTTCGACTATTCTAAGCTAACTAAACTGTTCCTCATTGAGAACTTGAGACAATATAGCTATTTTCAATTTCAGTTCAGCCCAAATCCAATAGTGTTTTTCAAATCTTTTTGATGTATGTCAATTAGCAAATCAATTATAGAACATTCAAGAAAAAATCATCCCACAAAAGCTTGTCATAATAAATGAATTTCTTTTTGAGTTACTTATTGGGGGTTTTTGCAATATATGTCTACCATGCTAGAATTTGTTACTAAAAAAAAACAATTTTCTTTGCATGACAAGATACTCAACAGAAGCTATGTTATCCTTTTAAAAATGGTGAGGGAAAGGGATCATACAAAAACTCTAATCAATTCTTAGTAACTAGGCTTTAGTGACAATCGTTAAATTATTTGTGAACACAAATGAAACTAAATTAACAATGAGGACAATAACAGGGATAGAGAATCAGGCAACTACTACTAATGACAGCTGGCAAACAATCAGGAATGAGAAGTCAAAATTGCAGCTAGGCTAAAAACAAACTGTAAACATGATAATCTTAATGAAGTAAGAAACAATGATTATTCATTTCTCAGGTAGAAGCAAGCTTCTTTTCAGAAGAGCAGTAAAAACCTTGAGAGATTACACCTCCCCTGTTAAAAGACACACATTGGACTACTTAAAATCCTAAATAGAGAAACTAGAATTCCACTCAGCAAATTTGTATCTGTATCCTACCATTTGGGGACCAAGAGGAAAACTTTGTTCAGTAGTTGAAAAACAACTGGAGAATTTCCAGAGCCATGGTTTAGCATCATTATCTTGCCTTTGAAGCCATCCAAGCGATCTGGTACAGATGTCCTCTCTTTCATTTCCTTCCATTATACAACCACAGAAAGGTCAACATTCTCCCATATTTCCTTTCTGTCATTCTCTTTACCTGCAAAAATGTGTATGTTTTAAACATAAGTCTAGGTATAGGAATTAAAATTAGTGTTTATCAGGGAAATATATGCCAGGTAAATGAACTCAGATGAATATTTAAGAAAAAAAAAGTACAAGCTACTATATCTTAAGTTATTTTCAGAAATGATTGGCCTCATAAGCATCATACATTTATAGGTGGTACAGTATAAATATTCAGTACACTATTTCCATTAGTCAAAATGCAACATACATTACACAACTGGAAGAGAGCACAAGTGCCATCCAGACAAACTCCCTGTCATTGAGGAACACACGATCAAAGCACTCATGACAGATGGTAATCCAACCTCTGCCTAAAAACCTCTAGAGAAGGAGACACCACCACACCCTGAGGAAGCATATTCCACTGCCAAATAGCTCTTATCATCATGAAGCTTTATCTCATGTTCAGGTGGAATCTTTTTTTCCTGCAATTTGAATCCATTGCTGTGTCTCAGTCTCCAGAGAAGCAGAAAACAAGCTTGCATCCTCCTCAGTGTGACATCCTTTCAAATATTTAAACATGGCTCTCCCTATCCTCTCTTAGACTTATTTATTCCAGGCTAGTCATCCCAGCTTCCTCAGTCATTTATCATAGGGTTTGGTTTCCCAATCTTTGATCATTTTGGTCACCCTTCTCTGGACACATTTTACTTTAGCCATCTCTTTTAATTGTGATGTCCAGAACTGGACACAGTGTTATTACAGGTGAGTTTTGACCCAAGCAGAATAGAGTGAGGTTATGACTTTCCTCAATATTAGTACTATACTCCCATTGATGAAACCTAGAATCGTGTTGGCTTTTTAAACTGCTGCATTGAACTGTTGAGTCATGTTCAGTTTGCAGTCTACTAAAACTCCCAGATCCCTTTCACATGGACTGTCTTCATGCCTAGAATCACCCACCCTGTATCTCTGCATTTCACTTTTTTTGTCAAGGTGTGGTATCATACATTTCTCCCTGATGAAATTCATTTTGTTTGTTTGGGCCCAGCTCTCCAATCTGTAAAGGTTATTTTGGATTATGATATTTTCCTTCTGGAGTATTAGCTCTCTCTCCCAAATTGGTATCATCTAGTTTTGTAAGAATGTCATGGGGAGTCTTGTCAAAGACCTTAATGAAATTGAGATATGACGTATCTACAACATTCTCTTCAGGTTTGTGCCAGAGAAGGGAGGAAGAGCACAAGGCAAAGCATTCAGGCGTCTCCCTCCCTCCTTCAGAGAGTGCCTCCAGCTGGAAAAGGTTACACTACAATACAGAGGCTGGGGGAATTAATGAGTGCAAGCCTTTATCTGTTCCTTTCCTTTAGTGGCCCTCCCCCTCCTTTTCCCTCATATATTTGCTGTACCCACACATACAAAGCTATGAGAAATTCAGCTGTGACCCATCACACAACTAAAGAGCCACATTTTCTGGCAGTCAACTTTGAACCATCAGTTTTGGATTTGCATTCTACTGCCGCTGCATGTTGAGTTTTGCACCGTATGTTTTGCTATATGGGTTTTAATATATGTACATATAACATATTTTATTTTCCATCTCTTCCGGCAGAAAGGTTAGTCCAGTCAAATTTTCATTGTGAGTTTTGATTTGTATTCTATTACCACTATATGTCAATTCTTTATCTGTGTTTGGCATATGTGTGTGTTTGTGCAGTTTAGTAATTCATTGTATTTTTATGTTCATTTCCTTTTGAATTGGTTGTACCTGCCTCAAGTCATCAGGAGAGGCAGGTAATAAATACAATATATTATTTATATTATTATTATTATGGGTCTCTTCCTATGGTTCTTTGTTATTTTTTATATTTTTAATTTTTATTCCATTCTTTTATTTTTTTAATTTTTATTTATTATTATTGACACCTGCAAACTTTGGCTGTAACCTAACTTACAGAGAGAGCGCCATCAGTGCATTACCATAGGTCTGGGTGAACTTTGGCCCTCCCTCCAAGTGTTCTGGACTTCAACTGCCACAATTTCTAACAGTCTACAATTGGCCCATGCCTGCTGTAAGAGATAGGTCTCATATAAATGGTACGTCTTGCATACCATTGACTGGCATCTTCACAATTTACTGCTCTTGGTTTACAGCTTGAGATCTAAAGCTGGGCTGGGGAAGGAGCAGGACAGAGGAAAGATGGTTTTCCATTATTGTTATTTTCAGGCTAAAAGCAAGCTAAGAGAGAACAACTCATATCACTTTAAAACATGCACTAAATAGTCCCATAACACTTTGCTTTATTTTGTTGAAGAAGCATACCTGGCAGTGGCCAGGAGGGCCTTTGTATAATTGAAACTTATGCGCCAGCTGTGCCCATACTTTGAGAAGCCACACTTGGCCATGATGATCCATACCTTGGTTACATCCCATCTAGACTACTGTAATGGGCTCTATGTGGGGCCGCCTCCGAAGACTGCTCGGAAACTTCAACTAGTTCAAAGAGATGCAGTCAGGCTACTCAGAGGTGCTGGACTCAGGGAGAGCTCCACTCCCTTGTTACAGCACTTGCACTGGCTGCCAATATGTTTCAGAGTTCAATTCAAGGTGCTAGTTTTGACCTTTAAAGCCCTAAATGGTTCAGGTCTAACTGACCTATCGGACCACATCTCTTCATACAAACCTAACAGATGACTAAAATCATCAGGAGAGACCCTACTCTCATTTCTGCCACAGTCTCTTGTCAGCGACGAGAGAGAGAGGGCCTTCTCAGTGACCGCCCCGAGCCATTGGAACACTCTCCCCAAGAAAATCAAAACAGCTCCCTCTCTGTTAGTCTTCAGTGAAGAAGTCTAAACTGAAGTGGCAGGAAGGTTATCTATTTATTTCGTACATTTGTATTCCGTTCTTCTCACCCCCGGAGGGGGACTCAGGGCAGCTTCACAACAAGCACTCATTCAAGTACTAACTACAATCATAAAATATTTAAAATAATTCATTAAAACATTACATTAATACGGTATTTGTTTTAAATAACACAGGTTTAAAATCAAGGTCTGGGTCAGTCCATTGTCATTCATATCACATTGAGTCTTATTCTCTATTGCTGCCTTTACTGTTCAAACTCTTGGTCCCATAACCAGGTTTTAAGTTTCTTTCTGAAGGACTGGAGGGAGAGATGTAGCCAGTCTGGTGTCACTGGGAAGGGAGTTCCACAGGCAAGGGACCACCATTGAGAAGGCCCTGTCTCTTGTCCCCACCAGTCACATTTCCGATGGTCATGGGATCAAGAGCTGGTCCTCTCCAACTGATCTTAAACTTTGCAAAGGTTCATAAGAGGAGATACATTGGGACAAGTAATCTTAAGTGCAATATGATCTGATGAGTCATCACTGTGGTGAATATGGTTTTTAAATGTTTATGGTTTTAAAATATCTATGTTTATATTTAATTGATGTTTCATATGTTTTATTTTTTATTTCGTATCAAATGCATTGCATAAATTAGTATAAAACCAATAAAAATAGAAAGAGCACAGGTGGCTAAATATCTTTTGACCAAAAACAGGCAACAGTAATGGCATTCATATGTTTCGTATGTTATATGTGTGTTTAATTGCTGTTGGTTTTTATACTGTTTTTGATATGTTGGAAGCTGCTTTGGGTCCTTTTTTTGGGAGAAAAGCAGGATATAAATAAAGATTTATTATTGTAAGAAGGCCAAGAAGATAAAGCACCACTGGAAGTCTACATAAAGAAAGGGCAACAAACAGCTCCCCAAAATCTGAAACTAAAACCATGAGTAAAGCAGACCTGGGCTAACTTCGGCCCTCCCTCCAGATGTTTTGGACTTCATCTCCCACAACTCATAACAGCGGCTGTTAGGAACTGTGGGAGTTGAAGTCCAAAACACCTGGAGGGAGGGCCGAAGTTGGCCCAAGCCTGGCCTACCATGACTAGAAGGAGAGGGTTATACTAACAGGCCCTCCCTGCCTCCGAGGAGCCGAAACGCGACGGGGCACGAAGGTCTCGTTCTTCCTTCTCCTTAAGTTTGGCCTCCTCAGAAGGCGCGTCTGCCTTCAGCCAACTGTTAGAGGTCCTTCGCTCCTTGAAGGGGCGCCGAGAGGGCTATGACCCACCTGCCTTCCTCCCCTCTTAGGTGGCGAATACACCCCCCACTGGAAAGGAAAGCCGCTCACCTCAACGCCCCGCCATTGCTGCTCCCGCCACCACCGCCGCCTCTTTGTTTTGCTCGCTCCCCTTCTCCTGCTTCCGCTTTCACGCCACGCCTCTTCCGCCAGCAAGCAGCGCCCCCTGTCGTGAAAACAAAACACCGCTGGTCACAACACGCATGCGCAGCTTTCTCCTGTCAGATTTCTCCTCCCTTTGGCCCGCCCAGCGGCCCTGCTTTGCGCATGCTCATTCCTTTCCTTGGCCATTAGAAAGGAAATGCAGAAGAAAGCGGAGAATGGGCGGGGGGCCACCATCCACAAGGCTTGGAAACGGTCCCACGTGAAAGAGACCAATAATAATAACAACAACACTCTCATACTAGAATGCACTCTATACTTAAAAAACCTCGTGGGCCATCCAGTCCAACCCCCTGCCAAGAAACAGGAAAAATCGCATTCAAAGCACCCCTGACAGATGACCATCCAGCCTCTGCTTAAAAGCCTGCAAAGAAGGAGCCTCCACCACACTCCGTGGCAGAGAGTTCCACTGCTGAACAGTCCTCACAGTCAGGAAGTTCTTTCTAATGTTCAGGTGGAATCTCCTGTAGTTTGCTCTGCATCCTAGTCTCCAGGGCAGCAGAAAACAAGCTTGCTCCCTTCTCCCTATGGCTTCCCCTCACATCTTTATACATGGCCCTTATCATATCTCCTCTCAGCCTTCTCTTCTGCAGGCTAAACATGCCCAGCTGTTTAAGCCTCCTAATATGGCTTGTTTCTGGTGGCTTCTGGAGTGTGGAACACATCTCACCACGCTAAAACAGTGGATGTGGCTCTTAATGAGACATGCCGCATTATCACGGGGTGTCTGCGCCCTACACCACTGGAGAAATTACATTGTCTAGCTGGTATTGCACCACCTGACATCCGCCGGGAAGTAGCAGCCAATAGTGAAAGGACCAAGGCAGCGACATCGCCAGCTCATCCCTTGTTTGGGTATCAGCCAGCACGGCAACAACTTAAATCAAGAAATAGTTTTCTAAGACACTCGGTGGAACACCCCAGCAAGTGAGAGTCCAAAAGTGGCAGGCTCAAACCCAGAACCCCAATCAATGGCTGATACCAAATGAGAGTCTCCCCCCTGGGCACACAGAAAACTGGGCGACTTGGAAGGCACTGAACAGACTGTGCTCTGGCACCACGAGATGCAGAGCCAACCTTAAGAAAGTGGAATCCACGACCAAGTGGAATCCACGACATGCGAGTGTGGAGAAGAGCAAACCATTGACCACCTGCTGCAATGCAACCTGAGCCCTGCCACATGCATAATGGAGGACCTCCTTGCGGCAACACCAGAGGCACTCCAAGTGGCCAGATACTGGTCAAAGGACATTTAATCAACTACCAAGTTTGCAAACTTTGTGTTTTGTCTGTCTGTTTGTTTTGTTTTGTTAAAAATGTAATACAACTGTCTGGTTGCTCCTGACACAATAAATTAAAAAAACAAACATTTAAGCAGGTAAGTATTTAATACACCCATAAGGAAAATGCCAGAAAAATGATGGCAATTTGATCAAGGGGTTTAGTTTATGAACAAAGCTCTTTGGCAGGGAAGATAGCACCCCCCCCCCCCCAGTGACTGGAACCAAGCACAGCCTCCAAGATGCCAAAGATGGGGGGAAAGCTTTTACACATACATACAGTTGTTTGTCTTGTCAGTGTACAACGACATTGAATGTCATATATGTGTTCTGTGATCCACTCTGAGTTCCCTTCGGGGTGAGAAGGGTAGAATATAAGTACTGCAAATAAATAAATAGCTGGGAAAGAAACAATTTAGCTTTATTGTTTTGAAATAAATTACAGGAAAATGCTAGAAACACAAACCAAGGAGGCCATCAAGATGTAACAATATTGCTAAGAGATGGAGGTCCCATCTACACTGCCATATAATGCAGTTTCAGAATGTAGATATCCATAACTGCATTGAACAGGATTATATGGCTGTGGAGACGCATATATTCCAGTTCAATCATATTGAAGACACATAGGTTGGAATAATTGACATCTGTAATATTTACTTAACAATATTTGCTAATAATAAATTCTATGATATTTGCTAATGATAACTGCTTAACACGTGTACTGAACAATAATTGCAAATGTGTATCGACCACTTTGCTTTGATTTGCAATCGACACTGTGTGTATGTTGATAATTCTAATCCATTCTAATAATGTTTTTTGAAATACTACATATTATTTCATTACTGAAGCACCGTGTTTGTGTGTAATAGGAAAATCTGTATGCATCCCATACTTTTTAAAAGGTCATAGAGTGACGCAGGGGTTGTTTTGAATGGATTTGGAGGAGCCAGCCTTTTGTAGTACGATGAGTCAAAGCTCAGTATTTTGAAATCATAAGAATTGTAATAATAATCAGATGTAATGAGGAGAGTATGCATCCCATCTCAATACAGTATGCATCCAGTCCTAAAAAATACAGGATGCAAATGGATATAAACGGATTATATCCCAATTTGATAAGCTCCCAAGTGAACTTTATAGGGGACAATGGACATTTGTCTGCCCCCCGATCTTTTAATCTCTTGTCCTCATAACATCTCCTATGTCCTATAAATCAGTAGCTCTCAGCCTTATCTCATGCAGCAATTATTTTTTCCCAGTACTCCATAGACCGGCACTATAGTTAGTTATGTCTATTGGCTATAGTTCATTTATTCTTTCCTGGAAACTCATCACTAGCTGAGAGACTGACGCCAATCCAGGGACCAACACTTTGAGTAGCAAGGCTATATGGGGAAGAGCATGTTGCCATCATATTGACTTTGCCCAAGCTTAGCAAAGAGTGAATTCTGGTTTGTTTCTTCCATTGATCTTCTTGATCAGCCACCTATCCCTTGCATGCAGTCCTCACACCAGCCCCGAATCCTTCGCCATTCTGTAGAATAGTCCCTTCTGGGCTATTAAGTTCTGCGGAGTGTCAAATTCGGCCACTTGACCACTTTCCATAACGATAATCCTGAAAACATTAGAAGAAATGTTAACATCAGGATATCTTCCTAGTCACAGCAAAATCAGATGAGCATTACATTTCCATATGGAATTAAGTAACAAATACATGAAAGTAATAATAATATACTAATAATAATTTACTTTATTTATATTCCGTTATGTTTTCCTGTAGGGACTCAGGACAGATTATAGAACACTTATACGACAGACATTCAATGGCTTTATACAAATAACAAGGACAGATTATATATAAACAGAGATATAAAGGCTTTCCCATTTTTTCCCATCTCAAGCATCTGGAGGCGGTACTTGACTCCAGCCACATGGAGATGTTGTTGCTCTATCTTCCATGCAGAGGAGCTTTGTCATCCATAGATGTCTTCCCAATTGAATCACTAGCATGTCCTTATGGGTGCCTTTTTATTACCTCCCTGCTTAAAGCGGTACCTATTTATCTACACGCATTGCTGTTGCTGATCTGCTAGGTGAGCAGAAGCTGGCCTGACAGTGGGAGCTCACCTCAACCCGGGTTTGAACTGCCAACCTTTCAATCAGCAAGATTTTCTGCAGCTGGTGGTTTAACCCGCTGTGCTAAAAACTTGGGGGGAGGGGGGGGAGAGTAAGTAAAGGTTGTCATAAGACCTCTTATTGTTTTTGTTAAGCTAACCAGTATATTGAAAAATGTATTTTCATGGGGAATAATTGGAGATGAATAAATCAAAAGCCAGCTCTTGATGGCAACCAAATACAAGACATGTATGTAAAAGAGGCTGAAATCCTAAAACTGAGTTTATGCGCATGTATATCTTGTTTTGGATGTTGCACAAGAAACTTTATTTGCTCCCTGTCCAATGTCCAAAACCTCCCCTGGCAACTGTCAAGCCCTGCTGTTAAAACACAATTGAATTCGGAGCATTTCAAAAACTTTAAAGTAAATAAATGCAATACCTGGGGCAGCTGTGATTGTATATGATTTTATGGATTTAATCTGAATTGTTTTTAATACTAATGATGTTTAATGCTGTTTTAATATTTGTATATCTGTATACAATAATTGTACTGTAATGCTTTTATCGTTAGCCATTTTGAAGGCCCTTCCAAACAGCCATATAACCCAGAATATCAAGACACAATATCTGTTTTGAACTGAGTTATCTAAGTCCACACCACCATATAATCCAGTTCAGAGCAGATAATGTGGGATTTTATTCTCTCTCCACAAGTCTCCTTATGGAGAGAAAAAAAAACGGGATATAAATAAATATAATAATAATAATCCACCTTTCTTAGCAGGCAGGCAGTTGCTGAAAGCCTTTCTGAACAAAAGGTATTATCTGTATTTGCTGGAAAGCAGCCTAGTCTTTGTTCGAAGCAGTTCGACAATCTACAGCTACTGAGAGCCTCTTGTATTGGCTTAGTCAGCACTCCCATAGTGAATGGGGATGATGGGAACCATCACCCAAAACATTTGGATGACACCAGGTTGGGGGATGTTGATATTAATGCACCAGCATTATAATTTGGTTAATAGTGTAATTAACCAAATTTTAAAATATATCTGTTCCTGGTTTGAAAGTGTTATTTCCTGTTCAATTGTGTGGTCCTTACTTTGAAAGTAGTTACTCTACTCCAGGAACTTTGTTGCTTTTGTGGCTGCCACAAACTAAGCTGAATTTGTTGAGACTCAATGAGATATTCCTTGTAAATACTAGAGCAACATGTGCTATAGCAGGATGTCCCACAAAAGCAACGTTTTTGCAGTCTAATAATAAACATTTTCCATGATTGTATGATAGAACTAATTAAGAAATGATATGTATAACCCAGGAACCCAACAGAAACATAGAGTTATATGCAAATAAAGCCTTACCTGTCACAATCCATAAGAGTGCTGACCCGGTGGGCTATTGTAAGAACGGTGCAATCTCTAAACTGACTCCTTATGGCAGACTGAATTTGGAGATCGGTTTCAATATCCACAGCTGCTGTGGCTTCATCCAGAAAGATAATGTTTCCCCTCCGAAGCAGAGCCCGTGTCAGGCAGATGAGCTGCCGCTGGCCAACACTGCAGGTGGATGGGCGAACAGTTATCATTACCACATCATTATCTGTTATGATAAACAACTTGACTAAATGTGTTGTCAAAGGATTTCATGGCCAGAATCACTGGGTTGCTGTAAGTTTTCCAAGCTGTATGGCCATGTTCCAGTAGCATTCTCTCCTGACATTTCGCCTGCATCTGTGGCTAGTGGCATCTTCAGAGGTTCTGTTGGCAGTGAGGCAAGTCGAGTGTTTAAAGCAAGTGTGAATATTGCAATTAACAAGCTTGAATTAGCATTTGAGTAGCCATGAAGTTTGCAAGGTCAATCAGTTAGGGTATTTGAATAGAGGTAGCCTGTTGCCTGAGGGCATCCTCTGTTAACCAGCCCTTTATTGGTTGTTGCCTGGAGTACTCCTGTTTCTGAGTTGTATTCCTTATTTACTGTCTTGATTCTGATGTTTTTTTAATACTGGTAACTAGATTGTGTTCATTTTCATGGTTTCCTCCTTTATGTTGAAAATGTTTGCATGCTTGTGGATATAAATGGCTTTTCTGTGTAGTCTGACATAATGTCAGAGTGGATACCTCCAGGCAACAGTGGCCAAGCTACCTCTATACAGATACCCTCACTGATTGACTTTGCAGCTTCGTGGCTACTCAATGCTAATTAAAGCTTGCTAATTGCATCATTCATGTTGGCTTTAAACACTCTACTGCAAACCACAGACCACCTGCTGCAATGCAACCTGAGCCCACCACATGCACAATGGAGGACCTTCTTGCAGCAACACCAGAGGCACTCCAAGTGGCCAGCTACTGGTCAAGCTACCAAGCTTGCAAACTCTGTTTTGTCTGTTTGTTAAAGAAATTGTTAAAAATGTAATACAGTTGTCTGGTTGATACTGAAATGATAAATAAAACAAAAACAGGCTCTACTTGCTTCACTGCCAACAGAACCTCTGAAGATTCCATTAGCCACAGATGCAGGCAAAATGACAGAAGAGAATGCTGCTGAAACATGGTCAGACAGCCCGAAAAACTCACAGCAACCCAACTTGGCCAAATGTCTCCATGCCTTTATTTAGTTGACACTTTTCTATGCTGTAACTTTGGGTGTTCAAAAAAACCCACAATACAACATTGCAAAAGAGCACTGATCAACAACACAGCTAACAGGAGTAAAATGCGAAACTGCGCAGTCAGCTTGACATCAAATCAGGAAAGATTGTAAAGCAGACCATTAAAGAGACAGTCCGTAAGCACCTAAGAAATGAATGCCATATTCATAAAACATCAATATGAGTTTCTCACAAACTAGTCATGCCAGATAAAAGTTATCTTTTCTCTTAAAGAGTTATAAACTTGGTAGATGAAGGGAATGCTGTGGATACAGTGTATCTTGTTTTTGGAAAGGCTTTTAACAAGATCCCTTGTGACAGTCTTGCAAAGAAGCTAGTAAATTAGGGGCCAGACATGCTACTGTTAGTGAATTGGGAATTGGTGGTTAACTGGCTCTGGTGGCCTCTTACAGCTTTGTAATGTCATGGTTTTATGACTGCTTTGGGTAAATATTATGCAATAGCTTCAGGTGATGTTCAGTTAAAAATGTGGCATTGACAGTTAAATTAAAACTAACTTTCTTTCATGTTTGGTGGATGTGTAAGGAGGTAAAAAAAATTGGAAAAAGGTGACAAAAGAAACTAATGAAATAATTTCTAAAAGGGTTAAGAAAAACCCAGATATATGCCTACTGGGCTTATTTAAAGAGAGAACCAGTAAAGAAGATGTAGAAATTTGCCAATATAGTTTTGTGGCTAAGAGAATTATAATAGCAAAGTCTTGGAAGTGGGGGGGGGACACCTACTCATTAAAGTTTGGAGAAGAACATTAGTTGAGTATATTCAAATAGCCAAGCTCTCCAATGGCCTAAGGCAACGTTTCTCAACCTGGGGGTCGGGACTCCTGGGGGGTTACGAGGGGGTGTCAGAGGGGCCACCAAAGACAATCAGGAAACACAGTATTTTCTCTAAGAGTTCATGGGTGGGAATGGAGAGGTGGTAGGACTAGTGAAATAATATTTGCAATTTGATGGTTTGAATTTTGAAGGTTGTACATTTCTGTATTTCATATATCACAATAAAATTATATATATGCGCACACACACATCACTTCATCACCTTAATTAAATACTATTGAGCCACTCTCTTAAGAAACAGAAACCTACTATGTTCATTGCATTACATAAGCTTCAAGTGTAGGATAGGGATATATTTTGGTGTTTAAAAAGGATTGCAAAGGGTTATATTTTCAAACAGTTTCTAAGCTGGTTGGCAAGTGACCTTTTTGCAAATTATTCTGATAGAGATGGGCAAAATGGCCAATTCTGTCATGTGATGGTATTTGTCGTTCTCAGCTTTAAAATGATACAATTACGCAATTTGTGGAAGGAGCCGAAATGCCCCTCTGAGAAAAAGCTCCACCATTCCTTTTTGCTCACAGAGGAGGGAAGATTGGTAGTATGTTGTGTTCATTTCTAACTCGTGCACTTTCTGGGGGATTTCCTTCCTTCCTTTTTTCTGTGTGTTGTGTGTGCCATGTGTTACTTCCCTCAGACGCCTCCTTCCCTCACCTTCTTCTTCCTTCGGTTGAGCCGAAGGGCTATCTACTCCAACCCCCTTTTTTCTGCCATGTAACAAAAGCACAATCAAAGCACCCTCAACAGATGGCCATCTTGCCTCTGAATAATAATAACAATAATGATAATGAAAATAAGTTCATATTTTGCAAGTGTTATTTCCTGTTTAATTGTGTAGTCCTTACTTTGAAAGTAGCTGTTGTGCTCCAGAAACTATGTTTTTGTGCCCACAAACTATGTTAATTTGGTGGAGACTCTACAAGATATTCAATCATTGAGAAACTAAAGCAAAATGTGCTATAGCAGGATGTCCCAAGTGCAATGACAAAGTTTTGGCAGTTTCATACACTTTTCCCATGTGTTTATGCTAGAACCAATTAAGAAAAGTATGCATCAGATGTATAGTAACCTACTCTTCCAAACACTCGGCATGTCCAGTGGGATGGCCTGTTCAGTGGGAAGTAATCATTCTAAGAGGAGGGGGAGACCAAAGGGAAACTGACACAAGAATGAGACTTTCAATCACCCTATAATGTCAAAACCCAAAGAAGAGCCTTTCCTTTCCCACCCACCTAGTTCTTTCTTACCTGAGATTTCCACCTCTTTCTGAGCACTCATGGGCCAACTGACCAGGGAGATCCAAAACAAAGTTCTTCAGGAGCATCAGCTCCAAAGCCGCCCAGATGTCCTCATCAGAGTGTTCATTCAGGGGATCCAAATTCATTCTCAGGGATCCAGAAAACAAGACAGGATCCTAAGGAAAGTCGAGAAAAGACAAGACAAGTTCTAATGAGACTAAAGACAAGACACAAGGCAAGAGCTCACTAGCGCACTCCACTCCATTGTCATGGCTCACACGAGAAGCCCGACGTCGATATGAACTTTGTACAAAAAAAAAAAGATGAACATAACATGATTTGTGAACTAAAAATAATATGAAAAATATACTAATGTATTCCGTATTCTAAAACCCAAAAGATTGAAGATAATTCTTGGGTTAATATTTCTAATACCATAATACCAATGTATATAATTTCAATGATATGGATATTATAGAAACATATCTATATAGAAAGAGTTATATATACAGAATCTGCATAGAATATAAACTATTACAGTGGTTCTCAATTTTCCTAATGCCACAACCCCTTAATACAGAAAAGACTGGAAGGATTTGGTAAGCATTGACCGTGAATTTTGGAGTTGTAGTTCACCTACATCCAGAGGCACTGTGGACTCAAACAATGATGGATCTGGACCAAATTTGGCACGAATACTCAATATGCCCGAATATGAACACTAGTGGAGTTTGGGGGGGGGGGGGGGAGAGACCTTGACATCTAGGAGTTGTGGTTGCTGGGATTTATAGTTCAATCAAACAGCATTCTGAACCCCACCAATGATGTTTTCTGATTGTCTTTGGTGACCCCTCTGACACCCCCTCATGAGCCCCCCCAGGGGTCCCAACTGGGGGGGCTTGAAAAATGCTGGACTAATACATTATTTCAGTTGCTTCTATACATTAACTATTGACATATGTATTACTATCATATTAACAAAAGAAACCGACTCTGAGATATGTAAATGGATGGGTATTATTAAAACTAGGGGGAAATGGAGTATATGTAAGTAAACCAATAAAGCAATTAGCAGGAACATTTATAATACAGGCTCAGAGGAGAAGACAAGAAAAAGATGGGACTCTGTAAGAAGAGAGAAAGATCAACGTGAACACCAGATGATAAGAATCCATTTGCTTTTGGAATAGAAGACAGTTTAGATGGAATTCTTTTATATTAGAGAATAACAATCCCACACTTTAGTCAAGTTTAAAAAGTGCAATATAAAAGTTAAAAAAAATTAAATAATAGAGTGTGGCAAAAATGGATGAAAATATAATAAATACACTTAAAATAGCCTTTAAAAACTAGTCAGAGATGAAGATGAAAAGCCAATTCCTTCCCAAAGGAAAGTATGTGATCTCATCCCTTTATCTCCTACAGCATTCCGAAGTTTAATCACTTTGTTTGTTCCTATCTGACTTGTTGTTGTTCATTCGTTCAGTCATCTCCGACTCTTCGTGACCTCATGGACCAGCCCACGCCAGAGCTCCCTGTCGGCCGTCACCACCCCCAGCTACTTCAAGGTCAATCCAGTCACTTCAAGGATGCCATCCATCCATCTTGCCCTTGGTCAGCCCCTCTTCCTTTTACCTTCCACTTTCCCCAGCATCATTGTCTTCTCTAGGCTTTGCTGTCTCCTCATGATGTGGCCAAAGTACTTCAACTTTGTCTCTAGTATCCTTCCCTCCAACGAGCAGTTGGGCTTTATTTCCTGGAGGATGGACTGGTTGGATCTTCTCGCAGTCCAAGGCACTCTCAGAACTTTCCTCCAACACCACAGTTCAAAAGCATCTATCTTCCTTCGCTCAGGCTTCCCTATGGTCCAGCTCTCACATCCGTAGGATACTACAAGGAATACCATGGCTTTGACTATGCGGATCTTCGTTGCCAGTGTGATGTCTCTACTCTTTACTATTTTATCGAGATTGGACATTGCTCTCCTCCCAAGAAGTAAGCGTCTTCTGATTTCCTGGCCACAGTCTGCATCTGCAGTAATCTTTGCACCTAGAAATACAAAGTCTGTCACGGCCTCCACATTTTCTCCCTCTATTTTCCAGTTGTCAATCATTCTTGTTGCCATAATCTTGGTTTTTTTTATGTTTAGCTGCAACGCTGCTTTTGCGCTTTCTTCTTTCACCTCGATTAGAAGGCTCCTCAGCTCCTCCTCGCTTTCGGCCATCAGAGTGGTGTCATCTGCATATCTGAGGTTGTTAATGTTTCTTCCAGCAATTTTCACCCCAGCTTTGCATTCCTCAAGCCCCGCACATCGCATGATGTGTTCTGCATACATGTTAAAAAGGTTGGGTGAGAGTATGCAGCCTTGCCGTACACCTTTCCCAATCTTGAACCAGTCTGTTGTTCCGTGGTCAGTTCTGACTGTTGCTACTTGGTCCTTGTACAGATTCCTCAGGAGAGAGACAAGGTGGCTTGGGATGCCCATCCCACCAAGAACTTGCCACAATTTATTATGATCCACACAGTCAAAGGCTTTAGAATAGTCAATGAAGCAGAAATAGATGTTTTTCTGAAACTCCCTGCCTTTAGTCCTATCTGACTAATTGGCATGAATTGGCTGTTTGGGTGGATGTTGTTGATATGGTCCAGGGACGTCTTTAGTTCTTCTTCTCCATGGCGCCAAATGGGGAAGGTGTCCACAATTCTACACTTTCAGCTACATTTTACAAAAAATCCTAAAGCAGGGATGTGTTAATAGTGCACGGTGGGCACATAATGGGGATTGATGGGAGAAGGGAGTAAGTAGCAGAGGGAATGGCATAGAGTATTATGGATACAGGCTAATCTAACTGATTGGCAATATGAGATGGAATGATTCTTATACTGCAGCATTTTTATTTGCAAGTCCTACTCACCTATGGGTAATTAGAAGTTGACCTCCTACCTGAGGAATAATTGTGATTTTGCTTCTCAGATCATGCAGGCCTATTTGGGTGATATTGATCCCATCAATTATGATCTCTCCCCCAGCAGCTTCCACTAGTCTTAGAAGGCCCATCGCAAGAGAAGATTTCCCAGCACCTGTCCTCCCAGCAACGCCAACCTAGAAAGAATTATTATTATTTTACTGACATAAAAACACAGTATGTCACAGCAAACAAGATATATATGCTGGATTTCATGTCACAAAATCACAAGTCGAACACTTCCCAAGCATTTAGAACTATTGTGGTTGTTGTTGTCTTCATTATGTTAATTATGTTAATTTATACCCCCACGTTTTTCTCTCCTCAAGGTGACTCAAAGCGGCTTAAGAAGGATCTAATTTGCCAGGATGGATCAAACAAGACAAGAAACTCCCCGGATCCCAAAGCATTGAGTCATGGCAATTAAAGTGGTGTTAAACTGCATTAATTTTGAAGTGCATACAAACCCAAGGCTCAGGCTGTGAACCAGAGAAAAAAATGAATAAATCAGAAATATGGAAGTCCTCCGATTTTTGAGTCTGATGTGCGCAATGGCTGTGACGGTCTGGAAGAGGGCAAACATGAATCCAGGCAAGACAGAGGTACTCCTGGTCAGTCAAAAGGCCAAACAGGATATAGGGTTACAACCTGTGTTAGATGGGGTTATACTCCCTCTGAAGACACAGGTTCGCAGCTTGGGAGTTCTCCTGGATTTATCACTGAGCCTGGAATCCCAGGTTTCTGTGGTGGCCAGGGGATCTTTTGCACAATTAAAACTTGTGCACCAGTTGCGCCCGTACCTTGGGAAGTCAGATTTGGCCACAGTGGTTCATGCTCTCATTACATCTTAAATAGATTACAGCAACATGCTCTATGTGGTGCTGCCTTTGAGGACTATCCAGAAGCTCCAAGTAGTCCAATGGAGAGCAGCCAGATTCCTCAATGGAGCAGCGTACTGGCTTTGGCCTATAAAGCCCAAAACGGTTCCGGTCCAACTTACTTGTCTGAATGTATCTCCTTTTATGAGTCAACTAGAGCTTTAAGATCTGCTGGGGAGGCCCTGCTCTGTCTCCCATCCCCTTCGCAAGTGCAACTGGTGAGGATGAGAGACAGGAACTTCTCAGTGGTGGCCCCTCAGCTGTGGAACTCCCTTCCCAATGACATTAGACTGTCCCCATTCCTCCTGGACTTCAGGAAAAAAGCTAAAGACCTGGCTTTGTACACAGCTATTTGGGGAGTAGAGTAATATGGAATTCGATCTCAATCTAGCAATCTGAATAATTACTATGGGAAACTAAGAAGTATGAAAATCATGACTTGGCACTTCGTATGTTTTTAATCTGCTTTATTGTATTTATATGTTTTAACTGTTTTTAATTGATGTAATACAGTATATTAATTGTTATGTGTACGACACGGCAATGAATTTTTGCTGTAGTTTGTAAGCTGCTCTGAGTCCCCTTCGGGGTGTGAAGGGAGGCGTATAAGTATAGTAAATAAAAAATGAATAAAATTATGTCTGATAGCGATAGGTAGTATGCTCCAGTTTAAACATATTGGAGCTATAATATCCACTCTTTTGCTGTGGATATCACTGTGATAAAAGCTGTCTCTAGAAAGAACAAAGTTTCTCATCACACAATGTCTGCCTGAACAGATATACAAGGTGCTTCCATACTTTGAGATTTACTCTGCCCCATTGGCAGTGGCCACAATGATAAGAGGGGACCCCCAAAATGGGATCAGACAGATTCATGGGGAATATGTGTCGTGCTTTGTCCAAATGCATTGCCTTTGTCTCCTGTAGGAAAGGAGGGAAAAGCCACCTTGTCCTTCAGCTTGGACACTGACATCGGAAGTATCAGACTAGCTTTGGCTTTTTAAATTTTTTATTTAATGCCTTACCTTTTCTTTTCCATTGATCTCTATGTTGACATTTTTCAGAGCTAATTCTAACCCTGGCCTATAGCGTAAGCTGTATCTGTGAAATGCAATATGTCCTGCTGTAGGCCAGTTCTCATGGAAAAGCTTATTGTCCGAAGTCCAGGGAGCCTAGAAAGACATAACAAGTTCAAAATGGTAGATCCCAGCTCAACCAAAAGGAAGCAACAATGGCTCAGTGCAATGATAAATACAATGGGTGGGGAGTAGAATAGAATACTGTCAGAAGTGTTTCTCAAAACATTCCTCCAAGTGCCCAAGAGTGTCACCTTTTCCTGAGCAAATGCTCTAGTGCAGATGTAAAGCCAAGAAAAGGTCAGCCAAATGAGATGGGTGGACGAAAGGCCAATTGAGAATAGTCCTTGTTTCCTGGTGGAGTATGCAAGAATTCAGTGAGTATGTGTGTGTGTCAACTATAAAATAAAATGCATGAAGCTGATTGATCGGGCAATGCTTGCGTAGCTGGCTGAGCTTGGGACTTTTGGTTACTGTTACATTTTTCAGGCTTGAGCTATGCAGGTACTCAGGAGACAAGAGAAGCAGAGAGAGACAGGGTTTGGAGTGTGCTCTCGCGTCATGAGTTGCTGAAGGAGTTTCTCCACATGGACAAAGAAAGACCATTTTAAATTTCTCATAAAAGGATATTACGTGAGTTGGTACAACTGATCATACTATATATATGTTGTTCTCAACTAAGAAGAGTAAACTAAGTGTTCTTTACAGTTCACCTGCGTGGCATATTTTCTTTCTCTGGCAAGGCAGCGTGTGGGCTGGTCAAATGTGAACTACATGTGGTTTATTTTACATTACGCCACATTTCTTTCCCTAGAAGGAGGAGCAATCTATTTGCTGGGCATCAGATGGGGCCGAATCAAGGAATTTTGCCATCTGGAGTGGGATAAGAAACAAGGCACCACCACCACCACTACCCATTCCAGGCATAATACCCAAGTCATTATTTAAATATATTTTTCCAATTATTTTAAAATTATTTCAACTTTACAACATTTTATTTACACTTAATTTCCATTAGTGCTCAGATGTATGAACATCTTGTTTTCATCTAACATTTCTTTTATCGTCACCTTCTCCTTTTATACATTCTTCTTTTCAATGGCATAATATTACTTTTTATATTACTTTTTAACACACCTCATCCCCAACCCCATCACCCTTTCCCCTGACCACATAATTTTCCTATATTTTTACCCTTAACTATGCACACAATTTTCTTAATTTCACCGCTTTCTATCCATTCTATATATGTCTTCTATTTATTTTTAATTTCCTGTTTTATCCTTCTGCTGCTTGTGTTATTGGATCTCACAGCAGCATCTGACACAGTCGACCACAATCTTTTGACCCACCGCCTTGCTGCTGTTGGAGTCAGGGGGACAGCTTTAAATTGGCTGTCCTCCTTTCTTCACCACCATGGACAGCGAGTGGAGAGGGGAGGCCTGGTCTCTGAGAGGTCCCCTCTATCTTGTGGGGTTTTTCAGGGGGGCATTCTCTCCCCTCTGTTGTTTAACATCTATATGCGACCACTTGCTCAGCTGATTCAAGGGTTTGGGCTGGAGTGTTACCAGTACGCTGATGACACTCAGCTGGTGCTGAAGATGGAAGGCCGACCGGACTCTGTACCCGATTGTTTCCATCAGTGCCTCAAGGCCGTTACTGGATGGCTGCGTGCCAGCAGGTTGAGGGTGAATCCAGCAAAGACGGAGATCCTATGGCTGGGTCGACCGGGCAGTGGGGATATCCAGCTGCCTACCCTGGATGGCGAGGCACTACAGCCGTTATCATTGGTAAAGAGTCTGGGAGTCCTTTTGGACCCTCTGCTGACGATGGAGGCCCAGGTCTCCGCCGCTAGCAGAACCGCCTTTTTTCATCTGCGGCAGGCTAGACGGCTGACCCCCTACCTGTCCAGGGACGACCTAGCTACGGTGATCCAGGCCACGGTCATCTCAAGACTGGACTGCTGTAACGCCCTCTACATTGGCCTTCCTCTGTCGGTGATCCGGAAGCTCAAGTTGGTACAAAATGCAGCTGCTCGGTTTCTTGCGGGAATTCCCATGAGATGCCACATAACACCAATCTTACTACAGCTGCATTGGTTACCAATTGTGCACCGGATCACTTTCAAAGTGATGGTACTCACCTTTAAGGCCTTGCATGGTCTGGGACCGATGTACCTGAGGGACCGCCTCACCCCCTACCAACCCCAGAGATCCCTCCGTTTTGAGGACCAAGATCTATTGGAAATTCCCAGTGTCAAGACCTTGCGTCTAACAGCAACCAGATGCAGAGCCTTTACAGCAGTGGCACCATCACTCTGGAATACTCTGCCACCTGAAGTCCGTGCCTTGCGGGACCTATCAGCATTCCACAGGGCATGTAAGACATATCTGTTTCGACAGGCCTTTGATCTCTGATATTGTTGTTTTTAAATTGTTTTTAAATTGTTTTAAATTGTTTTTAAATTGTGTTAGATTTTAGCCTGTTCTTGTAAGCCACTCCGAGCCTCAGGGGAGTGGGGGCATATAAGTTTGAATTATAAATAAATAAATAAATAAAACAAAATATTTTCCCCTGGGGGCACAGCGGGTTAAACCACTGAGCTGCTGAACTTGCTGACCAGAAGGTCAGTAGTTCAAATTCAGGGAGCAAGGTGAGCTCCTGCTGTTAGCCCCAGCTTCTGCCACCATGAAAGTGTGAGTAGATCAATAGGTATTGCTTTGGCACGAAGGTAACGGCGCTCCATGCAGTCATGCTGGCCAAATTACCTTGGAGGTGTCTACGGACAACACTTGCTCTTCAGCTTAGAAATGAAATTGAACACCACCCCACAGAGTAGGGCATGACTAGACGTAATGTCAAGGGGAAACCTTTACCTTTACTGTTATATTTTTCCAGTTTACATATGCTATGATTTCAGATTCGACCTGATCATAAATATTGTTGTTCCAGTTTTTCTAGAATCCATTTTTCATCTTTCCATTCCCATGCTATCACTGTTTGTCCTGCTAGGATCATAATTTTGAACAGTTTTTGTTCTTTTGTATGAATCTTGGTATTCCCTAACACTCCCAATAACATCAGGGAGTATAGGGGTTGGGTTTAGCACAGAGGGTTAAACCATCAAGCTGTAGAAAATCTGCCGATTGAAAGGTTGGAAGCCTTGGGTCGGGGTGAGCTCCCACAGTCAGCCCCGGCTTCTGCTCATCTAGCAGATCGAAAGCAGCAATGTGAGTAGATAAATAGGTTCTACTTTAAGCAAGGAGGTAATAAAAAAATGAAGCGTCCATAAGGACATGGCAATGACTTGATCGAGAGGACATTTACAGACAACAAAGCTCCTCAGCACAGAAAATGGAGAGACAGCACCTCCCTGTGGCTGGAGCCGAGCACAGCCTCCAGATGCCAGAGATGGAAAAAGATGGGAAAGCCTTTACCTCTGTTTATGTACTGTGTGTCCTTGTTAATTGTATGTTTGCCATATATGTGTTCTGTAATCCACCCTGAGTCCGCTTGGGTAAATCGAGCGGGATATAAATAAATATAAATAAATAAAATTATTATTATTATTATTATTATTAGTTCTATATTCTCTTGGAGCAGTGTTTTAGATACCCAAGTCATGAAAGTCATGTTGATGTTCTAGACAGAAAGGGCTGATCTTTGATATCCTCATGGCAAATGCACACAGGTGAGAATCTCATTTAATTCTTATTGGGATCAATCTGCTGTGTTGCTTGCAGATTTCTTCTCAAATGGGACAAGAAGAACTTGAGATTATAAGAATCCAAATATGTAAGAAATAGGAAGAGTCATCCTCCAGCCAATGCTTACTTACCTCTTTGGGCGTCCCTGCATAATCCCTGACTCTCTCTACAGAGACAACGTTGTTGTCGATCTCTGTCAAAGCGCGCACCATCCAGTTCAAAATGCCGGTTATCTGTCAAAAAGGAAAGAGAAAGCACAGAATCTAAATGGTCAGCTAACCATAGATCAGCTGCTCTCGTGTTGCAGGGACAATAATCCAGTTCTTAACTTCAATAACACCAAGGAACACATAATGGACTATAGGAAGAACAGGTCAGAAATCCAGCCTTTGGTCATAAATGGGAACTGAGTGGGGTGTGTGGTCACTTTCAAGTTCCTGGGTGTTGCTGTTAAGGAGGATCTGATCTGGGGCAGCATCCATATGGCAGTGTTGGTGAAGAGGGCCCAGCAGAGATTGTATTACCTGAGACTGATAGGTAGTTGGATGGATAGATTTGTAGACAGGTAGGTAGGTAGATAGATAGATAGGTCAATAGGTAGATAGATAGATGGATAGAAAGAAAGGTAGGTAGATAGATAGATAGATAGATAGATAGAAAGATAGACAGATAGACAGATGGATTAGTGGATGGATAAATTGATAGATAGACTTCTAAGGAACCAAGAGCTGAATGGAAAACTGCTGGTGACTTTCTACCACTGTGTTATAGAGTTCCTAACCAATTGCATCTGTGCATAGTTTGGTAACTGCACAATCTTAGACAGGAAGATGCTCCAAAGGGTCATCACTTCTGCACAGAGAAGCATTGGTTGTCCTCTTTCTCCCCTCTTTGGAAGGACTTTATAGGTCCCAGGGCCTTAAGAAAGCTCAGAGCATTCTTGGGGATCCAGCTCACCCAGCATATTCTTTATTTGAATTATTGCCACCTGGCAGATGGTACAGGGTGATAAAGGCAAAGACAAACAGATTGAAAGACAGCTTTTATCCTAGAGCTGTAGCTATGTTGAATCCTTTGGTGGTGATGGTTGTTTATTATTATTATTATTATTATTATTATTATTATTATTATGGGGGGGGGGAGGTTACCTGCAGAGCATAGGAAATGGAAAACCCCACAAGTCCAGGACTGAGGTATGGTTTGCTTTTCACAGCAAGCAAAGCTGCAAACAGGACAATGCCATTCCCTAAGAACTCTATGTTTGTGGCAAGCCATCTGGAAAGACAAAAGAGAAAGGAAGGCCTGGCTGAGTATCTCATCATTCCCCACAATCACACTAATGAACACCGATTCAGGTTTTCTACATGTATGCAAGCATTTGCACTCAATTGTCCGAATAAGCCACCTCTCCCTGCTTACGTCGCTGTATGATACCTGTCAGCCACCACTGCAGGGTAAGAGGCCCGCTGGTTTTCATCCACATTGAAATCATTCTGCAAGACAAAACGCTGCTGGGCTTTGTAGGCACGGATACTGCTGCTCCCTTCAAAGGTCTCGGAAATGTTGGAATAAATGGGTGAACGGCTCGTGGCTTCCAGACGTTTCAACTGGCAGGAAGTGGTAATAAAGAAATTCTGGGGGGCAGGTGCAGAGAGGTGGAGAAAGCACCAAGAAAAAGAAGACACAGTTGAATTGGAGGATCCTTACTAATCTCAGAAGGATAAGCAGACAAACTTGATTCAAGCTCATGGGCACATTGGTCAGACCGGGATCTTGAATGAAGTGATGGAGGCATCTGAAGGGCTACTTGCTATGTAAGAACTTGCCAATGATCATGTCTCAGAAGCAAGGACTCTCAAGAAGGTGACAATGACAGTTTGAAATCCTAGCCTTATTCACTGATTGTTAAGAAGTGGCTCTTGGACTTCTGCATTGAATGGAGACACTCACAGACTCCAACCTTCAAAAGAGCCAATGGCTACAGAAGACGACCACTGATCCTTGAAGAATGCACCCAAGGAGACTCTCCTGTTCTGCCTCTGTATCAGCCTCTTCAAGTTGCTCGCCTTTTTTGGCACTGCTTTCCATGGTCCTGAAGCCAACTCCAAATATTGGCCACGTGCCTTTAGTGCTCTGCATGGCACTACCCCCCCCCCCTTCAATTATTCTCTTACTTGAGCTTGTTATGAATCTCTGCTAATGCAAGATGTCCCAACTTTAAGCATCAAAAACCCTGATTTGGCTCCTGAGCAAACCCAAAAGTGTGTACAAAGAATAGCCTTTTACCTGTGGGTATCTTGTTAGTTGTATTTTAATAGTGTTGTGTTTTATCTCTCTGTTTTAACCATGTTGCACTCCATCTTGAGCAACAAGGAGAGGCGGTTGTTGTTGTTGTTAGTGGTATCACCCATTTTTCAAATGCCCTCCTTCCAAAAGTGTGCATATCCACTTATGCTGACCCATAGGATGATACTAAATAATTGTTTATTTCATTTGTTTAGCAGACTGCAATTCTAACAAAAATAGATGCTACTAAAGTGGGAGAATAGACTATATCACAAGCATGGACAAACTTGGGCCTTCCCTCCAGGTGTTTTGGACTCCAACTCCCACAATTCCTAACAGCCTACTGGCTGTTAGGAATTGTAGGAGTTGGAGTCCAAAACACCCAGAGGGCCCAAGTTTGCCCATGCCTGCTGTATCACCTCAAATAGGGGATTATTTTATGTCTCTTTACAGGGGAAAAATGAACAAAGCTGTCCAGTCTTACCTGGGACACCACGTATAGGACTGTCAGAGGAACTATAGCCACCACAGCTATTGGTGTGGCCACAATTATCACAATGTATATTTCCAGCAGTATAAAGAGGAAACCAAGCAGGGACTTCAGTTTGTCTGGGATGATGGAGTCAATGGCATCCATGTCTTTGGAGAAGCGGTTGAGCAAGTGACCGCTGGGTGTCTGTTCAAAGAACCCCATTGGTGACTGGACAACATCCCAAATCAGCTGTCGGAAAAGCCTGTGGGATGCCACTGTCCCAGCCAAGAACACGGTGGCCATCGAAGCAAACTTCCCCAGGGCTGTAACACAAAATGAATTTTGAAACGTAGCAATGTTAATGCATGAGAACTGCGCAGACTGAATAAAGCTCATGTTGTTTGCATTCAACCTGGTGAGATTCCTGATTCTTGGTTTGAAACATTTGTGGTTAGCAAAGCTTGCCAGGCATCATTCGTTATCCATGGGTCCTTGAAAAACCTCAAATTTCTGGCATCACTTTTCACTTAGTAACCTGGTGTATCCCTCTTCCTGCCTAAACAAGGCCTGCCAAATATTATCTGGACAACAAAACAGATAGCTGTATGCTGGGACAAAAATCCTCTCCACAAGAAAAGAGATTGAGAGAGATTGGAAGATATTGAGAGAGACAGGGAAAAAAGAAGATAGAAATTGAAGTGAGTGAAGGGTGGCACAAACCTTGAGCAAATCCTAAGAAAAAGAAGACGCCGACACGGAGTTCAGTGTGTGGCTGGGTTCCATTGAAAACAGGGTCATTAGCCCACAAGCTGAGCCAGTAGCCACGGCAAAACGAGGCAACTTGTTGGCAAGTGAACAAAAGGACGATGTAGGCCCAGGTGAGAGACCCAGCCACTCTCAAGTAGCTCAGGTATATGGAAGTCTTAGCCTAGACCGAAGAAACAGGAGCCAAGAGGAAGTGAGATTAGATGGGCTAAGATAGGAACAGAAGAAGTGTTTTGTTTACTTTGGTTTACAAAATCTGCTCAAGCATCTCTGACAAAGGATGCCTTCCCCATTTTCTGTTCATATAAAATGTAAATAAACAATACTAGGGATTGAATCTGAGACATTTTCCTGCAAAGCATGCCCTACTATGCTACTTGGAAAAGTTTTTTGTTTTAAATAATTTTTCGAATATTTACTTAATTATACTGTAAAATATTTTTGTATTATTAGTATTATTATTACTATTATTATGCATATTATTATTATTATGTTTATTCCACAAGGAGACTCAAAGCAGCACTATAAAAATATTTATTATTATTATGTTTATTATGTTTATTATTATGTTTAATTATACCCAGCTTTTTCTCTCCACAAAGAGACTCAAAGCTGCATTATAAAAATATTTATTATTATGTTTATTATGATTATGATGATATTTATTTATACCCTGCTTTTTTTTCTCCAGAAGGAGACTCAAAGCAGCTTACATTAAAAACACTTCAATATAATTAAAAATCTACAAATATAAAAACATTAAAACAGAATTAAATTCAGTTAAACTCCCAGTGATTATACTGACTGAAGGACTATGCGAATTGTATTTCAAAGAGTAACTCTGCACCCATCTCTGACCCTCCTATGTTTTCATCTGTATGGCAGAACATTAGACTGGGTGTCCCTTACAGTCTCTTTCAACTCTCTAATTCTATGTCTCTCAGTATAGTCTTGACCAAACAACACACACTGGAAGGTACTTTATTTCACATCAGAGTCTTCCTCCATCTCTGGACAATATAATTTGCAACATGGATGGGGGGAAAATGCTAGTCATTCCCACGTACTTGGCTAGTGTTCCAATTTGCACATAGCTGGGATAATAAGGAACCCAGTATCAATGGATTGATCCATACTCAGCTCAACTCTTTTCTCCAGATGTTGTTGGACTTCAAATCCCATAACAATTGGCCACTGAAAACCAATAGAAAATGGTGTCCAAAAGGTTTGGGGGACAAAAGGTTTCCAACCCATGATCTATGCTAGCCTTCTTTTATCTGGTAGCTTTGAAATAGATTCCAGCTGGAACTTATGTCCGCTGCCATCTAAAATGTCTCTGAACACCTTCAGAAAGACTGTTTGAGGTTTGTGATGGATAAATGGTAGGATGTTTCATAATGTCTTAAAGTTACCCTTCCAGTTATCTGTCCTTTGTCTTCTTCCACCAATTCTTCTGTTTCCAAATCTGAGGCTTTGTAAACACTTCTCTTCACTGACCTTGATAGAATTAAAAGAAATATATATTATAGCATTTCTAAAGAAAACATCACTCACAGTTATATCCTGCTGCCTAGTATGCTATAGCAGGGCTTTTCAAACTGTGCTCTGCTGAGCCCTTGGAGCTCTACAAGTGATAGTGAGGGGTTCTGTTGTATCAACCTGCTTCCCACCTCCCCCTCTTTCCTCCTCCTGAGAAATGCATGGAAATGAAAGTTTTGAACTGCCAAAAACAACAGGACCATTCAGGGGGTGCTTTGGTTGTGTTGTTCCTACATGGCAGAAGGAGATTGGACTGGATGTCCTTTGGGGTCTCTGCTATTATTATTATTATTATTATTATTATTATTATTACTACTACTACTACTACTACTACAAAGACTGGATGGTTATCTGTTGGAGGTGCTTTGGTTGTGCTTTTCCTGTGTGAGAGAAGAGGGCTGGACTGGATGTCCCCTGGAGTTTCTGCTATTATTATTGTTGTTATTATTACTACAAAGCAGTGGTTCCCAACCTGTGGTCTGTAGATCACCAGTGGTCTGCAAGAACAAAAATATGGTCCACAGCTTAACTATTACTACACCGTTGCCTTGAAACCACATGGCAACTAAAGCAACTGGCTTTGCAAAGCCCTCTTATAGTGCTGAGACAACAGGGATGTCGGGAGGGGAGAGGCTGACTACCCACAAAAGATTACTACTACCACATCAGCTCTAGATTATTAAATATGGTTTTCTGTGGGCAAGCAGATGGTGACTACTGGGTGGCATATGTTCTGTATCAGAAACTAGAGCTGATGTGGTCTATGCAATGCAATTTTCTGAATCAGCATACAGAACAGATGCGATGGTCAGTGACAGGCAAGGTATGGCAGGCGTTGTGAAAAAAGTGTGAAAGGAGTGGAAATAAAATAAATAAGGTAAAATAAAATAAAATAAATAAATAAAGAGGAAAGAGGCTCCTGGATCAGGTGAATATTGCACTATATAGCACTGAATGAGACATGCAGAATGATCACAGGATGTCTAAAACCTAACTTGTTGATAGACTCTATAAGCTAGCTGGCATTGCCCCCCTTGATGTGCGATGAGAAGTTGTTGCCAATTGTGAGAGAAATAAGACTGAACATTGTGAAAGCCATCCACTATATCAGCCTCCTCCCAGTAAACTTAAATCAAGGAAAAGTTTCATGAGAACACCACTCCTCTTAATGTTCCTTCAGAAACAGGAAGAGTATCCCTCTGGGCAGCTAAACCAGGCAATTCCAACTGGATAGCCCCATGAGGGTCTTCCTCCAGGGGCAAACCAAGAATGTCCCTGAATAGACTCAGAAGCAGAGTGGGCAGATCAAAAGACAAGCTGGCAAAATGTCACAGCCTAGAAGAATCCTCCACCTTGAGCAATTGTGGAACAGAACAAATAACTCAGCATCTGTATGCTTGTCCACAATGCCCTGCCTCATGCACAGAGGAAGAATTATTTAAAGCTACAGACCATGTGGTCACCTTTGCCTTTTTTTGGTCTAAAACTATCAAGCAGCTTGCGATCCCTTTATTTTATCAGTTTTAGATAAACTATTTCATGTAATGTTTTTGACAGGAAATAAATAACCATACTAGTTTATGGCCCATGTGGCTCAAGCATCCCAATCTTCCATTAAAGGAAATGCTTGGGAACGGGCAGAGAATGGCTAGGGATGGCTTCAGTTTCCCTCCTTCAAGTAGGGCTCACTTAAGCACCTATGAGCACAACCCTGATATGTCAATGCCACCAAAGTAAAAAGAAAAAAAATAGATAACTGGGAATGTATCTAAGTGGAATTTTGAAGAGTTTGGGACAGTGCCAAATAAGTGGAGCTGCTAGTACTTACCTGTCATCTTTTCCTGGGAAAGTTATATCTCTTTTGGGGAACCTCTCAGCACTTCCTGAAGCTGTGGAATCAGTTAGTGTTGACATCTCTGAAGATAAATGAAAAGACAGTAGTGAAGCTTGACTTCTGAGAAAAAACACATCACCCTTATGGTTGCCTGTAACTGTAACAGCATATACATGTAACTATGTTGTCCTAATACTGAAAGCATTGCAAGCCACATAAAATGCCACAGCAGGCTGGATTTGCCCCACGGCCAATGCATTTGACACATGTGCTTTAGAAGTTTGATACAGCAAGCTGGAGGATTTGGGGAGTTTTGTTCAACATTTAAACTTTTACAAGCTCTGATCTGATCACGGAAGGCCAACAGTGGAGTCTGCCATACCTTGCAAATCCTGGTCCTTTTCTCCTTCTGCGCCGTGCAATCTCAAGAAGTCTGCAAAAGCTCCCTGTCTTGCCACAAGTTCCTGCCAAGAACCTGTTTCAGAGATCTCGCCATCCATTACCACGATGATATGATCCATTCTGGGCAAAAGATGGACTGCATTTGTCACCAGAAGACGGGTCTGGAAAGAAAGGGGAACCAGTGCTATCATTGACTAGGCTGCATCGTGGTGCCTTTCTTCCACATGTTGTTAACTCTTCTCCCCAGCAGTCTCTGACAACATAGTTAGTGATAAAGAATGATGGGAGAGTATTAGTTCATTAACATCTGGAGATGTTCCAGAAGCATTCTCTCCTGATGTTTCGCCTGCATCTATGGCAGGCATCCTGACCTCCCAAGCTCTGAGGATGTCTACCAGAGATGCAGGCGAAATGTCAGGAGAGAATGTTTCTAGAACATGACCATACAGCCCAGGAAATACACAACAACCCAGTGATTCTGGCCATGGAAGCCTTTGACAATACATTGAACATCTGGAGAATTTTTCTGTTTCTGGACAGCACATTTTGTTGTCATTTCCTATCAGCGATGAGAAGAGTGAAATAAACCTGAACAGCATTAACATGTCCACCTTCATATACATTTCACCATTTTATTCCATTCTGAAAATATCTGCAGTATACAGTCAGGTATCAAGAGTTTTTGGGCAGGTATGCAACCAGTCTGATGAGAGGTAATTAACAGTGTGTCTTGAACAGCAAAAATGTCAGTTCATTGCAACAAACCAGTTCTGTTTCCACCACCAGGAACCGTAAAGCTAGTGGGTTTGGATTATCCAGGAAGACACAAAAAACACATTTCATAAAATAGTAATTGTTCTCCATAACATACCGTGATGGGACAATTTATTTTCCCCATCTGTCATACTGGGATTTCATTTAACCTCAGCAAGAACATGGAAGACTGAAGGCTCTTATTGAGATTAAGTAGTTCCAAATACAGACCAGGGTTATCAAGTGCCTTCTAAAGTATTTCTGGTGTGCATATCCCATCATCCTTGGTCAATGGTCATGGTGCTTGGGCTTATGAGAGATGCACCTGGAAGGCACTAGATTATATATATCTACTCCTGGCATAGATTATATTATTTTTGTACATACTGCACCCAACGGTAAGGATTTTAAGATTCTTTCCAAGTGATAAAACAAATGAGTATCTTGGAAGAGACGGAGGAAGATGAGCTTCGAATACCTTGTTTTTCAATAAACCAGTTGGTCCAATGACTTCCTGAAAGATGTGCTGGCCAACCTGAGCATCCACAGCAGAAAGGGGGTCATCCAGAAGGTAAACCTCCGACTTCTTGTAAACAGCACGGGCCAAACTCACCCTCTGTTTCTGTCCCCCGGAAAGATTTATGCCCTGTTTTGGAAGAGAAAATGCTGTATTAGTATCATTGTCATAATCATTTGCACACAGCCGATGATGATGATGATGATGATGATGATGATGATGATGATGACAATGACGATGATGATGCAACTGGAAAAGTTTGCACGATACGAGGATTTAAAGATTGAACTGCAAAGACTTTGGTACAAGCCAGTAAAGTTGATACCAATGGTAATCAGCACACTGGGCACAGGGCCAAAAAGCCTTGGCCTGCACTTAAAAACAATCGGCACTGACAAAATTACCACCGGTCAGCTGCCAAAGGCCACCCTACTAGAATCTGTACACATTATTTGCCAATACATCACACAGTCCTAGGCACTTGGGAAGTGTCCGACATGTGATCAAATACAAAAGCCAGCATAGTGATCTAATTTGCTGTGACTTTGTTTGCTGTGTACTAATATTGTTGTGTATCAAATAATAATAATAATAATAATAATAATAATAATGCTTTATTTATATTCCTCCCAACTTATATATATTTCTTATATACTATACTTATTCCAATAAAGCCGAGTTAGTGTCTGAAAGCAGCGTCCTGGGTGTTTGTATAGCCATTGCATAATGAGATGGGATTGAATGTTTTTATAGACTAGGCACTGAAGAAGCACATGTTCCGTTGTTTCTATGTACCCTGAGTCACAGGGGCACCGTCTCTTGGAGTCTGGAGTCTTCTGGTAATGGAAGGGGAGAGAGGGATACTCTAAGGCAGGGGTCCTCAAACTGTTTAAACAGAGGGCCAGGTCACAGTCCCTTAAACTGTTAGAGGGCCGGATTACAATTTGAAAAAAACACGAATGAATACCTATGCACACTGCACATATCTTATTTGTAGTGCAAAAAATACACTTTAAAAATACAATCATTAAAATGAAGAACAATTTTAACAAATATAAACTTATTCGTATTTCAATGGGAAGTGTGGACCTGCTTTTGGCTGATGAGATAGTTGTTGTTGTTGTTCTTGTTGTTGTAGTAGTTGTATGCTTTCAAGTCATTTCAGATTTAGGTTAACCCTAAGCGAGGACTGGGTAAATGACCTTGGACGGCCGTATCTGGCCCTTGGGCCTTAGTTTGAAGACCTGAATTCTCAGGAAGACAGTCTCCAGGCGTAGGGAGGGCATTGGAGATACATCTTGGTACTTGGAAGGCTGTACAATTTGGATTGTAAACTCTCCAATGGGGTAAAGTCAGAGAAGGGGCCTAACTGGGCACCATAGAAGAGTTGTGCAACTGGTTTGGCATCAACTATTTCGAGTGCCATGGGTATGTAGTGTCCCCCTCTTGACCTGAGATAGTTTAGTATAGCAGTTGAGCTCATTTGTGCAATGTCGGCCACATGGACTCCATGGGCTTTTCTGCTGCTGGAGAAATGGAGAACTACCCTCAGATATTTGAAGCATGGGACCTGCTCCATTTTATTTCCATCTATATTCCAGAGATGAAGCTTGGGTCTTTTGGCAAATACCATGATTTTAGTTTACAGGTAGTTGAGTTGTAACTGGTTCACATTTATCAAACACGAGTTCAAAACTAGCTCCTAGAAAGAAAACAGCCTCATACAAAGAAAAAACCAAAATACAGAAATGCATGTTAGCTAGGATAATTTCAGGCAGGCACTTCCAAAAACTACAGACTCCCTCCCCACAAAAAATGAGTTTATATAAAAAAAAGAACTATTACTAGAAAGCCCATCATGAGGTAATAATAACCTTCTCTCCTATTTCTGCCTGACTTCCATTAGGGAAGCTGTCCAGGTCCGGCTGCAGTGCACAAGCGTCTACCACCCGGTTGAACCAGTTCCTGTCTACTTTTTGTCCAAACGTGATGTTGTCTTCGATCGAAGCATTTTGGATCCAAGATTCCTGGGGAACAAATGCTACTGTGCCCTGCAAAATGGAAGTTGGAGATATGTACAGAAAGCAACACAGACACGATACATGTACTGGGCTGTATACGGGTTTCTACAGCATGCTAGATTCACATTAAATTACATTAAAAATAGAAATTAAATATGCCCAATATGAGAAACATTTTACAACAAGAGGCATCCCCTTGAATTTCTGCACAATGATACAACATCAACAGGGCATAAATTCTGCGGAGTTTCAAAAAGATTCGTTCATCTAGTGATTTTTTGGAAATTTACTTTAAAAATTCAATTAATTTTTTAAAAAACCTATAAGAGGTATCCCCTTGAACTGAGACAACATAAGTTGGGCAGCAATTCTGCAAATTTTCAGAAAGATTTGTTCATGTACTGATTTTTAGGAAATTTATTTTGAAAATTCAATTTAAAATATTATTTTAAAAAACTACAAGGGGTATCCCCTTGAATTTCTGCACAATGAGTCAAAATAAGCAGGACATAAATTCTGCAAAGTTTTAGAAATATTTGTTCATCTACTGATTTTTAGGAAATTTATTTTGAAAATTCAATTAATTTAAAAAAAAAAAAACTACAAGAGGTATCCCCTTGAATTGTGGCACTGTAAGACAACATGAACAGCAAGCCTGCCAAGTTTCAGAATAATCAGTCAATCCACTGATTTTTAAGAATTTTTTCAATTTAAGCACATGTGATTAACCTAACCCAACCTTCCAAAATGTAGCTATTTCAGCACCCTGCAATACTATCCTATCTTATAATGAAATCCCTACAATAAAGCTTAGTCAGTGTAGACTCATATAATGCAGTTTTAATGGAACTGAATTGCATTTATGGGCCCACATTCACCATATAACGCAGTTCAAACTATGTAGTTCCAACATTAGTTTATTTCGCCAAACCATTGCAATGTTTGCATCAAGATATTTCACCAATGCATACATTCCAATAATTTTCACATTTGAAACTGCAAGCAAACTAGAATCCCCTTGAACTTTGCTGAACATCACAAGATTTACCTTCAATGCTAGAAAGCCTTCCGTTTTCTGTAGTTCACCAAGTAATGCTGAGAGTAGTGACGATTTCCCAGCCCCAACCTGGCCAATCACAGCACACAGGCTGCCTTGGGCGATGCTTAGATTGATCCTAGAAAAAAATAGTAATATAGGAGAACACCTACATCATCCAATAAAATCTCAGCAATAATAATCCAGAAATCCAAGAAAAGAGTTAACAACAACAACAAGAAAACAAGCAAAGCTATGTTTATGAGGTTTTACCTTTTAAGGCATGGAGGGCTTTCTCTGCTCCATGTGAAAGTTCCATTCCTTATAGTGATACAGTCTTGGGCTAAAAGACAACAAGAATATGGAGAGGCACCCATAATCCATATTTTGGTGTTGTCACTATTATTATTATCATTATCATTATTATTATTATTATTATCCCACTTTATTATCCCACTTTTTCACTCTAGAAGTCGACACTGGCTTTGACACTGTGCTATAGCTGTGATCATTTGAGTATGACTAGGGCCCCTTCTACACTGACATATGAAATCCAGATTATCTGCTTTGAACTGAATTATATGGCAGTTTAGACTCATATAATCCGGTTCAAAGCAGATAATGTGGATTGTCTGATTTGATAAATCATTATCATTATATGGAAGTTTAGAAGGGGACTGAGTCTACACTGTCATATAATCCAGTTCAAAGCAGATTAATGTGGATTATCTACTTTGATCCTGGAAGTCGTGTCTGGTGTGAGAAAATCAGACATCTACAAAGACATTGCCTAGGGGACGTCCAGATGCCAGAGGGACACAGAGTTCCATCTATGCTGATGATCGTGCCATTACCGCTCAAGCAGGGAGCTTTGAAATAGTTGAACAGAAGCTCTCCGAAGTTCTAGGTGCTCTTACTGCCTACTACAGGGGAAACCAGCTGATCCCTAATCCAGCTAAAATGCAGATGTGTGCTTTTCATCTTAAGAACAGACAAGCATCTCAAGTTCTGAGGATCACCTGGGAAAGAATTCCACTGGATTTTTGCAGCACACCAAAATACCTGGGAGTCACTCTGGGCTGTGCCCTGACTTACAAGAAGCACTGCTTGACTATCAAGCAAAAAATGGGTGATAGAAATAGCATCATACGAAAGCTGACTAGCACAACCTGGGGATCACAACCAGACACAGTGAAGACATCTGCCCTTGCGCTTTGCTACTCTGCTGCTGAATACACATGTCAAGTGTGGAATACATCTCACCACGCTGGCTCTTAATGAGACATGCTGCATTATCACAGGATGCCTATGCCCTACACCATTGGAGAAATTATACTGTTTAGCTGATATCCTTCGAGAAGCAGCAGCCAGTAATGAAAGAACCAAGAAAATGGACATCTCCGGTCCATCCTCTGTTTGGATATCAGCCAGCATATCAACAAGACATAACTTTCTAAGATCTACAGAGATACTTACAGGAACATCTAAGCAAGCGAGAGTCCAAAAGTGGGAGGCTAAAACCCCGAACCTCAATCAGTGGCTGATACCAGATGAGAAACTCCCTCCTGAGCACACAGAAGACTGGCTAACTTGGAAGGCGCTGAACAGACTGCACTCTGGCACCACAAGATGCAAAGCCAACCTTAAGAAATGGGGCTACAAAGTGGAGTCCACAACATGCAAGTGTGGAGAAGAGCAAACCGCAGACCACCTACAACAATGCAACCTTCTGCCACATGAACAATGGAGGACCTTTTCAAAGTGACACCAGAGACACTCCAAGTGGCCAGCTTCTGGTCAATAGACATTTAGTAT
Organism: Anolis sagrei; assembly: GCF_037176765.1. Taxonomy (NCBI): domain Eukaryota; kingdom Metazoa; phylum Chordata; class Lepidosauria; order Squamata; family Anolidae; genus Anolis; species Anolis sagrei. Next base: position 24,651,276 of record NC_090034.1, on the reverse strand, counting down.
AATGCCAAGGTTTTTGCTTGTGGTTGTTTTTATACATTATAACTGTGTTCTCAATTTGCTTTTGAAATGATAAATAAATCTGCTTTGATAATCTGTTTTATATAGCAGTGTAGAAGGGGCCTAAGTAAACCCAAGTAAGTATCCCATTCAGACTTTCAACGGATTGAATAAAGTTCTTCAGCTAGCTAACTTTAGAGAGTTGTGAAGCTAAAAATAGAGAGGACAATATATAGAATAATTTAGAGAAAAAAGTAGGATATCAGTGTAACAAATAGGAAATCCTATTGTGTGGGTCCTTTCTCTCTCACAATCTGTCATTTTGGGGATAAAGGGGGAGAATTCCACCTACAGAAAGAAACTCCATCATACTCACTGCCATCTAAAGAATCGGATTCTGCATTAGTTTGATCCAGATCTTCAAGAGAAAGAAAAGCAGCTAAACGGTTTAAGGAAACTTTGGCCTGGAACAAAACACACACACGTCGCACTCCTGTTACAGTTGTGCAACCCAGCCTTGTGTAAAATCAATCCGTAACTCACCTGCACCACCGAGTTAATGGAAAATGGAAGAAAAGAATGAGCTGTGTTGAGTATGTTAACCAAAGCCAGAGAGACAAAGGCTTTCTGGGCACTGAAAATGTTTCTCTCATTTGCTAGCGTGTAGACTGCAAACATGATGAATGAAATCTGTATGGGGGGAATGGAAAGGCAGGTAGTATGTTTTATTGATTAGCCCATTGGCCGTATCAAAAACATTTGACAAACGCATGCATATACACATACAGTATCACATAAGTTAAAATAAACACGCGGTTAACAAGGTCCCAATCCAAATCAGATATCTGCATCACCTCTACAGGAAAGGCAGGTGAAAAGGAGGAAATAACACAATGTAACATGATTTTTGTTCCTGGGTTATAAATGTCATTTCCTAATTAATTCTATCCATTGTAGATCAGCCACCAGAGGCTGATAGTTTAGCTGATGATCCAAAGAGGATTGTGAACTTTCCTGTGGCACAAAATGATGGGCTTTCAAGTCTAGGAAATTCAAGTCTGGGAAATGATGGTTCTCTCTGTGAGAAAACCGGCTCAGAAAGTGCAGGGCCTCAAGGACATCCGGGAGAGTTAGAAGTAGCAACAGTAGCAAGTAGGAATTGAGTGAAGAGCTGAGTGATAAGGAGGATTCCCATGGTAACCCACCTGTAGCTACAGAGATCAACAAAGGTCTCTGTTTACAAATCAGAGCTAAAAATAAATTGTGTCATTCAGAGGGATTATGTAGGAAAGTTGTGAAGGAAATTCATGGGAAACTGAGTGATTTCATGGGTGTCTATTAAACAAGTTGTTTACCTTAAGTTCAGTTCAGGCAACGCTACATTAGTGTAAGAAGCTAATCCTGAGTTCTCTTGTTCGTTGTTCAAGTCAAGCTCTGATTTTGGATTTTATATATATCCTGGAAGTTTTCTATGTTCTTGTTCATGTACTGCTGTTCAAGTTTTACTAGTTATGCCTTCTTGATAGTGGACTTATGCTGTATCTGTGATTTCTGGCTGTTCCTAGATTTGTCAGCTCTGGAACTTTATAAGACATTTGGATTATTTTTTGGTTATCACCTGTTGCTAAACCTTTTTGGATTCTTTCTTATTCCTGATTTTTATATGTTTTTACAATTAACTGTTGACTTATATTCCTGGACTCTTGTGTGGTGTGCTGGTCATAGGTGTTTCCAGGCCTAGAGTGCAACACTATCATAAAATCATGGAAAAAGGTTTTTCATGGAAACTGCAAAAGCCTAATCTTCACGAGATGGACATTATCCTGGAACACATTTGGCTATAGTTTTTCAATGAATAGTTCATCGAACTCAACTCAACATAGTTTATGCCACAAAAAAAGTTGTTAGAGTAGAACAACTACTTTCAAAGTAAGAACTGCACAACTGAACGGGAAATAACACTTTTAAACCAGGAACAGAATGTTTTTCAAATGTTATATAGTGTAATATAATAAATGCATCTTTTGTTTGGTTGGATAAAAGCGCTCACCAGAAATGTTGATGACTGGAAAGAAATGAGAGATGCTGAGAAGAGGAACTGGGACTTCCGGAGTGCTTGCAGCTCTTGAGTTCGGACACTCATCACTCTGCCCACAAACGTGTCTTCCCAGCCATGGAACTTCAGGGTTTTGATATTGCTGAGAATGGCGCTGGTAAGTTTGGCACGGCTGTCCTTATATGTCATCTGAACTTCCTTTTCTCCCCAGTTTTTAAAATTATTGGTTAGATGTAAGTAATTTGTAGCATTATCACAATTACATATACGCAACAATATATTATTATTATTATTATTATTTACCTCATATAACACATTATGTTGATTACATTTTATCTTTTACTGTTCTATCCATCTATTACTTATACCTATCCATTTTTTCCTCCCCACTCCCTCTGGGACAGTTATAACTCTGTCCTCATATCGTGTAAGCTTTTATTATTTACAATGTATAATATATAAATTTATTATTTATAATAACTGATGAAGCTTAGTGAAATGTAAGGTATACTTATCTAAATAAATTAATGGTCTGATCTGGCATAAGACAGTTTTCTATTTTCCTAGGTTAATCAAAAGTTTGACGAGCTATTAAAAAATTAATAGGCGATCATTGGTTGGTAAAAGAGCATACCTGGAACTGAGTCCTCTTCTTTGCAATAAAAAAATTAAGTGGCAAGAGGAATAAAAAAACAACAACTGCCGTCAAAGCAGATGGTCCCAGGAGCTAATGGAATGCAGTAAAACAAAACAAAAGCATCATGTAAGTTAAAAATAGGTAATGAGAATATGCTTGTGTTCTAAATACTGTAATCAGGAGGTCTAAAAAGTGCAAATAGATTCCTCTACACCAGTAGTTCCCAACCTTTTTTGACCAGGGACCACTCTCCAACATTAGTACCAAAAGAGTTATGAATCAGTTTTTGGTCAACTTTAGATTTGGTTTGGTTATTTGATGTGCTGATTCAGAAAATTGCATTGGATAGAGCACATCAGCTCTACTTTCTGATGCAGAACATATGCCATCCAGTAGTTGCCATCTGCTTGCCCACAGAAAAACTTATTTAATAAGCCTTGGCACTATAAGAGGATTTCGCGAGACCAGTCACTCTCGTTGCAACAGTGTAGTAATAGTGAGAGTGCGGACCATATTTTGGTTGTTGCAGACCACTGCTGGTCCACAGACCACAGGCTGGGAACCACTGCTCTACAAAGTAAGAACAATATTACCTGCCAAAGAAAGACAAAGCAGATGACAATTCGAATGGGAGCAAGCCAAGTCCCATTAAAATAGATAATGAGGTCCATTAGTTTTTGTACATCAACAGACACCAAGTTCACAATTTCTCCCACCGTTGCTTCTTTCTTGGCTGCGTTCGACATAACTAAGAGCTATAGGAGAGGAAACAAGATCAAACAGGTCATATATTTCCTGTTATTTGGATAACAGAATTAATCACGAAGACTGAATGTACAAACCTTTCTGGTTTTACTGTTGAAAAAGTATCAACATCAATAATCACCCCTTTGTTTTGTTTATCTCTGTCCTGTGTATTTAAATTCTTCTATATATATAAAAATGCTCATGTCGTAATGAGTGGCTTAAAAGCAAAACAACTGCTGGGCCAATATCCACCAAATTTGGCAACAAAACTCCTCACCATACAAGGTGTGACCATCAATAATAAAAAATAAAATAAAACTGAAAACAACTTAGAAATCCTTAATAAAAGGAGAAGCCATTACAGCGCATGCGTGCAGCTGTGGGGGGAGCGCACGTGCATGTGAGAGAGCTCCTCCATCATCTCGCAGCAGAAATTGTGGCGGCAACGGCTGCTGGGCCTCCCGGAGCCAGCCACAGCTCCACCAAAATTTAAAATCTGAAACACCAGCCTGACCGACGGAGACAGAGGGGCCTCTTCGAGCGAGGGAGCAGAAGCAGGAGGCGCCTTCTCCACTCCGTCGCTGTGCTGCTGGTGCTGAGCCTGCAGTGCTCTGATCCTTCCTTCCCTTATCTTCTGTTTTTCCTTTCTTCTGTTGTTCTTATTCTTATTATTAACCTGAAGCTGGCTATCTCTCAGGAGTGGTTAGATTGTGCTTCTCCCATTTCCCAAAAGGGGCTGGTCTGGATGGCCCCTTCAGGTCTCTTCTATACTAGGATTCTTCTATTATTATTATTATTATTAATAGTAGTAGTAGTAGTAGTAGTAGTATTATACTGAGGCTGAATGGCCATCTCTCAGGAGTGGTTTGACTGTGCTTTTCCCTTATGCCAGAAGGGGTTGGACTAGATGGCCCTTGGAGGTCTCTTCCATAAAAATGCTCTGTGCATAATGACTGCCTTAAAAACAAAGAACCAATGAACGAAATCACACCAAATTTGGCAAAAAAAATGTCTCACAACACAAGGAGTGACCATCACTCAAAAAATTATGATTTTGTCATTTGGGAGTTGTAACTGCTGGGATTTATAGGTCACCTATATTCAAAGAGCATTCTGGACTCCACCAACGATAGAACTGAACCACACTTGGCATACAGGAATCCCCTGACCAAAAGAAAATATTGGAAGGATTTGGTGGGCCATTGACCTTCAGTTTTGGAGTTGTAGTTCACCTACATCCAGAGACCACTACAGACTCAAACAATGATGGATCTGGACCACACTTGGCACAAGCACTCAATACACCCAAATATGAACACAGATGGAGTTTGGGGGAAATAGATCTTGACATTTAGGAGTTTTAGTTACTGGGATTTATGGTTCACCTGCAATCAAAGAGCATTCTGAACCCCACGAACGACAGAATCAGAGCAAACTTCCCACACAGAACCCCCATGACCAACAGAAAATACTTGAGGTCATCCAATCCAGCTCCCTTCATCAGGGCAAGAAAATGTAATCAAAGTCCTCCTCACAAGGACCCATCCAGCCATAGACATAGATAGATAGATAGATAGATAGATAGATAGATAGATAGATAGATAGATAGATATGATTCACACACAGAGATATAGTATCATAGATTTGAAAGGGACCCTTAAAGAAGGACAACTATATGTTCCGTGTTCCAGGGTGGGCAAACCAGGCACTCTCCACATCAACACTGACAAAGAAACAGCAAGAAATACTGTTTACCCACAAGCAGAAATAAATTACATATATTAGAAACCAACACTTTCTCATTACTTTATTTGCCAGATCAACAGACTGGGCCACAGCAACACGTGGCAGGGGACAGCTAGTTATTATATGTATGTCTGTATAAAATATCAAGCAAGGTGACCTCCTCATGAACTATGACCAGCATCTCAGGACTCGGGTATTGCAGAACTTCCTGGGTCTTCATCCTTAAACAACGGACTTTGCAGAAATTCTTAAGCATGGACAATAGACAAATGGCCCCTTTCCTTGGGCTTCGGGGGGTCTTTTGACTAGGCCACCTGAGTATTGGGGACCAATGGACATGGTAATCATTTGGCACAAAGGACATTTCCCCCAGTGGAAGGAAATGTTGCCGTTTCTTTCAACAAAGCCATTCCCCTTTCCAGAAGAATAAATCCAAAGATCCTATCAAGGAAACCAGTATCACTGAACTTTTGACAATGGGCTGGCTCTTCGGGGTCTGATAAAAATGTTATTTCAGACCTCTGAAACAATAGTCAGGTCGGGGCTTGAGGGCTTACAGCAATCATCTTTGATCGTTTGGCATTTTGGGTCTGCAATGTGCCTGTGCCGTCACACCCAGACACTATAAAGTTAAAACTAAGATGTGCTTCTCTTTATCCGGGTGAACTGCGGGTGCCTTACTAAGAAGCTTAGGATTCTCAGCAACTGAGGCCACTCCAGATTTGAACATCAAACAGAACATTTATTTCTCAAAGTCCTTGACCTAGCACAGCTAGTTGAAGTTACAAACACAAGTTACAAACATAAACAGTCAACTTGTGACATTATATAGATGTTCCTTCCTTCCTTTTTTCTTCAGCTACTGAGTTAACTTCCCCCAACGGTAGAAAAATCCTGAGATCCTTTACCCTAGCCCTGAGCTGCTATTTCCCTATCTAAGCTCAAGGTTAGTTTGGGGATGAAGTAATAGAGCCTCTCCCAATGGCAGAGAAATCCTGAGATATTCTCTGCCCTAGTGCTGAGCTGCTATCTTTTTTTTTTTAAAGAATATTTTATTGATTTTCTAGCATATACATCGAACATCGAAAGAGTGAGAACATCGAAAGAGTGAGAACAATATTTTAAAGAAAAGTTCAGAAAAATAGAGAAAAAGGAGGAAGAAAGAAAAAAAAAAAAGAAAGAAAGAAAGAGACATATACACATAACAAAACCCTAAACCAAACGAATCCTACTAATTAAAATTGACTTCCATTTCACACTTCGGTTTCTTAGTCCATTTATTTCTCTTTTACAACCTCCAGTTCCTCTTGTTCTCTTCTTCTTTTATCATACTCATAAAAGAGAGCCCAGTCGGTTCTCTTTATCATCTTCTGAGCTGCTATCTTTAGAGAGCAGGTCTTCCCCTATCTGAGCTCAGCACCAGTTTCAAAGGCAAGAGGGTAAGTACTCACGATGGCCTGTCCGAGCTGCCTAGCTTGACCACAAGCACATCTGAGGCTTTTTCTAAACTGAAGAAGGCAGGAGAGCTTCTCCAAAATGGAGATCTCATCCCCAGGAAAAAGGGCGGTCTCTGGACCAAAGAGATACTTTTATAAGCCAATAACAACAAAAGGCTTTGCAGGCTGGCTTTAAGTCCCTGTTAATTGTTAACTTTCAGAGTGCTGCTGAGACTGTAGCAACCCTGAGGAAAATGCAAAAGGATGCTATTTCATGCAACTAATGGGCAATGCAAACCAAGCTCCTGGAAGACAGAACAGGGCCATTTATAATCCTGTCATCAAGCCACTTTTTCATTGATTTCTCTGCTGCCCACCTCCTTTCACCTCATTGGCTGAGTGGCCAAAGCAGGGCTTGGGCTCTCATTGGATGAGCCACATCAGCCCCTGGCCACTCCTCCCGGCGCACTGACATCACAGCCAATCATAATGAAGCCGGCTCAGAGGGGTGGGGGTGGGAAATTTGAATTTTAAAACTGTATATAGTCCATAATTCCCTGCTCAGGAGTATATCAGCTCCTTTGCAGATTACTACAGTCATCATCATTGAGGTGCTCAAGCTCCAGCGCCCCGACAAGGCGGTGATCCTTTGCTGGAGGATCTACTTCTACTTCTACATCTACTTCTGCTTCATTGACTATTCTAAAGCCTTTGACTGTGTGGATCATAATAAATTGTGGCAAGTTCTTGGTGGTATGGGGATACCAAGTCACCTTGTCTCTCTCCTGAGGAATCTGTACAAGGACCAAGTAGCAACAGTCAGAACTGACCACGGAACAACAGACTGGTTCAAGATTGGGAAAGGCGTACGGCAAGGCTGCATCCTATCACCCAACCTTTTTAACTTGTATGCAGAACACATCATGCGATGTGCGGGGCTGGATGAATGCAAAGCTGGGGTGAAAATTGCTGGAAGAAACATTAACAACCTCAGATATGCAGATGACACCACCCTGATGGCCGAAAGCGAGGAGGAGCTGAGGAGCCTTCTAATCAAGGTGAAAGAAGAAAGCGCAAAAGCCGGGTTGCAGCTAAATATCAAAAAAACCAAGATTATGGCAACAAGAATGATTGACAACTGGAAAATAGAGGGAGAAACCGTGGAGGCTGTGACAGACTTTGTATTTCTAGGTGCAAAGATTACTGCAGATGCAGACTGTGGCCAGGAAATCAGAAGACGCTTACTTCTTGGGAGGAGAGCAATGTCCAGTCTCGATAAAATAGTGAAGAGTAGAGACATCAGACTGGCAACAAAGATCCGCCTAGTCAAAGCCATGGTATTCCCTGTAGTAACCTACGGATGTGAGAGCTGGACCTTAGGGAAGGCTGAGCGAAGGAAGATCGATGCTTTTGAGCTGTGGTGCTGGAGGAAAGTGCTGAGAGTGCCTTGGACTGCGAGAAGATCCAACCAGTCCATCCTCCAGGAAATAAAGCCTGACTGCTCACTGGAGGGAAAGATACTAGAGACAAAGTTGAAGTACTTTGGCCACATCATGAGGAGACAGGAAAGCCTAGAGAAGACAATTATGCTGGGGAAAGTGGAAGGCAAAAGGAAGAGGGGCCGACCAAGGGCAAGATGGATGGATGGCATCCTTGAAGTGACTGGACTGACCTTGAGGGAGCTGGGGGTGGTAACGGCTGACAGGGAGCTCTGGCGTGGGCTGGTCCATGAGGTCATGAAGAGTCGGAGACGACTGAACGAATGAACAACAACAACAGTCATCATTCTTTCCAGCTGGAATAGAAAATAAACCTCGATGGCCTTGCTTCATCCTGGTAAGATTTATTGGGAAATAGGGAAACTTTTATTGGTGGTTATTGTCTCGCCAGGCATAGTGAACTCTCCTTTTGGGCCTTCGCCAGCCTCTGCTCAGGCAGGGCCCCTAAAATCGTGCTCTACTTCAACTGCATTTGGAAATTGCAGGACAGCCATCACACAGACAGCCAAAGAAAAATGGTTTGACATCATTAACGAAGATATGCGTGCTGCCAACCTGAGACCTGAGGATGTCCAAAACAAAGCCTTGTGGAAACGACAGTCACTATGCTAACCCCTCCATTGGGAAAATAGCTCAGAAAGAAGAAGGAGTGAGATGGAAGAAGGAAGGGGGAAAACATACTGAAAGCTATGAGAAGAGCAGGGTTTACCTTTCGATAAACAAGGCCCGTAATTGCTGTTTTTAACCTCACTCCCAAAACAAGGCACATGTACATGTAGTGCTGCTCAAACAACGTCTGGAGACAAGCCAAGAGGAACATCACAGCAGCATAGAAATAGCCTTTCCAGGAAGGAGCTTCTGGAGCAGTGATGAAATCTAGGAAAACACTATAAGGAGAGGAGAAAAAAAAATCAGTCACCTGAACAACAACCCCAGCAATGGGCATATCTGAATATCCATAAACAGTCAGCCCTCCACGTCTATAGATTCTGTATCCACAGATTCAATAATCACAGCTTGAATTCTACTCAAGCTGTTAAACATGCAAAGTTGTCAGTGCTCAATTTCTGGTATCGTTAAATCTCATGAATGGTAACAATGGTGAAGGGCATCCTCGCGCAATCTTTCATTCCAGGAACAAGACTGATATGCATAACCTCATTGATCCCCTCTTGAACTTTTGCTTGAACGCCTGAGAATCTAGCCATCACAAGGATTGCAAAGAGCAAAGCACCACTTGAAGTCGTTCTCCAAACAAAAAGAGCTCAAATACAGATTTCCTTTGCTGTAAAATGTAAAATGCCTACATACCTTAATGTCTTTGGAATCAAAAACAAGAAGACATCACCAGCGACTAAGCAGAGAGTTCCAAGGAGAAAATAGGTCCCAAATACACTCCAGAAAGATTTCAACAGCAGTTTGCTTTTGCTATTTTCTGGCTGAAGCAGGGGAGCCGTTTCACGAGCCGTTTGACTCTTCCTTTGCTCTCTTTTACATGTCATAGATTCTAAAATTCTGGCCAATAAAAAAAACCAAAGAGATTTATTTGATTTTATTATAAGTATATTTACGATATGGTTACACAGTCATCGTTCCAGAGTTACTTCTAAAATTAAAGCAACAATTAAAAGTTAAATACAAAGAAGAGACTAAATCACAAACACAACATCAAACAGCCACATAATTAAACTTTATTACAAAAAAATGAAAAAGAGAAGAAAAAAAACCCCTGAGAAATAAGCATTTATTAATAAGGCCCCTTCTACACTGCCCTATATCCCAGGATCTGATCCCTGTTTTAATCTGGATTATATGAGACCCCATCTACACTGCCATCTAAAATCCAGATTATCTGCTTCGAACTGGATTAAATGGCAGTGTAGACTCAGATAATAATGTGGATTATCTCCTTCGATAATCTGGATTATATGGCAGTGTAGAAGGGTCATAAGTGTATTGTTGGTCTGTTTGTTTCTTATTTAGTTCTGTAGTATGTCACAGTAGGTAGTTAGATAGCTGCATAGTCCTGGCAATACATATTATTAAAAAAATCTTCTTTTTCTATTCCTCTTCTTCCTTTACTGTTTTTCTTTTCTTCTGAATTAAAAAAAAATTAAGGAAAAGACATACCATATATACTCGAGTATAAGCAGAGTTTTTCAGCCCATTTTCAGGCTGAAAAAGCCACCCTTGGCTTATACTCGAGTCAAGGTTATTTATTATTTTACACTGTTATTACTATTATTTTTATTACATTTACATAATTTACTCAATTATTATTATTATTATTATTATTATTCTATTACATTTATTATTATACTCTTTATTATTATTACATTTATTATTTTCTCTATTATTATTACATTTATTACTTTCTCTATTATTATTACATTTTGTGGAACACCCTTCCTGTGGACATCAGACTGGCACCCTCCCTTATGACATTCCGCAAGAGACTAAAGACGTGGTTGTTTGAGAAGGTGTTTGAGTAAGTGCGGCAACAATTGGCAATGACGATCGGAACGGAACATGGATAACGAGATTTGGATTGTGGTTCAACGATGAGACGTCGCGAATGACTTATTGTAATTGTATTATTGATATTGATGTTGTTTAATGTTGTTTTTGATATTGCTAGTTGATGTTGGCTTATGTTGTAAATTGCACCTGATTTTACATGTTGTACACCACCGTGAGTCGCCCCAGGGCTGAGAACGGCGGTCTATAAGCGCAGCAAATAAATAAATAAATAAATAAATTTTACTCTATTATTATTGGAAGGGTACACAACCTACTGATGTCTCAATTAATGTAATTTTACTGGTATCTATTTTTATTTTGAAATTTACCAGTAGATGCTGCATTTCCCACCCTTGGCTTATACTCAAGTCACTAAAGTTTCCCATTAGGTGTCTCAGTTTATATTCAGGATTTTTAAACGCACTTTTAAAACATGGATTTTGGCACTGTCTGGAAGCACCCTGAATCACCTTTATTATTGTTTTAGTGCAAATAGCAGCCATCTTCAGTATAAGTGCTTTCATTTCTTAGCCAATAATAGACTTGGGCACCATCTACACTGTCAGATACTGGCCGTCCCAGAGTTACAAGCATCCAAATTACAAACGACTCATAGTTAAGAACAACAGGAAGTGAGAGGAATATTCCCATCAGAAGGAAGGGAAATCAACTCCTGGAAGAGTTATTATCAGGGAGAAAGAGTGTCAGCACTGAAGGTTTACCTCCAATCCGTGTTTCCATAGCAAGCCACATTTTTAAAAATCCAATGATTAGGAACAGAAAGTGAGGTGAAATCTGAACAGACAGCAAAACAAATGTCACAAGAGTGTAAACCCTTCCCTATGTGATCCAAAGCATGTGTGTGTGTGTGTGTGTGTGTGTTGCTGGAGTTACACTTTGAAATGTCTGTGTTCTGACTTACATACAAATTCAACTTAAGAACAAACCTACAGAAGCTCTCTTGTTCATAACTTGGGGCTGCCTGCACTAGCAGCCTCACTATCTCTTAGAGTTGCTCTAATGCACAGCGGCACTTACTGTCCAGCACTTGCACAATGCTTTTCCCAGGCATCCTTAAACTTGGTAACTATCTCCTCAGAAGAGCTCTCTTTCACTAGTGACCACAGGTCTTCTGTTCGTAGTGGTTTCCAATATCCTTTCCAGATCATCCTGGGAAACCAATGGCATCAGTTGAAGGCTGCTCATGGTTAACTAGTTCTTAAAAAAAATGTCACATGTGACATAAAATCCAAGCAACATTGATTGATCTTTTGTCAAAGGCTTTCATGGCTGGAATCACTGGGTTGTTTTGAGTTTTTCGGCCTGACTGGTCAATATGTTCCAGCAGCATTCTCTCCAGACGTTTCGCCTGCATCAGTGACTAATGGCATCTTCAGAGGTTCTGTTGGAAGTGAAGTAAGTGGAGTGTATATACCTGTGGAATAATGTCCAGGGTGGGAGAAAGAACTGTTGTCTGTTTGACCCAAGTGAGGATGTTGCAACAAGCAAGCTTGATTAACTTGATTGAGTGGCCTTGAAGCTGTTAAGTCAATCTGTGAGGGCGTTTTGTTCTTTTGAAAATGAACAAAATCTGGTTACCAGTATTTTAAAAAACCCACCAGAATCAAGACAGTAAATAAAGAGCACCATTCATAGAAAGGGGAACTCCAGAAAGCAAACAACCAAGTGTCAGTTAACACCTCCCAAACAGAGGATGCCTCCAGGCAACAAAGGTCAAGCTGCATCTATGCAAATACCCTCACTAATTGACTTTGCAGCTGCAGATTACTCAATGCTAATCAAGCATTCTAATTGCAACATTCACACTTGCTTCAAACAGGCAAGTGTTCTTTCTCTCACCCTGGACATTATTCCACAGATATACGAGGGGTATTTTTTAAGTAAGGTCCATTTTGTTGTAGACACTAGTAGTTCGCGCGCGTACCGCAACGAGTGCATGCGGCGTGTACCGGCATGCCTCGGGAACAACTGTGCTCAGTTTCCACTCTGTAGCTAACCTGTACGGTTCTGTTCTGTGCTTTAAAAATGTTTAAGACTATCAACTCACCTGCCGCATGTGATACGGTTTTTGTCAGCAAGGAACCTGAGCGGTCCTCATCATGGACGTTGTCACGGCCATCTTTGAATTGTCGTACCCACTTACACACTCTGCTTTCACTCATAACAGTATCACCGTACACTTCACAAATCTGTTGATGGATTTCTGCAGCAGGCAGCTTCCTTGCTGACAAAAACCGTATCACTGAGCGAACCTCACATGCGGCGGGTGAGTTGATAGTCTTAAACATTTTTAAAGCACAGAACAGAACCGTACAGGTTAGCTACAGAGCGGAAACTAAGCACAGTTGTTCCCGAGGCATGCCGGTACACGACGCACGCGCTCATTGCGGTATGCGCGCGAACTACTAGTGTCTACAACAAAACGGACCTTACTTTAAAAATACCCCTCGTATATACACCCTACTTGCCTCACTAGCAACAGAACCTCTGAAGATGCCATTAGCCACAGGTGCACGCAAAACATCAGGAAAGAATGCTACTGGAACATGGCCAAACAGCCCGAAACCCATGGCAATCCAACATTTAATGAGTTAACCACAGTTCAGCCACTGCTTTAAAGATACATGTTGTGTTTTCTTACCCTGCAAACCACCAAAATGTGATTTTGGAAAGAAAAGACGCTCTGGATTCAGGGCACGGGTTCTGCAAAAGTTTGAAGAACAGGGAAAACTTCATATATGCAACTAATACAAGGGCATCAATCCCTCCTCAGAAAGACTGGACATTTGGTGGGGAAAAGGGGAAAAAATGGAAAGAAAAGTTGGAAGCCTGGACAAAAACATTATTGAAAGATTATCCATATAAAACAAGCAAAAAGGTCAGATTCTTACAGCGTCAGTGTCAACTTTAGAGAAGAAGGGAGGCTGATCTACGATGCAGCAGAGCCCAAGTTCCAAAGAGACCAAGGTGAAATAAATATATGAAGTAACATGATGGAAGGGAGCGCTTCTGAAACCCTGCAAAAGTAAGTAATTTGTGGTATTATTAGCATATATAGGAGACCATTGGCTTCTAATAATTTCTAAGACAAATAACTTAAACTGTGAGTTTGTATCTACTATCAAATTCAATTCACACAGGTCGGGAAAAATAGAAATGCTCCAGAAGCGCTGGCCAACTTCTGAAAGGGGAGAAAAAGAGAAACAGGAAAAAATGCCAGAAATCCAGCACTTTCCGGCTGGGAATGGCACAGAATGCTGAGTATTTTTCTGTGGACCTACGCTTGAATCCCTAGATGGGCAACACATCTATATGTTATATTTGTGTGTGTGTGTGTGTTCAAAATTTTAAATTTATTGTATACAAGTGATAAGCAAAAAAAATACATTAACTAGCAAAGCAGGTACATTGCAACATCCTAAGAAATCCTTTCCCTCCTTCCTCGTGTCCGTGAACCCACCACCCATGACTTTCATCACTACTCATTATGAATCTTCTCTTCTATCTAACTACCTAATTATTAGGTGAAAATATGTGTGTGGATGTGGCTGGGGTGTCCACTTTCACAGACAGGCTCCCACTCCCGCAAACAGCTTTAATCCACAGTGCTGAGGAGCTACCAAAAGCCTTCCCTCCAATAACATTTCAGGTTATAGCGACCCATCATAGTGAGAGTTGTAATTCATTTTGCATCTTCTGGGGAGTATACTGAGCCCCACTGATGATGCATCTAGAACAAACTTGCCCGACATAACAAACTTTAAGTACTGATGGAGTGTTTTGGGGTTAACCTAACATGATATGAGTTGTAGTTCACCCACAATCCTATGCATTTTGTAAAAAAAAAAAAAGACTTCAATGCATTCTTGAGAAGGGAAATAATGGCTTAATCTCTAGATTATACAAACATAGGAGTATTTAGGGAAAGAAAGGGGATGAAAAAAATTGTCAATATAGCTTAAATCGAAATCTTGGAAAGGTGAAAAAGAACTGTTTTAAAAAAGATTGGAGAGAAAAGTTACTAGACTATATTCAAATGGCCAAGCTATCAAATAATATACAGGGAGGAAATAATGAAGAGTTCACCAAAAAAATGAAATCTGGTATTTGAATATCTGGAAAGAAAGACAATAGCTGCAAGGGGAAATTACTAAAATAGTTATAAGGGTAGATTTTATTAGATACTAGCTTGGGGACCCGGCGCTGCCCGGGTTATTAGAGAAAGTGGGTAATGGCGGTTCTGTATGCCAAATTTGGAATTTATTGGTCATTGTTTTCAGGAAGTGAGTGAAGGAACTTGAAGTCCCATCATCCATTGTCCGTCCTCCTCCAAACAGCATCGGGATGTAGAGTGGGTCAAGGTGGCTCTGTGTGCCAAGTTTGGTCTTGATCGGACATTACTAAGGGTTGCAGCAGTCTTAGGAAGGGAGTGGAGGTACTTGAAGTCCCATCATCCATGGTCTGTCCTCCTCGAAAGTGCACCAGGATGTAGAGTGGGTCATGGGGACTCTGTGTGCCAAGTTTGGTCTTGATCAGTCATTGGCGAGGGTCTCAGTGGTCTCAGGAAGTGAGTGAAGTGACTGCAAGTCCCATCATCCATTGTCAAATTCTTCCAATCCGCACCAGGATGTAGAGTGGGTCATGTGGGCTCTCTGTGTAAATTGTGGTCCTGATCCATCATTGTTGGCAGTTGTAATGGTCTTAGGAAGGGAGTGCAGGTATTGCAAGTTCCATCGTCCATGGTGCATCCTCCTCCAAACTGCACCAGGATGTAGAGTGTGTCATGGAGACTCAGTATGCCAAGTTTGGTCTTTATCGGTAATTGGATGAGGGTTGCAGTGGTCTCAGGAATTGAGCAAAGGTACTGCAAGTCCCATAATCCATGGTCCATCCCCGGCCAAACCACACCAGACGTAAAGTGGGTCATGAGAGGTCTATGTTCCAAGTTTGGTCCTGATCAGTCATTGGATGAGGTTAACAGCGGTCTCAGAATGTGAGTGATGGTACTGCAAGTCCCATCATCCATGATTGCAGTAGGATGTCAAGTCGGTCTTGCAGGCTCTGTGTGCCAAGTGTGGTCTGTATTGGTAATTCTCTGACTCAGCCCCCTCTGGCCCTTTCCTTTCCTCTCTTTGTCATCTCGGAATCTTGGAATTGAGGCTGGCCAATCAGAGACCATATGCAAATTTCCTTCTCATGTCCCCGTTTCTGCCATGAACTCTTTTCTCCACCAGGGGCTCCTATTGAAGCTGGCCAATCAGAGACCATATGCAAATAGCACCACTGGGGCAGCCAATCAGAATGTTGGAACTTTCAGGCTGGCCAATCAAAACGCTGGCACATACTCCTCCCGTCGCACCGCCACACTTTTGTCCGCCGCATACAAACTTTCACCTTTATTATATACATAGATAGATATAGATATAGCCAATCAGAATGTTGGAACTTTCAGGCTGGCCAATCAAAACGCTGGCACATACTCCTCCCGTCGCACCGCCACACTTTTGTCCGCCGCATACAAACTTTCACCTTTATTATATACATAGATAGATATAGATATAGCCAATCAGAATGTTGGAACTTTCAGGCTGGCCAATCAAAACGCTGGCACATACTCCTCCCGTCGCACCGCCACACTTTTGTCCGCCGCATACAAACTTTCACCTTTATTATATACATAGATAGATATAGATATAGCCAATCAGAATGTTGGAACTTTCAGGCTGGCCAATCAAAACGCTGGCACATACTCCTCCCGTCGCACCGCCACACTTTTGTCCGCCGCATACAAACTTTCACCTTTATTATATACATAGATAGATATAGATATAGCCAATCAGAATGTTGGAACTTTCAGGCTGGCCAATCAAAACGCTGGCACATACTCCTCCCGTCGCACCGCCACACTTTTGTCCGCCGCATACAAACTTTCACCTTTATTATATACATAGACTAGCTTGGGTACTCGGCGTTGCCTGGGTTATGAGATTACAACACCGATTTTCTTTTGAGAACCCAACACTAAATCTTTCCTGAATCAATCATGTAGTTTATGGGCAAATTATTCAAAGAGGCATTTTTTTCTTCTTGCCTTCTTGCCCCCAGTGTCACTTTCATCTGACAGACTGACGGTATATGATTATGACCATTGTTTATTATTCTTATACTTTCCTCTATTTTTGATTCTTTTCTGTGTCACAGCAAGCTAGGTGACTTTGAGCAAGTGACACTCTCTCATCCTCAGAGGAAGGCTAAGGCAACAGATCTTGCCAAGAAACCCCCATCATAGGTTTGCCTAAGGATTGCCTGACGTCAGAAATAATTTGAAGGCATACAGCTCCAGTACAACCTATCTGCATTCAACTCATGAACAACCAAGGTTAACAACTGTAACTGAGAGATGTCATCAAAATTACGGGCCATAATTAACAACCAAAACTTACACCTTCCTGAGCATCTTGTATTTTGGAGATAAGGGAACCCATAGCAGAGAGAAAAGATAGGAACCAATACAGCAACAGGACACTGGAAGACTGGACGCCTTTCTGTCGTTCTGTCTGAGTTAGAAATAAAACCAGGATCTATCAGGAAAAGCAGGGAGGGGGGAAATAATATAAAATATGTTTAGAAAAAGGAAATCCAAGTGATAAATGCAAGCAACTATAATGGACTGCTAAAGGCTAAAACCTTTTTGTTCAGACAGGCTTTTAAAGATGAAGGTTTTTAAGATCAATTCAGGGAGTGCTGTGGTTTTTAACTTTAAATTTGTTTTAATGGTTTTAACTGGGAATTTTTAAAATACTGTTTATATTTAATCCTGTTTCAATGTTTGCATATTTGTATATTTTAAATGGTTATGCTGATGCTTTATGTTAAGTCACTTTGAGAAGCTAAAGTGGGCATAATGATCATCATCATCATCATCATCATAGGACCCCCTTGTGGCTCAGTGGGTTAAACCACTGAGCTGCTAAACTTGCTGACTGAAAGGTTGGCAGTTTTAATCTGGGGAGTGGGGTGAACTCCCGCTGCTAGCACCAGCTTCTGCCAACTTAGCAAATGTAAATAGATCAACAGGTACCTCTTCTGCAGGAAGGTAACGGCACTCCATGCAATCATGCCAGCCACATGACCTTGGAGGTGTCTACGGACAACACCACTCTTAGAAATGGAGATGAGCATCACTCCCAGAGTTGGACACGAATAGACTTAATGTCAAGGGGAAACTTTTACCTTTACTTCAATAATAATAATAACAATAACAACAATAACAACAACAACAATAACAACAACAACAGCTGCTCTGGCAGCCAAGCGGAGCTGCTGAAAACAAAGAAGAGTGGAAAACATGCTCAGAACCAGAGTTGGGGCATGCCTTGAAAACCATTGTGGCCAATGTCCTGCTTTATATGCTTGAAAACCACTAGTCAAGGAGAGTTCATCAACCCTCTACTACATTAGCACATTTGTTATTGAACTAACAAATGGAATCTACTTAATTGCAAACCGTTCGATCTGGAAAAACAGACAACAAGAGGTCCTCAGCTTTTGATCTTCTAAATCAGTGGTTACCAACCTTTTTTGATCAAGGATCACTTGACCAGGGACTACTCTCCAACATTATTACCAAAAGGGTTATGAATCAGTTTTTGGTCAACTTTAGATTCAGCTTGGTTATTTGGGGTGCTGATTGAGAAAACTGCATTGGATTGACCACATCAGCTCTAGTTTCTGATGCAGAACATATGCTATCCAGTAATTGCTATCCGCTCACCCACAGAAAACTATATTTAATAAGCCTTGACACTATAAGAAGATTTCGCATGACCAGTTGCTCTTGTTGCAATGGTGCAGTAATGGTGAGGCCGTGGACCATATTTTTGTTCTTGCGGACCACCGGTGGTCCATGGACCACATGTTGGGAACCACTGCTCTAAATAATCTTTGATAATCCTGGGAGGAACTTCTAGGAATTAGATGTCAAAATCCATGGGCCAAAGAGTGAAGACCACTGTTTTGTGTGGACGACCTCTTGGATTGGGAGCTGCCCACCACTGCTCTAACTGGGCTCCAGTCCTACCTCAACGACTGTGAAGTGTGCCTCTCCCAGTGTCACTACTGTCCTGCTCAAAAGTGACTACTGGGAAGCAGTTTTCTATCTTCTCCAGAGCAGGACCGTAATGACCTGGGGACAGTGGTTTCATTTACTGTTGGACAGAGACCATAATGTTTCCAAATAGCAGCCCTCCCAAAAGAGATGTCTATGCATGCAGTTTGCTGCACTTCGTGTTTTTCTGGGACCTTCTACACAGGCCCTAGAATGTGGAAGAAACCGGTGTAAAAAGGCTGTGTGTGACTACATGATGTTTGCCAAAAATATGTAGTGGATTGCATCAACAGCTGAAAAACACATGTTAAAAAGGTGTGTTTAAAATCCAATTTCAGCCAGAAAATGCACATATTTGCATGACTGTATATCACTGCACTCAAGAAAAAGACATGACATCATTGCTATATGCTGGTGTGGACTGCCCCAGTGCACGTGTGCATTTAAACGGCACTCCAAAGGGTCACTATTTCTGCACATTGGGGGCGGTGCAATAGTGATTAGAATGTGGAAGGCTGGGTGTGTTGTTTTGTGAAGTGTGCTGGGGAAAGCACTTAATTTCATTGTACAATGTACAATGACAATACAGTTATCTATTCTGTTCTATGAGGGCTGTAAACAGATGGAGCCACAGACAAACAGGTAGCTCGATGGACGCTGAATTGGAAACCGATTTCCATGAGAACTCTCTCCAAGCATTCCTTTGTTCTGACATTTATGAAATTAGACAGATCTTGAAATGAAAGAGTGGGCACCAGCATGGATGGCAAGTGACCCCAAAGGGAACTGGGGGTCAAGAGGGGAAAAGGCAGCAGGAGGGTGAGGAGAGAGAATGACAAGAATCTGCTTGTGTACACATTCGTATATCCACACCAGTGCTTATGAGGTCTGGCGCATCTTGGAGAGTCAGTTTAAACAATTTAAAGAAAAAAATTATGTCGGATGTCCTGTGTCCATCTTGCAGATTTCTAAAATGCATGACAATTGAACCTGTCAGGACTCATGAGGAGCATTGACCTTCTGTGCTGACTGGGTTGTGCTGTTGCTTGATGAGTGCTCTCCGGGTGAAGTGGCCTCCAGGAACAACCAGAGTCTGGACTCACTCTAAGTAGGAAGGGTCTTTCCCTTCCAGGTGAAGACTGCTCTGCACCAGAATAGGAGCTACTCCCACAACTCAACAATTTTGATGTTCCATAAGCAGAGGCGACCCTAGGTAATTTTCAACAGTAAGCAAACAGTATTTTGGCGCCCCCCCCCCCCCAACCAATCATTGATATATATTTTCTGTTCATCATGGGAGTTCTGTGTGCCATATTTGGTTCAATTCCATCATTGGTGGAGTTCAGAATGCTCTTTGATTTTAGGTGAACTGTACATCTCAGTAACTACAACTCGCATATGTCAAGGTCTATTTTCCCCCAAGAGCGCTTCAAGAGCGCCCCTGGGCAAAATCAACTATACTGCGAATGCTTACTTTGCGTAATGGGTTGAGCCGCCTCTGTCCATAAGCAAAAAGGGAAGAACAGGATGAAGATGAAATCAAAAATAACTAAACAAAAAGTAAGTGTTAACTTTACCATAGTAACCAGCTGTAACGCACAGCTGATGATGAGTCCTGGGTCTTGTTGAATCCCTTGGTTTGCTTCCCAAAGAATGTAGAATGCACTTGCAAAATACATGGCTAAAAAAACAAAGCCAAGAACCTAGGAACAACGTGAACATCTGGCTCAGAACACGACAAGATAAACATCTGGAAAAATGGACAAAGGATTGGCACAGACTTGCTACATTCCATCCCTACATACAGTAGAGTCGTGCTTACCCAACATAAATGGGCTGGCAGAATGTTGGATAAGCGTGATGTTGGATAATAAGGAGGGATTAAGGAAAATCCTATTAAATGTCAAATTACATTATGATTTTACAAATTAAGCACCAAAACATCAAGTTTTACAACAAATCGGCAGAAAAAGCAGTTCAATACATGGTAACGTTATGTAGTAATTACTGTATTTACAAATTTAGCACCAAAACATCGCAATGTATTGAAACAGCTGTGGATCCAGGTGGGAGGTAGATTGTGTTGGATAATACAAAATGTTGGCTGAGCAATGGTTGGATAAACGAGGCTCTACTGTATTCTATCCTTGTTGTTAGTCATTAAGAAAACATGCACCCGAAATCACTCCGCGCTTCCTCCAGTTCTAAGCTTTTTAAATTTCAATTCTCCCCTTTTTCTTATAAATGGAATTAAGGCAGCTTACAGAACCCTTACAATTGTAATATTACATGAAAAATTCATAACCTTTGGAACCCCAGTAAAGCCCGCATCAATGAAACATACTACCCTAGCAATCTGAACACAAATAGCTCAATTGGTTTTGGAAGCTAAGCTGTGTTGGGCCTGTTCTGGACTTGGATGGGTGGCTGCAAGGAAAGACAATGGACAGGATGATTTGTGGCTGTCACCTAACTGGCAATGCTGGAAGAGAGAGTCTGGCTGGAAGAAGGCCATATCCTATGCTCCTAAAATCCCGTAGAGCCTGCTAGAAGCCCCCTTTGCAGAAAGACACTTGCCATTTTCGCTTTAAAGGCTGCAGACATCCTGATATAGCCTCTAGCATTCTTCTGGAGATAAAGGTAATAGAAAGGAAAAGAGACCCAGAGGCAGAGGCAAGGAATCCAAATCAGTACAGTCGACTGAAAGCAGGTCGTCAGGCGCGGGGCATCGGTGTACCATGTCTGGTTCCAGTCCTGCAATGCAAAAACACAAGTGTTAAAGCTGAAGGAGAAAGGGAGCACAGAGAAAGACTTCCAGGCAGTGTTTATTATTATTATTATTATTATTATTATTAACTTTATTTGTACCCCGCTAGCATCTCCCGAAGGACTCGATGCGGCTTACACGGGCCGAAGCCACAAAACACAATACAATAGAAAACATAACACAGCAATAAACAAAGCAAATCAAACAATTAAGCAAAATAACCACAATGACAATACATCAAGACACTATTAAAACTGGTTCGGCCAGCGCAATGGGGTACAGGGTTAAAAGTGCTGAGATGGCAGGAGGAACGTAGGATTAAAAGTGCGGTGTGCAGCAGCATTAGTTGTGCTAAAGTGCATCTAGGACTTGGGATGGGGATTCCTAATCTGCGAAGGCACATCGGAACAGCCAAGTTTTTAGGTTCCTTCTGAAAACTGCCAGAGTAGGGGCCTGACGAAGCTCTTTTGGAAGGGCATTCCAAAGTCGGGGGGCCGCCACAGAGAAGGCCCTGTCCCGCGTCCCCACCAAGCGCGCTTGCGACGTAGGTGGGATAACGAGCAGGGCCTCCCCAGATGACCGGAGCGAGCGTGTGGGTTCGTAGATGGAAATGCGGTCACGCAGGTAGGGTGGTCCCAAACCGTTCAGGGCTTTGTAGGTGAGCACCTGCACCTTGAATTGGGCTCGGAAAATAAATGGCAGCCAGTGGAGCTCCTTGAACAAGAGGGTTGACCTCTCTTGATAATGAGCTCCAGTTTAGGTTCATCCATCCTCATATTGCTTAGTCCAGATGCTTCGATCCTCCAAATGTTTAGGACGTCATCTCCCAGAATTCCTGACTGTTGGCCAAGGTGGTTAAAGTTCCTGGGAGATGAAGTTCAAAACATTAAATGGGCCAAAGATTGAGGACCACTGGTCCGTTCTGGCTGGCCAGCCCTTCACATTTCTCCTATTGCCCCAAGAGCAGGGATCCCTTTAGGTCCTGCTGTTTTGCACTGCAAACCCTACAAAGTCTTTTATGCTTGCTAAGATTCTGGAGCAGATCATTAAGGAGGGAGTTTAGAACCACTTAGAAAGGAATGCTGTGATTCCTAAAAGTCAACATGGATTTCTCAAAAACAAGTCATGCCAGACTCATCTTATCTCTTTTTTCTATAGAGCTACAAGATTGGTAGATGCAGGTAATGCTGTGTATGGAGAACATCTTGATTTCAGAAAGGCCTTTGACAAAATTCCCATGACCTTCTTGCAAGCAAACTAGTCAAATGTGGGCTAAGCAAGGCTACTTTTAGGTGGATCTGCAGTTGGTTAAGGGGCCAAACCCAAAGGGTGTTTCTCCCCAAAGCTTCTTCTTCATCCTGGAAAGAAGTGACTAGTGGATGTCAGCAGGGTTCAGTCCTGGGCTCAGTTCTGTTCAACATCTTTATTAATGACTTGGATGAAGGTTTAGAGGGCAGGCTTATCAAGTTTGCAGATGACACCAAATTAGGAGAGCTAATACTCCGGAGGATAGGATCAGAATTCGAAAGGACCTTAACAGATTACAGAGCCATTTGGCCAAAACTAACAAAATGAATTTCAACAGGAACAAATGTAAGATACTCCACTTAGGCAGGAAAAATGAAATGCAAAGATATAGGATGGGTGTCACCTGGTTCCACAGCAGTCCATGTGAGAAAGATCTTGGAGTCTTCATGGACAATAAGATGAACATGATTCAAGAATGTGATGTAGCACCTAACAAATCCAATGGGATTTTGCGCTGCATCAAAAGGAGTCTATTGTCCACATTCTGGTTTGGTCAGACCTCCTTACCTGGAATACTGTGTCCGGTTCTGGGCACCACAATTCAAAAGAGATATTGACAAGCTGGAAAGTGTCCAGAGGAAGAGGGCAACTAAACTAATCAAAGGCTGGAGACTATGAATAATCTCTATAAGGAGTGTCTTAAAGAACTGTGCATGTTTAGCCTGCAGAAGAGAAGGTTGAGGGGAGACATGATCAATATGTGAAAGGGTTTCATAAGGAAGAAGGAGTAGGCTTGTTTTCTGCTGCCCTGGAAACTAGGACTTGGAGCAATGTGTTCAAATGACAGATAAAGAGATTCCACCTGAACATGAGGAAGAACTTAATGACCATAAGGAAAGCTGTTCAACAGTGGAACTCTCTGCTTCAGAGTCTGGTGGAAGTTCCTTTCTTGGAAGCTTTTAAACAAAAGCTGGGTGACCATCTATCAGGGATGCTTTGATTGTGCTTTTGCTGCATGGTAGAAGGGGGTTGAACTAGATGGCCTATGTGGTCTCTTCCAACTCTATGATTCTATGACTCTAAGTCTCTTAGGACTAAAATCCATAATATATGTACGACCAACATTTCCCTGCTCCTGTGCTTTGTGTGCTGTCACCCAAAGTGACAGCACAGAATATCTCAAAATTAAAGTGGTCAGTTGTACCAGGACTCTCTTTCTCACCCACAACTTGGCAGAGCGGTTTCCCTGAGAGCTGCACAGCCAACTTGCACCACTCATGGCTCCTTCCGATCCTCTTCCAGCTGTTCCACTTTGTCCCACTTTTCCAGCTTCCTGGCCTCGCTCTTTGCTGGCGTCAAGAGTTTGACTGCTGCCTCTTCCAACAGGCAAGACTCATAGCCCCTCCCCCTTTGACCCAAAGGCCGAAGTCTCTGCAGCAGCTCAAGGTCCTCTTTAAAAGAATGTGTGTGCACACACTGGTATTTTATGCATTTCTATGGCTGGAAAGCATGGGAGCATGTGGCCAAAAAGAACCCCAAAGGCACTGGATCCCATCTGAATTTGGAAACTATGCAAGGTGCACCTCAATGTTCAATGTTCAAAACTCTGAAACCAAAAAAAAAAAAGTTATTTGCTGCCGAATGTAATGCGCAGAGGCAAAAAGTGCCCTCTTAATTTAGCCCCCCCCCCCAAAAAGTGTGCATTACAGTGGCTGCCTACTTATAATTCCTCCTTCAGAAACAAGTGTTAGGACACCAAACCTTACATCAGAAAAAGAAAACTTTGGGGTTCATCTGTGCAGTAGAATGAATGTATAGCCTTGGTTCAATGCTATGGGGTTATGATGTGTTATTTATAATTGGTTTTGTACTGTATTTTTATTTTTATGATTTACTGCCATGTTCTGTTATATTGATGTATTGTATTGCTGGGCTTGGCCTCATGTAAGCCGCCCCGGATCCCCTTGGTGGTGGGGTATAAATAGTTTTATTATTATTTATTACTAGCTGTCCCCTGCCACACATTGCTGTTGCCCAGTCTGTCTATATGTGTTTTCTGTGTGTGTATATATTTGTGTATGTGTGTATATATGTAGTTATGCGCATGCGTTGTAATGATTTTTTTTTTGGCTTTTTAAGTCTCTTCGTGTTTTTCAGTGTTTTTTATAAGTGATGGTCACTCATTGGCCTGATAGGTGTAATGTGTCCAAATTTGATGTCAATTTGTCAAGTGGTTTTTGAGTTATCTTAATCCCACAAATGAACATTACATTGTTATTATTATTGTTATTGTTATTATTATTATTATTATTATTATTATTATTATTAGAGCTGTAGTTTGGAATCATGGCGGCTGCCAAAGGATGCTGGTGCTTCATCAAACTACAAATCTCAGAATTGAATAGGGTTGAGCCATGGCAATGAAATGAAAGATTATGTCCCTCAAAGAGGAGCTCCTAAAGCAGTTTACCTTTCAAATCTAATGCACACCCTCCTTTTGGAGAGGCCTTTTAGCCCCCCAAAAGATGAACATTTGATTTGAGTCAATAGGGTATTTTTACAGTGTGGGCAGTTGGCCATGAAGACAAAAGTCCACCGTTGCCGTATCAAAATTCCCTTTTATCCAAGGCAAACACATTGCATCATAAAACTGTGGTACAGCATTCGGTTTTATTCTAATGGGACACTGTAACATTTACAGAATATACATTTGTATCGAAAAAACATGTATGAAAGTACATACAGGAAAGTATAATGATTTTGATTTCACTAATTCCACACCTAAAGCCGCAAAATAGTTCAGATTCCTGTTTAACAGTGCAGTCATAATTTTGAAAGTAGTTGTTCTGCTCCAGAAACTTCGTTTTTGTGTCTGCCACAAATTATGTTGAATTGGTTGAGACTCAATGAGACATGCATTGAAAAACTAGAGCAAAATGTGCTATAGCAGGATGTCCCTCTCGCAAAAACAAAGTTTTTGAAGTTTAATAAACTTTTCCCATGTTTTTATGATACAACCAAATAGGAAATGACATTTAGAACGCAGGAATAAAAATGGTGTAACATAGTGCAATATCTAATAATATAATTATAATAAAATATAAGAATAAATATTATATCAATATAAGAAAAAATATAATAATAAAATATAATAATATAACAATATAATATAATTATATTAAAATATAATTTAAGAATATAATAATAAAATATAATGTGAAATAGCAGGATGTTTTTCCAAAAACAACAAAGCTTGTGGAGTTTAATAAACTTTTCCCATGTTTTTTTTTATAGTCTGTGACGGCACGAGTGGCGCCACCTATGTATAGAACTGTTAGCTGTAAGACTTAAACTGTTGTATCATGCTTTATCCTGCCCCTTTTTACACTGTTTATGTATAGTTGTATGGATTGGTTGCTTGTAGCTGTCAATCAGTACTGTTTGGCTCCACCTCTTCCTGCAGGAGGGGAGACCTTCCTTTTTCTTCTTCATTCTGCCTTCAGAGTTCGTACCAGATGGACGTAAGAGACCTGACTCTAAAGGACCCTGATTTAAGTTACCTCTTAGCATCAGTTCTGAGGTTTTTTTTACCCCTGGGAGTCAAGCTTTATGTCCAGATTGTCCTGGACAATTATTGAGGAGACCTAGGTGCCTTCAAGCCGGTTCTTTTGGCACCAAAGGAAGATCCTGAGTCTTCAAAACATAGGCCATCTGAACTGGGGTTGTGGTTTGCTCCGGCATTCACAGCCATTGAGGAAAGAGGAAACTTGGTGAGGCTTCTCAGCTTCAAACCCCTTGGACCCAGGACGGATTGAGACTGTAATGTATGTTTTCCTTCACCCCTCTAAAGTTTTCCAGCTCATTGCTTTGAAGAAATGACTTTGTGATAAATAAAACTTATCTTGAGCTATTTACAGCGTTTTGGGTTTTTGGGAGTTCCAGTTTCCTATAGGAGGGCAAGAAGCAATCCCCTGGGGGAAAGATGCCACGTCCATTCCTCCTTTATTGAGAATAATAGCCCCCAGGCGCGACGGCACATTGTCATAGAACCAATTAGGAAATAATAACATTTATAACCCAGGAACAAAATGGTGTTACATAGTGTAGTATATAATAATAAAATATAATTATAATAAAATGAAATAATACAACATTGTAACAATATAATAATAAATATAATAATATAACAATAAAATATAATGAATATAATAATATAGTGTAATAATAGAATAATATAACAATATAACAATAATATAACAATATAATAATATAACAATATATTATAATACTATAATAATATATAAAAATAATATAATGTAAGTAAGTAAATTTTTATTTCTATCCCACCCTAACTCCCCATGGGAACTCAGGGTGGCTCACAGCATAAAAGGGAAACATTCAATGCCATAAAAAATTTAACAATATAATGTGCTATAACAGAATGACCTTCCCATAAAACAAAGTTTGTGCAGTTTAATACACTTTCCCCATGTTTTTTTAATGATAACACCAATTAGAAAATAATAATAATGTGTTGTCTAAGGCTTTCATGGCTGGAAACATTGGGTTGCTATGAGTTTTCTGGGCTGTATGGCCATGTTCCAGAAGCATTCTCTCCTGACGTTTCGACCACATCTATGGCAGGCATACTCAGAGGTTGTAATGTTTGTTGGAAACTAGGAGAATGTCGTTTATATGTCTGTGGAATGTCCAGGATGGAAGAAAGAACTCTTGTCTGCTTGAGGCAAGTATGAATGTTGCAATTGGCCTCCTTGATTAGGATTTAATAGCCTTGCAGCTTCAAAGCCTGGCTGCCTGCTGCTTGGCGGAATCCTTTGTTGGGAGGTGTTAGCTGGCCCTGATTGTTTCCTGTCTGGAATTCACCTATTTTTTTAGTGTTGCTCTTTATTTACTGTCTTGATTTTAGAGGATGTTTTTAATACCAGTTTCCTCCTTTCTGATGAAATTGTCCACAATGGTTTTCAACCTGGGGTCCCCAGATGTTTTTGCCCTACAACTCCCAGAAATCCCAGCCAGTTTACCAGCTGTTAGGATTTCTGGGAGTTGAAGGCCAAAAACATTTGGGGACCCCAGGCTGAGAACCACTGGTCCATATGCGTGAGGATTTCAGTGGCTTCTCTGTGTAGTCTGACATGGTGGTTGTTTGAGTGGTCCAGCATTTCTGTGTTCTCAGATGATATGGGGTATCCAGATTAGTTCATCAAATGCTCTGCTATGGCTGTCTTCTCTGCTTGAATTAGTCTGCAGTGCCTTTCATGTTCCTTGATAGGTGTTTCATCACAGTGTCTGGTGGTCCCTATGTAGACTTGTCCACAGCTGCATGATATATGGTAGACTCCTGCAGAGGTGAGAGGATCCCCCTTGTGTCCTTTGCTGAACGTGGCATTTGTTGGATTTTCTTATTGGGACTGGAGATAGTTTTTAGGTTGTGTTTATTCATCAGCTTCCCTATGCAGTCATTGGCTTCCTTGATGTATGGTAAGAAAACTTTTCCTCTGGGTGGATCTTTGTCTTTACTCCCATGGGTTCATCTTGGTATTGCAACTCTTCTGATGTCTCTGGTGGAGTATCCATTGGCCTGTAGTGCCCAGTTTAGGTGGTTCAGTTCACCTTGGAGGAGGTGAGTGTTGGACAGCAATACTAAAAAAAACGGGAATTTCAGACAAGATTCAGCAAACACCTCCCAATAAAGGATTCCCCCAGGCAGCAACCAGCCAGGCTTTGAAGCTGCAAGGCCATTAAATGCTAATCAAGGTGGCCAGTTGCAACATTCACACTTGCTTCAAGCAGACAAGAGTTCTTTCTCCCACCTTGGACATGATTCCACAGATATATAAACTTCACTTGTCTAGTTTCCAGTACGAGAGTAGACCTCACAACCTCTGAGGATGCCTAGGCAAAACGTCAGGAGAGACTGTTGCTGGAACATGGCCAGACAGCCCGGAAAACTCACAGCACCCAAGTGATTCCGGCCACGAAAGCCTTCGACAACACTTAACCACAGGATGGCCTCAATCCTACACCTGAAACGCGACTCTCTTGGCTGCCCCACGCGCAGGCGCAGTACGCTGCCAGCCCGCCTCCCGAGATTTGAGGAATGTACCAAGTGGTGAGGGGCGCTCAGGGCACGCTCCGGGGATTTGACAGTGATCGACCAAAACAACAACCACCGCAAGAAACTCTCCTGTCATTAGTGGGCTCTTCTAATTCTGTAAAAATTGGAATTGGGGGAGAGGTGTCCCCTTTTTAAAATTTTGGTACATTCCTCCCAATCCGTTCTGAAGCACCTGCTTATCAAATCAGCTACGGAAGCTTGAGAGGGCCTCAAAGTCTTTGCCGCGTTGTTTCCTAGGTGAACGCGCCAGTGCTTTTTTTTTTTCTTCCTTTCCTGACAGGAGCTGCTACGGAAGCCTGCGAGGGCCGTAAATCCTCCCTCGGAGTTGTTTCCTAGGCGAGCGCGCCAGTTCTCTTCCGTCAGCGCTGCCAACGTGGAGCCGGGTGAGGAAGGCGGAAGTCCTCGAGGAGGAGGCAGGCCATGGAGGGCGCCCGGGAGGAGAAGGGCAAGGTAGGCCTTTCTGTCGGGGTAGCGCCAGCTCTGAGGGAAGGGGGCCTCCCCACAGTCTAAGCCTGAGCCTACTTGGGCCTTCCCTCCAGCTGTTTTGGACTCCAACTCCCACAATTCCTAACAGTAGGCTGTTAGGAATTGTGGGAGTTGGAGTCCAAAACACCTGGAGGGCCCAAATTGGCCCAGGCCTAACCTAGATCTATATATGCATGATATTGTTAGTATATTATTGTAATACATTATTGTTACTGTACTATTACTACTAAATTAGGTTTATATTACTTTGACACTATATTATTGCTATATTATATATATGTTATAATATATTATTACTGTATTATATGTATATATTCCAATATATTATTATTACTATATATATAATTGCATTATTATGACATATTGTGATACAATCTATTAATACTAATATCCTGTATTATATATATATTAAAAGTAAAGGTATATATTATGATTGCATTATTATGACTGAGGTGTGCATATATATTACAATACATTGTGTATATACATTTACAATATCTTATTCAAATATATATATTACTTCAATATATTACATTATTACAATATATTATTATTATGTTTATATATATATATATATATATATATATATAAATATAACAATTATTATATATCTATTATTGCAATATATTATTACTATATATAAATCAAGTATATTATCATTACATTATTATTTTTACAATATTTTATTTCTTTATTTTGGGAATTTCTGTTCCACCTTTCTCCTGTCAGACTCAATATTACTATAGTAATATAACTATATACTGTGTATACACACACACACACACACATTATTTTGGGAGTTACTGTGCACCCACAATCAAAGGACAGTGTAGACATAAAAGACAGTGACTCTGGACTAAACATTGTACGCAGACCCAACATGACCAACTTTGAATACTGGTAGGGTTGGAAAAATGACAGATGATGATGAAAGTTATAGTTTACTCATATTTTTATACTTTTTTCTAATGGGTCTATTCTGAAAATCCAAAACCCAGCAATGATTCTTTTTATGGTTATGGTTATAAACCTAACCTGGGCATTGCCGGGTCCTAAGCTTTTTTATTATTATTTGATACATCCCATCAATTAACAAACTTTTGCCATGCAAGTCTTATTTCAGTATATATTATTCCAAAAGTAAAATTTCCTTATATGACACTTTATACATTCCTTAGATGTGTGCCACCCATTACCCATACCCTCCCCCCCCCATTCCCCCCACCCTCCTGGAACAGCAATTTTAAATGGTGTCATTGCATCAATTTAACTGTGTGGAAAGCCTGGTTCAAAATGCTATATCTATCATCTCCATTTATTTTGTTGATTAGAATAGGCCATTTCCTGTACCAGTCTTGTTTTGTATGACTATTTATATACTTGTTTTTCCTTTGATTAATGACATCATTGATTATATATTTCGATAGATAAGCCCACCAAGTTTCTAAATCCCTTCTTGTATTGTCTTTCCATAGCCTGTATTGTGGCTGTCATATATTTTAGGATTTCTGTCTAATTATTGTTATTTTCCTTTGCCTCTATAGTGAGAAACATGAATCTGGCTTTATCCAACTTTGATTCTTTCCCTATTATTTCTTCCATTACATATATTATTTTATTATAATAGTTCTGATTTTTTCTATAATCCCACCACATGTGGGATAATGAACCTATTCCCTCACAATTATGGCAAGGCTTGTTTGAAATATTTCCCATTATGTGAGCTAATTGAAGGGCGGGGGGGGGGGGGGTTCTATGCCATTTGGAAATTTCTTTCTTTTGTGTTAACTTTGATCCTCATATGTTGGATACCTAAGCTAGTCTATAATGAAAGTGAGTGTATGTATATATCTATGTTTGTATGTATGTATTTTCCCAAATGGCTCCAGAGAGCGCTGTAACTTCCGCCAACAATAGATCTGGATCAAACTTGGCACATAGACCCCCAAAAACCAACTTTAAGTCCTGGTGGTGTTTGGGTTGGGATAGTATGGCTGATGAGAGTTGCAGTACATACACCCACATCCACCAGAGACCACTGCGAATCCTATTAGCGATGGATGTGGAACACACTTGCAGAAACAAAGACTGGCTTTTTCTAATAATAGTATTACAAATTATCTATCCCAGGCATCACTGGATACCTAAGCTGGTACAGAATAAGTATAAAAAACCCAAACATTTATTGATCAGAAATCAGTATTTGCAGCTCTTGCTAAACAGGCTGATTTTATTATTATTATTATAATAACTTTATTTGTACCCCGCTAGCATCTCCCAAGGGATTTGATGCGGCTTACAACAGGCCGAAGCCCACACAATACAACAATACAACAATACAGTACCTAGCAAATAAAACAGTTAAGCAAGAATAACAATAGCAGTACAACAAGACATTATTAAAACTGAGCCGGTCAGAGTGGGGGTACAGGATTAAAAGTGCTGATGTGTCGGAGGGATAAGTGCGGTGTGCGGTGATCTTGGTTCTAACTAAAGTGCTTCTGGGATTTGGTACTGGGGTTCCTAGTCTGAAAAGGCACATTGGAACAGCCAGGTTTTCAAATTCTTTCTGAAGACTGCCAGTGTAGGGGCTTGTTTGAGGTCTTTCGGGAGGGCATTCCAGAGGCGGGGGGCCACCACAGAGAAGGCCCTGTCTCGTGTCCCCACCAAGCGCGCTTGTGACGCGGGCGGGATCACGAGCAGGGTCTCTCCAGATGACCGGAGTGAACGTGTGGGTTCGTAGACAGCGATGCGGTCACGCAGGTAGGGTGGTCCCAAACTGTTCAGGGCTTTGTAGGTAAGCACCTGCACCTTAAATTGGGCTCGGAAAATAAACGGCAGCCAGTGAAGCTCTTTAAACAGGAGGGTTGACCTCTCTCTGTAGTGGGTCCCAGTTAACATCCTGGCTGCTGCCCGTTGGACCAATTGGAGTTTCCGAGCCGTTTTCAAGGGCAGCCCCACGTAGAGCGCATTGCAGTAATCCAGTCTGGAGGTGACTAAGGCATGGACCACCCCGGCCAGATCAGCCTTAGCGAGGTACGGTCGTAGCTGGCGCACAAGTCTCAGTTGTGCGAAAGCCCTCCCGGCCACCGCCGACGCCTGAGCCTCAAGCGTGAGCGATGAATCCAGGAGGACTCCCAAGCTACGGACCTGTGGCTTCAGGGGGAGTGTAACCCCGTCCAACACAGGTTGCCACCCTATACCCCGATCTGGTTTACGATCGACCAGGAGGACCTCTGTCTTGTCAGGATTGATCTTCAGCTTGTTCGTCCTCATCCAGATAGACACAGCAGCCAGGCACTCGTCTAGCACCCGAGAGGCCTCCTTGGAATTAGGTGGAAAAGAGTAGTAGAGTTGTGTGTCATCTGCGTAGAGATGGCACCCAACTCCAAAACTCCGGATGACCTCTCCCAGCGGTTTCATGTAGATGTTAAAAAGCATGGGAGATAGAATAGAGCCTTGCGGGACCCCACAGGTCAAGGGCCAGGGGTCCGAGCAGGTATCTCCCAGCTTCACCATCTGGGTTCGTCCCTCCAGGAAGGACCGGAGCCACGACAGAACCGAGCCCCTGAGACCCATCCCAGAGAGGCGACCCAGAAGGATACCATGATCAATGGTATCGAAAGCCGCTGAGATGTCCAAGAGAACCAGCAGGGTCACACTCCCCCTGTCCAGTCCTCTACGGAGGTCATCCACCAAGGCGACCAAGGCTGTCTCGGTGCCATGACCAGGCCTGAAACCAGACTGTGCCTGATCTAGGTAATTGATGTCATCCAGGAAGCCCTGGAGCTGGAGGGCGACCACCCGCTCCAGCACCTTACCCAAAAAAGGGAGGTTGGAGATCGGGCTGTAATTGTTCAGCACCGTAGAGTCAAGGGAAGACTTTTTAAGGAGTGGGCGAACCACAGCCTGTTTTAAGTTAGATAGAAAAATCCCTTGCTCCAACGATGCGTTAATGATCAACACAAACCAATCAACCAACCCCTCCTTGGCAGATTTAATAAGCCAGGATGGGCAAGGGTCTAGGGCCGAAGTGGTCACCTTCACAGCCCCAAGGACCTCCTCCACGGTCTCAGGAAGAACAAGCCGAAAAGAATCCCACAAAATTTGACAAGCAGAAGCCTCAGTCACCTCCCCTGGCACTGCGATGAAATTGGAGTCGAGCTCAAGACGTATCTGGGCAACTTTGCCTGCAAAATGGTGTGCGAAATCGCAACACC
Organism: Anolis sagrei; assembly: GCF_037176765.1. Taxonomy (NCBI): domain Eukaryota; kingdom Metazoa; phylum Chordata; class Lepidosauria; order Squamata; family Anolidae; genus Anolis; species Anolis sagrei. The sequence continues at coordinate 24,617,653 of NC_090034.1, read as the reverse complement.
GAGCTGCTGGATCGTCCGAGATCTCCTCCACCACAGGTGGGTGAAGGAGCTCCCCGACAACCCGAAACAGCTCTGATGACCTATTTGCTGCAGACGCTATACGGGTGGTCGTGAAAGATTCCCTGGCCACCCGTATAGCCACGGAGTATGCCCTAAGAGAGGCTCTAGCCCGTGCTTGATCAGACACGTCCCGAGATCTTCTCCACTTGCGCTCTAGCCTCCTTCTCGTGTGCTTCATCACAGCCAACTCCTCGGTGAACCAGGGAGACGGCCTGTCATGACGCAACGAGATGGGGCATTCGGGAGCGATCGTATTTATCGCCCTGGACATCTCCTTGTTGTAAAGGTCGACCAAGACGTCAACAGGATCGCCAGGCTCCATGGCAGGAAGAACCCCAAGATTCCTCAGGAATCCATCTGGATCTATCAGTCTCCTGGGGCGGACCATCTTAATTTGTCCTCCACCCCTGCGAAGGTTGGGGGTCGCAGTGAGTCTAAAACTGACCAGATAGTGATCAGACCATGACACTGGAAGGATGTTTTGTTCTTCCACTCTGATCATTCCACTGTCCGCCACAAAAACTAAGTCGAGGGTATGTCCAGCCTGGTGGGTGGGTCCTGATATAATTTGCGACAGTCCTATGGTCGTCATGGCGGCCATAAAGTCCTGAGTTGCGCCAGATAAAGAGGTCTCAGCATGAATGTTAAAATCTCCCAGCACCACCAAGCGCTGGGAGACCAGGGCTGAATTAGAGACCACTTCCGCTAGCTCAGACAGGGAAACTACTGGGTCGCTGGGTGGGCGGTACACCAGCAGAAACCCCAGACTGTCACGGTTCCCCACCCTCAGGTGGACACACTCAAACCCAGATGCTTGCGGTACAGCGCATCTAGTCACGGCGATGGATTGCCGAAAGACCACTGCGACCCCTCCTCCCCGCCCCCCCTGTCTGGCCTGCTGATGCACCCCGAAGCCCGGTGGGCACAGCTGAGTGAGATTTACTCCCCCCAGCTCGTCCAACCAGGTCTCCGTGATGCATGCCAGATCCGCTCTCTCATCCAGAATCAGGTCCTGGATGGCAGAGGTCTTACCATTAACGGATCTGGCATTAATCAGCAGGACCTTGAGACCGAGGGGACTGCCATGGCGCCTACCACTTCCTACCTTCTCCAGGGTCGCAAGAACTCTGTTGCGCTTCTCCCTGGGGTGTTGGTGACCTATGAATCTCCTCCCCCACACGACCTGAATGGCGCCCCCCCCTCTGGGTCCCCCCCCCCCCCTACATAGTTGGAATCAGTGGCTAGTCAACTCTCAGAAGAGGTAAGGCTGGAGTATAATCTCCCTTGGGTGTTAGATAGGGATGCTTCCGATGATGGGGTGGATGGAGAGTCAGCAAAGGAACTGAGTGGACTGAATAAAGGAAGTGTCCTTGGGCGGGAATGAGTGGCTGATTGTAAGGGGACAACTGGGGCAGATGGGGTCTCGAATTGGTACAAGCCAGGAGGGGGAGCCCTAACCGGGGAACTGTCTGTGGAATTCTCACGGGGGCCTGATGGAACAGAACGAGAAGGCACCCCGGTGTCAAAGAGGGGGCGAATGAAGGGGTCCACAACTACCCTTCTGATGGTAATGCCCCATTTCTTTAGACAAGATTGCATTGTCATTAGCTCCCCAAGCCATCGGTTGTCTTCTGGTGTAATTAGAAGACGAGAGGAGCGGTCAGGAGATTGATAGTCCCTCCGCAGCCATGTTATGGCCTCCAATCTTATATCCCGTGGTCTTTTTCCTAAGATTTGGGCTAATGAGTCACAGACCGCCCTCCTAGAGGTCCATCTGCCTCTGTTTATCATTAGGTCAGCAATGTCCACCGCAAAATTGTCTGTTAGGAGGTGTTGGTCCTGGGTCCTATTTAAGAAGTACAACTGAAGCACCTTTTGCAGAGTCCACTTGTAAATACTGCACAATGGATTCTTGTAAATGTCTGAAGCTCAGTGTTGTTCAGAAACCCACTGTTGTCAAAATTTTGGGACCCCAGCATTAACCCAAAGGGACCTCATTTGAGGTCAGGACCCACAGTTTAAGAAGCAGTGGCTTAGATTACATTCTGTTATAGATTGCTGACCAACCAGAGTGAATGGCTTTTCTTCATTCAGAGAAATGACCAGTGGAGGGCTACAGGAATCTGCCCTGGGCCCAGTGCTATTCAACATCTTTATCAGTGACTTGGATGATGAAATAGAGGGCATGCTGATCTGATTTGCACATGACACCAAATTAGGAGAGGTTGCTAATACTCCAGAGGACAGGGTCAGGATTCAAAATGACCTTCACAGATTAGAGAGCTGGTTGGCCAAAACTAACAAAATGAATTTCAGCCAGGAAAAATGTACAGTACTACACTTTGACAATAAAAAGGAAATCACAGATATATGGTTGGGGAACACCTGGCTTGAAAACAAAACATGTGGAAGATATCTAGGAGTCTTAGCAGACCATAAGCCAAACATGGGTCTTGCTAGAAATGCACGTGCAGTGCATTGTCAGTGTAGAAAATGCTTTAATGTTTTATTTAAATATTTATGTATTTCATTGAGTCCTACTTCCAGAGAGTGGAAGTCTAAAAGCAGGGTCTAAAAATCAGTAAACATTATTATTATTATTATTATTATTATTATTATTATTACTATTTAAGTTCACGTTTACTTACACTTATCTTTATGCCTATAGATGTATAGATATTTTCTGGCTATGTGTGTTATTTAGGCATTGGTGGTTACTGTTTTTACACAAAGTGAAAGACACCTGTATTCTTGTTACTGGACATCTCTTAATATACATTTTTCTTCAAAGACATACATACCTTTCTTAATCACAACCAATGTATGATAGAGTTGGACTTACATGTTCTTTCTCAGTTTTGTATTTACCTAGTTTACAGTTGTAACTGTGATGATTTGCTGGTTTATATTTACATATTTTCAGAATATTCAATCTTTAATAATAAACTAATGGCTATGATTTTAACAAACATACCAGTTAGAATTTAGAAGTTTGATGTTGCCTTGTTTTATGAATTAGTCTTTAACAATCCCTTTTGGGTTGCCTTCTCATTAGTTGATAAATTAGTTTTAATCATTTAAGAGCTTCTCTTGGAGAAATACCCAAATCTAAATCCCCTTGTGCATTTGACATAAATTGACACATTTTTGATTAGTGTGTTCAGTGTGTTTTGTTCCTCAGGTCCTTCTTTCCTTTTTTGTATAACTACAGATTTGTTAACAGGGTCAGAAGCCAAATAGTTGCTATGGGGAATGACCTTTTTAGAAGGGATTGAAATACTTTAATTATAGGACCCAGTGAAATGTGAACATTCATTTTCCTAGGTGTCGGCAGCGGCCAGGAGCATCTTTGCACAGTTAAAACTTGAGCGCCAGCTGCACCCGTACCTTGAGACACCAGACTTGGCCATGGTAGTCCATGCCTTAGTCATATCCCGTTTGGACTATTGCAACACTCTCTACGTGGGGCTGCCTTTGAAGATCGTTTGTAAGCTACATCTAGTCCAAAGATTGGCAGCCAGGTTACTAACTGGGGGCCCGTACAGGGAGAGAACGACTCCCATGCTACGGCAGCTGCACTGGTTGCCGGTCCGCTTCTGGGCTAAATACAAAGTGCTGGTCATTACCTATACAGCTCTAAACAGTTCGGGTAGGCTATTTGTGTGATTGCATCTCCCTATCTAGGACATCTCGTTCAGGACATCTCGGTCAGCAGAGGAGACCTATTCTCGGTCCCACCTCTGTCTCAAGCATGGCTGGTGGGAATGAGAGAGGAGGCCTTCTCCATGATCGCTCCCTGTCTCTGGAACTCCCCACCTAAATAGATAAAAATGCCCCCCACCTTCCTCTTCTTAAAAAAAACTATTGAAAGCGTATGGAGAGGAGGAGGACTAGGACACTTTAAATTAATGCCATTAGATCGCTGGCTAACCTAATTCTACCTCGTGGCAGCTATGGTACACTTTAAGTGAACACCTGCAATAGCCATTTCTAATTGTATTTTAATTGTTTTACAGGATAAATGTTTTTAATGTTAATTCATGTTATTAGTGTTATTATGTCTTATTGGATTATTTTTATTCTGTTTTCATTTCTGTTAATTCTTTTGTTATAAGTTTATTGTTATTATTTTGCATTGCTTTGGATTTTTGGTAAGTGTGTATTTATTTAGGTCATTGAATGTTTGCCTGTGTGTAGCCCTCCCTGAGTCCCTTTGAGGAGCAAGGTTGGTTTCAGAATAATTTATTTATTTATTTATTTATTTATTTATTTCTGTTCTCTGTGTTGCCAGTCTCTATTGTGGAGATTATTTTATTTAATGTTCAGACTAGTACTTGGTTAAAGAATGTCCAGTTACAGTTGTTTATTATGTGAATTTGAATCTAAATCTAATTTTTAGTCCCAATTAGAATACACCAGTTGAGTCAATGGGAACATAAGTCAGCTGTTTTGTAAATTCCATCAACTCAGTGGGCCTCCTTTATTTGGGAATAACAATGGGACTTGGACATGAATTTATTGATCTAAACATGTATATGAGCACAAGCAGTTGCGCTGAAAAAGAAAATGTATTTTCTTTGTTTTGGTCTGAAAACATCAATCAACACTGATTATAACAAACAAACAAAAAGCTGCTGTGTTGGCCCATGAGAAAAAAACAAAAGAACAGGAAGCATTGGTGTAATTCTAGAATCAGGATTTCAAACTGGTTTGTCCACATTTACAAAGTCCAACTTTCTTCAAACAGGTGGGGTGACATGTTGGCATTTACTTTATTGCCATTTTCCCTCCTGGCCAGTATAATTCAGAACATATCCCACTGAGCTGTCGAGTTTCCAGTTTGAGGTGGAAAGCTTGTGGTAAAAACTTCCAATAGAAGTGTTTTAGGAAAGATAAACTTTCTATGAGGTTTGGAAAACCAAAAGGTCTTCTCTAGCAACACAGCAGCTGCCCTGTAATGTCCCACTACTCACATTATTTATTTGTGTATTTGTGCTGTTTGTACCCTGTGACTCACATTTGTATGAAATTGCTAGAATGGCTATAAATAAGAAAGGGACCACTGAGAAAATGCATGTAATTATGTAGTCCTCCCTCTCACCACCATTAGATGCAGTAGCTGTCTCCCTTTTGCAGGTATAAGGAATGCTTGTTGGGTGAGAGCATTGTCTGCATTTATTTATTTCATTATTTACGATATTTCTAACCTGCCTTTCTCGAACCCGAAGGTGACTCAAGGTGGCTTACAAGCAGGCAGCAATTCGATGCCTAACAATATACAATTAACAGAATTAAAAATGCATTCAATAAAACATATAAAATCAATGCCTTCATTGTTAGTCTCATTGTCCATAAATCGTTGTATGAGCCGTTCCAATGTTCACTTTCGTCTAATACCATGTTTGAATGTATCATTAGATTCTGAAGGCTTGTTCAAATAGTCACAGTTTCACTTTTTCCTGGAAGGTCAAGAGGGTGGGGGCTAATCTAATAACCCTGGGGAGGGCGTTCCACAACCGAGGGACCACCACTGAGAAGGTCTGTCTCTTGTCCCCGCCAGTCGCGCCTGCAAAGAAGGCGAGACCGAGAGCAGGACCCCACTGAACTATCTTAAACTCTTAGATGGTTCATAGGGAGAAATACGTTTGGACAGGTAAGCTGGGTTGGAAGCATTTAGAGCTTTATAGACTAAAGCCAGCACTTTGAATTGTGCCCGGTAGCAAACTAGCAGCCAGTAGTAAACTTGGCATAGCAGAGGGGTTGTATGCTCCCTGAATGCCACTAAATGCCCGTTGGACCATTTGAAGCTTCCGAACAGTCTTCAAAGGCAACTCCATGTAGACTAGCGCATTGTAGTAGTCCATACGGGATGTAACCAGAGCGTGGACTACCATGGCTAAGTCAGACTTCGCAAGGTATGGGTGCAACTGGCACACAAGTTTTAATTGTGCGAATGCTCCCCTGGCCACCGCCAAGACCTGGGGTTCCAGGCTCAGCGATGAGTCCAGGAGAATACCCAAGCTGCAAACCTGCATTTCAGGAGAACTCTAACTCCATCCAACATAGGCTGTAACCCTATGCCCTGTTCAGTCTTACGACTGACCAAGAGTACTTCTGTCTTGTCTGGATTCAATTTCAGTTTGTTCGCCCTCATCCAGACCGTCACAGCTGCCAAACACAGTTCAGGACCTGAACAGCCTCATTAGTAGCAGGTGGAAAGGAGTGATAGAGTTGAACATCATCTGTGTACAGGTGACATCAAACTCCAAAACTTTGGATGATTTCTCCCAGTGGCTTCATGTAGATGTTAAACAACATGGGAGTCAGTATTGACCCCTGCGGAACTCCACAAGACAATGGTTGTGGGGCCAAGAAGGTGTCCCCCAATAACAACTTCTTGGAATGGCCTTCTAGGAAGGACTAGAGCCACTGTAAAACAGTACTCCCAAGGCCCATTCCCACAAGGTGATCCAGAAGGATACCGTGATCTACGGTATCGAAGGCCGCTGAGAGGTGCAGCAGAACCAACATGGACACACTCCTCCTGTCTAGTTTCCGGCATAGATCATCCACTAAGGCAACCAAGGTTGTCTTGGTACCATGTCCCAGCCTGAAGCCAGACTGTGCCAGATCTAGATTATCTTGACTGTATATGTGTATTTGTAAAACATTTGTACTTGTATGTTAGTCTTGCTTATCAAACTTTTCCCACCTTAAACACTTTTTAATAGTAAGGTCATTCATTAAGCCAGATGATTTTATTTTCTTCCTGTGTTCTTACCTTTTCAAATAAATACCTCACTGATCTGTAATGTAATGAAATGGCTTACTGTTGCTGATAATTATACATTACATTATAGTGAAAATCTGTTTTGTGGCATATCAAGTTCCCAACTTCAAAGTCTTCTGTTGTTATCGTAACATCCTGGTGGCTTTGGTTGAAAACATCTGATAACTGATTTTTTACTAAGCAGCTCTGTAGAACAAGGAAGCAGAAGCAAATATAATAAAATAGATAGGCATATATTTCTAAATAAACTTTGAACAAATAAGGAACTCTTTTGTGAAATAGGAGTTTATAGTTCTATCGTTATATGCCTGTAGTAAGAGGGGTGTGCTTCATATTGAGAAAACTGGTAGAGGCACCCACAGATTAAACCAAGAATAGTCTGAAAATATTTGGAAAACAAAGTTTGATAAAAGAAAACTTGGGAACCCTCAAGAGCCAAGCAAGAGCTATCTACTTAATGTATGCCATTTGGGTATGTAACAAGTTTAGTGGCTTACGAGACTAGCATGAGCATTTTTTTCTTCTTCTTTTAACCAGATGGTTGATTCTGCCTTAGCAGAAATGGGAAAGAATCTCAATGAGGCTATGAAGCTGCTTGAAGATAATCAAAGGTACTTATTGGTAAAAGCATTGATGGACAGTTAGGGCTGTAGCAAGGATATTGCTGATTGTAATGTTTTCGTTCATGTTAGCAAAGCTGGAAATCTATATTATTTGGCTATATTAAAATTATAGGCTTGTCCCTTTCTTGACTTGTAATGGACATTTAATCATTATGTATGTGAAATGCCAGGAACTAAAAAACTATGTAGCTAGCTAGTGTTTTATAAACAAGACTATTTTGTCTATCCCTGCAATCCTAGATTTGGAACTGGGAAATTAAGCTGGGCAATGCCTTTCTGCGTGATTTCAGGAAAATTAGGACAAGTAAAGGGTCATGGGAATGGAAAGTTCTGGATCCCCTTTCTGACTTAATATCTGTGTATCAAACTGTTGTTGGAGGTAAAGGGACAACATGAAATGAGGGAGTCTTCCTCACTCTGCCATCCTTCATTGTGCCAGCTGACATTAATTTTAGAAGACACAGTTGGAGCCATGCTCTTGGAGTCTCTGGTCTAGCCAGCGTGGTTGCTGTAGGCTGAGAAATCTATTCCAAACAAAATACCTATAAATAAACCTCTAATACACAAAGCCTGAGGGCAGAGATGTACAGGTGAGGCTGTGCCAATTCTTAGTCACTGGCATTCATAGTCAGACAATGTGTTGAACAAAGGCCTTCACTCCAAAGTTGCAGTAGAGAGAGAGCTTTTCTATCTTAAGCCTTTACTGAAGACAGGGATAGTTTGCAGGTTTCCTTGCAGATGCTGTAGCTGTGAGTAAAGCATAGTTTTGACGCTGCATGTGAAGGCGTAGTTGGCATTATATACAATATTTAAAGATGCTAACAAATAAAGTAGAAGCAAATGAAACACTTGTGGGATCATTCAAATTTTAGTTAAATATTTCCAACCATATGTTTAAGACGTGTGTTTACTGTCAGGGTTGCATTTCCAGTTCTATAAACTTTGTAGGCCTGGACTTTGGCTTTTATAGCAAATTTTGACCTAACCCAATTGTTAGTTTCCACTAAAGTGACTCATTGCATCAAAAGAATTTACATAAATGACATATCAAAATCCCACTGACTGAAAGGTTTTAGAAAGCGTATTTGAAAATTGTAATGTTTGCATTACTAAGTTACAATGCTAAGTATTTTGGAAATCTCTTAATGAATCATGAAACGAGATCATAGTCAATATTTCAAATGTCATTTGGCTGCTTACATACAGATATTTTTCTTTCTAAATCAAGATACAGTGAAAATGTTGTTTGCATCCACAACCTGTAAATTTACTCACATGGTTGTATGCTTAAATTAGGAAAGTGGAGGAAGAAAATGAAAAAAAGTATACAAGAAAAGATATTCCTGGTCCACTTCAAGGCAGGTAGGTGATAGAGTCATGGATCCCTGTTTTTTTCTTTTCTTTTTTCTATATGTAGATCACTTTTTTTAGTTTTTGGAAGTTAGGTATTATGTTGATCTATGACGAGACTGATTCAGTTGCTAGAGCAATGTTTTGCGTTCAGATGTTTCCAGATTTGGTTCCTCATGTTTCTGGATCTCAACCATTAGGACTATGAAAGCAATCCTATCTAAAATCTTTGACTTGTTATCAATTAGACAATGGGCATTTTTCTGGCATGAGTTATGCTCAAGTGCAAAATGTGCAAAACCACAACAATTCTTATTGCTATTTTCCTTCTACTTTCAGCATAACTATTTGGAAGAGTGAGACGACTTTTAGTTTTCATGCTAAACAAAAGGCTTAAAACTAATTATAGCTAGTTTCAACAAGCTTCATAATTCATGGTTTACAGTTGGCTTGTTTGAAATAGAGTATGGTTAGTATTTATTGCAGTTTGTCACTCAATGCAATATGAGAGACTAGTTTGAGTAATTCTGAAGACTGGAAAGTCCTCTTTGCTGCACAAGACAAAGGTGCAGGCCCGAAGCTCACTTCATCTCTTACATATCGTGATCATATGAAATGTATTGTGACAAGTCCTGGGCCACATGAAATATTGGTCTGATAAGGCAGCTACATGTATTATGCTTTTGATGTGGCCAAGATTTGATTAGAGGTGTCAAAACTGAGCTTGATAGATTGGTGGCTGATACTTTTCCACCCAGACATTAGCAAAATAGACTACCTCTTGTTCCATGTTATTCTGACACATGGTACAAACCAGTAATTTTATATGTTCCTCTTGTTCCTGCCAATAAGAGCTCAAAGCAAATACATCACTGTGGGTGTGTTTGTGTTTCTAACGAACCAGAGGATGAGAAAAGAAGTATCCATGGTGTTTTCAGGGTCCCCAGAGTATCATTCTGCTGTGTTACAGTACCATAATGCACATTATTGGTTCAGAGTTTAAGATGCTATGTTTATAATGTGCTGCATTGTGGATGTGGTTATCCAAAGCCACTTACTATAAACTGTTGGAAGCTCATTTTCTGTTATATTCAATTGACCTTATTTTGCAATCATTCCAAGAATCTTATTTTTATTTCCTTCTTTCTCCAGTGGGCAAGACATGGTAAGCATTCTGCAGTTGGTTCAAAACCTTATGCATGGAGATGAGGACGAAGAATCACGACAGTCTTACCGGTACTTATTAAATGAGAATAATTGATGCCTGTATAGATTATTGGTGATGATTTTAATGTATTGATGATGGTTTTGTTGATCATAATTTCTCATGGGTTTCTGGCTTGTAGGCTTCAGAATGTTGGCGAAAAGGGTCACATGGCTCTTTTAGGACACAGCCTGGCGGCTTACATTTCAGTGCTGGACAGAGAGAGGCTGAGAAAACTTACAACTAGGATCCTTTCCGATACAACTTTGTGGCTTTGTAGGCTCTTCAGGTATCTGACAGTTTAAATGTCTTCTGCTCTTCTTTCCCCTCCTCCATTTCTCAATAAGTGCATCTCAAAGAAACTTGCAAATGATTTTAAACGATCATACGTGCATGTGTGCATGCAGATGTGCATGTAATCAAAATGCAAACCAGTGGGACTTCTGCCATGTTTGTCCTGGATTCAAGATAGATATATCAAGAGCAATAGGTTTGTTAATTACTGTAGTGTGTGCATATCTGTTTGTATGCTATCCAAAAACCAACCTATAGAATTAAAGCACTTAAGATGCATTAGGGGGTGTACTATATTTGTCCTAAAAGTGGCATTAAGGTAAAGGTTTCTCTTGACATTAAGTCTAGTTGTGTCTGACTCTGGGGGAAGCTGAAGAACCGGCATTGTCTGCAGCCACCTCCAGGGTCACTTGCCAGCATGACTGCATGGAGCGCCGTTACCTTCCCGCCAGAATGGTACCTATTGATCTACTCAGATTTGCATGTTTTCGTACTGCTAGACTGGCAGAAGCTGGAGCTAACAGCAGGGGTTAACCCAGATTCAAACCACCAACCTTTTGGTCAGCAAGTTCAGCAGCTCAGCGATTTAACCTGCTGTTCCACCAGGGACATTACAAGGAATGTAAATAATGGATGCCAAAATACACTTTTATACATAGTACATTTTCCCCACCCCTGTATGTTATACATTAGGCAACTTCATTTTTTAAACAAGCTTAACAAGGCAATGTTCTCTGCAGAGGATGTGTTCAGTTTTGCTTTAAAACAGGAGTGTTTCTTTTTTTTTAAACAGGGAGTGACTTCACATCACTCTCACAGTTTAAGAGTACATAACAACATAACCATGGGAGAAAAGGGATAAAAGTAAATAAATAAATAAATAAATAAATAAATAATGTGATTCAAAATGGGCAAGCTGGTATCTTCTCAGAAAGTTCATATTTAATTATTTTATATTACAGATTTGAAAATGGCTCAGCATATTACCATGAAGATGACCGTGACGGCATTCTAAAAATCTGCAGACTTGTTATTCATTCACGCTATGAAGACTATGCTACCGAAGGCTTTAATGTACTATATACCAAACAACCAGTGATATACATTAGTTCTGCAGCCAGGTCCGGCTTAGGCCAGTCTCTTTGCAATCAGGTAAAATGGAATTTGTTGGTTTTTATCTTCAAAGCTTGGAAATACTACTATCCAAGATGGCTAGGACAACCCTAAGTATAAAGTTTAGGGCAGGTACTGGTTAAATGGCCTTGGAGGGCTACATCCAGCCCACAGGCCTTTGTTTGGGGATCCCTGGTCTATTGAAATGCACATTCTGCTTTGAATCCAGTATGGCTATCATCACACCTCTACTCCACTCTTCTGTGTGCTTTGGCATTTTATCAATCTGAATATTGTTGCTGCCTTTTTAAAAAGCCACTTTGTTTAAAATGTAAGACCTTGCTCATGTGAAAGAGAAGACATTGCCATAAGTCTTAGTGCTGGAAACAGGAAAAACTACTAGCTACTAAACTCAGTTTAATTTGGAAGCGTCCACAAAATCTGGGCTAAAAGAGAACACTGTAGTTGACAGGCTGCTCACCACTCAGTATAAACCCCTGTGTGTATATTTCAATGAAGAAATGTAAAATGCATTCCTGAAATTAACAAATCAAGCTAGAATTAACATTTGTGCCTCTCTTTTCTCCTCAGCTTGGCTTACCCCTCTCGTGCATGTGTCATGTGCCTTGTAACACTATGTTTGGTTCTCAGCATCAAATGGTAAGTTTGATTTTTTTCTTTAAAAAGCCAAAGAAGCACCATGTCTTATACTTTTGGATATAAAAATAATTTCCCCTCTGTTTGATAACAGGATGTTGCCTTATTGGATAGACTGATTAAGGATGACATTGAATCCGGAAAGCTGCCAATATTACTAGTGGCCAATGCTGGTATGTAGCTATTTCTACCTCTCTGTGCCCAAGAATCCTTCAGATTATTATTGTGAATGAATGGGAATTAGCAGATTGCAACATTCTAATGTTTTGTCATTATCAAACCTCATTCTTACTAAGCTGATAAACCCAATTTGAGGATGTTATTAATTTAGGTAGAGGTTTACATTGAAGAATGCTCTTCTGTAGTATAAAAAATTAATCAGCCCTGAGTGTAAAAGTTCCCTTCTTTTAAATGAAATCTGGAATTCTATCTGAAGCCAAAACATTCTCATCCATTTGTTGTCAAAGGCTTTCATGGCTGGAATTACTGGGTTACTGTGAGTTTTCTGGGCTATATGGCCATTTTCCAGAAGCATTCTCTCCTGACATTTCACTCACATCTATGGCGGGCATCCTCAGAGGTTGTGAGGTCTGTTGGAAATTGGGCAGGTGGGGTTTATCTGGCTACCAGTATTTTTTAAAAAAACTCTGAAATCAGAACAGTAAAGAACAACACTCAGAAAACAGGGGAATTCCAGACAAGAAACAATCAGGGCCAGCTAGCACCTCCTAACAAAGGATTCCCCCAGGCAGGAAGCACCGAGACTTTGAAGCTGATAAGCTATTCAGTGCTTATCAAGCTGGCCAGTTGCAACATTCACACTTGCTTCCAACAGACAAAGAGTTTTTTCTCCCACCCTCGACATTCCCCAAATATACAAACCCCACTTGCCTAGTTTCCAACAGACCTCACAACCTCTGAGGATGCCCACCATAGATGTGGGTGAAACATCAGGAGAGAATGCTTCTGGAACATGGCCATACAGCCTTGGAAGGTCATAGCAACCCATTCTCATCCAACTTGAAGGCATACCTAGGGAGGCATAGCTAAACGATGAAGGCCTCTATTAGGATCGGGATTGTCAGTGCCGAAATCAATAAGACTGCATGAGGAGCTCTTGGCTGATCAGAATCTGGCCCAAGTTTTTTTTTTTTGGTACGAGTAATATTTATTTACTATATTTCATCCCTGTTCTTCTCACCCCGAAGGGGATTCAGAGCGGCTTATAGATATGGCAAGATTCATTGGAGACAAGAGAAATAATATAGCAAGTTACATTGGAGATGAGAGAAAGACAGCAAGGAGATAGGTCATTGTGCCACCTCTAATGAACAACATTTACTTAGCAATACATAAGTTGGTGGTTTTCTTTCAATACAGGTACGCCAGGAGCAGGCCATACTGACAAGCTGGGCCGATTGAAAGAACTCTGTGAGCAGTATAGTATGTGGCTACATGTAGAAGGGTACACTCTAGTTCTTAATTTTCATGTAATGTGGTAATGATCATGTGTGCTTCTGGTGGGAGCTGTATAAAGAGAAATGGTCAATTGAAGGCATTGAAAAGGAAATGCATTGCTGTTGTGGCACGCTGGTGGGTATTCTTCTTCCTATAATGCCATCCCTCAGTAATGGCATTTGCCAAGCTAAAGCTCATGGGCTCATGTAGCCCTTTCTGGGGTGTCCACAATATAACTCTACCTGGAAATGGCATAGATTGAACCCAGGAACATTGATATGCAGAGTTAGGTATATGAATCATGTGGGGTGAGGTGAATTCAGCTTCTTCCCTCAGTCATAACACCAAAACTTAATATATTTATTAAGAAATCTTGCCCCTTCCCAAATTTCATGTTTTTTATTAAATATTTTCCAATGCAATAAAAAGATTAGGAAGTGTGCAAAGCGATGTGCTCTGTTTTCTGGCTCACATCCTCAGAGCAGCCCAGTGAGGTAGGCTCGGCTGAAAGAGAGTAACTTGCCCAAGATTAATCCATTGGGAACTACATCTCCCAAATCCCAGTCTACCAGTCTGTAACTACTACATTGTATAAATGTATATGGTGTTGCTTGGAACCACTCATACAATCTGTGAGTATGTGAGAAACTAACGTGTTTGCATGAAAGAAATAATTTCCCACATGGTCCACAGATCCACTTAAAAGATCTGAACGGCATTCAGTCAGGCTCCACTTTCTGCTTTGACAGTAAGAAAATAAATAATATGGATAGTAGAGTTGGACCCAAATCACTGTTAACAAAAAGATTTGTAGTTTTCAGAGGACCATTTTTTGTGTAATTTCCAAAAACAGAAAGGGGAAGAGAGAGAGAGAGAGAGAGACAAAAGACCAGTGAAACGAATTCGGAGAGACAACATTCTTGGAAATAGTAAAGTCCACATAATACCTGAGGCAGGGAGATCTGTGGTGTCTTTTTCTCTCCCTGGCAGAAGGAGCCTCCTCCATTTTATCTTGGAAGGTTACCTTCTCCTCCAGAGAGAGCCATTAGAACTTGCTTTCCCAGTGGCACTAGCATAGGATGGCCATTGAAAGTTCCTCTCGGAGCATGGGAATTGAAGTCCCTCTCTCTCAGTATTTCTCAGCCAATAAAAAGCCTGGTGGTGTCCATGCTCTCATTGGCTGCGAATGGACACAACTGACAACTACAATTCCCAGAACCTTCTCTTGTGGTTTGTCTTATTTTTAAAAATGTTATGTTTAAAACTTAAAATAATTCTTTAAAAAATCAGTAGATTGGTGAATTGTTTTGAAACTTGGCAGGCCTGCTGCTGTAAATGGGGTCTACAACTGAGGTAGGTGTCATGCAGATAGGCCTTAAAATAGCTGAAGATTGAGCCTTTAAAGTTTCCCATTGTAGCCTATGGACCAAATCTCTGTTGAATGAAATGGAAGACACCCCTCCCCTTTTGGGTAACTTTCCAATCAGCTGGAGAGGCCCTGCTCTCAATCCCACCACCATTGCAAACGTGACAGAAACAGATCCCAAAATGATATGCCTTTTGGCCCGAATGCACATGACTAGTAGATAGGAGTTAGAACTTGAAAATTTTGGATCGTAGCTTCCCGAATCTCTAACATAGCCTAGCCATTAACTTTGAAAGACACTCTGTCTCTAGATACACCATCCCTTACAATAATCACATTTAAATGAATGGAATTTGTGCTATTAGTGATTAACTTCTCCCATTGACTTTAGTGTATCTATTTTAGGGCAAGCTATAGTTGGTCTTACTTCTTAAAATGTAAGAGGTTAACTGAATCAACATAGACATTCTTTTTCATTCTGGAATTTTTGTTTCTGTTGCAGGTACTTTGAAAGTAAACTTACAAAAGCTAACTTTCCTAAAAAAGTGTTTGGAAAATTTTGAAAAGAAAACCTTGGAACCAAGATGTTGCATTTAGCAAAAGAAAAAAAATGTTAATATTCCACCTCACCTAAGACTATGTGTTTGTGTTTTTCCTCAGGGTAAACTTGGCCACCTTGGCTTTGGGCTACGTCTCCTCATCTGTACTGGTATGGCTCTATGTTTTCATCCCTGCATTTGTAGTGAAATTCTCAGATCTCTGCTTGAGAGCTTCAAGCAAATATTGAATTATTGATAATCTTATTTTAGTTAAATATGTGGTACATGACAAATGGGATAAGTTTCCTGAGCTCTGAAAGCAAAGACTGATTACCAATTATCTTTCAAGTGTCATGATGGTTTTTCTTCCTTCTGCAAATACAGATATAGATTACAAGGGGAGCTCAAATCCTGAAAAGTAATGTTACGTGCATGAGACATTGTGGATTGAATATCTTTTTACTTAAATAAAGTGAAACCCTTGGTATTTGGATTGGATCTGAAAAGTAAAGGATCATTTTAAACACTGCCAAAATTAGAAATCCCTCCATGGATGAGAATATGCAAGCCTTTGTTTATCAGATTGTATTGTACAGAACTGAGAAGAATCAGTGCTATGCTAAGAAAAAATGTTAGCATATTTTTGGGATATTTATGTGGTATTCAAGTAATCCAGACATCACATGAACAGCACGTTCTGTGAATAATGGGTCACTTTGACATTCCCCTGGTGGTGCAGCAGGTTAAACTGCTGAGCTGCTGAACTTGCTGACTGAAAGGTTGGCGGCTCAAATCCGGGGAGTGGGGTGAGCGGTTTGAAAACATGCAGATGTGAGTAGATCAGTAGGTACCACTTCTGTGGAAAGGTAATGGACCTCCATGCAGTCATGACCTTGGAGATGTCTACGGACTACCCCAGCTCTTCAACTTCGAAATGGAGATTAGCACCACCCTGCAGAGTCAAACACGACTAGACTTAATGTCAGGGGAAACCTTTACTTTTTTGATGCTAAAGTTCAAGCAGGAATGGCTATCTGACTTTTGAACTTCCACCTCTCTTCACATGTAGAGAAGAGCAGCTTCTGATGACAGTTTGCAACAAACAACAGTTCGCAGTTCTGTCTGAATGTAGCAAATTGTAATTCTCGGAATGGCATGGAAGAGCAATTCCCCACAATTGGGTTTACCTTCACATACCCATCTGACACACTGGAATGAACTCAATTTATTTATTTATTATTATTTATTTACAGCTTTTATATTCCGCCCTTCTCACCCCGCAGGAGACTCAGGGCGGATTACAGTGTACACATATATGGCAAACATTCAATGCCAATTTTTGACATACAAACATATACAGACATATACAGAGGCTATTTAACTGGCCGCCAGGGGAGCTGTCGCTTTCATCGTCCATCTGTGACGCTGATGAAGCACTTCCACATTCCCCACATGCTTCCCCTGGAATGCTTTGCTGGAGTCTTCTTTATGGCCTCATAAATCAGTTAATTTAGCCTCCCCACACTTATTTTCCTATTTGACAGATGCAACTGTCTTTCGGGTTGCAAAGGTTGACAACAGGCTACACACGGTTGGAAACCCACTCCAACCCGGGCTGGCTTCGAACTCATGACCTTTTGGTCAGAGTGATCTTAATGCAGCTGTCACTCAGCCAGCTGCGCCACAATCCCGGTGCTTTTAATTGTGGTTCATTGTTTCTCTTATCATCATGTAATGGGCATTGTTTTTAACCTGGTTTGCAGTCAGGCTCTGGTTTGGAGTTACTTCTAGAAAAGGGGCATGTACTTCTGTATGCCTCTTTATTAGGCCTTTATGCTTTTTAGGCAAATGTTCATGTCATTCCTAGACACCCCCTGTGTCTCCATCAAGCAGAGACAGGCCATTTGTGGCCTTCTGGACATTGTTGGACCGCAGCTCCAACCATCAAAGTCAGTAGCCAAAGTTTGTGGGAGCTTCACTCTTAACAGCATTTAGAGGTCCATGTGTTGGAACATCCCTCCCATCTCTTATTTCATTAGAAGCTTGAGTATTAGCATTTCTTGTTTTGAGTGGACCGAAACACTAAAGCTACTTTCTGCCCTGTAGACAGCCACGAAATGTGACAGCATGACCCTGACTTTAGGGCCCTGGCTGGGTCTCCCGGCTGTACCCGCAGTGACGCTTTACAGACACGAGGATCCGTCTTTGGTAAGCCTTCGTCCTTTGAAGATACGCTTGCCACTTATTCCAAGCCCCCTTGAAAGGTCCAGGGCACAAGCAGAGATGCTTAACGAGCAAGGATTTTCTCGTTAATTTGAAGAAAGCTTGTGCTTACTGTGGGACTCCTCTTAGCAGGTCAGCGAATGAGAACTCCTTACTTTAAAACAGGCATGGACCAACTTTGGCCTTCCTTCCAGGTGTTTTGAACTCTCACAATTCCTAACAGCTGGTGGGAGGATCGAAGTTGACTCAGCTGCTTTAAACAGAAGCAGCTCGTTGAATGTTTCCTATGCACAGAAAATACTGTTAGATATGTGGAAGATGGCAAAGTTTAAGTCAAAATATAGGGTCACTGTTATGTCCAGATTTAGGATGCAGGAGGTGGCTACCCAAGTAACACTGGATAAGATTGTCCCTAAATGAAAGCTTTCCTTGGGTGGTGGACAGTAAGGTGTTTGGGGAGGACATTGGCAGGGATTGCTTGTTCATGGTGCTCGCTATAACCTGAAATGTCATTGGAGGGAGGACTTTTGGTGGCTCCTCAGCACTGCGGGTTAAAAATGTTTGTGGAAGTGGGGGCCCCAGTCACACACACACATACGCATTTTCACTCAACAAGACTCAAAGCGACTAAAAATTTAAATTGCACTACCCCCCCTCTCCCCCCCTCTCTCTATATATAAGCCTAAACTATCTAAACATTAAGTAGAATTAAATATGGGACTTGTTAAAATGCATAATTACAACCATCAAAACTATTAGAAACCTGTTAAAGTCCAGCTTATTTGTTTGGCACTGCTTTTGGTGGCCATTATTAAATAGGAAGAAGGGTTATCTAAATTCTTCATATACTGGTACTGTTTGGTTGGTTTTTGTTCCTTCTTTTTTCATGAGCTGTAATACATCCTGAATATTAGGCATAAAACAGAATACAAAAATATTGACCAAATTAAAAGAAGTTATGTCCATTGATGATGATACAATTGTGCTATAATTCATGCTTCTTGCAGTCTTTAGCAGCAGGCCTGACCTCCAGCCAGGCAGTGGACAAGCTCCGTGCTCTGCCCCTATGGCTCTCCTTGCAATATCTTGGACACAACGGGATTGTTGAAAGGATAAAGCATGCATCTCAGTTGGTAAGAAGCTGCTGACGTCCAGGGTTTTTGTGCCATCTTTGTTGCCTGATATTTTTGATGACTTTGTGACATTAATGTATTTCTCAGTAATGACAAGAATTAGCATAATGGTTTGAGTGTTGAAGTTGTGTTCTGAGGAATCATAGTTCAAACCCATTGGGAGGTCTTGGGCAACTCACAAGGAAACAGCAACAAACCCCTTCCAAATAATTCTTGTGACAATTACATTTACCATCTTTATTCTGTTTGCTTAGAAAAAATCTTCTCCCCTTCCCGTTTTCCCTCTTAATTTTTAGAGTCAAAGACTGTTGGAAAACTTGAAGAACCAGGATTTCATTAAAACCTCGGTAAGTTTTTTTTTTTTAATCCATATTGAAGCTGAATCTTTAATAATTTGACATGCTGTTAACTGCCTTATTTAAATGACATTGGGATTTATTCCAGGCGGATGAGCTATTTATAAGAGAAGTTTGTTTGTTTGTTTTTTTACTGTTTCAGTAAGAAGAAATGATCATACAAATACACACGTGACACAGTGGCAAATTCTAAATAAAATAATAATAAGGAAAAGAAAAGAAATTAAAATCAATCTCAGCACAATTTTTTTTTCGCGTCAGGAGCAGCTTGAGAAACTGCAAGTTGCTTCTGGTGTGAGAGCCTGTGGTGGCACAGTGAGTTAAATCTTTGTGCCAGCTGGACAGAAGACCAACAGGTCAGGGGGGATTAGCTCCCTCTGTCAGCTCCAGCTCCCCATGTGAGGACATGAGAGAAGCCTCCCACAGGGATAGTAAAACATCTGGGCATCCCCTGGGCAATGTCCTTGCAGACGGCTAATTCTCTCACAACAGAAGCGAAGAAGCACAAACAAACAGGGATATAAATGTTCTGAGCCGAAAGTGCAAAGCTGCGGTTGAGACATTTTAACAGTTCTTTGACTGCATGAATATTGTGTGCATTTGGCTGTTCTTTTTCTCATTTCGTGATGAGAGAAATTATTATCTGGCATTAGTGGCAGTGGTACAGTTTTCTGGTTTTATGGATAGATTTGATCCAGATGTTTTTGGGTCACCACTACTAGTAGTTGAGGATATGGTGTTGCCTGGAGAGTTATAGCTTTTCCCAAGGCTCATTAAGGAGTTTGCTTTGTTCTGTATGGAGCATTAAGATCTTCTCCCAGTATTTTTGGAATGTAAGTTTTATTCCCCCCCCCCAATTTCATTTTTAAGGTTGAAGATGAACTTAGCTCTCCTGTGGTGGTTTTCAAATTTTCCCCAGAATATCCGCATAAAGGTGAGTATTGTATAGAGAAAATTGCGTGTAATCACATTTGGCACCTTCCTGAGTAAACAACTCCCTTAATGCTGAGTTTTAGTTATTAATACTGACTTATATGTGTTACATAGAAATGCTTCTGTTATTTGAGGGAATCTGTTATTTTCATTTTGTTTATTTCATGTCAAAAGCATTGCATTGCATAAATAAGTTTAAAACTGATAAAATAAAGGGATCACAAGCAGCTAAATAGTCTTAGACCAAAAACGGGCAGCTGTGACCACACTGCTTCGGTGATATTATTAAAGAATGATGATGATGATGATTATTATTATTATAATTTTATATCTTACCCACCTCTCCTCTTGGCTTGATGCAGGTTACAGCATAATTAAAAACATAAACATCATCAAAGTTCTATAAATACACATATTAAAACATATTTCCATAAAGGATACACATTAAAAGTATTTCTATAAAATACATATTAAAATACACAGAACAGAGATTAAACACAGGGCACGTGTTTAAAATACTGTGTCATAGCCAAGCTTTTCCAAATCTAAGTTCATAATGACATACCTGAACATCATACCATGTGATGTTAAAATGTTCTCTATAGATTCAAAGGGAGAGGTTGAAGCTGTGCCCTCCTGTGTGCGACATGGATTTTCCTGTGCTATAATCTGTTTCC
The DNA here is from genome assembly GCF_037176765.1 of Anolis sagrei. Taxonomy (NCBI): domain Eukaryota; kingdom Metazoa; phylum Chordata; class Lepidosauria; order Squamata; family Anolidae; genus Anolis; species Anolis sagrei. The sequence goes on along the minus strand of NC_090034.1, from coordinate 24,596,877 downwards.
CTTTTGCTTCAGATTCAGATCACATGTTACAAACTACACAAATACCTCCAATGACTGGAAATGAGAGATATATCTGTGATACTTTTAATCAGTGGGTAGGTACTAATGTTACTTGCTGTTTTCCAAACTTGGCAAAATGTAGCCACCTGGCTTTGTTGAACTTCAACTTCAATTGGTTATTCTGTCAGGGCACATTTTTTTTCCTATTCCTAGATGCACAACCTGTTAGCAGGCTGAAACCATGCAAACAAACACTGATCTCCAAATTATTAAACGAGAATATGTCACAGCTTTTGCTCACAAGCTTTTGCCTTTGGCCCTATCTACCAATAAAAATAGCTTCTGAGAATGTCTCTGAAATCTAATTTGGCCCATTGACAGAAAGCAATTTTTGCTTAGCTCAGAATGTACTGATTATTTGCAAGAGTGCTGACTGTGTTGATCTCTAAAGTTCATTGGTTTTGCCATTGCTTAGGGTTTGAATTCTTTTGTATTGGCTCTACTGTAAGCAGCTTTGAGTCTTCTTCGAGAGAAAAAGCAGGGTATAAATAACCATACCAACAACTTGTAAAAAAGCAATGTGTAGTTCTGAACACGTGAAATGAAGAATTGTCCCACTTGTTCTAGCCCATAAGCAGGGAAATATACATGTTCTTGTCCCATGTGTAACGTTACCTCTTGTAATTGGCCCATTTTGGATTCTCTCAGTCGGTAATTGCCAGACCGAACAATAGTGATCATAAGCAGGGTACAACATTGTTCAAACAAGAAATGACACATTATTAAAACATATACCACATGATTAAAACAACACTTCCATGACTGTGTCTCAGCAACAAATAGTTTCACAACAATTGGAACTACTCAGTGAGTATTAGAAGAACTAAGAAACCTGAATTATGTAGATGAAAAAGCCTATACAGGTAGTCTTCAACATACAGACTTCCAGCTTACAAATGATTCCTAGTTAAGAATGGGGAAGCGAGAGAAATCTCCCCTTGTAAGGAAGGGAAATCCACTCCTGAAAGACTTATCATGGGGAAAAGATAAAACTCTGAAGTTTTATCCCCAGTCCTTTTTTCTACAACAAGCCAAATTATCGCAGGGACAGAAATTTGAGTGACATCTTCTGAACAGGGAGGGGTACAGATAGCAAAGGAAACACCACAGTGGTCTTTACCCTTCCTTATTTGATCCAAACATACAGACCCTCTCTTGTTCGTCAGTTGAGGACTGCCTATATTTAAGAATAGAGAGCAGATTAAGTTACAAAGAATGGGGGATCCTTCAACCTTTGCTTGTCTCTTCAGCTGGGAGACCAGTTGGCCCAGTTGGTGCCTGCCAGTGGGGTCGACATTGTGGAACTGGAGGATGAAGGCACCTGTGTGCGTTTTAGCCCGTTAATGACTTCTGCAGGTAATTGTGCCACTTGTTTTGTAAGGATTAAAATACTTAAATGTGAGATATATTGCTGCCTTGAAAATCCTCATTAAATCAGTATGCCTTCTGATGTGTACAAAGGTGTTTTTATGCCATTGAAACAGGATTCAAATTACTGCATAATCTCAGAGTATTACTTTCCCCTATGCATTCTTTGTTAACTTACTTAAGTGGCTGGTAGAGAACTTGTTAATCTGAAAGTTGGCAGTTCAAATCCGTGAGTTGGGGTGAGCTCTCACTGTTAGCTCCAACTCCTGCCAACCTAGTAGTTTGAAAACATCCAAATGTGAGTAGATCAGTAGGTACCACCTCAGCGGGAAGGCAAACAAGAAGTGTCTATGGACAACACAGGCTCCTCAGCTTGGAAATTGAAATTAATATCTCCCCCAGAGCACTACCTCCAGAAGCCGGAGGTGAAAGGGGAAGCCTTTGTTTTTGTCTGTGAATTTCTGTCTCGTATCCAGGTCCAGGCATTGAATGTTTTACCTGTGTTAGTGTTTGTATGTATACTGTAATCCACTTGTGCCCTCGGGGAGATAAGGCAGAATATAAATAAATAATAATTATTATTATTGACACAAAAGCACAGTATGTCACAGCAAACGAGATCTATATGCTGGATTTCGTATCACAAAATCACAAGTCGAAGACTTCCCAAGCGTCTAGGACTGTGTGATGTATTTTCGAATGATGCGTGCAGATCCAAGTAAGATGGCCTTTTGCAGTTGACAGATCATGATTTTGTCAATGTTTATTGTTTCCAAATGCCGGCTGAGATCTTTTGGCATGGCACCCAGTGTGCCCATTACCACTGGGACCACCGGTACTGGTTTATGCCAGAGCCTTTGCAGTACGATTTTGAGGTCTTGATAGTGGCTGAGTTTTTCCTGTTGTTTTTCCTCAATGCGACTGTCACCCAGTATGGTGACATCAATAATCCAGACTTTTTTCTTTTCCACAACAATCGTGATGTCTGGTGTATTGTGTTCCAAAACTTTGTGAGTCTGGATTCGAAAGTCCCACAGTATTTTTGCATGTTCATTTTCCATGACCTTTGTAAGTTTATGATCCCACCAATTCTATACTGCTGGTAGGTGGTACTTGTGACATAAGTTCCAGTGAATAATTTGGGCCACAGAGTTGTTCCTCTGTTTGTAGTCCGTCTGTGCGATTTTCTTGCAATAACTGAGGATATGATCCATGGTTTCATCAGCTTCCTTGCACAGTCTGCGTTATTATTATTATTATTATTATTATTATTATTATTATCATCATCATTTGTTGTTTCTTGGTGCCCATATGTGAGGTTAACGTGTGCGCGCAGAAAAAAACCCATAATGGTTCGGTTTTTTAGCATCTTATGGCTGCCTAATGATTTGAGAGGCTTTCAAATACTCAGCGCAATGCTCTGCCTTTGTGCAACTTTTAATGCTAATGCATCCAAGTTCTTCAGTTTTAGGAACAGAAGTGCAAGATGTCGACCAGCTGGTGGACTGCTTGAAAATGAAGGTCCCGGTGCTGACCTGCACCCTGCAGCTAAGAGATGAATTTGAGCAAGAAGTGAGAAGGACCACCAGCCTGACTTTTGTTGAAGATCTCAGCTGGCCTGGACTTGGAGTCATCAGGTGAGCAAGTCTCTCCAGGTCTTTTAAGAGGATGAAGATGAGAATGGGACTGGCAGGAAATGCATGGCTCCGTTGTCCCAGTCTCCAGAGCAGCAGAAAAAACCCACCACTTTCTCCTCAAGATTTAAATATGGCTCTCATCTCTTCTCTCAGCCTTCTCTCCTCCAAGCTAAACACCCCAAGGTCCGTCAGCCATTGCTCAGAGGGATTCTTGACTTCCAAGCCTTGGATTATTTGGATCATCCTTTTCTGGATACGTTCTAGTCCTGAAATCCTAATCTGTGCAACACTGTGATTTTTGACCCTGGGTTATCAATGTCATTTCCTAATTGGTTCTATCTCAAAAACATGGAAAAAGTTTATTAAGCTGCCAAAACTTTGTTGCTGTCTGCACATTCAAAGTTTTAAAATGGCATATTTTTATTAAGGAGAATTACAAACAAAGTGCCTAGACTGAAGGGAAAAAATAATGAATACATCTTTGGTTACAACAGGCATGGGCAAACTTCGGCTCTCCCAAGTGTTTTGGACTTCAACTCCCACAATTCCTAAAAGAGTACCAGCTGTTAGCAGTTGTGGGAGTTGAAGTCCAAAACACCTGGAGGGCCAAAGTTTGCCCATGCCGGCTCTACAACATGCAACCTATACGCATTCTAAACTAACACCTGCTAAGCTAATTTTTAAACCTCCCACTTGCTAGAGAAATTGATTAGGCTTGATTTGATGCTTTACTTTTTCTTAAACATCATAAGCTTTAGCACAGCTGGTTAACCACCAGCTGCAATTAATCTTGCCAATTGAATGGTTGGCAGTTTGAAGCTGGGGTCGAGGGTGAGTGTCCGATCTTCAGCCCAGCTCACTGCCCACCTAGCAGGTTGAAAACAGCTAGTGGGGAGGTATTTTAATGACACAATAAGGAAATACCAGAAAAATGCTGGCAATTTGATTAAGAAGAGAAAGTCTGTGAACGGGGCTCTTCGGCATGGAGGATGGAGCAATAACACTGCCCCTCCAGCCCCTGTGACCAGAATTGAGCTCAACCTCCAAAATGCCGAAGATGGGAAAAGCCTATATACCTCTATCTCTAGGAGCCCCTGGTGGTGCAGTGGGTTGTGCCAGCAGGACTGGAGACCAACAGATCAGAGGTTCAAGTCTGGGGAGAGCGCGGATGAGCTCCCTCTGTCAGCTCCAGTTCCCCATGCAGGGACATGACAGAAGCCTCCCACAGGATGGTAAAACATCTGGACATCTCCTGGGCAACATCCTTGCAGACAGCCAATTCTCTCATACCAGAAACGACTTGCAGTTTCTCAAGTCATTCCTGACATGGAAAAAAACAAACAAACCTCTATCTATGTACTGTTGTCTATATTGTTAATGTAGAATGGCATTGAATGTTTGCCGTATATGTGTTCTGTGATCTGCTCTGATTCCCCTTTGGGGTGAGAAGGGTGGAATATAAATACTGTAAATAAAAATAAATTAATACTCTAGCTCTCCTCCTGCTCCATGATCCTAAGCAAGTGTTTCTTTGCCTAACACGGAATCTGCCTGTCTAAAAGACCAGATAATTCTTCTTGAAAAACAAGTGCCTTGCTTTCTCTTTAAAATGATTGCAAAAAGTGTTTGTTTCCCTGGTCTTTCTATGTAGGTATGAGGGACAGAATGAAGACAAACAAGAAAAAGACTTAGAAAAGATTAACAGTGGACTTCTGAAAAAACTGAACGAGCTAGAATCAGATCTGGTGTTTTCTTTAGGTAATTTACTATTAAACTTCTCTGTGTGGGTCGGGGAGCTTCCTTTTCTGCATTAGAAGCATTCCATAGATTTTCCAACTATAGTAATTCATTTTCTCTATAAAGCCAGAAATAAAATTGCATTTGTATTTTTAATTTTTGATCCTGACATAAAATACAGGGTTAGTCAAAATGCATAGGCCAATAAGCCATTCAATTGAATGGCTTATTGGCCTATGCATTTTGACTAACCCTGTATATCTGATATATCTAACACCTTCCAACAAAGCATTCCCCCAGGCAGCAACCATCCAGGCTTTGAAGCTGCAAGGCCATTGAATGCTAATCAAGGTGGCCAATTGCAACATTCACATTTGCCTCAAACAGACAAGAGCTTTTTCTCCTACCCTGAACATTATTCCACAGGTATATAAACCCCACTTGCCTAGTTTCCAGCAGACCTCACAACCTCTGAGGATGTCTGCCATAGATGCAGGCAAAACGTCAGGAGAGAACGCTTCAGGAACATGGCCAGACAGCCTGGAAAACTCACAGTAATTCAGTGATCCTGGCCATTAAAGCCTTCGAAAACACATATCTGAAGTAAATAGAAAACCTATCAATACTTGCCTTAACTCTTTTATTTTTGCCTATTACAGGTCCAGAATTTGGAGGGGAGAAAAACTGTATTTATATTGGGATGGCCACAGAGGATCTGGATGTTTCTGAGCTTGTTGAGACTATTGCAGCAACAGGCCGTGAAATTGAAGAAAATTCAAGGGTACGCACTGGAGCTGCAAGGTTACAGAATAACTGCAGTGGCAAGATTGACTCTCCTGCCTGTTTCGTAGTTTATACTACTCCAGATTTGCAAATTGTAAAATGTCGTCTTCATAGAGAATTGCCATGTCAATAGAAACATCATTGTTAGCTTAGATAGGCAGGCCATTCAAATCTCAAATTATAAATAGAACTCACCTTCTGTTTTTAGGTGTAACTCTTCCATTTGGCCATGCAAAGCAACAAGCCAAACCCCAACCCCCTTTCCCTTGCACTTTGTCAAATAATAGAGAAAATGACCTCTTTTCAGTGGCATCGTCAGAACCAGAAATATAAGCAGCACATGTCAACACCAACTGGTTTTTTTTCTTCCCTTTATTGAATCAGCTGCTGGAAAACATGACCGAAGTTGTTCGGAAAGGCATAGAGGAAGCGCAGGTTCAGCTGCAGAAAGCGAATGAGGAAAGGCTCTTGGAAGAGGTGAGTAGTCATTTCAGGAAGTTACCTCCTTACAGCAGCCTTGGTGCTTAATTTGCATTCCCATTTGTTGTTGTGTTGTTTTTTTTAGGGCCTGCTCCGACAGATCCCTGTAGTTGGCTCTGTGCTGAACTGGTTTTCCCCGTTCCATGCTTCACCGAAGGGACAAACATTTAACCTGACAGCGGGTAGGAAGCTATTTGACAGCTTTATTTAACCAGTAGCAGCAAAATCACTGCTCAGTGTGCATTAGTAGAGTTATTCTGGAAGAGAGTTATCCATCCTGTTAGTAACTTGGCCTCTGTGCTCACATTCTGGGCTGGTCTTGAAAGCATTGGGCAGTTCATTGTAGGAAGCAGGACGCTGGAACAAGAAGGATGTTTTTAATCTGTTTTAACAGGGCTCTTTCTCTTAACTATTAGTGAAATGAAGGAGCAAAGAATTTCTCTCCTGTTGGGATATGCATTATATTAGTCAATATTTGCCAGGGCCTTCAGCTCAGCTGGGAGTTGGGCTAGAGCCAAAAATTATGGACATACTTATTTCAATTGAGGAATCCGAGGCTCTGGGTCCCAATTTGACCCCCCCCCCCCCCGGCCTTTTGGGTTCACCAAAGAATCTCCTCTTTATGGTTTCTCACTTGGTATATGTTTCTTCCCAAGACTCCCTGCTACTTCCCATGTCTCTACTCAAGCATTGTTCACTGCAGGAATGTATTCAGAGAGGGGTATATAACCTTTTTCTGAAAAATAGACCAAACAAGAAAGGCAGAGGAGAAGTAGCACTATCATATATCAAGGATGTTTATACCTGTGAGGGGATCCCTAATGTCAGTCCAGGAAGCCACAGCAAACATAATTGTGTGGCCGGCTGAATTCGCGGAGAAGATTGAGATATATACATAATACCAATAAGATGTGATTCAGCAGGTCCATAGTATTCATTTTGAGCAGTGGCTTAATGTGTTGTCGAAGGCTTTCATGAGTTTTCTGGGCTCCAGCAGCATTCCCTCCTGATGTTTTACCCACATCTATGGCAGGTATCCTCAGAGGTTAAGGGGTCTGTTGGAAAATAGGCAAGTGGGGTTTATACACCTGTGGAATAATGTCCAGGATGGGAGAAAGAACTCTTGTCTGCTTGAGGCAAGTGTGAATGTTGCAATTGGCCACCTTGATTAGCATTGAATAGCCTTGCAGCTTCAAGGCTTGACTGCTTCCTCCCTGGGGAATCCTTTGTTGGGAGGTGTTAGCTGGCCCTGATTATTTCCTGTCTAGAATTCTCTGCTTTCTGAATGTTGCTCTTTATTTACTGTTCTGATTTTAGAGTTTTTTTAAAAAATACAGATAACCAGGTTTTGTTAATTTTAATGGTTTCCTCCTTCCTGTTGAAATTGTCCACATACTTGTGGATTTCAATGGCTTCTCTGTGTAGTCTGACATGGTGGCTGTTAGAGTGGTCCAGCATTTCTGTATTCTCTAATAATATGCTATGTCCAGGTTGGTTCATAAGTGCCCTGCTATGGTATGTCTCTACATTAAAACTGAATGTGGTGTCACTTCTGCAAATTTGCAGTGTCTCATTTTGTGTATGAATATGCTAATATGAAAGCTGTGGACACATTTGACTCCCAATTTCCATTGGCAGGTTCTTTAGAGTCAACAGAATCAACATACGCTTCTAAAGCACAGGGCAGTGGGACCACCCCACCTCCAACCCCGACTTCAAGCCGTAATAAGCAAAGGTATCCTGGTAAGTCTTTCCTTCTCCCATTTGTAGAAAGAGCTGCTTCCCTGAGCTCTCCTTACTATTTGTAAGAACCAAAGTTGGAGGAGCATTTGAATGGGTCTGGAAAGATAATAATAATAATAATAATAATAATAATAATAATAGTAATAATAATAATAATAATAATAATAATAATAATAAAGCAAGACGATTATTATTATTATTATTATTATTATTATTATTAATGTCTTGCTTTTTTCCTGGATCGGGACTCAAAGTGGCAAACAACATATAAAAAACAAGGAGATCATTCAACAGGTTTATTTGGCCAAATCATCCTGCCGGGTGAGCAAAAGGGAAAAAAGTGCCACCCCAAAACTAAGACAGACCTTAGTTTTATAGTCAAAATCTTCACAATCGGGCTATTTTCTCCAATTCTCTATCTCTTTCTTTGTTCCCTCCTTGGCATCAGCCCTTATCCATATTTGTGCCTGCTTTTTCTCAGCAGCCTGTCCTGCCTCCCCTCCTGTGCCTGCTTGTTACTAGGAAAAAACATTTTGAACTTTCTGCTGTTTTCAGCTGGTAAACTTCCACTTCAGTAGCAGCAGAAATTTTAGACAGGATTTGAAATCTCCATTGGGCTAAAGGGTGGAGTATCCAATTTCTAAATGTTGGTTGTTTTGTCCTCAGGACAAAAGCGGTTTAGGAGGTCTTTGAGGAACTCGGACACGTTCAGTGAGACCAGCTCTGTGAGTCACATTGATGACTTGGACCGTGGAGAACCGCGGTGGCCCAGCGCTTCCCCAGTTGGGCAAGAAGGAAGTCCTGAGCCGGCAGAGCAGAGCGGGCCTCTGGCAACGGAAACAGCGATGGAGACCCCAGCAGGGAAGCCCCCGACTCTGGTGGGAGCCAATGGCACTCAATCAGAACAAGAAGTGAGTTTAAGATAAAAACGGAGACTCTGCATATGATGGCTTTGTACAGAAATGCACTCTCTATAGCAGGATCATTTAACAAGACATTTCAAATGTCAACGGTGCCACAGTTAGTGAAGGAATACCAACTGTTAATACACAAATGGAGATCTGGTACAGAGGCTAGCAAAAGGATGGTTTCCTCTTCCTGTTTGCCTTCTTTGTGGGGTTTTGTTTCCACTCTACACTCTAATGATGGTTCCTCATCCTTTGTTCATATTGTCAAGGGTTGTGTTTGCATAAGCTTTGCCCCTTTGCAACTAACAGTGAGGTCTTGACTCCAGGCAGCATCTTAATGAAGGATTTTTTGGGGGTATTTTTCAAAATATATTTTATTCTGACATCTCTTGGGTTATTTTCATTTGAATTATTACTTTCACTCGATGCTTTCTGGGAAGATGTGTATTAAAATGGGTTTAAATCTGCTCAATAACCCTGTCGATTTCGGCTCTCCTATTTTGAAATGATTGCAATTATCATCACTGACCTTATATTTGTGTTTCGAAATGCTCCAAATTCTCCACGATTTAGCCTCAGGTGATGCCTGGGCACTGCTTATGGAATGTTTTAAATCTCCCGGCTGCAGAATTACAGAAGTCTTATCAAGATAGTATGAAATCTTACCTAACTGAAACGGCCCACTTGCTAAATACGTCATTCCTCACTGTTAGCTGCTGCTGCTGGGAACCCATAGTTTAGTCTTCCCTGGGTTTTTTTCCCTGCTTTAAGAGCCACTTAGAAGCAAACCCAGGAGGGAAATGTTGCATTTACAGTAATGATCACCCCCCCCCCCCAAATTCTCTTATGCAAGACTTTGGTGAAGCACTTGAACTAACCTGTTGCATGTCTGTGATTTTCCCTGTATCCTTCTTCTTACGGATTTTTCTCACCAGTAGCTCTTCCCTTTGTTTGATATTGTAAATATCCAGAGAAATTATTAGATTATATACACTACTGCACTATTTAAAAAAGGAAAAAAAATCTTAGGCTGCTATTGTAAATCCAAGAACAAGTAATTTGGGAATTGATTTCTTCCTCAGATGAGGAGTTACACCTTCACATTTACGACTGTTGAGCCTGCACCTTGTCCTACAAAGGGACAAAAGTAACCATAATTGTAAGAGTGAGTTGCTATGAGCCAACCCAGGCATGGGCAAGTTTCGTCTCTCCTTCCAAGTGTTTTGGACTTCAACTCCCACAATTTCTAACAGCCTCAGGCCCCTTCCTTTTCCCCGCTTTCGCTTAAGCGGCTGAGGGGGAAAAGGAAGGGGCCTGAGGCAGTTAGGAATTGTGGGAGTTGAAGTCCAAAAAACTTGGAAGGAGGGCCAAAGTTTGTCCATGCCTGATCCAACATGTTAGACCTAGATGATTTCTATTGAAATTGCCACGTTTCAACATGGCTGCTTCCCCTAAAAGGGAGCTACCTACATCCCTCTACTCTATTATTAATGAAGGACTTTCCTGTAGGTTAGTAGTTATGACTTCCTCTTTGTGGCCACAGTTGTGTTTCCGAAAAGTACCGAATGTATCCGGAAATTATTTTACAGGAATCGAGGGGATGGGGGAGGGAAGTGCAGAGGAATGTGCATCCTTTGTCTATAAAATGCCATTGTCCAAATTTTGCAATGAAATGATTCGATACATTTGGAATTGTGCATCATATTCAGCCAACAATGTGCTGTCACCTACAACTCATTTTTGATTTGGTACCTTTTGGAAACTAGGTCCACAACCGAGTCCTATGAAATGGGAGATGTATTACACTTGGTGGCAATGCTTCTATTTTGCCCTAAAACAGTGGTTCTCAATCTGTGGGTCCCCAAGTGTTTTATTTATTTATTTATTCCAGATATTTGTACCCCACCCTTCTCAAACCCCGGGGGGGGGGGGTGAGGGGGGACTCAGGGTGACTTCCAGCCAGCAACAATTCGATGCCCCCAATGTACACATAATAAAATCCAATAATTAGATACATTTAAAACATTAAATCATATTAATTAACTAAAATCTTGTTCTGTTTCAGTAACAGCCTAGTGGTTTTGGCCTACAACTCTCAAAAACCCCAGCCAGTTTACTAGCTGTTAGGATTTCTGGGAGTTGAAGGTCAAAACATCTGGGGATCCACAGGTTGAGAATAACTGCCCTAAAATGATGGTTATAGGTGGAAGTAGAATGGGGAACTTCAGACATATAGGCAGTTCCTGGCAACAACCATTCTTGTCCTCATCCAAATAAGCCCATTTTTCAGAGCTCAGCTACAATGGGGTTGTAATACCCTCTGAAACATTTTGTTAATTGATTTAAATCACCAAAACGCCCACCGGGTTGGTGCCGCTTGTACAGTCCAGTCACTCTCCTCTTCGATATAAGACATTGGTAAATATCCATTTAAATGTGACGAGGTTTACAATAAGTTCACTTTGTTTCTCTAGATAAAAAGTTGATATTTAAACTGCAGATTAAATTAGTGTCTTCCTTAACGTTGGTGCAATTATTTAATTAAATAAAGTCCAATTATATTCACATGGTTTCCTCAAAAGGAAAGGGTTATAGTTATAATCATTAATACAGATTTTAATGTTTTTATACTGTTGAATGGGCAGTTTTGCTGGAATAAAGACCTACATTTCAGTACTTTCCCTGTGCTTCAATAAATGTTCTTGAAATAGTTTTATTTTAATTTGTGTTGATTGAAATGAAATCCTAAAAGGGGAGAAACATGCTGTCATATATGAGACAGGAGGGGTGTCTCATCTTTGAGGCAGCAATCAGGGATGTCTTCTCTTTCACTAGTTTTCGAGCATGTCATGCAGTACCAAAAGGAGAAAGATAGGACTGCATCCATGGTGCTGGATTACTGGAGTTGGAAGGGATTCTATGGAGTCTCTAGCGTCTTCATCACAGTAGAAAAAAAATCCACTTAAAATCTGGTTTCTGCTTCCTGCAGAATTCAGGGGGGTTGGTTAGTGAGGCTGTTAAAGGATCCTCCCTAAACTACAAACCCCAGAATTCTGCAGGAGGCAGAAACCAGATTTTAAGTGGATTTTTCGTCTAGTGTGATGAGGTGGTAGGAGAGGTGCAATATAACCCTATGTAACAAAATATGAAAAAGTTTCTGTTCCTGGTTTGAAAGTGTTCTTTCCTGTTTAATTGTGGGGTCCTTACATTGAGAGTAGCTGTTCTACTCCAGAAACTTCATTTTTGTGGGTGCCACAAACTAGGTTGAATTGCTTGAGACTTGATGAGATATTCATTAGAAAACTAGAGCAAAATGTGCTAGAGTAGGATGTCCCTCCCACCTTTTTTACTCTTTCAATGTGCAGGCTGTAACAGTTTTTGCAGTTTAATAAAATTTGTCCAATTTTTTGATAGAACCAATTCGGAAATGACATTTATAACCCAGAAACAAAAACCATGTTACACAGTGTAATGGGAGATTAGAAAACTTTCAAAAAACTAAGTGTTTGAGGGTGGGTGCCATATGTGGACCATCCCATTGCCAGGAAACCTGGCCTATAAACTGAAAAGAATACGTTGCTTTATATAAACAAGCACCTTTCAAAATACTTGGTGGTCTTCTATTGTCTTTGTCTAAGGCAGTGGTTCCTAACCTGTGGTCCGTAAGAACAAAATATGGTCCGCAGCCTCACCATTACTACATCATTGCCTCGAAACCATGCAGCAAGAGTGACCGATCTCACGGAACCCTCTTATAGTGCCGAGGCATCGGAGGTGTCAGGAAGGGAGAGGCTGACTATGCACAAAAGACTACTGGGTGGCATATTTTATGTATCAGAAACTAGACCTGATGTGGTCTATCCAATGCACTTTTCTGAATCAGCATGACAAATAACCAAACCCAATCTAAAGTTGACCACAAACTGATTCTTAACCCTTTTGGTACTAAGGTTGGAGAGTGGTCCCTGGTTAAAAAAAAAAAGGATGGGAACCACTAGTCTAAGGGCTGTTCTATTCACTGCCCACCAAGCTCATGTTGAATACATTTGTTCTGAATTTTTGGCTTAAAGGGAAACAAGGCAGGCGGGACTAATTTTAAGATGTTAGCTTGCATTTGCAAAAACAGGGAATACAAGCAGGACAAGTGTTACAAGCTATTGATTTGCTATTAGAGCAGGCCTGTCCAATCTTTGGCCCTCTAGGTGTTTTGGACATCAGCTTCCAGAATCCCTGATCACTGGATAAGCAATAGGAGGTTCTGGGAATTGGAGACCCAAAGTTAGGCAGGCCTGCATTCGAGGCTGAGCTTGTAAGGACTAACAACAGAGCTGTTAAAAGCACGTGTGTGTATTGAGAAACATCAAAGTGCAGTTTCTTTAATCACACCCAACCTGTGGTCCATGTACCACCAGTGATCTGCAAGAAATAAAATATGGTCCGCGGCCTCACCATTACTATAGATAATAACACAGCTCAACCAAAAAAAATTCTTGGTGTCTTCATTTTTAGGCCTGTTCCTGGGGTTATTTGGGGTGCTGATTCAGAAAATTGTATTGGATCAACCACATCAGCTCTAGGCTATTAAATATGGTTTCTGTGACCAAGCAGATGGTGACTACTGGGTGGCATATGTTCTGTATCAGAAACTGGACCTGATGTGGTCTATCCAATGCACTTTTCTGAATCAGCATGACAAATAACCAAACCCAATCTAAAGGTGACCACAAACTGATTCTTAACCTTTTTGGTATTAAAGTTGGAGGGTGGTTCCTGGTCAAATAAAAGGTTAGGAACCACTGCACTAAAGAGACTTTAGCAGATGCTGCCAGACCCAAATGTGAGTAAAAAAATAAAAAAAAAGACACTGGAGATAGGAAGAGTTCAGCTGCACCATTAGCAAGAGCTTTGGGCTTCTCTGCAAATGCACAATTGTTCCAGACAAAGAAATACGCACATAAATCTGGTTTAGAACTTCAGATCATGATTATCATTGCTGGACCCAGAGTTGAAATACAAAAACAGGTAAAGATACAGGCATCTGCATGCTCTTGACTTACACAGAACTCCTCAAAGCCAACAGCAAGGAGACAAAAAAGGAAAGTATACACATCTGCACTTGTATTACAGACATGCTGCTGAGGTTACAAATGAAATGTTTTCTTCACATACAGAACTGTTTCATGTTCAAATAATGTATTATAAAATAAGAAGCATTTCTAAGGGTGGTGGTCAAGACTGCTCAATTGCAAGACATGTTAACTTCTCAATCCCAATCTCAGGGGAAATATCATTACTTAAAATAATTCTGAGTGGACATAGGAGGAGGATGGGGCAGTATTCCCATGGATGGCACAAGGGAGGAGACGCAGCACGGGCTCCAGAGGGAAGACTTCGTTTCTTGTTGCAGGACCCAACTCAATCAAAAATGCACTTCATCTTGAATAATGAGAGATTGGGAATGCTTGCTTCTGGGGGGAAAAAAAGATGTTTGGACACCATTCAGCAGAAGGGAGTCTGTGGTGGACACAGGGTAAGACACGAGCAAGATCCAAGTTAGCTCTCATTGATTCTTCCAGAAAAAGCTTGGAAGACAATATCTACATCTAACATTCCTGGGCACCGTGAGGTCTGATGTACGATGTGCAAAAGACATTGCTTGAAAGACAGCTTCCAGAATTACACAACCATCATAAAATCATGATTGCGAAGACTTTCTGGAAGTTGTAGACCAAAATAAATAAATACAACAAGCACAAATCATAGGCTCTAGTCTGGTAGAAGTTGCAGCCCAGAACACCTGAAGGCTATTCACAAACTGTCTAATCTTCAGCAATCTTAATTCAGTAAAGCCATTGCTAACTATATGTTGAGATTCAGCTTTTGAAGATAATGGTACTATGTTCCCATGAAAGTAGGTTTGACAGAGCTCTTCCTAAAGTGAAGCTTGGAGGGCGCCCACTTCTTTGGCACGACCGCACTTGGGGAGTTCTCTCAGCTTCGAGTCTTTAAGTCATCTAGATCTGATCCGTAGAGACTCTCTCCCATAAGCCATCACTGTTTTTCCTGTAAATCCATGGTCTCCTGCTAGGGAAGAGGGTCTTGTCGGGAAAAGGATGCTCTTTTAAGTACATTAGGGTCGCTCGAATGTGGGAAACGAAATGAGGAGGTTCGGCTACCGGCGAAGTGGAAAGATTCTGCAAAGACAAAAAACATACAACTTAGAGCAGGGATGATCCCCAATACAATAAACGTTGTATTGTTTTTTCATTTTTATATACACTCTACAAATAAGACGTGCAGTGTGCAGACAAATTCATATATGTTGTTTTGAAACTGTAGGGCCGCAGTAGCACAGTGGGTTAAACTGCTAGCTGCAGGTATTCTGCTTACTATAAGGTTGGCAGTTCGAAGCTACGAGTCAGGGTAAGCTCCTGACTCAGCCCAGCTTCTGCCAACCTTGCTTTTAAATTTTGTTAGATTGTAGCCATTCTTGTAAGCCGCTCCGAGCCCCAGGGGAGTGGCGGCATATATGTTCAAATAATAAATAAATAAATAAAATAGTAGCCCAATTTACAAAAGCCTTTTGTCTCACCCTGGTTATTCCACAGATATATAAACCCCTTTTTTCCCAGCTCCAGCAGACCTCACCCTCTGAGGAAGCTTGCCATAGATGCAGGCAAAACGTCAGGAGAAATGCCTCTAGAACATGGCCATATAGCCCGAAAAAACCCACAAGAACTGAGTGATTCCAGCCATGAAAGCCTTCGACAATACATTGAACATCTCTACGGGGAGAAACTGTTCCAAGACACACGGAAATTGGAGAAACTAAGGACCAGGAAAGCACATCTACTGTGCTCCCTGACTTTCCTTCTACGCTGCAGAGACACAGATACCATCCCACAATTCCTCGCAGCCAAAAGGACTTTCAAAACACCACAGGCTCACCGGATCTATGTCCGCCTGGAACGCAACCTCTTAAGAGAGAGAATCCACACCATCCGCAAAGAACTCGCAAACACAGACAAGGAACTGCTGCATCTCCATATCAATATCAGCCAGAAGATGAATTCCCAGGACTGGGACAAAATAGACAATCTCACTTACAGGAAAATGGAGAAAAACACGGTTGTCCACACCAACAGACAAAAACAAAAATTCCACAAACGACAAAAGCAACAGCCGAAACCAGAACTGGATACATCACGGACCATCATCAACCTGACAGACAGACAACTCTCTGAAGACCAAGTATCCATACTAGCGAAAGGAGGAAACTTTGCTGTAACCGCCACCAGGATCCCAGTAGAAAACATCATTGCCAATGTCGAATCAGCAATTTACCGCCTCCCAGAGGAGGAAGCAGAAGAAGTACGAGCGGAAGCAGCAAGGATCCTGAAAAAGGCAAAACTCCCCTCCAGTAACATTACTAGGAAGGAAAGAGAAGCCATTAGAGACCTAAATTCAGATCCTGATATCCTCATTCTGCCAGCAGACAAGGGGAATGCCACAGTCATCATGCATACAGAGCAATACAAGGAGAAGATCAGAAAACTCCTGGACCCTACTATATACAGAAAACTTAAGCAAGACCCAACGTCCAAAATAACCAGAAAAACCAACACTCTAATTAAAAACTCCTCAATCAACTTCGACATACGACAGCAGCTATGTAAATCGGAAGCCCTTCCACCCAGGCTTTATGGACTCCCCAAAATCCATAAGGACTCCACCCCACTCAGACCAATCGTGAGTGCCATTGGGTCCCCCACATATGACTTAGCCAAATTTCTTGCTGCACAGTTACAAAGCCACATTGGGCTCACAACACACTACATCAAGGACTCAGCCCACTTCATTGAAAAAATCAGCAATCTCAAGCTAAATACAAATGACATACTGATCAGCTTCGATGTGGTGTCTCTATTTACCATGGTCCCAGTTGCAGACACCATGGCACTCATCAACCAGAGGTTCCCAGAAGACATCACGACGCTGTTTCACCATTGCCTCACCACCAGCTATTTTCAGTGGGACAATGAATTCTACGAACAGAAAGATGGAGTAGCTATGGGGAGCCCTCTCAGCCCAGTCATAGCTAACTTCTACATGGAACAATTTGAAAAACAAGCTCTTGAAACAGCAACCAAAAAGCCCACTATATGGTTCAGATATGTGGATGACACTTTCACCATTTGGAGCCATGGAGAAGAAGAACTCAACAGGTTCCTGGAACATCTTAACAGCATCCACCCTAACATCCAGTTCACTATGGAAAAAGAAAAGGAAGGAAGACTGCCTTTTCTAGATGTCCTAGTCATCCGCAAACCAGATCAACAATTGGGTCACACCATTTACAGAAAACCCACACACACAGATAGATATCTACATAAAAACTCCAACCATCACCCAAGTCAAAAAAGAAGCACCATTAAAGCCTTGGCAGACCGTGCAAAAAGAATCTGCGAACCCCACCTCCTCCAAGATGAACTGAACCACCTCAACTGGGCTCTACAGGCCAATGGATATTCCACCTCAGACATCAGAAGAGCTGCAAGACCGAGAACAAGCCACGGAAGTAAAGATGAAGATCCACCCAGAGGAAAGGTGTTCCTGCCATACATCAAGGGAACCACTGATCGCATAGGGAAGCTGATGAGGAAACACAACATACAAACAATCTACAAACCCACCAAGAAAATCCAACAAATGCTACGTTCAGCAAAGGACAAGAGGGATCCTCTCACCTCTGCAGGAGTCTACCGTATACCATGCAGCTGTGGACAAGTCTACATAGGGACCACCAAACGCAGCGCCCAAACAAGAATCCAGGAACATGAAAGGCACTGCAGACTCCTTCAACCAGAGAAATCAGCCATAGCAGAGCACCTGATGAACCAACCTGGACACAGCATTTTATTTGAGAACACAAAAATGCTGGACCACTCTCACAACCACCATGTCAGACTACACAGAGAAGCCATTGAAATCCACAAACATGTGGACAATTTCAACAGAAAGGAAGAAACCATGAAAATGAACAAAGTCTGGCTACCAGTATTAAAAAATTCTAAAATTAAAACAGCAGAGAGAAAAACAGGCAGGGACACCTAATCACCTTTCAAGAAGAGTTTGCTCCAGGCACAGTCAGCCCATTGTATGCTAATCAAGGTGGTCAGTTGAAAAGATTCACACCTAGCCCAACTTACAAAAGCCTTTTGTCTCACCCTGGTTATTCCACAGATATATAAACCCCTTTTTTCCCAGCTCCAGCAGACCTCACCCTCTGAGGAAGCTTGCCATAGATGCAGGCGAAACGTCAGGAGAAATGCCTCTAGAACATGGCCATATAGCCCGAAAAAACCCACAAGAACTGAATAAAATAGTAGTTCGAAAGCATGCAATGTGAGTAGGTACTGCCTTGGCGGGTACCTACTTGCTGGCAATACAATCAGATGTCTATGGACAGCAGGCTCCTCGGAATGGAAAAATGGAACAGGAGTACCTCCACACGGCCAGAGTTGAGCATCACCTCTAGACGTCGGAGATGGAAAAAGGGGAAGGCCTTTACCTTTGTCTGTGCTGTATGTCATTGTTCACTGTGTGTAAAAGGCATTGAATGTTTGCCTCAGATACACATATTATAATCCGCTCTGAGTACCTCCAGGGAGATAAAGCGGAATATAAATAAAGTGTATTATAATTAGTGTATTAGTCTGCCCCCACAACTGCTTGGGAGACCCTGAAGTGGCCCTCGGCTGAAAAGGTTTGAAGAGCCCTGACTTAAGAGGTACATCTTTGCCTTCCTACAACAATTACACAGTCCAATCAAAGAAATTCTTTGTATCTTGCTTTTTAGGCTTGTCCCTGGGGTTATTTGGAATGCTGATTCAGATAATGGCATTGGATACTGTATGAACTCTAGTTTCGTAAATAGGGTTATCCTGATGGTCTCTGGGCAAGGAGATGGCGAATGGAAGGTCGTCAACCCCAGAAGGAATTATCCCCAGGATTTCTCAAATATGTTCTTATTCTCACTGATCCTATAATTACCTGTAATATGTGTTCATCGTCCTGTTGTAACCAGAAATCGACATGGGGAAAAGGCATCCAAAAATAAGGCCCAATGCGAAGCTCTTCCTTTCTTGAGTCATAAATGTTAACCATCTATAAAAAGAGAAGGCAAACTTTCAAAAACCGAATGTAGCAAAGAGTTCTTCACAGGAGTACCGGAATGCTGGTATCTCAATCCCATATATACACACACACACACACACACACACACCTCAATCCCATATATACACACACACACCCCTCAATCCCATATATATATATATACACACACACACACACACGCCCACACATTCATTCATTCATTCATTCATTCATTCAGCCATTGCTCGTATTGGAGAATAAGCAGTGCTCTGTATGTGAATACATTTAGATATACATGTGTATATTCATGGGTGTGTAGACAATACAGACCTCCAACAGGAGATTTCCTGGTCAAAGAACTATAGTTCCAGTCATCCAAATGCCCTGGTCTTGCCAACTCAGGTCTATGGTTTCTGCTATCGAATCTATCCAAATGTAATGTCTTCTTCCTCTTTCCTATATATACATGTATACACACACACATATATAGACACACACACACACACACACTTTCACACATATATCCATCTACATATCTACATATGCTTTTATGGATGTATGCAAACAGAATCCTAGAGTTGGAAAAGGCCTCAAGGGCCATCCAATCCAACCCCATTCTGCCATCCAGGAAGACACCATCAAAGCACCCCCGACAGATGGCTATCTGTGTTGTTTATCTGTATGTGCTTGAATTGTCTATTTATTCATGAACAGAAGTAAACGTGTATGCACACATACTTGAAAAAGAAGGCAAAGACCACATATAGTATGTGTTACTTCCAATTTTCTCAAACCAAATGCCATTAGGATTCTGCAAATCTCTCCTTTGCTTGCCTTGGCTCCTGTTAATATACTGGCGGAACGCAAATCCTCAGCTGGTCCCCTGTCTGGAAACGTGGCGTGGAAAACCTCTCCAGTTTTAACATTTACACCTGGGAAGAATAAATTAGAATGCAGTAAAGTATTTCAAAGGCAGAAAAAAGACATTATAGTGTAGGACTATAATGAAATGCCTAACTATCCGGAAAAGTATATCTAGCAGTGGAAGAGTTTGCATTGGAAGGTGGTACGATTCTCCTCCATTAGAGGCATTTTTAAAAGGCCAATATTGAGAAACTACATTCACTGCTCTGACAAGAATTGGAGAGGATGACATGTTGGCCAACCCTTCCAGTGCTATGATTCTACAATTAATAAGGCTTTAATGACTTATCAAGACAATGCAGTATGGCCACGGTAGTCCACACTCTGGTTACATCCCGCCTAGACTACTGCAACGCTCTCTACGTGGGGTTGCCCTTGAAGATGGCCCGGAAGCTTCAACTAGTCCAGCGTGCAGCAGCCACGATTCTAACAGGGGCGGAACGCAGGGAGCATACAACCCTCCTGTTGCGCCAGCTCCACTGGCTGCCGATCTGCTACCGGGCTCAATTCAAGGCGCTGGCGTTGGCCTATAAAGCCTTAAACGGTTCCGGCCCAAGATACCTATCTGATAGCATCTCTGCCTATGAACCCACCAGGACTTTGAGATCTTCCGGGGAGGCCCTGCTCTCGATCCCGCCTGCTTCTCAAGCACGGCTGGCGGGGACGAGAGATAGGGCCTTCTCGGTGGTGGCTTCTCTGCTGTGGAACGCCCTTCCGGCGGACATTAGGCTAGCACCATCTTTAATGGTATTCCGCAAAAAACTGAAGACCTGGCTGTTTGTGCAAGCGTTCGAATAACTAGTGCAATGATTGGCAATGAACTTAGGAATGGAACAATGGATGATGAGACGATAGTGATTGGTTAATGTAGTAAATGTTTATTGTTGGGTAATATGTTACTTTGTTAATTGCTGTTACATTATTGTATTGAATTATTGCTGTTTTTATTGGTTGTGAACCGCTGTGAGTCGCCCTTGGGCTGAGAACAGCGGTATATAAGCTAAGTAAGTAAGTAAGTAAGTATTCATGTGCATCCGGGCCAAAAGGCATACCATTTTCAGTTCCATTTTCATCTGATTTTGAGAAGGGGTGTTTTCCATATCATTCGTCAGAGATTCGGCCCATTGGCTACAATGGGAAACTTTAAAGGCTTAATCCTCAGCCGTTTTAAGGCTTATCTGCATGAAATCTACCTCAGCTGTAGACCGCATTTACAACTGCAGGCAAGCCAAGTTCCAAAACAATTCACCAATCTATTGCTTTTTTAAAAGAATTATTTTAAGTTTTAAACGTAACTTTTTAAAAACAAGACAAACTGCAAAAGAGGGTTCTGGGAATTGTAGTCGCCGGTTGTGTCCATTCTCAGCCAACCAGAGCACGGACACCACCAGGCGTTTTATTGGCTGAGAGACACACACACAGAGAAACTTCAACTCCCATCATGCTTCTAGAGGAACTTTTAATGGTCACCCTAATCTAGTTCCACTGGGAAAGTGAGTTCTAAGGGTCCTCTCTGTGATTTTCCAAGAGGTATCTTTCTAAGAAAAAATGGAGGAGACGTCTTCTGCTGGGGAGACAAAAAGATGCCACATATCCCCCAGCCTCCGGTATTTTGTGAACTTAATTCTTTCAGAAAATATTGTCACTCTGAATTCGTTTCACTGGTCTTTTTATCTCTTTCTTCCCCTTTCTGTTTTCGGAAAACGGCTCTCCAAAAACTACAATATTTTCTGTTAACAGCGATTTGGGCCCAACTCTACTAAGCAGCACAAAGTATAGCAAAACACATTCCTTATTTATTTTTAACATTATTCTAGTAATGTGAATTAAAAAAGAAAGGTTTCAGAATTTAATGTTTTTCTCAATAGCGATATTAGAGGCGAGGAAACTTTGGCCCTCAAGTCTTTGGATAAAAGATGTATTTGCACAAGACCATCTTTAACAGAACAAGTTAACAATACCAAGGGAGAGACAGAACTCCTGGATGCTTGTCTTAATTGGCTACTTTTGTAGATTAATCCTACCAAATTCAAACACTACTTACCAATTCCATATATAAACGGAAAATGGTTGCCCTTTTCCTGCCGGTCATTTAAATCTGTTAGTCAAAGAAAATGACAGAATTTTTGAATTTGCCAGAAAAAAGTTAACTAGCAAGAGATAGTTAAACATCCAGCAAAAAGAGCAAAAGAGAAGAGAAAAAATACAACTGCTTTGAGTCTCCTTATGGAGACAAAAAGCGGGATATAAAAAGACATAATAATAAGAACAATAGAAAATGAACACATCAAACTACTCTGGCACTTCCGAATTCAGACTGACAGTTTTGGAGCACAATACTTCTGACCTCATGATTGTGGGGAAAAAACGAAGTATGGATTGTCGCTGTTGCAATCCCAGGTGACAGCAGAATTGACGAGAAACAACTGGAAAAGCTTACATGGTATCTTTAAATAAGACAGAACTGCAAAGACTCTGGCACAAGCCAGTAAAGGTGGTCCCAGTACTGATCGGCACACTGGATGCAGTGCCTAAAGACCTCAGCCTGCACTTAAAAACAATTAGCACTGACAAAATTACCATCTATCAGCTACAAAAGGCCACCCTGCTTGGACCTGCACACATTATTCGCTGATACATCACACAGTCCTAGACACTTGGGAAGGGTCCGATGTGTAATCCAATACAACAGCCAACATAGTGCTCTTGTTTGCTGTGTACTAATCTTATTCTGTATCAAATAATAATAATAATAATAATAATAATAATAATAATAATAATAATACAGTATGACTCTGTGGCCAGAAAAACAGCCAAGAGCCACATGCCATCATTGGCCAAGTAGATGAGAGAAAACACAGGAGGGGAGAGGTAGGGCTTTCGCCATTTGGAATCATTACCTGTCACACAGAAAGTCACTAAATGGATGCTGTCCTGCAAGCTGTCAAATGCTCCTAGGAATAACAATAGATGAAAATGATGCAACCTATAAGGAAATACTATTTATTTTATTACCGTATTTACTCGAATCTCATGCAACATCGAATCTAATGTGCACCTCAAATTTCAAAACCCTAAAACCAAAAAAAAAAAGGTATTTGCTGCCAAATGTTATGAGCAGAAAAGAGGCAAAAAGTGCACTCTTTGTAATGTGGCCCCAAAAAGTATGCATTACAGTTGTTTCCTGCTTATTATTCCTTCTTTAAAAACAAGAGTTAGAGCACCAAAGCTTCCAGCAATAGAAAAGAAAACCTTGGGGTCCATCTATGCATTAGAATGAATCCACTTTAACTGCCTTGGTTCAATGCAATGGAGCCATGGGGGTTGTAGTTTTGCAAGGTTTTGCATTAAAGGGCGTCCTTCAAAGAGGAGCTCCTGAAGCAGCTTCCCCTTTTGCTTTGGCGCAGCACTAAGGTGACTGCATGGCACAAATCTAATGCGTGTCCTAATTTCAGTGAGGATATTAAGCCCAAAAAAGGAGAGCATCAAGTAAATAGGGTTATTAAGAGCACCAAATGCACCAAAAGTTGAGTATTAAGCACAAAGAGCAGCCTTCAAGGACATTCTAAATCTCAGTAGGTTCATCAATCTGGCCATCACACCAAACCATAGTTAGCCAAACCAACAGTTGCTCAACCATCTGAGGAACAGTTCCATCAGGAATGAGTGGGAAAAGGTCATCGCATCCCGCCCTTCCCACCGAATAGCAGAAAGTATGCAAAATTGACATGGATTTGGTTAACTAATCTGTTTAACTCGAGCAGCAGTATTCGCTTCTACTTTATTTTGAGCTCTTGCTGACCACTCAAACTCTGAACACTGATGGGTCCTATAAATTAAACTCAGACCCCATCAGAACCCGATGTTTGGTTGAGAGAACATGAAAGAAAATGTGGACTTACTAAGAAGCTGGTTGGTAAGTTGCTGGGATAAATGCCTATCGTCATTGAAACCTCCAACCAGGTGTACCTCCAACCTAAACAAACAAGCAGAGCTAAGAATGGATTCATTTACTCTATGATTTTAGCAGAACTATCGAAACTCCAAGCTTTATGTGAGAAGGACTGAATTGCTATCTGAAATGTAATAGCACATCACTTAATGTATTTAATCTGCTTGTGTGAGAGAACATTAAAAGGGATTGGAAAGCTCCCTCCATCTCTTGTCCTTCCATCAACATTTTTTAAAAATTCAAACAGGTTTTGGAGATTTGGTAATTAGGTTCCAAACTTTTTAAAGTCTCATTTTATTTTTTTCAATGTATGTTTTCAATTGTTTTAAGTGTTATTGATAGTTTAATTACATTTTAATACTTATTTTCTTTTATCTGGTTTAATCTGGAAGCCACCTTGACTCCTAATTAAAGGAGGAAAGGAGAAATGTAAGTAAAATGGTTACAAAGAGTAACTATTATTATTTTCATCTATACACATAATAACAGTGAAAATATGTATCTGTGTATGTGGTTGGGGTGTCCACTTACACAGACAGGCTCCTGCCTCCACAAAGAGCTATAGGCCCAACTACTCAGGAGATGCCAAAAGCCCTCCCTCCAGACATTGCAGGTTATACAGAGCACTGTAAACCATGTCCAAAAGCCCTGCCAATGTCCTCCACAAACACCATACTGCCCACCACCCAAGTGAAGGCTTTCATACAGGGACCATTTCTTTCTAGATTTTATGTGTTTTCTCCACCACAGACATCCCAGTGTTTCTTACTCTCTCCATTGGTGTGGAATTTGCATGACCCTGCCCATTGCCTCACCCTTAACCCTTTCCTATTCTTTTCTATGCAAACAGAGGAATTGATCAGCAACTGAACATACTAGAGAGGTTTGGGAGAATTCACCATGATTTATTGAAGTTGTAGGTACTGGGATGTATAGTTCACCTGCAATCAATGAGCCCTCTGAACTCCACCAAAGATGGAATTGGACCAAACTTGGCCCACAGAGTCCCCATGACCAACAAAACATACTGGAGACCTTTGGGGAAAATTCACCTTGATTTGGGGGAGTTGTGGTTCACCTACATCCAGAGTTCACTGTGAACCCAAACACCAATGGATCTGGACCAAACTTGGCACACATACTTGATATGCCAAAATTTAATTACTGAAGGGGTTTGGGAAAAACTGACCTTCCTTTCTGGAAGTTGTAGTTCACTCACAACCAGAGAAACTGTGACATCCACAGATGATGGACCTGGACTAAACTTGGAACACAGAACCCCTATGACCAACTGAACCTACTGGAAGGGTTTGAGAAGACTAACTCATCATAGCAGGAGTCGTAGTTTACTCTACAGCCAAAGAGCACACTGAACCCCACCAATGATGCATCCAGAGCAAACTTGCCCAACATAACAAACTTTAAGTACTGATGGAGTTTCTCAGGGTTGACCTGGCATGATGGGAGTTGTAGTACACCCACAGCCTTATGCATTTTGTACAATTAGAAAACTGACTTTTTCAAATAACCTGGGCAATGCCAGATACCCAAGCTAGTAGCAAATAATAACAAACATTTGTTTATTCAATTCCAAATCTTTCTTTAGCATCCTCCAAATTGGCATCCATATGAGAGGTTGGGATTTATACATACGGCATTTATTACAGAATTATTTGATAACATCATTTTGACAAACAATTATTATTGCTGTCATAATGAATAATAACATATATTTATTGATTAAATTCCAAATCTATCTTTAATCTAGCTTTCCTTAGCATTCTCAAAAAGGGCATCCATATTTGGGATGGGGTGGATTTATACGTATTTCTTAAAGCATTATTTAATAAATGTTGCTGTTATTTTGGCAATTGCAACTTAATCCTCTAAAATGATTTTTTTTAAAAAACTGACCTTCCACATTCTGTGTTAGAAGAAAGCATTTTGATTGCATTCATCATTAACAACACTTCCATTTCTGTATCTGACCCATCACAATGCGTCAGGCAGGTAGCTCCACTACCTGGGAAACAAACATAGAGGAAAATAAGAACAGGTTTGATGTCTATGACATTTACAAGGATTATCTACATCCATCTTGGAAGAAGCAAGGAATAACACACCTGCCTATTTTATAGCTTGACTTTGTGAATAAACAGACCCTTTTCTGGGTATGCTGGATCTGCTGATTCCAAAAATGGTACCAGCTTTACCCCTATCAGCTCTAGTTTGAGATACAGGGCACAAACATACCAGTCTTTCAATGGGAAATGTGGGCCTGCTTTTTGCTGATGAGAGAGTCAAGTTAATGGGGACTATTGTTGTTGCTGTGAGTCTTCAAGGGGTTTCAGACTGGGGGCGACCCTAAGGCGAAAGTGTACATGAACCTGGAGGGTCACATCTAGCCTGTAGGCCCTTGTTTGGGGAGCCCTGTATTACACAATCACCAAACATACCCACTTCTGGTTCCCCATGCACTTTACCCAATTTAAGAGGAGAGAACGGGAGGTTTTTCTTGTTCTATATTGAAAATCAGCCCTTCTCAGTTAATAGATTCATAGATTCCCTACATTAGTTCTACACCATTAAGACCTTCCTTGAAACCCAACACTTGTCTCTGAACTACTACAAGGAAAAAGAAAAAAATATTAGTACCTGTATGCCTGATTACTACTAAGTGGCAGGTAGTTGCATCATCAGATCCAAGAATGGAAACAGAACCTGTTGGTAAATGGGGAAGAGCAAAGGTAAGATCCATTGTGATTCGCCCCTTTACATTCATGGGGGTTAGGCCTGATGAGCGGAGTAGTGGTGATTTCAAAGCATCACTTTTATTTCAGTGATTTGGTGTGCGTGTGGGGACGAGGATGGCAAGGAGGGGTATTCTAGCCCTCTAACTGAGCATGGCATGCTTGTGTTCCATGGGTTTTAACAGCAAGTTACCTTACATGCTGTTGCCTCCACAGCGCACCCCCCTCGGCACTCCTCCTCTTCACTTATGTGCCCATGGTTGGTTGTATGTGTGTATACATACATACATATATAAAAAGGTAAAGGTTTCCCCTTGACATTAAGTGAAGTCGTTTCCGACTCTGGGAGGTGGTACTCATCTCCATTTTTAAGCCAAAGAGCCAGCGTTGTCCATAGATGCCCCCAAGGTCATGTGGCCAGCATGGCTCCATGACGCACTGTTACTTTCCCGCAAAAGCGGTACCTATTGATGTACTCAGATTTACATGTTTTCAAACAGTGGGAGCTCACTCCACTCCTTGGATTCAAACTGCCGACATTTCAGTCAGCAAGTTCAGCAGCTCAGCGGTTTAATCCGCTTTGCCACCAGGGGCTCTAAGATATTTTTTCTTTTATTATCATTGCTTCTTAATACATTTTCATCACATTATTTACACTTATTTCAGTTAGGCGTGGATACTTCTAAACCTTTTGTATAAACATTTGTAAATCCTATTATTAGTGTTTACACTTATTTTCATTTGGTACAATTACTTCTAGGATATTTTGTATCCAGCATTCCTAGGTGTTATATATATCTTACACTTTTACATACCCTTTATCTTATTAACATTTACTGCTAAATTTCTAAGCAGATGATAATTAAGGAGGGGGTGAGAGCTAATATGGTTGGTGGTTTTCCCCTGATCAGCAAGGGAAGGGCAGGGTGGTGGGTAAAAGTTGCTCAGAAAACTCTGCTGTTGCAGCATGATTCATGGGGCAAGGACTCAAAGTGCGGCCCTGCCCCTCCACCACAGCTGCTTTCACCCGAGGTTCCTTTGTACTCTCTCTTTCCTGGCCCTGCTAAGCTTGGGGAAGCAAAGGGAGCCCTGGCCTCTGTCTTCTCTTTGCAAAGGAAAGAGAAGGCCTCAGCTAAGGATAGCGTGTCTCATTTGGATGAATGCCTGGAGGAGATAATGGGCTGGATGAGGGAAAACAAATTGAAACTGAATCCAGACAAAACAGAGGTGCTTGACATCAAGGGTCCTAATCTGGGGATAGAGAAGTGTCAACCAGTTCTGGATGGGGTTCAAACCCCCGCCCCGACACACACACACAAAGACTTTGCCTGATGCTTGGGATTCTCCTGGACCCGTCCCTCCAACCAGCCCAGGGAAATGCAAAAATTGTCAGGAGGCTTACTACCAGTGACTGTCTCATAATCTGAAGCCACAGATCATCAGCACTGGAAGCACCAGACTCACAAATTAAGAGGGACCCTCGTGTGAGGTTTACATACCATCCCGAGGAGTGGTGGCTGCAAACTCTCTCTGCTGGACGTAGAGGAGTCCTTTGGGGCCTACCAAACGAGCAGGTTGGCTTCGCAGACGCCTGGCTTGCTCCTGATGGTTGTGGGGGAAAGAAGGGAGGGGATTGAAAATCCAAGTAAAGCAACAGTGCAACACATTTTGTGATAGTTTTTCAACGAGTATCCATCAATTCAACATAATTTCTGGCACAAAAAACAACATTTTTGGAGTAGGAGAATGGCTTTCAAAGCAAAGGGCACACAATTAAACAGGACATGAGACTTTCAAATCAGGAACAGAACATCTTATCAAATCTTGTTACATATGGGCAAACTTGGGCCCTCCAGGTGTTTTGGACTTCAACTCCAATTCCTAACAGCTTACCAGCTGTTAGGAATTGTGAGAGTGTTGATCAAGTTTGCAGATGGGACAAGATTTGGAGGGAGAGCTAATACTCCAGAGGACAGGACCAGAATTCAAAATGACTTTAACAGATTAGAGAGCCAATTGGCCAAAACTAACAGAATGCATTTCAACAAGGACAAATGTAATATACGACATTTAGGCAGAGAAAAATGAAATGCAAAGATACAGAATGGGGGGTGCCTGGCTCAAAAACAGTCCATGTAGGAAAGATCTCAGAGTCTTTGTGGATAAAAAGCTGAACACAAGCCAAGAGTGTGATGTAGCAGTTCAAAAAGCCAATGGGATTCTGGACTGCATCCAAAGGAGTCTAGTGTCCAGATTGAGGGAAGTTGTGGTGCCACTGTATTCTGTTTTGGTCAGACCTCACCTGGAATACTGTGTCCCATTCTGGGCCTTCCCAGTGATGGCCCCTCAACTATGGAACTCCCTCCCCAGTGACTGTAGATCAGATTCCTCCCTCCTGGTTTTCAGAAATAAAACTTGGCTGTGGAACCAAGCATTTGGTAAGTAGTACAATCACAATGCAATATGCAACCATGGAATTAATATAACCAAATTCAGGTTGGACTATGATTGTGGGATTAGGTGCTATGTTTTTAAGTTATTTAAATGTATTTATATAATTTGTTTTATGATTTCAATGCTTAAAATGTTGTGTATTTTGTATGTCTCTATGTTGCAATGGGGAGCCCTGGTGGCGCAGTGGATTAAAGTGCTGACTTGCTGAACTTCTTGATCAAAAGATTTGCAGGTTTGAATCCAGGGAG
Organism: Anolis sagrei; assembly: GCF_037176765.1. Lineage (NCBI taxonomy): Eukaryota > Metazoa > Chordata > Lepidosauria > Squamata > Anolidae > Anolis > Anolis sagrei. Next base: position 24,567,678 of record NC_090034.1, on the reverse strand, counting down.
TGGCGTGAGCTTCCACAGTCAGCCCCAGCTTCTGCCAACCTAGCAGTTTGAAAACATGCAAATATGAGTAGATCAATAGGTACCGCTCCGGCGGGAAAGTAATGGTGTTCCATGCAGTCATGCCAACCACATGACCTTGGAGGTGTCTATGGACAACGTTGGCTCTTTGGCGTAGAAATGGAGATGAGCACTTGACTTAATGTCAGGGGAAAACCTTTATCTTTACCCTATGTTGCAATCGGGCATTGAATTACTTCCAAACTGGAAGCCGTTCTGAGTCCGCTTTGGGGTGGTCCACGCCTTAGTCACTTCCAGATTGGACTACTGTAATGCACTCTACGTGGGGCTGCCCTTGAAAACAGCCCGGAAATTTCAATTGGTCCAACGGGTGGCGGCCAGATTGTTAACTGGTTCTCCTTACAGAGAGAGGACAACCCTCCTGTTTAAGGAGCTCCACTGGCTTCCATTCATTTTCCAGTCCCAATTCAAGGTGCAGGTGCTTACCTACAAAGCCCTAAATGGTTTGGGACCAGCCTACCTGCGTAACCGCATCTCTGTGTATGAACCCATACGAATTCTTCGTTCATCTGGAGAGGCCCTGCTCACGATCCCACCAGCATCGCAGGTGCGATTGGTGGGGACGAGGGATAGGGCTTTCTCGGTGGTGGCCCCTCAACTCTGGAACTCTCTCCCTAAGGACATCAGGCAGGCCTCGTTGCTAGCAATCTTTAGGAGGAGCTTGAAAACGTGGTTGTTCAAGTGTGCCTTTCCAGAATAAGGAAACTCCTAGCATTATGTCCCAACGCACTTTATCAGAGATCCAGGATATCTGCATGCCCATCCCCCTCCAAACACCCCACCTTGTCATGCCCAGCACTTTTTAATTTTAATTATTACATTTGGTCCGGCCATTGCTTTTAATTGCGTCATTAGATGTTGTTAATGTTATTGCTTTGTTTTTTGGGGGTTTTTTTTGGGGGGGGGGGTTGAGTTATTGTGTTGTTGCTGTTGTTTTTATTGTTGTATTTGGGCTCGGCCTCTTGTAAGCTGCACCGAGTCCTTCGGGAGATGGTAGCGGGGTACAAATAAAGGTTTATTAATAGAGTGGGGTAAAAATGCAGTAAGCAGAGAAATAGCTTCCTGATTGTAAGAAGAGCTGTTCATCAGTGGAACTCTCTGCCTCGGATTGTGGTGGAAGCTCCTTCCTAGGAAGCTTTGAAACAGAGGCTGGGTGGCCATCTGTCGGGGGGAGAGGGGGCTTTGATGGTGCTTTTCCTGCCTGGCAGAATAAAGGGGGTTGGACTGGATGGGCCACGGGGTCTTTTCCATCTCTATTATGCTCTGAGTCTCGACGTGGGCAAACTTGGGCCCTCCGGGTGTTTTGGACTCCAATTCCTACCAGCCTAACAGTTCAAAACACCTGGAGGGCGGAAGTTGGCCCATGGCTGTTGTGGGCCGAGGCCTGCCGCACAGCTGGATTTCCCTCCGCCGCGGCCTTGCTTACCTCCAGGCCCCGGTGGGCGAAGGCCAAGGCTCGGAGCCGCTGCGAGGGCTCCACCCGCTGCCCGTCCACCAGCAAAGGCATGACTCCGGAGGAGGAGGAGGAGGACGACAGCCAAGCGAGCCCCGCAAAGGAAACACGGCCTTGGGGCCTCTCTCGTTGCCAGAGACGGCGCCCTATTCCTTCCTCCACACCCACCGCTAGGCCCAAGAGCAAGGCTGCCCACCGGAACCGGAAGAAGAGTCCTAGAGGCGCCCTGGGGGGAGGGGCTTCCGGCTGAGCGTGAGAAGGGCTATGGGAACCGTAAGCTGCGGAATTGTGGGAGTTGAAGTCCAAAACACCTGGAGTGCCCCAGTTTGCCCACGCCTGTTGGAAGGACTGGTTTCGCAGAGGGATCTCTTCCTTGGGCAGGCCGCCTTCTTTTGGGGCAGCCAATGGGAAGGGGGGTCCTCTTGGAGGGGGACTCCAAATGTCAAACCCAGAAGACCTCCGCTTTCTGAAGGGACCAGGGCTGTGCGGGAGGAGAAGCCCCCCCTCCCCCCCCCCCCCCGGAGGGAACCTGGGCCCGAACCATGGGAGGCTTGGAAGGTCAAAACCAACCCTGGGGCATTTGCCCAGGATCCAATTGACAACCAGTGGAGTGATTTCAGTTCACGTGTGTTGTGTTCACTCCTGGATGTTCCTGTGACCCAGCTGGTTGCTTTCCCTTGAACTAACTCAACCTTCCTAATGCCACAGTTCGTCATGTTGTGGTGTCCCCCAAACATAACATTATTTTCGTTGCTACTTCATAACTGTAATTTTGCTCCTGTTGTGAATCATAATATAAATATCTGATATGCAGGATCAGGCCCGTAGCCAGGATTTTGATTCGGGAGGGAGGCTGAGGCTGAGTGAAAGAGGGTCTACCCTAGCAAACCTTTTGTATTGTTGCCCCAATACCCCAAAGAATATGGGATATATTATGGTGATCAGGTCATGATATGAATAAACATAACAGTATAAATAATGCACCAGTAAGGCCTTCTCGTGGACCACCATGAGAATTTCGGGGGGGGGGGGGTTAAGTCTGTCAAGGCCCCCCCAGCTACATGCCTGTGCAGGATGTATTTTCATTCACTGGACCAAAGTTAGTACAAATACCAGATATGCCCAAATTTGAATACTGGTGGGGTTGGGGGGCGTTGAGTTTGTCATTTGGGGGTTATTGTTGCTTTATTTATAGTTAAATTACAGTCAAAGAGCATTCTGAAGTCCACCAACGAGGGAATTGAACCAAACTTGGCACACAGAACTCCCATGACCAACAGAAAACACTGAAAGGGTTTGGTGGGCACTGACCTTGAGTTTGGGAGTTGTAGTTCACCTACAGCCAGAGAGCACTGTGGACTCAAACAATGATAGATCTGAACCATGCTTGGCACGAATACTCAGTATGTCCAGATGTGAACACTGGTGGAGTTTGGGGAAAATAGACGTGCCATTTGGGAGTTATAATTGCTGGGATTTGTAGTTCACCTACAATCAAAGAGCATTCTGAACCCCACCAACAATAGAATTGGGCCAAATTCTATCATTGGTCTTTGGTGACCCCTCTGACACCCCCTCGCAACCCCCCCAGCGACCCCGGCCCCCAGGTTGAGAAACTGTGAACTAACTGGTGGTTCCAAACTTTGTACAGAGATAGGACCCTTGATGGCAAGCCTCACTGTCTTGTCCGGGTTCTGTCTCAATTTGTTTTTCCTCATCCAGCCTATTACCTTCTCCAGGCATTCATTCATAGGAGACACACTCCTTAACTGAGGCTGTTTTTGAAGGCGTAAGTAGAGGTAAAGGTGTCCCCTGACATTAAATCTAGTCGTGTCTGTCCCTGGGAGGTGGTGCTCATCTCCATTTTGTTCCCTTCTGCTTCAGGATAAGCTTTGTCTTAGAGGGCACTAGAAATCTGAGTGAGTGTTTAAAAATTAACTGCTTTGTTTGAGAAGCGGAGCTCTCTGTGTTTAAAAATTAACTGCTTTGTTTGAGAGGCGGGGCTTCCTGTTCTGCTTCCTGGTTACCCTATATAAACCAGGGTCATACACTCATACACTCAGTAACCTACACTTTCACCCCTGCATACAGACAACAACGTAAAACACACACCAAGAGGAGGTCATTAGCAACCCGCAGATGAAACAAACACGAAATCTTCCAGTCTCATGCACAAGCTGTGGCATGTTCAGCTTTTTCACACTACAATTACCCAATTATATTTGCCCCAAGTGTAAACAGATCACTCACATGGAACACAGGATCCGACAACTCGAGGACCATATTAAGACCCTTAAGGGCATTCAGGAACTCGAGCCGTTCTTAGACACCACACAGCATGCTGTCCTAGACACGCAGCCCATATCACATCAACATGGGGAGGCTCAAGAGGAGATCACCTCAGATGTGGACAACCCTCAGGCTTGGAGGAATGTCACCCTTAGAAAGAGACATAGGACTCGGAAGCCTCCTCAGAATACTTCTTCTCAGCTGCAGTTACACAATAGATTCCAAATTCTCACACAGCTATCACTTGACCAAGAAACACAACACATTGAGGAAGACCAGAATGGCTTAGATACTGATCAGTGGCTCGTCCTTGACCAGTGTGAGGGGGATAGCCCTGTTTGGGACAACACTTCACAACATTCACACTTACACAATCATGCAGGTGTACCATCCCCAACCATAGACCAGGTGCAACAGGAACACATACAGGAGAACGCTAGGCTCTTGGATGAATCTCAATGGATTGTCCTTGATGAATGCACCGGGGATGTCGAGGAGGAGGACAACACTTTACACCTACACAATTCACACCAACAGGATCACTTTTCTGGGGACCTACACACTACAATACGCAAAAGGGGCCCTGCCATTCCTGAAAGTAAACAGGTCTTGGTAGTAGGCGACTCCCTCCTTAGAGGAACGGAAGCCGTCATTTCCAGACCGGATGGGATGGCTCGAGAAATATGCTGCCTACCGGGGGCAAAAATGCACCATATCACTCAGAGGCTCACCAGGCTCCTCAAGCCCTATCACCGTCCTCCCCTCATGTTGATTCATGTAGGAACCAATGATACTGCTAGGCATACTGTTCAAAAGATCACAAATGATTTTCGAGCTCTAGGAACAAAGCTAAAGCAATGTAATGTACAGGTGGTCTTTTCATCCCTCCTCCCAGTCATAAAACACGGTCCTACAAGGGCCAGAAAAATAGTAAAGGTCAATGACTGGCTTAGAAAATGGTGTCAGGAGGAACGCTTTGGCTTCCTTGACCAAGGCCTGCTTTTCCAGGAGGATGGCCTACTGGCAAGGGATGGGGTGCATCTCACACAAGTAGGAAAACACCTTTTTGCTCACAGACTCGCAAACCTCATTAGGCGCACTTTAAACTAGGCCCACTGGGGGAGGGGGACAACAGCCTTGCGAACACTACTTTACCCACAATGTCAGGGAACCGCCAGAAGGCTAAACGGAGGGCTGCACAAACACAAAAAGGACCAAGTACCGAAAGCACAATAATCCCAATTAAACAGCTCAGGGGAAGATCTCAGGGGCTCACATGTCTTTACACTAATGCACAGAGCATGGGAAATAAACATGACGAACTCCAACTTTTAGCACAACACCACAAATATGATATCATAGGCATCACTGAAACCTGGTGGGATGACTCCTATCGCTGGCATGTAGACATCGAGGGCTATAACCTCTTTCACAGAAACCGAACAAAGGGGAGAGGAGGCGGAGTAGCCTTATATGTCAAAAACTCTTATGCTGCAGAAGAAATGCATGACAGCAATCCGGGAAACCAGCTTGAAAGCATCTGGATAAGAATCAAGGGAACTGGGACTCAAAAAGATCTTGTTGTAGGAGTCTACTACAGACCTCCAAGCCAGGAGGAAGAACTTGATGAAGTCTTCTGCCAACAGTTGACCAAACAGGCACAGAGAAGAGATGTAGTAGTCATGGGCGATTTCAACTATCCCGATATTTGCTGGAAAACAAACTCGGCCAAGAGTACAAAGTCCAACAAATTCCTCGCTTGCCTTGCAGACAATTTCATGGTCCAGAAGGTAGAAGAGGCAACAAGGGGATTGGCTACTCTTGATCTCATCCTAACAAATGTGGAGGACCTGATCGATGTGGTTGAAGTGGTAGGATCCTTAGGGGCAAGTGACCATGTGCTCCTGCAATTTGAGGTACAAAGAAAGGCCGAAACTAAGACAAGTCAAACCCGCATTTTGGACTTTAGGAGAGCTGATTTCAAAAAATTGAAGGAAACACTGAGCAGCATTCCGTGGACACAGATACTAAAAGACAAGGGAGTTACGGATGGATGGGAGTTTCTCAAGAGTGAAATACTCAAGGTGCAGTTGCAAACCGTGCCAACAAAAAGAAAAAATAGGACAAGTGCAAAGAAGCCAGAATGGATGTCCAAAGAACTTCTAATTGTGCTGAGACACAAAAGAGACATGCACAAGAACTGGAAAAAGGGAGAAATCACCAAAGAAGAATTCAAACAAATAGCCAACAGCTGTAGGGAAAAGGTCCGCAAGGCTAAAGCACAATATGAGCTCAGGCTTGCCAGGGACATTAAAAACAATAAAAAGGGATTCTTTTCTTGTCAGTAGAAAAAGGAAAAACAAGGAGGCGATAGGGCCTCTTCGAGGAGAAGATGGGGCAATGCTGACAGGGGATAGGGAAAAGGCAGAACTACTAAATACCTTCTTTGCCTCGGTCTTCTCACAAAAAGAAAGTCATCTTCAACCTCAGCAAGACGGAGTGGATGAGGGATTTGAGGACATCCAACTCCAAATTGGGAAACAAGTCGTACAGGAATACCTGGCCGTTCTAAATGAGTTCAAGTCCCCAGGGCCAGATCAACTACACCCAAGAGTATTGAAGGAACTAGCGGAAGTCATTTCGGAACCATTGGCAACCATCTTTGAGAGTTCTTGGAGAACAGGAGAAGTTCCAGCAGATTGGAGGAGGGCCAATGTGGTCCCAATATTCAAGAAGGGAATAAAGGATAACCCAAACAACTACCGTCCGGTCAGCCTCACGTGAATACCAGGCAAGATTCTGGAAAAGATTGTTAAGGAAGTGGTCTGCAAACACTTAGAAACAAATGCGGTCATTGCTAATAGTCAACATGGATTTATCAAAAACAAGTCATGCCAGACTAATCTGATCTCTTTTTTCGATAGAGCTACAAGCTGGGGAGATGCGGGAAATGCCGTGGATGTAGCGTACCTGGATTTCAGTAAGGCCTTCGACAAGGTCCCCCATGACCTTCTGGCAAGGAAACTAGTCCAATGTGGGCTAGGCAAAACTACGGTGAGGTGGATCTGTAATTGGTTAAATGGACGAACCCAGAGGGTGCTCACTAATGCTTCCTCTTCATCCTGGAGAGAAGTGATGAGCGGAGTGCCGCAGGGTTCCGTCCTGGGCCCGGTCCTGTTCAACATCTTCATTAATGACTTAGATGAAGGGTTAGAAGGCAGGATCATCAAGTTTGCAGACAACACCAAATTGGGAGGGATAGCCAATAGTCCAGAGGACAGGAGCAGGATTCAAAACGATCTTGACAGATTAGAGAGATGGGCCAAAACTAACAAAATGAAGTTCAACAGTGACAAATGCAAGATACTCCACTTTGGCAGGAAAAACGAAATGCAAAGATACAGAATGGGGGACGCCTGGCTCGAGAGCAGTACGTGTGAAAAAGATCTTGGAGTCCTCGTGGACAACAAGTTAAACATGAGCCAACAATGTGATGTGGCGGCAAAAAAAGCCAATGGGATTTTGGCCTGCATCAAGAGGAGCATAGTGTCTTGATCTGGAATATTGTGTCCAGTTCTGGGCACCACAATTCAAGAGAGATATTGACAAGCTGGAATGTGTCCAGAGGAGGGCGACTAAAATGATCAAGGGTCTGGAGAACAAGCCCTATGAGGAGCAGCTTAAGGAGCTGGGCATGTTTAGCCTGGAGAAGAGAAGGCTGAGAGGAGATATGATAGCCATGTATAAATATGTGAGAGGAGGCCACAGGGAGGAGGGAGCAAGCTTGTTTTCTGCTTCCCTGGAGACTAGGACGCGGAACAATGGCTTCAAACTACAAGAGAGGAGATTCCATCTGAACATGAGGAAGAACTTCCTGACTGTGAGAGCCGTTCAGCAGTGGAACTCTCTGCCCCGGAGTGTGGTGGAGGCTCCTTCTTTGGAAGCTATTAAACAGAGGCTGGATGGCCATCTGTCAGGGGTGATTTGAATGCAATATTCCTGCTTCTTGGCAGGGGGTTGGACTGGATGACCCATGAGGTCTCTTCCAACTCTTTGATTCTTTGATTCTATGTTTCTATGATTCCATTTCTAAGCCCAAAAGCCAGTAGGTTAACACCAGAAACAGAAGCTATAGAAAAACAGTTCCAGGGCTGAAGGCAAGAAAGAGACAAGCCACCAAACAGTCTACAATGCTGTTGTTTTTCTGTCATAAAAAAGAACTCTGATTGGCCTCTTTGACGACACAACTATTTGATCAGTGGAACTTCAGTTATTGAGCCAACATTGACCTAAGGGGACCCCACTGGGCGTTGGAACTCACAGTTTAAGAAGGAGTGGTCCAGTTCCAAAATATGATGGACTAAATTCATCAGACTGTTAATGACCACCAATTGGGGAAGTTATAAGGGGTAAATGCTTTAGAGATAATAGACTTTCCTAACACTGGCTGCAATACCATAAATTGTGCCCAGCCTTTAGCAAGAAGCAACAGATTTTAGCTTAAAACTGTGGCCTATGGGATATAGAGTTAAAATATGTTTTACAGTGGTTCCCAACCTTTGGGCCTCCAGGTGTTTTGGACTTCAACTCCCAGAAACCCCAGCCAGCTTACCAGCTGTTAGGAACTGTGGCAGCTGAAGTCCAAAACACCTGGAGGCCCAAAGGCTGGGAACCACTGCAAGTGCCTCCATCTTCTTCTGTTGTTATTGTTCATCTGTTCAGTCATTTCTGACTCTTCGTGACCTCATGGACCAGCCCACGCCAGAGCTCCCTGTCGGTCGTCACCATCCACAGCTCCTTCAAGGTCAATCCAGTCCCTTCAAGGATGCCATCCATCCATCTTTCCCTTGGTCAGCCCCTCTTCCTTTTTCCTTCCATTTTCCCCAGCATCATTGTCTTCTCTAGGCTTTGCTGTCTTCTCATGATGTGGCCAAAGTACTTCCTCTTTGTCTCTAATATCCTTCCCTCCAATGAGCAGTTGCGCTTTATTTCCTGAAGTATGGACTGGTTGGATCTTCTGGTGATCCAAGGTACTCTCAGAACTTCCCTCCAACACCACAGTTCAAAAGCATCTACCTTCCTTCGCTCAGCCTTCCCTATAGTCCAGCTCTCATATCCGTAGGTGACTATGGGGAATACCATCTTCTTCTACAACTCTCAATGCCTTCTCTTTTAGATAAAGGGAATGTGCTGAAGTCTGTGCTAACATGTTAATAGCCTAACTCACTTCTCACCTGCATTTCCACATGAAATGTACCTGCTCAAGGACAGACTAGAATCACCCTGGATTGCAACTATGAAAGTATGACCGAACCATTGTCCATTGTTTTGTTTTTCCCACTTTGATGACAATGTAAGTTTTCCTATGAGAAAAAAACTTTACCTGCTTACTGCAATGTGAAAGTATAAGTTTGTGTCAACCAATCAGTAAACTGTTCCTCTTTACTCACGAAAGCAAAGAGGTAACCATGAAGAAGTAGCTGCAGTTTTTTGGATCCATATTGATATATTTAATATATTAGGAGAACCATTCTAGGTCAAACACACAGAAACACAGGAAAGAAATAATGTTAAAATGCTTCCCCCTAAAGCTTTTCTGATGCAGATAGAGGGCACAGCCCTTTCAAATGATACAAACACCTTTTTACAATTTCACTGTTCAAATAGGTGAAGAATCAACAGTCTAGAGACAATCCAAAAAGTTCTCTTGATCTTGAGAAGTCAAAGTGGCAAAGATGCAACTGGTGGGGACCCTGCACCCATTTCTGTATTCTGCAGAGAGGAGTCGAAGGAACCTGGTGTCATACCCATCATGCCCTCGTTCTGCGGAGTTTCGCCCTTCAAGAAGTCATCGTCCTCTTCGCATTTATTCTGCCAAGCAAATACAATGATAAAAACACCATGGAAAACACAGAGGAAATGTTTTAAGAAAATAGATACAAAAAGATTGCAAATTAAATGGTTGATAAGCTCTGCAATCTTAAGCAGGGGTGGGCAACTGCATTAATAATAATAATAATAATAATAATAATAATTATTATTATTATTATTATTATTATTATTATGTGTTGTCGAAGGCTTTCATGGCTGGAATCACTGGGTTGCTGTGAGTTTTCTGGGCTTTCTGGCCGTGTTGCAGAAGCATTCTCTCCTAACATTTCACCCACATCTAAGGCAGGCATCCTCAGAGGCTGGGAGGTTTGTTGGAAACAAGGTAAGTGGGGCTTATATATCTGTGGATGAGTGGGAGAAAGAACTCTTGCCTCCTTGAGGCAATTGTGAATGTTGCAATTGGCCACCTTGATTAACATTTAATGGCCTTGCAGCTTCAAAGCTTGGCTGCTTCCTGCCTGAGGGATTCCTTTGTTGGGAGGTGTTAGCTGACCATGATTGTTTCATGTCTGGAATTCCCCTGTTTTCTGAGTGTTGTTTTTCATTTAATCTCCCAATTTTAGAGTTTAATACTGATAGCCAGATTTTGTTTGTTTTTATGGTTTCCTACTTTCAGTTAAAATTGCCCACATGCTTTTGGATTTCAATGGTTTCTCTGTGTAGTCTGACAGAGTTATTAGAGTAGTCCAGTATTTCTGTGTTCTCAAATAATATGCTGTGTCTAGGTTGGTTCATCAGGTGCTCTGCTATGGCTGATCTCAGGTTGAATTAGTCTGCAGTGCCTTTCGTGTTCCTTGATTCGTGTTTGGGCAATGCTGCTGCATTTGGTGGTCCCTATGGAGACTTGTCCACAGCTGCATTGTATGCAGTAGAGTCCTGCAGAGGTGAGAGGATCCCTCTTGTCCTTTGCTGAGCATATCACTTGTTGGAATTTCTTAGTGGGTCTGTAGATTGCTTGTAGGTTGTGTTTCTTTATCAGCTTTCCTATGCGGTCAGTGGTTCCCTTGATGTATGGCAAGACACTTTTCCTCTGGGTGGATCTTTGTCTTGACTCTTGTGGCTTCTTCTTGGTCTTGCAACTCTTCTGATGTCTGTGGTGGAGTCTACATTGGCCTGTAAAGCCTATGGATACTGTAGAGAATGCCTGCCACAGATGTGGGCAAAACATCAGGAGAAAATGCTTCTGGAACATGGCCATACAGCCTGGAAAACTCACAGCAGCCCGGTATTATTAGAGGTTTTAATTGATCATTATCTAGCTTTATCTCTCTAAAAAAGACTCAGAGCAGCTCACAATAGAACCAATACAATATAGTTTAAAACTTTAAAATATACAAACATTAAAATAGACTTAAACGGTTAACAGTATTAAAAATAAACAGTTTAAACCCTTAAAATCAGTTAAAAATCTATTCACCTGACACTACTCACCTCAGTAATAACAGCTGTGGTCTCCTCAAGAGCCTCAGCACTCTGCTCCTCCCAGAACTCATACAAGGGGTTAATTATATTCTTTGATCTGTTCAACAGATTGAAATATGATATGGAAGGGGAGAACATACATAAGAAAATTATATATACTTCTTTGTAGCTGCACCCAAAGTATTTTTGTATTTCCCATTAATTACTTCTTGAACAAGCTAGCCAAAAGATAGTTTGAAAACTCGTTAAAGCAGGTAAGCTGTACTTTGGTAGAATTCACCAAGCTATTTCAAAAGAAAAAAGAAACCCAGTCTTTTCTGAAATCATACCTTTTGAGAACATAAGGGTCAAAAGGGAAAAAACTGTCCAGAGGATTTGTAACTGTTTCGATGGCGTCACCTCCACAGCTGCTTCTTATAACAGGCAAAACCTGCCTCCTGTTCCTCTCAATGATAGTGTCACAGAATGCAATCTGGTATTTCCTGGAAAAGAAAAAGGAAAGACAAAACCCACTCTTCCTTAGCTTCGGAAACAGAACTGTATCTTTGATTTTTTGAATGGTCACCTCCCATGGTCAACTCCCATGATCGACCACCCTTCTCTGTCATGATATGATATATGATTTGAATGGAGTTGTATGAAAGGAATAATTTTTTTAAATGTCAGGAGCGACTTGAGAAACTGGAAGTTGCTTCTGGTGTGAAAGAATTGGCCATCTGCAAGGACGATGCCTGGATGTTTCACCATCCTGTGGGAGGTGCATGAGAAGCTGCAGCTGACGGACAGGAGTTCACCCTGCTCCCCGGATTCAAACCACCAACCTTTCAGTCAGCAGTCCTGCCTTCAGAAGGGTTTAACCCATTGCGCCACTGGGGGCTCCAAAGGAATGAATGAATGAGAACTAATAATTTTGAAGACATCATTCTAAGAATTAAGGCCTGCACTGACTAAATACTTGCTTTCTGGAATTGTAATTAAAACTTGCTAATGAGAACTGAAATGGTTGACCTGCCACAGTAAACTATGATAAGAACTGTGACAGTTTTAAAGTTACTGAAAAATTATTCATAACATCTCTTCACCCATATCTCATATCTGTGTCAGCTCCACTGGCTGCCGGTTCAATTCCGAGCACAATTCAAGGTGCTGGTTTTGACCTACAAAACCCTTTACGGTTCTGGTCCAGTGTATCTGTCCGAACGTATCTCCCTTTACGTCCCACCCCGGAACTTGAGATCATCCGGGGAGGCCCTGCTCTCGACCCCACCGCTATCACAAGCGAGGCTGGTGGGGACGAGGAGCAGGGCCTTCTCGGTGGTGGCCCCTCACTTGTGGAACTCACTCCCGGGAGAAATTAGGGCGTCAACATCCCTCCTCACCTTCAGGAGGAAGGTAAAGACGTGGTTGTGGGACCAGGCCTTTGGGCAACCTGACAATTAGATATGGAAACCAGATGAATAGGACTAAAAAGACTGACAATTATGGAATGGGAATTTAAACTATGAGATTGTGAAACGCTAACCGTCAAGGAGGTTTGTATGGAATTTTTATTGCTTTTATTGGTTTTATGGTTGTTTTTACCTATTATAATTATTGTCTTATGGTAATTGCTGTTATTGATAGAATTGTTGTTGTTAAATGATGTTATTGTCTTTTGCTGTATGTGATGCGGGCATCGAATTGTGCCTCGCTTTTGTAAGCCGCCCTGAGTCCCCCCCGGGGTGAGAAGGGCGGGGTAGAAGCAACCGAAATAAATAAATAAATAAATAAATAAATATCAATAGTTATCAGATACAGAACTGAAGAAAAGGTACATAGGTGTGCCTGGACACATGCACTCTGTATACTATATATAAATATCTACACAATTCAAGAGGAGAAACCAAGATTCTTACCTGGTAAGGGCAGCAAAGAAATTCACAATGGATGGCAAACAAATCTTCAGGGGGTTCAACTGCGACATAACAATACGTTCGAAGTTTAAGTTCTGCAGGAATAACAAACCTTCAAAACAAAAGTATTAAGGAACATTAACCGCTTAAGCAAAATTTCTCTTCATTTATAGTGGTGCTAATTTTTAATGTATTAATTATGTCAGAAATGAAGCTCAGATGTTTCAAAAGGACACTCGTACACAAGCACCCCATTGTGATAGGTAAAACAATAATTTTTAAAAACCACTTGCTTCTACACATATTTTAGTGTCTTAAATGAACTGATACATTCACAGATACAATTTTCTATTAAACGGGTCCATTCGAATCAGAGAAAGTGTTTGTTTCAGCAGACTAACTACAGTTCTCAAAATAAACCCTTCCCATTCAACATCCATTCTGCCTTGTTCCTCACCCCAAGAACTCCAAAATAAAATAGATGATGGGGAATGGAGAAAAAATTGAAAAGAAATTGCACTTCAAGCACTGATATACATAGTGCTTCCACTGAATCCTCAATGGTAAAAGATGGCATTTATTTCAGAGGGGAAAAATCATCTTAAAGGAGATGAGATATGTCAGATCTTTGTTCCTTGAGTATCAGGTTAAAGATAAAGGTTTCCCCCTGACATGAAGTCCAGTCGTGTACAACTCGGGGGTGTGGTGCTCATCTCCATTTCTAAGCTGAAGAGCCAGTGTTGTTCGTAGACACCTCCAAGGTCATGTGGCTGGCATGACTACATGGAGCACTGTTACCTTCCTGCCGGAGTGGTATCTATTGATCTACTCACATCTGCATGTTTTCAAACTGCTAGGCTGGCAGAAACTGGTGCTAATAGCGGAAGCTCACTCCGCTCCCCGGATTCAAACCACCAACCTTTTGGTCAGTAAGTTCAGCAACTCAGCAGCTGAACCAGCCAGTAGGCTGCTAGGAACTGTGGGAGTTGAAGTCCAAAAGACCTGAAGAGAAGGCCGAAGTTTGCCCATACCTGATATAAAGAGGGCTGAATAGCAATAAGGCAGCACAATATTGTGGGAACTACTTCATTCCAATGGATTACCATGAAGAATGTGATCCTCAAAGTTATGTTTCCAGGATCCCCATTGTTTGCCCGCTTCCAAGTATGAAATGGATATAATATTTATCCCACAGACGACACCAGGATCCAGAACACCACTCCAAGCATTTTTTCTTAACACTCTCAGCTTGAACACTTGCCTCTCTTTAAGCTTCCATCCAAGATTTGCTTGTGGCGAAAGATAACTATGTAGAACACAGCCTGGCAGGCGGCATAGAAAGAACCATGGAGAGCAACGTCGCAAAAGGCTTTTGACCCTGAGCCCTGATTGTCAATGTACAGGTGCAGCCAGTTCACCAGCAAGTCCAGGCAAGCTTTCACTGTACTGCAAAAAGGACACAAAAATGGATAAGGACAAAAGCCTTGCGGAATCATTTAACTGATGAGCAGGATGTTATCCTTTGAACAATAAATAATGAAGATACCATGCATTTTCTATGACACACTAAGTAATAATAAAATGCTTACATCCACCCTCAGAACTCTCTATATGAATAGGTTTTTAATTGCTTATTTTTAATATTGTGAATGTTGAAATGTATTTTAATGTTTGTATACTTTTAGGTTTTTAATTATCTTTTAATGGTTTTACAGAGAACTGCTTTGAGTTTCTTTTTTAGAGAGATAGTGAGATACAAATAACAACAGCAGCACCAACAACAACAACGATTTAGGAATTGCAGGAATGCCTTTGCCAGCATGACCAGGGGGCCATCAGGGAGTTGTAGTGCAAAATGTAACCAATCTATTATTATTTATTAATTTCTATCCTGCCTTTCTCCCAGATCAGGACCGAAAGGTATCAAATATCATTAAATATTAAATTGTATACAATAAATGAATGTAAATTTCAGATAAGCAGTTAAAAATCACAATCAAACTGTTGCATTCACAGTATGATACATAGCAATAGAATTCATAATGTAGTAAACTTCCTTGTTGATTTCCTTATTTCTTCCTGAAGGATGTTCCCTATTGGTTCCACACTATCTATGAAAAACTTTATTGTTAATGGACCAGATTCTTCAGTTGTTTGAACTAAATTACAAAAGTAAGTAGTATGTAATAATATGAGCTAATTTTACTAAGTCAGAAAACACTTTGTCCAACTGTATTAATGTTACGTAACACAGACCCTACCACCAGACGAAGACTCTATGTAGTTGAAACCGGTTGAGGACTACGAGTCTACTCATCCTTCAGAAAGAATTAAGGAAATAAACAAGGAAGTTTACTACATTGTGAATGCAAGTACTATGCATCCTACTGTGAATGCAATAGTTTGATTGTGATTTGTAACTGCTTATCTGAAATTTACATTCATTTATTGTACACAATTTAATATTTAATGATATTTGATACCTTGTTATTATTCCATTAGTGGATACTTGTCAGTTAAACCCTTGGGAACCCATTTTTTTCTTATAGACCTACAGATTCATGTGGGTTCATAGGAGGAGATGAAGTCAGCTAAGTAAGCAGGGCCAAACCATTTAGCTAATGATGTATCTTAACCACACGCTATCATAACATTTCAGGCATTATGAAAGATGAATTTATGAGCTCTTCCCAAGGTAGTGAGCACAACTGCATCACAGTTCTTCTGTATCAGTGTTTCCCAAACTCTGGTCTTCCAGGTGTTTCAAACTTCAAGCCCCAGAATCCCTGATTATTATTGGTCAAGATAGAAGAGGCTACTGGGAGGCAGTCCAAAGCACCTTGAGAACTAGAGTTTGAAAATCACTGCCAAAAGAAGGACTTGAGGAGTGTGCTTTATAGATGCAAAACATACAGGGCATTTCACAGCCTAATGTTCTTCTGGAATACTCTTTGAGTCTACATTTCTTGCCTTATTCTGCATATTATCGTGTCATAGGATACTTACACAACTGGAATGAATTTGGCCCGTGCCAAAAAGCTCCCAATGTAGTTTGCAGCTGACTGCCTGATGACTGTGGGAGTATTTGGATCCTGAAGCTTTTTCCAGAGGTGTTCCACAAAGGCTTCTGCAATTCCCTACAGGATTCGGGTAACACATAAATACTAGGGTGACTATATCCACAAGCCATTACTTGCTGACAATTGTTAAACCAAAATGTGTGAATGCCTTTCAATCCAAAGGCTGAATGCAGAATTCAGAGGCATTCCTGGATGCCATGTTTCAGCGGTGGGTGGAATAACAGACAAAATGGTGGGACATATTTAAGCGTAAAGCTGTTATTGTCAGCAAGGTCATTTTAGGAGAGGCACCTCAATGCTTCAGAAGAGAAAAAACATGTATAAAACTTAGAAAACCATACAACTATGGGATTATGGGGACAGGCGGCAAACAGGGACCCAAGGAGGGCCATATTTAGCATAGAGCTAAATGTGCCTGATAACAAATGAGAAGGAAAGAACAAGAGGGGAAGGGAGGAAGAAAGAAAGAGGGAAATATATCCTGCAGTTTTCAATGTCAAAACATTAGCTACAAGAGCCACTACAAACAAGCAGGGTCTTCCCAACACTTTTCATGTATACTTATTATAAACAGCTACCAATGGCTGTTCTTGGATCCTATATATTCATTATTAAAGGATTGGGAAGAGAATGCTTCAGAACTTTTTAGCGGCGGCAGCAATACCTGGGCCAAAATGCTTCCAATGTACAGTTTGAAAAAAAAATGACTTGCAAGTGGATTACAGCAATGAGCCAAGCGGATGCTAAAATTTCAACTAATCAATAATTAGTGTTCTAAAGATGTTTGGTAATGTGTCTCATTTCACATAATGGCTCAGTGTTTTCTTACAGTGATTAATTTTCATACATGGGAATCAGTGGGACACAGAAGACCAAACAAATTTCACAGAAACCCACAGACCTAATGTGGTTTTCAGTTTTTTACATTTTTAATGGATTTTAACAATTTTTCATAATACCAATGATATTTAATTCTGTTTTAATGTTTGTATATTTGTAGCTTTTAAATTGTATGGAAATGTTTTTAATGTAAGCCGTCTTGAGTCTCCTGGTGGAGAGAAAAAGTGGCTTATAAATATTATTATTATTATTATTAATAATAATAATAATAACAATAGGCTGGGCTGTAGCAGAGCAGGTTAACCGCCAGCTGCAGTAAATCTTGCCAACCGAAAGGTCGACAGTTCAAAGCCAGGGTCAGGGTGAGCTCCTGGCCTTTAGCCCAGCTTCTGCCTACCTAGCAGTTTTGAAAACAGCAATGTGGGTTGATAAATAGGTATTGCTTAAGCAGGGAGGTACTGCTTAAGAAAAATGACAGAAAAATGCTGGCAATTCAATCAAGGAGGAAGTTTACAAACAAAGCTATTCAGCAGGGAAAGTGGAGCAACAGCACATCCCTGTGGCCGGAACCAAGCACAGCCTCCAAGATGCCGAAGATGGAAAAGCCTATATATACCTCTATCTATGTACAGTTGTCTGTCTTGCCAAGGTATGACAGCATTAAATGTTTGTCATATATGTGTTTTGTGATCTGCTCTGAGTTCCTTTCGGGGTGAGAAGGGCAGAATATAAATACTGTAAATAAATTAAACATATAATGGTAATATATTGGTTAGTTTTAACTAGGAGACATTGCAGATCCCTGCTGCAATGTTAAACCACAAGCCAGTCAACAGTCTTATACAGTCATGAGGTACAAAGTGGAGTAAAAGACTGTGTATATGCTCCTAATAGTTTTTGAGACTGAATAGGAATAAAGATGAAAGGAAACAGATTTTTGGGTTGTCATAAATGAGGAATAAGGGTTATTGGCAAAGCAAATGGTGAATGTGTACGTTGTTCTGCTCACTGCTGGCATGCACTGCTGGAAAGCTACCTGTGAAGTAATGATATCTTCAGCTGGAAAAAGGTCTCCAACTCATTCATTTCACACTGTATCTAAACAGTCATTATGTCACTCTTATTTCAGCCAAAGACAAGAAACTATGGAAAGAGAAGACAATCCAAAGGAAAGAATGGTATAAAGTTGGACTATACGCACCAGTTTAAAGCTGGAGAGGTAGAACATGATATACTGCACATGACAAGAACCATGGGTTGGTAAAATCAGTTTATCAAATACAGCCACCAGATCCCGATACAAATCCTTGGTGTTGCCAATGTCAAGCTTCCCTAGAAATAAAATTGCCTCCATTACTGTGATCCTGGGCTGAGAGAAGACACGTGAGCTTTCTATAAAATAATTCAATCTTCTTAAAGTATTTTCCTAGTATTCTACTATGCTTAAACAGCCTGGAGCCAAGGCATTCTCCACCTCTGCTCCTGGCTTCAACACAAACATTTCCACTTTCCTTAGAGAAAGGAACAGAGACAAATCTAAACTGAATCTCATTCATCTTCAGGAATCCCTTTACAGAGGTTTTATTATGCTTAAATAGTTTTACCTAATTACCTCATCAGTAATAATCTGGGGAAAAATATCTAGGATCATTACACACGTGTTATTACCATTAACATGGCAGACGTCTTTAACATATGAAAATAATACGATCATTAGAATGTCCAAGCGTTCTGCCATTGGATGAACCATTGTGTCATTCTTCTCTGGATCTTCTCCATCTTCATCCTGTTTAAATAAAGTGCTAGTCAGAGAATTCTTGGCAAATTCAGAACTTCATGTAGTCCATTAGATATTACACAAGCAATACTCCTGACCTCATGATTGTCGGGGGAAAAACAAAGTATTGATTGTCGCTGTTACAATCCCAGGTGACAGCAGAATTGATGAGAAACAACTGGAAAAGCTGACACGATATGAGGATTTAAAGATAATAATAATAATAAAACTTTATTTATACCCTGCTCCATCTCCCCCAAGGGGACTCGAGGCGGCTTACATGAGGCCACGCCCATCAGTACAATAAACACAATATGACACAAAAACATAACAAAACCAGAAAATAAAATAATAAAATAAAATAATAACAGAACTGCAAAGACTCTGGCACAAGCCAGTAAAGGTGGTTCCAGTGGTGATCTGCACACTGGGTGTAGGGCCTAAAGACCTTGGGCTGCACTTGAAGACAATCGGCGCTGACAAAATTACCATTGGATTGGCACACATTATTCGCTGATACATCACAAAGTCCTAGACATTTGGGAAATGTCCGATGTGTGATCAAATACAATACAACAGTCAGTATTGTGATTTTGTTTGTTGTGTACTACTACTTCTACTACTACTACTAATAATAATAATAATAATCAACAGATCCCAAATGTAGACTCTGCAAGGGAGCAGATGAAACAATAGATCACATCCTCAGCTGCTGAAAGAAGATCGCGCAGACAGACTACAAGCAGAGGCATAACACCGTTGCTCAGATGATTCATTGGAACTTGTGCCACAAATACCATCTGCGACAAAGAACTGGTGGGATCACAAGCCTGAAAAAGTTACAGAAAAAGAACTACTCTGGGACTTCCGAATTCAGACAGAGTTTTGGAGCACAATACTCGTGACCTCACGATTGTGTTAAAAAACAAAGTATGGATTGTCGATGTTGCAATCCCAGGCGACAGCAGGATTGAAGAGAAACAACAGGAAAAGCTGACATGAGATGAGGATTTAAAGACTGAACTGCAAAGACTCTGGCACAAGCCAGTCCAGGTGGTCCCAGTGGTGATCAGCACAATGGGTGCAGTGCCTAAAGACCTTGGCCTGCACTTAAACACAATTGGCGCTGACAAAATTACCATCTGTCAGCTGCAGAAGGCCACTTTACTGGGATCTGCACGCATTATCCGCTGATACATCACACCGTCCTAAACACTTGGAAAGTGTACAATGTGTGATCTAATACAACAGCCAGCAGAGTGATCTTGTCTGCTGTGGACTCATCTTGTTGTGTTTCAAATAATAATAATAACAACAATAATATATATTTTTTCTTACCCACCCCTCCTCAATAACTGCTGTTACTCCCTTTCTATCCTATTCTGCTTAATTATTCGTTTCCAATGACCGTTTGCCCTGTATAAGCCAATGTGAATGACTGACACCAAAATTCAACATGGCTCAGGTATATTAAAAAACTATAACAGAACAAGGTCCTAATCAAAAGCATATTTATTAGTTGAACACAATTATTTCTGATGAGCCATTCTTGCCAAAACTTCAAACACAGAAAACATCACTTCTGAATCAATAACTAAATGAAAAATATTTAAATCTACCTAGTTATATAGGGATATACTCGACCATGTCAAAGGAAAAAAAGATGGAGTATCTATACAGCTAGATGCGACATTAACAAACATTTATTGTTATTAAACATACACCAAATAACAATGAAATGGCTTAACAAACAGCTTACCAAATCAAAGAGTCCTTTCTCGGCATTCTCCTCACTCTCAACTTCTTCGGCAGCTTCAATATCTTTTCTTGGGGCACTCACCTGTGAAAACAAATAGGGATGCTGAAGTGGTCTCATACACATAATTTTCATACCTTTGAAAGTGCATAACAGGAAGGTACGAAAATCAGCTCAACACAAAAGCAAGTGGGAGCCAGTCCCGGCTCTTTGCCTGCTTTTCATGACTACTCAGCCTCCTTGCCTTGGAAAAAGAGTGCATGACTGGCGTGCAGGCCCAGAAACCATGCCTGCAACCAAGCACCTCCTCTGGAATAAGAGAACTTGCCTTGGAAAGTGTGTAGCGTGCAGCAGGCCCAGGAAGTATGCACGCCTGTCGGCAGACAACTGCCTCCTCTAGAGTAAGAAACAGGTAAGAAACCTGCTTAAAACACACGCCTGTCTGCAGCTGAGTGCCTCTCCTCTAGGATAAAACAGCTTAAATATCTAAAATGACAGGAAGGGGAGCCTGAGAAGCCCCCCCCCCCCAATAATGGGCCAATAGAAAATGGATCTTTCGGCATCCCAGAGCTAAAACAGATATCTGCCTTCCCGATTTCGGATGGGGGCCCCAATGAAAGCCAGGGTACAAAACAGGTCAAGGTTTACCCCGAAAGCACAACCCATTTGTTTCTGCTAAAAATACCCCAGAAAGTGATATAACTGAATCTTTTATAAAATAGCAACTTACCATACTCTATATACTTACATCCACCTTTAATACTCTTTCAATAACCAGCTCTAAAATGTCATATCTCAGCACTGGGATGTATCCGCTAATTCGTAGTATGTTGTGCACATAGCATTGCTGTAATGGATGTTCCCACAAATAATGTAAGATACACACACACACACACACACACATACATTTGAAAAAAAATACACTAACAGAGCAAAATTAGTATGATAATAAGCTTCTTTAATTTGTACTTTAAATTCAACACAAGATTTTATATAGGAATAATCCTACACAAGGTACTGTGCCTATTCCCAGTGTAACAATCACTGATTTTTGGGAAATTCCTACTTATAAATGTTCATGCTCCATAGCTTTTGAAAGAACAATGGTGCTAACATTTCAAAAAATTAAAATGAAAAGCAATTAAATGCATGAAGGAAGAGACTGTTTATTTCAGTTACTGTCAATCTGCACCACACATCAGAGCCATCAGGCCCTAAAACTGCTCTATTTCTGATAATTTAGGGAGGAGGAGGTTTCAAAGAATCCATTCATAATAATACTGTTGCTAGAAACATAGATGGAAAAAACATCATCTCTAAAAAAACCGACCACTTACCAGAGTTCTTTCCGATTTATTAATAAATGGAAACTTTTCAACAAGCACAGGCATGAGAAATTGTGGTGTTCTGGAATATTAAAAAATCCAAAAAATATCACCTATAAGTTGCTGT
Organism: Anolis sagrei; assembly: GCF_037176765.1. Lineage (NCBI taxonomy): Eukaryota > Metazoa > Chordata > Lepidosauria > Squamata > Anolidae > Anolis > Anolis sagrei. The sequence continues at coordinate 24,545,747 of NC_090034.1, read as the reverse complement.
ACAAATCTTATATTTTAAAAAATGAACCATGACAAAAGAACATCCAAGAAATAATAACAGACTGAAGGGCAAGGTCTTCTATAGTCCTATAGGGGGCATGATACAGACGATGATGATGATGATGTTGTCGAAGGCTTTCATGGCCAGAATCACTGGGTTGCTATGAGTTTTCTGGACTGTATGGACATGTTACAGAAGCATTCTCTCCTGACGTTTCGCCCACAACTATGGCAGGCATCCTCAAAGGTTATGAGGTCTGTTGGAAACTAGAAAAGTGAGGTTTATATACTTTAAGCTTTGAAGTGAGATATATAAACCCCACTTGCCTAGTTCGCAACAGATCTCACAACCTCTGAGGATGCCTACCATAGATGTGGGCAAAACGTCAGAAGAGAATGCTTCTGGATCATGGCCACACAGCCCGGAAAACTCACAGCAACCCAATTATTATATTCATTTATACCCCGCTTTAACTCTCCTGAAGGAGACTCAAAGCAACAGACAGATATCTGTTAATGAAATACATGTATTCCTGTACAATGCTTCTCTAACAGAATGTTTTTATCCAGAACTACAGCATGCACATGCAAAAAGAAACAAGAATGGGTAAGCTTGGAAAATGTAAACCACAACATTCTGAACCTTCTTCAAACCACTTCAAAGTTTTTGCCAAAATGCCTCCAGGGATGAAATAAAGAGAGAAGAAACAGATATCAAAATAACTGATAATTACCAAATGATTACAAAAGGGAATAAGATCTTAAGATCTCATAAATGTTATTGAAATTTGTTCAAGAAAAATCAAATTTCAGTAAGAATATCGGTATGTATTTGAATATACAAAAGGTACCTCAAATATGGAAAGATCTATGACAACTATTAAACAAATCAACGACAGTGGAAGAAGTCTCCGAATTAATAATTAGAACTCTCCAAAGCAATAAGGGAGGAAAGGCCCCTGGCCCAGATGGACTATTAGAAATATATTACAAAAAAATTCATGAGGAGGTTTTTGTTTTTCTCGCAGCCTCAGAGGAAGGCAAAAGCAAACCCCTCTGAACAAATCCTGTCCAGAAAACCTTATGATATTGTGAAGGAGGGTATAACTACTGCCACCTAATCTGTGAGGAAAGTCGGGCAATGATCAATATCAGCTTATGAGCTGGTTTATAAAGGGACTATTAATTACAAAAGGCTTTATTCATTTGATAGCGTAGCGTTTACTGTCCCTAGCTTGACTTTACTTTTTATGCAGGCTGTTTGACTTAAGAGAAACTGTATCAGGCAAGGCTTGAGGAGAACAGTAACAATTTTATTGGAACAAGCAAGGTATAACAGATTTGATTGTTTCTTCACAAGAGGCACGAATCTTGCCTGGTTACATTAGTAAGGTTTCATGAGTAACCTCAGGCACAGACTTCAAGAGGTTTCTATACGCAGATGTATTTTTCCTGGACAACTGTCCCAACAAAACAAATAAGCCAAAACGCCTATTCAACAGAATTGGCTCCCAGCCAAACCTTGATTCTTAACCCAGAATCAATAACCCCCTGTAGTTTTATCACTACAGGGTCCTTTCCTGTAACCTTTTTGGTCACAAATTAATTCCCTGAATCTCCACCCAGAGATTCAGTTTTCCCTGTAGCTCACCGGCTACAGACTGCCACTTTCAAAAAGCTGCGCCGTGAAGAGGCAGTTGGCTCCGCCCCCGTTGCTATGGCAACTCAGATCAAGCCACCAGCCACCATCTCTAACAAAATATAATCCTACATACTTACCATTTATTAACTACTGTTTAAACAACACATAACCATAAGAATAAAAGTTACACATCATCACAGATATATTCATCTTAGGCTTAGCATAAGACAGGAAAAAAGCTTGGGAGCATTTTTGAAGCACATCTGCTAGAAACCTTAGTATTCTAAATATGCTCCAGTTAATCCAACTTCAAAAGTAAGCAGAAGAAGGATTTTATCACCAAAAGGGAATATGAAATTTAGCATTATGTACTTACAAAGGGACATATTTCACAATTGTTTGCAATGCTCTGTGGCAGATGTCGAAACTCGCAGGTACATCTGCAAAAATCAAATCATAGAGCATGAACATTAATCCAGAAAATTTAGTTGTATTTCATACTTTATGGATGCAGTCTACTTTTCAATATAGCATGCATTAACCACAGAATCATAGACTCATAGAATCATAGAACTGGACGAGACCACATGGGCCATCTAGTCCAACCCACTTCTGCCAGGTAGAAAAAGCACAAACAAAGCACCCCCAACAAATGGCCATCAAGCATCTGTTTAAAAACTCCCAAGGAAGGAGCCTCAAACTGGACTTCAAGACAGAGAGTTCCATTGATGAACAGCTCCCCTTACAGACATGAAGTTCTTCCTAATGTTCAGGCGGAATCTCCTCTCCTGCCATTTGAACCCATGGCTCCAATGAGTCCTAGTCTCCAGGGCAGCAGAAAACAAGTTTGCTCCCTCTTCCTTAGGACACCCTTTCAGATATTTAAACATGGCTCTCATGTCTCCTCTGAACCTTCTCTTTTGAGGCTACACAGACCCAACTCTTTAAGCTGCTCCTCAGAGGGATTATTCATGGTTGCTAGACCTTTGACCAATTTAGTTGCCCTTCTCTGGATACCTTCCAGCTTAAGAGTCAATATTTCTCTTGAATTGTAGTACCCAGAACTGTTCACACCATTCCAGGTTAGGCCTGGCCAAAACAGAATAAAGAGGCACCATGACTTCCATCGATCTGACACTAGACTCCTTTTGATGCAGTCCAAAATCCCATTGGCTTTTTTAGCTGCTGCACCACAGCAGCAGCTAAAAAAGCTACCTGTTGTCAAGCCAGGCATCACCAATCCTGTATCTACTGTTCTTATATATTTACTCTCTACACCTAGTGTATCTGTGTAGTCCCAATCACTATATTTAGTGGAAATTTGATAAATTAATGGAGGAATGTATGAAGTCTGTATGCAGTCATGGGATTTCATTAGTTTATTCAAGTTAACCATACCCTACTGTTCTCAATACAGTTAAGCATTACTGCAACAAGAACCACAGAGCAGATGTCATTGGATTGCAGCTCCCATCAGCCATGGCCAGTGTAGCCACAAAGCAGTATAAAAGAATCTGGAGGACTGAAAGTTGTCCAAGAACAAATGGTAATCATAATGTAAGAAACTTCTACTCACTTTCATCATCATCTGAATCAGAGATGTCCACATTGTTTTCTTGTATGGTTATTCGAGCTGGGAGGAAAGTGTCATTCTATTATTACATGATATTACTATTTGCAACTAAAATCTAATTGCCAAACTGGATATATGCTAGTTTTAAATAAATATTCCCAATGTCTTGGATTTGGATCAAAATACACAGATGCAAAAGAAGGAACAGACCCCTACTACTCTTTCGTCCTCTCTGAAAACCAGGGTTTGGGAAGCTTTTCAGTATATTTTCTAGAGATGTAAAATTTCCAGACATTTTGAAATCATGAAAAGAAACCAGAATTTTTTGGAATTTTTTTTAAAGAATTGCATATTCTGTGCAAATTAAATACACTTTTATTTTAGAAATGTAAAATGCATTATGCATAACTTGGTTTGGCAAAAACAATTAGAATGTTGATATATTAAAAGTACGAGATATTAGCCAAATATATACTTAATAAAAATAATGTAATGTATTCGACAGCACATTGTGTTCAAATAATTTGTTATAAATGGAGCTACAAGATCCTGAGATGAACACCTGAATTATAAGGAACCTCTCTGGTTTTGCCAGTTAGAGGAACAAGAGGGAGAAAATACAAAAAAACTCACGTGGGATGAAGTGTGAAACAATCATCGCAAGACATGGCCTCAAGTAGATGGTCTGAGCAGACACTAAATTGCTTAGAAAAGCCAAGTATTCTTCCACTACAGCTGGGCTTCTTCTTAGCCATGACACCTTCTGCATTGTTATTATACATACAAGCATAAAAATTAAGCCCATGTACTAGAAAGAATGAATAAAATTCATCCACAAAACCCAGAAACGATTTGTGTATTCTTACCAACAAGATGGTGACCAGGTGTTCAAAATCCTTGGTCAAATGTGTCACAGAAGACCTGAATTCATGCAACCAGTTAATAATCTGGTCATCCTTAAAACAGAAACAATTTCATTTAATAACTCAATGTGGCAAACATGTGTAGAAATTATAAAGTGACAAGCATTACAAGTCTGTTTAGATCAATACTCTAAAATATGGTTAGGGAATGTTTGAATGAATCAGATTACTGATAAGAATTATAAACAACATGTCCAAGTCAGAACAGGCAAAAGTGATTGAAACATTTCATTATCTTAAATGTAAGAAATCATTAAATCGCTGAACACTACCTAAAACTCTGATGGAAAAAAAACTTACTTTAATGTCAGGATCCAACAGCTGATGCCTCAACAAATCAAAATCAATGGTATCTCCCTAAGAAGAGAAAAACAGCAAGGAGTAACCTGACAACATATTCTATGTCTCACAAGGGGTGACGTCGAGAAACTTATCTAAACATGTACAATAAAGATGGAACAATTAACTCTGGTTTTGCTATTTGATTTCTTATGAATAACTTATATATACTATCCAAGGCCAAACTTCCCAGACAAAAAGGTGACCCTTCAATTTGCACATCAGAACAGCAACACTTATGATTAATAATTGGGTACAGTAATGTTACCTTTTCATATTTGAGCAGGATTTCTGCCAACGATCCACCAAATCTGACTGTTTTCCTTGGTGGCGATCTCAGAAATTCATCTGTAGACAGCATGTTAGAAAGTCTAAACAACAAATGAAATCATAAGATGAAATATGCAAGCTATATTTAAAGCCAATGTGGTATAGTAGTTTGAATGTTGAATTATGGCTTGGGAGACCAAGGTCTGACTCCTGGATTAGCCAGGGAAGCCCACGGCTTGTCCTTGAACAACAGAGAAAGGCAGTGACAAAGACCTTCTGGGCAAATATTGCCAGGAAACCATATGAAAGAGGTTTGCCTTCGAGTTGCCGTAAGTCAAACTTGAGTTTGGAGGCACACAAGACAGTATTCATGTTAACCCAAGAGGTCAGGTCATCACAATTCTTGCATTCCTGAAAACTGTGCTGTTTATTTGCTCCTCTTGACTCCATCCCAAGCAAGGACACTAATTAGAAAGTAAAAACTTCCCATGACATAGACAGCATAGAACATGGTTTTACTGCAGCTTTTAGTCGCTTTGAGTCCCCTTCGGGAGAGATATAGAAGGGTATAAATAAACATAATAATAATAATAATAATAATAATAATAATAATACCGGCCAAGATCATAAAAACAGAATCCTGACTAGTTTGGGAGCAAAGGACAGAAAAGTGGCTTCAAGTATCATGAACTGCTTCCATTTGTTTTTATATTGTTTACTCTCTCTAGTATTCGTACAAGAAGTGAAAGTCACCGCAGTGCATATTAGTCCCTTACTGTGACTAGGATCACAGGAATCTTTGCTTCGCCTTGGACAGGGATGTGGCACTAAGGCCCCATCTATGCAGTCGTAGCTGTATTATATGACGGTATAGATGGGGCCTCCATTAGCACTTGGATTCTTTTGAGAGACATCTACGTTTCCATCACATGTGAAAGCTCCATGTAATCAATTAGTTTTCTATCCCATTCTCGGTCCAGACTTCCCATCTTTCAATAAATTCCTTTCTGTGGTGTTATTTCACTCACATAAATGCTGACCACTAGTTTCCAAAATCAATTTCTAACATCTAACCACTTTATACTGGGGCCCTATCTATACTTAAACCAGTTTCAAGCTGGTATTAAAGGAAGAGGTTTCGTTGTGCAGATGGTTACACAGGAAATACTGAAACTAGTTTGAGGCTTGGAGAGTGATGACCCAAACCCCAGAGCACTAAGGCACTGGAACAGCTTTCTTTCAGTTGTGAACCAACTTGGACACAGCATATTATTTGAGAACACAGATATGCTAGACCACTCTAATAACGAACATGTCAGACTACACAGATAAGCCACTGAAATCCAGAAGCATGTGGACAATTTCAACAGAAAGGAGGAAACCATTAAAATGAACAAACTCTGGCTACCAGCATTAAAAATCTCTAAAATTAAGACAGTAAATAAAGAACAACACTCAGAAAATTGGGGAATTCCAGACAAGAAACAATCAGGGCCAGCTAACACCTCCCAACAAAGGATTCCCCCAGGCATCAACCAGCCAGGCTTTGAAGCTGCAAGACCGTTCAATACTAATCAAGGTGGCCAATTGAAACATTCACAGTTTCCTCCGACAGACAAGAGTTCTTTCTTCCAACCCGGACATTCCACAGATATATAAACCTCGCCTAGTTTCCTCTGAGGATGCCTGCCATAGATATGGGCGGAACGTCAGGAGAGAATGCTGCTGGAACATTGCCAAACAGCCCGGAAAATTCACAGCAACTCAGTGATTCCGGCCATGAACGCCTTCAACAACACAGTTCTGATACCCTTTCACATACTGGAAAATTGCATAATAAGAACTTACGCTTTAATGTTATTGAACAGTTATTCACAACAGTCGTCGTCTTCCAAGGCCGTGCCCTGCCCAAGAGTGCTGGCGGCTCAAGAAGCTGCCAATCCCCCTGACTCCCCACACAGCACTCAGACATGGCTCCCATGGCTCACTGAGACGTGCCGAACTGCGTGTAGTATACAGTGAGGATGCCCCTAGGACCCGGCCCAACTCACCCTGGTTCAGCGGCGCCCTCCTTCGGACTACCACTGCTGAGTAACAAGCCTCCGCCAAGGTCTGAAGCCTCCGAAAGCCTCCGCGGGGTCCATGCTCTTCACGCCCAAGCCGGAAAGGCCTCCACTTCCTGCTCTGTCCCCGGAAGTTGGAAGCAGCGCCTGGTCCGGAGGAGAGCGGACTAGCGCCCCCTGCGGCAAGGCGTGGAACTTCCCCATCATCTCTTCACACTGTGTCTGTGAGATCTGTGCGTGGGCAAACTTCAGACCTCCTAGCATAAGTAAAAAAAGGATTATTATAGGCGGTAGGCTGTTAGGAATTGTAGGAGTTGAAGTCCAAAACACCTAGAAAGCCCAAGTTTGCCCATGCCTGCTATATATGCTTCTATGGATTATTTGGAACAAGATTGAGATTCTTTTACATTCCTTTTCACACATATTTGAATATGCAGCATCAGCTTTAAGTCTGGAGACCTCTACGCATTCATTATCCAGGCGTATGTTCTGCCGAATCCATAAACCAATGCTCATCAACCAAAGACACACCCTTCCCGTGTTGCTCTAACAGTGTTTCTCAACCTTCCTAATGCCGCGACTCCTTAATGCAGTTCCTCATGTTGTGGTGACCCCCAACCATAACATTATTTTTGTTGCTGCTTCATAATTGTAATGTTGCTATTGTTATAAATGTAAATATCTGATATGCAGAATTTATTTTCATTCATTGGACCAAATTAGACAAATACCCGATATGCCCAAATTTGAATACTAGTGGGGTTGGGTGGGATTGATTTTGTCATTTGGGAGTTGTAGTTGCTGTGATTTATACTTCACCTACAATCAAAGAGCATTCTGTACTCCACCAATAATAGAATTGAACCAAAGTTAGCACACAGAACTCCCATGACCAACAGAAAATCCTGGAAGGGTTTGGTGGGCATTGACCTAGAGTTTGGGAGTTGTACTTCACTGTGGACTCAAACAATGATGGATCTGGACCAAACTTGGCACGAATATTCAATATGCCCAAATGTGAACACTGGTGGAATTTGGGGAGAATAGACTTGACATTTAGGAGTTGTAGTTGCTGGGATTTATAGTTCATTACAATCAAAGAGTATTCTGAACCCCACCAATGATAGAATTGGGTCAAACTTCTCACATAGAAGTTTTGTATGGTCTTTGATGACCCCTCTGAAACCCCCTCATGAAACCGCCCAGGGGCCCTGACCTCCAGGTTGAAAAATTTAGAACTGGTGTTTCCAAACTTTGTACAGAGATAGGACCCTTGTTGGCAAGCCTCTTTGTCGTGTTCGGGGTTCATCTCAATTTGTTTTTCCTCATCCAGCCTATTACCTTCTCCATAATAATAATAATAACTGTGGTTTTATTGATCCAGCAAAGTAATCCTCTCCTATGTATCTATCTATTATATGCTTCTGTTATGACAGTGAAGACATCTGCCCTTGCACTTTGCTACTTTGTTGCTGAATACGTAAGTCTAGTGTGGAATACTTCTCACCACGTTAAAACAGTGGATGTGACTCCAACTGAGACATGCCACATTATCACAAAATGTCTACGCCCAACACAGCTGGAGAAATTGTACTATTTAGCTGGTATTGCATCACCTGGCATCTGTCGGGAAGTAGCAGTCAATAATGTAAGGACCAAGGCAGTGACATCTCCAGCCCATCCTCTGTTCAGATATCAGTCAGCACGCCAACGCCTTAAATCAAGAATTAGCTTCCTAAGATCTACAGAGATACTCACAGGAACACCTCAGCAAGTGAGAGTCCAAAAGTGGCAGGCTAAAACCCAGAACCTCAATCAGTGGTTGATACCGGATGAGAAACACCCTCCTTGGCACAGAGAAGACTGGGTGACATGGAAGACGCTGAACAGACTGTGTTCTGGCACCACAAGATGCAGCGCCAACCTTAAGAAATGGGGCTACAAATTGGAGTCCGCAATATGCAAGTGTGGAGATGAGCAAACCACAGACCACTTACTACAATGCAATCTGAGTCCCACCACATGCACAATGGCGGACCTTTTTACAGCAATATCAGAGGTACTCCAAGTGGCCACTAATGGTCAAAGGACATTTATTATAATGCCAAGTTTTTAACTTTGTGGTTTTTAAAATACATTATAACTGTATTCTCAAATCACTTCTGACATAATAAATAAAACATTTGCTTCTATTTAGAACGATATTCGTACATCTACGCTTAAAATACGGGCATCCACATCCTTGGAAGTATTAATATTATTTTCCTCTATACTACTATGGGAAAGGTTTTTAAAAAACATAAATTCTTTTTTATTCAGAATTCAAAGCTATCTTTAATTTCAACCATTTTAATTTAAACAACCAAATAAGTCTTATGTCACGTAAGATACAGGCAGTGGATTCCCCCCCCCCCCCACATATATTTAAAGTATATATATATATATATATTTTAAATATTTGTTAAGCGATGTAGCTCCATAGTCTATGGTTTTTCGGCAAAGAAAGCATTCATTTCTCAACAATATCCCATTTTCCGATGACGAAAACGATGTTCGTATTAATTTTGCACTAAAAGATGCATTTGTCGTGAATATTCCAACCTATATAGCAACCTTTTTGCTAATGCAAAAAGAAAACCTATAAATAAGAAATAAATACATACATAAATACAATAATCATCTTTGGGGAATTAGCTGCCATGTAGAAATGCAACATAAGGCTTCTTAAGTTCAATGGCAAGTCTTGCCAAGTTATCTTTCCTGTCTTGTATCTGAGTGTTTTGAAACGTCTGCATTGCTGTATTTAGAGAAGACAAAAATGGGAACGTTTCACGGGGAGGGAAGGCAGAGGCCTCTTTATCCTATTTAGTTGAGGATAAATTCACGAATGCTTTTTGTTCCAACTGAATTGGCTCCAAATAACCTGGTCTAGAAGACAATATGTATATTTTTTTAAATAACTTGGAAACGGTGACCGACTTGAGGCCACAATTCAAAGTGTAGGAAATATGGGAAATAGATGCGGCCCAGCTGGTACTTTGACAGTTAAAAAACCCACAGCCGCCATTATTGTTCCTCCTTGAAGGGATTCTTATGGCAGCTAGCCTTTTTCTAGGCCGACATGTTCACCAAATCTTTCTCAGGAGTTAGAGATTCAAATCCTTGCTTCAAAAGATGTGGGCCTATCTCAGGCATGGGAAAACTTGGGCCCTCCAGGTGTTTTGGACTTCAACTCCCACAATTCCTAACAGCCTCTGGCCCCTTCCTTTTCCCCCTCAACCGCTTAAGCGGATGAGGGGGAAAAGGAAGGGGCCCGAGACTGTTAGGAATTGTGGGAGTTGAAGTCCAAAACATCTAGAGGGCCCAGGTTTGCCCTTTTGCTTTTTGCATTCTCTTCTTTCTATTCATAAGCCACTTTGTGTGAGGAAAAAGCACGAGCGACCGAAGAAGGGAAGGCCTCGTTGGCTGTGCTAAGGTGGACATCGTCGTTGGAACAAGCAAGCGTGGATGGCGCATCTTCTTCAAAATCTTAGCCTCTTCTGCGACGGCGGGCTACCGGTCACTGTCTCTCCAACGGCAGAGTCAGCCTCAGTCTTCTTGTCAGAGTGGACCGGCTTTGAGTGGAAGGAGCCCGAGAGGTGCCTGCCAAGGGAGCGGACCATGAAACGGACCCGCCAGGCACGGCCTGTCGCTTCGGCCTCCATCGCCGCGGGCATGGCCTCCTCGCCCAAGCCTATGTCATCCTGCAGCTCATCCGGCGGTACCTCAATGTTGCCCACGTACCAGAAGACCCACCAAAGGAGGCTGAAGAGCAGGCCCACGCCCCCGCTGTAGATTAGCAGGTCTGCAAAAAAGACGTCCACGAAGGAACCCAGCAGCAGAAGCGACAGGCCCGCCGCGTCGAAGAGCAGTGCCATCCAGAAGGCCCCACGGCAACGACCTGCCCCGGCAGCCTCCATGATGCCTACTACACAAGGGCTACGGAAGGCCCACAGTCAGGATGGAAGGCCTCTTCGCCGTGTCTCTATGCGGACACAGCCTCTGCACAGACCTCTGAGCGACTGGTCCCAAAGACATCCCAGACTGGGATTATAACACTCTGTAAATACCTAGGACAGTGGTTCTTAACCTTCCTAATGCTGTGGCCCCTTAATACAGTTCCTCAAGTTGTGGTGACCCCCAACCATAATATTATTTTAGTTGCTACTTCATAACTGTAATTTTTCTACTGTTATGAATTGTAATGTCATTATCTGATAGACAGGATGTAGTTTCATTAATTGGACCAAATTTGGCACAAATACCCGATACACCCAAGTTTGAATACTGGTGGGGTTGGGGGGAACTGATTTTGTCATTTGGGAGTTGCTGGGATTTACAGTTAAACTACAAAGAGCATTCTGAAATCCACGAATGATGGAATTGAACCAAACTTGGCACACAGAACTCCCATGATCAACAGAAAATACTGGAAGGGTTTGATGGGCATGGACCTTGAGTTGAGGAGTTATAGTTCACCTCCATCCAGAGAGCACTGTGGGCTCACACAATGATGGATCTGGACCAAACTTGGCACAAATACTCAATATGCCCAATTGTGAACACTGGTGGAGTTTGGAGAAAATAGACCTTGACATTTGTGAGTTGTAGTTGCTGAGATTTATAGTTAACCTACTCAAAGAGCATTCTGAAATCCACCAATGATGGAACTGAGCCAAACTTGGCACACAGAACTCCCATGACCAACAGAAAATACTGAAAGGGCCTGGTAGGCATGGACCTTGAGTTTGGTAGTTGTAGTTCATCTACATCCAGAGAGCACTGTGGACTCAAGCAATGATGTATCTGGACCAAATTTGGCACAAATACCCAATATGCCCAAATGTGAACACTAGTGGAGTTTGGGGAAAATAGACCTTGACATTTGGGAGTTGTGGTTGCTGGGATTTATAGTTCACCTGTAATCAAATAGCATTCTGAACCCCACCAATGAGAGAATTGGGCCAAACTTCTCACACAGAACCCCCAGAAAATACTGTGTTTTCTGATGGTCTTTGGTGACCCCTCTTTGGTGACCCAGACAGCAAAAGACCAAGTGCCAGTCAACACCTCCCAAAGGATGCCTCCAGTCAACAAAACAGGTTGACTCTGCAGCTGCAAGGTTACTCAATGCGAATCAAGCTTGCCAACTGCAACATTTACACCTCTGTTAGACAAAGATTCTTCCCCCACCCTGGACATTATTCCATGCACACACACACTCCACTTGCTTCACTGCCAACAGACCTCTGAACAAATCTCTGAGGATGCAATTAGCCACAGATGCAGGCAAAACGTTAGGACAGAAAGCTAATGGAACATGGCCAGACAGTCCGAAAAACCCATAGCAACTCATCAATAGAAGTTTTATTTCTGCAGAAGCAAAATAACAGGTGAGTTCTGGAGCAAAGAAAGCCAGGTGTACCACAAAGAACAATCAAATGGCAACAATATTTACTTTACTCGAATCTAATGCTCACCTTTTCATTTATTTATGAAATTTATATCCAGCTTTCCTGTCAAGGGCCCAAGGTGGCTTACAGCCAGTAAAAACATATACATTTTTTTAAAAGCTAAAACCATAAATATTAGCAAATGTGGTGAAACACTAATTAAAACCCCAATAAAATACATTAAAATACAAAAGCAAAAAGTACCACTCTTTTTATTCCACCCCATTCCATAGAGGGCATCATGTATAATTTAGTGAGCTTAATTAATAACTCTCCCCTTAGTGTTTTTATCAGTTTCACAAGCATCAGCCAGCTGGTCTGAGTTTTCAGAAACACACCAAATCTATTAACTTGGGAAAATAATTTTATTACATACCTCTGTTGGTTTAGTAGCTATGCTTTGTTGTTATTATTTCTCAGATGGATAACTGGATCCATCTTAAATACAGGTAAACTACAGATAGAAAAGACGGTACAATCTATATGACAGAAATACAGCTTGACTTTACAGATTAAGACTCAAACAGATTAGTATTGCAGCTTTTTTTTAACCAATTCATAAAAGCCATTATAGCTGCTAAGAAAAAGTGGATGCAGAAAGTCAACATTCATTATGGCCCTTATGTTAAAATAGTAACTAATATACTCTTCTCCACTGTTGTTTATGAGAACTGTAGCCCTTTCCCTTTCTTGAGTTCTTGTGCAGGAGCTTTGGGAGCTTTCTTGGAAGACTTCTTGGCTTTCTTCATTTTAAGAACCTGAGAAGATTTTGCTGCCGGTTTCTGTGGCGGAGTCACCTGCTTCTTTTCTGAATTCTTTTGGTTTGGAGTCTTAGACTTCTTAGACTGTCTGAGAAGCTTTGGTGTCTGTGAGACCGATCCTTCACCAGGTTTTTCCAGCTGTGTTGCAGGGGCGCCCGATGTTTTCCTCTTGCCCTGGAGAGCCACTGATCCCTTTGTGCTTGACTTACTCTTTTTTCCTGGAACAGGACTAGGCTCCACTACCTACAATAAAGGGAGAAAGTGTACAGAGTACACTAAACTAGTCATAACTTGAACTAGTGAAAATTGTCCACCTGGAGGCGGTTCCTTCCAGATATTTTGGACTATGACTCCCCAACTCCTTCTTACTGGCAATACTGAATACAATGACAGCATCTGTTCTATAAAACACCCTGAGAGTTGAAAGGTCTCCATCTTTACTATACATAATAATAATAATAATAATAATAATAATAATAATAATAGTAATAATAATAATAATAATAATAATAATAATAATTTATATATAATTATTATTATTATGGTGGGATCATAAACCTGCGAAGGTAGTGGAAAAAGTACATGCAAAAATACCGTGGGACTTTCGAATCCAGACATCACGATTGTGGAAAATAAAAAAGTTTGGATTATTGATGTCGCCATACCAGGCGACAGCCAAATCGATAAAAGACAACAGGAAAAACTCAACCGTTATCAGGACCTCAAAATCGAACTGCAAAGGCTCTTGCATAAACCCAGTAGTAATTTGTACGCTGGGTGCCGTGCCAAAAGGTCTCAGCCAGCATTTTAAAATAATAAACATTGACAAAATCACAATCTGTCACTGCAAAAGGCCACCAAAGCGGTACCTATTTATCTACTCACATTGCTGTTTTCCAACTGCTAGGTGAGCAGAAGCTGGGCTGACAGCAGGAGCTCATCCCAAACCTGGGCTTGAACTGTCGAACTTTTGATCAGCAAGATTTTTTGCAGCTGGCGGTTTAACCCGCTGTGCTAAAGCCTGGCCCACCCTGAGAATTGAAAGGTCTCCATCTTTAATGTACATAATGCTACTCAGGGTGGAAAAATTGCATACAGAAGGACTCATTGGCTACTTATTCAATTTGTTGCTTATCTTCCTCCTTAGCAGCCAACATATTCTTAGGGCCCTTCCACACAACCATAAAACCCAGAATATCAAGGCAGAAAATCCCACAATATCTGCTTTGAACTGGATTATCTGAGTCCACAATACCATATATTCCAGTTCAAAGCAGATAATGTGAGATTTTATTCAGCTGTGTGGAAGGGGCCTTAATGTTAGTCTGTAAAGGAGGAAGGAAAATTAGCTGCCAAGAGCAAAATAGCAAAGATCATCAACAAAGAGGAGAAGAGAATCAGTTGCTCTGCCCTCTGTACTAGATTTTTAGGTGTCGCTTATTATAATTTTTGCTGTGGGCAATATTTTATTATGACATATATTGTCAAAAAGTAGTCTTCGTTTCACTGGATATACAAAGTGTCAGTAGAGACAAAGCTAAACACCAGCTGAAATGTAAATACAGGTGTTAATCCAAAGGCTGAGGCTAAATCTTTCTTCCTATTGGCTCAGAATGATGAATCGTGGTAGTCATAGGAAAACAGGGAACTTGGGGGAATTTAATGAAACACCATTTTCCATGCAAGTAATGCATGATGTGATGTTCTGAATGTTCAACATATTTCAAGCTTAGAATAGAAAGTAATTACCTTTCCCCCGTTTGCAATGGGAGAAGCTTCAATTGGAATCAGTTGTGGAATATCTCCATCATCTTCCTCTGATTCAACCATGATAGAGATGTCTGTTGTTTTCAGGATTGTTCCTTTAGAATCAGAAGCATCACTTTCATCAGCTATCGTTGAGCTGTTTGCTTTAGCAATGTTTTTGGTTTTATTCTTTTCTTTTTTTCTCTGTGACAAAGTACACTTAAAAACAAATTTATAACACTGTCAATGATTCAGTCTATTAATGAAAAGATCACTGATTTATAGAGAATGTAACTATGTAAAAAGACAGTGCAAGCATAAGACTAATAGTCGTAATGTTTTGGCATGTGTTAATAGTGAAGATTTCAACAACTTCTAAATGACAAAGTCCCAACATCTAGCACTTGAATTAAGGAATGCAGGAAACATGGTAGACAGTCTTAATGTAGCAAGAATGTTGGTTTCTGTTTGTTTTCCAGAAGGGATATTTTCACTTTTGTATTTGAGAAAGATTGTGAATGAAATTAACTAACTAATTAACTGTATTTTTATCCTGCTCTCTCTCACCAGAGCAGCTTACAATTTGGCAATGTTGCATATTCAAACAAATATACAATACAAAGAATTATATAAACAATAAACCAAATAGAAACATATAAATACCATAAAACTATTGAAACATGATCCCTAGCCTTGCAGTCATTTGTGTTGCTACATTACGCCTAATTAATACTGCAATATCCAAACACCTCCATAGCCACGTCTTCACTTTTCCCCTGAAAACCAGGAGGGAGGGGGCCAGCCTGATATCACCGGAGAGAGTTCCATAGATGAGGGGCCACCACTGAGAAGGCCATGTCCCTCGTTCCCATGCTTGTGAAGGAGGTGGGACTGAGAGCAAGCCCTCCCTGGCAGATCTTAATGTTCTAACCAGTTCATATGTTCAGACAGGTAAGTTGGGCCGGAGCCATTTAGGTTTTATAGGCTAAAGTCAGCACTTTGAATTGTGCTCAGTAGCAGACTGGCAGCCAGTAGAGCTGATGCAACAGGGGGGTTGTATGCTCCCTGTATGTCACTCCAGTGAGTAACCTGGCCGCTGCCCATTGAAATACTTGGAGCTTCCAAACAGTGTTCAAAGGCCACCCCACATAGAGCATGTCACAGTAGTCTATTTGAGATGTAACAAGAGCGGGGATTACCATGGCTACATCTGACTTGCCAAGGTACGGGCACAGCTGGCACACAAGATTTGATTGTGTGAAAGCACCACTGGCCACCACCAAAACCTGGGGTTCCAGGCTCAGCAACAAATCCAAGAGAATTCCCAAGCTGCGAACCTTTGTCTTTAGGTAGAGTGTAACCCTGTCCAACACAGGCTGTAACCCTATCCCCTGTTCGGCCTTTCAGGACTTGAACAGCCTCCTTAGCAGCAGGTGGAAAGGTGATAGAGTTGGACATCATCTGCGTACAGATAACATCGAACTCCAAAACGCTGCATGATCTCTCCTAGTGGCTTCATGTAGATGTTAAACAACATGGGGGACAATACTGAGCCCTGTGGGACCCTACAGGACAAAGCTGCAGGGCCAAGCAGTTGTCCCCCAACAACACTTGAGAGTGATCCTCCAGGAAGGACCGGAACCACTGCAGGACAGTGCCTCCAAGTCCCATTCCTGTGAGGCGTTTCAGAAGAATACCATGGTCTATGGTATCAAAGGCTGCTGAGAGAACTAACAGTGACATATTCCCCCTGTCAAGTTCCCTGCGTAGATCATCGACTAAGGAGACCAAGGCTTTTTCAGTTTCATGGCCCGGCCTAAAGCCAGACTGTGATGGGTCCAGATAATCAGTTTCTTCCAGGAACACCTGGCGTTGTGAGGCTACTACACGTTCCAGAACTTTACCCAAAAAGAGGAGATTGGAAAGTTGTTCAATTGAGTGAGGTCCAGTGATGTTTTTTTCAACAGCGATTTGATCAGTAAAGTATAATTCATCCCCTCCAATACCTGTTATTTTAAAATATATTTGAACACAATTCTCAATAATATAAAGATGAATTCCATATTCCTGGTTTTTATTTGTTGAAAGATGAAGCCATGGATAATGACTTCTGGCAGAAGCATACCATAGAATCATTCTGGAGGATGCAAACAAGATATAAAAAAAGATAAGGACTTGGAAGGACAGCTCATGATCCCAAGTAACAAGATACATAACTGGACACTAAAACTATGATAATCTAAATAATCATATTTGCCATTTCTATGCATTGTCATGAAAGCTGGATTATGAAGACAGCGGATAGGAAGAAAATCAACTTATTTGAAATGTGATGCTGGAGAGTATTGCTAAAAAAGATCAACAAATGGGTCCCAGGGCAAATCTCCCTAGAAACCAAGATGACGGAACTGAGACTATCGCATGTGGAACATATAATGAGAAGACATGACACACCAGAATGGAGATCATATTTGAATAACCACCCAATACAGCCATTGAGCTGAAAGCACCTACTATGCACTAGCCAATCCCTTACCTGTCTTTCAGTGTCTGTCTCTTTCTGAATTGTATCTGATTTGGGTTGGATCCAAGTAAAGACTGGAAGTGCAACTGATTTGTCTGTTTTGAGGTGAAGAATTTTAACACTTCTCCAAATCTGCAGTAATGAACACAAACATGTATCTCATGAACAAATGCAGACATATCAAACGGCTTTTACAAAGTTACACAGCCCAAATATATGCATATTTATTTGAAAGCAAAGGTCAACAGCATTAATATGCTTTACCTTTTTTGCAGATTAGATGTATGTACTATATATACTTGTGTATAAGTCAAATTATTACTATCATTATAAAGGCAGGGCACAGCACAGTTAAAACACATCATCATAAAATACATACATTAAAATGACGATGATAAAACACATCATCATAAAATACATACATTAAAACACATCATTACCAAATACATAGTTCAAGGATTAAAATACAATACAAATACATATATTAAAATACAAATATTTATTTATTTATTTGCTGCATTTGTTGACCGCCGTTCTCAGCCCTAGGGCGACTCACGGCGGTGTACAACATATAAAAGGCAATTTACAATAAAGCTCGACGAAAAATCAACATATCACTAATACACAATAATATAATTACACTAAAATAATCCGCTCCGTCTTATCGTAGAATCATAACCAAACTCGTAATCCATATTCCGTTCCAGTTGTCATTACCAGTTAATGTAACATTCAGTTAAATGCCTTCTCAAATAGCCATGTCTTTAGGCTCTTACGGAAAGACATAAGGGAGGGCGCCTGCCTGATGTCAACAGGGAAGGTGTTCCACAGCCGGGGGGCCACCACCGAGAAGGCCCTCTCTCTCGTCCCCGCCAGACGTAGGTAAATTTAAAATTTATAGACACATATGAATATTTGCTGCAAATGTGCAAATGATTTGCTTTAACATTATTGCATCATTACCTGTGGTGCTTTAGCAGCAATCACATTTGCAGCAGCAATAATGTTCTCCGAAATCTGCCCAGCTTCCATGCCGGTGTGACCAATACGCACCGAACTGAAAGAAATAAAGAGAGCCAGGATATAAGGGAACTACTTCCAATGCTTGGCTAGGACTTCACAGATATATAGATTCTAGCCCCAATAAACATCGCTATATAACTTAGAGAAGTCACTCACTTCTCTAAGGCTGACTGACCTCTGCCTCACATGGTTACTCTGAAGAAGACACGAGGAAGGAAAGAACTAAATATGAGATGTTGCCTTGAGCAAACTGGCCGGGTTTTAGTACAGTGGGTTAAGCCACCAGCTGCAGAAAATCTTGCTAATTGAAAGGTTGGCAGTTCAAGCCTGGGTTGGGGTGAGCTCCCACCGTCAGCCCACCTAGCAGATCGAAAACAGCAATGTGAGTAGATAAATAGGTACCGCTTTTAGCAGGGAGGTAATACAAAGGCGCCCATAAGAACATGCTGGCAATTTAATCGGGAGGACATCTATGGACATCAAAGCTCCTCTGCATGGAAGATGGAGTGTCAGCACCATCCCATGGCTGGAATCGAGCACAGCCTCCAGATGCCAGAGATGGAGAAGATGGGAAAGCCTAACTGTTTATGTATTGTCTGTCCTTGTTAATGGTATAACTGCATTAAATGTTTACTGTATATGTGTTCTGTAATTCACCCTGAGTCCCCTCAGGGAGATAGAACAGAATATAAATAAAGTATATTATGTGAGATTTTATTTCAGAAAGGTATTCTTTGATTCTCAGAAAGATCAAAGCAATTGGCCTGTCTTTGGAAGCACTCTTAATACTTACAAATGTGAAAGCCTGCAGGTCAGTCAAGAGCAGACTTTTGAATCTTGACTTTCATAATCTGACTCTTGGAGTAAAGACAACTTCTTCCCCTACCACATCATTAATTCCATGCGAGTGTGGAGTCACTTCGCATTTTGATTAATCCCACCCAGATGAGAGCTTTGGCAACTGCAAGATGTAATAATGCATTGCTATCATCAACTTTTTTGGGTGGGAGATATAAAAACGTTGAATGTTCCGAAAGGGTTTGTTCTTGTGATTTGAACATAACAGAACAATTTCAGTCAATGACCAACATTAAAAGAACCAGTAGAACATGAATAAAACATACATTTTGCAACTTGATTTCTGCTGAAACATTTCACCATTCTTTGTTTGTATGCCCCAAATATGATAATATACGGATGAAATACAAGATATTTTTTTCAATGTTCTCAATGGCAAGGGTGTTATAAAATTCCATACCTTCTGAACCACTCTGATGCATCTTTTGTGAGAGTCTTGTAAGTTTTATAATTTAGATTCATAACTAATAATAATAATAATAATAATAATAATAATAAACTTTATTTATATTGTACCTTATCTCTCAGGAGTGACTCAAGAGTGGATTAATTTCATATATAAGGCAAACATTCAATGCCTTTTCACACTGTGAAAAAAGACATACAATAGAGAGACAGAGGTAAAGGCCTTCCCCTTTCCATTTCTGGCATCTAGAGGCGATGCTCAACTTCAGCCTTGGAGAGGTGCTCTTGTTCCATTTTTCCATGCCGATGAGCCTCTTGTCCATAAACTTCTCCAATCGTTGCCAGCATGTCTGCACGGGGTGCTCTTTTACCTCCCCGCTGAGATGGAACCTATTGATCTACTCGCATTACATGCTTTTGAATTGCTAGGAAGGCAGAAGCTAGGGCTGACAGCTGGGAGTTCACCCTGACTTGCGACTTCAAACTGTTAACCCTCTGGTCATCAGATTTTCTGCAGCTAGCGGTTTAACCTGCTGTGCTACTGCTTTCCTTTTTTATCGGTGACTTCCTCTTGTTGTATATGCATGTGCTGTGATTTTTGTTGGTGTATGCCAATAATGGCTGTGTTATGTA
This sequence comes from Anolis sagrei, assembly GCF_037176765.1. Taxonomy (NCBI): domain Eukaryota; kingdom Metazoa; phylum Chordata; class Lepidosauria; order Squamata; family Anolidae; genus Anolis; species Anolis sagrei. The sequence goes on along the minus strand of NC_090034.1, from coordinate 24,525,496 downwards.
TAGGCGAGATACAAAAGTATCTCAATAAGTGGTCTGGTCTCAAACAGGGACAAGAGGCGTACTAAGGAAGGAATTAGTGCCAACGAGACTCGAGGCCCACCAACAGCCAGACAAAAATATGTCCTTCCCTAATGTTGTCCCTTACAATTTGTTATAAATTCTTTTCTTGAGCACTATTTAGCACCAAAAGCTGCCTTGAATGCCTTTTCAGAAAGGGGTAATATAAAGTAAATGGAAGAGGTAATATCCCGGCTTTTGTGTATATAATACTTACTAGCAACATCCTTTGTTGGTGACAGGAAGAGTAGTTCCTTGGATGTGTTTGTTTATTTCCTTAGCCAGATTCTTTGCTCTTAGGTTCACGGACAGAGGAGCTCTTAAATCAAAGGGAAATGTGATAATTGAGAAAAAGCAATTATGCTTACGTTGAAAAACTCTGGCCCAAAACTCTGAAAAGACAAAATGCTTACTTTTTACTCCTATAGAAGTGTTTCCCGATGTGTGACGGCAGGAGCCTTCGGATGCGATCATCAGACAGGAAAAGAGCAAACCGACTGAGGAGACGACGCTTGGCTTCAAAAGGCTTGTATTCCTTTTTGAGTGTTTTATAGGAGATGACCTTCCAAAAACAGGGGGAGGGAGAAGGAAGAGATTGAGTCTCATCAGTCTTAACTACTGCATTCTTATTAGGATGATTAATAACTTAAACTTTGATGGAAAAAGCAAATATAATTTCAGTAAGGTTTATTTATTTATCATGTCAGAAGTGAATTAAGAATACAGTTCTAATGTATTAAAAAAAACCCACAAACGAAGTTAAAAACTTGGCATTATACTACATTTTCTTTGACTAACAGTTGGTCATTTGGAGTGCCTCTGGTGTCACTTGAAGAAGGTCCTCCATTGTGCATGTGGCAGGGCTCAGGCTGCATTGTAGTAAGGGGCCTGTGGTCTGTTCTTCTCCACACTCACATGTCGTGGACTCTTCATTGTTAGCCCCATTTCTTAATATTGGCTCTGCATCTCGTGGTGCCAGAGCACAGTCTGTTCAGCACCTTCCAAGTTACAGACACTTTTATACAGATTGGTCTAGTGGAATGCTAGCAATGCATGTTCTGGTTTGCATTAAGTAATGAAAATCACTGAGTATTTGGCCAGCTACTCTTATCTACCCCCACAATGCTTTCATAAGGATTAAGTGGGGAAGAAGTAAAATATAGCCTCTTGGATTGAAAGGAGTTTTATCTATACACATAATAAAGGTAAAAATATGTTTGTATGTGTGTGGCTGGGGTGTCCACTTCCACAGATAGGCTCTCACTTCCACAATCAGCTATAGCTCTCACTATGCAGGTTATAGAGAGCGCAGTAAACGTGTACAAGAACGCTGCCAATGTCCTCCACAAATGCCGTACTGTCCACCACCCAAGTGAAGGCTTTCATACGGGGACAATTTCATCCTAGATTTTCTGTTTTTCCTCTACCACTTACATCCCAGTGTTTCTTACTCTTTCCATTGGAGTGGAATTTGCATGACCCTGCCCACTGCCTCTCCCATAACCCTTTCCTATTCTTTTCTATGGCACACAGTAAACAGAGGAATTGATCAGCAACTGAACATACTAGAGAGGTTTGGGGAGAATTCACCATGATTTATAGGAGATGTAGGTACTGAGATGTATAGTTCACCTGAAACCGAAGAGCATTCTGAACTCCACCAACAATGGACCTGTAACTAATTTAGCACACATAACCCCCATTACAAACAAAAAATACTGGAGGTCTTTGGAGGGATTCAGAGGAGCTGTAGTTGAAGGTACTGAGAGTTATAGTTCCCCTGCAATCAATGAGTACTCTGAACTCCACCAACAATGGACCTGGAACCTACTTGGCACACAGAGCCCCATGACCACCAAAAAACACTGGAGGTCTTTGGGGAAAATTCACCTTGATACATTCTGCTTTTTGGCTTCATCAAGAACAGGTATTTTGTAAATGAAATGACTCTTACTTGCCCATGCAAGACTATCTCTAAATATTTTCCAACTGGGATTGTTGCTAGAGAAAACACAGTCTTCCTTGCACAACCAACTGGAAGGAATACAGCTAAGTTGAGCAGGAACAGGGAAGCCCAAGAGGTGGTGATGGTAATGGCTAATGTCACCACCACTTGCTGATCAGACAGCTAAAGCATTGTGACCTTGCAATGTTCCCCAGTGACTCAAAAAGGATGTAACACCCCATGAACATTTGTGTCTTTCATACCTCAGTGATGCTTGTGATCCCATGTTGGGACAAGAGCTTCTTGTACAGGTTCTCCGTCTGTTCTGCTGTTAAATCCGGCTCATCTTTCGTGAAGAGGCAAACCTCCGCCGTTGCAGGCTGAATATTATGAGGCAGGGGTCTGTAAGAAACAAAGCAGTGGCATTGAGAGAATGCACAGAGTGTTTTGACCTCAAATGCAAGGAGGGTTAAGTACAGTCACACTTTGCAAGTGACGCTGGATCCATTTTATAATGGGTTGACTGCCACAGTTTTCCTGGATTCTCTCCTGCCTCCACAACTAAGACCACTGTTTTTCTGACTAAAAAGAGGAGGAAAGGATGCTGCATCTTCTAGGAATGCCAGGAGTGGCAATTTGCACCATTTCTAGCACAATTTCAGCCAAAATACAAAACAAAAACAAACTATTTCCAAAAACCAGAAGAGACATTTGTATAGTTCTGGACTATTGTTTAGTGCAGCGGTTAAAACCGCTACTTGCAGGAAATCCGTTGACTGGAGGGTTAGCAGTTTGACGCCACGAGCCGGAGTGAGCTCCCTGCCGTCAGCCCTATCTACCTAGCAGTTCTATCTACCTAGCAGTTCGAAAACATGTAATGCGAGTAGATTAATAGGTACCACCTCAGTGGGAAGGATAAAGGGCTACCCATGCAGACAAAGAAAGTCTATGGCCAACTGGATACTCGGCATGGAACAAGAGCACCTCCCCATGGCCAGAGTTCAGCATTGCCTCCAGACGCTGGAGATGGAAAGGGGAAGGCTTTACCTCTGTCTCTCTAAGTATTTTATGTCGTTGTTCACTGTGTTAAAAGGTACTGAATGTTTACCTTATACATATAAACTGTAATCTGCTCTTGGTCCCTCCGGGGAGATAAATAAAGTATATTATTATTGTCCTCGAAGGCATTTGGCACCAGCAGCAAACAGTGCTGCGGGGGCCATAGGGGGCTCCCACACTGATTTTTAGACTTACATTTTGATGACTTGCTCACGCAGTGGGATCTTCCAGACGGTAATCATTAAAAATAAACTCCGGTCCTCATTTAAAAGCAATTTCTCGGCCGTATTCTTCTTGTTCTTGCTATGTGCAAGCAATGCGAGAGCAGCCTTTTTAATCTGTAAAAGCAGATATGATTTTTGCTTGTCTAAATCTCTGTGAAATAGGAACATTTTAAATGTCACAGCAATAGTGAGAGTCCCATTTGGTTGGGAAAGAACTTGGAAACCTTACTTTTTTTGGACTACAATTCCCAGAATTTTCGAGCTGGCACACCCAGTGCCCATTATGACTTGGGGACCCAGTAATTTATAACCAGAAATACTTTCCCAAGCTCTGAGAGTCATTTGCCCAATAATTTTCAATAGAATCCGAAAAATAGAAGAGACCCCAAAGGCCATCCAACTCAAGCTGATTCTGCCAGGCAGGACACAAACAAATGCCACCCAACAGATGGCCACCAAGCCATGCTTCAGGGGCTATGACCATAGAATGCCAGAGTTAGAAGAGATCCCAAGGGCAATCTAGTCCGACCTCATCCTGTCTGCAGTAAAGGCACAATCAAAGCATTTCCGACAGATGGCCACCTAGCCTCAGAATCATAGAATCCTAGAGTTGGAGGAGACCCCAAGGGCCATCCAGTCTGACCCCATTCTGCTTGCAGGAAAGGCATAATCAAAACCCTCTCGATAGATGGCCATCCTGCCTCTGAATCATAGAATCCTAGAGTTGGAAGAGACCTGAAGGGTCATCCAGTCCAATCCCATTCTGCTTGCAGGAAAGGCACGATCAAAACCCTCCCGACAGATGGCCATCCAGCCTCAGAATCATAGAATCCCTAGAGTTGGAAGAGACCCGAAGGGTCATTCAGTCCAACCCTATTATGCCTATAGAAAAGGCACAAAGTCTTCCCAAAGCCACCCAGCCTCTGAATCATAGAATCTTATTGGAGCCGGACGAGACCTCAAGGGGCATCAAGTCCGACCCCATTCTGCCTGCGGGAAAGGCACAATCAAAGCCCTCCCGACAGATGGCCACCCAGCCTCGGAATCATAGAATCCTAGAGTTGGAGGAGACCTCCAAGGACCATCCAGTCCGACCCCATTCTGCTTAATGGAAAGGCACAACCGATGGCCACCCAGCCTCAGAATCCGAGAGTGGGAAAAGGCACAAAGGGCCCATCCAGTCCAAAGCCATTCTATCTGCAGGAAAGGCACAATCTAAGCCCTCCCAACAGATGGCTACTCAGCCTCACCTGCTGGGGATCCGGCTGATGCGCCATGCCTGCCTGCCCGTGCCTCGTGCGCTGATGAGAGCGGAAGTCGCCCTCTAATGATGTCACCGCGAGCGACCGCCTCTCTAGGGCTCCTCCCGGAAGAGGAGGCGGAAGCAGAGAGGTCTCCTTGGATGCTGGAGCGGAGGGGCCAAACGTCCAAAGGAAGTATCACACAGTGAAACAGGAGTAACACTTTCAAACTAGTACCAAACTTTCAAAGCACACTTTCTCACCTCAAAAGTTTTGGTCCCTCTTTAGTCTTATGCTTAGGCCCGCATCCGGACTGCCATATAATGCAGTTTAAAGACATTGAAGTCTACACTAATGTGGTTTAATGCTGCTAAAATGCATTAAATGGCATTGCCGATTGGGATTAGTCGAAAGAATGGTTTTCTCCTGCTTGGTTTTAAGATCTGGCTGTTATCCATCCTCCTTCAGGATAAAATTCAAAGCCTCAAAATTCAACAGGCCTTCAAAAACAAAAGCCATTAGTAAGGGTTTTAAAATTTGAAATGCTAACACTATTTATTTTGGGTTAAACCACTGAACTGCTAAACTTGTTGACCGAAAGGTCGCAGGTTCGAATCCAGGGAGTGGTGTGAGTTTCCCCTGTGAGCCCCAGCTTCTGCCAACCTAACAGTTCGAAAACATGCAAATATGAGTAGATCAGTAGGTACCGCTCTGGCGGGAAGGTAACGGCACTCCTTGCAGTTATGGCCACCTGACCTTGGAGGTTTCTATGGACAACACCAGCTCTTCGGCTTAGAAATGGAGATGAGCACCAACTCCCAGAGTCAGACATGGCTGGACTTAATTTCAGGGGAGAACCTTTACCTTTACATTTAATACCTTTATTTACATATACTCCTTTTATATCCCCTTCCGGTTCTGATTGCTTTAATCAAATCCTCGACTGCCATTAAAACCACCCAAAGAGGACAGTCCAATCTAGTACCTTGCTGTATGTTACATTTGTTTAGGCTGCATTTACATTGTTGAATTAATGCAGTTCAGCACAACTGCTCTACCTAAGTGCTATGAAATCATTATTTTTATATTATTATTATTATATATTAATATAATACTAAATCTCTGAAGCTTTAGATACTCTTACTACCTATTACAGGGAAAACCAGCTGATTGCTAATCAATCTAAAATGCAGACATGTGCTTTTCATTTTAAGAACAGACGAGCATCTTGAGCTCTGGGGACTAATTGGGAAGGAATCCCACCTGAGCATTGCAGCACATCAAAATACCTGGATGTTACTCTGAACCATGCTTTGATTTACAAGAAGCACTACTTGACTATCAAGCAAAAAGTGGCTGCTAGAAATAATATCATATGAAACCTGATTGGCACAACGTGGGATCACAACCAGACACAGTGAAGACATCTGCCCTTGCACTTTGCTACTCTGCTGCTGAGTACACATGCCCAATGTGAAATACATGTCACCACGTTAAAACAGTGGATGTGGCTCCTGAAGACATGCCACATTATCACAGGATGTTTACATCCCACACTACTAGAGAAATTATACTGTTAGCTGGTATTGCACCACCTGACATCTGTCAGGAAGTAGCAGCCTGTAATGAAAGGACCAAGGCACGGACATCTCCGGCCCATCCTCTGTTCGGATATCAGCCAGTACGCCAGCACCGTGTATCAATAGCTTCCTAAGATCTACTGAGGAACACCTCAACAAGCAAGAGCAAACCTCATTCCACTTACTACAATGCAGCCTGAGTGCTGCCACACACACAGTGGAGGACCTTCTTATAGCCACACCAGCGTGGCTGTAAGTGGCCAGTTCTGGTCAAAGACATCTGTTTGTGTTTTTAAATACATTACAACCGGTCCCTCAATTGGCTTATGACACAATATATCAAATAAATTGTTGTTGTTATTATTAACTATTTCTATCCCACTTTTTCCCCATAGGGAATCATGGGAGTTTTAGTTTGGTGAGGCACCAGCAGTCTTTGGCAGGGAAGGCTATAAAGACCTTATAAAACTACAACTCTGGTGAAATGTAACATTTGTTCTGCAAAGAACCTAAAATCATCAGTAGGTGGTAGTAAAGAGGATCAGGATCAACAGTGAGACCCCGTCTGCATTACCATATTCAGGCCCAAGCCCCCAAATTACAAACGAGAGGTTCTGTAGGTTTGTTCTTAAATTGAATTTGTATGTAAGTTGGAACAGGAACTTTTTTTAGTGTTAACTCCATATATATATATATATATATATATATATATATATATGCATGCATGCATGCATGATTTGGATAGCATAGGGAAGGGTGAACACTCTTGTGGTGTTTGTGTTGCCGTCTGTGCCCAGATTTCACATTTCCTGTCCTTGTGAGAATTGGATTTTGAAAAAAACTTGGCTTGTTGTGGAAAAACAAGGATTGGAGAAAAGCTTCCTTCCAAGGGGGAAGATTTGTCTTGCTTCTTGTTGTCTGATCCCCGTTCCTAACTAGGAGTCGTTTGCAAGTTGGATATTTGTAATTCAGGGACGGCCTGTAATCCAGTTTCTGAATCCAGATGATCTGCTTTGAGTTGGGACTATATGGCAATATAAAGTCATATAATCAAGTGCAAATCAGATCATCTGGGTTCAGAAACTGGATTATATGGCAATGTAGATCCAGCCTGAGAGGGTTGGGAGACACTCCTCATCTCAAAACAAAGGAAGAAAATTAGCAGAATCCTCAAGTGAATCAACACATCAAGACTGAAGTTGAATCTGTGAATGTAGAGATGAAAAAGGTGGCATCGACTGGGCTGCAGGTTCAGTGGTCAGATATCCGACAGGACCAGCATCTTGAAGTTGAAAGGAAGCTGCGAGAGGTTTGGTTTCCAATCAACCCTGAGAAAACAACTCCCTTTTATACATTTCCCAATGACAAAAGGCAAGTTTGGACATGTCTTTTAACAGAGCTGGGTTCTCTTCACAGATAGGATATTTTAATTAGAGCCATAGACTTGAAGAGGGCCATCCAGTCCCGCCTTCTGCCATGAATACAGATATCAAAGCCCTCCTGACAGATGGCCATCCAGCCTGTTTAAAAACTTCCAGAGAAGGAGACTCCACCTTGAACAGCTTTGACCCTTGGGAAGTTCTTCCTAATGTTTTGGCAGAATCTCTTTTCCTGCCCTTTGAATCCCTGGCTCCACAGAAATTTCTACAAGTCTGTTTGTTCCTTCCTCCTCAATGGGACCTCCTTTCAAATACTTACATATGGCTCTCTCCTCCTCCTTTTCTCCAGGCTAAATATACCCAGTTCCCTCTGCCATTCCCTTACATTAGTGTATTATAAAAGAAAATCTGAATTGTGATCTTTTCTGAAAAATCACTTTGTAATTCCCAGAAAAATAAAAGGCAGAAATATGCAGACATAATAAAATTTATTTAATGTTTTCATGCATTGTTGTAGCTACAAGTATAGTCATATGAAACTGAAGGACAATCAATTTTGCTTTGTCCATACAATGTAGCCTTATGTAAAATGGATGGGAGTTCCATGATTACAAATAAACAACCAGGGGGAAAACATTTCAGATTTATAGTAGAATAAATGGAACAGTTCCATGACTGTAGACTTTGGGGAATGGGCACATTATTACACTTTGAACATACAAAGGTAAAAAGGTATAATCGAAGAAGCATCTTGGACCTTGGAAACCAGCCTTCTATAGGAACCTAATACTGGAGATTGCCATTAAACACATGAGCATCATTGCACATCACTCAATTTCTGCTTTCTCCCCAGTTTTACAATGGCACAGATCCCATGCTCAGCCTACACACAGATATATGAATTTAGTACCCCGTTCTTTTTAATTGCCAGCCACAAGTTCTATAATTCACTTTTGCTTTGGGCTGCTGTGAGTTTTCCGGGCTGTATGGCCATGTTCCAGAAGCATTCTCTCCTAATGTTTTGCCCACATCTATGGCAGGTATCATCAGAGGTTGTGAGGTCTGCTGGAAACTAGGCAAGTGAGGTTTGTATTTCTGTGGAATAATGCCCAGGGTGGGAGAAAGAACTCTTGTGTGCTTGAAGCTAGTGTGAATGTTACAATTGGCCAGCTTGAATAGAACTGAATAGCCTTACAGTCTCAAAGCCTGGCTGCTTTCTGTCTGGGGGAATCCTTTGTTTGGAGGTGTTAGCTGGCCCTGATTTGAGAATACAGACATGCTGGACCACTCTAACAACCACCATGTCAGAATACACAGAGAGCCATTGAAATCCACAAGCATGTGGACAATTTCAACAGAGAGGAAACCATGAAGATAAACATAACCTGGCTACTAGAATTTAAAAACTTCAAAATCAGGACAGTAAATAAAGAACATCACTCAGAAGACAGGGGAATTCCAAAGAAGAAACAATCAGGGACAGCTAACACCTCCCAACAAAGGATTCCCCAGGCAGGAAGGAGCCAGGCTTTGAAGCTGCAAGGCTATTAAATGCTAATCAAGCTGGCCAATTGCAACATTCACACTAGCCTCAAGCACACAAGAGTTCTTTCTTCCACCCTGGACATCATTCCACAGAAATATAAACCTCACTTGCCAAGTTTCCAACAGACCTGACAACCTCTAAGGATGCTTGCCATAGATATGGACAAAAAGTCAGGCGAGAATGCTTCTGGAACATGACCAGACAGCCAGGAAAACTCACAGCAATCCAATGATTCCAGCCACGAAAGCCTGGAACACACTTTGGCTTTCCTTTAGTTCAGACTCTGATGTGCAGAAACGTATAGCCTGTGGTTGATATTCATCTCAATTGCAATGAGCAAACCTTTACTATTAAACTGCATCAATCCAGTGAGATTACATCAAGTTTCTGCCAGTTAAATACCAACTACTCATGGAAGGCCTATCAGGCTCAATTCAGATCTCTTAAAGAAAAATGAACACAGATTCTCCAGTCTTTCAAATTAGACAGAATGAAGAAAGTAACTTTGATCATCAACTGATAATTGAAACCCAGTTGGAATTGAATATTGTATTCCAGTATTATTGCACAAGTTGCCACATAACAGTCCCAGTAAGTTTGTTGGCCAGTATAGACGGAGAGAGAAAACAAACAAACACTAATTAAATAGTACCATATTTGCATTAGCATATTAAGATTTTTTTTTAAAAAAAAACAAATGTTAAGAAACGGAAGGAGAGTTGATGGAGTACAAATTTTGTCAGTGATCTAATTGCTTTATTTAAAACTTGCCTGGGGAGACAGCAAAGTAGAGAGCTGGGTTTTAGAAAAGTCTTAATGGAATGGAGTATTCAGATTACTTGGCAAGCTTAAAAGCTAATCCAACAGCTGTTACATCTGGATAAAAAAAAAAATTCAACAGCAATTAAGATACCAAAACATTTGAAATTTGAATAGTTTATTAACAAGGTAATTGTCTTTTATAACATGAGCACGCACACTCACACACTGAATGATCTGTCTTGAAAAATCTTTTCGATATACGGGGGGAAGAGAATTAAACATAAATTCTATCAGGTTTTTTTATTCATAATTCTAGGCAAATATGTCCACATCACTTATAAAGCTATTGCCAAATCTTCCAAGGAAACAGAATTTAGGAAGGGGGTGGGGAGCCTTAGAGGGAAATTCAATAGTGGCATAGCAGAGCTCTCAATATGAGAAAGCTGACACAAATGTGGACCTTTGCTATGAAAAGTTAAATCTTTGCAAAACACAGGGAGAAAGTTATAAATGTGAAGAAAATAAGAAGGCGATGTGAAGTAGGCTTCTGCAGAGTCATTTTGTTTTGTTTGTTTTCCTCACAGTATTGGAGCAGGCTTTGTCAAAACAACGCTTAGTCCTTCTCTGGAACCAATTTCAGAACTTTCCCAATTGCAATGGTTTTACCTACAGAAAATACCAAAAAAAGGCAATTAGTAAATGAAGTTTGCCACCTTCGAGGGTTAGCAAAATATCTAAGTATTCCTGGAAAAGATACATCCATATCTACATAAGATAGGTAAGATGTAATACAAAAAGCATGATGGAGCTATGTCTTGCAGGCTGCCTCCCTCCCACAATTTTATCTACACAGATAGGCAAACATTTGGTGCCTTTAATACAGTGGAATAACAATGATACATAAATGCACAGAACAAAGGTAAAGGCTTCCCCTTTGATCTCTGGCTTCTGGAGGCGGTGCTGAACTCTGGCTATGGGGAGGTGCTCTTATTCCATTTCCAAGCAAAGGAGCCTGTTGTCCATAGGCACCTCCTGGTCATGTTGCCGGCATGGCTGCATGGGTGCCTGTATTACCTTCCCGCTGAAGCGGTACCTATTGATCTACTCACATTTGCATGCTTTCGAACTACTAGGTTGGCAGGAGCTAAGGCTAACAGCATGAGCTCACCCCAACCTGCAGCTTCAAACTGCCAAACCTTAGGTCAGCAGATTCTACAGTTCAACAGTTTAACCCACTGGGTAGAGAGTCTTTACCACACCTAGAGTCAATTTGCTCATCTCCTTAAATTATTTGGAATTAATTTGGGAGGCTAAAATGCCCCAAGCACTAAGACAGGCATCAGGCCAAGAGGACTGGCATTATCTGGATATTTTCTGATTGTGAATTGAAATTAATGCTATTTGACGGTTATGGTAACAGAATCTGAGATCTCACATTCTTTATTTTTTCTTGGCTGTGATTCCTAAGCCAAAGTGTTGTCGAAGCCATTGTTTGATCTCTATGGGTTTTTTTTTCCATGTCAGGAATGACTTGAGAAACTTCAAGTCGTTTCTGATGTGAGACAATTGGCCGTCTGTAAGGACATTGCCCAGGAGATGCCCAGATGTTTTTGATGTTTTACCATCCTCGTGGGAGGTTTCTCTCATATGCTCACATGGGGAGCTGGAGCTGACAGAGTGAGTTCAATCCGCTTTTCACTCCTGCCGGCACATGGGTTTAACCCACTGCGCCACCGGGGACTCCTGATCCCTAAGTGACAGTGGTGAAAAAATGGCTCTGGGCAAATGACGAGTTCTCAGGACATTCCTAATATTACAATTAAGCAAATCGTTTTGGAAGAGTCACTGTACATCAAGACAAATTCAACCCTATACACAATGCTAATACATGCACCTCGTTCATAAGTGCGGCAACTGCTTTTCAGGTGTTCTTACCCTCGTCTCTTAAGGTGAAGCGACCCATTTGTGGGAAGTCTTTAAATGTTTCAAGACATATCGTTCCGGCTGTTCTTAGACGCGCAATGCAGACTTGATCTTGTTTGACAAAACGGGGCCGGGTTTTGCTCTTCTCTCCTGATTTTTTGTCTACCAAGCAGATTAAGGCCTGCAGAGGGGAGCGAGAAATGTCATGCAATGAGTGCCAATGTTGTGAAGCAGTTAAGATTCTTTGGGGATGTAGTGAATGTCAGGAGGCAACCCCATACCTCCTGGCATTCAGGAAGAAAGTAAAAACATGGTTATGTGACCAAGCTTTCAGACAGCAAAGCTCGTAGTGCAATAAAATAATAAGGAATAGTGAACGGACGAATGGAACAACTACGGACTTAATTTTGGATGGCATGATTTTAATAACTGTTTTTAAATCATATTGTTTATCGGTGGGTTTTAATATACATGTTAAATTTTTAATGCCTTCCTAGCGATCCCCTGCCATCGTTGCTGTGGCCCATTCTGTGTATATGTGTTTTGTGTGTGTATTTGTGTGTAGGTATATCTGTGTATACATGTGTGTTTGCCTATATATGTGGTTTTGCACATGCGTTGTGATGTGTGTGTGTGTGTGTGTGTGTTTTTAATGGCCTTTTAAGCCTTTTCTGCTGTGTTTTTCAGTGTTTTTATGAGTGATGGTCACTCATTGGCCTGATAGGTGTATTGTGTCCAAATTTGGTGTTAATTTGTCCAGTGGTTTTTGAGTTATGTTAATCCCACAAACCAACATTACATTTTTATTTATATAGATGTCTAAATGTTCTTTTATGTTTATATTTTAATTTGGTTAGGTTACTTTATAAGTTATATGTTATTGTCTTGTGATTATCTTTTGGTTTTCACATGTATGTACGGCATTGAATTTTGCTTTTATAATGTTGTAAACCATTTTGAGTTCCCTTAGGGGGAGAAAAGCGGTATATAAATGTAGTAAATAATAAATAAATAAATATTGCAGACAGAGACCTGGTTCAAATCCACAATCATCCATGAAACTCCTATGGGGACTTTCTGTGTTTTGCAACCTGACTGACGTCACAGAACTTTTGTGAGAAAAATGTTGAGGAGGCTATAAAATTAACTCTAATGACACCCAACAAAGCCAGGTGGAATTCTATATCCCCTTCACAAGTAGTTTTAACCTTTGCGGTTTAATTTATCAGATGTTTTCTATGTTCTCGCTGGCACAGTGATTGGTTTTTTAAAAAACAAATTACATATGCAATTCAAGTCCCCTTTTAAAAATTAAGCCATTTGACATGCCACTGAATACATCTAACAATAGTGAAGTTAATGACTATGGACAGCAAAACATGGGATGAAGAATTCACCTGTCTCAGCACCCTCTCACGAAACTTTTACAACGATGGAATACCTTTTTTTTCTTCCAAAATGATTTGGAAGAATGTATGTTTGTATGTTATTCAAATATACAAACAAGAAAAACCATAGTGATCAAATACATGAAATTAAAACTACCATAAAAACATTTTTCATTATATGCAAAACTAGCTAACTTTTATCTACCACATGCAACCTATACACATTCTAAATCAACACCTACTAAACCCTCTAAAAGCCTCCTGCTTGTTGCCTGTTGATTCTAACTTCTTATTTGTTGGTCCCTTTAAGTATCACTTTATTTCTACCTTTCTACTTTTAATAACTCTTCTATATCAGGAAGCCAATGAAACACTTTCATACAAGTGGATGAGAGAGCCTTTGTACTTACTGTGATCTCAACTTCTTCAATACATGTATGAATATGCAGCACCGCATTGTAACCTGGACAGATGATGGATTTGTGTTCAATGATCACTATCTAAAATCAGTAAGAACAGAGTAAGTCCATAGGGATGCTCTTCGGCAGCACATAAACACCCAAAAGGAAGGTTAAGGACCAAAAAAGGAGGCAAAATGCTTTTCCCCGCCTCTGCCTTAAAATGTGTCGCCCCTGAAAGTTCTATTGGCCAAAGTGTCATCCCATTTTAGTGTCCGCATTGTAAGTAAAACACGAGATATTTACTACAAGTACCTGAGCGTCAAAGGTGCGTCCCGAATGACACAGGTTATTAATATCGCAGAGTATAAATCCCGGGAGGATCTCCTCTTCTTCAATTCCTTTCAGTCGGATCTTCAGGTTTTCACCGGGAGCGACAGCATCTGTTTCTACGTCATCAGAAAGGATGCCAAGGACTTCCACATTGTGCTGAAGGAAAAATGCAGGACTTTTATGACACGGAGCATTCACTTATAAGACTTCACTTATGCTGTAAAACAATTTACATTCAGAGACATGCAGAGGTTTGGAAACCAAGTCCTATGAGGAATGGCTGAGGGAGGTGGTCATATTTAGCCTGGAGAAAAAAAAGGGCTGAGAAGAGAATATAGACTCATAGAGTTGGAAGAGACCTCGTGGGCCATCCAGTCCAATCCCCTGCCAAGAAGCAGGAAAATTGCATTCAAAGCACCCCCGACAGATGGCCATCCAACCTCTATTTAAAAACCTCCAAAGAAGGGGCCTCCACCACACCACAGCAGAGAGTTCCACTGCTGAACCACTCTCTCTCACCGTTAGGAAGTTCTTCCTAATGTTCAAGTGGAAGAAGAGGACATGAGAGCCCTGTTTAAATACTGGAAAGGAAGTCATATTGAGGAGGAAGGGGCAAAGCTTGTTTGCTACTGCTCTAGAGCCTAGGACACAATGGAGCCATGGATTCAAATGGCAGGAAAAAAGATTCCACTCAAACATTAGGAAAGACTTCCTGACAGAGCAGATTTTGCAATGGAATATGGTACAGCCTCTGAGTCTGGTGGAGGCTCTTTCTCTGGAGGTTTTTAAGCCGAGGCTGTATGGCCATCTGTTGGGGGTGCTTTGATTGTGGATAAACCTTTGGAAACAGAGGCCACATTAGTTCCTCTGAGGAAATTTTAGAAATATATTTGGGGCTGTATTCCTAAACCCTGGGGACAAAAACACAGGCCAAAAGAGTGTCTTTTATCCAATATTCAAGTCCCAAACATCCCTTGTAAGATTTACACTTGCACCTGGGTAGATGGAAGCAGATTTCCTTTTCCAGCCTGTAGAAATGCTATACAAGACCTTGCTTTGATATGGGGATATTTCTCCACATCAGGCACAGGAATCTTCTCTGAGCAGAACATTCTTATGTTCAGTCAAGGCAGATCTAACCCTCCATTTCAAAGCCCTCCACTCCTCCCATCGTTTCATCATGGGACCTCCAATTATGCAATAGGTAAAGCACACTTCCATACTATCATATAGCTTTGGAAGAGATGAAAAATCCTACTTTTAAAATTGTGTTTGTTCATTGATTTAAATCTGGAGCGTACAGTCATTGTAGAAAAGGTCATGAAACTCTTCTACAATGTGTCGGCTTTAGCACAGCAGGTTAATTATCAGCTGCAGTCACAGTAAATCTTGCCAACCGAAAGGATGACAGTTCGAAGCCAGGTCAGGGTGAGCTCCTGACCTTCAGACCCGCTCCCTGCCCACTTAGTGGATCAAAAACAGCAATGTGAGTAGATGAATAGGAACCACATTAAGCGGGGAGGTATTTTACACAGCGTTTCGGAAGAAAATTTACGAACAAAGAAAGCTCTTCGGCAAGGAGGTGGAGTGACAGCACTATCCTGTGGCCAGAATCAAGCACAGCCTCCAAAGATGCCGAATGATGAGAAAAAGCCTATATATACCTCTATTTCTTATCATTGTATAATCGGCATTGAATGTTTGCCGTATATAGACTACTGCGCACTACACTTACCCTATAATCCTTACATATCACCTGTCACATCAGCACTTTTAATTCTGTACCCATTACTCTGGCCCGGCCCAGTTTTATTGTGTCTTGGTGTATTGTTTATTGCTTGTTGTTTTTAATATTGCTTTAATTGTTTTTAATTTGCTTTAGGTTTTGTATTGTTATGTTGTGTTTTGAGGTCTTGGCCTTTGTAAGCCGCATTGAGTCCTTCGGGAGATGCTAGCGTGGTACAAATAAAGATGATGATAATAATAATAATAATAATAATAATATGTGTTTTGTTATCCGCCCTGAGTCCCCTTCGGGGTGAGAAGGGCAGAATATAGGTACTGTAAATAAATAAATAAACCATGAAACTGGAGACCCAATGAGAATAGGACAGAAAAAAGAACCACAAACAGGGTCTAAATGGGTGAGAAAACATTTAAGCTGAAAAGGACTTTCTGCCTGTGAAAATAACACCAATTTTGCAGCTAGCCAGTAAAAATGTTTCTTTGATTTGCAAGTCTGGCCAACAACTAACACCATACTTTTTTTAAAAAGGAGATAACTGCTCTGTTCCTGATACAAGTTAATTCTCTTATGTTCCAAGCTGCTCGAGCTTATATTCTTTTTATATTAATATAAAGACTATTGTGGGGGATATCCATACAAACCTGAGTTCTGTTTGGCGTCATGTTATACACTGAACCCAGAAAATGAATGGAAGAAAGTGAAAGTTCATTTGTATCCACCATTAAACCAATCAAACTGATGCTACTTGTTCTCCGAGAAGTGATGTACGCTCCTCAGGAGAACTGGAATGTAGCCTCTATGTTCCTAAGAAGACCCATTTTCTTTCTCCTAATAAGTTCATGGCTGCCAGTGACACTTTAGGGAGGAAAAAAAGGGATTTTCTCAGTGTGAAGGCAAAGGCTTTCTGCCCACTGACATTACAGTACTAACACCAAAGTGTAAATCCCTGGCATCTCTTTAGTTATTATTAAAAAGGAGTGCTAAAAATCTCAGCAGCTCTTCTGAGCAAAACGAGGCTGTCTATATGTCTGTTTCTGTGCACCAATGTCTCAACATCTTCAAAGTACAAAAAAGCAGCTTGATTATCAAAGGGCTTTCCAAACCAAGAGTTACTTTTTTTTTTTTTGTCGTGTCAGGAGTGACTTGAGAAACTCCAAGTCGCTTCTGGTGTGAGAAAAACGCCCGGATGATTTATTTATTTATTTATTTATTTTTTGCATTTATTGACCGCCCCTCTCAGCCCGAGGGCGACTCGGGGCGGTGAACAACAACAAAAAAGGACACTGTACAATAAATCCAGACAATACAAACCAGACAATACAACATGACATATACTTATACTAAAAATCCGCTTCGTCAAGTCCTGGGGTCATAGCCAAATTCATAGTCCTAGTCCATTCCAGTGTCGTTTCAAGATACTCTCAATTGAAGGCCTGCTCGAAGAGCCATGTTTTCAGGCCCCTACGAAAGGCCATCAAGGAGGGCGCCTGTCTCCTTGTGGGAGGCTTCTCTCATGTCCCCGCAATTGGGAGCTGGAGCTGATAGAGGGAGCTCATCCACCGCTCTCCGGATTTGAACCTGCGACCTGTCGGTCTTCAGTCCTGCTGGCACAGGGGTTTAACCCACTGCGCCACCAGGGGCTCCAAGAGTTACTTTACAGGCTCAAAAGCAAAGAGGAACACTTCTTAAAAGGAAAACATACCGTACCTTATTTGGCATCATCACCAGTTGCTGTCCTTTGCAAATAGAGCCCGATTCCAGCTTTCCCAGAACCACCGTGCCCATGTCCTTTGTATGAAGAAACACACAGTTTAAAATACAGACAAGTTTGACACATAATAATCCAATGCACTGCAGCATCCCTCTGACTCTCTCTTTAAAACCTTCTTTTTTAGGGCAATAGGGTAAGGCACACTTCCGTTCTATCAAGGTGGCCATGAAGAGTGTACCTTATATTTATCCACAATTGGCAGCCTTATTGGTCCATCAACGGATCTGTTGAAGTTTGGCAAGTTATCCAGATAGGGAATAAACGGGAGTCCACTGAAAGAAAGGGAAGGGGGATTACACTGGCATAAAAGTCTATAGTGCATCTTGCCTTGTTTAGAGACACAACTTCCATCTGCAATGATGCCAGAAAACTGCTAACGTTTCTTTAGTTTGATAACTACAGGTGCTTCACACCTGGAAAATTATATTAAAACACAGTAAAAACAAGTTTGTATCTCAAATGGTACAGTTCTGCTAATGCAAAGCTTCACCTCTTGGGAAAACTTTGTTTTTATCCTCACATCAAGCTCAATATTTTGAGCCTGCTTACACAAACTCTTACAAAAACCCATTACAACTTCATTATAGCAGACTAAGGAAAAGGGAAGTGCACCCTAGATGTGATGGTTAGCGCTTTCATCCAGTCATTTTAGGCTCCTATTTTTTATTGTTTTTCTTGCTGCAAACTTTCAATTACTGTTCAAATTTTATATATGATTTTACTGGATTGTATGTTGTGCGTCATACAGAAAAGTTGGATATATAAAACCCAATACGTACGTATACCAAGGACAGAAGTCGGACTGCTCCTTTAGGTTTGCTCCAGTTAGCCCCGAGCAGGGCATGAAGTGGATGTCCTTTTTGGGATTGAAGCCCACTTTTTTCAAAAATGGCACAAGTTTCTCTTTGCACTCTTCATATCTGAAACATTTCCCAAAAAAAGAAAGGAAGAACACTGTAATAAATTACTATGATCAGACAAATATAGAGAATAATTCTTGACCAACTGGCAAGTGTGGAAAATAAAAATGGAAGGAGGCAGAGACGGTGTAGATAAAGCTGTTTAGAATTGTAGCCTTCCTGCCTTGATCAGATAGCAGAAGGGTCTCACTTAGAGTTGTAGATTGCTCCTTTAGCTTTCCTCAGAACGAGAACACCATTCCTAATGCAAAAGGCATCAACGATACTGAAAAACCCCAAACCAGGGAGTCAACATCTAACTTTAAAAAGTTGTCCGAAGTGCTCACCTCTCATTGCTCCAGTTCACAGTTGGGTCATCCATTTTATTAATAAGGACTATTAAATGTTTGACTCCTGCTGTTTTTGCTAACATGGCGTGCTCTCTTGTTTGCCCTCCTTTCTCAAAGCCAGTTTCAAATTCTCCTTTTCTTGCAGATATAACCTAGTTTGAAAGGAAACCAAATCAGTCAGACCCTGAGCTACAGTATAATTCCTTGACCTTCTCATATCACATGAACAGCTGGCAAATAACTCAATAATAATGTGGTCAGTAAGAAGGACTGAATTTCCACAAATGAACAATTTGAAATACCCGAAAGATCCCATTTTATGAACCCAGCTGCTACTTATCTGCCAACTAATTCTTCCATATAGGCACGTAAAGCAAAAGAGCTGTTCAAAACTAGCTCCAAAAACTGTATAGCACTTTTGATTCAGCACACCTTTCTGTGCATTACTGACACGTTTGAAGTGATACTTTTAACACAAGGAAATGAATGACCCCTTCCTTACCAACACAGCTAGATCAGCTTGAGAAGCTCCACCAATCATATTTGGAACGAAGCTCTTGTGACCTGGAGCATCTAAAATAGTGAAGTGTTTCTTCTCCGTTTCAAAATAGGCTCGGCCCACTTCCACTGTTTTACCTTTGTCCCGTTCTTCCTGATTTGTGTCTAAGGCCCACGAGAGATACCTACCCACAAAACAAAGCAGCAAAATTACATGACCATCTCTAAATGAATACTTTTCATAGCACACATACACAGTACTATATCTGCATATTCTCAGCAAACCTAAACTAGGCTTCATTGAGACACCTGTATCATGGCTGTATTCTGGCATGCAACTGAAAACACAGGAACAGTTCTGCAAAGTCCTGTTTGTATGCTTGCTGCTACGTGGTGCAGCTAGCAGATATCCAGCTGCATTAAATCACTACTGACCAAGATGTCATGAGTTTG
Source organism: Anolis sagrei (assembly GCF_037176765.1). Classification (NCBI taxonomy): domain Eukaryota; kingdom Metazoa; phylum Chordata; class Lepidosauria; order Squamata; family Anolidae; genus Anolis; species Anolis sagrei. Next base: position 24,505,943 of record NC_090034.1, on the reverse strand, counting down.
AAGCCAGCCCTAGTCGGGGTGAGCTTCCAACCATTAGTCTAGCTTGCTGTCATCCTTTGCCGCCCGAAAGACATTTGCATCTGTCAAGTAGGAATTCAGGGACCGCTTTATGCGGAGAAGGGAAATATAACTAATTTACGACACCATAAAATCTTCCAGCAGCATGCAGAAGAATGAAGAAGTACTCCATCAAAGGATTTGGTGTCACAAATGAATGATGCAGCAGCAGCTCCCCCTGTGGCCCAAATTGAGCATACCCTCATGAAAGCCAGAAAGCTGGAATGTTAAATTGCCTCTGTGTCTGTCTATATATGTTGTATGTCTAATCAGCATTGAATGTTTGCCATGTATATGTGCATTGTAATATGCCCTGAGTCCCCTGTGAGGTGAGAAAGGCGGAATATAAATACTGCAAATAAATAAATAAATATGTCCATCAAGCCGACCTTAAGCCAGAACTTACATTCCCCACGCCGCCATCTCTATCTGAATCACTATTAGCAAATGTGTTATCAATGAGGAAAAAGGAATTCATTGAAATATCGGTCCCACATAATTTGTAGATTGTTCATCTAAAGGCACAAGTGTCATACCAAGTTTCTCTGTTTTTTTCTTTAGCTTCTCTCTCGTATTTTTCCAGCGTTCGTTTATCAACCATGCCAGTCAAGTACCTAGAAATGGATAAGTCACAGCTTTCATTAGTTATAATGAAGAGAGTTTTTTCTTTCTATTTTTTCTTTCATTGATACTTGTATCTGTGTTAATGCCTTTTTAATGTATTTATAGTTTTCCACAAAACAGAAAAAAATGAATTATACTTTCTTGTAACAACTGCAACTTGTAACAACCTTTACTAGAAGCTAAAAGTGACATAAGACAAACAGGGAAAAGCCAGGCAATTGCTTTATTAAATGTATACTTATAAGAAATTATGTATTTGTACAGATATAATAAATAATTGAAAGCATAAAAGAGCTTTAATAAGTTGCTTACATTATTTGTCCTCCAATTGTTGATTTGCCAGCATCTAACAAAAAAAATTACGAAGAGCAATTTAAAGACGACAGATTTTCAAAGCATGTCCAAGTGACTTAACTCATAGTATTTAACTATTTGAATTCACCATGATAATGTCCTTTCCCTGCCATTTTTCTTGGTGTGATAAAGGAAGGAACAGAGGAGCTAGAACAGGCATGGGCAAACTTCGGCCCTCCAGGTGTTTTGGACTTCAACCCCCACAATTCTTAATAGCCAAAGTTTGCCCATATCTGAGTTAGACACACCTGCATCACTCTTGAGCGACATCTGCTCTGAACCCTTGCTTTTCCCCCTCAACCCTGACATAGCAGCAGAAATGCTACATAATGCATTTCTATATAGCTGGTTTACTGCAAGCATTGAGAGCAGGAGGCGTCATATTACAACAATCTTGTCACCCGCTTTGGGGGCTGTTCTTACTAAACGATGGGGTGCAAGTATTTTAAATAAATCCATGGAACGAGCCGTCTTCCACAGAAACACTAAAAAAAACATCCACTAGAAATATTACCTCTGCAATTCTTTGTGCAAACATGACAAGTATCTGGACATAACAGCAACCAAAACCAGCATTTTCAATACTGACATTTTAGTCACGTAATTGTGTATAATGTCTTGATTCTTGGCTCTCAGAGATAAAAGATATGGATAAATTAACCTTCTTTCTGAGTAAAAGTACAGGAAGACCAACGAAACAAACAGACTGGACAGTGTTTGAAGAATATAGAGAAAATAAATAAGAATTCAAAGATAATTAAGAAAAGAAGTAAGAGAGAAAACAGCTTCTGAAAGAGAGGTGGATATAAGGAAAAACTACCTAGACAAGTAAATGGGAGAAAAATAGTTAAAGACCATGTGCTGCCTAGAATAAGAATGGAAGCCAAACCATATTCTATTTTTTTTATATATATATATATATTCTTCTTCTTTTCCTTCTCCACCAGGACTCTGTCATATTTTCGTTGTTCACATTTCGGTTATTGGAATCCCCCCTCCCCTTCCTCTCTTTTTCCCACTTCCCCTTACCCTTATTGAGCTTGCGTTAAAAACACTGCATTTGAAAAAAAATTAATATACATATTATATATATAAAAGAAATGTCTTGATACATAGGTCTTTGGAAGTGCTAAAAGTAGTACATGAATACTTTTGGTGCCTTAATGTTTAAAAGGTGAAATATGAAAGACATGTATTCTACCGAGGTACAGTATTTCAAGCTACCAGTGAAAGGAGAAGTGGAAACCAAAGTGGGACAATACTTCAAGTTAAAGATGGCTTCCCCAGATTTTGAATAATTGATACTGAAATAGATCAAGGCAGACAATCTTGTTGCTTTCCAGATATTTTGAATTTCAGCCTGAATCAGCTTCAAGCCTGAAGACTGGTGCTCAAAATTTTAAAGGCACTCAAGCAGACAGGCCAGAGAGTCCCACAACACTATGTAATAAAATTTGAAAAAAAATCTGTTCCTGGTTTAAAAATATGATTCTTGTTTCATTGTGTGGTACTGACTTTGAAAGTAGTTTGTCTACTCCAGAAACTGTTTTTGTGTCTGCCACAATCTATGTTGAATTGGTTGAGACTCGATTGTCATGGAAAAACGATAGCAAGATGTGCTATAGCAGAATGTTCCTTCCACAAAAACAAAGATTTTGCAATTTAATAATTTTTTCCATGTTTTTATTACTGAACAATTAGGAAATGACATTTATAACCCAGGAACAAAAATCGTGTTACAGATTGCATTCTGCCTCATACTGATAGAAGGGGCTTCCCATAATACAAATTCCTACTCAATCAAATAATAATAATAATAATAATAATAATAATAATAATAATAATAAATATTTTATTTGCTACCCGCTTCTTCCAATGCCTTGAGGCAGGGTGCAACAAAGCCAAAACATATTTATTTATAGCATTTATATTCCACCTTTCTCACTCTGAAGGGGACTCAAGGCAGATCACAGAACACATACGTGGTAAACATTCAATGCCATTGAAATGACAGGACAGACAACAGATAGAGGTATTTTGCCGGCATTTTTCCCAGCTTCAGCATCCTGGAGGTTGTGCTCAATTCTGACCAGAGAGGGGTGCTGTCGCTCCATCCTCTATAATGAAGAGCCTTGATCATAGACTTTCTCCTTCCTTTGGATTGCCCACATTTTCTGTATTTCTTTTATGGTGCCATAAAACACCTCCCTGCTTAAGCTGTGCCTAATTTCTCACAGCTCACAGCTGTTTTCAAACTGCTTATCAGGACAGTAAGCTGGGCTGAAGGTCGGATGCTCACCCCAATCCAGGCTTCAAACTGCCAACTTTTTGATTGGTAAGATGTATTGCTGCTGGTGATTAACCAGCTGTGTATTTTATATTTTATCAACATAAAATATAAAATACATGCAATATCACACATATCAAAACACACCATTTAAATACAATTATAGTGGCAATAGAATGCAATCCAAAACTCATGATAATAATGATACTACACGCCTATTCTACTGAGGGAGATTTTATACATCTAAAGAATTGGATGACAGGAATGCATTGGAAGTCTTTAAAAAGTGAGTCTTGTGAAGGTCAGGACAGGGAACATGAGATTTACCCTTGTCCGTTGTCCTTGTTCACAACTCACCTACGTGTCCAATGAACACAACGTTGACGTGCTCCTTTTTGGGAGCCCCAGGTGGTGCCACCAGCGATTTCGGTGTGGGTATTTCCTCCTCTTCTTCCATCATTTCGGGGATACCTTCGTCCATGGGCCCTGCACCGCCAGAGGGGCCACATGCTAAATCTGCCTCAATGGCCTCTTCTTTGTGGTCCCATGATTCTTCAGGGGACATTTCCGTTTCTCCATTTTCTACTGGAATTTAACCAATAATTCATTTCAGCCAGAAGAAAGCCTTTTATTTTCTGAAAAAAATGCTGGCATTTCAAAGCTAGGTAAATGCTAAATCTCAAAAATCAGGTCTAACAGTTCTAAGTTCAAACTTTTTTTTAAAAAAACTGTTGTCTGATACTATATTATTCAAAATTTTCTTCACACTGGATGTTTTTAGAGCAAGTTACAATCCCTAAGGATTATCAGATTATTTTAGTGTAGCAAAAATTTAGCTGAAGCTAAAGGATTACAGAAAACAATATTAAAATTACTGTTTTAGACAATTATATTACATCTAAATTCATGACTCAATATTTTTAACGGACAAGAAAATGCTTACTTTTCCTCTGAATAATTTATATTACTTTTGTTGGATATTATTTGGTAATGGGAACTATGATGTATACTTTTACAAGGCATTCTAAAGCCGAGCTTCTTGGCCTTTTGGCTAAAATCAAGTGCAGTAAAGTTGAGCTGAAAAGCTACTTTGTCTTTTACTAAAATGCAGGACCCATTAAGAAAATGATCCTTTATGATGAATACTGTATATACTTGAGTATAAGCCCGAAGATAAGCCAAAGCACCCAATTTTGCCACAAAAAACTGGGAAAACATATTGACTCAAGCTTAAGCCGAGGGTGGAAAATGCAGCGGCTACCGGCAAATATCAAAATAAAAATAGATACCAATAAATTTACATTAATTGAGGCATCAGTAGGTTAAATGTTTTGAATATTTACATAAAACTGTAATTTAAGATAAGACTAACTATGATTAAGTCATTATTCTAACATTCAAAGTAAATGTGCTTACGTATCCTTCCAATAATAATAGAGTAAAATAATAAATGTAATAAAAATAATAGTAATAGAATAAAATAATGGAAATGCAATAACAGTAATAATAGAGTAAAAATAAATGTAATAACAATAATAAAGTAAAATAATAAATGTAATAATAATAATAGAGTAAAATAATAAATGTAACAGTAATAACAAAATATAGAGTATAATAATAAAAAATGTAACAACAATAATAACAACAGAGCAAAAGAATAAATAACTTTGACTAGAGTATAAGCCAAGGGGGCTTTTTCAGCCTAAAAAAAAGGGCTGAAAAACCCAACCCTTTGATACTCACTTCTTTTTGATTTTTTTAAATTTCATGTGCAGTTGCTGTACTGTGACAATAACATAATAGAGATGTAGCAAGGGAAGCAGTTAAGCACTATGAGAAAATACATTTAGCTGTTTAATCACACTTACCAACTTGTTCTGAGACCTCCATACTGTCTGCCACATTTGAGCCTAAAGCAACAATATCCAGTATGTTAAATATGAAACATTACTTCAAACAGTTTATTGAGATAGGTCTTTACACAAAGAACAATTTGTCAGAGGTTTAACCATTTCTCCCACCCAATCACTTTGGTTCTGTTTTAGATTTTTTCCAAGAAGTGTTTATTACCTTCACAAGACAATCGCTGCTCCTCTTGTGAAGATTCTGCAGAGGCCCCTTGAATCAGACATAAAGAAGAGATAAAGTAAGGGACTCAGTATTGAAGTAAGTATGAGATATAACTTCGATGAACGTAAGTTGAAAAAAGAATAGGCAATTTATCTAAAGAGATAAGGGTTATGATAGTGTTTTCTTCATTGTTTACTAAAAGATAAAGGTTTCCCCTTGACATTAAGTCTAGTCGTGACCAACTCTGGGGGGTGGTGCTCATCTCAATTTCTAAGCTGAAAAGCCGGCGTTGTCTGTAAACGCCTCCTATGTTATGTGACCGGCATGACTACATCGCGTGCCAAAACAGTACCTATTGATCTACTCACATTTGCATGTTTTTGAACTGTTAGGTGGGCAGAAGCTGGGGTTAATGATGGGAGCTCACCCCGTCCACGGATTCGAACCGCTGACCTTCTGGTCAGCAAGTTCTGCAGCTTAGCAGTTTAACCCACTGTGCCATCGCGGCCCCTACTGCTTACCTCACCTCCTTAAAACTCTATACTTTACATTTATTAAAAGTATATACACTGTAGTTCTATTTCATAAGCAATGTTGAGTACACAAGTAGTAGCAAACTCTGAGCTTGCTCTCTCTCCTTCCAACTTTTGCTTCAGCGAAGTCTGTGAGGAGAGAGTACCATCCCCTTTTGAAACAGCTAACTTCACTGTTCTATTCACATTTGATATCTTTGGTTAATCAATGTTTTTACAGCAAGATGGTATAGTTTTATATTGGCATGTCTGAATGACCTGGAGATAAAATACCAAATTTACTTAAATCTAATGCTCACCTTATTGACTAAAATTACCTTCTCAAAATTAGGGTGTGCATTAGATTTGCATAATATGGTAAATACTTTTTTTGGATTTCAGGGTTTTGAAAATTGAGTTGCCCACTAGACTCAAGTCAATATGGGTAGTTTCTTCAATCAGGTTCTTCCAAGTGTTCTGGACTACAATTCTCAGTCCGCCTTGACACTGAAATATCATCCAGTTTCCAAATCCAGATTGTCTGCTTTGAACTGAATTATATGGCAGTGTAGATTCACATCATCCAGTTCAAAGCAGATAATCTGGGATCATATATCTTATAATATGACAGAGTAGATCCAGCCTAAAAAGTCTACCCAAACCGGCATGACACACAGCTGGTGAGGGATGGTTTAAACTAAGCAGAATTTGTAGTGCACAAACTATGAATGATGTGCCTGGCAACCCTAATATTCCTAGGCAGGGAATATTCAAAGGTGATTTTGCCAGTTCATTCTTCTGAAGTATAGTCTGCAGCATTCATTGGTGGCTTCCTATCCAAGTCCTAACCCGAGCTGAGCCTGTTTGATTTTCGAGATCAGATGGAACATAATGCCTTTGAGGTATTCCAGCCATTTCAGACATCACATCTGTTTTAAAAGTAGAAATGTACACTTCTAATTTGCTCCTGGTGCAAAAATCCCAAAGCCATTGCTGACTTGGAGGCATCAGCAGAATCTTCACAAGAGGAGCAGCCAGGCATGTAATTCGAAGTCACCATTTAGTGTTGCATGCAAAAGCGCTTATTCTATACTTTTCCTCCATTTTCATTGGCGCCTGTGCTACCTGCTACTGGTTCTGTTTGCACATTACCATATGAAGACTCCAAAGATTGTGATTTTCAGCTTGGCTAAAACATTATATAAATATTACCAGAGTAAGTATTAGGATGGCAGTGGTGTGATAGTTGGGCCAGTTTTTAAAGCCCTTACTCCAGAGGAGAGTCTTACGGAACCAATGATACTGCTAGGCATACTGTTCAAAAGATCACAAATGATTTTCAAGTTCTAGGAACAAAGCTAAAGCAATGTAATGTACAGGTGGTCTTTTCATCCCTCCTCCCAGTCATAAAACACAGTCCTACAAGGGCCAGAAAAATAGTACAGGTCAATGACTGGCTTAGAAATGGTGTCAGGAGGAACGCTTTGGCTTCCTTGACCATGGCCTGCTTTTCCAGGAGGATGGCCTACTGGCAAGGGATGGGGTGCATCTCACACAAGTAGGAAAACACCTTTTTGCTCACAGACTCACAAACCTCATTAGGCACACTTTAAACTAGGCCCACTGGGGGAGGGGGACAACAGCCTTGCGAACACTACTTTACCCATAATGTCAGGGAACCGCCAGAAGGCTAAACGGAGGGCTGCACAAACACAAAAAGGACCAAGTACCAAAAGCACAATAATCCCAATTAAACAGCTCAGGGGAAGATCTCAGGGGCTCACATGTCTTTACACTAATGCACAGAGCATGGGAAATAAACATGACGAACTCCAACTTTTAGCACAACACCACAAATATGATAGCTTGAAAGCATCTGGATAAGAATCAAGGGAACTGGGACTCAAAAAGATCTTGTTGTAGGAGTCTACTACAGACCTCCAAGCCAGGAGGAAGAACTTGATGAAGTCTTCTGCCAACAGTTGACCAAACAGGCACAGAGAAGAGATGTAGTAGTCATGGGCGATTTCAACTATCCCGATATTTGCTGGAAAACAAACTCGGCCAAGAGTACAAAGTCCAACAAATTCCTCGCTTGCCTTGCAGACAATTTCATGGTCCAGAAGGTAGAAGAGGCAACAAGGGGATTGGCTACTCTTGATCTCATCCTAACAAATGTGGAGGACCTGATCGATGTGGTTGAAGTGGTAGGATCCTTAGGGGCAAGTGACCATGTGCTCCTGCAATTTGAGGTACAAAGAAAGGCCGAAACTAAGACAAGTCAAACCCGTATTTTGGACTTTAGAAGAGCTGATTTCCAAAAAATGAAGGAAACACTGAGCAGCATTCCGTGGACACAGATACTAAAAGACAAGGGAGTTACGAATGGATGGGAGTTTCTCAAAAGTGAAATACTCAAGGCGCAGTTGCAAACCGTGCCAACAAAAAGAAAAAATAGGACAAGTGCAAAGAAGCCAGAATGGATGTCCAAAGAACTTCTAACTGTGCTGAGACACAAAAGAGACATGCACAAGAACTGGAAAAAGGGAGAAATCACCAAAGAAGAATTCAAACAAATAGCCAACAGCTGTAGGGAAAAGGTCCGCAAGGCTAAAGCACAAAACGTGCTCAGGCTTGCCAGGGACATTAAAAACAATAAAAAGGAATTCTTTTCTTATGTCAGTAGATAAAGGAAAAACAAGGAGGCGATAGGGCCTCTTTGAGGAGAAGATGGGGCAATGCTGACAGGGGATAGGGAAAAGGCAGAACTACTAAATACCTTCTTTGCCTCGGTCTTCTCACAAAAAGAAAGTCATCTTCAACCTCAGCAAGACGGAGTGGATGAGGGATTTGAGGACATCCAACTCCAAATTAGGAAACAAGTCGTACAGGAATACCTGGTCGCTCTAAATGAGTTCAAGTCCCCAGGGCCAGATCAACTACACCCAAGAGTATTGAAGGAACTAGCGGAAGTCATTTCGGAACCATTGGCAACCATCGGCAACCATCTTTGAGAGTTCTTGGAGAACAGGAGAAGTTCCAGCAGATTGGAGGAGGGCCAATGTGGTCCCAATATTCAAGAAGGGAATAAAGGATAACCCAAACAACTACCGTCCGGTCAGCCTCACGTCAATACCAGGCAAGATTCTGGAAAAGATTGTTAAGGAAGTGATCTGCAAACACTTAGAAACAAATGCGGTCATTGCTAATAGTCAACATGGATTTATCAAAAACAAGTCATGCCAGACTAATCTGATCTCTTTTTTCAATAGAGTTACAAGCTGGGTAGATGCGGGAAATGCCGTGGATGTAGCGTACCTGGATTTCAGTAAGCCCTTCGACAAGGTCCCCCATGACCTTCTGGCAAGGAAACTAGTCCAATGTGGGCTAGGCAAAACTACGGTGAGGTGGATCAGTAATTGGTCAAATAATCGGACCCAGAGTGTGATTCTCCCCAATGCTTCCTCTTCATCCTGGAAAGAAGTGACGAGCGGAGTGCCGCAGGGTTCCGTCCTGGGCCCGGTCCTGTTCAACATCTTCATTAATGACTTAGATGAAGGGTTAGAAGGCAGGATCATCAAGTTTGCAGACGACACCAAATTGGGAGGGATAGCCAATAGTCCAGAGGACAGGAGCAGGATTCAAAACGATCTTGACAGATTAGAGAGATGGGCCAAAACTAACAAAATGAAGTTCAACAGTGACAAATGCAAGATATTCCACTTTGGCAGGAAAAACGAAATGCAAAGATGGGGGATGCCTGGCTCGAGAGCAGTACGTGTGAAAAAGATCTTGGGAGTCCTCGTGGACAACAAGTTAAACATGAGCCAACAATGTGATGTGGCGGCAAAAAAAGCCAATGGGATTTTGGCCTGCATCAATAGGAGCATAGTGTCTAGATCTAGGGAAGTAATGCTACCCCTCTATTCTGTTTTGGTTAGACCACATCTGGAATATTGTGTCCAGTTCTGGGCACCACAAGTGAAGAGAGATATTGACAAGCTGGAATGTGTCCAGAGGAGAGCGACTAAAATGATAAAAGGTCTGGAGAACAAGCCCTATGAGGAGCGGCTTAACGAGCTGGGCATGTTTAGCCTGAAGAAGAGAAGGCTGAGAGGGGATATGATAGCCATGTATAAATATATGAGAGGAAGCCACAGGGAGGAGGGAGCAAGCTTGTTTTCTGCTTCCCTGGAGACTAGGACGCGGAACAATGGCTTCAAACTACAAGAGAGGAGATTCCATCTGAACATGAGGAAGAACTTCCTGACTGTGAGAGCCGTTCAGCAGTGGAACTCTCTGCCCCGGAGTGTGTTGGAGGCTCCTTCTTTGGAACCTTTTAAACAGAGGCTGGATGGCCATCTGTCAAGGGTGATTTGAATGCAATATTCCTGCTTCTTGGCAGGGGGTTGGACTGGATGGCCCATGAGGTCTCTTCCAACTCTTTGATTCTATGATTCTATGATTCGCTTTCCAGTGTCAAAGTTTGGTCACATTAGTAATCCAAGAGTAAGGGTTTTAAAAACTGTCACTCTTAAAAGTCACTTAGAAATGTATACATCCATCCATTGTCAAAAATAAAGAACTCTTTCAATATTTGACATTGACAAGGCTGAATTCAGTTCAGGACAGTTATATCCATTGGTCAAGAAAGTGATACATTTCTTAAGGTGTAATATTTAACAAAGAACAGTTGAGATTGAAACCTTTCAATTTAAATCTTTACAAAATAAAAAAGTATTCTAACTTCAGGGAATAATTAGATATATGTGTTGTTTAACATCTGGCAATGCTACATATTGCTGGGCTATGATGCACCACTGGCTAGGCAAAGCAAACTCATATTACTATACAGGCAGTCCCTGAGTTATGAACAAGAGAGATTCTGTAGATTTGTTCTTAAGTTGAATCTGCATGTAAATCAGAACAGGTATAATTTAAGTGCAACTCCAGCCACACACATGCACACATGCACACACACGTGTTTTGGATAGCATGGGGAAGGGTTAACACTCCTGTGGTGTTTCCTTTGCTGTCGGTGCCCCTGTTCAGAAGATTTCACCTCACTTTCTGTACCTGTGACAATTGGATTTTGAAAAATGTGGCTTGTTATGGGATCATGGATAAAGCCTCAGTCGAGACCTTTTCCCCTCCGATAATGACCCTTATAGTAGGAATTTCCCTTCCAAAGGGTAGATTTCTCTCACTCAGCCCCATTCTTAACTATGATTTGTTTATAAGTCAGATGTTTGTAACTCGGGGGTGGACTGTCTGCCACTTTAGTTTTGCTAAGACAACAAGCTCTAACAGAACTAAGCAGGTCACACTGGCAGAAGGCCACTATCTTGAATATGACGGAAAGGCAAACATAGAATTATAGAGATGAAAGAAACCCCAAGGGCCATCCATTCCAACCACATTCTGCCATGCACACAATCAAAGCCCTCCCAACAGATGGCCATCCACTCTGTTTAAAAACCTTCAGAAAAGGACATTCCACCACACTCCGAGGCTGCAACATATCCCACTTACCATCTGCAAGTTCTTCCTAATGTTTATGTAGAATCTCTTTTCTTGTAATTTGAAACCATTGCTCCAGTGTGTCCTAGTTTCTAGAGCAGCAGTTGTGTACCTTCAAATCATTTTAGACAAAGGGCAACCCTAAGATGACCCTATAACAGTCTTTTTCTCAGTCTGAGGAAGTTTGCCAATCCCTCCCTCTGAAGATGAGAAAGTGACTTCCCAAAGATCATCTAGTAAGTTTCCATGGCCAAGTGGGAAGTTTCCAACGTAATAACCCAACACTCAAACATCACTCTGGCTCTCTTTTCCTTCCCATTCTCCTTATGATGAGCTATAGGTTAAGAAAAGGACTTATCCTCTTGTGTATTACAACTCATCATGCATGTTTATGAACAACTCCTCCCTAGAAAGGTTGCATCGTAACAATTTAAGTCATTCTGAAAAAGCCAACACTCAGGAAGAGGAGGCACCATGATACTGAAAAACTTAACATTATTTCCATCCCGCAGAACCCCAGCTGAAGTATACTTGTCAGGTCATAAAGCAACCAGAAAAATCAAAACTGCTCTACATTTAAACATTCCTTTGTGTTAATACTGATGTTAAAAAACAAACTTTAATTCTGTTTTAGCAACAAGAGGCATTCAACTCCCACATCCAACAATGATAAACAATAAAAGAACATTGTACAATACCCCAAGTGTTATGTAATAGAAAATACGGGGCTCTGGCATACTGGATCACAATCGTATAACAATGGGATTAAACAGATTTCTATGGATTATAGCTGTACTTTGGATTCTGGGCCAGTAACATGGTATTTCTAGTTCATACTGCTGCTTACCTCTTTGACTTCAAATGTTATTCTGAAGTGCCATCCTAATGTTTATTAGATTTAATGAAATAATGAGGGATGATGCTCAGACCCCAAAGAAAACCTGACATTCAAGAACGGCCCCAGAGAAATTCAGCAGGGTAAGAATGTCCCTTGCGATTTGTCCAGTTCATCTGAGTTGCTGTTGTTGTTCTTGTTATCTCTCCCGAAGGAGACTTAAAGCAGGTAGAAGTTTAATTATTATATATTACAGCACATCATGGCTGACAATCTTGCCTTAGATCCAAAAGCCTTTTCTGCTAATCTGAGATATATGGATTCATTAACCATGGAGGACAACTAAAATGTTTTTGTACTTTACATGCTAAGAAGTCATTCTCCAAATAACTGGAAAAATCTAACTCCTTACATTGCTTCCAACAAAAGCTTTGTTTATAACAGTTCATATTTAAAAATGTTCCAGAAGTCAAGAAACTTTTTAAAAACCTTCTTTCTGAAACTTAGCAAAAGTAAACACGGAATTAAGGGAAGCATTTGGTCAGCTTCAGAAACCACGAGGATATCCTGAATGAGATCCCTTGGTCAGAATACTCTCAGTTCATGATGGAGGTGAGCTTCTTAAAGTTGAGATACTGAAGGCACATAATGGCAAACAAATCTAATGAGAAAATAATGGGGAGTAATCGAAAGAAACCAAGTTGGATATTTAACATGCTTTTAACCTGAGAGTTTGCGAAGACAACTATGAAAAATGAAGTGATCAAGAAACAGAATTAATCACAAATGTTTATGGCAGGAAGGCTAGAGGGTTGAAGCTCAGAATGGGTTCAATCTTGCAAGCTGAGTTAAAATAATAAAAATAATTTTCCCAGTGATATTTGGAGCAAGGGGAGGAAGAAGGAAGTGGCTGGCCCACTACTTGACAAAATGTACGATGCATTTCAAGGTTGTCAAGCTCATTTTCCTTGAGGGCCACATCAGCCTCATGGTTGCCTTCAAAGAGCCCTTGAATCCATGGGTGGAGAATCCATGGGTACAGAGTGCTAACTATATTTTTTTACATAGTGAAGGTTGTTCTTAGGTTTTGACCCAATTTGAGTCCCCAGATGTTATTGAACAACACCTCCCATCACTTTTGATTATCCACTATATAGACTAGAGATAATGGGAATGGCAACCTAACAGTACTTGTGGCTCTGGGGTTAGGGAAAGGTTGCAGGCCATCTTAAAGTCAGACGTAATACCATAAGCCTGTTATCTAAATTCAGGCTAAAAAGAACACAATGTAGCCTTCCCGACAATCTTTTATTCCAACTCTCATCAGCTCTAGCTGTGATACCTAATGATGAGGAATACAGCAGTTGTAGTTCAACATCTGGGGGGCTACAGAAAAGGACATGGTGTGGCAGATTTGGCCTGTGGGCCTTGAGTTTGACGCACGTGTGCTAATCAGTGTCAGCGAGAAATCAGAAATACTCAACATCTTCTTTACCCTTTTCCTCTTTCCAAAAGGAAAATGGTATTTGATAAGGTTAAAGTACAATACATGTAGTCGAAAAGGAACTGCAGCACAAAGCAGTAGAAGAAAACTGTTCCTCCATTTTTCTGGGTTTAGTTCTCACCATTTTGGATTCTGATTATTCACGAGCTTGTGTCACCTCCTCCTGAGGCTGCCATGTGGCATGCAGGAAAACTAAGATCCGGCGCACCACTTTACTTCCCCTGTGGATCTGGCTCCTCTTCTTCCTTGTGCCATGCATGTCTGTTTTACCCATGCAAAGGAAGGGAGATACAGAGTAGAACAGAAACACTTTGCCAGCAGTAAGAAGAGGAAGAACCAGATTCACCAGGTAAGTGATGTTTTGGGAGCACACGGGACCGAGTCCTCCTCTTCTTCCTGTTTGTCAGCTGTTTCTGTTCTGCCCCGTGTCTTTTTTCCTTTGCCAAGGCGAAACAAACACTGGCCACATGAAGGGGAAAATCCCTGTGAAAATGGAAGGAAGACTACTGTGTTACAGAAACACCTTGCAACTTGAAATGAATTCAAAGCTCTGGTCCTAAATGAACTACATCAAAGGGGAAAAAACCAAATTTGCCGATGTAATGTCTGACACTGAAATTTTTTGCAGAAGTCTCTGCACACTGGTACCAGGAAAAGATCATTTAATAGCCCGTCTCTTACAAAAAAAAAATGCTGTGAACACTGTGAGTCATCATGGGTTTCTCACACTACTTTGATCTCCTTTGTTGACAATTACAACCTGGGTAGATCTGGGAATGCTATCTTGACAATGCATCTTGACTTAGATTAAGAGTTTCCAACATCAAAATCCTTCATTATATTTCAGATTCTAATAATGACATTACTCCTATGGTGGCAATGTTTATTGTTTGATCTTCTACTAGGAACCAGAAAATCAAATTTAGTAATTCTATCAGAAGTAGGAGACTACATCAGGTTGCTTACTGAAGATAAGGACCAGAGCTGTCACTGTTGCCATTGTCACTGTTTGCACGTAGCTTTGAATTTTCCTAGCCCCCGGATACAAATTACAAGAAAACAGATTCCAAGTAAAGATTAAAGAAAATATTTTGATTGGGAGATCCGTTTAATGGAGAAATAGACTGCCTTAGAGCAGTGTTTCTTAACCTGGGGGTCAGGAACCCTGGGGGGAGGGGTCACGAGATGTGATTCAGAGGGGTCACCAAGACCATCAGAAAACACATATTTCTGATGGTCTTGGGAAGCCCTTTGGCAGAGAAGGCGGAAGATCTCTCCGCCTGTCCTCTTCATTTTTGGAAACAGACGAGGAATCCTTCCACCAAAAGCCCTCCTGTGCTGTGATTCGCAGGCCTCTCAGCCAAGGAGAGAGCTGTTTCTGAGACTCCCAAGTGGGGAAGGGAAAGCAGGCATGCTCAGCGCATTTATTTATTTATTTATTTCACAGTTTTGTATACCGAGCTTCTCAACCTCGTTGAGGGACTCAGCCCGGTTTACAGCCATAAAAACATATACATTCATTAAAATATCATATATCACAAATTACACATCAACTTTAAAATACACAAAATATAAAACTACAGTGGTCAGTCGTCCTATTAAGATGGATCTATATCCACTTCCATCCAGAGTCCTATGGTGTTGTCTCATTCCTCGAAGGCCTGACTCCACAGCCACGTCTTCACCCGTTTCCTAAATGTTAGGATGGATGGGGCAGTTCTGGCCTCCAGAGGGAGAGAGTTCCAGAGTCGCGGGGCCACCACCGAGAAGGCCCTGTCCCTCGTCCCCACCAGGCGCGCTTGCGAGGCTGGTGGGACCGAGAGCAGGGCCTCTCCAGACGATCTTAGTAGTCTTGATGGTACATAGGGGAGAATACATTCGGAGAGGTAAACAGGGCCGGAGTCGTTTAGGGCTTTATAGGTCAACACCAGCACTTTGAATTGTGCTCGGAAGCTAATTGGCATGGTAGCACAGTGCGCATGCATGGGTGAGCACGCGAGGCTGGAGGGAGGCTTGCGCCAGTGGTCAACGTGGGACTGAGAGTGACCCAGCAGCACCAGGAGGAGGTAATTTGTAATACTATTTATTAGAAAAAAAATCTTTCCTTTTGTTTTTTTATTAATGCTCCCATTAGAAAATGCATAAGGATGTGGGTAAACAACAACTCCCAAAATCATGTGTCAATCCTCCCCAAACCCTGCCAGTCTTCAAAGTTAGCTACGTTGGGTCTGTGTGCTAAGTTTGATCCAGATCCATCATTGTTTGTGTTCACAGTGCTCTCAGAAAGTAGGTGAACTACATCTCCCCTTAATCATGGTCAATTCCTTCCAAACACCTCCAATATTTTCTGTTGGTCATGGGGGGTTCTGTGTGCCAAGTTTGGTCCAGGTTTGTCATGAGGGGTCTCAGTGGTCTGTGGAAGTCAGAGCTGAAGAAGTTGAAGGTACTGCAAATCTCACCATCTGTTGTCCATATTCTTCCAAACATATTGTTTTTGTGATTAATCACTATACTTTAATTATGTTCAGTTTGTAAGACTGAAAATACATCCTGCATATCAGATATTTACATTATGATTCATAACAGTAGCAAAATTAGTTATTATTTATTTAAAGCATTTATATTCTGCCCTTCTCACCCCGAAGGGAACTAGTAGTAACAAAAATAATTTTATGGTTGGGGGTCACCACAACATGAGGGACTGTACTATGGGGTTGCGGCATTAGGAAGGTTGAGAACCACTGCCTAGAGGATAATAGATTATCCGTCATTCAAGATTTATAAACACAGGTTAAAAGGCTGGCTCCCAGGAATGCTTTGGTTGTACTATAAAGATGGTGGAGGAGATGTGTGGTTATTAAATTTGGCCTCCCAGAAATGCTGGACTTCAGTTCCCAGGAGATGGTGTCAGAGTAGCTAATGATTCATGGTACAGGGACTAAAGCTACAATCAAAGGCTGACAATAACTAGACTAGATGATCCCTGGAGCCCCAATCAACTCTACAATTCTCCTAGTCTAAGACTAGGATATAATACTGAATGTTGAAGTGCCTCAAGATAAACTAGAGTTGAACAGAAGGAGAAGAGACATTTTGCCTTGTTCAAAAGCAGTAACCTCATGCCACTGGTTGAGCAGGAACAACTTGCTTCATTCAGAAACAATAAATACAAGAAAGTTGGGACAATAAACCCATACACAACCTTTGAGAATGAACATTTGATCTCTTTTGAGGAGTTGTGATGTCAGAAGACCATACGGTACCACTAACAAAATTTCCAGCTGGTTACTTGCTGCACACTTTTATTCTGATCATAGAAATTAAACTCCATGGACACTTCCACTCACTTTGAAAGAATGACTGGCCCTAACTTGTCTTCACTTTTAATCCAAATATGTAAGTTAGTGCCCTTCTGTCTAGGAGATATTTAGCATTAGATTGGACACAGCTTTGGGATCAGCTTTGGGATCAGCTATAATTTTGAATACAAAATTACCTGAACATCAGAAATCTACTGCTTCTCTGTTCAATTCCTTCTCAACCACTTATCTATTTCTGCCACGAAGGCCTCCAGAAGAAGTCTCCAATGTTTCAGGAATGTAGAGAAATGAATACAGCAGTCCCAAGACATTAAAGGTAAAAACCCAGTTCTCAAACTGGCCTGTAATTGGTGAAGCATTAACATGAGATGTTTGTATCTCTTAATCCTTATTAAGAGTCTTCTAGTCACATATTGAAGTTTCTGAGCCATTTTCAAAAGGCTCCTTCTTTTGCCTTACAATGGTATGGTCATCTAGACAAAGAGAGCCTTCCATCAGTTAATACCACAGCTGGTAAAGCAGCTGAAGCTGTGAAAAGGAGCTCAGAAACTAGAGGAGCTAGTTACATCAGTAACAAATATCAACGCGCCCTTTTAGGAGAAGTGCTGGGAAATATTAATTGTTGCCTTAGCTTTAGAAAAGTGAGTCTAACTATAAGGGACTCTCCCAAATACTGAAAATTCTGAAAAGAATTTTCCAAAATGTCATACTGCATTATCATACTGTTAACATTTCACAGACTTTTGTGTAGCCTCTCCTTTTGATACTGAAATTGATTACCTAATGCTTCTACTACCCATCCATTCAATTAAAATGTCTGAAGTAGTTATTTCAACAACTTTTTTATCTGAATCTCAAGAAACTTATATTATGGTTGGTACTGATTGGCGCAGAGGGTTAAACCACTGAACTGCTGAACTTGCTGACCAAAATTTAGCAGTTCGAACATGGGGAGTGGGTGGGCTCCTGCTGTTAGGCCCAGCTTCTGCCAACCTAGCAGAAGCTGGGCCTAACAGCCCAACCTAGCAGAAGCTGGGCCTAACAGCCCTGGAGGGAAGGTAAGAGCGCTCCATGCAGTCATGCTGGACACATGACCTTGGAGGTGTCTATGGACAACGCCAGCTCTTCAGCTTAGAAATGGAGATGAGCACCACCCCCTCAGTTGGACATGACTAGACTTAATGTCGGGGAAACCTTTACCTTTACCTCTTGGTCCTGGAATGCAGAGGTGAGGGGTCTTCCATTAAAATAATTTCAGCTTTTTTATCCAAGTGTGAAGGCTTAAAGGTGTCTGGAGACAGACTTCTTGAACTCACCAGGTTACTTTGGGTCAGTTTCCCAACCTCACAGGATTACAATGGATGAATAGGGGAAAAAACCAGAATAGCAGCATACTTTGCAAATCTTTTCAGCTATCCCGACCTCTGCTTCTGACAGCAAAAGGTAAAAGACAAATGAAGTCTCAGGCAAGATATCTTGCATCAAATCCACTAAGGTGCTCTCAGACACATATCTGAAGCTGCCCCAATAGACCTCGTAAATCCACATTAATCGTTTAAAGTACCAGAAACACCTACAATAAGGACACCTTCTGTCACTGAATTGAGGAACCTAAAGTCCTGCCCTCCTGGTTCAACAAACTTTCTGCCTCTCTGGTCAAATGTACTTCCCTTCAGAACTAACTCTTTGTGGGGCCAAATGTAGTCTAACACACCCCTTTCCTCCTCCTTATGAAACCATTACCAGATCACAGAACCACAGAGTTGGAAAAGACCACAAGGGTCATCCAATCCAATGCCCTACCATGCAATAATACACAATTGAACGGTTGACCATCCAATCCAACGGAATTGAACGGCTGGCCATCCAATCTGGTTTAAAAACCTTCAAACAAGGAGAGTTCACTGCACTCTGAGGCAATATATTCCATGGTTGGAATTTCCACCACAAAATGTTTTTTCCCCATAGTATTCAGATGAAATGTCTTTTCCTCTAGTTTAAATCCACATTTTTGCCACCATGAGCACCAGAAAACAACAACCTTGCACCGTCTTCAATATAACATCCTTTCAAATATTTAAACATGGCTGTCATGCCCAGCTCTCTAAGCCATTCCTCAGACCCCTTCCACACAGCTGAATGAAATCCCACATTATCTCCACTGAACTGGGATATATGGCAGTATGGACTCAAATATTCCAGTTCAAAGCAGATACTATGGGTTATTCTGCCTTGATATTTTGGGTTATATGGCTGTGTGGAAGGGCGCTCAGGATTCCTGGCCTTTGATCCCTTTGGGCTGCCCTTCTCTGGACACGTTCCAGCTTGTCAATAGCTTCCTTGAACTGTGGTGGCCAGGACTGGGCTAAGCATTTTAAGTGAGGCCCAACCAAAGCAGAATTGAGTGGGACATTTATTTTCCTTTATTGACACTACTTGTATTGATGTAGCCTAGAATCCTGTTAGGGTTTTTTAAACTACCGCAACACACTCCTGACTCATTTTCAGGTTATGGTCTACTAAGATTCCCTAGAGTCCTTTCACACTTTTGAGGACAAGTCAGGTTTCACCCATCTTATACTGTGAATTTCCATTTTTGGTTTCTTTGGTAGCTTTGGCCAGTTCTCTAATCTTTTCCAGGTCATTTTTGACCAGATCCTCTCCTCTGGGTATTAAGCTGTCCCTCCCAATTTGGTGTCATCTATAGATTTGATAAGCTTGCCCTCTATTCCACCATCCAAGTCATTGATAAAAATGTTGATAGCACTGGGCCTAAGAATCAACCCTGCGGTGCACCACTAGTCACTTCTTTCAGGTTGAAGAGGAACCATTATGGAACCCCCTTGGGGTTTGGCTAGTCAACCAATTACAAATCTACTCAAGAGTAGCAATATTTAGCCCACATTTCCCTAGCTTATTTGCTTCATTAAGATCAAGATACAATATATCCACAGCACTCTCTTCAAAAAGCTGCCCAAACCTATCCTAGAAGCAAATAAGAACTCATTTCCATAGTTGAAATGCTACCATTCTTGAAAATGGTTAGTTCTCCTAATTTGGGTCCTTGCGCCAGTTATCCTCTTCCCACTAAACACGTCTTTGAGTAGATTTCCCATCCTAAATGGGATTTATGGGAGTTGCACCCTAACCTACCTGGATGGCATCAGGTGAAGGAATGCTCATGGTCATATCAGGCTTGGTAAAATACAAGATGACTCAATTAGGAAAATTACTAGGCAGTCATTGCACTCTCACAGACCAAGCTACTTAGTAGGGTTCTTGGGAGGAGAAACAGGGTGTGGATAAAAAGACAACAAACACATATATGGCCCCATCTACTCTGTCCATTTAATGCAGTTCAAAATTAACTTAAAACTGTGCCGGTCAGACAACAAACTCCCAGATAGAAAGCCCTGAAGATACACCAGTACTCTGTGCTTCATGGAGTCAGGGCCTCAAACGGTTCCAAGATTTCCTATATGTGCAAAGGCTGGAAAAATTGGCTTGTTGTGGAAACAAGGATTGGGGATTAAGGCTTCAGTGGACACCCGCTTCCCCCATAATAACTCTTCTAGGAGTGGATTTCCCTTCTGAGGGGGAAATTTCTTTCACTTTCTGACCCCCATTCTTAACTAGGAGTCGGATGCAAATCGAATGTTTGTAACTCAGGGACGGCCTGTGTGTATATAGAGAGAGATTTCGTACACACATACATATATCAGGAAAGAGAGAGATCGATAGATAGGAGAGAAATCCAGCTCCAAATATACACACAAAATGTGTGTATGTATATATAGAGGGGAGGGGGAGAGAGAAAGAATGAAGTAGAGATAAAACTGGATCCAAATACACATGCAAAGTATATGTGTTTGTGTACAGAGAGTCAAGAGAGAGAAACACTATAAACACACCCGCATTTACTCCAGTCTAATGTACCATTGAATCTAATGCATAACTCAGTTTTTAAAACCCTGAAATGCAAGAAACGTATTTACCATATTATGTGAATCTAATGCACACCTTAATTTTGGGAAGGTACTTTAGTAAAAAAAGGTGGGTATTAGAATTGAGTAAAAACGGTATATTCTCTCTTTATATATATATATATATATATATATCACATATGCATATAATGAGAGAGGATTTATAAATATTTTCTATATAGAGAAATGTTTATATATATATATATAGAGAGAGAGCGAACACACACACACATATATAGAGAGAGGGGTTATATATAGGTTGCATATATAGAGATAGAAGATATATAGAGAGATATATAGGTTATATATAGAATGCTTATATATAATGAGCACGCTTACATATAGGTATATATATATATACAGAGAAAGACCTTATATCTAGGTTTTACAGAGAGAGAGGGAGAGATTACATATAGGTTTTACATGTGTGTGTATATATCTATCCATATAAAGAGAGAGGTAAATTTCTACCATGTGATTACACACACAGGCTATATAGAGAGAGGGGGAGCGAGGTTATATATATATATAGAGAGAGAGAGAGAGAGCTTATATAGAGAGGGGGAGAGAAAGCTTATGCAGAGGGGGTTATATCTAGGTTTAACTAAACGAGAGGGAGAGGTTACATAGAGGTTTTAAATGTGTGTGTGTACATCTCTATATATAGAGATACATTTTTGCCACGCGAATATGTATACATATATATAGAGAGAGAGAGATGGGCCAACTTGGGCCCTCGAGGGGGTTTGGACTCCGTCTCCCACCACTCCTAACAGCCTACCGGCTGTTTGAATTGTTGGGAGTTGGAGTCCAACCCCCCCCCCCCCCCCGAGGGCGGGCCGAAGTAGGCCCAGGCCTGAGGGAGCGAGCGAGCGAGCGAGGCCTGCTTGCTTACCGTGTGGCGGCGGCGGCGGCGAGGGGGGCCCTGCTCCTCCTCCTCCTCCCCTGAGGAAGGCCGGCACGAACTCGGCGGCGTGAACGTTGGGCACGAAGGGCTTGGCGTTGACGTTGAGGAGGCGGCTGAAGGCCGCGCCCAGCCGCTCCTGCTCCTCGGCGTCCAGCTGGGCCGCGGGGTGGGCCTCTCCGCCGGCTTCTCCCTCAGGAGCGGCGGGGCCGGGCAAGAGGCCTTCGCTGGCGGCGTCTCCTCCTCCTCCCGCTCCGCCACTGCCGGCCTCCACCTCCGGCTGGTCCCAACAGTCCGGCGCCGAGTCGCTGCTGCTACCGCTGCCACCGTTGTTGGCCTCCATTTTGACAGGCAGAAAAAGCCGAGGGAAGGCGAGCGCGGCGCCGGCGTCCGAACCAACTCAGCACTCCTCCGCGTGCGAGCGAGGCAGGCAAGTCCTTTGGCCCCTTCAGCCCTCCGTAGACCTCTCCCTCGGACGCCATTTTGGTAGTTCCCTCCACATTGACTTCCCATTCCATTGCACGGGCGTCTCTACGGCTCCCGAACTACGACTCCCAAGAAGCTGTGCGCCGGTTCGCTGACAGGGAGCTGATTCGTTTTTCTTTACGTATGAGTCAGCGCATACGCACGCCGCAAACGACAAATCCCGGCGGCCTTTGCGAGGAGGGAGACTCATATTGTATTATTATTGTATTACGTTGTAATATTATCAACATTATATGTATATTATATGGATATGCAATATATTATATTCTTAATATAGCACAATACTAATATATTACTATGCTGTACTATACCACTGTACTGCAATATTGTTAGTAATATTAAGGTTAACCTTAATATTATTGGAATATTATTAGTAATATTACATGTAACAAACAATTATATTGCTATATATTATTATGTTGTATTTTTATTAGTATTATATTGTATTGCATTATAATATCAATATTATATATATATATATGTACATAGTATTATATTCTTAGCATAGCACAATATTAGTATATGTTACTATACTGAACTACACCACTATACTGCAATATTATTAGTAATATTATATGTAATGTATAATATGCAGTTATTATATTTTTATATATTGTTATGTTGTATTATTATTACATTGTATTGCATTATAATATTATCAATATTATATTGTAATTGTAATATTATCAATATGATCAATATATATTATCAATATTATGTATTCTCAATATTATATGTATATACAATATATTATATTCTTAGCATAGCACAATATTAGTATTCTATATTACTATGCTGTTCTATAGCACTGTACTGCAATATATATAGTAATATATAATATTCAATTATTATAGTATTATATATTATTATGTTGTATTATCAGTATTACTATTACTGTAGTATTAGTGACTGGATTTATTATTTATTTATTTATTTATTTACTTTGCTTATATACCGCTGTTCTCAGCCCAAGGGCGACTCACAGCGGCGTACAACATAGAAAGAACAAGGTTCAAAATACACGACACAATATAAAATAATCCACAATCCATCATTAACAAAAAACATCATCATCAAAAAACATCATCATTACTACAAAAGCCATTCCACGTCGTCTCATCGTCAAAACCACAATCCAGTATCATTTTCCGTTGTTCCATTCCTATAGTCAATTACCAATCATTACACTTCTTGTTCGAACGCCTTCTTGAACAGCCAAGTCTTTAATTTCCTGCGGAATATCATCAGGGAAGGAGCCAGTCTGATGTCCACGGGAAGGGTGTTCCACAGCCGAGGAGCCACCACCGAGAAGGCCCTATCTCTCGTCCCCGCCAGCCGTGCCTGTGAAGCAGGCGGGATCGAGAGCAGAGCCTCCCTGGAAGATCTCAAAGTCCTCGTGGGCTCATAGATCGAGAGGCGGTCAGTTAGGTATCTTGGGCCGGAACCGTTTAGGGCTTTATAGGCCAGTGCCAGCACCTTGAATTGAGCCCGATAGCAGATCGGCAGCCAGTGGAGCTGGTACAACAAGGGGGTTGTATGCTCCCTGCGTCCTGCTCCTGTTAGTATCATGGCTGCCGCACGTTGGACCAGTTGGAGCTTCCGGGCCGTCTTCAAAGGCAACCCCACGTAGAGAGCGTTGCAGTAGTCTAAACGGGATGTAACCAGAGCGTGGACTACCGTGACCAAGTCAGACTTCCCAAGGTACGGGCGCAGCTGGCGCATGAGCCTAAGCAGTGCAAATGTTCCCCTGGTCACCGCCGAGACCTGGGGCTCCAGGCTCAGCTATGAATCCAGGATCACACCCAAGCTGCGAACCTGCGCCTTCAAGGGGAGTGCGACCCCATCCAGCACAGGCTGTAACCCTATACCCTGTTCGGCCTTGCGACTGACCAGGAGTACCTCTGTCTTGTCTGGATTCAATTTCGATTTGTTCGCCCTCATCCAGACCGTTACAGCGGCCAGGCACCGGTTCAGGACCTCAACAGCCTCCTTAGTAGCAGGTGGAAAGGAGTGACAGAGTTGGACATCATCTGCGTACAGATGACACCGTACCCCGAAACTCCGTATGATCTCTCCCAGCGGCTTCATGTAGATGTTAAACAACATGGGAGACAGTATTGAACCCTGTGGAACCCCACATGACAAAGGTTGCGGGGTTGAACAGGTGTCCCCCAATAACACCTTCTGGGATCGGCCCTCCAGGAATGACCGGAGCCACTGTAAAACAGTGCCCCCGAGACCCATCCCCGGAAGGCGTTCCAGAAGGATACCGTGGTCGACGGTATCGAAGGCCGCTGAGAGGTCCAGCAGCACCAACAGGGACACACTCCCCCTGTCGAGCTCCCGGCGCAATCTTTCAAATCTATGAGACTATATCTGTGTGTGTGAGAATCATATCTATATTTATGACTGGATGGCTCTTTGTCAGGAGGGCTCTGATTACATTTTCTTGCCCTGGTGAAGAGAGTTGGACTGGGTGGCCTTAAGTATTTTCTATTGGTCATGGGGGTTCTGTGTGGGAAGTTTGCCCCATTTCTGTTGTTTGTGGGTTTCAGAATGCCCTTTAATTGTAAACTATAAATCCCAGTAACTACAAATCCCAAATGTCAAGGTCTATTTCCTCCAAACTCCATCTGTGTTCAAATTTAGGCATATGGAATTTTTGTGTCAAGTTTGGTCCAGATCCATCTTTGTTTGTGTCCATAGTGCTCTCTGGATGTAGGTGAACTACAACTCCCAAACTCAAGGTCAATGCCCACCAAACCCTTGCAGTGTGTTCTGTTGGTCATGGAAGTCCTGTATGCCATGTTTGGTTCAATTCCATCATTGGTGGAGTTCAGAATGCTCTTTGATTGTAGGTGAACTATAAATCCCAGCAACTACAACTCCCAAATGTCAAGGTATATTTCCCTTAAACTCCATCTGTGTTCATATTTGGGCATATGGAATATTCGTGCCAAGTTTGGTCCAGATCCATCATTGTTTGAGTCCACAGTGCTCTCTGGATGTGGGTGAACTATAATTCCCAAACTCAAGGTCAATGTCCACCAAACCTTTCCAGTTTTTTCTGTTGGTCATGGGAACCCTGTGTGCTAAGTTTGGCCCAATTCCATCATTGGTGGAGTTCAGAATGCTCTATAAATCCCAGCAACGACAATTCCCAAATGACAAAATCAATTTTTTGAGTGGAGGACATACATAAATTGGACTGTTAGGTGTCTTGTGTCCAAATTTGGTGAAAATTCCCCCAGTGGTTTTTGAGTTCTGATGGTAGCACGAACTAACATTACATTTTTATTTATTTATTTACTTTACTTTACTTCTATACCGCTGTTCTCAGCCCGGAGGCGACTCACAGAGGTTTACAAGACACAGCAAAATTCAATGCACCAATATAATTTTTATTTATATAGATTCTACTGTACTACTATACTGCAATATTATTAGTAATATTAAATGTAACTTACAACATACAATTATTCGATTATTATATTGTAGTACTATTCGTATTATATTGTATTCCATTATAATATTATCAATATTATATGTATATACAATATATTATATTCCTAACATACCAGTCTTAATGTTCTATATTACTCTACTGTACAACACTACTGTACTGCAATATTATTAGTAATATTACATGTAATATATAATATACAATAATCAAAGTGCTTTGATTAAACGGAAATCGCCCTTCAGAGGAGTGGTAGAACTACTGACTTGTGCAAACGCCCGCCCTCTCAGTATTTTGGACTTCAACTCCCACAATTCCTAGCCGCCCACAGGAATTTATTTCGGCCCTTTAGGCATTGTGGGAGTTGTAGTCCAGAAGGCCCAGAAAGGGGCGCATGCGCGATCATGGGTGCCGTGAGGGGACTCCGGACGCGGGAGGCTCCCTTCAGGATGGCGCCAGCTTCCGGGTCGCATCATTTGCTTCCGGGGGGGGGGGGGGAGCTGAGGATGACTTCGGTAGCAAGTCGAGCCCTCCTGACGGGAGGTTTGCCGAGCTAGAGCGCCGGGAGACGAGGAGGGAGGAAGAGGAGGAAAGAGGCGCCGCCATGAGCGGTGAGTGTGGCCCTTCGCTTCCCTCAGAGCCTCCTATGCAAATCCCAGGGAGGCCTTGGCCTGCAAGTAGGCCTCTTGGCCAGAAGCACCTCCGGATAAAACGCCGAAGCTTTCTGTTTTGGCTTTTGTTGCAATTAGCAAGCTTGCATAGCATTGAGTAGCCTTTAAGTTGCAAAGTCAATCAGTGAGAGTATCTGCATGGAGGTAGCCTGGCCGTTGTTTCCTGGAGGCACCCTCGGTTTGGGAAGTGTTTACTGGCACTTGATTGCTTGCTGTCTGGAATTCTCCTGTTTCTGAGTACTGTTCTTTATTTACAGTTTGGATTCTGGTGTTTTTTTTAATAGGGGTAACCAGATTGTGTTCATTTTCATGGTCTCCTCCTTTCTGTTGAAATTGTCCACATGCTTCTTGTGGATTTCAAGGACTTATGTGTGTAATCAGAGTGGACCAGCCTTTCTGTGTTCTCAAATAATATTCCAGGTCGAGGTTGGTTCATCAATTGTGTTGCTATGACTGACTTCTCTGGTTGAATCAGTCTGCAGCGCCTTTCAGAATCAAGACATTAAATAAGGAACACCACTCAGAAACAGGAGAACTCCAGACAGCAAATAACACCTCCCAAATAAAGGATGTCTCCAGGCAACAACAGCCTCCGTACAAATGCCCTCACTGATTGACTTTGCAGCTGCAAGGCTACTTAATGCTAATCAAACTTGCTAATTGCAATATTCACCCATGCTTCAAATAGACAAGGCTTCTTTCTCCCACTCTGGACATTATTCCACAGGATGGGAGACCCCACTTGCCTCACTACCAACAGAACCTCTGAGGATGCATTAGCCACAGATGCAAGCAAAACGTCAGGGGAGAATGTTGCTGGAATATGATCAGACAGCCTGAAAAACTGACAGCAACCCAGTGACTCCGGACATGAAAGCCTTGGACAACACAATTAACATTGTGTTCCACCGTAACATATCAAGTCCCCAGTAGGTGCAATTGGGGCACTTAATTGAACCATTTAATTTTAAGGGAGCTTCAAATTACTGAGGCTGGAGACAAATAAAGGGCCTGTCTGCTCAAGGATTGGGTTTCCTTGTATCTCTGAACTTCTGCCCCTCTCCTTGTGGAAGTAGACTTAACAACATTGAGAATACTAAATAATAATACCAGTATTTCTTTGAGTCTAATGCACTGTCAAATCTAATGCACATCTAAATTTTCAAAACATTGAAGCCCTCCAAAAATATTTTCTGCCAAATATAATGCGTAGTGGCAGGCAGTGTGCTCTTTGTTATTTAGTAAAAAAAGGTGCACCAGAATAGAATTTCTTCTTTAGAAACAACTGTGTTAGAACACAAAGCTTCCAGCAATGGGGAAAAAAACCTTGGTGTGCATCCATGCTGTAGAACATGCATATACAAACTGTGGCATGAGTCCCCAAGGGGAGATAGGCTGGGATACAAATAAAGTTTTATTATTTATGTTTATGTATTGTCAGTCCTGTTAACTGTATAACAGCATTGAATGTTTGCCATATATGTGTTCTATAATCTGCTCTGAGTCCTCTCAGGGAGATAAGAGCAGAATATAAATACAGTAAAGTATATGATTATTATGATTATTATTATTATTATTATGATTATTATTATTATGGCTCTCCTAGGCTGTTAGGAATTGTGGGAGTTGAAGTCCAAAACATCTGGAGGGCTGAAGTTTGGCCATGCCTGCTGTAGAATGAATCCACTTTAATTGCCTTGGTTCAATGCTATGACATCATAGCATTTTGAACATAGCATAGCGTTTTGAACTTTCTCTGCCACAGAGTGCTGGTGCCTCATCAAACTACAAATCCAAGAATGCCATAGCATTGAGTCATGACCATTTAATTAGAGATGTAGTCCCTCAAAGAGAAGCTCCAGGTACAGCTCCCAAGCATCTTCCGCTTTTGCTTTGGCTCAGTGCTAAGATTACTGTATGACACAAATCTAATGCGCATCCCAATTTTTGCAAGATAAACATGGTAATAACAATTATGATGAATTTACTACCCACCTTTCCCTGCAGCTTAAGTTGGGGAAAAGCATCATTGCAACACTATTAAAACACAACAAGATACAGAAAGCTAGGGTACATGTTAGAATCCACTGATTAAATACAGATTATAATTAACAATTAAAGAATCCGTTCCCCATCGCTATTGCTTTCACTGTATTTTTTATTGTTGTCAGCCACAAGGGTCACTTAGAATCCTTTTCCCACATGAGGTTTTGTGTGTGTATGTGTGTAAATTCAAATGAATTCAAATGAAAAGCAGTAAACTTTGATCTGTTACTGAATTTCACATAACTCTGCAGCAAGTCTCCACCTGAAATGGAGATATGATGTGTTTATTTATCTGAAACAGCCAGCAAGACTGCAAACAAGCCTAGGATTGAGAGTAAGATGCTGCTTAAAACAATTGGCAGATATCCCAGTTGGGGAAGAAGGATCATATAAAATGGAGAAGGGTGGCTTTCTTTAACAGGAAAACAAAGGGATATGGAGATCACTAGTGAAAATGGATTGATTATTCAGGCGTGAAATAGCTTTCCTAACCAGAAGCCTGGGGTTCCCAAAGGACTAAACAGCACCATTAGCAGCTAGATGAACTTATGACAATCAGTGACATTGAGATGATGGACTTGCAGATGGTTAGCTCATTTGGTAAGAGGGAGGGGAACATATGAGAGTACACTCTTGGATTGAGTGCATCCTCTTTGTCCTTCTCTCACAAGTGTATCTTTATGGCTGAATTGCCTCTCCCCTCCCTCTTCCTTTGGTCAAATGCATCTCTTCCTAGGACTTGACAATTGCCTGTGAGGGACAGATTCGAGATGGAAAGCAAGAACAAGGAAATGCCACCTTCACACCATTGGAAAAGGGATATGCATGGGCACTTTTGAGTATGCATGTCACCCACATGATGCCATCTTATTTGTATTTCCTTCCATTATAGGGTTGCAGAACAATGTTGCCAAAAGACAGTTTCTGCTGGAGAGATTATTGGATGCAGTTAAACAGGTAAGAGACAGAAAGATTATGGCTCCTTGTATGCACCTTCATAAATCATAATTGCAGCCCTACTTATAATGCTATGTTTCTTTTTCTTTTTATCACAACTTTATCACTCAATAGACTTATTAGTCAACACATAAAGTACATTGGTTTAAATCTGACAGAGGAAAATAGGGGAAAGGCAGGATACAGATAGAATGGAATAATACTTGTGGGTTTTTTTTTACAGTGCCAAATCCGATTTGGAGGAAGAAAAGAGATTGCTTCTGATTCAGATAGTAGGTAAGTATGAAGTGGCAGTGAATAAAAACTTACTTTTAATAATGAACTGCAGAAAAATAGCTCAAAGCTTTATTTTACTTGACTACTGTGTTTTGAGTTGAGGTAGATCTATCTGCATGCGAGGCATGTGCTCTGCAATTGAGCTGTGGTCTCTTACAGAATAATGTGAGATGTATACCAGTTTCTTAAATGTGATATTTCATGGTACAATAGAGTCTTGCTTATCCAACGTTCTGTATTATCCAACGCAGTCCAGGGTGGGAGAAAGAACCCTTGTCTGTTTTGGTGCTAAATTTGTAAATACAGTAATGACTACATAACGTTATCATGTATTGAACTGGTTTTTCTGTTGATTTGTTGTAAATATGTTTTGGTACTTAATTTGGAAAATCATAATATAACCATAACACAATTTGACCTTTAATAGGCTTTTCCTTAATCCCTCCTTATTATCCAACATTTTTGCTTATCCAACATTCTGCTGGCTCGTTTATGTTGGATATGTGAGACTCGACTGTAGTTTAAAACTCCCTTGGTTATTACTCTAACTGTGCCTGTATATACCTTCAAAAGCCCACCATAGTATCATAGAGTTGGAAGAGAGCACATGGGCCATCTTGTCCAGTCCATTTCTTCCATGCAGGAAAAGCACAAAGTATCCCTGGCAGATGGCCATCAAGCCTCTTTTTAAAAGGGCAACAAAAACTACAAGGGCAACAAAATCTGGGACTAGGCCGAAACCTTTGAATTCAACCATTGTATATGAAAAATATTAGAAGAGACAGATAAATAATGGAATCTTTAAAAGAAATATGGATTTTTAAATATGTGGGATGGAAGAAATAAGAATATTTTACTTAAAGGAGGAATATAACAAGATAGTGTCATTGAAAATGGTTGAAGTACAATAAGATCAATCTAGATGAAAAGGAAAATGGGGAGATGCTGAAATGGAAAATAAAAGCTGAAATTGTAAGAATTAAATTTTACTAAAATGTTTCCATTTGTTTGTCTTAATATCACTTGTGGATAGGTATTAATTTTGACTACATTTGTTTATATTTAGCATAAGTTAAAGCAAATAGAACAGAAGTACATTATAACATTTTGATAGCTGCCTTGGCTTGAGGGGGAGAGAAGTCAACTGTGTTTTGAATGTATTTTCTTTGGGTGGGGAGGTTTTGAGGTGTAGGATCTTAAATGCTGTATCTTTTTGAAAACCTAATAAAAAACGATTTTTAAAAAAGAGCATCTTCACTGTCTAGTTGGACTGAACCTGTTCAGCGCCACTGTACAATCCCCTTCGCCTGTGTCGCTTTTCATCACTATAGTGACAGGCACCAAAGGGCGGTAGTAATTGGTGACTTTAACAGCCATAGCCATCAAGAGGATAAAAATGGAGAGGCTGTCCTCTCCTGGTCTGAACTGCACAAACTATCACTCATTCATGACAGTAAGCAACCACCATCCTACAACAGCGGGAGATGGCATCGAGGTTATAACACAGACCTCTTTATTTGTGAGCGACAGCATTGTACAGCAATGCACTAAATCAGTGGGACCACCAATCCCAAACACACAGCACCAACCAATAGTATGCCAACTGTTTCCAACTATAAGGCCCCAGGAAGTTCAATTTCAACGAAGATTCAACTTCAGAAAGGCAGATTGGACTAAATTCTCAGACATGTTAGATGACATGATCACATAAGTTGCGCCAATCCCTGAGAAATACGAGCACTTTATTGAAATAGTGAAAGCCTGCTCATGGGCCTCCATACCGAGAGGCTGCAGAACCAACTACCTTCAGGGCATTACTCCTGAAATAGCTGCCTTGTTGGAAAACTACTACAGGCTCCACAACGAAGATCCATTTAGTGAGCAAACTCTTCAGGCAGTGCAGAGCATTGTGTCCTCCATCTCTGAAGCCAAGAAAGAACAGTGGATCAAGCTGATAACAGAAGTTGACATGGGCAGGAGCAGCCAGAAGGCGTGGAGGCTGCTGAGACGGCTGAGCAACGATCCCTCACAAACTAATACCCATGCCAACATAAAGGCAGATCAGATAGCACACCAACTCTTGAAGAATGGGAAACCCAACCTTGCCACCAAAGTAGGAAAGAAACCAATAGCCATACAACAAGAGATTGAGAACAACAACCTCCATGAACCGTTTACACCTACTGAATTGGACATGGCTCTCAATAAATGTAAAAATGGCAAAGCAGCTGGCCTGGATGATCTACGGATGGAACAAATCAAGAACTTTGGCCCAAAAGCAAGGTGCTGTCTGCTGGAGCTGATGAACAACTGCACTGCATCCTGTCAGATCCCCAAAATCTGGAGGAAAGCAAGAGTCATCGCCATCTTGAAGCCAGGCAGAGACCTTAATGATCCAAAAAGCTATAGACCAATCTCCCTGTTGTGCCACCTCGACAAAGTTCTGGTGAGACTTATTTTGCATAGAATTATGGAAAAAATAGTCCCCTGTCTGATTCCACAGCAAGCTGGCTTCAGGAAAGGCAAAATCTGCACATCGCAAGTGCTGAACCTGACTCAGCACATAGAAGATGGCTTTGAAAGGCAACAGATCACAGGAGCTGTCTTCATAGACCTGTCAGCAGCCTATGATACCGTAAACCACCGCCTCCTCCTGAGAAAAATGTATAATATCACAAAGGACTACCGTCTCACCCGCCTCATAGGAAACCTGCTACAAAACAGGAGCTTCTTTGTTGAGTTCCAGGGCCAGAGAAGCAGATGGCGGAAACAGAAGAACGGCCTGCCTCAGGGAAGCGTGCTTGCCCCATCCATGTTCAACATCTACACAAATGACCAGCCACTGCCAGAAGGGACAGAGAGTTTCATCTATGCTGATGATCGTGCTATTACCGCTCAAGCAGGGAGCTTTGAGATGGTTGAACAGAAGCTCTCCGAAGCTCTAGGTGCTCTTACCGCCTATTACAGGGGAAACCAGCTGATCCCTAATCCATCTAAAACACAGACATGTGCCTTTCACCTTAAGAACAGACAAGCATCCCGAGTTCTGAGGATCACCTGGGAAGGAATCCCACTGGTCCTTTGCAGCACACCCAAATACCTGGGAGTCACTCTGGACCGTGCTCTGACCTACAAGAAGCACTGCCTGAACATCAAGCAAAAAGTGGGTGCTAGAAACAATATCATATGAAAGCTGACTGGCACAACCTGGGGTTCACAACCAGACACAGTGAAGACATCTGCCCTTGCGCTATGCTATTCTGCTGCTGAGTATGCATGCCCGGTGTGGAACACATCTCACCACGCTAAAACAGTGGATGTGGCTCTTAATGAGACATGGCACATTATCACAGGGTGTCTGCGCCCTACACCACTGGAGAAATTACACTGTCTAGCCGGTATTGCATCACTTGACGTCCGCCGGGAAGTAGCAGCCAATAGTGAAAGGACCAAGGCAGTGACATCTCCAGCTCATCCCTTGTTTGGGTATCAGCCAGCACGCCAACGACTTAAATCAAGAAATAGTTTTCTAAGATCTACAGAGACACTTGCTGAAACACCCCAGCAAGCGAGAGTCCAAAAGTGGCAGGCTCAAACCCAGAACCTCAATCAATGGCTGATACCAAATGAGAGACTCCCCCCTGGGCACACAGAAACTGGGCGACTTGGAAGGCTCTGAACAGACTGCGCTCTGCCACCACGAGATGCAGAGCCAATCTTAAGAAATGGGGCTACAAAGTGGAATCCACGACATGCGAGTGTGGAGAAGAGCAAACCACAGACCACCTGCTGCAATGCAACCTGAGCCCTGCTACATGCACAATGGAGGACCTTCTTGCGGCAACACCAGAGGCACTCCAAGTGGCCAACTACTGGTCAAAGGACATTTAATCAACTACCAAACTTGCAAATTCTGTGTTTTGTTTGTTTGTTTGTTTTTGTTAAAAAATGTAATACAAATGTCTGGTTGCTGATGACACGATAAATAAATAAATAAATACTATAGTGGTGGCTACGGAACTCCAAAGAACTTGTGGCCATCGCCTGGTAGTTTTGCCGATATAAATAAAGGTGCCCATGTGACTGAGAAGGGAGGAGTGAACGAAAGTGGGTGATATACATTACATTCAAGACGATCAGATGCCTTTGCTTATGTAGACAAAGGAGACAAGAGACTGCCATGAGAAAAAAATGCAGTTCAGTGTGATTCTGTTTTCACCACACTGCAAAGTGTGGGAAAAGTAGGGTGCTGCTACTACACTGGAGCAGTATTCTAGTCACAATGCTGTGCTCTCATCAGGACAAAATTCAGGGGAAAGGGGAAGTTTTCTAAGTGGAAGGGGGTTGGGCAAGACTTCCTGTCTGTTTAGGGTACAAGACTCGGATGAAGGAGGTAGGGCTTTAGCACAGCTGGTTAATCACCAGCAGCAATAGATCTTACCAATCAAAAGGTTGGCAGTTCGTAGCCTGGGTTGGGGTGAGCAGTTCGTCCAGCTGTCCACCTAAGCAGTTCGAAAACAGCTGTGAGCTTTGAATAGAGAAACTAGGGACTGCTTAAGCAGGGTGGTATTTTATGGCACCATAAAAAGGAAATACCAGAAAATGCCAGCAATTAAAGAAAGGAGGAAGGCTGTGATCAAGGAATCTTTGTCATAGAGGATTGAGTGACAGCACCCCCCTGTGACTGGAATCGCACGCAACCTCCAGGATGCTGAAGTTGGGAAAAATGCCAACATAATACCTCTAGCTGTTGTCTGTTCTGTCTGTTTAATGGCATTGAATGTTTGCCGTGTATGTGTTCTGTGATCCGCCCTGAGTCCCCTTCAGGGTGAAACAGAACTCCCATGACCAACAGAAAGTACTGGAGGGTTTGGTGGGCATTGAAGTTGTAGCTCACCTACATCCAGAGAGCACTGTGGATTCAAACAGTGATGGGTCTGATGGACCAAGCTTGGCACAAATCCTCAATATGCCAAAATGTGAACCCTGGTGGAGTTTGGGGAAAAGAGACCTTGACATTTGGAAGTTGTTGTTGCTGGGATTTATTGTTAACCTACAATCAAAGAGCATTCTGAACCCTACCAATGATAGAATTGGACCAAACTTCCCACACAGAACCCCCAAGACCAACAGGATATACTGTGTTTTCTGGTGGACTTTGTCGACATCCCCTCTGACACCCCCTCGCGACCCACCCAGGGGTCCTGACCCCCAGGTTGAGAAACGCTGTCTTAAGTGATTATGGGATTCCTATTCAGAGTTGGACCTTGCTTATTGTTAAGTTTTTTCTTCGTGTCCTCTGTGAAATGCGCACCTATGGGTTTCCTTGTGCGCTTGCGCAGCAATCCGGAACTTCTAGAAATTTTAATGATTTTTTAAATGATTATTTAGAGATATATGGAAGCTCCGCCCATCTCCCCGCCCTCCCGGTATATACGCCGCAGCGTGCGGCACAGAGGTAGTTCCTTTTTCCGCGCCAAACAGGCAGCATCTCTGGACTTCTCCTCTATTTCATTCCTTGGACTCGATATTTGGACTGTTTCTCGATTGCCCTCCTTCTCCTCTCCCGACCACAGACCGGTTGACGGCCCTCTTTTCTACTCCATCAGGCTAGATGTCTTCCCTTTATTTTAAAAATTGCTCAGCCTGCGGGCAACTCTCCCTGAGGCTGATAGACATTCTAAATGCCTCCTTTGTTTGGGAGAGGCACACAATCTCCAGTCTTGCGAGATTTGTTTAAGTTTTACTACCAGGGCTCGCAAGGGAAGGGACGCCCGACTTAAAGCCTTGCTCTATGAGCGTGCGCTGGCTCCCCAAACGGCTCCCGCCCCTTCCCAATCCTCCACCATTCAACAGCCCACTCAGCCTTCCTCCTCATGTGCTGGGGATAGGAGTCAGGCCAGGCGAACGCTTCCCTCGCGGAGCCGCCAAAGAAAAAATCTAAGCCCTCCAAGCAGACCACGAGGGCTGCTAAATTGAAAGAAAAAACTAACAATCAGAAAAAGGGACGGCAACTCACTAGTGTTCAGCCCTTGAGCCCTCCTACATTGCAATCTGTACCTCAATTCTCCAGTTCCGCATTACAGCTACAGGAACCGCTCCCAGCTTTACTGCAATTGGAAGACCCCTCCCACATTCCCCCTCTGGAGCTCCTAGCTCCCCACCTGGAGCTAGAAAACCAGCCCACTGCCGGTCTCTCTCCCCCCCCCCCCCCGCCCCTTCCTCTCTCTAAAACCTCACCTCCCTCGTCTCCCAATCCTCCTCAGTGCCCGGAACCGGGGGAATCTCCTTTTCCCATTCAACCCAGTGCATCAGCGCAAGCTCCTAGGCGCCGCCACCGCTCGCCATCCCCAGCCTCTAACCACCCCCCAACTCCTCCCCAACCTACCAAAAGGATGCGTTCCGCTCCTCCAGAACACTCCCATCTTATGGGTACCCTTATCACCTCTATTCGTCCTCCTCCCTTCCCAGTTTACCCCTTCTACTACTCACCCCCCCCCCCCGCGATCACCTCAGGGGACCTCAAACCCACCATTTCCATGATCCCAACTACCCACAACCCCCACGTGTGCCGCCCACAGCCACACTCTCTCGACCTCCGGATCCCCAAGATGAGGGAGAGCCTCAAGCACTCTCCCATGACACAGTCATACTTCCCCTACCCGATGCAGACACCATTGAACTAGAATCCACAGATGATACACCTATCATCCAGGATCCCCAGCCAGACCCTGACCCTTCACCTTAGCACCTTGAGGATTTCAAGAAATTCTCAGCTCTCCTGATAAGACTTGCCCTGAACCTCTCCACCCCTGAACCTTCAGACACTGTAACAGACCCATGCTTTACCTCCACTGAACAACAAGCACCTACATCCACTGTGTTGCCCACTTTACCATACCTCTTAAAAATCTTTAAAAAATACAGGAATTGCTCCAGCCTTGGTCTCAGCAACTCCTAAAAGAGTAGAAAACCTATACCGTATTGATTTGTCCTCAGCCTCATGGCTATCTAAGATGCCCAAGGCAAACTCGGTAGTAACTGATGCTCAACCAAAACCTGTCCAAATAAACCAGTCATCCCTCTCTGACAAAGAAGGGAAAAAACTGGACTCTATGGCCAAGAAATTCTATTCCTCAGCATGCCTTTTTGCCCGCATGGCCCATTATGGGGTCTACATGACTGTCTACCAGACTTTCCTGTGGAACAAAATCTCCCCCTATCTAGATCTATTACCACCAGCTGACCAACCGCTGGCGAAAGCTTTCCAACAAGAGGCCCTATTGCTGGCCAAACTACAAAAAGACCTGGCTAAAAACACAGCTGACACTTCGGGCAAGCTTATTGCCGGCTCGGTAGCTCTTAGATGCCATGCCTGGCTTAGAGCTGCAATTCTCTCTCAATCACAACGTACTCTCATTGAAAACCTCCCTCTGGATGAGGCAGGCTTGTTTAACCCTGAAACTGACTCTCAGCTTGAACACTCTCACAAAATGAAACAGACAGTGTACAAATATGACCAACAACCGTACACTTATCAATGCCAACGTTGGGGCTCCTACTACTATCGTCCCCAATTCTACAACAGACCTTACAACACCTCATTCTACAGGGGACGTCAAAGACCATATGCTCCTGCTGCAACCGCAAGATGCCCCCCTCTTCCCTCCAGAGGTCAGTACTGTGGTACCAGGTCCTCAAACAACAATAAACGTCGTTTTTAGCACATCCTTACCTCCCCCTCCCCTTTCCACTCAACCACTCACATATCTAGACAGACTACATCACTATCTCCCGCAGTGGCAATCCATAACCACAGACACCTGGGTTCTTGACATAGTAGACAGAGGATACGCCATTGAATTGGATACCTATCCACCAGTGGGCAATATCCTCCTTACTCAACCTTCCCCTGCCATATGGGAAGAGATAAACTCCTTACTTCACAAAGGGGCTATCTCTGCCACCCCTTCGCATACAACCACTACCTGCTTCTACTCTAGATATTTCCTAGTAGACAAAAGGGATGGTGAACTATGCCCCATCCTTGACCTTCGCAAACTCAACACCTTTATTACACCACGTAAATTTTGTATGGTCACCCTTCCCAACATACTCCCCTTCATTCCTAAAGGATCCTGGCTAGCAACGGTGGACCTACGAGAAGCCTACTTCCACATCTCAATCAGGCAGTCACACCGCAGGTTCCTAACCTTCGCAATTCACAACAACCATTTTTCCTTCAACTCACTTCCATTTGGCCTTGCCACTGAACCCAGGATGTTTACCAAATTTATTTATTTATTTATTATTATTTGAACTTATATGCCACCACTCCTCTGGGGCTCGGAGCGGCTTACAAGAACAGGCTAAAATCGAACACAATTTAAAACAATTTAAAAACAATCAGAGATCAAAGGCCCGTCGAAATAGATATGTCTTACATGCCCTGCGGAAAGCGGATAAATCCCGCAAGGCACGGACTTCAGGTGGCAGAGTATTCCAGAGTGATGGTGCCACTGCTGTGAAGGCTCTGTGTCTGGTTGCTGTTAGACGCAAGTTTACTAAATGCATGGCGGTCATAGCCGCACATCTCCACCAATGTGGCATAACGGTTTTCCCGTACCTGGATGATTGGTTGCTGTCCTCTGTGTCTAAATCCCAATTATACAAAGATATTCATTACACCTTATCTCTCTTACAGGATCTGGGCCTAGTCATAAACCAGGAGAAATCCCATCTTCAATCAACACAGTGCATCCAATTCATAGGAGCCATCATAGACTCCACGCTTCAAAGAGCCTTCCTCCCAGAAGACTGCTTCCTCAAACTACAGCAGGTGATTTTCTCCCTCCAATGCTCCCAACGAGCTTCTGCTTGGGCTATCCAGTCTATTCTCGGACACATGTCCTCTACCACAAATGTGACCCCCTTTGCCCGTCTCAGAATGAGACCTCTGCAAAACTGGTTGATCAGGGTCTTTGACCCTCTACATGACTCACAAACCCGGATTCTACATCCGCCTCACGTGGGCCTCCATTCCCTATCATGGTGGACAAAAGCACACAATGTATGGTCGGGGATGCCATTCAACCAACCCCGTCCCTTCATGTCCCTCACAACGGATGCCTCCAACTCAGTTTGGGGGGCACACCTCAAAGTTTTCAAGGTCAGCGGTCACTAGTCTCTGCAGGACCGGCAATTCCATGTCAATGCTCTCGAAATGATAGAAAAAGCCCTTCGGGCCTTTACCCGCATTGTCTCCAACCGCATGGTCCAAATTGTAACGGACAACACTGCGGTCAAATACTATCTCAACAAGCAAGGGGAAACCCAGTCACAGACACTACTATTGATCTCAACACGCATATGGGAATGGTGCATCCAAAGGAATGTCCTTCTCACAGCCATCCACCTCCCAGGACTAGACAACACTCTAGCAGACTCACTGAGCAGAGCATCAAAAAACAATCACGAATGGTGTCTGCACCCCACTCAGTTCCAAACCATCACACACAAATGGGGAACCCCCCGGATAGACCTCTTTGCATCCCGAACAAACACCCATTGTCCTCTCTACTGCGCGAGGCTCCGCCCTCATACATCCCCAGGCTGTCTCGGAGACGCTTTCCTATTCCGATGGACACCAGGACTCCTCTACCTCTTTCCCCCCCTCCCTCTAATATCCCCTGTGCTAGCCAAGATAATTCAGGACAACTCAGATTGCATCCTGATCACCCCCTGGTGGCCACGGCAACACTGGTTTGCCCCACTTCTCCAAATTTCCAACGAAGAATTCCTCCACCTCAACTTAACCCCGGATCTCCTCACAGTGGAGAACTGGCTAGTGCTCCACCCGGACCTTCACTCCCCCCGCCTGACGGCTTGGAGGATCAGACCACAGTAAACCTTTCTGAGGAAGTATCATGCATACTTCTAGACGCTCACAAGCCATCAAAAAAAAGTCATATGCCTATAAGTGGTCCCTCTTCACTAAATTTACGAAGCCATTGGGACACAACCCCTCCACGGCACCCATCCCTGTAGTGCTTGATTTCTTGGTTCATCTATCCAGTAAATGTTCCTCCATTTCCTCTGTTAAGTGCTACTTAGCGGCCATCTCATCATTTCGAAGAAAATATGGCTTGCTGTCCCTTTTTCAGAACCATTTGATTCAATTGTTCCTCAAGGGCTACAAAAATGTTCACCCTCCCGCATCTCTTCCCCCTCCACAATGGAGCTTAGAATTAGTACTCTCTCAGTTGTCAAAACCACCCTTTGAGCCTATGGCTTCTAATGATATCTCCCACCTCTCCTGGAAAACTGCATTCCTCATGGCCGTAACCTCGGCCAGAAGGTCCAGTGAACTTACGGCCCTACGTTCAGACCCACCTTATATAAGGTTCCATGATGACAAGGTCGTCCTTCGCACCGATGTCACGCTCCTCCCAAAAGTAGTTTCCCCTTTCCATATGTCACAAGACATTATTTTACCAGCCTTTTTCCCTAACCCATCCTCTCAGTTAGAGGTGACCCTACATTCCCTCGGTGTTAAGAGGGCTCTCTCCTTTTATTTGCATAGAACAGCCGCCCAAAAGAAGTATCCTAAGCTCTTTTTAAAATACAGGAAAGACATGATAGGTCACCCTGTGTCGTCACAGGGTTTGGCCTCCCGGATCGTCTCGATGATTCGCCTAGCTTACCAATTGGCAGGCAAAGAACCACCATCTCACCTGATGGCTCACTCAACCCGATCGGTCTCTACCTCCCAGGCTTTTCTGCGAGGAGTTCCATTGGACCAGATCTGCAGAGCAGCAACGTGGTCTACTCCTTCCACGTTTGCCTCCCGTTACAAGCTCGATGTACTGGCTAAAAAGGATGCAGCCTTCGGCAGAGCCGTACTTTTTTCCTGCGTGGCATGACCCACCTCCAGGTCAGTAGCTTGCTATCTCACCCATAGGTGCGCATTTCACGGAGGACACGAAGAAAAAATAAAGGTTGCTTACCTGTAACCGTATTTCTTCGAGTGTCCATCCGTGAAATTCGCACAACCCGCCCGCCTTCCCCTCTGTCATGCCTCTACCTAGCTGCTAATTTTTTTGGCGCTGGGGAACTACCTCTGTGCTGCACGCTGGGGGGTGGGGAGATGGGCGGAGCTTCCATATATCTCTAAATAATCATTTAAAAAATCATTAAAATTTCTAGAAGTTCCACATTGCTGCGCAAGTGCACAAGGAAACCCATAGGTGCGAATTTCACGGATGGACACTTGAAGAAATACGGTTAGAGGTAAGCAACCTTTATTTCTCATTGATGTATTTTGACACTGTTTTTACTAGATACACTTTTCTTAATCAACTTATTATTCTTTTTCATCTGTGTGGTGTTTGGGTGAAAAAGCCATCAAGTAGGCGGCTGGGCTTCAACACCTTGAAAACCATTCAGAAATTTTAGTCCAAAATGTTATGGCCATGCCTTTGGTGGCATCTGGTTATAGAATACACCTGCTTTGGTCACTATTGCTTCATTTCTGGGCACAACCGAAAGTACTTTAAAACATTTTCTTAAGAACTTGATTTGTAATCTTAATTGGGCTGCTTCTGTGACTTAGTCACTATCTCAATTTTTTTCTTTTTGCATTTTTTCCATGAAAAAAAGGTTGGTTTCCCAGTCTTTCCAGTTTCTTCCAGTCGTTCAGATGGAAAACGGCTCTCACCCTTGGTTTTGTGAGCTGTAAAATCAACAATGTGAGCTCTGATGATAATGTTTGAAAGTAGATGGCCACATTAACTTGGGAAATGTTTGGCACCAGTTTCAGCTGGTTTAATTTAAAAGCTTCTTCCCCTTTTGGGCAGCATTTTTGAATGCTTTCATATTGTCTTGCAGGGTTACATGTCTCTGTGCTCAGTTTGAATCTGTGCTTCAGCATGGTTTGAAGAGAACCCGGGGATTAGCCTTAACTGCAGCAGCAATCAAACAGGCAGCAGGCTTCTCCAGTAAAACCGAAATGGGTAATTAAGGCTCTGTTTTCTTCTGTGTCTGTTTTGGAAAACATTTTAACAATTGTCTTGTGCGTAAACAACTGGCAATTTCAGTTTGAATGGAGAAGGAACTATGATGACTTGGATTCAGACATTCTGAATCCAAGCCATTCTTAGATCTACAACCTTTGAAATCTATGACTCATAAATTGAAAATTATTAACCTGAGTCCGTCCCGTTGATTTCAGTGGGACTGGGAAGAATTGCTAAGACTGGATCAAATCCATTATAGTTGGTTTCTCTTCCTCAGCCCTTCTCCATAATTTACAGCTCTATAATGTTAGGATCCTTTTCCATTTATTTAAATATAGTTGTATTTTATTGGAATTTTGTTGCTTGGTTTTTAAAAAATGAAAAAAAATCATGCAAAAATGACTTATTTGTGTTTAAAAGAAAAATAGATAAGTACGAATTATTACACGCATAACAGGAACTTTCAACAGGCAGCCCTCCAATGATATTGGACTGCAGCACCATTCAGTGGTAGTCCATGCTGGTAGTGATCAGGAATGATGGCGTTTGTAGTCCAATGACTTTTGCAGGGCCAGATACTATCTAATGTAAACTATCTTTAAAAACTAGGAATGGGAACTCCCTGGCTTTCTACATACTTTGAATTATTACTCCCACAGTTCTTTGTGACTCACACAAATGAATTATCCTTCACCTTCACAGAGTACAACTCAAAGTTTTCCAGAGTTTTCCCTTTTTGTCCATTGCAGCAGGAGCACCAAGGGACTTTTTCTCATAGTGTGTGTCACTTTCAGTTTTTAGACTTTCTTTGGACATGGTTTGTTGACTACTATTGTTCTTCCATTACTCTCGATATTGGACTGTTCGACTACTACTGTTGACTTTAGCTTGTTGTTCAGTTATGGCTTCTCTCAGTGTTGTGGCTTCCACCGCTTTCTTAAAGGGCAAGATCCTCATGCTGGCAGTTAACACACTTTTGCTGGCAGTTAACACAGGTGCTGAATGGTGGTCTGTGCAGGCGCAGAATAGTTCATATGTGTCATTTCACAGATGATCACTCGAAGAACTACAATTAAAGCTAAGCAACCTGTCCATCTCCTGATAAGAAACTTGCCAGAGATTTTAAGACTTCATTGGCAGATTTTCTCAAATGTATTGTTGAAGGCTTTCATGGCTGGAATCACTAGGTTCTTGTGGGTTTTTTCGGGCTATAGGGCCATGTTCTAGAGGCATTTCTCCTGACGTTTCGCCTGCATCTATGGCAAGCATCCTCAGAGGTAGTGAGGTCCTCATAGTGGACCTCATAGTGGACCTCATAGTGACCTCACTACCTCTGAGGATGTTTGCCATAGATGCAGGCGAAACGTCAGGAGAAATGCCTCTAGAACATGGACCTATAGTCCGAAAAAACCCACAAGAACCTATTTTCTCAAATGTTTGTTATTTCAAAAAGGTTTTTGTACTATATATGTGGACTTAATTTTTTAAATGTATTGTGAATAGTTTAAAATAGTTTTTAAAGTTCTCTTAAATCCTGCTCTGGGAGAAAGTGCAAAAAATGCAATAAACAAAAATTAAATATGCAATAAGGTAAGATAAGATCCAAGGGTATCAACTAGCAGCTCCAAGTTTCTATGTGATTTTAGTTCCTGTTGGGATGCTTAGTGGTGAAGGATCATTATTATTATTATTATTATTATTATTATCTTTATTTGTACCCCGCTAACATCTCCTGAAGGACTCAATGTGGCTTACAAAGGCCAAGGCCTCAATAAAACAATAGCATAACAAATACACAACTTAAAGCAAATCAAAACATTAAAGTAATAACAAAAACAACAAAAACAATACACCGTAACACAATAAAACTAGGACCGGGCCAAATGTAATGGGTACAGATTAAAAAGTGCTGGGTGTGACAGGTGGTATGTCGGATTTTAGGGTAAGTGCAGTGTGTAGGCAATCTTAAAACTCTGATAAAGTGCTTCTGGGACATATTGCTGGAGTTTTCCTATTCTGGAAAGGCACATCGGAACAGCCAGGTCTTCAAGCTCTTCCTAAAGACTGCTAACGTAGGGGCTTGTCTGATGTTTTTGGGGAGGGTGTTCCAAAGTCGGAACAGTAGTCCATAAACATGTGAAAAACTATAGCATTCCCACCCGCCACCCCTTTCATTGGAGCCCCCGGTGGCACAGTGGGTTAAAGCCCTGTGCTGGCAGGACTGAAGACCGACAGGTCGCAGGTTCGAATCCGGAGAGAGGCGGATGAACTCCCTCTATCAGCTCCAGCTCCTCATGCGGGGACATGAGAGAAGCCTCCCACAAGGATGATAAAACATCAAAAATCATCCGGGCGTCCCCTGGACAACGTCCTTGCAGACGGCCAATTCTCTCACAACAGGATGCTCCTGACACACACACACACACACACACACACACACACAAACCCTTTCATTTTCAGCAAGGTCTCTCTTCAAATGAAGATCACATTGGGGTTTTTAGTTCTAAATTATAGAAAGCTCTTAATCCACTTAGTTTGGGTGTTCCTACAATATATGGTTTAAGTAAATGTTGTCACTCCAACTAAAGCTGGGAGGTAGAAGGAGGAAAGGAACAGTTAAGTTGATTCCTTCTTGATGCTTTGTTGAGTCTCAGATGTAAGTGTTTTAGCCATGGAATAAACCAACTAGCTTGCATAGAATTCCTGACCATCTGTGATTGTTGTCTTGATAATGGAAATATTTCTCAATCTAACTTCTTTGATTTCTTGAGAATTCTTAACAACGTTTGTAAATATATACTTTTTCAGAGGCTATTTTCTGGTACTATGTGAAGGACGTTCTTAATAAACATGAACTACAACGCTTCTACTCCCTGAAGAATATCACAACAGATGTTGGCAGAGGTCGTGCCTGGTTACGCTGTGCACTAAATGAACATTCCTTAGAAAGATACTTTCATATGCTGCTTGCAGATAAAAATCAGCTTAGGTAACTTCCCCTTTTAATGCTTTCTTGATGCGTAAATGT
Organism: Anolis sagrei; assembly: GCF_037176765.1. Classification (NCBI taxonomy): domain Eukaryota; kingdom Metazoa; phylum Chordata; class Lepidosauria; order Squamata; family Anolidae; genus Anolis; species Anolis sagrei. Next base: position 24,461,035 of record NC_090034.1, on the reverse strand, counting down.
ATGTTCATGGAGGCTGCCTGATGTGGTACTTAGAACTGCAGTAATGGCTAATATTTCTCTTATGGTATGAATTAAAGGTGAGCTGAAACTGTGAAACCCATTTGAAATTGCAAAGTGCTGGCTCATCATTTCTGTCTTCGAGGGATCTAGAGAATTGTTATACAGCCTTTATAGTTTATTCAGTGCTTTTTAATTTTACTTTAATAAGCAGCTTGTAATGTGCTGGATATGTAAGAATTTTATTGCTCCCCCATGAGCTTTTACTGCTGCCATGCTGAGGTAATGATGTAGTAAATATCAAGGTTTTTCATATACAAAGTAATTGATCATTCTTTTGTCACTAACTGGGCATTTGAATCTTTCTTCTTGTACCATATGTTGGAATATTGCATGGCAGGGGAGGTTAAAAGTCACTAGAATATGGTCCACTGTGGGTTCTTTGTCTGTCTACGCATTCCACATCAGTTTCTTATCCCTATCTTATATTACTTACCCTGGATTAGTTCAGGCGGGCAGAAAGTTACAGCAAAAAACCATACATACAGAAATACACTGGCTGACATTTGGTAATATCAGGCTCAGTCCATTATTGGCATTAGGTTTGCTGTCTCATATGTAGATTCCCTTCCCAGTCTTTAACATGCTGCTGAACACTGTGGTGATGTAGGCCAGGGCTTCTTAAACTTTTCCACTTGCTACCCCTTTTGGTTTGAGAAATTTTTACATGACCCCAGTTTTTATGCATATAAAATCAAACATTTGTTGATAACAAATCAACATTTGCAAGGCTTGCTAAACAGGTTGACTTTTTTTATTATGTACAACTGAAGCATCTTCTGCAGAATCCATTGTAAACACTGCACAACACATTTGTGTAAATATCTAAAACAGCCACTAGTTGGCATTAAAAAATATTTTTGGACACCAATATTGAGCTAAAGGGGACCACCCCATTCTTAAACTAGGAGCCATAATTTAAGAAGCAGTGATCTAGGCCAATGTGTATATTTATTCAATTTGGTGAGAAACCTGACCCATCATGAGATTTCTTTAGCTCAGTGGTTCTCAACCTGTGGGTTCCATAGATGTTTTGACCTACAACTTGTAGAAATCCCAGCCAGTTTACCAGTTGCTAGGATTTATGGCCAAAACATCTGGAGACCCACAGTTTGAGAACCACTGCTTTAGCTGGGGATACACGGAGAGGGAATCTTCTACTTTTGGCATAACTGCCTCAATTGCATTTCCTTTCCTTAGCCAAGATCAAGTCTTTGTTTCTGATGTGCCTTGACTTGCTTTGTGCTAGCTGTTACTATAATAAAAGTTTCAACTGCTGGGTTCTGAAGGAGGGAAAGTGGTGAAACCACCTTCCTTCCAATTTTTTTTTAGTAATTAGCATGCCGTGAGCTTCAGATATACCAGCTTTTAGATTTTTGTGTGTGTCAAAAGTAACTTGACATTTCCAATACCTCATCAGAAAAAAGGTTAGCAAGGATCAAGCTCCTTTTCTACAAACAGCTTTGTTCTATTTTTGATATCTAGTGTCTTCTATGAAGACTGGTCCTTTATGATGGATGAAGAGCGCTCTAGTATGATTCCCACGATGGCAGCTGGTAAGCATCCTCAGTGTTCTTTGATAGTGGGTAACCTTGAAAGAGGCAACTGTTGGAAAGAATATTCCGAGTGCCATGTCAAAATATCAAGCTGGTGTTTCACAGAACAGCAGTTCTTTAATTTTTCTGTAAATTAAATATAATGCTTTGGGATAAACAGAAGTACACAGATATGTAAATGGGCTTGTGAAATTCATTCTAGTGTTGATTGCAAACTCCTAGTTTGAACATCAAGATATTGATTGGTGCTCCTTACAGGGAGCAGTCAACCCTCCTGTTTAAGGAGCTCCACTGGCTGCCGTTCATTTTCCGGTTCCAATTCAAGGTGCAGGTTCTTACCTTCAAAGCCCTGAACGGTTTGGGACCCTCCTACCTGCGTGACTGCATTTCTGTGTACGAACCCACACGACCCCTTCGATCATCTGGGGAGGCCCTGCTCATGCTCCCACCTCTATCGCAGGCATGATTGGTGGGGACGAGGGAGTGGGCTTTCTCGGTGGTGGCCCCTCGACTCTGGAACTCACTCCCCAAGGACATCAGGCATGCCCCAACTTTGGCAGTCTTTAGGAGGAGCCTGAAAACGTAGTTGTTCCAGTGTGCCTTCCCAGAATAAGGAAACTCTATTCTAGTTCATATTTCATCTGTTCATGCTCAGCATTATCTTTAAATTTTAATTATTACATTTGACCCAGCCATAGGTTTTAACTGTCGTTGTGTTATTGTTAATGTTTATTGTTTATTTTTGCTATGAGTTTTATTTTATTGTTTTGTATTATTTTTATTGCTTTATTATTGATGTATTGTGGGCTCAGCCTCATGTAAGCACCACCAAGACCCTTGGGAGATGGTAGCGGGGTATAAATAAAGTTTTATTATTTATTATTATTACTTAATGCATAACAGAGCTTGTAAATATTTATGTCTGGAATACAGCTTCCAGAATTCCCCTAGCTGGCATACTTAGTTGCCATGCTAGCTGTGGGATACTGGAAGTTGTACTCCAATATAATTTTTACAAGCATGCTAGCCCAGCCCCACTATTTTGTACAGGTTGAACATCCTCTGTCCAGTATTCCAAATCTGAAATACTCCAAAATTGCTGAAATAGGGACTCCTTCACCTTCTGGTGGTTTAGTGTACACAGATTTTGTTTGATGCACAAAATTATTTTAAAATATTGTCTAAAATAATCTAAAAATATTATCTAAAATTATCTTCAGGCTATGTTTGTAAGTGTAGATATAACATAAATAAATTGTATGTTTGCACTTGAGGCCCATCTCCAAAATCCACAATACTTCTGCACCCAAGCATTTTGGATAAAGAATACTCAACTTGTACCACTTGGTAGTGATTAGGGTTTCTATATTTAAAAAAAATCAAACAAAGTAGAAATCTAGTAAAAACCAAGTGTTGAAGTCTCTCTATTATAGAATTAGGCAGCACTGGACTAAATGGATCAATAGTCTGACATGGCATGTAAGCTTATGAGCCTCCTTGTATGAATTATCTCTGAGTTGTGCTACATAATGTCTATGATTTTGTTTATTTCCTCTGAAGGGTTGAATTCTATTCTTTTTGCCATCAACATTGATAACAAAGATTTGAATGGGCAAAGCAAGTGCCCACCTACAGTCTCTAACCTTCTTAAGGAATCTACACAGAATGTGACCTCTTTGTTGAAGGAATCTACTCAAGGGGTTAGCAGTCTCTTCAAGGAGATCACCGCCTCCTCTCCCGTTTCCATTCTAATCAAGCCTGAGCAAGATGCTGACCCCTTGCCAATTCTGTCCAAGAGTGTGAGTAGCGGTGAGTAGTACAGAGCAGATAACACTTCAGAGTATAGCTTATGTTTTCAGAGAAGATGCTTATGTAGAGGGAGGGTGTGTTTGGGGCTATTGTACAATTTTGTTCATAAAGTTATTTTGTTTCCTAGGCAATGTTTCTTCTTTTCACACAATTACCCGCTTCTGACATACCCTACAGCAGCGGTTCTCAACCTGTGGGTCCAGAAATGTTTTGGCCTTCAACTCCCAGAAATCCTAACAGTTGGCATATTGGGTGGGATTTCTGGGAGTTGTAGGCCAAAACACCTGGGGACCCACAGGTTGAGAACCACTGTCCTACAGGGAGATGTCCTGCTGAAAGAAGCATGCTACAGATGTTTCAGCTCAGATATAGCACACCCTCTGATTCTAGTGTATGAGTACAAACCTCATACCATTGGCTACATTGACTAGGCTTAATGGATGTTGTAAAGCAAAAGACATTTAGAAGGCATCCATTGCCTACCACTCTTTTAATCTGTAGTTCGGGTACCCTCGATGTCAACACTGTAGTCATATTGATGCAGCCTAGAATTGCACTGGCGTTTTACCAAGCCTCCTAGATCCCTTTCACATGTTCTGGTTTCAGTCAAGTGTCACCCATCCTATATGTATGCATTTAATTTTTATTGCCTTAGTATAAGTACATTTTAAAATGTAATTTTTATTCAAGAAAAAGCATAATAAAACAGCAATAGAACAAAAAAACCCACAGGTTTATATATATATATATATATATTTTAAAAAAACTACACAACTAAATTCTACCTGCTCCTACTACAACAATACGACTAAAGCATAATAGAACATAAAGAGAAAACACACACACACAAAAACAAAAGTAACAAACAAAATTATTAATCTATGGGCCCCTTACTGTCTGAAGGATATTATATCTTAATCACCCTTCTGCTTTTGGTACTATTACAGAGGTTTTCAAACTGTGTATTGTGACACGTTAGCTACAATGTGTAGGCCTGTCATGTGAACCTAACGAGAAAATTCTGAGTCTGTGAAATAAGTAATAAATCATATATTTTCAAAAATATAAATTAAAGGTTTTTCGAGAGATATGTTGTGCTCCTATACATTTTGTTATTATAAATTTTTGCATATGTCAGAACTTCTTATGAGAGGTTGGTTCATTCTCTGTAGTTGCGAGTAAAATCACGTCGTGAAAGAATGCATGTCTAAAAAGTATGTCACCTAGAGAACATGTTTGGAGAGCTTTGCTCTACTAATTCATACATCCCACAATTGACAAATGCTCCATCCCCCTGAGATGATGTTCTCAGGCAGAGGACACAATGGAAAAATAGAACACTAAGGAGCACGCAAGTATGCCTTCATTCAGCTCACATTAACAATCAACTTTAACCAAATAGATACGAGCCCTCCCAAACGCAATAGAACTACAGAACCCTAATTGAGCACACAAGCAAGCAAACAAGCCTTCTCTCATCTCACCCAAAGAAATAAAACAAGCTCTACCCAACAAATTCCCAAAAGATTTTCTGGAGCTGGGCATATTAACTCTAACAGACACAAGCATAAATTATGTGTGTGTAGGAGGGTGTCAACCCTATTTTCATGGAGGGCCACATCCTTCTTATGGTCAATTTCAAAGAGCTGTTGAATCCATGGATGGAGAATCCATGGACACAGGGCCAACTGTATTTTTTTTTACATATTAGTTGAAGCTGGTGGCCCCCTGGTGGTGCAGCAGGTTAAACCGTTGAGATACTAAACTTGCTGAAGTTTGGAGTTCAGATCCGGGGAGCGGGGTGAGCTCCTGCTGTTAGGCCCAGCTTCTGCCAACCTAGCAGTTCGAAAACATGCAAATGTGAGTAGATCAATAGGTACCGCTCCGGCGGGAAGGTAACAGCACTCCATGCAGTCATCCTGGCCACATGGATGTTATCTACAGACAACTCCGGCTCTGTGGCTTAGAAATTGAGATGAGCACCACCTCCCAGAGTCAGACTTGACTGGACTTAATGTCAGAGGAAACCTTTACCTTTACCTTAGTCTGGGTTACACCTCTGCTCTCTTCCCCATCCCCCATTTCGCAATCAGAGAAGCCTTAAAATGTGTCAGTATCACTTGGGGCCATAATGATTTCCCTAATGCACTTACGTTGCTGTTCTCCCTCCAATTCCTGAGCAGACCTTTTCTCCCAGCTACCAGGAGTAGCAACGCTACCAACACGCTGAACTACAACACATCCTGTCCACAAGCCTTGTATCTAAATTCAAATCCCACTTTCCTGACTAAACAGACCAAATATAGCTTTCCAGATGCAATCACAGATCCCATCAGCTCCTGATGAGGATGTCACCTGATGAGGAATAAAGGAGTTGTAGTCCACCATCTGGAGGGCCACATAAAACAATGTGGCTGGCTGTATATGGTCCACAGACCTTGAGTTTGTCAAATGTGATTTGTTCTGTCTGTCACACCATACTTATGCAAAACACCCCTCTTGGCCCTTCCTGTTCGCTAAGCTCCCCTTTGCCGAGCTCCAAGGACTGAGGATCAATAGAGGTCCTGGCTGCTAACTCCTCCCCCCCAAATATGTTTCTGATTCATTTGTGAATGATCTCATAAACTGTGTTGAAATTTGAATTTTTTTGGGTCTTTTTTCTAGAGTTAAAATTTAGGAAAGAGCGAATAAAGAAGAAGAAGAAAATCACAAATATTATTTTATTCGACGAGGACGACAAAGAAAGTATTGGGAATGTCTTAAGGGCAACAGTGGTAGGTGGAAACTCAGAACAAAATTCAGACAGACCTTTGGCCTACCTGGGTTCTCCATCGATAGACTCGCTAACAAACCTGAATGTAGACCAAAGTGTATCTTTGCTGAAAAACGATTCTGTGCACCTAAATGGAGAATGCACCTTTCCAAAACTAGACGTAAAAAGCATTGATGATGAAGATGTGGAAGAAAATGAGGAGACTTACAGTGAAATGTCAGGAACGCAGAGTGTGAAAGAAGGCATGGAGTATTGTGCAAAGTGAGTATTATTCCGGAGAGAGCTATGAATGGAACTTTAGTGTTTACCAAGAAAAGCAGTTTCTCAAAGTGTTCCCATTAGTGTTGTTTTATTAATGAATAGGAATAAAGAAGCTGAAGAATTTTAGATGGAGGTTTGTCAGATACGGTGTGCCAGTTGCACTATTAAACAGAGTGAAGCATCTGCCTCTGGGAGCAGTTTTGTAGCCAAGAATGTTGATTTATTTATTTGTTTAAATATTTATATCCTGCCTTCTGTCTAGAGATCTCAGGACAGCATGCAATAAAAACAGTAGAACACATTTGAAACAGTGTCAGTAATAAATAATTTTAAAGGGCTAAAGATATTAAGCTACTTCACATGTTTAAAAAAGTGGTTTTGCAACTGCTAGTGATAGAGGTAAAGTGCTCCATTCATTCTATCTCCTATTTCAAAATAACTAGGGTGACTTTGTGTTGCATGGAGTCCATAAGAGTTCTCACTGAAGCATCTTCTTCTATATATTTGTGGTCCGTGTCCCAATGCAATATAATACCAAATTGTTCCTACAATATCCATATTCCAAAAGTGTAACAAAGTTGGGGTTTCTGCCCTCTGTTTTTAAATACAGCCTCTAGCTTTCAAGGCTAGTTCCTTCAGTTAGGTGTAGATTTGCAAGTTAACATACTGGAAGATGTTAGAATTAAAGTATTGGATATCGTCTCCCCTGAACCATAAAATTCATTGAGAGTTCTGGGTTGTTGTAGGTTTTTTTGGGCTATAAACCCATTTTCCTAGTTTCAACAGACCTCATTACCTCTGAGGATGCTTGCCATAGATGCAGGTGAAACATCAGCAGAGAATGCCTCTAGAACATGGCCATATAGCCTGAAGAAAAAAAAAAACCCAGTGATTCCGGCCATGAAAGCCTTCGACAATACATTGAGAGATCAACTGCCTCTGGTGGTCGTATCATACAATGATATGTGATGATGCCGTATATATTCTTTCTTTCTGTTACAGTTATATAAACATTTGTGAGAATATATAGCTGGATTTATGGAATCCCTACCTGTCATGCAGAGGTTGCAGACAGAACAATGTCTAATTATCAATTAGCAGAGTGGTACTTTATTTAGTACATTATGCTTTGTAAGAAAACGCTACCAGAATATCTAAAGTTTTGTGTCCATTTATATGTAAACATTTACATCTCGAAACATCCAGGTATACCTTTCAGGAAGTTCTAATCTTTCCAACTTATATAATTACTAGCTTGGGTGCTCACCGTTGCTGGGATTATTTGTAAAAGTCAATTTTTTAATTGTACACCATGAATATGGTTGTGGATTAACTACAACTGACATCATGCTAGGTTAACCCCGAGAAATTCCATCAGTACTTAAAGTTTGTTATGTTGGGCAAGTTTGCTCTGGATGCATCATCGGTGGGGTTCAGTGTGCTCTCTGGCTGCAGGGTAAACTACAACTCCCACTATGGTTAGTCAGTCCCCTCAAACTCCTCCAGTAGATTGAGTTAGTCATGGGGGTTCTTTTTGCCAAGTTTAGTCCAGGTCCATCATCAGTGGAGGTCAAAACCCACCAGTATGCAAATTAGGGCATATCAGGTATGCATGCCAAGTTTGGTCCAGATTCATCATTGTTTGGGTTCATAATGCATCCTGTATGCATCCAAGATGCCAAAGATGGGATAAGCCTATATATACCTTTATCTGTGTACAATTGTCTGTCTTGTCAGTGTATAAATGGCATTGAATGATTGCTGTATGTGTTCTGTGATCCACCCTGAGTCTCCTTCAGGGTGAGAAGGGCAGAATATAAATATTGTAAATAAATAAATACATAAACAACATTCTATGGCAGTGTAGACTTATGTAATCCATTTCAATGCAGTTAAACTGCATTCTGAAACTGCATCATATGGCAATATTTATTGGGTCTATAGCCCCTTCTACACTGCCATATAATCCAGAGTATTAAACCAGATAATCTACACTATGGATTATCCACAATCCAGTTCAAGGCAGATAATCTGGATTTTATATGGCAGTGTAGAAAGGACCTGAGTCTCTTTGATCTTTTTCCTTCCTTCCTAGCAAGTTGAGTCTGGATGAAGAGAATTAGAGAGGGAGAGAGAGAGAATGACAGCTTGATGAATTTCTTTTTCCGTAGTATATTACACATGGCTTTATGTTGTGGAATGAAAGCATACTTGTTAAACTCTGACCTTATTCACATATATTTTTTCAAAATTCTTCTTTAGATCCTCTGAGGGCATGATAAGCAATTCTCTGGATAGCGCTTGGACTTCTCTTAAGATCCTGAACGATGATTCTGATGAATTGTTTCCCTTTACTACCGTAAGCTCTTTCTCCCAGACTGGTGAGCAATCATGCATAATGCCGAATATATCTGTGGCCAAATGTACTGAGAGTTCAAATAATGGCAGGATGCCTGATTGAAAACCCAGTGAACTGTGCTATTGTAACTACAAATTCCCCTTGACATTTAAAATTGCCATTGTTCACCAGACTACTCATTTCCACCCTGGAATCTGACAGATGTGCTGGATTCTACACCCAACATGGAAATTGTAATCTGATACATTCATGGTTTGAAAAAATTCTAGAATTTATCTTTTTATCTTCCATTCATCTAGTAAATTATAGTGGTGTTTCTGATTGCTTATACATTATTATTATTATTATTATTAATAATAATAATAATAATAACAATAATAATAATATCCCTCTTTCTCTCTCCACAAAAGAGACTCAATGCGGTTTACAGTAACACCAAATGTAATACTATTTAAAACCTAAAAATATGCAAACATTAAAAAAGAATTGAATGTTAATGGTATTAAAATAAACTTTAAATCCTTAAAATTGATTTTAAAAGTATTTAAATCTAAAACCACAGCACCCCTTGACTTGATCTTCAATCCTTCCTCCTTTAAAAACCTAAAAGAAGTTGGGTCAAAGGGTGGCTGCTGACTACTGTCACTTCGTGTCTGTTTTTAATTTTTAAGGAAATTCAGTAATATCCAATGGCATTGAGTCAAACACATAAAAGTAAAATGGAGTACTGGTAATGTTAAATTATATAAGTGTATAAAATCTTCTGCATATTATTACTTACAAAGTAGTCAGTCATCGTAAAATGTCTTTCCATAAATTAGTATGCGTAGATGGAGAATAATAACTGTGGGTTTTCTTAATGGCATGTATTAATAAAGGGAAAAGAAACACAATTCAGTGAATGCCATACAAATATGTTGTCGAAGGCTTTCATGGCCAGAATCACTGGGTTGCTGTGAGTTTTCCGGGATGTCTGGCCATGTTCCAGAAGCATAATCTATGCAGCAAACCAGACTATAAAATAATTTTAGACTTTTTTTCTCTTTAATAATTACATCTTAAAATAATCTGGCATAAAATGTTCAGTAATCATGTAGCAACATGGGTTCAGAAATGGGTTTTCAAACTTTTTTGCACGTGCTATTTATCTCACTTGTGGCTTAGGTGGCAGTTCTTTCATGTTTTTGCTTTTTTTGCAAGTTGAAATCTTCCTTTTGAACTCCTACAGACAAGCTCCACACTGCAGTAGAAATAGTGAGAAAGATTATATAAAATGCATACCTTCCCATTGAGGATAGAAGCTTCATGCAATTCTTTTTGAGTTTTTAAAAAAATATCATTCTGAGGCATGCTAGAAGTCTGTTTTGTTGTGAAAGATCTTTTCGTTATTGACAATCTGTTGTTACATCAGCAACTCTTTAGGGCTAGCAATATGAGATATAACTAGTCAAGTGTCATGTCAGCCTTCTTCTCCTTGAAGAATAAAGGATAGCCTCAAGGATCTGTAGTTAACATGTGTCATTTCTGCATTTTCCTAACAGCAAAATCAAAACTTGAAAGAACACTGACACTATGTTAAAATAGCAGCATTCTTTAAAGGAAGAGAAAACTTGACACATAGTTCCAAGTGTAGCCTCTGGGAATACCTGGCTGAATGATCTTACTTCCTTTCAATGCCACTGAATTCTGAAATGGAAAGTTATCAAAACTGCATACAAAGCAGCATAAGAACATTGCCTACGGAGAAAAGAGAGATGTGATCTAGAACGATGTTATATTTATTGTAATCAGTTTATCTAATGTCTCATTTTTAGGCGGCTTGCAGAATAATGGTGAGCATGAATGTGCTGATTTTTCACCAGAACTGACTCAGGGAAATGCTGAACTGCATCATAGGTATGTAGTCAATTGATTAATTTTAAAAGCAATACAGTTCGGGTGAAGTTAAACAACAAACCTTGCCTCGACAACTTGTGCTTGTCCAATTGACAAAGAAAGAAGAATCTCAATTTTTTTTTTTGCCTTTGGTATATGTTTACATATGTACGACTGCAAGTCACAAGCAGCATTGAAACATACTGAGTCTAGTACAAATGTGAGGAAGCATCTTGTAGATGCTGCTTCCACATATCAAATAATAGCCCTTTTTAGCATGGAGGGAAATTATCTAATTGGTGGATGAGTGAACTTTGGTCTGAATATTTTTGTTGTCTTTTTAGCCACATAATAATCTGTTTTGTAGTTGTCACTATAGATTAATGTGGTCTCTTGATTTCTGTAGACCAGCTGCAGATAAACAGGACTCAAAACTTACTGATGAAACAGTGCTGTTTGATTGTTTGACGGGAAGCGATAGTGCTGATCTGCTTTTGAGAACTGCAATAAGGAAATGTAATGGAGAAAGACTTAAGTGACAGGGCACACATGTACCCTGACAATTTGATGACATTTGAAGGCATCTGTACAGTGAAACCACGTCCTTCTATCCTGATTTCACCTCAGATTAAGTGGTAGCGCAGCAGTTTACTGAGCTGCTGAATTTGAAATTTAAAGGAATACCTTGAGGAGGAAAAAAGTCTCCCTTAGTTGCCATATGGAGGGATTTTGGAGGAGGATCCTTACTTTTCTTTAGAAAAAGAAAGACATTTCTATCTCTCTACTCTGACAGATCAAGTTGCCGAGTCACTACTGCAGAACATGAGTGCTGATATTGATTATAATAAAAGTTAAGAGGTAATAAATTGAGGTTATTGAGCTGGAGAAAGGAGTGATGGAGTGCTGCTCCATTGGTTCCATCTGATGGCTTGAGGAAGACAATTGATTGCTGTTAGAAGCATCCTCTGAGCAGGCACCATAGAAGGTGTTTGAAGAGGCTGGAATTCTTCATAGTATTGCTCTTTTCACAGAGTGGATTTCTTCCCCAATATTGTTTCACTTATTTTTCTTTTTTAAAGCAGAGTAGATGTTAAAGATCCAGTGGAAGAGAACACTGTAACTCACCTGTTGCCATCAACCAGCGTGTCAGAATCAATGACTGTTGGTAAGTTTGTGTTGAATCAGATATGGGAGATTTAAATTTTTCTAGGTTGACCAATACCAATTCTTGTGTTAGCATACGCTTTGGCCAACTTTGATCTTATCCTTCTGTAATCCTCACAGATTATGGCAGTCCTCCACCAATGCCACACTATCATGATTTCTTTTGGGATTTCTTTTGGTTTGCTAATAATAATAATAATAATAATAATAATAATAATAAAGAAGGCATGATGTTTGGGAAGACTGATACAAGGATTGAAGTCTCAAATGAATTCAGACCAGCATATGTCATCAACTCCAAGATAAAGATATATATGTATTTAACATCCAGGCACCAAACATTGTGGTGTCTTTGCTTTGTTTTGTCAAACATCCTTTTAAAAATGTAGTAAAATTTGACCACTTTTCTCTGATCCTTTTTGTTGTCTCAGACTAACCTGTTGTTTTAAGTGAAAGCAACTTTTTTTTGTATTTTCTTAGAAACTAAGTGTTTTATTTTGATCTAGGAGTTACTCTTTTTGTTTTTCACCCTAAATGTAAACCGCCAGAAACATTTGGAATAGATCAGTTTTTAAATATCTTCATGCAGTAATTGATTCTAGTTCTTAGATCATGAAACTTACATAAATGTTGACTTATCATAGTCCTACTGACATAATAATAATAATAATAATAATAATAATAATATACTTTATTTGTATTCCACCCTATCTCCCCAAGGGATTACAGAATACATATATGGCATGCCATTATACAGTTAACAACAAAGACAGAGACAGTACATAGACAAATGCAATACTTCCCTCTTTTTCATCTACGGCATCTGGAGGCTGTGTTTGACTCCAGTCATGGGGTAGTGTTGTTGTTCCATTTTTCCATGGCAAAGAGCCTGTTGTTCATAGACACCTTCCTGATTGAGTTACCAGCATGTCTTCATTGGTGCCTTTTACCTTCCCACCAAAGCTGTACCTATTGAACTATTCACATTTCTGTTTTTGAACTGCTAGGTAAGCAGAAGCTAGGGCTGACGGCAGAAGTTCACCCTGACCTGCGGCTTGAACTGCCAACCTTCTGGTCAGCAAGATTTTCTCCAGCTGGCGGTTTAACCCAGTATGCTAACCGCAGCCCCTCTATTGTGTTCTACTGTAGCTGACACTAGCCATCAGATTTAGATAACTATGTCCACATTTATATTGTTAATATCTCTACCAAAGATGTATATGTAATGAAGTTGATTGTATGGCTTGGCAAAAGGCTGTAAAATCTGAAGTGTTCTGTTTGCTTTGCCAGAACATTTTAAAAAAGAAGATGTAGTGGCAGTTGGTAGTCTAGTGAAAGTGTGGAAGAAAAAAGTACCGTATCTTCTGATGAGTGTTATAAATTGCTTGACAGTGTTATTCAGAAACAGCAATTCAATAACGTGTTAACATTTTGGACATCAGCAGGGGGAGCAATTGCTTTTGCATTCATTGGCTGTGTGTGTTGCTGGTCAACTTTATTAAACGTTTTATAATAGATATTTTTAGTGGGTGATACTTAACCTCATTTTCTGCAATGCTGAAAGCTGATTTAACCATGGAATTGAATTGGAGGAAAATTCCTGACAAGGACGTCCTTTTGAGTGCATAATTTGTGACACAATTGTGGTATACTAATTTGTGAGCTGCTTGTTAATTGTGTACTTAAAATACATTTCTTTCATTTTCATTTATTTATTTATTTATTTATTTACCGTATTTCTATCCCGCCCTGTCTCACCCCCAAGGAGGTACTCAGGTTTACACCTGGGCACAATTAGATGCCTCATCAAAACATAAACATAAGAAATTCTAAATACATTAAACAGTAAATAATTACACATAAAACAATCACATATAAATACAATTAAAACAGGATTTAAAACAGCAATTAAAACAAGCCCAAAGTCTGTAATCAGAGTCCATGAGCCATTCAAGTTACAGTCACATTGATTTTTCTTCGTGGCCTCTGTGAATGCACACTTACGGAGAATCTGCGCCTGCGCAGGTCCCAACGGAAAACTTCCCAAGTTGAAACTTTTAAGTTTTGGCGGTAACTCCGCCCAGCCGCCCGCAGAGCATAAAAGGCGCCCCGCGCGCGCGCTCCGCCATTCCTGTTTTTTACACTGCACGTCCCGCTCGGAAATCCCTATTATGTCAATTACTAGATTCAAGCATTGCGTTCAATGCTCTAGGAAACTGCCTGATTCAGACAAGCACTCAAAGTGCCTCCGGTGCCTCGGCGAGGGCCACAATACTTAGACTTATCGACACTGCCAGGCCCTCACGGCACAATCAAGAAAAAATAGAGCAGCTTGGCTGAAGGTGTTGCTTTACAAACAGACTTTAGCCCCTCAGCCGTCTACGTCAACAGCTGCGATGTCTCAGCCGCCGTCTGCTTCTTTGACATCTTCGACTTCCCTGCCACCGAGACTGGCCTCGGTGGCTTCTACGATGTCGAGAAGACCTCACCAAGCCAAACAACCCTGTACTCTCACAACACAGACGGTATCGGCGAGGCGTCCATCCACGTCGAGCTCTGTGGCTTCCGCCACTCCACCATCGACCTCGGTCAAGCTCAGCTGCAACAACAACAACAACGTTGAACACAACAACCCCAGAGGTCCCGGTCTCATCAAACAGACCAATGGCAACTCAAGGCGTCGGGTTTGATGTTTTCCCCGATGATACCAGATCCGTGTCCGCTACTTTTGCCATGCCCACCTCGCTCTCAGTCGTTTACCACCAAACCACCACCCTCACCACCACAATCGAAAGTCCTGCCAAGTTTGGAGACCGTCTCAGAAATTTCATCCATGCCTGGCACCACATTACGTCAGATGCATGGGTGCTAAAGATTGTTCGAGACGGTTATGCGTTGCAGTTCAAAGACTTACCTCCAACCGGGGTCATTGTCCGAACCGACCCATCTCCCACGATTTTGGCAGAAGTCGACTCCTCGTTGGCGAAAGGGGCGATCCAAAGATTTCGGTCTCGTTTAGACAGTCGTGCCTTCTTTTCAAGATACTTCACGGTACCAAAGCCGGACGGCTCTCTTCGACCGATCCTCGACCTCAGGGCACTGAACAAATTTATTCAACCAGCCAAGTTCAGAATGGTGACGGTATCGTCAATTATCCCCATGCTTCATCGAGGCGACTTTTTCGCATCAATAGACTTAAAAGACGCATATTTCCACTTGCCCATTCAAGAAGGACACAGGAGGTTCCTCTCTTTCAAGATAGGAGAAAAGACTTTTTCGTTTACCGTCCTCCCGTTCAGCCTTGGGACGGCTCCCAGAACATTTACCAAATGCATGTCCGTTGTTGCCGCGTACCTGAGAAGGAAAAAGATCCGCATCTTTCCTTACCTGGACGACTGGCTGCTGGCCTCAAAATCTTCCGACCTCCTCCGAGATCCGATCGCCTTCACCCTCCAACTGCTGCGGGAACTCGGTCTCCAGTTGAATGCCGAAAAATCCCACCTCACACCAACGACATCGATAAAATTTATTGGCGTCGACTTCGATTCCACAAAAGAGAAGGTGTCCCTCCCAGCGGTCAGATTTCAGGACCTTCAGCGCGAGATCACGCGATGCCTGCTTTCCACCAAACTCAGAGCTCACCAAGTCCAAGTTCTCTTGGGGCACATTGCGTTGACAGTGATGGTCACGCCTTTTGCCAGGCTCAAGATGCCCCCCATACAACGTTGGTGCCTCGACAACTTCGACTCTTGTCGAGATCCCAAAACAAAGGTCCTGTCTATGCCAGCCACAGTTCGACGCTCCCTGAGGTGGTGGATGAGTCACCAAAACGTTTGCATAGCCTGCCCTTCCATGCGAGACAGCTATCAGCCGTTCTCACAACCGACTTGTCGACGTTTGCCTGGGGCGCCCACACAGGTCACTTCTCCATACAAGACGTGTGGTCCCCAAAAGAGCAATCACACCACATAAACTATCTGGAGTTGTTAGCCATTTTCAAAGCTCTCAAAGCTTTCCTCCCCCTCCTAACAGGACAGGTGGTCCAAATCCAGACAGACAACATGGTGGCCATGTATTATATCAGGGGTCCTCAAACTTTTTAAACCGGGGGCCAGTTTACTGTCCCTCAGACCGATGGAGGGCCGGACTATAGTTTTTTTTTAAAAAAAATCAATTAAAAAATTCCTCTGCACATTGCACATATCTTATTTTGCTGTGTGGAAGGGCCCTTAGAGGGGGTTCTTTCTAGCCCTCTCTAGGCAGTAATTCCAGGAGCAGAGAATGGGAAATCTTTCTATTTCTAGTCTGACCAAAAATCTGGCTACCAGTATTTAAAAAACTCTAAAATTATAACTGTAAATAAAGAACAACACTCAAACACAGGGGAAATCCAGACAAGAAAGAATCAGGGCCAGCTAATCATCTCTCAACAAAGGATTCTCCCTAAAAACTGTCAGGCTATGAAATGGCAATCAAGGTGGCCAATTGAAACATTCATACCTACCTCCAACAGACATGAGTTCTTTCTCCCACCCTGGATCTTCCACAATTTTCCTGGTTAAAGGTTTTCCTCTGACATGAAGTCCAGTCGTGTCTGACTCTGTGGTGCTCATCTACATTTCTAAGTCGAAGAGCCGGCGTTGTCCATAGACACCTCCAAGGTTATGTGGCCAGCATGACTGCATGTAGCGCCGGGGCAGCCTCCCTTGGCTGACTCACGCTGTCCATCAGGCCTGACGGATAGCATGAGCCTGCCAAGGGGGGAGCAGGCCCGTGCGGCCTACTTGCGAGTAGACCACGCGGAGCAGCCTCCCTTGGCTGGCGCGCGCGGCCTACTTGTGAGTAAAGCACCTCGCGAGGTGCTTTACTCACGAGTAGACCACGCGGAGCGGCCTCCCTTGGCTGGCTCACGCTGTCCATCAGGCCTGACGGATAACGGAAGTGGCCCGCGGGCCGTAGTTTGGGGACCCCTGTATTATATCAACAAGCAAGGGGGCACCGGCTCGAGAAAGCTTCTGAAGCTGTCCGTGGCACTGTGGGAGTGGTGCAACCAACATGCAATGTTTCCCTCGGCACTTCACCTTCCAGGTCATCTGAACAACCAGGCCAACTCCCTAAGTTGTTCGACGTCAACGTCCCACGAGTGGATGCTCGACCCGACGGAGCACCATGCCCTGTTCGATGTATGGGGTCTTCCCTCAGTCGACCTCTTCACCTCTCCGGACAATTGTCAGCTTCCCCTCTTCAAGGCCCGCCTGCCTCAAGATGCTGTTCCGGGGTGTCTAGGAGACGCATTCATGTTGGAGTGGTCAACACAATTCCTGTACATCTTCCCACCGATCCCTCTCTTGCTCCGGGTGATCGAGAGAATCGAGATGTCTCGGGTCAACTGCATCCTCATTGCACCGGAATGGCCGAGAAAAGTGTGGTTTCCCGTGCTCCTGAGACTCTCCAACTCTCGGGTGATCAGACTACCACCTCGCCCAGATCTCTTATCGAGAGAGAACGGCCTTCTTCTACATCCAGACATTTCATCCCTACATCTGGCAGCATGGAGGATAACGTTCTACGGTCCTTCTGCCCCGAACTCCGGTCGATCCTTGAGGTGGCCCACAAGCCTTCGACATCGAGAGCGTATGCATCCCGCATTGGGCGCCTCCGAGAATTCCTTTGAGATTGAGCTATACCAGAGTTTCCACCGTCGGTACCGACGATTTTGGACTTTCTTCTCTCCCTGGCGAGCCAGAAACTCATGCTGGCCTCCTTAAAGTCTTATGTCGCTGCAATCTGGTACTTCTAGAGACTGGGTTCCCCCTCACTCTTCGGCAACCATCTCATCAAGACCTTTCTGAGAGGCTACAATCATCTTAACCCGCCAGTTCATCCATCGACGCCGGGATGGAGCCTCGACCTCGTCCTTTCCCAGCTGACAGGCCCACCCTTCAAGCCTTTGGCCACAACAGATCTTCGGCTACTTTCATGGAAGGTCTCCTTCCTGGTAGCTATCACGTCGGCCCGTAGACCATCCGAGTTAACAGCATTAAGGGTCGACGAGCCTTACCTGCTTTTCCATGCCGACCGGGTGGTGCTGAGAACTGACATCACTTTTCTGCCGAAAGTGGTGTCTTCCTTTCATGTCAATGAGGACATAGTCCTGCTGGCTTTTTTCCAAAGCCCATCTTCTCCAGCAGAAAAGAGACTTCATTCCCTCGATGTTCGTAGGGCATTGCTTTTTATAGACAAAGGACTGCTGCCCTACGAAAGACCCCTAGACTTTTCGTTGCCTATGCATCAGATAAATTGGGGTTACCACTCTCCTCGCAGCAGCTTTCCCTGTGAATTGCCTCGACGATTGAACTCTGTTACGAACTTGCTCGTAAGCCTCCTCCGTCGTCGGCCCAATCGAGGTCGACCAGAGCCATGGCAGCCACAACAGCATTCCTACAGGGGATCCCGTTGGACTCGATTTGTAACGCGGCCATTTGGTCCAATCCAATGACTTTCATTTCCCATTATCGGCTGGACACCCGGTCTTGATGAAAGACCGCCTTCGGTCGAGCAATCCTGTCAACTTGTCCCCTTTGAATATGGTCACTCGGGTTCCCTGGGGATTTTTTTCTTCTTGAATGCACCGACGGTTACGGTGCTATGAAAACTGTTCATGACACCCTCTTTCCCCTCTCGCTTATTCAAGAGAGTTGGTTTTGTTGTATTCCTATGTAACGTTCTTTTTAATATGATATGCCTGTAATGTACATTACTGTGCTTACATGTACTGGATATTCGCATTATCTCTGCTTCATTGCTCTTTTGTTGCCACCTCCTTGGCTTATTGAGTGTTCTCAGGTTTTCATTCCAATTGCCTACATTACGAAACTGGAACCACTAGGCTTCCTGACTTGACAATAAGGTCTTTATTCAATTTATATCTGGTTGTATATGTGCTTATGCAACACGTTGATGTATGCATGTGCTTATGCAAGACTTCGATGTGTTTTAATAAACATAGTTTGGTCCTTCAATTGGTGTCGGTTTGCTTCCCACCATAAGTGTGCATTCACAGAGGCCACGAAGAAAAATGGTAGGTTACTCACCTGTAAGCATGTTTCTTCGAGTGGGCCTCTGTGAATCCACACTAACCCGCCCTGCCGTCCCCTCTTGCAAACCTCCCCCTATTCCTTGCTATGCGGCGTAAGGAATGGCGGAGCGCGCGCGTGCGGCGCCTTTTATGCCCTGCGGGCGGCTGGGAAGAGTTACTGCCAAAACTTAAAAGCTTCAACTTGGGAAGTTTTCCGTTGGGACCTGCACAGGCGCAAATTCTCCATAAGTGTGGATTCACAGAGGCCCACTCGAAGAAACATGGTTACAGGTGAGTAACCTACCATTTCCAGCTGTCTATTGCATTGTAGCTAGTCTCCAAACGCCTGGTTCCAAAGCCAGGATTTTACTTGTTTTCGCAATGTCAGGAGGGAGGAGGCTAATCGTGCATCACTAGGGAGTTCCACAGCCGAGGGGCCACCACTAAGAAGGCCCTTTCTCTTTCCCCAACAGCTGCACCTGTGAAGGAGGTGGGACCGAGAGCAAGGCCTCCCCAGAAGATCTTAATATCTGTCCTGGTTCATAGGGGGAGATGTGTTTGGACCGGTATTGAACATTTTGTTAGTTTGTGTACAGGTGGTAAAAGTATACGTAAAAGTATAGGTAAAAGTATAGTGAATGTTTACAGGGTTTAACAAGCAATTTAGTGAGTAACAAGGAAAGGAAACAAATGTCAACAGACAAAAGGAACTAAAGGATTAAGAATCAACATTGGGATAGAAGAATAGAATGTCAAAGAGTATTTATTTTGAACGAAGTTTGTGTTCTATTATAGGAAGTTTTTAGTGTCAGTTGAAGAAATGTAATGTAGAGTGTAATTCAAAAACATTTTTTGGCTGCATCTACAGAATATCGGGGCTGTGGTGGCACAGCGGGTTAAACCGCTGAGCGACTGAACTTGCTGACTGGAAGGTCGGCAGTTCAAATCCGCAGACGGGGTGAGCCCCTGTTGCTAGCCTCAGCTTCTGCCAACCTAGCAGTTTGAAAACATGCAAGTGTGAGTAGATCTATAGGTACCTCCCCGGGTGGAAGGTAATGGTGCTCCATGTAGTCATGCTGGCCACATGACCTAGGAGGTTTCTGTGGACCAACGCTGACTCTTCAGCTTCGAAATGGAGATGAGCACCACCCCCCAGTCAGACTCGACTAGACTTCATGTCAAGGGGAAACCTTTATCTTTACCTTTACAGAATGACAGGCAGGTGCTCTTTCACTATGTTGCTTTTTCTGATGACAAGGTTTCACAGTCCAGAGCAATTAGTGGAATAGTGTTCACAGTTGAATGTTGAATAACTTAATACATGTGAGCCATTCAGTGAAATTTCCGAACAGGGCTCTAACAGCGTCATATAAATAACTAGTCCTCAAACTCTGGGCCAAATTGCTGAGCACCACTATGTAGCATTTTCTGTGGAGTAGCATTTGTAAGCTGCATAGAAGACACCAACACAGTGAGACTACTTTAGAGGAGCAGTACTACGGCATGATCAGCTATGTTTTTCAAGTCTGCAGTAGAATCCAATGCGCCATCAAATCTCATGTGCACCCTAATTTTCATGACATACTTCTTTGTGAGAACATCATGGTGAACCTTGTCAAAGACCTTACTCAAATTGAGATATGCTATATCCACTTTACCTTCCAAGATTATAACTGTATCAAAAAAGAGATAAAGTTTGTTTGGCATGACTTGTTTTTGAGTTTTAGTGAGAAAGTCGTTCCTTTTTAAGTTCTTACAGATTATCTTCTTAATGATCTTCTCTAGAATCTTTCCTGGTATTGATGTCAGTCTGATTGGATGGCCATTGTTTGCATCCTCTTTTTTCTTAATTTGAAGATGGGACATTTGTCTTCTTCCTGTTTACTGCTGGAGCTTCTCTTGTACGAAAAAAATCTCTGATGATTACAAAATGTTGACTGGGACTATGTGACTAAAGAGGGAAAGTTTTAGGTACTAGGATTTCATTTTTCATTCCAGAGGTGAGGTGATGGGATTGTGAGTGTGTGGATGACTTGATGGAGGTCTTTAATCATTGTTACAGTTCTCTAAGTAGGTGTAACAGAGACAAACAGAGCTTTAAATCTATAGATTGTCATTTTGTGTGCATACATCTAAACACATCATGGGGGATTTGTTAAAGTTAACCTGGCAAGCAGAATATAGACCAAAACTGATAGTTTTGAGATAAGGAATGTTTTGGGGTGGCTTGTTAGAGAAATGGTACATAACACCTAAACATTATCTAAATTTAATAAACACATGAGTAATAACTGTTGGAAATGTGGGCAACAAGAGGGGAATTTTTTACATATGTGGTGGTTCTGTGAAAGGACGAAGTGCTATTGGAAAGAGATTCATGAAGCTTGCAAAAAAAATTAAAGACAAAAATTCAGTTCAAATCGGAACACTTTCTATTAGGAATTATTAATATGGATTGGGACATAAGTAAATACAAAATATTTTATCACCTGGTGATGGCGACGAGGATCGTGTATGCGAGAATGTGGAAACAGAAGGAAATACCCTCTACAGATCTATAGATAGCCAAAATACTGGATATTATGAGTATGGACAAATTGACATTTTTAGTAGCAAAAACACAAGGCAGATACTTAAAAACATTGGATTGGACATTAGTTATAGATTATATGAAAGTGATTAAAATTAATTTGAAGATATAAAGAACATCTGCTGGTAGATAACAACAATAATAGTAAGAAAAAGAACAATAACAGACCACTCCAAAACAACAGGTGGAAAATTGATAAATAAAGAACAATAAATAAAGAACAATAACAGACCACTCCAAAACAACAGGTGGAAAATTGATAAATAACATTAGAAGGAACAGTAAACAACCACAAAGATGAAGATTGGGAAGATCAACACTATTTTTTTTCTTTTTTCTCTTTTTCTTAAAGTCTTTCTTTCCTTTTTAAAAAAATACTGTTAAAACCCACAATAAAAATTATTAAGAAAAAAGAGAAATTGTCTGCAAATGAGGCAGTGTTATGATTGTGTCCATGCATAGTCAATCCAGTTATGCCAGATATGTTCCAGCTTAGATTTGCTAGGGGCTCAATTGTTAGAGGAAAAAAGAAGAGGAGATACCAGTAGTTTTAAAAGGATCTAAGACTCTGGCATTAACTAGAACAGTTGCTTTTGTATGTTTGTGAATGTGTTGGAGAACTGTAACAAAACTAAGTCCAAAGTCCATTTCCCTGAGTACTTTAAAGAGCAAGCACCCATCCATACTGTCAAAGCATGTAAAGATAGAGAGGAGGGCCAGCGGGGTCTTCAACAAAGTAAAATCTCGGATGATGTTAAGAACTCTGCAAATTGGATCTGCTAATATGTGCCCAAGCATACAGATCTGGTTTGATGTCATCCAGAATGAAATTGTTTACCTCGTTAATGGAAATCTGTAGAGGAAACTGTGTGAGTCTAACATTTTTGCAAGTATTGCTTTTTAATGGACAACTTTCACCCTTTAATTGCTTGAGAATGGCTTTTAAAAGTGAGGCTACCAGCATGTTGCATAGCAACCAAACTCTGTAAATGTGTAGCAGGTGTAAAATATGAGTACGCTATGATAAGAAAAGCTGTGAGACCCATGGCAACGGGTGGTTTTTAACAGTAGTGTTTTTGAAGACAGTGGTTGTGACATATGTAGGTTAGAAGCGAACTTTGTTCTACTCGTTCCTTTTCATGTCAACTCTTGAAAGCATCTCTTCCCTCCACATTTGGATGCAATTCTTAATGCATCTTAGAGAACTTCAGTTCTTCAGAAGCACAACAGCTTCTTTGTTTTGTTTATTAATATAAATGGCCCCATTTTAATAACATGATGTGATTTAGTTGAAATAATCTGCTCAGTGGAGGCTTTGCAATGCTTTGTGAGCAACTTGGTGAGATCACTGTTACATGGTTTTAATTCTTCCAGGGGCCCTTCCACAAAGTCTAATATCCCAGAATATCAAGGCAGAAAATCCCACATTATCTGCTTTGAACTGGATTATCTGAGTCCACACTCAGATAATGTGGAATTTTCTGCCTTGATATTCTGGGATATAGGGGTGTGTGGAAGGGCCCCAGGTGTGCCATTTAGCTTCTTACCTAGAAGTGACGGAACGGGCAACCTGTGTGCTCACTCCATTTCCATTACATGGCTGTATATGCAAATGGGGCATAGTGTAGTAGTTTGGATGTTGAGGAAAGTAAAGGCCAACTCTTTCTGCACATAATAGCTTCACCTAATAATAATAATAATAATAATAATAATAATAATAATAATTTATATTTAGCCATATTTCCCTAAAGGACTCAGGGTGGATTACAGCACACTAAAAACATATAGAGGTAAGCATTTAATGCCTCGCCACAAAAGTAGAATGCAATTAACAACCCACCCAATCTCAACACCAATAGACATCAAACAACCAATCATAAATACAACCTAAAATCACACTAACAGTTACATAATAAAATTATTTCAACCATAAAAACATGAACCTTAGTTTAACAAGCTCCTGAAAGTTCATTAAATTTTTTAGAAATATTTTAAAAATTCAAGGTTGGCAATTGCTATAATACCTCACAGCACCAGGCCGACTCGCCAAGGCTAAAGGACAATGGAAATATCTGACCAAAGGCAAAGTAGCTGACTGTCATTCCCTAGTCCTCCTCCTCTCCATATGCTAAAGTGCACAAATAGGTCTTGAATTGTTTTTTGAAGGAGAGGAGTGAAGGGACCATTTTTACCTCTTTAGGGAGGGCATTCCAGAGGTGAGGGGTGATTGCGGAGAAGGCCATCTCTCTCGTTCCCACCAACTGAACTTGAGACAGGGGTGGGACCGAGAGTAGGCCTCCTCCGCTGACGGCAGTGTCCAAGTAGGTCTATAAGAGGAGATGTGGTCCTCCAAGTAGCCTGGGCTAGAACTGTTTAGGGCTTTAAAGGCCAGCACTTTATCTAGCCTGTAAGCAGACCAACAGCCAGTGGAGCTGCCGCAATATGGGAGTTGTCTGCTCCCTGTATGGAGCTCCAGTTAGTAATCTGGCTGCTGATCTCTATACCAGTTGAAGCTTCCAAACCATCTTCAAAGGCAGCCCCACATAGAGAGTGTTGCAGTAATCCAAGCGGTATGTGACTAAAGTGTGGACTACCATGGCCAGGTCTGGCGTCTCAGACCTGGCCATGGTGGTGGCCCCTCAGCTGTGGTTCCAGGATCAGCAATGAGTCCAGGAACACCCCCAGACTGCGAACCTGTGTCGTCAAGGGCAGTGTGACCTCATCCAACACAGGCTGTAACCCTGCACCCTGGTCCGCCTTCAGACTGACCAGGAGTACCTCTGTCTTGTCTGGATTTAATTTCAACTTGTTAGCTCTCATCCAGTTCATCACTGATGACAGACACACTGGTACAAGACCAGGACAGCATCCCTGGCACTGGGTGGAAAGGAGTAATAGAATTGAGTTAGGATTCTCGTATGTCGCAAACCATTTCAGAGCAACAACAGCAACAACGTGAAAATAATTTTCACCAGCAATTTCAGAGCAAGATGGGAGCAGTAGGGAGCCTTAGCATAGCATGGGAAAGATTCTTCTTTGGATTTTAATTCCCAGAATCCTCCAGAAGATTGTAGGTAAATAATGTGGACCAGAGTAATGCATTCCATATTTTGTGCATAGAAAGAAAACTCAAATTAGTTGAAAATAAGATCCAACACTTATCCAATTATCTGAGACAATTTCCTGAATCTGTGTGTTGCTGGGCGGGTACTGACAAATCACTTATCTTTATAGCTCATTCTCAAGAGATGGTTAAAAACTAGCCTTTTCTAAGCTTTGGCTAGCAGTGGGTTATACTTTAGCAACTTGCCTCTGATTCCTGTGGAGACCCATTCAGTATGTTTCTTGAGCACATCTTCTGCTCTTGTTTCTCAGGTTCTGTAGAGAAAATTGTCAGATGGTATCAAAATGGATTTAACTGTATTTAGTCTTTAGTAAAATACGTTGGGGCAGAGTGACTGTTTATTGGACACAATCCACATGCTTGATATAAGCCATGGAGATAAGTGTCTTCGGCATTTGGTAGCTTAAGTGCTGACTCAAAAAGAATAATATATTTTTTCTTTCTTTTGCTTTTTTTCAGGTGAACTTCGGCAAGCAAGCATAGCCATGATGAACAGAAAACATGAACTGGAAGAGCAGAACAGGTAAAAAAAGAATTCAGAATGGCGGCATATTAAAACAGTTGGCGTGGAGTTGAAAAGACCTGATTTCAAGTTTTTGGTTGGTTAAGAAGGGCACTGGGTGACCCTGAACCAGTCTACCAGAGTCCCTGCTAAATCTTAAAGGGGCATTGTCTGCTCCTTGCTTTCCAAAAGGGAAGAAGTACAAATGATTCCCCAAGAACAGTTACTCATCTCCCAGGGCAAGTTCAGCTGATTCATCTAAAATTAGTTTAAATTGTTTGACCATTGTATTGCAACTCCCCAGAGCCCTAACCAACATCTCCAGTGGTGAGGAATAATGGGAATTGCAGTTCAACATCTGAAGGACCATACAGTTCACACTACCCTAAAACATTTCACCCTGAGTTTTAGCATACCCCATTGTTATGTGACGATATCCACATCCATCACAGATCTAGAAAATGCCCTGCACATAAGTAAATGCATTTTATTTGTTTATTTACTTTATTTCTACCCCGCCCTTCTCACCTCGAGGGGGACTCATAGCCGCTTCCAATTTTGGCAAATATTCAATGCCACAATTATACAAAAATCAAACAATACATAACACAATAACCATTAAAATCAATAAATATATAAATTTATATTAAAACCAGTCAAAGTATGCAACCATATAACCAGTCCCAAATCGTCATCCTGATTACTTCTTACATTGGTTCAATGGGAATCTATTGCATTTTAATTTCTACTCACCAATGGCCTGCTTCTGCAGCCAGAATTAACTTTTTTATGAAAGACCAGGAGGGAGGAGGCCGATCTGATGTCTCTGGGGAGGGAGTTCCACAGCTGAGGGGCCACCACCGAGAAGGCCCTGTATCTTGACCCCACCAATCTGCAAATGGGATGGGACTGAGAATTAGGGCCCCAGCAGATTTTAAAGCTCAAATTGGCTCATAGAGGGAGATACGTTTGGACAGTTAAGCTGGGCCAGAGCTGTTTAGAGTTTTATAGGCTAAAGCTAGCACTTTGCATTGTGCTTGGTAGCATACTGGCAGCCAGTGGAGCTGGCATAACAGGAAGTTGTGTGCTCCCTATACGCCGCTCCGGTGAGCAATCTGGCTGCCGTCTATTGAACTACTTGAAACTTCAGGCAATCTTCAAAGGCAACTCCATGTAAAGTGCATGGCAGAATGGGTTGGGCAGGAGGCCCATGTGGTCTCTTCCAACTCTATGATTCTATGACTGCAACCTACCAGGGCTTTCAATCCCATTATGGTATTCTTTACCCTGCTCTTCTTAGAGAGTATAGATGAGACGAGCCAGATTAGTGTCAACCAGGCCCGTAGCCAGGATTTTGATTCGGGGGGAGCTGAGTCTGAGTGAAAGAGGGTCTACCCTAGCAAACCGTTTGTATCGTTACCCCGATACCCCCATGCATATGGGATATATTGAGCATGGTGATCAGATCATGATATGAATAAACATAACAGTTTAAATAATGTCCAGTAAGGCCATGTCACGGACAACCATGAGAATTTGGGGGGGGGGGGGCTGAAGCCCCCCCCCCCCCCCCCCCGGCTACATTCCTGGTGTCAACAAAGCTATGCTCTCTTTTCCTCAGTTCTTTGAGAAATCTCCTTGATGGTGAAATGGAGCATTCTGCAATTCTGCGTCAAGAAATCAACAGTCTGAAGAAGAAGGTTTTAGAGCAAGAGGAGCTCTACAAAGCGAAGATCCAGGCCTTGGCAAGGTAGGGGAGTGGATGGTGTGACATAGGAATTGATGCTGGGGAAGGTTCATAACAACTTTTCCTTGCGCGTATTCTCCACCCAAAACTCAGGCATTTCTACAAAACTCTGAACTCTTCAATCTGTGTCTGGGAAATAACTGTGTATCAGAAGTGGGCAATCTTTAATCTCCCAGGTGTTTTTGGACTTTTTCCAACAAGCCCAGGGTAAAATAGCCTATGGTTGTCTCTGGAGGTCCACAGCTTGCTCTGTACATAGTATTGGTTGCTCTGTATATGAATCATAGCCATGGCTCTCTACTAGTTGTGCTTCAGGCATATTATTAGAGCTCATTTTTCTGTCAGGATCTTCACTTTTGTTGCCTTTTTGGTATAATTTTTATTCAATTTTTTTTAGAGATACAATAAAATTACAAAGATTTGGGAAAAGAGAAATACAAATAAATAGAAGGAAAAGAAAAGCAAGCAAAGAAAAAAAAGAATAATGAATTTGGGAGGAGAAAAAAACATAAGAGGACTTCCACTATTTGAAGTGATGCTATGTAAAAGATGAAGAAGACATTTTCTTGCTGAAGAGATTAGAGCTTGAACCAGTGGATTCAAATTACCACAAAAGAGATTCTATTGAGACATTAGAAAAATATATTAAATGTTAGAGCTGTTCAACAATGGAATAGACTGTTTTGAAGGGTAGTGGACTGGACTCACTGTCTTTGATCTTTCAACAGTGAATAAATCGATATCCTTCAGGAGTGCTTTATTTGTATTTCTTAATTGTCAGGATCCGTTATTGCAAATCAGAATTTCAGCTCCGTGATTGTCACTCCCATACATCAATTCCTCCATAAGTGTGTTTTTAAAAAATATATATTTTATATTAGAATTTGCTCCAGAGTGCGTTGTCATCTATTTCCTTCCCTTTTATACCTTTCTTGAGAAGAAACAAAATTAGTTCTTCACTTCCTTTTTATTTGCAGAGAAAACGAGGTGCTGAAGGTACAGCTAAAGAAATATGTCGGAGCTGTCCAGATGCTGAAACGAGAAGGTCAGACTGTGGATGGTGAGTGTCATATTGCTACAAAGCTTGCCTCCTGGCATTTCCGATAAAATGGGTATGCTTGCTGGTACACAATGTATCTCTAATGGATCGTTGTCAAAATATAGTCTTGAAAAATGTATAATTTGTCAGTACAGAACATTTTTATCCAATCATTTCAGATGACAAGAGAGGCAATTTGCCATTCTTGTATTTTAAAATTACACATGATAAAAGAGAAATTGGTGATTTAGTCTTGCTAGTTGTGTTTATGTATGGCATAACAAGGCAGCCTGCCTTTGTCTCGCAATTATCAATATGAGGTCTGTTTATGCTTCATTTTAAATCCATACAGGAACCAGTACCCTTTTCTCCAACTAAGGCAATGCCTCATTCTTTTGTCTGACAGAGCTTGCTTTGTCTGTAGTGAGCTGAGCCATGATTTGTCTCCTGTTCTTTTCTTCTTTTCTTGGCAAGACTTAGTGGCGAACCCTACAAAAAGTATGCATTTGACAAGACAGTTGTGACTATTTGTTTTCTGTTTGGAAGTATTCCTTAGCATTCAAGGATCGCTATTTTTGAGAAGGAAAATACAGACAGCCCCTCAAGTTACAAACATCTGACTTAAATACAAATTCAGCTTAAGAACAAACTACAGAACCTATCTTGTTCGTAACCTGGGGGTTGCCTGCACTTAGGCCTCTGGTGGTTTTGGACTTCAATTGCAATACATTCCAACCAGTATGACTCTAAGGATTGTGAAGGGTTACAAAGATCCCATAGTTTACACCATCATCATCATCACCACTATCATCCTTCTCCTCCTCCTCCTCCTCCTCCTCCTCCTCCTCCTCTTCTTCCTCCTCATTTTGTAAAGATCATTCAATCTTTGGTAGAGCCCCCGGTGGCACAGTGAGTTAAACCTTTGTGCCAGCAGGACTACTGATCGACAGGTCAGTGGTTCGAATCCCGGGAGAGCGGGTTGAGCTCCCTCTGTCAGCTCCAACTCCCCATGTGAGCACATGAGAGAACCCTCCCACAAGGATGGTAAAACATCAAACTTCTGGGCATCCCCTTGGCAATGTCCTTGCAAACTGCCAATTCTTTTACACCAGAAGCAACTTGCAGTTTCTTAAGTCACTCCTCTGAGTCTTTGGAGAAATTACAAGTCTGAATCTTTGGAGAAATTACAAGTCTGCAGTGTGGAGGAAGGGGCAGAAATATCCACCCCATCATGTGGGTGAATATTTGTATTAATGGACCTGAGCTTTAGTATGAGCCAGAAATGAGGAAGATATAACTATCAGTCATGTGCAGTCCCCAACTCTTTTCACTCTGAACAACCCCAGACCCAAAAGATTGCCTCTGCATGGTAAAAATTGCAAAAAGCTGTCTGTTTGAGTCATATTGTCCCTCTCAAGACCACGTGGATCCATAATAGGTCTTCACCATCATTTATCAATCCACCACTAAGACTCTACCTCTGGAAGACAATCATACTTGAACACAAGTCATCACTCATGACTGCGACTCCCTCAAGCCCTTCCCAAACTGAAGAATGTAGTTATTTTTAACTAAAAATGAGAGTCTACATGGTGTAATGGTTTGACTTTTGGATCAACACTCTGGGAGAACAGGGTTCAGATCCTCACTCAGCCACAGAAGTTTTCTGGATGCCCTCGGTGAGCCTCAGGGACAAATCACCTCTGAACAAATCTTGCCAAGAATGCTGTGATGGGATAACCATAAGTCAGAGCCATGAGCTGTAACAAATATCACCCAAAAGCATCCCAATGACAACAGAATGGATTATTATTTATATTTGTTATTACTCCACTTTTCTCCTGGACCAGGACCCAAAGTGGCTCTCAGCCTTCAAAACTATACAATTTTTAAAAATGTAAACATTAAAATAGATTTAAATACTATAATTATAAAAACAAGGAAAATGTTAAAATCAGTTCCTAACCTCATGCAGTACCCTTGGACTGTTCTGTAAAACTTTCTAAATCCCTTACCTGCTTTTTTCAAGGAAAAATTATGACTGAAGATAGAAACACCTGGAATTTTGAAGAAATGAGTAATCTCACAAATTACTGTCATCTGTCTTTGTTAAGAGACAACATGGGGCAGTGTGGGATGAAGACTTTACAAATCTGGGTTTCAGATTTCAGTTATGCTTGTTGGATTACAAGTGAGCCATTATAGTTCAGACTAATTTGCTTCATAACATTGTTGTGAGCATAAAAGGGGATGGGGATAGGGGAGGAATGTTATTTTTCTAGCAATAGTATATGTTTTTATGAGCTCTCCTTGTAGAAATACAATTTATTTTGGCATAGCTTGGTTTGTAATAGGCAATTAAAGCCATTTAGCTTGATGAAAGAATCCATTTTAGTGGAAATGAAACATCTGGCTTTATTGATACTTATCGAACACAACTGTTCAATTTTTAACATTTTCCTTGGGGATGCCTCTATGGGGAAGGATATGATTTCCCCTTCGTGTAGTCTGTGAAAGACGCACATAATGGGTTTTGTTCTGCGCATGCGCAGCTGTTGAGAACCTTCTAGAATATTATAATGGAAACCTTTTGGCGGACGCCCCGCCCACACTCCCCAATACTATAAATGCCCAAGGCGGGAGCCTCGGCTCAGTTCCTTTTTCCGCGATCAGCAGCGTTTGGAACCTCTCTACTAGTGAGTTTTTTTCTCTAAGCAGACGGACTTGGTTTTTGACTCGGAATTCTAATTGACCAGCGATACTCTCCTACCCAACGACCACAGCACGGATTTTTGACTACTCTCAGGCCAGTTTCCTTTTCAATATGAGCACCTCCTTCTTTAAAAAATGCAGCTCCTGTGGCGGCAAGGTGCCCGATTCGGACGGGCACTCTATGTGCTTGCTCTGCTTGGGGGAATCCCATCGGCCCCAATCCTGCCAAGTGTGCTTGGCGTTTACTCCCAGGCGCGTAAGGACAGAGAGTCCAGGCTTAAAGCCCTTCTCTATGAAAGAGCCCTAGTCCCGAGCGCGCCCGGCCCCCTAGGTGCTCTCCAATTCTCCAAGGGGCCAAGATATGGAGCTAGTCTCCTCTCAAACATCCCCGCCCGGGCAGGAGGTAGAAGATGGCTCCCAACCGGGACCCGCGAAGAAGCCCAAGCCTCCCAAGCAAGGGAAAGCATCCCATAAGCATGAGGAAGGGCTTAAAAAGGGGAAGAAGAAGGGACAACTCGGCGGCAGCTCACCCCCGAGTCCCCATTCCACAAGAGGCGCAGCCCAGCAAGGCACGGGCCAGCCCCCCTCAGTTGTCCCCTCAGAACCGCTGGGGGAAATTCATCAAATGGCTGCTGAAACCGCTCAACCAGAAGAAATGGCGCTAGACCCACCAGCGCTCTCCCCCGCGGAGAGTATTTGCCCAAGCGGCACACCCCTGGCCGCCCCGACAGCGGCCATAGGGCCTCTCTTGCCGAGCTACTTACCTGTGCTAACTCAGGGCACTGAAGGCTCCTTAACCCCGCAGGGGTTGCTCCAACAAGCCCAGAATCCGCCCTCAACGGCAGCAATTCAAAGGGGAGACGAGGGCAGGGGCCGTTCCCAGGAGCGCAGATCGCGCCATGTGCCACGGCACCAGCGCAGGTCCCCGTCTATCAGCTCTTGGAATTCTCGATCCCAAAGCCCCACGGGATCTTACTATGTAGAATATTATTCCCCGGAGCACCACCATTCCCGATACTACAGGGACTGTGCCCAATGTAAGTATGCTATGCCTCATATGGAGAGAGGCTGCTGCCACCATGTTGGTTTCTGCCAGTATGCCGACCACGCCCACTCTCCCTCGGGAGCCACGCCCCCTGACGCAAACAACGCCCATCCAGTAGCTTCAGTTTCGGCTCCGTCCCAACTTGGAACCGTAACTCAGCCTCTGAGATGTGGCACGACACCAGCGCAACAGACGGACCAACCCAGCGCTGCAACAGCGCCACCTGCTGCCGGACTCTCGGTTCCACCAACAAACGGCTTGGCACCGACAGCCGCAACACCAGGAGCCGACGCAAACCTTCTCTCGGGTTCCTCTGACTCAGCCCTAATGATTAGGCTGTCCAAGGCCCTGCAACTGACGGTGCCACAACCAACGAAGATAGTGGAGGATCCGATGTTCCCCTCTTCTAAACAGCATGACCCTCCATCAACTATCCTGCCTTCCCTTCCTTTTCTGTTACAACTCAGCAAGGCTGAAGGCTTGGCCCCATCAGCAGTGCCCACAACACCTAAGAGAGCAGAGAATCTATACAAGGTAGACCTCTCCGTGGCCCCGTGGCTAGCCAAACAACCTAAGCCTAACTCCATTGTAGTGGATGTCAGTCAGCCTCGCCCCTCCCAAAGGTCTCAAACTACCCCCTCTGAAAAGGAAGGGAAGAAATTAGAGACTTTAGGAAAGAAGATCTATGCTTCTGCATGCCTCGCCTCCAGAATGGCTCACTACGGGGCATACATGGCAGGCTACCAAGATTATCTCTGGGGCAAAGTAGCTGGATACTTGGACATGCTCCCACCAAACGAGCAGATGCTGGCGAAAGCCTTCCAGCAAGAAGCGTCACCGCTGGCCTCCTTTCAGAAAGATCTAGCCAAACATACAGCGGACGCAGCGGGCAAGCTTTTAGCAACGGCAGTGGCTTTACACCACCACGCATGGCTGAGGGCCTCCGGCCTGTCCCAATGGGCCAGAACAGTGATAGAGGACCTCCCAATGGATGAGTCGGGCCTCTTTAATTCAGAGACGGATTCGCAATTAGAACATACCCAAAAGATGAGACAAACAGTTCATAGATATGGTTTCTCTCCCTATCTGTCACAGTACCACAGACCGTACTGGCTGAATCGTTTTCAACAACACCGCAGGCGCTACAGCCCTCCAACATTCAGAGGACGTCAACGCTCCGCTGCTCCAACAGCACCGAGCAGAAAACCGTCTCTGCCATACAAGAACCAGCAGCGTGGTGGAGGTAAACAGTCTGAGCGCCAGAAGCGCCGCTTCTAGCCCTTGGGCTGGAAGCCAATCTCCAACTATCTCAGAAGTTTCACAAGTTCAAAGTTCCACAGTTGGCTCCATTGAGCTAGGTTTGTTGTTTGACAGTTCTTTATCCTGCAATAGTTGCCTACCCCAGTTATCACAAGCTACCTTTCCGGACCGATTGGCCCCTTTTGTGCACGCTTGGAGGAGGATAACCACAGACTCTTGGGTGGAGCGAGGATATGCCATAGAATTTGACTCTTACCCCCCGGTAGGGGTTATCAAATTTACACCATATTCCCCCCAACTTCACGAGGAAATCTCGACCCTCCTAGAGAAGGGAGCTATCTCCAGGATCCATCTTGCGGAAGCTGGTCATTGCTTCTTCTCGAGATACTTTCTGATCTCAAAGAGGGACGGGGGCCTCCGTCCCATACTGGATTTGAGAGACGTCAATTACTTCATAAAGCCCCGCAAATTCCGCATGGTAACCCTAGCATCTATTCTTCCGCTCCTAAGACCAGGGTCGTGGTTTGTAACACTCGACCTCCGAGATGCATACTTTCATTTTTCAATTAGGGCAGATCATCGCAGATTTCTCAGTTTCGCATTAGGCAACCAGCTGTATTCTTTCAACGTACTCCCGTTCGGACTTGCAACAGCGCCTTGAGTATTTACAAAATGCATAGCGGTCATGGCCGCACACTTGAGGCAGAGGGGGATAGCGATCTTCCCGTACCTGGACGATTGGTTGATCACTTCAGAATCAAGATCTCAACTTCAATCGGACCTTACCTATACTCTGTCTCTCTTGCAGAGCCTTGGCCTCATAATCAACTTTGAGAAATCCAATTTGACTCCTTCATGGCGCATCCAATTCATCGGCGCTACCATAGATTCTGAAGAGAAGGCCTTCCTGCCAGAGGA
Organism: Anolis sagrei; assembly: GCF_037176765.1. NCBI lineage: Eukaryota > Metazoa > Chordata > Lepidosauria > Squamata > Anolidae > Anolis > Anolis sagrei. The sequence continues at coordinate 24,427,166 of NC_090034.1, read as the reverse complement.
CCGCTTCCACGCCATCAAATCTGCCATAGACGACATTTGCGTTCACGGAAGAGCCACTGCGTGGGCCATCCAATCACTGCTTGGACACATGGCCTCGACAACATCGGTCATCATGTTTGCAAGGCTAAAAATGCGCACACTACAGCATTGGTCCGTCAGAGCGTTGAAGCCTCAACACGACAGTCAAAACGTCCTGCTGTACCCCCCACATCGGGTACTGTCATCTCTCTGTTGGTGGACGAAGAGAGAGCATGCTCTTGCGGGCATGCCCTTCAGACAACCTCGCCCGTCTTGCTGTCTCACGATGGACGCATCCACAGAAGGATGGGGGGCGCACCTCCAGAGCCTGACAATACACGACAGATGGTCACAAGAAGAGGCAATCCACCATATCAATTACCTCGAACTCTTAGCGGTCCAAAAAGCCCTACGTGCATTCGAGCCCCAGGTCAGCGGGTGCACCGTCCAACTCCTCACATAATGCTACATAAACAAGCAGGGCAGGACGCACTCTTCTGACCTCCTCTGCCGGTCTACGGCAATCTGGGAGTGGTGTATCCTCCGAAAGATCCACATCACGGCGTTACACCTCCCAGGCAAGGACAACACTCTTGCTGATGCTCTCAGTTGGGCGTGAACATCGACCCACGAATGGCAACTTCACCAGGATGAGTTCCGTTTCCTAACACGCTACTGGGGCAAACCAAGAGTGGATTTATTTGCGTCACCAATAAACAGATAATGCGACACGTTCTGTGCCAGACTTTGCCCCGGATCGGTACCGGGATGCATGGGGGACGCATTCATATTTATCTGGTCCCCGGGCCTGCTATACGCTTTTCCTCCGATCCTGCTGATCCCCAGGGTACTGGCCAAGATGATCGAGGACAACACAGACACCATACTGATCGCACCGTGGTGGCCACGCCAGCATTGGTTTGCTCCCCTCCTCAAGGCCTCGAGCGGCGAGTATCTCCATCTGCGAGACAGGCCAGACCTTCTATCCATCCAAGAGGGCCAGGTGCATCACCCTGATCTGACCTCCCTGCGGCTCACAGCATGGAGAATCCGACACAAGCCCCACTCTCAAAGGCGGTGCAACATATAATTGCAGCAGCACAGAAATCTATGACCAAGAAGGCCTATGGTTATAAATGGTCGCATTTTCTAGACTATGTTAGACCACTGAATGTTGATCCTCTAACAGCTCCGACAGAGGTTATTCTGGACTTTCTAGTGCACCTGTCGAACAAAGGGCTGTCCTTGTCATCGATCAAATGCTACCTAGCAGCTCTATCTTGGCATTGGAGACAGTCGGGAAGACCATTATGCATCCACGACCCTATGATACGACTGTTTCTTAAGGGATACTCTAACCTGCATCCGCCTGTCATGCCCCCTCCTCCGGCCCGGAGCTTGGAGCTAGTATTGTCACAACTTTCCAACCCTCAGTTCGAGCCAATGGCCACATGCGATCTGTCACATCTCCCGTGGAAGACGGCATTCCTCGTGGCCATTACATCAGCCAGGAGCGTGAGTGATATCTGTGCCTTAAGAGTTGATGCACCATACCTCCAGTTCTACAAAGAAAAGATGGCCCTCCGACCGGACATTACATTCCTCCCGAAAGTTGTCTCAAAATTCCATTTATTATAGGACATTTCTCTACCGGCTTTTTTTCAAAATCCCTCTTCGCCGCTGGAAACTACCCTGCACTCTCTGGACGTCAGACGTGCCCTAGCTTTCTACACCAGCAGGACAGCTCCCCACAGGAAGTCAGTGAGGCTATTTTTGAAATATCGCAAAGATTCCTTAGGGTTACCTGTGTCCTCCCAGCGTCTTGCCTCATGGATCGTCTCAACCATCAGATTAACCTGCTAGCGAAGTGCAGATCCATGCACTCTCCACAAGAGCAGTGTCGACTTTACAAGCTTTCCTGAGGGGCATCCCGATTGATGACATATGCAAGGCAGCGACTTGGTCCAACCCTTCGACGTTCGCTGCTCATTACAAGCTAGATGCCAGGGCGAGAAAGGATGCTGCCTTCGGCCGAGCGGTGCTGTTTTCCTGTGTCGCATGACCCCACCTCCGAAGGTTAGTAGCTTGCTAATCACCCATTATGTGCGTCTTTCACAGACTACACGAAGGGGAAATGCAGGTTGCTTACCTGTAACTGCGTTTCCTTGAGTGATAGTCTGTGAAATTCGCACATCTCCGCCCTTCCTTCCCGCGATGGTCATGCTTGTTCTATAGCTGCTGATAGCGGCTGCGGAACTGAGCCGAGGCTCCCGCCTTGAGCATTTATAGTATTGGGGAGTGTGGGCGGGGCGTCTGCCAAAAATTTCCATTATAATATTCTAGAAGTTTCCGAACAGCTGCGCATGCACAGAACAAAACCCATTATGTGCGAATTTCACAGATTATCACTCGAGGAAACGCAGTTACAGGTAAGCTACCTGCATGTCTCCCTGCACTTTGAAATCATACAACTGTTTTCCACTGTGCTAAAGCTTTCTGAAGGGCCCCCTGGTGGCACAGCGCATTAAACCACCGAGCTGCTGAACTTGCTGACCAAAAGGTTGGCGATTCGAATCCAGGGAGCGGGGTGAGCTCCTGCTGTTAGCCTCAGCTTCTGCCAACCTAGCAATTCGAAAACATGCAAGTGTGAGTAGATCAATAGGTACTGCTTCTGCGGGAAGGTAGCAGTGCTTCATGCAGTCATGCCAGCCACATGACCTTGGAGGTGTCTACAGACAACGCTGGCTCTTCGGCTTAGAAATGATGATGAGCATCACCCCCTAGAGTCGGATACGACTAGACTTAATGACAAGAGAAACTTTTACCTTTACTTAGAGTTTTCTGTGGGCCACTTGACCAAAATGTTTGGACTACTAGTGGTCCCTGACCATAGTTGACAACTCTGACCTTAGTGACTTAATATGGCTTTACCTCTGACTTGGATTACGTTCTTTATTACATTTGACTTCCCCTCCAATATATTAAATTACATTAAAACCTATCTTTTAGGACTGCGTTTAATATGGGATATCATTAATTTCCATTATGTTCCTGGTCACTGGTTGCTGAATTGATTCAATATAGTTTTAATGCTGTTTTATGCCTGCTGTTTTGATTGTGTTATAATTGACTGTCCTATATTATTATGCTTTAGACTGCATTTTTGTTTTGTTGGTGAATTTTGTTGTATGTTTTGGGCTTGGTCCCACTTGTAAGTCACCCCGAGTCCCTTCGGGGAGATGGTGGCGGGGTATAAAAATAAAGTTAGTATTTTTCAAGTTATTAATAAGATACTGATTTTGTGACTTGCGTAATTATTTGAAAGGGGAAGGGTAACATCAGCTGGCTGTATGCTGCTGTGCTACAGTTATGTAAATCAGGGAAGGATAAGAATAGAAACTGAGTGGGATGGTCAGGTTTAACAGAAGAAAAAAGGGGGCGGCTGTGAGAGTGGCAGCAAAGCTTCTAAAAATGAATGGTTCTGTTCTATGCCTTCTGGTTTCCTTTCATCTGCTGTGGGGTGCATTTCCATCACTGAGGCTAAGAATACATTTGACATCTCGATGTCTTATAATACGTATATTCCAAAGGATGTTTTGTTTAATAGTGGCTTATGCAAGGAAATAACTGTATTCTGACAAATGTGATTGAAAGTTGCTTTAAAGAAGGTGCTGGGCTGCATGACCCATCTTCCCCTTTGATCACCAAGAACTCCAATAGAATATTTGACTTTGGTATATGAATACACAAATGGTTTAGTTTTCTAAATTACCTTGGACTCCATGCAGGGAGAAAAGCAGTGTATACAATAGATAAAATATGGATGGATGGATGGATGGATGGGTAGATAGATATTGTAGCTAGATATGTGGGTGGGTAGATATATGGGTGGGTGAGCGGATGGATGTATAGGTAGATAGATAGGATAGGATAGCATAGATGGTAGATAGATATGGTATGTAGGTAGGCAGAGAGAGAGAGAGAGATAACACTGGTCACCACCACACATTTTGGTGCTTCAGATGTTAGCCCTGTTTCTTGGGTATGTTTGACCTGCTGATTCAAACAATGGCACCAGTTTTCCCCACTCAGCTCTACTTTTTGAGATACAGAACCTATAACTAACAACAAATTATTTGCTACCTACCTCTCCTAATGGCTTGAGGCAAGCTACAACACAATCAAAACATGTCAACATAAAATATATACAACAAAAATAATACATATATCAAAACATAGGGCACTAAGATACAGCAGCAGTATAGATGCTATATATCACTCTTCTTCACTCTGCTTTCCCATAAGAAATTAGTCCTCCATAGGTGATGCTGTTCTCGACAGCGCTTCTCTTCAAGGTTTTAGGAATGAGACAAAATCAGAACAAGAAAGATGGTCCCTTAGTTGATCTGTTTAGGGTTTCAACTGTTAAAATTAGCACTTTTTCAGAAAGTTGTGGGCTCATCTTGAATGGAGGTCTTTCAAGAGAAGTCGGGAGACCATCTTTCCAGAACCCTTTAGTTGTGTATTTTGTCACGAGCATGCCATTTCTTTACAGTAGTGATGGTGTATTGGTGTTCATGGCCTAAATCCAATTCTGCTCCCATCTAGAGTAGAACCATGGATTTGGTTGCTAAATAGCAATGCAACACTTCTGTGAAACCTGTGGATTTTGGTTAGCTTGAGACTGTCCGTTGGATGTAGGCCTGTGTTACACATTTGATCTTTCCTTGGAACTATTTTTGGTCTGCTTGTTATGAAATTTTAGATTAACTTGGAATGCTAAGTCTATGCAGCGCCTATCCACAAACAAAAAAGAGAAAGCTTCCCTTTAATACAGTACTTCCCAAGCTTTGGTCCTTTGTGTGTTTTGGACTTCAACTCCACCAAATACCAGCCATCTTATCAGCTATTTGGAATTGTGGAAGCTGAGGTTCAAAACACATGGAGGACCAAAGCTTGGGAACCACTACTTTAATAACATAGACATTTGACTGTTGAGCCCAATACTGTCAACATTGATAGGCAAGGATTCTCCTGTGCCTTGGGTAAAGTTGTTTCCTACCCTGCAGGGGCTACTTTTCCTATATTCTGATTCTTCTAAAAGTGCTCGTTGGTTCCCTTTGCATTCCTTGTTCACCCCCAAAAACCTGTCTGAAACACTGAAGTGGAAAATAGAGAGAAAAAATGTTCCAGTCTCACTGTTGTTGGATATTGAAGTGCACTGTCACCCTTCTTCTTTGTTTGGAGATATTGGTATCACATCTGGGATTTTATGCTTGCAACAGATGTTTTCCCTTAAGCCATGAACTCTTACCTGCATCAGTTAAAAGAAGAATTGTCCAAATTTGGCATTCAGTTACCAAGAGTTTATCTCCTAAGGATGGGCATACAGCTGTAATTTTTGTGTTTATGTTGACAGTTCCTAGTGGTATTTGCCTCCAGCAATAATATGCCTATTAGGATAACTATTCCGAAGCTGGGGAGAGTGTTGGAGCTGACCCATTTTAATGTATTTTCTACTAGCAGATTGGTGCCAACCTTGTAGGTAATTCTTTTTTTGGCCCCAGCAGATAATTTATCCCTGGCTGGGCTGAGATGGCTGTCAGCGGAGGAATGTGGAGTATCTTGAGCCAAACACAAGCGAATTCCACAAATAGTACAACTGTCTGGGCTGTAAGATTGACATGCCACCTGCTTCCTCCCGCTGTCTAATTGCTGAAATCCATTTTTCGTGACATTTAAAAAGAGCTCCTTACCTTGGTTTAACATCAGCATTTGGAGATAAATTTACAATTCAATATGTTTAATATTTTTTCTTAGCTGTGAATAAAATCCCTTCCCTTGTTTCTGCTAAAAGTTATTTTTTAACTTGTTGCTTGCAACAAGTGTGGCGTAATACTTGCTGAGAACAAACTGCTTATATCTTTGTATGCTGGTTTCAATGCATTTCTGGCCTATGTTAAAGCGGCTTTGTACAACTTAATGTAGATTGTGTGATAGGATTTTCAGGATGGCTTTGATTCACTGATTATATTGCACCATCCACCTTCAGACATTGCTGAGTTGCTACCTCTTGAGGAAATGTATGAGTAGCTCATCCAGTCTTACATTTACAAAAATGTCTTTTAACTTCTTTCTTTGGAATTGTCAGACTCAAAAGTGAAAGCTTCCTAATTATAAGACATACTAGTATTATAAGGCTGAGGAAACTTCACCTTTATTGTACTTTACGTTTTGACCTAAAGCCCCTGAGTGAAGTTCACGAGAAGGTGGGATTGCAACCCTCATCTTCTGATCTAAAAACACAGATGTTCTTCTAGAATGCTAAAAAGTTCTATTTATTGTTTTAATTTTGGTATTGCAGCTAGTTAAAATGGTTTCTTCAATTTAAGGATATGTGAGTGAGTCTAAACATTTCTATTTTGCTGTATTAATTTCTAGTGTAAAATAAGCATTTGTACATTGTTTTGCTTTCAGTCTTGACCAGTCTTTGGAACACAGAGAGTGAATTTACCATCCCAGAGCAAAAACAAGCAGAGAATAACGAAGAGCTAGCGAACTCATATGAAAGAAAACTGGTTGAGGTAAGAATGGAAATAAGTAAAGTCAGAGAATACAGGTTTTGTGAAAGTTGGTAAATAGCTTCCAAATCTCGCTAGTATTTAATTGCGTTTTTAATCTTACCTTGTTTCAAAGGTTGAAATAACTCTGTTAGAAACAGAACGTTAATGTGTTTCAAGTTTTAGCATCTAATTTGGTTTTCTTGTAAGCACAAACAGAGAAGAACTGAGATTTTTAAAAACCTGTTTTGCTTTGGAATTCAAAAGAAGTAGTGGTGAGGAGACCTACTAAAGAACTGCAGTACTATTTAGTGGGCTGCAATCAGTTTACATTTTTAGTAGGGCTGGGACTTTCTTCCCCTTTTATTGCTGTAGCCTTTCATGTCCACATTTTTTGTTGGAAATAGCAACCTTCTACAAGCTTCCTATACTAGTTATTTGTTATGTATGTAATTCAGATTGCCTCCTGGATTGTATATGTATATGTGTATTGTACGCATTTTTCCTTAACTCTGTGTTGTGGGAGGGGCTGCATACCATGTGACAAGATCTGGGACTGTTCAGATCTCAGACTCCATTTTAGAAGTCAGTAGAAACAGAATGCTTTAGAGCAGTGGTTCCCAACCTGTGGGTCCCCAGATGTTTTGGCTTTCAACTCCCAGAAATCCCTGATAAACGAGCTGGGATTTCTGGGAGTTGTAGGCCAAACACCTGGGGACCCACAGATTGAGAACCACTGCTTTAGAGACTCCTTTAGACTTCCAGACTATACAGACTCTATTAGACTCTCAGAACAGAAAGATGCTTTAGACTTTGGACTGTTAATTATAAGAAAGATGTCCTGTGTTATTTGCACAGAGAACCCACTTTTAACCTATATGTAACTGGATTGATAAGAAATATACCTGTATGCTGAATACATGAAGTTTTTGAGTAAACCAGATATGTTACTTTTAAAGAAGTCTACTTATTTTGGTCTCTTGAGAGCATGATTTAAAGCAATATGTTTTAAGGGAGAGTAGATGTTTTAGGGAAACTGAAAAGAACACTTCTGAAACTGCTGTTTTTTGGGCATTGGCATATCTTTGTTCCTGACACCTCAAAGAGATATCTAGGCATATCAGTCTAACAGCTGAGAAACCCAATTGCCTTGCATGAATGCTAGTAGATATTTACCACTAAGGAGAAAGTTGACTCGAGGGAGGTTTTAACTTTTCTCAGGAAGATCATATTTTAGAAAGGTTACAAATATTTTAGAAAGGTTACAATCTCTAACTGGCTCGTGCCTTTCTAAAAGATTCCGATTTTCCCAAAAGGTTTCTCCAGAGAGTTTCTCATTTCTTTTCATTGTTATTGATTTTATCCAGTTGACTTTGACTTATGGCAAGACAACAAAGGAGATAAGTTCAAGTCGCCCTATCATTAATAGCCCTGCTTTGGTCTTGCAAACACTGGGCTGTGGCTTCCTGGATCAAGTCTATCCATCTGTAGTTTTCATCTTTTCCTTCTGCTTTTAACTTGTCAATTATTACAATATTTTAGAATGAGTCACATTTTGCAATGTGACCAGAGTATGACAGTCTCAGCTTGGCTTCTAGGGAGAGTTCCAGCTTGAATTGCTCTGAATATAGTTTATTGCGTACATTTACAACTGGATAAATTTCAATGTGTAGTTATTTCCCCAAACACTGGCTTTTGTGTGCAGTTGCTAAGAATGTAAGACAAATATTAATAGTTTTTGGATCACATCTTCCAGATAAGCCCGACTTTGTTGCCAAAATCTCACAACTATTAAACATCTTGGATGGACCAGTGAGAAAAGTCATTAGAGACTGTTTTATGTTTTGCCAGAAACATTGATTGGAAAACCATGGGGCTAAATAAGGTTTTCATTGAATTGACAAATAATCATGATGATAAACAATATGCTTGTTATATTCAATGTTTGCCATTCTGTGTTGCATATTGTGTATTGCATATTGGGCATTTCCAAGCTGTACCTCGTCATTGGTTTATGTTGTGCCATATTGCTCTTCTACTTGGAATAGTGTAGATCTGGCATAACATGTGGATATTTATGCAGATTGAGCAGCCCTTATGTACAATTCCAAAATTTGAAATACTCCAAAATTGTCCACATGGGTGACTCAGATAATGACGTATATACTTTCTGATGGTTCATTGTACACAAACTCTATTTTAAGCACATTTTAAAATATAAAGATAGGATAGAGAGAGAGAGAGATAGTAAATATAAAATTACCTTCAGGCCAAGTGTATCCGAAGCATCAATCAGTATCCATTTTGACTTGGGCCCCATCCCTAAGATATCTCATTTTGTATGGATATGAAAATACTGATATTATAGAATTTGGGAAAAAAACCCCACATTTTGGATAAGGCATTCTCAATCTATACTACATTGAAGTATTGTTGACTTTTAGGCAATATCTGTTTTTATATCTACATTGAGATCAATTGTTGCAAATTGGTTTGGGTGGGAATGAGGGAGGATAAACAAATATTCAAAGCACTTGTGAATGTTAAGTTCATATAGTATATTGCAGAAGTATGTACAACATTTAGACTTTGTCACATTTTGTTGTATTGCAACTTGGAATAGAAATTGATTGAACTGGAGCTATTACTATTACGACTTAAGGGACACAAATGACCATATATGCTTATGTATAAACCGAAGACAGGTTTTGGGACCAAAATTTTGTTTTTGATGTGACCCATGCATAAGTCAAGATCATTCCATGGCGAAGGGGAAAGTGCCAGCGTCATCTCAGGGAGGCAGCTGTCACCACCATTTCCCTTCCCAGGTATTCAAACCATACTGGAGAGAATAGGTTCTCCCAGGATGGACTAAGCTTTCACCTTTGGCCATTCAGCAAAGGGGGTGGCTCCTTTTACATAAGAGTTGTAGTGTTTACATTGACCCATAGGTCAGTCAACCCAGTTTTTTGGGGTTGATAATTTTACTAACATTTCTAGACCTATACATGAGCATATAGGATTTTTAATACTGTGAAGGTGCAAAATATTTTAAAGTTTCATAAAAGGTAAATAACCAAAACAAGCTGGCACTTGTTGGTTAAAGAAGTATTCACCTCCTCTGCTGTAACAGGATAGTTCCAGTGCCATATGATCTGAGATAAAATGCATCTGTTTCTAGAAAAATTCAGGGTTTGGCTGCCTCAGACTTGGGAAATATTGGAAAACACTGGCTGGCTGTCCAATCCATACCATACACACCCTTTATGCCACTTTCCAGATTCCCTACCCTATCACACACTGGCAAAGGTCCTAATAGTTAACCTCATTCCTTATGACATTGAACTTAGGTTGGTTCCAGTCTACCTTGGATTCCAACACATCTTTGTATAGGTTTTATTTTTAAGAGATTCGTGCCTTGCACTGCAAAGTGAGTTCCTAGGCTGGCAAAAATGTATTGAAATGGGAACATCTTAAAATAAAAGCATTAAGATGGCAACTGTTTAAAAGAATAGCTTTAAACCCATTTGCTGACATTAAATGGATCACATCGTAAAAACCCGGGGAAATGGAAAGAGAACTTAGCTGTAATCAGAGCAAATGCCATTATTTTCTTGAGGAGACCATATTTCAGTTTTGGGCGCTTAACACCAGGAAGACCTTTTCCTAAGCCATAAGCCTCACTTTATAATTTGGGGGTATCAGAAAGAGGGCTTCTTTTAAAGATATTATTGTAGGCTCAAGGACTTTTAGAGGCCAATTGTCCTATGAGCATTCTATTCATAGGCTACAAAAGGATATAAGGGGGGGGGGGAGGGCAGCATATTAAATTGACAAGAACTGGAAACTAATCAATTTGGCAAGTGTGAGTCTAATGTGATTATAATGCCAGGCCAGTTAACAGCTTTGTAATTGTATTTTGGAGTAATAGATGTTTTCTAACAATATCCAAAGGGAGATCCATGTGGAACACACTGCAGTACTCAAAATCCAGTGATGTTCTCTTCTTCTTTTTTGGCATACAAATTATTTTTAAAAGTTTAAATGTTAAACATTTTAAATGTTTAAATGTTAACAATGTAACAAGCATGATCATCAAGTTTGCAGATGACACCAAATTGGGAGGGATAGCCAATACTCCAGAAGACAGGAACAGAATTCAAAACGATCTTAACAGATGAGAGAAATGGGCCAAAACTAACAAAATGAAGTTCAACAGTGACAAATGCAAGATACTCCACTTAGGCAGAAAAAACGAAATGCAAAGATACAGAATGGGGGACAATGCATGGCTCAAGAGCAGTACGTGTGAAAAAGATCTTGGAGTCCTCGTGGACAACAAGTTAAACATGAGCCAACAATGTCATGCGGCGGCAAAAAAGGCCAGTGGGATTTTGGCCTGCATCAATAGGAGCATAGTGTATAGATCTAGGGAAGTCATGCTACCCCTCTATTCTGCCTTGGTGAGACCACATCTGGAATACTGTGTCCAATTCTGGGCACCACAATTGAAGAGAAATATTGACAAGCTGGAATGTGCCCAGAGGAGGGCGACTAAAATAATCAAGGGTCTGGAGAACAAGCCCTATGAGGAGCAGCTTGAAGAGCTGGGCATGTTTAGCCTGAAGAAGAGACGGCTGAGAGGAGACATGATAGCCATGTATAAATATGTGAGAGGAAGTCATAAGGAGGGAGAAAGCTTGTTTTCTGCTTCCCTGGAGACTAGGATGCGGAACAATGGCTTCAAACTACAAGAAAGGAGATTCCATCTGAACATGAGGAAGAACTTCCTGACTGTGAGAGCTGTTCAGCAGTGGAACTCTCTGCCCCAGAGTGTGGTGGAGACTCCTTCTTCGGAGGCTTTTAAATATAGGCCGGATGGCCATCTGTTGGGGGTGCTTTGAATGCAATTTTTCTGCTTCTTGGCAGGGGGTTAGACTAGATGGCCCATGAGGTCTCTTCCAACTCTATGATTCTATGAGCAGAAGGTTTATTTTCAATATTACTTATGTGTTTCTTTTATGGACAGCCTTTCTTTCAACAAGCTCAGAGGACTCTACATGGATGTTCCTCTCCCTACTTTTATCATCTCAACAATCATGGAACATCTGCCAGGCTGTGACAGATTGACTCAGATCACACTAAGAGAGAAGGACAATTGCATAGACTGCTCCTTCATTCAGTTCTTGTGGGTTTTTTCGGGCTATATGGCCATGTTCTAGAGGCATTTCTCCTGACGTTTTGCCTGCATCTATGGCAAGCATCTTCAGAGGTTTATCTGCTTCATTGTTTATCTAGTTGACTTCAACTTATGGCAGCCCTGTGCATGAGAGCAGGCCTATCATCAACAGCCCTGATCAGTCCTTGTAAGCTCAGGGCTGTGGCTTTCTTGGTTGGGTCTATCCACTTGTAATGCAGTCTTTATCTTTTTCTACCACTTTCTAATTTCTTAGGCATTATTGCTCTTCCCATGTCTTCCCATGATGTGTTCAAAGAATAAACGTCTTTAGTTAATAATCTTGATTTCTTGGGAGGCTTCGGTCTTGATTCACTCATGGCATGGACAATCGTGTCTTCAGTATTCAGTAGTATACCTTTGCACTTTAAGATTTCATTCCTTCATTGTTGCCCTTGTAGATACTAGTCCTCTGGTTTTTTTTTTTTTTTTTACTCCAGTCTCCATTCTGATTGATGACTGAGTCAAAGTGTGGAAAATCCTTAACCTTTTTAGTGTCTTTGCTATCTACTTTAAAGTTAGGTAAATCATCTGTGGTCATTATGTTTGTTTTCTTAATGTTCAGCTTTAACCTTGATTTTTCTCTTTCCTTTTGACCTTTCTTAATAGTCATTTGCTGTTTCCTTCCATTAGTATAGTATTATCTGCATACCTTAACATTTTTGATCTTCCTTCCTCCAAATTCCATGCCTCATTCTTAGTATAGTATTGTTTTGCATATAATATGTTCAGTGTACATATTAAATAGATACAGTGATATAATGCAGCTTTGATCCTGTTGCCGTTGGGAAACCATTCTATTTCTCCTTATTCTCTCCTTTCTTTGTAAATGATTTTATTCAAACATACAAACAAAGAAAAAAACATACTTCTAAAATACAACATCACAAAATAAAATGAAAACTACCAAAAAACAATTTTTGTAATATAAAAAGTAACTAACACATCTATAATACAAGTTATATTATAATAAGATTTATAATATAATATAATAAGTTGTATTATAATAAGGTGGTACAACAGGTTGAACCATTGCACTGTTGCACTGTTGAACCTGCTGACCTAAAGGTTGGCAGTTTGAAGCTGCAGGTCAGGGTGAGCTCCTGCTGTTAGCCCTAGCTCCTGTCAATCTCGCAGTTCGAAAACATGCAAATGTGAGTAGATAAGTATCACTTTGGCAGGAAGGTAATAAAAGTGCCCATGCAGCCATGTCGGCAACACAACCAGGAAGTGTCTATGGACAGCAGGCTCCTTGTCTTGGAAATGGAATAAGAGCACCTCCCCATGGCCAGAGTTGAGCACTTCCTCCAGAAAGCCAGAGATGAAAGGGGAAGCCTTTACCTTTATTCTGTATATTTGTATGTCATTGTTATTCCACTGTATTATGATATTTAATGTTTGTCTAACTTTGTATGTTGTAATTTGCTCTGAGTTCCCTCGGGGAGGTAGAGCAGAATATAAATAAAGTGTGTTATTATGGAGCCCCCGGTGGCGCAGTGGGTTAAACCCTTGTGGCAGCAGGACTGAAGACCGATAGGTCGCAGGTTCGAATCTGGGGAAAGTGTGGATGAGCTCCCTCTATCAGCTCCAGCTCCTTATGTAGGCACATGAGAGAAGCCTCCCACAAGGATGATAAAACGTCAAAACGTCCGGACATCCCCGGCCAACGTCCTTGCAGACGGCCAATTCTCTCACACCAGAAGCGACTTGCAATTTCTCAAGTCGCTCCTGACATGACCAAATTATTATTATTATTATTATTATTATTATTAACTTATACACATTAATAATTCTAAACAAACACTTACTGAACTTATCTATAAGCCTCCCATTCGTTGCCTGTTGGTTTTAATTTATTAATGAGTCCTTTTAAGTATCATTTCATTTCTACCTTTCTATTTTTAATACCACACATTTATGTCAGGAAACCAATAGTTGAAGATAGTTTCCACCTTTGCTGTATAAAGGTAACATATATATTCCAGTCTTTCATGGATTTAGTCAAGGATTTTTCCTTAATCAACACGGTCAATTTGTTCATCTCCGCTAATTCACACATTTTCATCAGCTAATATTCTTCTTCGTGTAGTCTGTGAAATATGCACATGATGGGTTTTCCTGTGCATGCGCAGTGATTTCGGAACATTCTAGGTGAAAAGAATTTTGGCGGAAGCCCCTCCCATCCTCCCAAGAGTATATAAGCTTGAAGGCGGGGCTTCGCCTCAGTTCTTCTTTCCACGCGACAGCAGCAGAATTTCGGACTTCTCCTCTCTATTTGCTATTTACTCACCTTCTCCTTCTGACTCTTGGACTGCCTGACGATTCTACATACTCTCCAACCCTGACCACGGAACAGACTACGAACAGGCTTGATTTATGGCTACCTTATCTTTTAAAAAATGCTCGGCCTGCGGAGCTAACCTCCCAGAAGCCGATAGACACACTAAGTGCCTTCTGTGCCTTGGGGAATCCCACAACCACTCAGCTTGTGAAATTTACTGGGCGTTCACCTCCCGAGCACAAAAGAGCATGGATTCCCGCTTAAAAGTGCTCCTCTACGAACAAGCGCTGGCACCTGAGGATATGCGCCAAGCCGCGCACTCCCTCTCCCAACCACCACCTTCTCCTCTGGAGAGCGACTGGGGCCCTCCTCTCTGAATACAGAGAAAAACCCCTCGGTGGTTGCGCCCCCTCCCAACGAGCAGCCTCAGAAAAAATCAAGGCCATCTAAACAGCTCATGCATAAGAGTAAGGCTAAAGACAAACAAAATAAAAAGAAGGGACAGCAACTCTCTGGCAATCATCCCTTGAGTCCTCCCCCTCCGGTACCTCCGGCGCAACTCCTTGAGCTCTCCCAAACAGAGCATTTGCCTCAAGCCTCCTTCCTAGAACTGCAGGAGCCTCTACAACTCCTCCCAATAGAGCTTCTCAATTCCCACCTCCCACTAGACCTTATGAGCCACCTGCCTACCCTCCCAATCACCATCGCCCTCTTCCCACAGCTGCAGTCTCTGTCCTTCCACCCGAACCTCCTCCCTCTCCCCACCAGGCGGCACCACACCCTAATCCTTCTACCCCTCAACAAGATATTCAGGCTGATAATGAAACTGTGGATCTTGAATCCTCTAGTGACTCTCCCCCCATCCCTGCACGTCAACCTGAATCTGACCCTGATCCCCTTCAAGCAGAAGAGTTCAAGAACTTTTCTGCCCTGCTCATCAGACTTTCTAAAGCACTGAACCTTTTAACCCCCCAACCCACTAATGTGGTTCAAGACCCATGTTTCTCTTCTTCAGAACAGCAACATCCCATCTCCACTGTGTTGCCCTCCTTGCCTTACCTCTTACAAATTTTAAAGACAACAGGCATATCCCCAGCTCTGGTCCCTGCAACTCCAAAGTGAGCAGAAAACCTTTATCATATTGACCTTACGTCAGCCCCCTGGCTCGCTAAACTCCCAAAGGCGAATTCAGTAATAACCGACGCCCAACCAAAGCCTGTACAGAGAAACCAATCTTCCCCTTCTGACAAAGAAGGAAAGAAACTTGACGCCATGGCAAAAAAGTTTTATTCCTCAGCTTGCTTATTTGCTCACATGGCACACTATGGTGTTTACATGAACGTATACCAGACTTTCCTCTGAAACAACATAACTCCTTACATTGAATTATTACCTTTGGCTGACCAGGCCATGGCCAAGGCCTTTGCCAAAGAGGCGCTCCTCTTAGCCAAACTTCAAAAAAATCTCTCAAAAAATATGGCGGACACCTCCGGTAAACTCATTGCCGGAGCTGTGGCTTTACGTGGTCATGCCTGGCTTACGGCGTCGACCCTCTCTCCCTCAGCCCGCACCTTGATTGAAGATCTACCTATGGAGGTAACAGGCCTTTTCAATCCAGAAACTGATTCCCAACTTGAACACTCCAACAAAATGAAAGAGACTGTCAACAAATATGACCAACAACCATACCAAAACCACCAAAGATGGGGACCTTACTACCACTATCCCCACTACCAGCGAGGACGTTACAACCCTCAACCCTATAGAAGCAAGCAACATCCCCACCCCGCCACATCCAACACCTTCCCTTCAAGGGTCAGTATCGGGGCTGCAAATCTCCTGATAACAAAAAGTGGCGTTTTTAACCCTCCACCATCCCCCCCTCCGTTTCTCACATTCCACTTACCTCATATGCTATGACTCCTCTGACTACTTACCTCGATAGACTCCTATCGGTCTGGCAATCTATAACTAACGACAACTGGGTCCTTGACATAGTTCGCAGGGGCTATGCCATTGAATTTGACTCTCCCCCTCCTCTAGGATGGGTCCTACTCACTCAATCCTCCCCAACACTTTGGGAGGAAATCCATTCAATCCTACAAAAAGGAGCTATCTCCCCAGTACTTCCTCACCAAGCACATACCTGCTCTCCCCCCCCCCTCTATTTTCTGGTGGATAAGAGAGATGGAGGCCAGTGCCCCATCTTAGACTTCCAAAGTGTCAATAATTTTATCAGACCATGCAAATTTCGCATAGTCACACTCACCACCATCCTCCTCTTTATTAAGGGTGGAGCTTGGCTTGCCACTGTGGATCTTAAAGATGCCTATTTCCACATTTCAGTCTGAGAAACTTACCGTAGATATCTGGTTTGCACTAGATTATTATGTTTTCTCTTTTAATGTCTTACCCTTTGTCCTTTCCACTGCACCCAGGGTCTTCACCAAATGTATGGCTGTTGTTGTAGCCCACCTCTGCCAACGTGGTGTTAACATCTTTCCTTACATAGACGATTGGTCCTCTGTTCAGATTCTCACTCCCAACTCCTTTCTGACATTTCTTACACTTTATCTCTCCTGCAGGACCTCGGGCTCGTACACCACAAGAAATCCCATCTGATACTATCACAGTACATCCACTTCATAGGTGCCATAATAGACTCTACATCCCAGTGGGCATACCTGCCAGATGACCCGTTTCCAACCTCCGACAAGCCATCGTCAATCTCCGCTCACAAGACCACTTCCTCTGTTTGGGCTATCCAGTCCATCCTTGGCCATATGGCCTCTACCACCAATTTCACCCCCTTTGCCCGCCTCCATCTCCGCCCCCTTCAATCATGGTTCCTCACCGCATTCAACCCGCTTCACAACAGTCAAACCATGATCCTCCACCCTCCCCCATCTGTTCTCCACTCCCTCTTATGGTGGACAAAGAGGTCCAATGTGTGCTCAGGTCTCCCATTTACACCACCTCACCCATCCTCCCTTGGCCAGGGAGCACATCTCCAAAACCTGACAATCAGCTGCTGCTGGTCTCATTCAGTACAACAACACCACATCAATGCACTCGATCTGTTGACGGTAGGGAAAGCTCTTCGAGCCTTTTCCAATCTTGTCTCCAACCGCACGGTTCAGGTGGTCACAGATAACATGTCGGTGAAATTCTACCTCAACAAACAGGGAGGAACTCACTCCCTAACCCTCCTTTCTCTCTCAACCCAAATCTGGGAGTGGTGCATACAGAGGAATACCTTCCTGATTGCAATCCATCTCCCTGGAAAACACAACATGCCAGCAGACTCACTAAGCAGGACACCAATCACCAGCCACGAGTGGCACCTCCACCCCAGAGAATTCAAATTTCTAGTCCGCCACTGGGGCCGTTCACAAGTGGACATGTTTGTGTCCCCAGAAAACACCCATTGCCCCTACTTCTGCGTGAGACTCCACCCTTGCACATCCCCAGGCTGTCTAGGAGATGCCTTCCTTTTTCAATGGACCCCCAGTCTCCTATACATTTTTCCAACTCTTCCACTACTTTCCAGAGTAGTAGCGAAGGTCATCTCCAAAAGGGCCAATTGCATCCTGATAGCCCCATGGTGGCCCAGACAACCATGGTTCGCCCCTCTCCTTCGAGCAGTGGCGAACCCCTTCCTCCACCTTCGGTCCGCTCCAGACCTCCTCGCTCTACAAAACGGCCTGATCCAACACCCAGACCTTCCAACTCTTCACCTGACGGTGTGGAGGATCAGACCATAGCCCACCTTTCTGACACTGCATGCTTAATAATCCTAGCAGCCCAGAAAATTTCTACAAAAAAAATCCGACACCTACAAATGGTCTAAATTTAAAAACTTCACCGAATCCCTAGGCTGTAACCCTCTCTCAGCCCCAATCCCCATGGTTCTGGACTTTCTAGTATACCTTTCCTCACAAAGTTTCTCCTTATCCTCCATCAAGCGCTACCTCGCAGCACTCTCCTGGTATAGGAGAAAATCAGTCCTACCGTCTCTTTTCCTAGTCCCCCTAGTTACAAAAACATTCACCCACCAGTTTCTCCGCCTCCCCCCCATCATGGAGCCTTGAGCTTGTCTTATCTCATCTCTCAAAGCCTCCTTTTGAACCCATGTCTTCCTGTGACATTTCCCATCTCTCCTGGAAAACAGCATTTCTCGTAGCTGTCACTTCCGTGAGAAGAGCCAGTGAACTCACCGCACTCCATGCAGATCCCTCCTTCATTAGGTTCCACGAGGACATGGTTGTCCTCTGTACCAATGTTACCTTTCTACCCAAATTTGTCTCCAACTTCCATATGTCTCAAGACATCACCTTACCTGCCTTTTTTCCCAAACCCTCCTCACCCCTTGAACTTGCACTCTATTTTCTAGATGTAAAAAGGGCCCTCTCCTTTTACATATCCAGGACGGCCTCCTACAGAAAGTCACCAAGACTCTTCCTCAAATATAGGAAGAATGCCCTTAGCCTCCAAATATCGTCTCAAAGACTTTCATCCTGGATAATATCCATAATTCGCCTGGCCTATCAACTAGTGGGTAAAGACCCACCGTCTACCCTCCATGCTCACTCTACGAGATCTCTCTCAACTTCTCAAGCCTTCCTCCGAGAGGTCTCCATTCAAGACATTTGCAAGGTGGCAACATGGACAACTTTCATGTTTGCAACTCACTACAAGCTCGACATCCTTGCCAAGAGAAATGCGGCCTTCGGCAGAGCTGTTCTCTTCTCATGTGTGGCATGACCCACCTCCAGGTTGGTAGCTTCCTAGTCACCAATCATGTGTGTATTTCACAGACTACACGAAGAAGAAATATAGGTTGCTTACCTGTAAACGTATTTCTTCGAGTGTCTGTGAAATTCACACATCCCCGCCTGCCCTCCCCTCTTATGTCATGCCTCTCTCCTGCTTGCTGTCTGGCGGCAAGGAACTGAGGCAAAGCCCCGCCTTGATGCTTATATACTCTTGGGAGGATGGGCAGGGCTTCCGTCAAAATTCTTTTCACCTAGAATGTTCCGAAATCACTGCATATGCGCAGGAAAACCCATCATGTGCTAATTTCACAGACTGACACTCGAAGAAATACGTTTACAGGTAAGCAACCTATATTTCTTGTGTCAGTATATCTGGTTCTTTTCATCCCTGGACATAGATGAGTCTATGTAATCATATGTACTGTATTAGTAACCTTCCATGTTTTTCCCCCTAATTGGTCATCTAGCATCCCCAACAAAATACAGTTCACGTTTCATTTTAATTTTAACCTTTACAATATCTTCAAGCATTATGTGTGGAGTCCAATATTTCTGGGCATTTTTACAAGACCATGACATGCAGTAAAATGTTCCAACATTTTTCTCACATTTCTAACAGCTTCTCTGGTATCAGGTACCCCCTGAAAATCCTCTTTCTTGTAAACATTTTGTTTCAAACCATTACATACAGTGAATTTCACATTCTGTGTTCAGACCTTCTCCTATTGTTCCACTTTTATTTGTCTGCCTGTATTTGTGACCATATAGTCTCCTGACAGTGGCCGCTTGGCCTGAGTATAAATTACAGAGCTGGGACAATCCAATTTGACACACCTATTTCTTTAGAAGTAATCTACAATTTTCTACCATCCACACATTTGAAGGTTTTGCACATGCTGTTCTTCTTTGTTGTACACAGCTTTAAATGTCCTTATTTCATGGGGTTTTTCCCCCCTCCGGCTATGCAGTTTGTTATATGTTGTTGAAAAGTCTTTATAATTAACAGTACAAAAATATCTGGGTCGCAGCTGTCATGGGTAAAACATGGTGGCACACAGAAAATAAATAGTTGTGAAGTATGTTAATCATAATGATATAGGAGAGACCTAAATGATTTTGGTCCAATCAGGAGTTTTATATAAACCCTTCCAAGAGTGGAATTTCCAATACTGTATAATTACACCAGGAAATTGTGTGTGTGTGTGTATTGGAATGCAATAGGCAATCAATAGCATAATGTCTCTCTGAGAAGTCAGATTGAAGCAAACACCAGCTGCTGTGGACGAAAAGAAATCACAATGCCAATAATGAGCACTAGCATGAGAATCTGCAACTTGTACATTATAACATGAAGCATCCACTAGTTGAGTACCTTAGGTTACTTGATCTTGTCCCCTCCCTCCTTCCCATTGTATTTTGAAAAGCAATTATTTTCTTTGTGTTGTCAAAGGCTTTCATGACCAGAATCACGGGGTTGCTGTGAGCTTTCCAGGTTGTATGGCCATGTTCCAGAAACATTCTCTCCTGACATTTCGCCCACATCTATGGCAGGCATCCTCAGAGGTTGTGAGGTCGGTTGGAAACTAGGCAAGTGAGGTTTATATATCTGGGGAATGTCCAGAGTGGGAGAAAGAATTCTTGTCTGTTTGAGGCAGGTGGGATTGTTGCAATTGGCCACCTTGATTAGCATTGAATAGCCTTACAGCTTCAAAGCCTGGCTGCTTTCTGTCTAGGGGGATCCTTTGTTGGGAGGTGTTAGCTGGCCCTGATTGTTTCATGACAGGAATTCCCCTGTTTTCTGAGTGTTGTTCTTTATTTACTGCCCTGATACTAGAGTTTTTTTTAATACTGGCAGTTTTTTTTAATACTTGTCCTGAGTATAAATTACATTGGTAAATGCTGGTAGCCAGATTTTGTTCATTTTCATGGTTTCTTCTTGTCTGCTGAAATTATCCATATGATTGTGGATTTCAGTGGCTTCTCTGTGTAGTCTGACATGACAGTTGTCAGAGTGGCCCAGGATTTCTGTGTTCTCAGATAATATGCTGTGTCCAGATTGATTCATCAAGTGCTCTGCTATGGCTGACTTTTCTGATTGAAGTAGTCTGCAGTGCCTTTAATGTTCCTTGATTCGTGTTCGGGCGCTGCGTTTGGTGGTCCCTATGTAGACTTGTCCACAGCTGCATGATATATGGTAAACTCCTGCAGAGGTGAGAGGATCCCTCTTGTCCTTTCCTGAATATAGCATTTGTTGGATTTTCATAATGAGTCTGTAGATAGTTTGTAGGTTGTGTTTTTCATCAGCTTCCCTATGCGGTCAGTGGTTCTCTTCCTGTATGGGCTCCACAGGCCAATTGGATACTCCACCACAGACATCAGAAGAGCTCCAAGACCAAGAACAAAGCCATAACAGTAAAGACAAAGACTCACCCAGAGGAAATGTGTTCTTACCATACATCAAGGGAACCACTGACCACATGAGGCAGAACATTTCTCAGCTCCTGAGAAATCAAAAGGAAGCTGAAACCGAGAATAGGAATGCGTGACCAATCAGGGAACATACTATTGAGGGTCGGGCTTTAGCACATCATGTTAACCGCCATCTGCAGTATATCTCGCCAATCAAAAGGTTGGCAGTTCTAAGCCTGGGTCAAGGTGAGCTTCTGGTCTTAAGCCCAGCTTCTGTCTACCAAGCAGTTCAAAGCGGGGAGGTATTTAAGGCACACATAAGGAAATGCCAGAAAAATGCTGACGATTCAAATAAAGTTCTTCGGCAGGAAAGATGGAGAACATGGAAATCCTATATATATACCTCTGTCTATGTACAGTTGTCTGTCTCACTCTTCAGGGTGAGAAGGGCGGAATATGTACTGTAAATAAATAAATGATTGAGACGGGGGAAAAGATAATAGATAATAGAAAGAATAACATGAAGAACCCTGTAAAAGAGATGACATAATGTTAGAACATTTTGTTGGCAAACCCATAATTTTAGAAAGTGCACTATAAATTGCTCTCAAAGCACTTGGGAGAAACAAACCACCAGGAACAGATGGGATATCAAACTGTTTGAAAAATCTATTCAGATTCTCATTAAAATCTATCAATAAATACAGGGGGGGGGGGGGGACACGACACACAGCAATAGCTTACAGTTTGGAACCCTTCATTCCAGTGCACAAAAAAGTGAC
This sequence comes from Anolis sagrei, assembly GCF_037176765.1. Lineage (NCBI taxonomy): Eukaryota > Metazoa > Chordata > Lepidosauria > Squamata > Anolidae > Anolis > Anolis sagrei. Next base: position 24,405,105 of record NC_090034.1, on the reverse strand, counting down.
ATTAGAGGTTGTGTTAACCATTGCAGCAGTTTGCCATTCAAGCACAGTGATGCTCAAGATTGCATCTCTTTGATTGCATCTCTTTTACCATGCATGGACCAAGAAATGCAAGATGTCCAAGCTGGGTTTGGGAAATAAGAGCCACTAGGGATCATACTGTAAACATATCTTCAATAATGGAACACACAAATAGAATTTCAGAAGAAAATCAGCATGTGCTGTATAGATTATAGCAAAGCTTTTGGTTCCATGGGTGATGCAAAACTTTGGATTGCTCTAAAAGAAATGGCTGTACCAGAACATTTGATTGCCCTGATGTATAAGCTATACTCAGGCCGAGAACTGAAAGTGAAGAAGAAAAGTGATTTTCTAATATATAAGGCTTCATTTTAATTTATACTCTGTACATATATAGGAAGATAGATGAGATTTTGAGCAATAAGGCCTCTACTAAATCAGACACTTTTAATTGGAGAAACCTATTGTAATTCAGCAATTGATTGTGCCTAATGTCAACGAGGAAGTGGATCATTGCCTGTGATTTCTGGGCCTGCTGAGCCTGTGAGCCTGCATGAGATTTTAAGTCCTGAAATTGAGCGTTCTGTGTCTCCTGCAGTTAGTGAAGGCAAAGATTACATTCCAGAGAGGGACCCAGAGAAGACTTTCTCCAGGGAAGTGTGTTCAGAGGATGAACTGCCAGGTGGAGAGGGTATTTAGGTGGCTGTGGTGCCCTATTCTTGACCTGGCATGTTCTCCCTCAGTGAGGGCATCAGTTTCCAGGTGGAAGGTGGTTCCCTGTCGGGGTTGGCTTGATGCGCCTTCCTCTTGGTACATTTCTCCCTTTCACCTTCCATTCATGCCTCTTCAAATTCCACAGCACTGCTGGTCCCAGCTGACCTCCAGCTAGCGCAATCAAGGGCCAGGGCTTCCCAGTTCTCTGTGTCTATGCCACAGTTTTTAAGGTTGACTTTGAGCCCATCTTTAACTCTCTTTTCCTGTCCCCCAACATTCTTGAGTTTTCCATTCTTGAGTTGGGAGTATAGTAACTGCTTTGGGAGACGGTGATCAGGCATTCAGACAGTGCGGCCATCCAGCAGAGTTGATAGCATAGGAGCATCGCTTCAAGGCTGGTGGTCTTTGCTTCTTCCAGCACACTGACATTTGTCCACCTGTCATCCCAAGAGATTTGCAGGATTTTTTGGAGGGAGCACTGATGAAATCATTCCAGGAGTTGAGTGTGACATCTCTAGACAGTCCACGTTTCACAGGCATATAACAGGGTTGGGAGGGCAATAATTTTATAAAAAAGCAGCTTGGTCTCCCTACCGATGTCCCGATCCTCAAACACTCTCTGCTTCTGGAGAGGGTAATGACCGGATAGATAGCAGACTTAGTTTTTGAAAACCCCAAGCTGATTCATAGACTCGGTTAAGGTCACAGCACTTGTTAGAGAAAAGGCTGTTATCAGTTTGCAAGGGAAAACGGAATGATTTCATGGCTTTATTAGAGAGACCAAAGGGATTTTTCAGCGGTATAGTCAACGTTGGAGTTGAAGCAACATCTCTTGTCAAGCCTTGTCAAGCCTGCTAAGGGAATTCTAGTTTCATGTTTACAATTGTTCGCGTTCCATGCTTCCAAGTTTAAAGGATTGTTCTTGAATTTTGTGCATTTGATTTTATGTTGCCTTGTGCATCCTGATTCTTTTCCCTTCCTGGTTATTTATTCAACTCTTGTACCTTGAATCTTATGAACTATTTCATACATTTGGAGTTAGATGTTTTTACTATTTTGCTGATCTGCTTTTTATATATTATTCCATAAACTGCTTTGCTGATTTACATTGGACTGGAGTATGGTGGTTAAGTACAGAGGTGCTTCCTGTCCTGGAATACAACAAAACCACAGATCAAATCCAAACCTTCTGCATGGAATGAGTAATAGTTCTTCCTTCATCAGTGTACTTTTCTCATGCAGGATTGTTTTTTTTAAAATGTCAGAAATAGGGTTTTCTCATTTTTAACGGGTTCGTCATAGTAATTAGATGCCTCAAATAGTCTGTTACTTTGAAACAAGATACTTTCAAAAATAGATTCCAGGTGCTGTTTACCATTGAGAACATCTTGCCTGATAATAGAATATAAAGCACATGTTGCGATTTAACTATAGAGTGTGTTAATACATGGGGTTAATTTCTGGCTGATAAAAATTGGAGTCAATTATACATGTACATATGTGATTGCAAATACACTCATAAAGGAGTTGTATGTGCATTGCAACACACACATGTACAAATACACTCATGTACACACATGCATACAGTAGATACATGTGTGTGCACATATGTGTACATACACAATATGTGTGTGTGTTTGTGTGTGTGTGCATCTATTTTGGCAGTATACAAAAACTCAGAATTGACATGAATGTAGTATGAAGCTGATAACATTATTTACTTTTCTAAGTCTGTACTAGGGTGATACTGATTTGTATCTATTTGATATCATTCTTGTATAAAAACTTCTCATTATAAGAAAGTTGCTTTGTTGAAAAGAGATAGCTGTAGCAGCTGTCAGAACATTTCTTCCTCTCAGAGAAGACACATTTGTAGAAGTACATCTGTCAGAATCTCTAATATAGTGCTACTTCAAAGAAGAGGAGTGACACTTGACAACACAGAAACCTTTCTTGGGTGGTTTGCTGCTCTGTCTCAGCATACCTGATGCTTAAGAAAGATTGGCACAGGCACTTTTTGCTACTGATTTGCACATCAGTCTGCAGGTTGGAGGAGTAGGTAGGCCCCAGTGATGCAGGAGCATTTGACCTGCCATCTGTCCATTGTTTTTAGTTTTCGTACTATGTTAAGACACCTAATAAAACATTATTGCCACATGAAAAATGTCTCTTGGAGCGGATTTCCTTATATTGGGAGAAGTGAAGCAGTAGTCTTAAGGGACAGGTACTATTTCTTTATTTGTCTAATGTTTTCAAGCATGGGATCCAAATTGGCTTACAAAACTTAAACTAAAAGTGTAGCTAAAATCCTATTTTACAGATTTTTTTTTAAAAAAAGTCACAGTTCTGTTTTTTAAAAGGCACAGTTTATACCATGTGTGGACAAACTTTGGCCCTCCAGATGTTTTGAGCTTCCATTCCTGCAATTCATAACAGCTGATAGACTGTTATTATTATTATTATTATTATTATTATTATTATTATTATATTATATTTATACCTGCTTTATCTCCCCTGAAGGACATATAGATAGGAATTGCGGGAGTTGAAGTCCAAAATGCCTGGAGGGCCAAAGTTCGCCCATGCCTGGTTTATACAGTTAAAATAGAGTGGAAACCAAAGTGTTAAAGGGACACGATAAAAACACAACTTGTCCCTTTGAGCACCTTGCATAAGAGAATGAGATGTTTATAAGTGTGAATTTTAATAATATATACTTTATTTTCCACTCTATCTCCCCGAAGAGACTCAGAGAGGATTACAGAACACATATATGGCAAACATGCAGTGCTGTTATACCATTAATAACAAAGACAGACAGTACATAAACAGAGGCCAAGGCTTCCCTCTTTTCCATATCCAGCATCTGGAAGCTGTACTCAACTTTGGCCATGGGGAGTTGCTGTTGTTCCAGTTTCCATGCTGAGCAGCTTATTGTCTGTAGATACCTTCCTGATCGAATTACTGGCATGTCTTCATGGGCGCCTTTTTATCTCCCTGCCAAAGTGGTACCTATTGATCTGCTCACATTACTGTTTTCGAACTGCTAGGTAAGCAGAAGCTAGGGCTGACAGTAGCTTGAACTGTCAACCTTTCAGTTGGCAAGATTTTCTTCAGCTGGCGGTTTAACCTGCTGTGCTATGCCCCCCCCCCCCATTTTAATAAAAATGAGGCTCAAGAAGTTGGAAAAAAGGAAAGATTTGGACAAGAGGGAAGGGGTCAGAGTGAACTAGAGAAAACAAGCACAGCAGGAGCCTTAAGGGTCCCTTCAAGGATGGCAGGGGGTGAAAGGCTTTTCAAGAGGACTTTAAAAGCTGAAGGAAAGGGAAGGGAGGATGCAGGAGAAGGGGAAGAGTGGAAGAAGTTGCCTTGGAAAAGAGGCACAGAAAAAAAAGGGGATTGTGAATTGGGAAAAGGTAGTGCACACATGTTTCTTGCTTTGGACTATGGAGGTAACACGCTGTGACTTGGATTTTGTGGCACAATTTTACTAGGTTGTTCTGATCAGAAATAAAGTTGTAGCTAGATCTCCTGTTTCCAGTATCTTAATTTGAAAGGGAAAGATACTGGGGACTCACCAAAACCCAGCATTGCTGCTGTGCGATTAAAAGCCAAAGGCCTGCCTAAACAGACAGATCTTGCAATAGAAAGCAAACAGGGAGTGTGCTAGCCAGACCACTTATGCAAGATTTCTAATAATAAACAATGCAGGCATCTTAGGGCCTTTTCACATAGCCATATCACTCTGAATATCAAGGCAGATAATACACAATACCTTCTCGGTGGTGGCCCCGCGACTTTGGAACTCTCTCCCTCTGGAGGCCAGAACCGCCCCATCCATCCTAACATTTAGGAAACGGGTGAAGACGTGGCTGTGGAGTCAGGCCTTCAATGAATGAGACAACACCATAGGACCCTGGATGGAAGTTGATGTAGATCCATCTTAATAGGACGACTGACCACTGTAGTTTTATATATAGTGTTTTTAAAGTTGTTTTTGTAATTGTGATATATGATATTTTAATGAGTGTATATGTTTTTTATGTCTGGAAACCGGGCTGAGTCCCTCAATGAGGTTGAGAAGCTCGGTATAGAAAACTGTGAAATAAATAAATAAATAATAAATATTTGCTTTGAACTGGATTATCTGAGTCCGCACTGCCATATAATCCAATTCAATGTTGATTTCATACAGCTGTGTGGAAGGGGCCTTAGTGGCCCTACAGCCCACACAGGCAACAGAAGATAATTGCTAACTGGATGGACCATGAAGTTAATTACAGCAACATCTTTTTCCATTCTTGTTATCCCTTCTTCAAGAAGGGAAAAAAGAGGACCCAAATAATTACTGTCCAGTCAGACTGACATTAATATCAGGAAAGATTCTGGAGCAGATCATTAAGGAGGTTGTCTGCAATCACTTAGAAAAGAATGCTGTGATCACTAAAAGTCAACATGGATTTCTCAAAAACAAGTCATGCCAAACTAATCTTAACCCTTTTTCCGATCGAGTTACAAACTTGGTTGATGCAGGGAATGCTGTGGATGGAGCATATCTTGATTTCTGTAAGATCTTCAACAAAGTCCCCCATTACCTTCTTGCAAACAAACTCGTCAAATGTGGGCAATACTACTTTTAGGTGGATGTGTAATTGATTAAGCAACCAAATTACCAATGATTCCTTTCATCCTGGAAAGAAGTGACTAGTGGAGTTTCATAAAGAGGTTTCAGTTATTAATGACTTGGATGAAGTTTTAGAGGCCATTCTTATCAAGTTTGCAGATGACACCAAATTAGGAGAGATAGCTCATACTCCAGAGGACAGGATCAGAATTCAAAAGGATCTTAACAGATTAGAGAGCTGGGCTAAAACTAACAAAAGGACAAATGCAAGATACTAACTACACTTAGACAGAAAAACATGAAATGCAAGGATACAGAATGGGTGACACCTGGTTCCACAGCAGTTTATGTGAAAGAGATCTTGGAGTCTTTGTGGACAACAAGTTGAACATGAGCCAAGAGTGTGATGCAGCAGCTAAAAAAAAGGCAGTGGGATTTTGGGCTACATCAAAAGGGTATAGTGTCTAGATTGAGGGGCATCATGATGCCTTTTTATTCTGCTTTGTTTAGACATCTTTCCCTGGAATACTGTGTCCAGTTCTGGGCACCACAGTTCAAAAGAGATATTTTATTTATTTATTTATTTATTTATTTGACTTGTATACCGCTACTCCCAATTTGGCTCGGAGCGGTTTACAGCAGTAGATTAAAACAATACAGTTAACTTTAAAATACAATAAAACAAGAAGAGACATAGTCCCGAGTTATTCACCCATCAAAAGCTTGTCGGAAGAGAAAGGTTTTACAGGCTCTCCGAAAAGCAAGTAGGTCTCGGATAGTTCGGGTTTCAACTGGAAAGGCATTCCATAAATAAGGGACTATAATCGAGAAGGCTCTCTGTCTAGTAGAGGACAGATGATAAGTCCGGATGTTGGGGACTTCAAGCAAATTTTGGTCTTCGGACTGAAGTAATCTCTGGGGTTGGTAGGGAGATAAGTGTGCCCTCAGGTACGCTGGCCCCAGACCATATAAGGCCTTAAAGGTTAGTACCAGTACCTTGAAAGTAATCCAGTACTCAAACGGTAGCCAGTGCAACTGTTGTAGAATTGGGGTGATACGACACCTCGCCGGCACCCCGGCGAGAAGACGAGCCGCCGCATTTTGCACCAGCTTCAGTTTCTGGATCACTGACAAAGGAAGGCCAATGTAGAGGGCGTTACAGTAGTCAAGCCTCGAGATGACCGTTGGCTGGATCACCGTAGCCAGGTCGTTCCTAGATAGGTAGGGAGCCAGTCGCCTAGCGTGACGTAGATGGAAAAACGCAGATCTGCTCACAGCAGAGACCTGGGCCTCCGTTGTGAGCAGAGGGTCCAATAAGACACCAAGACTTTTTACAGAAGGTGACGGACGTAGTGTCTCGCCATCCAGGGTAGGCAGCTGGATCTCCCTCCAACCTGGATGGCCCAGCCAAAGGATCTCCGTCTTCGCTGGGTTCACCCTCAACCTGCTGGCACGCAACCATCCAGTAACAGCCTCAAGGCACTGATGGAAATTTTCGGGTACAGAGTCCGGCCGGCCCTCCATCCTCAGAATGAGTTGAGTGTCATCAGCGTACTGGTGGCACTCAAGCCCAAAGCTCCGCACCAGTCGGGCAAGTGGTCGCATATAGATGTTAAATAATAGAGGAGAGAGAATAGCGGGACCCCACAAGTTAGCGGAGATCTCTCGGAAACCATCCCTCCCCTCACCACATGCTGTCCCCGATTCTGGAGGAAGGAGGACACCCATTTAAGGGGTGTCCCCCTAACCCCAGTCATGGCTAGGCGGTGGGTCAAAAGATTGTGATCGACCATATCAAATGCTGCTGTGAGGTCCAATAACACAAGCAGCGCTGATCCGCCTTGATCCATCTGGCAGCAGAGCTGATCTGTGATGGCAACTAGCACAGTCTCCGTCCCGTGCCACCTACGGAAGCTGGACTGGAAGGGATCAAGTCCAACTGTGTCATTTAGGAACTGCTGTTCCACTGCTGCCTTCTCAACCACCTTGCCCAGAAACAGAAGGTGTCCGTTTGACCAGCTGGAAGGTGTCCAAAGGAAGAGGACAACTAAAAATATCAAAGGTCTGGAGACCATAAGATGCTTCCTATGAGGAGCATCTTAAAGAGATGGGGATGTTTAGCCCGCAGTGAGAAGGTTGAGAGGAGAAAGTATCATAAGGAAGAGGGACCATAACCAAAGACTGGAAAGGGGGAAAAGGTCTAACCAAAAAGGATTGGAGGGAAAGAATGCGAGAATATATGCTAATGGCCAGACTAACTTATAACAGGAGGAATAAGAGCAATGAGGACTTTTTAGAAAAATGGAAGTTTGCCATGGCATATCTGAATAGAGAGTCAGTAATATAGAGGAGCTCCATTAGGAATTTAGGTTTACCATGAATAAGGATAGATAAATAGGCTTAAAGGCTTCATAGTGTTTCGGTGTTAGAAGTCATGGTGAAGGGTGCACGGGTGTGGGGATGAGGGTTTATTTTGTTTAGGATAGGGGTTTTGGGATGAGTGTATGGTCTGATGTACGTAAAATGCTATGTGCTGATTTCCTGAATGTTATGGGAAAAAATTGAATAGAAAGCTTTGACTGAAAGTAATGGTAAACAGGCAGAAATAGCAAGTCTATGTGTATTAAGTTATGTAAATGATAATAATTTGTACTCAGTGTCAAAATTAACTGGCTGATTGAATAAGGTAGATAGGCATGTACACGTCAAAAATATTGGTACCTGATTATATCTGCCACGATTTGCTTTTCTGTTATGTACCATAATCAAAATAAACAGTTTTATTTTTTTTAAAAAGAAGAGGGAGCAGACTTGTTTTCTATATCCCAGGAATTGATCCCAGGTTTTCTGTTTATTCCAGATTACCTGGTAGTGCGGATTCACATAATCCAGTTTAAAGCAGAAAACCTGGGATCAGATCCTGGGATATGGGGTCTGTCTGGAAGGGCCCCAGGACTAGGAGCAGTGGGTTCAAATTAAAGGAAAGGAGATTCCATCTGAACATTAGGAAGAACTTCCTGACTGTACGAGCTGTTCAGCATTGGAAGTCTCTGCCTCAGAGTCCAGTGGAAGCTCCTTCCTTGGAAACTTTTAAACAGAGGCTGGATGGCCATCTGTCAGGGGTACTTTGATTGTGCTTTTCCTGCATGGCAGGGGCTTGGTCTAGATGGCCCATGTGGTCTCTTCAAATTCTATTATTCTATGATTCTGTGAACTCACAATTGAGAAGCATGCTGCCTGTCTTGGATTTTAGTTGACTGTTGGACCAAGAGACCTCTCTGCCTTTAACCCTCTCTAAAATAACTTAGCTTGCCATCATCTCTACATCTTTTGAGAGCAAATTTCATAAATTAAAGATCTTTCCATGAACCGATGCTTCCATTAGGTCTGGCAATGAATTTTAAAAAATCTATTTTGATTTTTCTACATGGTTACACAGAAACAACTGGATGGCAAAGTGTTTAACTTTGGATTTTTGCCCAGATTATATACTCTGACTTATATAAAAAGAGTTGTTCCGTTTCCTGAATGCAGCTGTCAGAGGCTGACATGTTCAGAGTATAAAAATGTTATTCTTTTGTAGCAGTTCAAACAGTAAAAAAATCAACTTGGTATCTTTTATACTTTACTTTTGAGGTGAGCTGAAATTCATCCACAGCTAGTGGTGTTGCTTTTACTTCTAGCTAGAACTACATTTTCAGCATCATTTTTTTCAGAAGCAGATACAAGAGGGTGTTATTTCATGTTGTGTTTGTCCTTCTGAACTTTGTGTCACTAATTATGTTTGGCATCAGAAAGATGCTGCCTAAATGAGGCACTCTTGAAAGGAGACACAAAATATAATAAGAAATTCGTAACAACAGAGTCTTGAAGCCGGTTGGTGCAACATGGCAGCATAACCACAACAGCATAGGGAGGGAAAGGTTGGAAGCACAAGTATTGCAAAGAAAGCTATGAACTTGAGTTTTAATATAACAAAGGGGGCTAATTAGGAATTAGGTATAACAACAAAACTGAGGACTGTCATACAATCTGTATTGTTGCTGCACTGTTAATATAGGAATATTATTACAATCGTCTTGACCAAGGCTGCTAATTTTCATCTGCCAGCACTTTATCCATTGAGTATAATCTGCACTTTAGAATTTGCGCACTTTAACTCCATTACGCCTATACTACAGCACTTTAGCCTTTAACAACGTAAGAAGCTATAGCACTTTATATTTCCTTAACTCTAACGCCTGCACTTAACTGCCTGCTGATACTTGAATATCCATGTTGGCCCTCATTCCTTGGTACCTGCTAACAATATTGTTGACAACTTGGGAAGGGGATAGAGGGTGGAACGGGTGGGAAAACCCCAGAAACAGCATAGCAGGGTTAGAAAAAGATTGGAAGGAGGTAGTACGGAAGAAGGTGAAATCAATAGAGGAAACAACCTGGAAGGAACTATGGGATGAAGCTATAATTTTGAAGTGCAATATGGATGAAGTGGAGCATTCCATTGGCCGAGGGGCCCCCATAGAAATCATAACGGGGAGGGGGAGATGCGGAAAAGGGAGACCACCAATTCAGTCTAAAATTCAGCCTAAAAATAGTGGAAAATCAGTAACCCAAATTCGGCCTAGGGAGAGAAGAAAAAACTCAAAAAATTTAATAACCTGTAATCGGTCTCCTGACATGGTAAGTTGGTGTACCCAGGATGGCGGTCCCTCTGGGTTGAAGATGGTGCTGCTGAATGCCAGATCTGTCAACGGGAAAACATCCTTCCTCCAAGACTTAATTTTGGAGGAACGGGCAGATCTGGCGTGCATTACGGAGACCTGGCTGGACGAAGCTGGAGGAGTGAATTTGACCCAGCTTTGTCCACCAGGTTTCTCCGTACAGCACCAATCGAGACCTGGAGGGCGGGGAGGCGGAGTTGCGGTAGTCTATAAAAATTCCATCCCCCTGACCAGAGGCCCCATCCCGCAGTCAACTAATTTCGAATGTGTCCACCTGAGGGTGGGTGACCGGGACAGAATAGGGATTCTGTTAGTGTACTGCCCACCTCGCTGCACTACGGTCTCCCTACCTGAGCTAGCAGGGGTGGTCTCGAGCCTGGCATTGGAGTCCCAACGGCTTCTTGTGCTGGGGGACTTCAATGTACATGCCGAGACTACCCTAGGAGGAGCAGCTCAGGACTTCATGTCTTCCATGGCAACCATGGGGCTGTCCCAACGGGTATCTGGCCCCACCCACAGTGCTGGACACACATTAGATCTGGTTTTCTGCCAGGGATGGGAGCAAGGTGGCGGTGTTGAGGAGTTGTCCACCTCTCCGCTGCCATGGACCGACCACTATCTGGTCAGATTTAGACTCACTGCACCTCCTAACCTCTGCAGAGGTGGGGGACCCATTAAGTTGGTCCGCCCCAGGAGGCTTATGGATCCGAACGGATTCCTGATGGCTCTTGGGGATTTTCCCGCCACCTCGGTTGGTGATCCTGTTGATGCCCTAGTGTCTCTCTGGAATGGGGAGATGACTAGGGCAATAGACACGATTGCTCCGGAACGTCCCCTCTCAAGTAGCCGAGCTAAACCAGCCCCTTGGTTTACCGAGGAGCTGGCAGTGATGAAGCGAAGGAAGAGGAGACTAGAGCGCGTGTGGCGTTCGGACCCGAGCGAGTTAAATCGAACACGGTTTGTTGCCCTTCTAAGGGCATATGCCGTGGCAATAAAGGCGGCAAAGAAATCTTTCTTTGCGGCCAATATTGCGTCCGCAAAGAACCGTCCGGCTGAGCTGTTTCGAGTTGTCAGAGGTCTATTAAATCCCACCACTCCGGATGGGAACCCTGACAACTCGACGGCCCGCTGTGAAGCATTTGCTCGGTTCTTTGCGGACAAAGTCGCTTTGATCTGTTCTGACCTGGACACCATGTTAACGGCAGTCTCAGAGGATGTAACACGAGCATCTGCTTATCCGATTTCGTTGGATTCATTTCAATTGGTGAAACCTGAGGATGTGGACAAGATACTTGGAGGAATGAGGGCAACCACATGCATCCTAGACCCCTGCCCATCCTGGCTTCTAAAGGAGGCCAGAGGGGGATTGGCCGAGTGGGTGAAGGTGGTGGTTAATGCCTCCCTTCGGGAAGGCAAAATTCCAGCCAGCTTAAAACAAGCTGTGATAAAACCGCTGTTGAAAAAACCATCACTGGATCCCACTCAATTCGTCAACTATCGGCCTGTTTCCAATCTTCCCTTTTTGGGCAAAGTCCTGGAACGTGTGGTGGCCTCACAACTCCAGGTATTCTTGGTAGACACTGATTATCTTGATCCGTCACAGTCTGGTTTCAGGCCGGGACATGGTACCGAGACAGCCTTGGTCGCCTTAGTGGATGATCTGCGCAGGGAGCTAGACAGGGGGAGTGTGTCCCTGTTAGTTCTGTTGGACCTCTCAGCGGCCTGCGATACCGTCGACCACAGTATCCTTCTGAGACGCCTCGCGGGAATGGGCCTTGGTGGCACTGTTCTGCAGTGGCTCAGGTCCTTCCTAGAGGATCGTACTCAGAAGGTGTTGCTGGGGGACAACTGCTCTACCTCACAACCATTGTCTTGTGGGGTTCCGCAGGGCTCAATATTGTCCCCCATGTTATTTAACATCTACATGAAGCCGTTGGGAGAGATCATCCGGAGTTTCGGGGTGCGGTGTTATCTGTACGCAGATGACGTCCAACTCTGTCACTCCTTCCCACCTACTACTAAGGAGGCTGTTCAGGTCCTGAACCATTGCTTGGCCGCTGTGTCGGACTGGATGAGGGCTAACAAATTGAAATTGAATCCAGATAAGACAGAGGCACTCCTGGTCAGTCGAAAGGCCAAACAGGGTATAGGGTTACAGCCTGTGTTAGACGGGGTTACACTCCCCCTGAAGACGCAGGTTCGCAGCTTGGGTGTGATCCTGGACTCTTCACTAAGCTTGGAACCCCAAGTTTCGGCGGTGTCCAGGGGAGCATTTGCACAACTCAAACTTGTGCGCCAGTTGCGCCCGTACCTTGGGAAGTCTGACTTGGCTACGGTAGTCCACGCTCTGGTTACATCCCGGATTGATTACTGCAACACGCTCTACGTGGGGTTGCCCTTGAAGACTGCCCAAAAGCTTCAGATGGTCCAGCGCTCGGCGGCCAGGTTATTAACGGGAGCGGCACTCAGGGAGCATACCACTCCTCTGCTGAGCCAGCTCCACTGGCTGCCAATCCGCTACCGGGCACAATTCAAGGTGCTGGCTTTAGCCTATAAAGCCCTAAACGGTTCTGGCCCTGCTTACCTCTCCGAACGCATCTCCACCTATGAACCGACGAGGATGTTAAGATCGTCCGGGGAGGCCCTGCTCTCGGTCCCACCTGCGTCGCAGGCGCGGCTGGCGGGGACGAGGGACAGGGCCTTCTCGGTGGTGACCCCTCGGCTATGGAATGCCCTACCCGTAGACATCAGGCAGGCCCCTTCATTGCTGGAGTTCCGGAGGAAGGTCAAGACGTGGCTCTATGAACAGGCGTTCGGTCAACAAGGCAACTGAACTCTTGAAGACGGTATAAATGAACAAAGGAATGGTAGAAGGAATATGAGAACGGAATCTGATTTTTACTGAGGCGTTGATGACCATGTTGTTTGTCTTGTATTGTCTGTCGAGTATGTTGTGTTTTAACTAATTGTTATTGTTATAAATTGCATTGTAAACCGCATTGAGTCGCCGAATTAGGCTGAAAAATGCGGTATAAAAATAAAGCAAATAAATAAATAAATAAATAATGTAATTGGCATCACTGAAACCAGATGGGATGAGTCTCATGATTGGAATGTAGTAATAGAGGGGTAATTTTTATTTCAGAAAAATAGACCAAACAGGAAAAGAGGTGGAGGAGCATTGTATGTCAAGTGTGTTTACACCTGTGAGGAGGTCCATGATGTAAATCCTGTTAGCCAGGGTAAGAGCATCTGGATACAAATTAAGGGAGAAAGAAACAATCAGAACGTTGATGTGGGGGTCTACTACAGACCTTCAAGCCAGACTGAGGACCTGGGTGATGTCTTACTAGAACAGATGACCACAAATTCAGAAAGGAGAGATGTTATAGTAATGGTAGTTTTTGACTATCCAGATATTTGTTGGAAGACAAACTCTGCCAATAATATGCGGTCCAGCAAATTCCTTGCTTGCCTTGTAGACAAGTTCATGGTCCAGAAGGTGGAAGAGGCAATAAGGGGATCTGCTTTTTAAAGATCTGAGTCTAACCAACAGCGATAACTTGGAAAATTAGGTGGAAGTGGCAGGTCCCTTAAGTGAGAGTGACCATGTTCTTCTAGAGCAGTGGTTCTCAACCTGTGGGTCAACCTGTGGGTTCCCTACAACTCCCAGAAATCCCAGCTAGTTTACCAGCTGTTAGGATTTCTGGGAGTTGAAGGCCAAAACATCAGGGGACCCACAGGTTGAGAACCAATATTCTAGAGTTTGTTGTACAGTAAAAAGGAGAAGTCAGGCATAGTCAAGCACGTATTCTTGACAAAAATAGCTGAGTTCCATAAACGTAGGGATCCCATGATTGGGATTCATAGAATGATTCCTGGCCTTTCTGCTTCTATATGATATTTTCCTCCCAGGATCTCATCCTATGTTTGGAAAATGATCTACTTTGAGACATCCCCTGTGTGTTTGTCCTCCGAGAAAGTTTACCCAGAGGTGTCCAATAAAACCTCTTCTTCCCTCATATGTTGGCCACCAACTTGCTCTTGCTGTAAGTATAGTTGCCCATATCCCATGGCAAGATGGAACATACCACAGTTATTGCAGGTGATTTACATGAACTTCCTCACCATCCATTTTAAGCAGTCTGGAGTAGGGAATGAAACAAAACTAGCTCTATCGTTCAAAACACCTTTCTTCACCTCATTCCTAGTTGCCTTGCTCCAGGAACAGGTGCTTTACCTACATAAATAGCTAATGGCAGATAGCTCCTTCCCCAACCAATAATCACTGGAAGTGTAATTTTACTTGGTCTTCAACCTTCTTTATGTGGCTAAACTAGAACTTCCAGGATCCCATAGCAGTGAGTTGGAATAATGTCAAATTACGTACATTAATTCAACAGTGTACTCAAATCTCAGGTTGGAACTGACTTAATGGCAAGAATTAAGCACAGTATGCTATGTTTATATGAACCTTCCTTGTTTGGTTATCTCTGGGGCAACTGTATTGGGGGTAAATGTTTGTTTTATTTAGCCCTTTCCCCAATTTGCATAAGGTGGGTGAAAATTAGCCAGATCATTGCACATTGCTGCATTTTTCTGTTGATTTGGATGATGTTCAAGCAATGTTTTTTTCTGATTTTTTTTAAAAAATGATGTGAATTCGTTTTAATTGGCTTCGGGAGGTGATTTTTGCCATGCTTGGAGAAAACTGGCCTATCAAATCCAGGGAAGTAATGTTACCCCTCTAGTCTGCTTGATCTGATCACACCTGGAATACTGTGTCCAGTTCTGGGCACTGCAATTTAAGGGAAATGTTGACTAACTGGAATGTTTTCAGAGAAGGGCAACTAAAATGATCAAGGGTCTGGGGAACAAGCCATATGAGGAGCAGCTTAAAGAGCTGGGCCTGTTTAGCCTGCAGAAGAGTGACTTGGCCACGGTGGTACACGCTCTGGTCACATCCCTCCTTGACTACTGCAACGCTCTCTACGTGGGGCTGCCCTTGAAGACGGCCCGGAAGCTTCAGCTAGTCCAGCGCGCGGCAGCCATGTTACTAACAGGAGCGGGACGCAGGGAGCACACAACGCCCTTGTTGTTCCAGCTCCACTGGCTGCCGATCTGCTACTGGGCCCAATTTAAGGTGCTGGTGTTGGCCTACAAAGCCCTAAACGGTTCTGGCCCAAAATACCTTTCGGACCGCATCTCGGCCTATGAGCCCACGAGGGCCTTGAGATCGTCTGGGGAGGCCCTTCTCTCGATCCCGCCTGCTTCACAGGCACGTCTGGCGGGGACGAGAGAGAGGGCCTTCTCGGTGGTGGCCCCCCGGCTGTGGAACACTCTCCCTGTTGACATCAGTCAGGCGCCCTCCCTTATGTCCTTCCGTAAGAGCCTAAAGACATGGCTATTTGAGAAGGCATTTAACTAAGTGCTACAATAATTGGTAAATGACGACTGGAACGGAATATGGATTACGAGTTTGGTTATGATTCTACGATGAGACGAAGCGGATTATTTAGTGTAATTATATTATTGTGGTATTATTGATATGTTGATATTTCGTTATGGCTTTATTGTAAATTGTCTTTTATATGTTGTACACCGCCGTGAGTCGCCCTAGGGCTGAGAACGGCGGTCAACAAATGCAGCAAATAAATAAATAAATAAATAAAGAGAAGACAGGAGACATGGTGAAGGCCTGGGCCATGAATAAATATGTGAGGGGAAGTCATAGAGGGAGCAAGCTTGTTTTCTACTGCCCTGTAGACTAGGCTTCAAACTACAGAAAAGGGGATTCCACCTGAACATTAGGAAGAACTTCCTGACTGTGAGAGCAGTGTGGTGGGGGTTCCTTCTTTGGAGGCTTTTAAGCAGAGGCTGGATGGCCATCTGTCGGGAGTGCTTTGAATGCGATTTTCCTGCTTCTTGGCAGGGGGTTGGACTAGATGCCCCACAAGGTCTCTTACAACTCTATGATTGTATGATTTTGTGATTCTATGATCGTGCATATCGAGGACAAATAAGCTGCTTCGATATATTTTTGTATCATAAACATTGCTTTTTGGATTGATGCATGGAGAGCCTTGAGGTATACAGGATAAACTATGTATATTGCATTGAAGCCATGTTGTTTTGTTTTAGTATCTGGTGAACAACAACTCTAAGAAACAATTCCTATGTGCTTCTGGAGCTTTGTTCTTTTCAGTCTAATGTTTTGGTTGTATTCTCTTTCAGGTGGCAGAAATGCATGGGGAGTTGATTGAATTCAATGAAAGACTGCACCGTGCGTTGATGGCGAAAGAAGCTCTTGTGACCCAGATGAGGCAAGAGCTCATTGATCTGAGAGGACCAGTAGGTTTTTGGTTTTAAATTCATTAAAATTAGGCTGTTTATAATCTTGAAAATTTAAAATAATTTAAACTGTGTCCTGCATTAAAAGGAAGGAAGGAAGGAAGGAAGGAAGGAAGGAAGGAAGGAAGGAAGGAAGGAAGGAGCAACAATTTTAATGATTATAAATTGTGGACTCTTAAGAAAAGTTAATTAAAATTATCCCTTAACATGTTTGGTCCAATTTCAGATTCCCAGAGTCCTAGCTTGAACAACATGGGGAAAGCCATTGTTAGCAAAAGATTTGGAGGAGGAAAAGTGTCTGTCTTGTTCTTGCCCCCAACCTATGCTTTGGAATTCCGGCATTTGCCATTTCCTTGTATGTTTCCTCCTTTTCTGGCCGCCAACTACACTTTCCATTTGAAGTATTGCTTTCCAACAATCCAAAGTGATAAAAGTTTTGATACAATTTATATCTTTCAATAAAACACTATTTTGCTGCTTATTATTCCTACAAAATCTGAATATATGTAGACTATATGTAATAAAGCATGTGAAGTACTCTTGGAGATAGGTGAAAAAAAGACTGTCAATATTTGTGTGATCAGAGTGAAGGCGCTGGGACTGGAAACAATGCAAGAAAGGCATTGTAACAATACTCACAATTAACAACGCTGTGCTACTCAACTGCTGAGTACACATGCCCAGTGTGGAATACACCTCATCACGTTAAAACAGTGGATGTGGCTCTTAATGAGACATAGTGCATTATCAGAGGATGTCTACACTCTACACCACTAGAGAAATTATATTGTTTAGCTGGCATAGCACTACCTACATTCCATCAGGAAGAAGCAGCCTGTAATAAAAAGACCAAAGCAGTGATATCTCTGGCCCATCCTCTGTTCGGATATCAGCCAGCATGCCAATGTCTTAACTCAAGACATAGTTTCCTAAGATCCACAGAGATACTCGCAGGAACACCTCAGCAGCGAGAGCCCAAAAGGGGCAGGCAAAAGCCTGGGACCTCAATCCATGGCTGATACTGAATGAGAAACTCCCTCCTGGGTACACAGAAGACTGGGCGACTTGGAAGGCGCTGAACAGGCTGTGTTCTGGCAACACAAGATGCAGAACCAGCCTTAAGAAATGGGGCTACAAAGTGGAGTCCACGACATGCGAGTGCGGAGAAGAGCAAACCACAGACCACATACTACAATACAACCTGAGCCCTGCCACATGCATAATGGAGGATCTTCTCACAGTGACACCAGAGGCACTCCAAGTGGCCAGCTTCTGGTCAAATAAAATCTAGTATGATACCAAGTATTTAACTTTGTTTGTGTTTTTAAATACATTATAACTCTATCCGCAACTCGCTTCTGACACGATAAATAAATACAATGACCATGATTGACATTATACACAATAGATATATGGAAGAAGTATCTTGATATACATTGGAATTCCAAGATATAATGATAGATTTTTGAAAATTACAGATGTGGAAAATAAATGACCACAGATGTAGAGGCAGTGGCTGCAATACATGGGTTCCAATCCAGGTATCAACCAATCTGCCTGTTGACAGATGAGTCTGCAAATACAACCTGCTGCTGGATATATTTAGAGAACAGTGGAGTTGAGAATTAAAGAACAGAGTGTCTCTGATCACAGACTGATCCTAAGAATCTGTCTCTACTAGTAGAACTGAACTGATTTTACAGTCTTTTCACAGCAAAGTCTGCTCCTGGTTACCCCAGGCTTCCACTTTCCCCAATTATTGTGGTTAAATAATGGGGAGTTTGTCAGCTTGCTACAAATCACCCAGATATCTTGATCTACTTTATACCTAACCTGCTTGTGTGGCAAGACAAATTGTGCTCTTAGGACCACATTAGCTCCAATCAGTATTATCTAACTGTTTCTTGAAAAGGTTAGATGCTTTATGACTTATTTCTTCAGCTCTCCGTCTTGAAATTCCTCTAGGTAAAATAATCAGCACATTTGATGGCCACATTAATGGGGAAATCATTGCAGCCTAAGACTGCATTTTAAAGGACACAGAATTAAAGGTCAGAATTACTACAACATGCAACTGTTCAGAACTTTCTTGGAAGAGGATTATGCAAATGAAACACATTCTTGGTTTGTGTGTGTGTGCCGTTATGAAATTCTTCTTCTATAAACTGAAAGGATAATTAATTAAGTCAAATCATATGTGCATTAAAACAGCTCTTGATGCTTATTTCTTCAGTTACTGTGGCGGGGATTTGTGAAAGGAGCTAATTAGATTTTTGATCCGAGATGAATATTTGTTACTTGGTAATTTTAAAATAGCGGTATGCTGTCTTTCAGCACTGAAGCGTCCCAGGTGGCTTTCAATAAATGTTAAAACCCTAAAATTAAAACATTAAATCTGAAACATAAAACAAAAATTACAGGAATGAAACATAAAGCAAACATTACAGGAATTAAAGCAAATATCATAGCTCATGAGTACATTATTAAGAGATTGGATGAATAATCTGGTCCAATCTATCAATTGAACAGATGAGTTTGATGCCCAAGATTCCAACACAGAAGATTCTAACCAAATGTTCCTCGGACCAGTATCATTCTCCTGCCCATTCACTTAAGTCAGGGTACTGAGCACCTAAAACAGTGGTTCTCAACCTTCCCAATGCTGCGACCCCTTAATACAATTCCTCATGTTGTGGTGACCCCCAACCATAAAATTATTTTTGTTTCTACTTCATAACTAATTTTGCTTATGTTATGAATTGTAATGTAAATATCTGATATGCAAAACGTATTTTCATTCACTGGACTAAATTTGGCACAAATATCTAGTATTCCCAAATGTGAACACTGGTGGGATTGGGGGAGATTGACTTTGTCATTTGGGAGTTGTAGTTCCTGGGATTTATAGTTAACGTACAATCAAAGAGCATTCTGAACACCACCAATAATGGAATTGAACCAAACTTGGCCCACAGAAAATACTGGAAGAATTTGGTGAGCATTGGTTTTGAGTTTTGGAATTGTAGTTCATCTCCATCCAGAGAACACTGTGGGCTCAAACAGTGATAGATCTGGACCAAACTTGGCACAAATATTCAATATTTATTTATTATATGAACACTGGTGGAGTTTGGGGAAAATAGACCTGACATTTGGGAGTTGTAGTTATTGGAATTTATAGTTCACCTACAATCGAAGAGCATTCTGAACCTCGCCAACGATAGAATTGGGCCAAACTTCCCACACAGAACACCCATGAGCATCAGAAAATACTGTGTTTTATGATGGTCTTTGGCGACTCCTCTGACACCCCCTCATGACCTCCCCCAGGGTACCAACCCCCAGATTCAGAAACCAGAAGCCAGAAAATTTATTTTGGCGTGTAGTTGGGATCATCACTCAAGCATCTCTGCTTTCCCTAGCAATAAAAAGGCAATTTAAAAAAAATCCAAAGTTGCTGTCAATATTCTAGCCTTTTATTACACCCTAAATCTGTTGCCTATCTATGGTGGGTGTCTCAAGCTGCCAAATGCAAGGCTCAGGAGCCTATGGGCACCAGGACTAAAAACTTTGACCTGGCAGATTGAGATGAGATCTTTCTTGCATGATTCATTTATCCAGTCTTGGCCTGAAAACGAGAAGCTGCATTCTCCAGAGAGGAGAAATTGATGGCTGACATCTCTTGAGATCCAGAGGGTCATGTTGCTTCTTTGCATATTTCAAAGGGTTCTCAAGTCGGTCAGCCTGATGGGAATATCACCTTACATGGCCTCTTCTCAGGGAACTCCTGCGTCGCGCTTCTTTCATCAATAAAACATTCCTTAAAACCTTAGCCCCTTTATCTCATTAGAAGTGTTTGTCAGTTAACGTCTTAGATCAGTGGGGTTTTTTTAACGACACACTGAAAACATTCTCCAAGTTGTTATTTTGTACACATTTTTGTAAATGATTCATTACTTGAAGATGTAGCGATGGTAAAATCCCAGCAAAGATGTTTTCATATTTCCTGTTTTTATGTACTTTGAAGCAAATGTCAACTTACGACAACTTTCCCCATGTTTATTTCAGCAGAATTTATTCAGAAGAGGTTTGCCATTGCCTTCTTTTGAGGCTGAGAGAGTGAGACTTGCCCAGAGTTTCCCAGTGGGTTCCATAGTCTCCCAGTCATAGTACATCATCAAAGCACTGGTCTTCCAGTCAAATCCTGGTCTCCTAGAGCCGTAGCCAATCATTCAAAGCACTTCATTACAGTGGTTCTACCTTCATGTGTTTTGTGGATTTTTCAGCTCTTTATTCTACTTTAGATATAAGAATCATCAGAAGAAAAGTGCTTACTTCGCTCTGCTCTCTTCTGCCCTCTTCTTATACACCTACCGTCAAGGAAATGTTATGGTTTGTTTATAAACCTCAGTTTCTTGTGGTATCTAAATCAAGAAACAACATGCATATTTCTTACAAACCAAGGTAGCATCCTGATGCTTTGATGTGTATGTACATCTGAATGGGCCTTTTTCTTTATACCACATATATTCATGCCATGCCATTGTCTGTTTCCCCTGGCTTTCAAAAGAAAAAAAAATGTCTGTATTATCAAAGGCTTTCATGGCCGGAATCACTGAGTTGCTGTGAGTTTTCTGGGATGTATGGCCATGTTTAAGAAAGAATGTCTGTTTGCTAGATTTGCAAAGCTGCCTTAGATCCCCAGACCAAGGCTAGCTTACCTTTCCTTGAAATGTGTAGGTGTGCACCATAGAAGATCTTTGTATTTCAAAAGATCAACATCTTAACCAGGATCAGTCCATTTTGCTGCCTGAGGCAGAGCAGTTTCTATGTCCCCAAAACCAAGCAAATTATTTTAGCACTCAGAGTTGAAATGTATTTCAAGAAAAATACAACAATAATAAATCAGATAACTACTAGTTTTCTGTGTTTGCATCATACTCAGCTCATCAGCTGAAGACATCAAATGATAGGGCCCGCTCACCACATTTCTTCGGTTTTTCTGAGTGTCCACCTCAAATCTGGCTGCTGTTTTTTATAAAAAGAAATGCCTTGAGTAGAACATAATTTCACTTGATTATCCATGCTGGACAATAGACCTCATCAGGTCCATAATATTCTTTTCCTGCTTGTCAGCAACAGCGAAATAAACAATGACAGAGATCTGCAGGCGCCATCAATGCTCAGTCTTTGTTTCTGCCAGTAATTTCTGGCACTGTCTGATGATATGAGCAGGCAAACTCTGACATTTGAGCATTGAAAAAAAACCCCATTGTGAACAGGGCTACGCATGAAAACAATTCAAGACCATTGGATGCTGTTGGTGGCCTCTCAACTCCATGGATTCTTGAATGAAATCAATTATCTTGATCCATTGCAGTCTGGTTTTAGGCCTGGTCACAGAACGAAGATGGCTTTGGTTGCCTTGGTGGATGACCTCCGCAGAGAGCTTGACAGGGGGATTGTATCCATGTTGGTTCTCTTGGATATCTCAGCGGTTTTCGATACCATAGAACATGGTATCCTTCTGAGGTTTCTTTCTCTAATGGGTCTTGGGGGCATTGTTTTGCAATGCCTCCACTCCTTCCTGGAGGACACCTGCTCAGATCCCTGAACATTGACCTGTGGGGTCCTGCAAGGTTCCATTCTATCCCCCCATGCTTTTTAATATCTACATGAAACTGCTGGGAGAGGTCATCCGAAGTTTTGGAGTTCGGTGCCATCTGTACACAGATAACATACAACTCTACTGCTTCTTTCCACCTTACTCCAAGGTAGCCCCCCCCCCCCCCCCCCGGATCCTGGACCAGTGCTTGACAGGGTTACGCTCCCCCTGAGGATACAGGTCCACAGTCTGAAGCTCTTCCTGGATTCAGCGCTGACACTTGAAACCCAAGTGTCGGTTGTGGCTGGGAGGGCCTTCGCACAGTTAAAGCTTGTGCGCCAGCTACGACCATACCTTGAGAAGTCGGACATGACCATTATGGTCCATGCCTTTGTTACCTCAGAATTTGATTACTGTAATGCACTCTACGTGGGGCTGCCTTTGAAGACGATTTGGAAACTGCAATTCGTGCAAAGGTCGGCGGCCAGACTACTAACTGGAGCTGGCTATAGGGAGCACGCAATGCTCCTTTTAAAGCAGCTCCATTGACTGCCAATACGTTTCCAGTCTCAATTCAAGATGCAGGTTATCACCTATAAAGCCCTGAATGGTTCAGTACGTGCCTATCTTTTTGACTGCATTCCCCCCTGTGAACCTGCTTAAGTGTTAAGATCTCCTGGGGAGGCCCTCCTCTCGGTCTCACCACTGTCACAAGCATGGTTAGAGGGGAAAAGGAAGAGGGCCTTCTCATTGTTGACCCCCCACCTTTGGAACGCCGTCTCCAGGGAGAATAGGCAGACCCCCACACTAGCATTCTTCCATAGGAATCTGAAGACTTGAATGTTTAACTTCTAGCCCTAATCGTCCACAATTAATGATACAGCACTGCTCTTTCATGACATGCCCTGTTCCTTAGCTAAAATTTGCACTATCCTATTCCCTTGTCTTGTTTACAGTTTGGCCATGTCTTACAGTAGTTGTCACCATAGGTCATTGGATGTTGTTCTGAGTTTTAAATTGCTATTTTTACATGCTATAGTTTTCACTTTGTATTGTACTGTGTGTTTATTTTATGCTTAGTATCGGCACTTTGTGCAATATGTAAGCCGCCCCAAGGCCCCTTCAGGGAGATGGAGGTGGGGTACAAAAATAAAGTTGTTGTTGTTATAATAATAATAATAATAATTATTATTATTATTATTATTATTATGCTGTTGAAAATTCAAATAAATAGGGTTAAAACCCATGACGTGCTAGATTTTATGACTTTTCTAAAATCTCATCATTTCTGGAATAGATATAATCTAATCCTTCATGGCTTGTGCTATTTAAGTCACTAAGTTTTTGTTCACAACTAGAAAACTAGCTGTAATTATTTGAAATTTTGTAGAGGTTCCTATTGTCATTCAATATAATATGAAAGTAGCCATAAAATCACACAGTTGTGTGCAGTACAAAACCTTCCACTATGATACTGGCCACGTGTGGAGGGCAGAAATGTGGTTAGCCCAGATAATGTTTTAAAAAAAATTAATTGGAGGGATATTCAATTGATTTGTTTGAGTAATGCGACATGTCTCTGTTCTTTAAGTGTAAAGTGAATGCTTCCACATTCCTGTCTCTTTAAAGTGATGATTCTTTACTGTTTTTTCAATGTACTCATGTCCATTTGGAAATCCTCTCATCATCTTCTAGTCATGAAGCTTCCAATTTATGATTATCACCAGTATAGTCCGAACAGGCACATTTAGCATCAACAACCCAATTGAGCACTCTTAGTGACTGGAATTTCAGGATATTTCCCAGGGGACACTGGACAGCTTAGAAATCTTTCAGTCTATTCTGTTAATACAAAGTATATGTTCTTCCCCTGGAGAGAAGCATAGAATTATTATCTAGCCACATAACTCATAGTTAATACTTAATATCTTTAACACAGTTTACTCTTAATATGTTCCTCCACTGCAACAGAACATCTGTCAGAGACTGGAGGCTGTATTAAATATCTTACATTTGTGTCTATGGGGAAAGCTTTTATGCCAAAAATTGCCACTCTGTGGCATTATGTCCACCTATCAGAATAAATAATAATAATAATAATAATAATAATAATCTTTATTTATATTCCGCTTTATCTTCCCAGAGCGGATTACAGTACACATCTGAGGCAAACATTAAATGCTTTTTACACACAGTGAACAATGACATACAGCACAGGCAAAGGTAAACGCCTTCCCTTTTTTCCATCTCCGGTGTTTGGAGGTGATGCTCAACTCCAGCCATGGGGAGGTGCTCTTGTTTGGAGATGTCCATGGATATCTCTGATTGTGTTGCCGGCATGTCTGCATATCTGTGTGGGGTGCCCTTTTACCTTCCCGCCGAGGCAGTACCAATTGATCTACTTGCATTGCATGCTTTCGAACTGCTAGATTAGCAGAAGCTAGGATTGACAGTCGGAGCTCACCCTGACTCGTGGCCTCAAACTGCCTACCTTCCAGTCAGCAGATTTCCTACAGCTTAGTGGTTTTAACCCGCTGTATTACCGCTACCCCTTATAATTCATTATAAGCCAATGAGAAATGAGTTTTATTTATCTTGTTCGAAACTAATGGTCCATGATGTTAACTGTCTTTATGCACTGAGCCAAAAAGCATCTGTTCACATCAGAATGTGACTGAACATCTTTGTGTGGCCACAAATAAACCGTCATTTGATAATATTGAGTGGTCTCCATTATTCCTTGCTACCTGTGGGTCCCCTTAACTCAATGTTGGGATCACGAAAAATTTGGCGACAGTAGTTTTCTTTTACAGTCTTTTAGTGATTGTTTTAGACATTTACACAGATGTGTTGTGCACCATTTGCAGTGGACTCTGCAGAAAATGTTTCAACTGAACTTTTAATCTGTTTAGCAAGCCTTGCAAATGATTTATTAGTAAATGTTTGATTTTTATACTTACTTAATATACTCAAGGTCACATAAAAAAAATCAGGCCGAAAGGGGTTATAAGTGGAAATGTTTTTAGGTGTCACCGGTGTATTATTTTTCTCCTGTCAGATTTTCCTACTATCCCTTTATTTTTTAATTAATGGAATACTGAACAGAAAACAGATAAGTCTCAACATTATCACCCAGAGATGTTTGACTTTTTTACTGTACGAAGACACAAGTCACTTTTACTTACTTTTCATTTTCTAGTCAACAAGGTTTAGGGCCTTAAATTTTGCAAAATATATACAAAAGCATCCAGCCCATTACATATATCTGTTGCATAAGTTGCTGTTTTAACTTAATATTTTCTCTGGCAGGTTCCTGGAGATCTGAGCCAAACATCTGAAGACCAAAGTTTGTCAGATTTTGAAATGTAAGTTGGTAGAGAATTTGGATTTATTCATTCCTTGTGTTCATACTTCACTTCAAATCAGGATCACAGAAAGCCTCGCAATTAATAATACTAATAAAAGGATATTTCACTTGGTTTAAAAAATATTTTTAAAAGGGAGGGATTGTGCACATGTCTTTTGGGAAGTGATTCCATAAATGATGACCCACCAATGAAAATGTCTCATATTGTTGTACATTTCCAGTGCATGCCCATATTTCTTCCTGTAATGCAATATTGTAGAAACTTACATGAAACACTATTCCAAATAGCAATTTTTTGACCACTTGGAAAGCAGTGTCACCCAAGTGGTGTTGTTTTTGGCTTGTTTATTTATACACCTGTGTTTATCATTGTTGTTATTATTTTATTTCTTACCCATCTCTCCTCTCTGCAGAACTTTGTATTCAAAGAACTCTGTGTTTAAAATATCTCTTTTTGTTAAAACTTAGATCAAATCGAGCTCTTATAAATGTCTGGATTCCCTCAGTTTTTCTCCGTGGAAAAACAGCAAATGCATTTCATGTTTACCAGGTAAGTGTTACAACTTCAGAGCATTTGGGTGGAAGTGAAGACTTGCATAGTTCTTTCTGGTACTTCTTGAATAAATCACAATCCTTGGTATGATTGTCGTGTCTGAAGGCTGGAGGGAACTGGAGATTGGAGGGCAGGAGGAGGGAAAGAGTGGGGAGGGAAGTCAGCTATTGATGAGCAACTACTAAGCCAAGTAACTACAATCAGGCCATGGGTTGGGGGGGGGGGGGTAGGGCATGTTGGAGGAGGGGGTAGTTCCAGGGGTCAAGGGCCCCCCAATAGAAGTAATATGAGGAAGGCGGAGATACGGGAAAGGGAGACCCAAACAACCAATTTGACCTAGAGAATGAGAGAGTGTATTGATAGTTTCAAAACGGTCTCCTGACATGGTAAAACTGAGTACCCAGGTTGGCGGTCCCTCTGGTTTAAGAATGGTGCTGTTGAATGCCAGGTCTGTAAATGGAAAAACAGCTATCATCCAGGATATAATTCTGGATGAGTGTGCAGATCTGGCATGAATAACAGATACCTGGTTTGGATGAGGCGGGGTGGGGGGATTACTCTCTCCCAGCTCTATCCACCAGAATACTCCGTGCAGCACCAACTGAGATACAGAGGGTGGTGAGGTGGGGTTGCAGTGGTCTATAGAAATTTCACCTCCCTCACCAGGTGCCCGATCCTGCAGTCAAGCACATCTGAATATGTCCACCTGAGGGTAGGTGTCTGGGACAGGGTAGGGATTATGCTAGAATACTGACCACCCTGATGCACTACAGTCTTCCTGTCTGAGCTAGCAAGGAGGATCTCAAGCTTGGTGTTAGCGTCTCAATGGTTCATGGTACTGGGGAACTTCATTGTCCACTCGGAGACAATCATATCAGGATAGGCTCAACACTTCATGGCTACCATGGCAACCATGGAGCTGTCCCAACTAGTATCTGGTTCTACCCACAGAGCTGGGCAAACACTAGACTTGGTTTTCTGCCAGGGATGGGAGGAAGGTGGTGATGTGGAGGAGCTGACCATCTCTCCATTGCCATCAACCTACCATCACCTGATCAGATTTAGGCTTACTCCCCCCCCCCCCCCGATCCACTCTGACTTGGACACCATGTTAACAGCAGTTTCTGAGGATGTAACATGAGCACCTGCTTCTCCGGTTTTGATGGATTCATTTCAATTGGTGCAGCTCAACCATGTGGACAAGATCCTTGAAGACGCGAGGGCAACCACATGCATCCTAGACCCCTGCCCATTCTGGTTGGTAAAGGAGGCCAGAGGGGGTTTGGTAGAGTGGGTAAAGGTGGTGGTTAATGCCTCCTTACAGGAAGGCTAAATTCCAACCAGCCTAAAAGAAGCTGTAATAAAACCGCTCTTGAAGAAACCATCACTGGAACCTACTCAATTGAAAAATGTTTGGCAAGTTTCCAATCTCTTTTTGGGCAAAGTCCTGGAATGTGTGCTGACCTCACAAATCCAGGTGTTCTTGAAGGAAACTGACTATCTGGATCCAACACAGTCTGGCTTTAGGCCACGACATGGAACTGACACAGCCTTGGTTGCTTTAGTGCAGGCATGGGGAACCTTTGGCCCTCCAGGTGTGGTGGACTTCAACTCCCACAATTCCTTGAGGCTCGGCATTCGCCCCAAAGGCTTACCTTGGCCCAAGGAATTGTGGGAGTTGAAGTCCACCACACCCGGAGGGCCGAAGGTTCCTGACCCCTGCTTTAGTGGATGATCTGCGTAGGGAACTGAACAAGGGAATTGTCTCCCTGTTGGTTCTCTTGGACTTCTCAACAGCCTTTGATACCGTAGACCACAGTATCCTTCTGGGACGCCTCAGGGGAATAGGGCTTGGAGGCACTGTTCTACAGTGACTCCAGTCCTTCCTGGAGGACTGTTCCCAGAAAGTGTTGTTGGGGGACACCTGTTTGGCCCTACAGACATTGTCTTGTCGAGTCCCACAGGACACAATACTGTCCCCCATGTTGTTTCTCCCAATACCTTCCAACAAAGGATTCCCCCAGGCAGGAAGCAGCCAGGCTTTGAAGCTGCAATACCATTCAATGCTAATCAAGGTTGCCAATTGCTACATTCACACTTGCCTGAAACAGACAAGAGTTCTTTCTCCCACCCCAGATATTCTACAGATACATGAACTCCACTTGCCTAGTTTCCAACACACCTCACAACCTTTGATGATGCCTGCCATAGATATGGGTGAAACGTCAGGAGAGAATGCTTCTGGAACATGGCTATACAGCCTGGAAAACTCACAGCAACCCAGAGATTCTGGCCATGAAAGTCTTCAACAACACATTGAAACTCTAATTCAGAAATGTTTTAAACAAAGAAAAGATGGAGAAATGCATACACACACCAATTGGGAATTATCTAGCCCTGTTCTTGGGGCAATGGCTGTTTGAAATTTTCTTTGAATCTTAGCTAGCATAAGGGACACAAGTGATGTAACCTAGCCACCTTCAATGTTAAAATGCCAAAAATGAGAGGGAGGGATATCCCACTATCTTAGCGATGCAGTTTATTTTGAATATGGGTATCTATTTGGTGGTTACTGTTCATTTTCTTGCGTGAAAGTGGATTAAAAGGGATTAGTTTTAGCAAGACTTTGCTAGCATGAGTCACTCATTGCTGTAATTCTCCCAGGCGAAGAATTTGCTGTTTGCTTTGATGATATCCTGCTGGTTATTTTCTTTTTCTTTTCCTTTAGCATTAAGGCAATTTTTTGAAGGGGTGGGAACATTTGGTAAACTCATGGGAAGCAAAATGTGTTGTTCAGGTTAAATGTCATAAATAAAGATCAATTATCACATTAAGATGGAAAGTTGAATGGGCAGACTAGGTTACAGTGAACAATTAAGATCAGGTGTTCATTATAGCTGTGTCTGCAGTAAACCAGCATCCTCTTTGGTCTATTTGTATGTTGATTCATATTACATGGAGCTCAGATTTTGATCCCGATAATTTATTACCAGTGCCATAGCATTTGTTGTACTTTCTCTAATCCCAGAAAAGTATCCCAGACGAATCAAAGGAGGAAGATCTATGAGACTGACATGCCATGATAATGATGTTATTATGTTCCCTAAAATGTACACCAAACATCAGTCTGGCTGCTACATTTTGCACTAGGTACAGCTTTTGAACACTTTTCAAGGGCAGTCCCACGTAAAACATATTGAAGTAGTCTAATCGAGAAGTTGCTAAGGCATGAATTGCTGCATCTGTTTATATTTCTACTACTTTGGGGACCCGGCAATGCCCAGGTGATTTGAAAAAGGCATTGTTTGGGGGTTA
Source organism: Anolis sagrei (assembly GCF_037176765.1). Lineage (NCBI taxonomy): Eukaryota > Metazoa > Chordata > Lepidosauria > Squamata > Anolidae > Anolis > Anolis sagrei. The sequence continues at coordinate 24,375,834 of NC_090034.1, read as the reverse complement.
TTTATTTATTGTGTCAGGAGCAAACCAAACAGTTGTATTGTATTAAACACACACACACACAGTTTGCAAACTTGGCATTCTGTTTTGGGGTGTTAGATAATATCTCTGGATGCAGGGTGAAATACAACTCCCACGCTGGTGGGACATTCCCCCCCCCCCCCCCACACACACACACACCTCCAGTATGTTCTGTTGGTCATGGAGTCTTTGTGTCAAATCCGTCAGCTGTATTCAGTGCTCTCTGGATAAGGGTGAATTACAAGTCTCATATGCCAGGGACAATAACCCCCAAACCTCGCCTATATGCACTGTTGGGTCTGTGTGCCGAGTTTGGTCCAGACCCAACGTCGGCTACGTTCAGTGCTCTCTGGATAAGGATGAATTACAACTCCCAGATTCCCAGGGCAGTCACCCCCAAACCGCTTCCAGCATTCACAGTTGGCCATGTTGTGTCTGTGTGCCAAGTTTGGTCCAGACCTGTCATTGGCTGGGTGCAATTTCTCTTTTTCCTGTGCCATAGGAAAGAGTAGGTAGGGGTTAAAGGAGAGGCAGTGGGCGAAGTCATACAAATTCTACACCAATGGAGGAAGAGAGAAACACTGGGATGTGGCACTCACTATAACAGGGGTCCTCAAACTAAGGCCCGAGGGCAGGATATGGCCCTCCAAGGTCATTTACCTGGCCCTATCTCAGGGTCAACCTAAGTCTGAAACAACTTGAAAGCACACAACAACAACTCAGCCAAAAGCAGGCCCACACTTCCCATTGAAATACTAATAACTTAATATTTGTTAAAATTGTTCTTCATTTTAATTATTGTATTGTTTTTAAGTGTTTTTTTGCACTACAAATAAGATATGTGCAGTGGGCATAGGAATTCATTCATGTTTTTCAAATTATAATCCAGCTCTCCAACAGTTTGGGAGTACTGTGATCTGGCCTTCTGTTTAAAAGGTTTGCGGACCCCTGCACTATAACCTGCAATGACATTGGAGGGAGGGCCATTGGTGTTTCCTGCATAGTTGAGCTATAGTTATTTGTGGAAGTGAGAGGCTGTCTGTGCAAGTGGACACCCCCGCCACATACACTCATACAGTATAATAATATTTATTTATTTGATCAATCATATGACCATTTCAAAATAGAAGATGAGTAAAAAAAACAAGGCAAAAAGGTGAGGACAGCAGCTGACCTTCTATTTATAGTCAGAATCTTATTTTCCTGGTTCTTCTTTCAGGAAATCTGCTCTTAATAGCTTTCAGAATAAAAAGGCTTACTCTGATTATGCTGGATCTTTCCTGCCCTTGCAAGAGGGATGTCAGAATATCATTTCTGTTGGGGGACCTGCAGTTGGATAATACTGGATGTAAATATCTGTCTCGCAGTTCAGTATATGCTGGACAGTCAGTTAAGAAATGTTCAATGTCTTCCACTGTTTGTTCTCCCCATACGCAGAATCTCTCACTTCTTGGGATGTTACAGTAGCACCCGGTTTGCACCATAATACCGAGTTGTTCAAACCTAGCCCTAGTATATATTCTTCTTAAGGGTAGTGGAATAGTTAGGTAGTGCTCTAAATGAGTATTCCTTTTGTGGGAAGCTACAGTATAGATTTTGAGAAAGACAAATAGTAGAAGAACCATGGAATATAATATGAATAAAGGACAGACAGAACTGAAATTGGGATGTGAAGAAATGCAATAAGATAGCAACTGAGATCCTTTTCACATTTCCCAGGCTAAGTAGACCTTTGAGTTGATTTAGGAAAGCACTTTCTTACTCTTACATCCTTTCATTAAAATGGATTTTCTCCTCCTTATGTTTTTGACAGGTCTACATCCGGATAAAAGATGACGAGTGGAATGTTTACCGAAGATATACGGAATTTAGGAGCCTGCATTACAAATTGCAGGCAAAACACCACCAAGTGAGAAGTTTTAATTTCCCACCAAAAAAGGCCATTGGAAACAAGGTAGCTTTTAAAGAAAACATTTGTGAATACTTGAAGTTGAAGATGAAAAAATGCCTTTGGAAAGTGGGATATGGTTGTATTTTTAGATGTATGGGGAGCGTTCATGAAAGATTTCCCCTGATCCACTTCCTGTGGACTGAGAGCAATTAAACTAGGCACAGTTATTAGTCCTTCTCTACATAGGTACCACCTAGGGACACATACTTCTCCCATCTTTTTAAGCAACGGTAAACACCTCGCTTGTAAAAGTTGACAGGTTGTTTCAAAAACCATGTTGTGACTTTGGAAATCAGAGTATCATCATCTGAAAAATGCTTGGCTTTAAAAAATAACTTCATAGTTGGAAAGTGGTGGAAATTGGATGGTATGAGGTCGGGTGAATAAAGGGAATGCGGCAGAATTTCAAAGTCACGGGAGCATGCTTCCAGTTGGGCAACATGTGAGTTGTGGACTGGTGCACTGTCTTGCAGAAGGTGGACACCTTTGGTGAACGTGTCACGTCTCTTGGTTGCAGTGGCCTCTTGCAACTTCCGCAGCAGTGAAGTATAGTATGCCCGAGTGATCATGGTACCCTTTGCTAGGAAATCCATGAATACTGGTCCCAAAATCTATGCTGGTTCCCAAATACTATGAGCATGACCTTTCCTGTAGAGAGTTGGGCACATGCCTTCTTTGGAGGCAGTGAGTCATGATGCTTCCATTGCATCGTCTGGACTTTAGTCTCAGGATCATAGTGATGGACCCAGGCTTCATCCTGTGTGACCAGTTTGTTGAAAAATTCCTCCTGGTTTCCATGGCACATTGTCAATAGAGCCTGAGAGCATTCAACTTGTTTCTGCTTCTGAAAAGGTGTGAGCAGCAAGGGGACCCAGCAAGCAGATACCTAATGCATGTGAAGATGATTTTCACCACAGACCCCACACACATTTTGGGCTAGGTGGTGAATGGTTACATGGTGATTTTCCAAAATGGCACCATCCACTTGCTGGAATGTGTGTTCATCAATAGCAGAGTGGGGTCATCCTGAAATTGGAGCTGTTTCCACCGAAGTCCAACCACATTTGAATTGACAATGCCAGTTCTTGACTCCATCATATGATGGGGAATCATCACCATAAACCTCTTTCATCTCATTGAACGTCTCCTTTGGTGTGCGGCCTTTCAAGTAAAGGAACTTTATGACTGCTCTGCATTCCACTGGGTCCATTATCAAACCTCAAACCACTTCAGCTCCTGTAAAATCAAGACCGTTATCAGTTCTGAGTTGTAAAATTGGCACATAACCTATAGAGACATATCATTACACATGTACAGTTTCAGAGTCCTGTGATTAATAGAAGGGGGTCAATGGAAATCTTTAATGAACACCCCTCGTACTTTTAGAAAATGCATAAATGTCATTGTTTTTGCCAAATTGGTGAGTGGAGGAAAGTGGCAAGTGTTGGAATGGATGCTTATTGTTATGATGACTCCTTTGTTTGTTCTGCTGTATATGTCAGATTTTTGGATGGGTTTTCCGTATAAGGGTTCGTGATATTAATAATTACATTTGATAGTTTTACTTGGAAATGTCAAATAATAATAATAATAATAATAATTTATTTATTTATTTATTTATTTATTTATTTACTGCATTTGTTGACCGCCGTTCTCAGCCCTAGGGCAACTCACGGCGGTTTACAACATATAAAAACAGTTTACAATAAGGGCATATCAAAACAACAATATAAACATAACAATCAACAATACAAATACAATATTATTATTATTATTATTCAACAGCTAGCAGAGTGTCTGCTGTGGACGCATCTTGTTGTGTTTCTTGTTGTGTTTCAAATAATAATAATAATCATCATCATCATCATCTTTATTTCTGTACTCCTTCTCTCCCCGAAGGGACTCAGGGCAGTTTTCACATAAAAAGAGGCAAACATTCAATGCCTTGGGTGAATACAAACACATCAAAACAATACACGATAAAGCACAATAATAACAGTGAACTTACAGTGAAGAATTAAGCACTGAAATAAAAAAGTGAACAAGAGCAAATGCAGTAGTGTATTTTTAATTATCCCCCTCCCCCCTCTTCTTTCTTTTCCCTTTAGGATGCGAAATTTGTAGAAGAACGGCGGAAACAGTTGCAGAACTACTTAAGAAACGTTATGAACAAATTAATCCAGACTCTGCCAGAGTTTGCTGCCAACCCTAAAAAAGAAACACTTATCCAGCTGATACCTTTTTTTATGTAAGTACAGTGGACTCGACTTAAGAGCATTCCAACTAAAGAGTGTTTAGAGTTAAGAACTATCACTCAGCCCTGGTTTTACTTTGACATACAAACAGTGTTTTAAGTTAAGAGGGAGCACCAGAAGGTGCACTAGCACGAGAGGGTAGGGCTTTAGGGCTTCAAGGGAGTAGCCTCCAAGCCTCATGCTCTTGCCTGCTTTGGAAGAGAGATTGCTGTCTGCTTCCTCTTGTCTACTTTGAGGAACTTTTGGTTAGTTTATTTTGTGTGGTTTTTATTCCTGCTCTCTTTGGCATCATGAAGAGAGAGAGGGAGAGCAAGGGAAGTAGGGAAGCTGGAAGGAGGAGAGAATGAAGAAGAAAAGGAAGCTTCTGCCTCTTCACTTGATGCTTTGGGCTTCCATGCCAGAACTTGGTGCTTCTACCACTCTGCCACATTGTTCCACATAGATGTGCAATTATACATTATTTGTTATTTATGACAACAAAACATGGAACAAAAATGGGGGGGGGGGTCGGGGCCCCCAGAACTGATTAATAGCATTTTAATTGGAATTTTGCTTTGAGATAAGAGCAATTGGAGTTAAGAGCTCGGTCAAGGAACAAATTAAATTCTTAACTCAAGGTATCACTATTCTGAAATGAATCAGTAGCTTTACTTATAGATACCAACTGATACTTTCTTTCTTGAGTAATTTTTTAAAACAACTTGTGGTGTTTTCTGTGAAATCCCTGTCTCTGTGTTTTAATTTAAGCCTCCCATTGTCTAATCCCAAAACTGGGTCTTTTCAAGTTCTCTTTCAGAGCTGAACACTGCCACATCTTGCTGTTCCAGCACCAGCTTTATTTGTGGCAGATGATGCAGCAGAATTGTGTAAAAGAGAGAAGCATTTTGGCTCTTTCGCTGATGGGGTCCTCAGTCAGAACTAACGGCAGAATTGGGCTCCCAAACCTTTTCTACCCAGACTATCCCTTGGATGACAATCAGGTTCCTCATTACTGGATATATAAAGAGCCCTGGGGCAGAACTGCATTCTTTTCCCAATGCAAGGCCAGGGCAAGATATATTCCCAAGGATTATATAGTGCAAAAGTAAACAAAGAAAATCAAAGTGCAAAGTGTCATTCATCTTCCTGCTAATAACTACAAGAAGCATGCAAGCAGGTCGGCGATAGAGAAAAATTCATTCTGCTAGTTGGGTTTTCAGTCTTCATACATTTGCACAGTCTCAGACAGTAAAGTAAATGCCCAGCAAGGTATCAAAATAACTGTTTCATGCCATGTGGCAGCTGTCAACATTTGCCCACAATACTAATAAGGTCGGAAGCCCAGCTCATTCAGTTAAGAATAGTTGAATGTGATTGGAGAAGTGGATTATGAATCAACCGTTCTTTCATTGTGAGAGTGACAAGACAGGTTTTGTACCAGTTTATGTGTTTAATAAACAAAATGAAAGAGGAAGAAAGCCTTTCTTTGGAGAAATGCTGGTGACAACTAGCATTCTAAGAACTCAGTGGGATGTAGACATCCACTTTGCAGTCCTACTACTCATTGTAGTCTAATAAAATTTACAGGTCATTTATATTCTGTTCTTCTCCAGAGCTGTATGGAATATGATTACAAATCCACAACCTATATTCAGGAATGGATTTGACAATCCATTTGGCAATATTAATCTTTGGAAATGCTTGGTGTTTTGTTTTTTTTCCTTTTCCTTTTCTGTCTTTCTTGATTCTTAATGCATTTTTGAAACTTCTAAAAGTTTTCTCATTGTGTTCCAATTTTTGAAAATAGCACTTGTTTTTATTTGTTAAAAGTCTTGGGCATATTTGGGTGAGCAAAAAGCAGGCTAAATATCTGGTCAACCAATCACTCAGTGGAAAAAATATAGATATTTCTACAAACAGAAACAAAAAAGGCATGATAAACCAGACCCTTAAAAGAAAAAAAAGAGGAGGAGCGGCAAGAGGATCCGTTGCCACTGAAACCAAAAGCAACAGCAATGAAACATGAATGGCACACATATTTAGGATATCATGACAACTTGTCAAAGCTCATCAAGAACTCTTATAGGTGCCATTTCCTCCTTATTTGTGTGGGTACTGCAGTTCATCTCAGACTATGAATCTCTAGACAGAAAGACCATTGTTTAGAGCAGGGGTCCTCAAACTTTTTAAACAGGGGGCCGGATTACTGTCCCCCAGACCGTTGGAGGGCCGGACTATAGTTTTTTTAAAAAAAAGATGACCAAATTCCTATGCACACTGCACATGTCCTATTTTGCTACTGTTATGAATTGTAATGTAAATATCTGATATGCATGATGTATTTTTATTGTTACAATCTGAACATAAAGCATAGTTTTAGCATTTCTGAAGATAAAATAGTTCCAATTAAAATGAGGAAAACATTCTATTTTCTGTCTTTTTGAAAGTGGTTTTTGGAATATGTAAGCATGAGTCCCCTTTCGGGGGGGAGAAGGGCAGGGTATAAATGTAGGAAATAAATCTATATAAATAAAAATGTAATGTTCGTTTGTGGGATTAACAGAACTCAAAAACCACTGGATACCTAACAACCCAATGTATGTCCTTCACTCAAAAAAATTGATTTTGTCATTTGGGAGTTGTAGTTGCTGAGATGTATAGTTTACCTATAATCAAAGAACATTCTGAACTCCATCAATGATGGAATTGAACCAAACTTGACATAGAGTTCTCCCATTACCAACAGAAAATACTGGAAGGGTTTGGTGGGCAGTGTCCTTTGGTTTTAGAGTTGCAGTTCACCTACATCCAGAGATCACTGTGGACTCAAACAATGATGGATCTGGACCAAACTTGGCACTGATACTCAGTATGCCCAAATGTGAACACTGGTGGCGTTTGGGGGTTGTATTTGCGGTCATTTATAGTTCACCTGTAATCAAAGAGCATTCTAAACTCCACCAATGATGGAATTGAACCAGTCTTGGTACACAGAACTCCCATGAACAACAGAAAATACTGGAAGGGTTTGGTGGGCATTGACCTTGAGTTTTGGAGTTGTAGTTCACCTGCCTCCATAAATCACTGTGGACTCAATGATAGATCTGGACCAAACTTGGCACGAATATTCCATATGCCCAAATGTGAACACTGGTGGAGTATGGGGGAAATAGAATCTTGACATTTGCGAGTTGTAGTTGCTGGGATTTGTAGTTCACCTACAATCACAGAGCATTCTGAACCCCATCAACAATAGAATTGGGCAAACCTTTCCAGAGCAGCGCTGCGGGGACTCCAGCAGCCACTGCTGGTCCAGATAAGCGCGGGAGGAAGAAGCCTGTGGAAGCCGCGGAGAACAGAGAGCAAAGCAGAGCGGACGCCATTGCTCTGTAACAGAAGATCCCTGGTGGCAAGGAAGGCGTCCGCAAATGGTGGAGGCGGCGCCGGGTGGGCGTGGCCAAGCAATGCTGGCTTCCCTGGCCCGGAAGCCTGGCCACGCCCACCCGGCGCCGCCTCCACCATTTGCGGACGCCTTCCTTGCCACCAGGGATCTTCTGTTGCAGAGGAATGGCATCTGCTCTGCTGCGTTTCTCCCTCCACAGACTTCTCCCTCCACACGGGATGGAGAAGCCTGTGGAGGGAGAAGGGCTCTCTGCTCTCCCACGGAGAACAAAAAGCGAAGCAGAGCGGACGCCATTGCTCTACAACAGAAAATCCCTGGTGACGAGGAAGGCATCCGCAAATGGTGGAGGTGGCACCAGGTGGGCGTGGCCAAGCGATGCTGGCTTCCCTAGCCCAGAAGCCTGGCTACGCCCACCTGGCGCCGCCTCCACCATTTGCGGACGCCTTCCTTGCCACCAGGGATCTTCTGTTGCAGAGGAATGGCGTCTGCTCTGCTGCGTTTCTCCCTCCACAGACTTCTACCTCCACATGGGATAGAGAAGCCTGTGGAGGGAGAAGCGCAGCAGAGCAGACGCCATTGGCAGTGGCGAGGGGCTTTGTGTGAGGCCAGGACAGGCCGCACGGGCCGGATAAATGCCCTTGGCGGGCCGCATGTGGCCCGCGGGCCGTAGTTTGGGGACCCCTGGTTTAGAGGCTCTTTTGGTGGCATAGCGGGTTAAACCTCTGAGCTACTGAACTTGCTGACTGAAAGGTTGGTGGTTGTAATCCAGGGAATGGGGTGAATTCTCGCTTGTTAGGACCAGCTTCTGCCAACATAGTAGTTTGAAATAATGTAAATGTGAGTAGATCAATAGGTACCACTTTGACAGGAAGGTAACAGCGCTCCATGCAGTCATTCTGGCCACATGACCTTGGAGGTGTCTACTGACAACACCGGCTCTTCAGTTTAGAAATTGAGATGAGCACCACCCCCAGAGTCCGATACAACTAGACTTAAAGGGGAAACCTTTACCTTTTACCTGGTATTGTTGCCATTTCTATTAGAGCAACATACAGACGTGAAGATACTGCAAGAGAATGCCTGGCTATGCAGATGAAATGAAACTTTATTTATAGCCCGCCCTATCTCCCTGAAGAGACTCAGGGCAGCTCACAACAAAATGCACAATGGCCAACATTCAATGCCAACAGTACTGTGTAAACAAATTAATAAACAAATCAAAAACAGCTCAATAAATTATAAATCAACGTAAATGAACAAGACATAAAATGACCCACATAATTAATAACACATGAAATCCTTAAAATATAATTTAACATCTCTAAAATTAGGCTAAAATTGTTGGGGGAGAAATGGAAAACAACAGGTTCACAGAGTGGATGCTAGCAGCTAGCTAAGGTGCAAATAGATGTACTTAATCCTCCTCCTCTCTGCAAGCTAAATTGCATAGATCTGTTTTAATAGCTTTTTGAAGGAGAGAAGAGAGTAAGCCATTTAAAACTCTTTAGGGAGGGAGTTCCAGAGGTGGGGAGCGATCACAGAGAAGGCCCTCTTTTGCGTTCTCACCAACCGCACTTGAGATGGGAGTGGGACTGAGTGGAAGACCTCCTCTGCTGACCACAGTGCTCGTTTTGGTTTATATATTATTGGGTCTTTCAAATAATATGCACCTGAGGTTGGCTTCTGAGACTATGGTCTTTTTCCTTAGATAGAAAATTACTGGCTGGCAAAAACTGGGAACAGCTGAAAAGTCCCAACAGGTCGGAGGAGGGCAGGTGTTATCCCTATTTTCAAAAAAGGTGCCAAATAGTTGCCACCCAGGCAAAACCAGGAAAGATTCTAGAGCAGATTATATTAGACAGACAATCTCTAAGCATCTCAGAAGGAATGCCATGCTCACTAAGTTTCAACATGGGTTTCTCAAAAGCAAATAATGCCAGAGAAACCTTCTCTCTCTCTCTCTCTCTCTCTCTCTCTCTCTCTCTTTTGATAGGTTACAAGCTTGGTAGAATGCTATGAATGTAGCAGATCTTGTTTTCAATAAGGGCTACGACAAGGTCTCCCATGATATTCTCACACAAACATCTAAGAAAATGTGGTCTAGACAATGTTAATGTGTTGGTGAACTGCTGAACCCAGATGGTTCTTCCCAAGATTATTGCTCTTGGTTCTGAGATTACTTCTGCCAGTTCCTTCAGTGCCCTTGAATGCCGTGCATCTGTCTCTGAATATTTGAATTATTTTTAGAGTAGCCAGTTATTCCTGTACTGCCTTTTTACCTTTCCTGTGCTGCATTTCCTCATCTGCATCCTCTGCTCCATTTCCCCCAAAGCAAAGGAGGTGCTGGTTCTTTCAGTTGCCTTTATCCTTATACATGTTAGCTTGAATTCCTCTTTGGTGCTTTCCTCTTTTTCCACTTCTTGTACATGTTCTCTTTAAAACAGAGCTCAGTGGAAATTTCCTTAGACATCCATTCAGATCTTCGAATGTGAGGAATTGCATACAGAGCGGAAGAAGGAAATGTATCCAAATTATTATTGTAACCTGGCTTGACAACAGAGACCCAGGTCTAGAACTCAAAGTTTTAAGAGAATACATCAATTCCGATCGTGTTTTCTTTTACTTTCTAGTGACTTTCAGCCTGCGGGAGAATCTGCAAGGGACAGTAGTAGCCGCCCTCGAGGGGGAACCCGGTTTTCAAGGTTGTCTCAGCACCATCCGCGGGAGACACGGAACCTGGAGCCTCAGAGTGGCGATCTTTGACTTTGGGGGTGATTATGACCACTGACACAATGTACTTTAAGCTGCCTTTGGATTTTCTCCTATCTCACACAGTAGACAGCCGCAACAGGGGAAAATACAATTCTGTTGAATTATAATCAGCAAGGAAAAGGTTGAAGGGCCACTTTGGAATAGCTGCCTTTCTCCAAAAACAGTCAGATGCCCTTTGGTCTAAAACTGAGAAGTGCAGAGATGGCTGCTTCATGTATCCTTTGATTTGTCAACCCATTGATAAGGATTTTTTTTTTTTTTAGCTTCTGGAGTTTTGATGGATTTTTATCTTCTATTCAAAATCCTATGAGGATGAACCCAACATAATTGCAACTAGAATAATAAAACCATTTTAAATCCGCGTCTTTGAACTCCTTTCTTTCCTCTTCTCCTATAGTTGTCAATTTTTTACTACCTACATCAAACCTTGGGCAAAAAAAGAATACGAGAAATGCTAGAATCTGATTTGGTGTTTCTATTCCAGATCTTCTCAGATGGAATGTTGTTGTCAGATTTTACATAGCAGACAGCTCTGAAACCATTAATTTAATGCAATCAAATAGAAAATTGAGTTTGGGTGAATGTCATCAAAGCTTTCCAGATTGTGCAAATGCCTGTACTTCCATAGAATCAAAATAAGCAACCACTTTTGCTACCAAATGTGTAATTCATTGCTGCTATTGTTCATCAACCTTCACTGAATTATCTTCTTGTAAGAGTGCATCAAAAATAGCTGAAAGGAAACCCAGAATGCGATGTTTCCAGTGGATGTGATTTCATACCAGGATGTGAATACTGGTATGAACTAGTTTCACCCACACCTTGTACTACAAGAACTGATCCTCATGCTCCACCCTTGACCCACTTAGAATTGTGCTATGATTTTGATTTTGTGTAGTATTAATGACTGATGTCAACGTAGTGTGCATGCCAAATTACATGTCTGTCCAGGTTGTTGTTTGTTCATTATGGGTTCTTGAAGGGTTAGAGGTGGTGGCTTGTTTTGAGCAGAGCACCTGCAAAAGAAGGGGATGAGTTCCACAGAAATCCACAACGATCTGTCGACAACTTTGGGGAAATCTGCTGTGTCGTTTGATAGTGTAAAAAAATGGTATTGGGAATCTGAACGTGGAAGAACATTGTGTGAAGATGAACATGGTTTTCACCAGTCAAAAACTATCAACATAGAATTAACCATCAACAGAATCTACGATGCGGTTATGCAAGATTGACGAGTGACCATCAAGGATATAGTACAGGAAACAAGTGTCTCATTCTATATAGTACACACAATATTGACAAAAGAATTGGACATGAAAAAATGAACAGCAAGATGAGTGCCTCAAATGTCAACAGCCACACAAAAACTAACAAGGTTCTTACTATGCGGACTTCATTACAAAATTACTTGTTGCAATTAAGGACAAATGTTGTGAAGAGTTGGGACAGGGAGCATTTTGCAAGGGTTGGACAACCCTTTTTCCAAGAAGCAGTCAAAATGTTAGATGTTAGCTGGGATAAGTGCATTTGACTTCAAAACAACTAAGTTGAAAAATTAGGTAAGAATGCTGCCAGTTTGTACTCAGGAAATGGGTCAGAGATGGAACATAAGGATCAGCCCCTGTACTGTGGGAAGCAAGTGTCCCCTTAATGAGCCTTGTTATCAAGAACAGGTTCCATTTTTCTTGCAATTTAGGACATCCCTTCATATAAGCTGCAGACATTTTCATGTTCGTTGCATCATCACTGTAATATTAAATTGTACTTCTTCTTTAAAAGCTTCTTTTGCAGAGATATCGTCATTTTCCATGAACGAACAGTATCTTTAAACTTACTATCGCAGTGAAATTATCAATTTCATGGAGTCACACTCCATCTACAGCAGTAGTGACCCAAATGAAGCATACCAGTGTACATAAAAATATTGTAGAAACCGATGTACATCAAGATATTTTGGAAAATATCTTGATGTGGTATTTGTATGTCTCAAAGGGCCCCCTGGTGGTGCAGCAAGTTAAACTGCTGAGCTGCTGAATTTGCTGACTGCAAGGTTGGCGGTTCGAATCTGAGGAACAGGGTGAGCTCCCGCTCTTAAGCCCAGCTTTTGCCAACCTAGCAGTTCGAAAACGAGCAAGTGTGCGTAGATCAGTAGGTGTTGCTTCTGTGGGACGTTAATGGCACTCCATGCAGTTATGCCGGCCACATGACCTTTGAAGCATCTACGGATAATGTCGGCTCTTCAGCTTAGAAATGGAGATTAGCACCGCTTCCCAGAGTCAGACTTTACTAGACTTAATGTCAGGGGAAACCTTCACCCTTACCTTAAAGGTGACTAATGGGAGCCATGCCAGCCTGGTGTAATAGTTTTGTGGATTGTTGAAGTATGATGGTCCTAAATTTAGGGGCTGCAACCTTCACCTAGACAAGGAACAGCCTTTGGCATCTTTATTCTTGTGTTTCTCTTTTAACAGCTATACTCAAGCTCAGTGTGTTCTCCATTAATTCCATTGATTCTTTGGATTTTGAAATGGATTCCAGGATCAAGAAAGAGGCAGGCAAGCTTACACAGAAGACCTCATCTAGAATACTGTGTCCAGTTCTGGGCTCCACAATCCAAGGTTGAGAAGTCTTGAATCCCCCGGGGCACGCCTTGGGGAGCTGGATATGTTTGAATTGGAAAAAAGAAGGCTGAGAGAAGGGAACATGAGATCCAGGTTTTAACTATTTGAAAGAATATCCCATTCGGGAGGAAGGGGCAAGCTTGTTTTCTGCTGTTACTCTGGAGACTAGGACACCATGGAGCCATGGGTTCAAATTGGAAGAAAACATATTTCATTATGAAGATCTTCCTCAGGAGTGGAATGTGCTGCCTTGTAGAGTGAATGGAGTCTTGTTCTTTGGAGGCTTTTAAGCAGAGGCTGGATGGCTATCTGTTGGGGGTGCTTTGATTGTGTGGCAGAATTGGTTTGGACTGGATGGTCCTTGGTGTCTCTCCCAACTCTTATAGTTCCATGAGATGTTAAAAATCTCTCTTGTAGAGAAATAATACAAAGCAATCAAGAAATATGGTTTAAAAACACTCTTTTTATTATGTATTTCTTTGTGCTATAACAGAGTTAAAATTTATGTTAGATGAATGGAGTTTGCAGGAATCCAGTTTTAATTTAAGGATGTGTCTTCTGTTAGTAGATTACATCTTTTTTTTCACCATAGTGGTAGATCTGAAAAATCCAACAACAACAACAACAAAACTTTTTTTATATACCGCTCTATCTCCCCGAGGGGACTTGGAGCGGTTTCCAAATAACATAATCCATACATACAAGAAAAACAGCATAAACATAAAATTAACAAGACAATATAAGCATAAAAAACCATAATATCACATATATATTTAAAATAATCCTGCCTGTTCAAGGCAATTTAAAAGGCCGGGCCAGGGCTAGTGCAATTTTAGAGGGCCTGGAAAATTAGGTAGAGTCTATGGCTGTACATTTCTAGGGCCTAATAGAAGAAAGTAGCCTGGGTAATAGGTAGAAAAAGATATGGCCAATTTCAACAGTATCTGGGGCTAAGCTAAAACTAGTCGGTCTCAAAGGTTTGTTTAAATCACCAGGCTCTTACGAAAGAAGGGGAGGGATGGGGCCTGTCTTATTTCTCAAGGAAGGGCGTTCCAGAGGCGGGGGGCCACCACTGAGAAGGCCCTCTCTCTCATCCCCACCAACTGTGCTTGTGATGGTGGTGGGAGCGAAAGGAGTTTGAGCAAGCATTCGGCTAATCCGATGCGATGAAATCTCTGATCAAGGACTGGCAATCACAGACAACGAAATTGGATTATGATTTTAATTTAAGAGATGCATTGGTCTGTATTGGTGGCCCAATACTGTGTATTGTATATGTATGTGTTTTATATTTTTAATTGGAATATTGTTGTTTTTAAATGTTGTAAACCGCAATGAGTCGCCGTTTTAGGCTGAGATATTAGCGGTATACAAGTGTACTAAATAAAAAAATAAAATAAAAAATAAAGGAGGGCCTCCCTGGAAGATGTTAACGTCCGCGCCGGTTCATAGAGGGAGGTGTGATCACAAAGATAGGCAGGGCCCGAACCGTTTAGGGCTTTGAAATTCTCTATTTCAATTAAGAGTTGGTTGACATGATAATCTTTAGTTCGTAGTCTTTCTTGAAGAGGAATTGCCCAGTTGGGACTGTTGGTGGCAGCTAGGACTTGCCGTATCGGATGTATTTTGATCCTTAGGCCTTACCACTAAATTGCTGACCATAGCCTTTCTTTTTGATGGGTCCCCTGCTTGACTTCTCTCGCCTGTTGATCCTTGTTGCTAGTTGAGGAAGGAAAGTTCCTATAAGGCAGTGTTTCCCAACCTGAGGGTCCTCAGATGTTTTGGCCTTCAACTTCCAGAAATCGTAACAGCTGGTAAACTGGCTGGGATTTCTGGGAGTTGTAGGCCAAAACATCTGGAGGCCAACAGAACCACTGCTCTGAGGGATTTCCTGCTGTAACTGCTGCAGTGTCATATCAGGTTTATCTGGTCCATATACTCTGCATTCTGTAATCTCAGAGAGACCTGAGAGCAGTGTTTCGTTGAGAATGCCCTGAGACATGGGTGCTGTGGCCCTTTCCCTAGTTTCAGCTGGCATCGCGTGTCTTCCAAAATCCATGACTGCTCATGACTTCAACCATTTTTCCAGCCTCAGGTGAGGATGATATTTCTGTTGGTGAACTAATGGATAGATAGATCTGTTTATTGATTAGTCTGTTGGCCATATTGCTAATAAAAGACAAAAATACACAGACAGACACTAATAACTATCCTAAAACTCCTGTGATAATTAACTAAAATAAATTAAAACACAATAAAACATGATTAAATAATTAATTTGATATAGGGGAGAATAGTGGCAAGTGTCAAATAATTGGTTGGAGAATTTAGATAAGTTCATTCCCATGACATGGGAGATAAAGGGATCTCTCAGGTGGACAGCATTTGTAATTAATTTGGCTCTATAGCAGACTAAATGTAGTTTCTCCCCAGAAAGAAAATAGGGCAGTTTGGTAATTGGGTCCCAGTTGGTTGTTCCCACCAAAAGTGGTTGTAAATTTTGGGATCTCAACTTGACATATAGACAACAAACAAAATACAGTAGAGTCTCGCTTATCTGACTTTTGCTTATCTGACATTCCGTCTTATCCGATGCTCTTATCCAACGACTCGCTTTTCCTCCAACATTTCCCCTTCAATTAAAGGAGCTGTCCCCAACTTTCTCTCCATTCCCAATAAGTGAAAAAGGCAAGAGAATGAGGAGGGAAGAAAGGGGGGAAAGAGGCACGACTGGAAGTGGAAGCATCGTCCTTACCTCTGTGATTTCCACGCTCCAGGCACTTCCTGCTGGGTTGCTCTAGCCCCGAGGCGTTGCCTTGCCTTAACCCTTTGAGTCCCTGTTGTTAGTATTTTAAGTGTCCAGTGCCGTGTTGGATGGGTAACAGTAGGAGACTCTGTATTATCCAACACTTTTGTTTATCTGACGTTCTGTCGGTCTTTTTATGTCGGATAAGCGAGACTCTACTGTATGCGCAATGTCCTCTGACTGGTGCACTATAGACATATGCTCTTTTGTGATAAGATATTTCTTTATTTTTTATTTATTTCATATACTTGTACCCCGCCCTTTGCTCCCCCAGAGGGGGACTCAGGGCGGCTTCACAGCAAGCACCATTCGGTGCCATCACAATAATAAAAACAATAAGCAAATTCATTAAAACAGTACATTAAATAAACAGTTGTTAAAACACACCAATTTCTTTGAAATTGTCTAGTTCTTACTATAGAATTAAGTTGTTTTAGTAAAAGCAATTCTCTGTCCCTGTGTAAGGTTCATCCTAAGGTACTTTTCTGTGCCAAATGTTGCTTTATTTTTGGCTCACCAGTTTGTAGATTTGAAGCTGGTGGCCAGAAAAGCTATATGTTTGTGCACTGATATCCAGAACACTGTTGGAATGTTTCCTGGGACAAAAGTCCTAGGAAAAGTAGATGGGAGGGTGAAAAGCCTAAGCCAACAGATATCTCTTCCTTTTGGGCACTATGAACATGCTTGATTAATCTAGAAAGGATAGCAAACAAACCCCAGAAAATTAAAAATTATCATATTGCTCCCAACTAAATCGCAAAACATGTTGAGTTGAACCACTCTCAGCAAGGCTTGCAATAATGATTGCCACCCAATTTAAGCCCAAGATTTGAAAATTTCTGCAAGCTAAGAATGTGCTTCTGCACTCAAACAAAGCTGTTAAATATTACATGCTGAAATGTAGTATTAAAGAAGTGTCAGAAGATGGTGCTCAAAACACCCAATAAATCCTATACCAAAAGCTGAACTGACATTAATGGGTTTGATAATGTCTTGATTGTACAAGAAGCAGCTTCTTAACTGCCAGCAGGCTTTTCCACTACTAATGAGTAATACTACAATCCACTGATAGGTGTCACTGAAACCTGATGGGATGATTCATATGATTGGGATATGTGCATAGATGGAGATGCTGAATCCCAAAGAAACAGATGAAATTTCAAGCAGTAGCCATATGTTTCAGAGATATGTATATCTGGGAGGAGATCCATGATACATAAAGGATGAAAACTAATTTGAGAGGATTTGAATGGGTTATAATTAAAGGATAGAGGGACAATAATTACATCATCGTAGTGGTTTACTATGGATCTGGAAGTCACACTGAGATTTGGATGGTGCCATCGTAGGCCTGAGAGCAAAGAGAGCAATTCTTTATTTGCAGATAGTTTAATTGCCCAGATGGAGGACGCGGCAATGTGTAGAGTTACAAGCTTGGTAGATGCAGGGAATGCTGTGGATGGAGTATATCTTGATTTCAGGAAGGCCTTCAACAAGGTCCCCTATGACCTTCTTGAATTTTGGTGGGAATTGCCCATGGCCTTAGATGTGTCTACCCCAATGCACAGAGTATGGGAAGCAAACAAGATGAACGAAACAGCAAAATATTTATGACGTAATAAGCATCGCTGGTGAGATGACACGTTGCATGACTGAAATATGGTAATAGAGGGGCCCGAGAGACAAATATTTAATTTGCTCCAGAATGCTCCTAATTAGTGCTAGATGGTTGATGAAAGGCATTTCTGTAATTTTAGACCTCTTGCCCCCTCATTCTCTATTATGCTCTTAATTAGTATCAGTAATGGGTTTCAGAGGCAGCTGCTGTTGTCGTCATGCATACCAGCTCTAGTAGAATTGCCATAGGAAAATTGCACCCTGGAACCCATTTTTGCCCTTTTCTGTCATATCCACTGCAATAAACAGGTTAGAACATCAGTGGTCCAGGCTGCAGAACTGTTATCCCTTGCCATTACTATCGTTCTTAAAACCATACTTGCTGCAGCTGTGGACCCTTTTGAAATGATCAAAGTGCCATCTTTGATCATTATTATTTGAAACATAACAAGATTAGGTAAGGTAAAGGTTGTCCCCTGACATTAAGTCCAGTCATGTCTGAATCTGGGGTGTGGTGCTCATCTCTATTTCTAAGCCAAAGGTCATGTGGCCGGCATGACTGCATGGAGCGCCCTTACCTTCCCGCCGGAGTGGTACCTATTGATCTACTCACATTTGCATGTTTTCGAACTGCTAGGTTGGCAGAAGCTAGGGCTGACAGCGGAAGCTCATGCCGCTCCCTGGAATCAAACCTGCGACCTTTCGGTCAACAAGCTCATCAGCTCAGTGCTTTAATTCACTGTGCCACCGGGGGCTCCTGTGTAATAACAAGATTAGTACACAGTAAACAAGATCACTATGCTGACAGATGGTATTGGATCACACATCGGACACTTCCCAAGTGTCTAGGATTATGTGATGTATCAGTGAATAATGTGTGCAGATCCTAGTAGGGTGGCCTTTTGCAGCTGACGGATGGTAATGTTGTCAGCACTGATTGTGTTTAAGTGCAGGCCAGGGTCTTTAGGCATTGCACCCAGTGTGCCGATCACCACTGGGATTACATTGACTGGCTTGTGCCAGAGTCTTTGCAGTTCAATCTTTAAATCCTTGTATCATGCCAGCTTTTCCAGTTTTTCTCCTCAGTTCTGCTGTCACTTGGGATTGCATCATCGGCAATCCATACCTGGTTTTTTAACACGATTGTGAGGTCAGGAGTATTGTGCTCCAAAACTCTGACATCATCATCATCACCATCATCATCATCATCATCATCATCATCATCATCATTTCTTGCCTTTCCTTGTGGCTTGTGATGTATCAAAGGCTCATTTCCTAAGACAATGGTTGAAAGCTCCCTGCCAGTGATCTATCCTGTCAACAATAGACTTCAAGCAGTGCTGTGTAACCACATGCTCTCTGTCAAGTTGGAGTAGCCAAGGCATCATCATGAGACCTGCATTAACTCATTCAGCTGGATGAAGACAGGGCCATAATTTGAATGCTGGAAAGGTGTAAATGGACTCGGAAGGGTTCACTAGAACTAAAAGGCATTCAGTTCCCATTGAATGTTAACCTAATTTAGCTATGTTACTTGTGAACATACCAATGAAGCAGCAAACATTATTGAGAAGTGCTCGGTCTATAGAAAGCTACCCTCGGGGGAAAAAATCACTATTGCTTGCTGAACATGACTGGACATTAAATAGTACTGAGACCTATCTGGTATACATCCCCTGAGCACTAATGTGTTGGCCTGTTCTTTAGATATTCTGTCATGCTCTTCCTCCTCCTCTTCTTGACTTTAAAGTTGCTCTCTTGCCCTATGTTCTCTTGTGCTAGATTTGTCCTGACTTCATATTCTTAAATACTATGGTGCAGCACCTGAACCCCACTGAAGGTTCACTTCAGATTGACTCTCAGACTGGCATCTATTGCCATTTTTGAACTGGTTTTTTTCTGCTTGACATGAATCTCCCTTTATTCTGTAGTTGTCCAAATTTTAATTTTCCTTGATGCTGACTACAACCGGAAATCCTCAGCAAGTATGACCACTTCTTTCTGTCTAAATTGTTTAAATATTACGTTTTGCAAAACCCTCTTAGGAAACGGGGATGTTGGGAGGGAAGGGGCAGACTACCCACGAAAGACATGGCAACAAGCCTCCTGACTGATGCTTTTCCTCCTCCCTTTCCCTGAGTGGAACCATTTCATGTGGCGCCTGGAAGTGAGGATGCCTTGGTGTCTTCATTTTTAGTCCTGTTCCTGGGATTATTTGGGGTAGTGATTGCATTGCATAGACCACATCAGCTCTAGATGATTAAATATGGTTTTCTGTAGGCAAGCTGATGGCGACTACTGGATGGCATATGTTCTGTATCAGAAACTAGAGCTGATGTGGCCTATCCAATGCAGTTTTCTGAATCAGCACCCCAAATAACCAAACCGAATCTAAAGTTGACCAAAAACTGAGTCGTAACTCTTTTGGAACTCATGTTGAAGAGTGGTCCCTGGTCAAAA
The DNA here is from genome assembly GCF_037176765.1 of Anolis sagrei. Classification (NCBI taxonomy): domain Eukaryota; kingdom Metazoa; phylum Chordata; class Lepidosauria; order Squamata; family Anolidae; genus Anolis; species Anolis sagrei. The sequence continues at coordinate 24,355,952 of NC_090034.1, read as the reverse complement.
AAAGGTTGGGAACCACTATGTTAAAGGATGGCTTATATTCCATACTGTTATCAAGTTGTAACTTCAAAACTTCCTTCCCTATAAGTAATCCAAGACAGTCGGCAAGTGACAAATGAGTAAGCCATCTTCTAACCATTTTGGATTTGGGTTTTTATTAAAAAGGTCCTGAAAGGTTAGGACTGATGAATGTTTTGAGTCCAGGGGGAAATTAAAAATTGCAAGATGACCTTTTCTGAATTACTGCAGTGATTGGGCTTTGCTCACTTGTATATCATGTTCTCAGAAATACTCTTAAAGGCTTGCACTCAGATCTGACACACCTCTTACATGAAGCTCTCTCATTCCTTAGACAGCAATGCATGGAATTCGCGAACGTGTACTACAAACACACACAGAGAATGAAGCTTTAAGGGAGGAGCCAGGAGGATCCCCTCAAATTAGCAGAAATACGCATATTCCAAGGAAATACAAGAATTTAGTCTCTCTAGTTACTTCGGATCCACCTAATGCATTGTGTGGCCATTGCGGGGCTGATGCTAATTAACACTGACCTAAGTGTTCAGTGTAGATGGACTTAAGAGTGGACTTAAGAGTCGTAGATCCTTTTCACAACTACTGTTGTCCAGGTGTCCATTACATTTTTTCTCCTGCATTTCTTCATGTTGAAGTTTATTTGTGAGCTTTGGCCAATCAGTTCTTTAACACTACATAGCAAAATTTGGAAAATGTCATGTTCCTGGTTTGAAAGTGTTATTTCCTGTTTAAATGTGTGGTCCTTACTTTGAAAGTAGTTGTTCTACTCCAGAAACTTCAATTTTATGGCTGCCACAAACTAGGTTGCAGTTGGTTGAGACTTGAGGGTGAGGTGATATTCACTGAAAAACACTAGCAAAATGTGCTGCAGGATGTCTCACCAAAACAAAGCTTTTACAGTTTAATAAACTTTTCCCATGTTTTTATGATAGAACCAATTAGGAAATTAAGAAAATAGAGCCAATGTGATGTATTTGTTTTAGTGCTGTACCAAGATCTGGGAGGTCAGGGCTTTGCAGCCATGGAAACCCAGAGTGATCTTGAAGAAGCCACACTCATAGAAACATAGAATCATAGAATCAAAGAGTTGGAAGAGACCTCATGGGCCATCCAATCCAACCCCCTGCCAAGAAGCAGGAATGTTGCATTCAAATCACCCCTGACAGATGGCCATCCAGCCTCTGTTTAAAAGCTTCCAAAGAAGGAGCCTCCACCACACTCCGGGGCAGAGAGTTCTCTGTCTCAGAGGGAGTCAAAGGCTCTCTGAACAAATCTTCCAAAGGAAACCCAGTGATAGGGTCACCTTCAGGCATGTGTCAAATAAACTCAAGGTCTGCGAATGAATCCATCCCACCATGTTGCCCTCCAGATGCTGGACTACAACTCCCATGTTTCTCATAATTAGAATGGATTGGGAGTGGTGAAACAGCAACATCTGGAAGGCTGTGGTTTATTCTGTTTAGTCAGGAGAATGGGATTTGGGTTGAGAGAAAAGACGTAAGAATCACGGAATCATAGAGTTGGAGGAGACCTCGTAGGCCAGTCCAACCCCCACCAAGAAGCAGGAAAACTGCATTCTAAGCACCCCCGACAGATTGCCATCCAGCTTCTGCTTAAATGCCTCCAAAGAAGGAGCCTCCACCACACTCTGGGGCAGAGAGTTCCACTTCTGAACAGTTCTCACAGTCAGGAAGTTCTTCCTAATGTTCAGATGGAATCTCCTTTCCTGTAGTTTGAAGCCATTGTTCTGCGTCCTAGTCTCCATGGCAGCAGAAAACAAGCTTGCTGCCTCCTCCCTATGATTTCCCCTCACATATTTATACATGGCCATCATGTCTCCTCTCAAGCTTCTCTTCTGCAAGCTAAACATATCCAGCTCTTTAAGCCAGTCCTCATAGGGCTTGTTCTCCAGACCCTTGACCATTTTGGTTGCCTTCCTCTGGACACATTCCAGCTTGTCAACATCCCCCTTCAACTGCAGTGCCCAGAATTGGCCACAGTATTCCAGATGTGGTCTGACTAAGGCAGAATAGAGGAGTAGCATGACTTCCCTGGATCTAGACACTGTACTCCTATTTATGCAGGCCACAATCCCATTGGCTTTTTTTGCCACCATATGAAATTGTTGGTTCATGTTTAACTAGTTGTCCACGAGGACACCAAGATCTTTTTCACACGTACTGTTCTTGAGCCAGGCGTCCCCCATTCTGTATCCTGTCATCCTGCAGACCCATTCTGTATCTTTGCATGCCATTTTTTCCACTTAAGTGGAGTATCTTTAATTTGTCCCTGTTGAACTTCATTTTGTTACTTTTGGCCAATCATCTCTCTAATCTGTTAAGATCATTTTGAATTCTGCTCCTGTTTTCTGGGGTATTGGCTATCCTTCCCTTGTGGATAGCATGCTCGATTTTATCCTTTCCCCAAGCTCAGAGCCACAATTGCTGTTGAGTTGCGGTTCCCATTATCCCCAGTTCGCATGTCTGATCATCAAAAGGGATGGGTGTTGTGGTTCAATCGTATTTGGGCACCCAAAATGGGTAATAACTAAAGAGTACGGATCAGTATATTAATATACAGTGTATATGTGTGTGTGTGTCTATATATATGACCCTTTCTCTGTATTCATGAGTTCTCCTTCCACGGCCCTTTAAAGGCAACAGTAAGGCTGATGTGAACCTCAATGAAAATGTGTTTGACAGCCCTGCCATAGGGTTGCCACAAGCTGGAAATACAACAAGTATACAACAGGAAGCAGGGGATGTGCTGCTATCTGGATGTTGCTGAACTGTAACTTGCACCATCCCTTATTTATTGCATTGCTGCCTACCTACGTGTTCCTTCCCTCTGCAGTACAATGGAAAATTGGGATGAAATATGAAGAATCCAATTTTTGAGACATTATGTTTACAGAAAGACATTCCCTAGCCCATTCCTCTGTTAGGAGCCCAAGCCCATTGTATCTGTTCAGTAGTAAAAAATGGATTGCACTGAAGAGAGAGAAGACGCATCACCAGCACAGAGGAGCGATTCTATGCTTAAAGATTACTTTGCTGCAAATAGCATTTCTGCCCACAGCTCAGGGATCTCTTATGGAATTCTAAATGATACACAAAATGATGTCTCCCACAGTTTCTTGGCTGAGGCTATTAACAGTTAAATTAAGTTTACAAATGATGTATCTTTGTAATGTACAGAAAACCACAGGCTCTAGATTGCCTTCTTCCAGAGGACTAATTCATGAGTTATAGATCAGCTTCAACTTGGGCATATTTGGCAACCCTTTCACTCCACATAAGAGAGCATTTAGTGGGAAATAATACAACCTTCCTGTGAAATGGGATTTCCCTTCTTATAGTGAATGTCGTTTTTTTATACCATTCTGTACCGGTTTGGGGCTTATGATCAGCTATCCTCCACTGCAGAGTCCCATCAAACTATTATTTCTTTTGAATTTACCAGTAAGACAACAGCTGTTAATGTGCATGGCGACCATTTATTATGCAGGTTATCTACTTGATTTACTCTGTGTGAGAGAGAATTAGAATTGTTTACAGAAGCTGTAGGGCTGGAAGTTGCGTTTTCATATTTCCAGTTGAAGGCACTGTGTTGAAATATAGCTTTAAGGCAGTGGTTCCCAACCAGTGGTCCGCCGACAACCAGTGGTCTGCAAGAACTAAAATATGGTCCGCAAAACAATTAAAATTCTAATATATATTTAACAGTGTGTGTGTCAATTATATCTGTTACATTAATCTGCCCCAGAAGCAAAGGCCAGCTTGCCCCGCCACCCCCAGGTGTTTTAATTATGCGAACAAGGGTTTTCTGCTTTTCTGGTAATTATAAACAAGTCCAGGAATCGATTGAAAATAAGTGATGATATGCATGTAGCTTTGAGCAATAATATTAGACCCAGGATTACCCAACTTGTAAAGAAGATGCAAGCTCAAACATTGATGCAAAGATGTAGGAGAAGGTTAAATGGCTGGGATGAATGAACCAGCTGGATTTTGCTTTAGTTAGAATAAAATGCAGGATGCACATTCATCTGTGTTATAAATAGGAGACCCTGGCCTTGGATGTTAGTATCAGTGCAACCTGACAGATTTGTTGTGTCGTTCATCATAAAGTTGAACAGACTAAAGCTAATCCAATGACTTGGACACATTGCAGTCATGTGCCCCTTTCCCCGATTGCTATCCCAGTTTTCCAACATGCAAAGGTTCATAGACTTCCTTGCTCATATTCAGACATTCCTGGATTTCCCATAAGCCTGGTATGACAGGTGTAGCATAACATCTGGAGGACTGGTGATGCCCAGTGCTCAATGTGCAAATGCTCCTGGAGCATTTATATTTGTGGTAAATATATATATTGATGTATGTATTTATCCAGGCTAGCAGGATATGGCAAACTTGGTAAGACTTGGGGAGTAAAGGCCACTTGGTATAGCAAATCACATCTGTTCACATAGACAATGGATTGCATAGAAGCTGTAAGGTTATGTAGATTTTGGTTTGCTGAAGTTCTCATGGTTAGTTTGCTATTGCAACATATGTCCTGTATTTGTTTGCAAGAGAGTTTAAAAACTATGACAACAGATCAGTTGAAATATAACATGTTAAATTAAATCTATGCATGTGTGGGCAGTGAAGCAAAGCCTTTTATCGACCAATGAGGCTTTCAATTTTGCTGAATATAATGTTTGCCTTTTGGTTATTGCTATGAGAATCATCACCTTCACCTATATTCTAAAATCCCAATAACCGAAAGTGAGGACAAAATTAAATACCGCACTCATATTGCTTCATATACATTTATAGCAGGCCTGGGCCAACTTCAGCCCTCCCTTCAAGTGTTTTGGACTTCAACTCCCAAAATTCCTAACACCCTACTGGCTGTTAGGTATTGTGGGAGTTGAAGTCCAAAACACATGCAGGGACCACCAAAGTCGGCCCAGGCCTGGTCTATGGCATAGTTTTGGCAAAGGAAGGAAAGGCCTACTTTTGTTTCAACATAACCGCAATATCTTTCCCAACGTCTTGACTATTTTTCAGTTCATTCAGACTGTAGTATCTGTGAGCAATTTTTTCAGCGGTGACAGCCACCAATCGGAGTCCGTGGGTGTCCTCTCCCAGCTGGCATCCAATGGCCGATGAAATGACCATCTCAAGGTCTTTATAGACTCCCCCAGCGTTCTTATGGCAATGCCCAGAAAACACCGCTTTGACACCTGTTTGAACAAAATGAGACAAAAAAAGACAACCACAAGTCACTCCTTTGGATATAACAGTGGTTCTTAACCTTTGGGCTGCAGACCACCAGTGGGCCGCAAGGACGAAAATCTAGTCTGCGAGCCTCCTTCCTCTTTATTTATATTTATTTTATTTCTGCTCCTTTTGCGCTGCCTGCCACTCCTTCCCTGTTGCTGACCATGGCATATGTTCCGTATGTGGTCTATCCAATGCAATTTTTGAATCGGCACCCCAAACCAAATATAAAGTTGACCAAAAACTGATTCATAACTCTTTTGGTGCTAATGTTGGAGAGTGGTCCTGGTCACAAAAAAGGTTCTGAACCACTGGGATATAAAATATACATGCTTTGAAACTGAACAAAATTTACCAATTGTTTTCTTAAGTAACAAGGAAAGAAATGGCTTGTTTTCACTTACAGGAAAGTTATTTTACAGAGTTTTTTTATCATACATATTTAGATTAGGAAAATCTGTGCATTTCATTTTCTTTGGCTAAATGTAATGCCACAGTAGCGCAGTGGTTAAAACCCCTAGCTGCAGGAAATTTGCTGACTGGGGGGTTAGCAGTTCGAAACCGAGTTGGGGTACACTACAGCTGTCAGTCCTAGCTTTTGCCTACCTAGCAGTTAGAAAGCATGTATGCTAGTAGATCAGTAGGTACCGCCTCAGTGGGGAGGTAAAAGGGTGCTCCATGCAGACATGCCGGCAACGATTGGAGAAGGTCTATTGACAACTGGCTCCTTGGCATGGAAAATGGAACAAGAGCACCTCCCTATGGCCAGAGATGAGCATCGCCTCCAGACAGCGGTGATGAAAAGGGAAGCCCTTTATCTCTGTCTGTGTAGTGTATGTCATTATTCACTGTGTAAAAAGGCACTGAATGTTTGCCTTATATATGTAAAACTGTAATCCACTCTGAATCCCTCCGGGGAGATAAAGCCGAATATAAATAAAGTGTATTATTATTATTATTATTTTTATTATTATATTTATTTATACCCACTTTATCTCTCCCAAAGGAGACTCAAAGCAGTTTAACATAAAAGCATTAGCATACAGTTTAAATTATGCAAATATGCAAACATACAGGATTAAGTTCAAGTTCTTGAACTTGAAAAACAGGATTAAATATAAACAGTATTAAAACATTCCCAGTTAAAACCATTAAAACAAAGTTACTCTACTCTAATGCTCACCTTTTTTTGTGTGAGTACCTACATTGCCTCCCCAAAATTAGGGTGCACATTCGATTAGCTTAATATTGTAATCTTAGTTCTGGGCCAAAGCAAAAGGGGAAGCTACTTCGGGAGCTGCACCACAGGAGCTCCTATTTGAGGAATGTCACCTCTATTTTAATGGCCGTGGCTCAATGCTATACAATCCTGGGGTTTGTAGTTTGATGAGCTACCAGCATTCTTCGGCAGAGAAAGCTCAAGGCCTTGTAAAACTACATAATTTCATACAATTGCGCCATGGCAGTTAAAGTGGATTTATTCTACATACAGCATAGAAGCACCACCAAGGTTCTCTTTTTCACTGCTGGAAGTTTTGGTGCTCTAGCACTTTTGTTTTTAAAGAAGGAATTATAAGCACGCAGCCACTCTGATGTGTGCCTTTTTGGTCACTTTTTGCTGCTGCACATAACATTCACCAGCAAATAAGGTTTTTTTTTTGGTTCAGGGTTTTGAAAATTGAGGTGACATTAGATTTAATGGTGCATTTGGCTTGAGTAAATACAATAATTTTGTTACTTTTGGCCAATCGGCTCTCTCATCTGTTGAGGTCATTTTGGATTCTGATCCTGTCTTAGTATTGGTGATCTCTCCCAATCTGGCTTCATCTGCAAATCCAATCAGCAGGCCTTCCTTCTATTTCTTCTGCTTTCCAAGTCACTGGGAAAGATCCTGAAGAGCGCTGGGCCCAAGACAGACCCCTGGCCACTTTCAGACCTTTGACCATTTTGGTCTCCCTTCTTTTTGGTCAATCTCATTTGTGAATTGTGCTTCCTTCACTTCTGGCAGCATTTTAAGGGGGAAATATAGTTTTCCTCCCGAGATCCTCAAGCAATCAGTAGCCAGAACAAATTGGCAGCACATCTTCCTGGGTTTTGCAACCATGACACATGACCTGTTTTCCATTTTCAGCTCGCTCTACGCAATATTTGCAGGTTTATATCTCTGTCAAAGAGAAGCTGCTGAATGATTCCAACAGAGATAATGTAAAGCAAAAAAGAAAATTGACAGATACCGCGAGTGAAATATCCACTTTGATTTTCCAAAGTCTGAATTCAGCTGCTGAAGCAGTTTGTCCCATTTCGCTTCTTGATCAAAATGAATATCCTTTATTTAGCATAACTCAACAAACTTTGTCTACCTAGGATGCAGGATGCATCTATAATTCATTGTAGTAAGACTTCAAGAAAAGTGCTGCTTAAGAGTCAAGGCGAGGATTTTCCCCCTTCTTCTTCATCATCAAATCAAAATCATGGACTGAGTTTTCAGAATATTTTAACATTACATTTTGACACACACTCAAGAAGACTCTAGTAAAGAAAAAACACCAAGGAGACAAGAAAGAAATGCAGTAACATGCCATGGATCTGCCTAATGCAGGCAACCTTCCTAACTTGGGGATTGCATGCAAGCACTCCCTGCTCGGAGGACTGGCTTCCCTGTGACGGAAGGAAGGAAGGGAAGGAGGAAGGAAAGAGAGAAGGAAGGAAGGATGAAAGGGAGGAAAGGAAGGATGGAAGGAGAAAGGGAGAGAGAGAGAAGGAGGGAGGAAAGAGGGAAGGAGGGAAAGACAAAAGTGAAGGAAGGAAGGATGAAAGGGTGAAAGGGAATGGCAGAAGGGAAGAAAGAGAAGGAAGAAAAGACAAAAGGGAGGAAAGGAAGGAAGGAAGGACAAAAGGGTGGAAGGGAAGGAAGGAGGGAGGGAGAAAGAGGGAGGGAGGGAAGGAGAAAGGAAAGAGAGGAGGAAGGAAGTATAGGATGTTGAGAGAGAGGAGGGCCTGAGAAAAGAGCCCTAGGAGCCGCATCTGGCCCCCGGGCCTGGGTTTACCCATACCTGGACTAATGCATGAAATATCTTCTCCTTGAGTTGCATTAGTTTTCCCTCTGCAAATAATTCAGAAAATTAGACTTTTTAAAGAAATATAATATGGGTAATTGTTTGAATTGTTTGAGTCTATTTTTGTATTATACAATATTGAATGTTTGCCTTTTATGTTGTGAACTGCCCTGAGTCCCCATAGGGAGACAGGCTGGGATAGAAATACTTACTACCAGTCCATCACAGCTGGGAACAAAGAGCATGGGAGCAACCGATAGCACTAGTTGATAATAAAGTAAAAACATAAATATTGTACCCAATGATAGTCCAAGAGGAACACTCAGAGGTGTCATAGCTGATAGTGAGCCCACGCCATACTTAGTTTGTTTGAAGGAAGGTGCTGCATTTCAAAACGTGTCAACGTGGCCTAGGCCACTGCAATGTCAAATCAGCAGAGATGTCGATTGCAGTTTTCCCTAGAAAGACTCTGAACACATTAAAAAATGGATGAGTTCCATGCCTGCTAAATGATGCAAAGACTGAAAAGGTTGACTACCTATCTCTGATTCATGTACAAAGAAATCAGAACATGAGGAGATGCCTGCTGGGTCCAATTGAACGCACTCTCAATTGAAATCACAGCCTGACACAATGAACACCAGGTGGAGAGTCCAGTCCCTCTGATTCCTGCTTCTTGAGCCTATTTGTAATTCTCATCTGAGAAGCACACCCTTAGACACATGTATCGAGAGCCAGATCGACTGTTACTAAATGATATGTGTTGTTGAAGGCTTTCATGGTTGGAATCACTGGTTGCTGTGAGTTTTCTGGGCTGTATGGCCATGTCCAGCAACAGTCTCTCCTGACGTTTTGCCTAGGCATCCTCATAGGTTGTGAGGTCTACTCTCGTACCGGAAACTAGACAAGTGAAGTTTATATATCTGTGGAATCATGTCCAAGGTGGGAGAAAGAACTCTTGTCTGCTTGAGGCAAGTGTGAATGTTGCAACTGGCCATCTTGATTAGCATTTAATGGCCTTGCAGCTTCAAAGCCTGGCTGGTTGCTGCCTGGGGGAATCCTTTATTGGGAGGTGTTCGCTGAATCTTGTCTGAAATTCCCTTTTTTTTTTACTATTGCTGTCCAACACTCACCTCCTCCAAGGTGAACTGAACCACCTAAACTGGGCACTACAGGCCAATGGATACTCCACCAGAGACATCAGAAGAGTTGCAATACCAAGATGAACCCATGGGAGTAAAGACAAAGATCCACCCAGAGGAAAAGTTTTCTTACCATACATCAAGGAAGCCAATGACTGCATAGGGAAGCTGATGAATAAACACAACCTAAAAACTATCTCCAGTCCCAATAAGAAAATCCAACAAATGCCACGTTCAGCAAAGGACACAAGGGGGATCCTCTCACCTCTGCAGGAGTCTACCATATATCATGCAGCTGTGGACAAGTCTACATAGGGACCACCAGACACTGTGATGAAACACCTATCAAGGAACATGAAAGGCACTGCAGACTAATTCAAGCAGAGAAGACAGCCATAGCAGAGCATTTGATGAACTAATCTGGATACCCCATATCATCTGAGAACACAGAAATGCTGGACCACTCAAACAACCAACATGTCAGACTACACAGAGAAGCCACTGAAATCCACAAGCATGTGGACAATTTCATCAGAAAGGAGGAAACCGGTATTAAAAACACCCTCTGAAATCAAGGCAGTAAATAAAGAGGAACACTCAAAAAACAGGGAAATTCCAGGCAGGAAGCAATCAGGGCCAGCTAACACATCCCAACAAAGGATTCCCCCAGGCAGCAACCAGCCAGGCTTTGAAGCTGCAAGGCTATTCTGAACCTGTCTTAGTATTAGTGATCTAATCAAGGTGGCCAATTGCAACATTCACACTTGCCTCAAACAGACAAGTGTTCTTTCTCCCACCCTGGACATTCTTCATATATATATATATAAACATCACTTGCCTAGTTTCCAACAGACCTTACAACCTTTGAGGATGCCTGCCATAGATTTGGGTGAAACGTCAGAAGAGAATGCCTCTGGAACATGGTCAAACAGCCCGGAAAACTCACAGCAACCCACTAAATGATATATTTGACTAAGATAAGAACTAGCAAGTGTGGCACCCTACAGGTGTTATTGTTGAGGTCCAAGCCCCATTTTTCTTATTGGTGGTGCTCCGGGCCTAGGATTATAGAGGAGTTGGAAGCCAACATCTGGAAAGTCACAGGCCTCAACTCCCTAGGCTAATGCATTAGTTTTCATGGTTCAGTAAATTTTGTTTTCTAAAATAAATATCGGAAGATTTAATAGCTCATATTTGGTTCATCAATTGATTCGCTTCTCCTCTTTGCTTTTCATTTTAAAAAGCCTTTGGAGTCAAGCCAAAAAGAAATGTATGAAGTTGTGCGAACCACGTTTCCTTTTTTACACCTTTTGTCGGGAAATTCTTTGGTTGGCTGGACATTTCTCGTTTTCCTCGACATCTTAGCGCCATCCAGAAATCCTGACAGCTTTGAGAGCCGTAGGAAGGCTGTGTGGGAGAGGAATCAGTCTAGTGGTTGTAATTGCAGGATATGAAAACGGTGTAGCTGGTGCGGAGAGAGATGATCTGACAAGCAACATTAATATTGTCTCAACCAGCTATACAGAACAATTTACTTACATGACAACCTTGGGGCCAAGAGACTAAGCTAGAGAGGGGATACCTTTACTGTACTGACTTCCTTTCCATAAATGCATCCTGCTACTTTTATTTGCTTGTATTCTCCTGGGTGGCTGTGCTTCAGTCTCTTGAAATTTTTTGTGACTATAGTAGTCAATTACAGCAAACAGAGGTTTCTTAAACCATCTTTTTAAAAGAGTTGACAGGTTTCTCATTTAAAACCAAATCCATGTGCAAAAGGGTAAGATAAATCTTACGGAAACTGTACAAAGCCTAGGACAGCAATTTGGGGGACATGATTTCAAGAAACAATATTGACCCACAGAACTGGGGTTCTATCCTCTGATGCAGCAGAGAATAGCCTACATCCTCTTCTTTGTAGCAGGCTTTGAAGAATTTTTAAAAGTGTATGTATTGAAGAGGTAGTTCCAAGGCTTTTAAGGCATCTAGAGCAGTGGTTCTCAACCTGTGGGTCTCCAGATGTTTTGGCCTTCAACTCCCAGAAATCCCAACAGCTGGTAAACTGGCTGGGATTTCTGGGAGATGTAGGCCAACCCATCTGGGGACCCACAGGTTAAAAACCACTGATCTAGAGGGATCCACGAAATATGGGATTTAGAAGTATTAGAGCAGTGGTTCCCAACCTTGTTTTGACCAGGGATCACTTGACCAGGGACCTCTTTGACCAGGGACCACTCTCTAACATTAAAACCAAAAGGGTTATGAATCGGTTTTTGGTCAACTTGAAATTCAGTTTGGTTATTTGGGGTGCCGATTCAGAAAATTGCATTGGATAGACCACATCAGCTCTAGTTTCTGATACTGAACATATGCCATCCAGTAGTTGCCATCTGCTTGCCCACAGAAAACCATCTTTAACAAGCGTTGGCACTATAAGAGGGTTTTGTGAGACCAGTCGCCCTCATTGCAATGGTGAGGCTGCAGACCATATTTTAGTTCTTGCAGACCATTGGTGGTCCACGGACCACAGATCGGGAACCACTGTATTAGACCAATGTATCACATTCAGGGCCCCCTGGTGGCATAGCGGATTAAACTGCTGAGCTGCTGAACTTGCTGACCAAAAGGTTGGCAATTCGAATTCAGGGAGTATGGTGAACTCCTGCTGTTCAGCCCAGCTTCTGCCAACCTAGCAGTTTGAAAACATGCATATATGAGTAGATCAATAGGTACCGCTTCTGCAGGAAGGTAACAGAGCTCCGTGCAGTCATGCTGGCAACAAGACCTAGGAAGTGTCTACGGACAACACTGGCTCTTCATCTTAGAAACGGAGATGAGCATCACTCCCCAGAGTCGGACATAACTAGACTTAATGTCAGATGAAACCTTTTCCTTTACCTTATCACATTCAAAGCTCTTGTAGCATCTGTGAGTTGGCATTGGGGCATGAAACCCATATGATCAACTTGGATGTATCTATTAGTGAGAATTTTGGCATCCTGGTTGATAAGTGCTACAGGCAAAGTGCTTTGACTTGGGTATTCCTCTGCTGTTTTTGACATTATTATTATCCTAGAAGGTGTGCAGCAATCAGGTGTAAGATCACCATCAAGCAGGGTCTTAAGTAAATTTATCATGCAGGGAGGTCGATCTTTTAGTAGAATTTTTATAAAAGTCAGTCACAAAACCATCAGGGCCTGGGGATTTCCCAGGTTTTAAGTTTCTGATTACATTTTTAATTTTTTCATTGTTAATAGTCTGTTGAGGCTCGAAGAAGAGTTTTTTCTGTTTTGTGCCAATACTAGGAGACAGCAGCCAGACAGCATTTGACTGAAGACAGTGCTAGCTCTCTGTTGGAAAGGAGTACTAGAAGTCCTAGAACATGAGGTGCTCTTGACCTTCTAGTTTTTTAGAGACATCAGCGCGGCCACAAAAACCAATTACTATCTCCCAAATAAATTCAAAACACATGCACAACCTAGCAGTTCAGAAATATGGAAATGTGAGTAGATTAACAGGTCTCGCTTAGGTGGGAAAAGGCAAAAAGATGCTACCAGCAGTTACGCCAGTTGCACGACCAGAAGGTGACAACACAGGCTCCTCAGCTTTGAAATGGAGAAAAGCACCTTCCCCAGAGGAAGAGATAAGCACTGCCTCCAAAGCCGGAAATGAAAGGAGAATCCTTTGCCTTTGTGTGTCTCATTGTACTGAAACAAGGTATTGAATGTTTGTCAGTATCTGTTTATACGGTAATCCACTCTGAGTCCTCACGGGGAGAATGGCAGAATATAAATAAAGTTTATTATTATTAATAATAATTCAGAAATCAATGACTAATTACTCTTCCTTTAGTATAGATTAATAATTGAATCTATCTTCTCAAAAGAAGCTTAATTTTTTGTTAGAGGAAACTGGGGCAGTGATTTAAAACAGCATTTGAAATACATTAGCAAGTATTATCTTATAAGACTGATTAAAGAAGTAATTGCGGATCATGGATAGAACTTTGAAAACCGAGATCCTCTATTAAGATGGGCAGATAAGGCAGCACTGAATGACTCACATCTTAAGAGCTTCCATCTCTTTGAATCCTGCCTTCTGAAACACTGTGATGGGCATCTCTTGGAACACTTCAAAGTTAAATGCATGTTTGGTTTTTCAAAACTTCTAACTTAGATGTGGCACACATCTATATAGGCTTTGGCGATGCAGCAATTTAAAAGGGGGTTGGAGCAAAGTTTAGATCAGATCTCGATCCATATACTGCAAAGTAATTAAAGTTGATTAATGAAGCTGCATAAAATTCTAGTTATTTATCACCTCTTATCTCCTTTCTTTCATGGTGTTCAGAATGCTGTCTGTCTACAACCAGAGTCTCCAACAAGTGTGTGAGATAAATTATTTTATCTATTAGTTACATTTATATTCTCTTCTTCCTCCAACGAGCTAAGAGACTAACATAGCTCTGCTCCTTCCTACTTTACCTTCACAACAACTCTGCAACATCAGGTGCAGACCTCTGGACATGGCGAAGTAGATTACTGTTGTTAATGTCTCTCTCAGATGCATCACAATTCTATGACTGAGATATCTCCAAATCATAAAATCATAGAATTATTGAGTTGGAAGAGACCTGGAGGGCCTTCCAGTCCAACCCCCTGCCAAGAAGCAGGAAAATTGCATTCAAAGCACTCCCGACAGATGGCCATCCAGCCTCTGCTTAAAAGCCTCCAAAGAAGGAGCCTCCACCACACTCCAGGGCAGAGAGTTCCACTTCCGAACAGCTCTCACAGTCAGAAAGTTCTTCCTAATGTTCAGTTGGAATCTCCTTTCCTGTAGTTTGAAGCCATTGTTCTGTGTCCTAGTCTCCAGGGAAGCAGAAAACAAGCTTGCTGCCTCCTCCCTATGATTTCCCCTCACATATTTATACATGGCCATCATGTCTCCTCTCAGGCTTCTCTTCTGCAGGCTAAACATGCCCAGGTCTGTAAGCCGGTCCTCATATGGCTTGTTCTCTAGACCCTGGATCATTTTAGTTGCCTTCCTCTGGACACATTCCAGCTTGTCAACAGCTCCCTTAAATTGTGGTGTCCAGAGTTGGACACAGTATTCCAGATGTGGTCTAACCAAGGCAGAATAGAGGGGTAGCATGGCTTCCCTGGATCTAGGCACTATACTATTTATGCAGGCCATAATTCCATTGGCTTTTTTGCTGCTGCATGACATTGCTGGCTCATGTTTAACTTGTTGTCCACAAGGACAACTTGTTGTCACATGTACTGCTCTTGAGCCAGGTGTCCCCCATTCTGTATCCTGTCATCCTGCAGACCCAAGCAATGACTTCTTTGATTGACTTTATCTGGAATGTGGTCTTCCTGTTTTCCTGCTGCCTTCTGCCTTGCCAAGCATTGCTGTCTTTCTAATGAATGTCTCTGATGATATGGCCAAAGTGTGACAATATCAGTTTAGCCATTTTGGCTCTAGAATAATAGAATCAGAGTTGGAAGAGACCACACTGGCCATCCAGTCCAACCCTAGAATGAGTTCAACTTTGATCTCCTCCAAGACTCATTTATTGGTCTATTTTGTCATCCATGGCATCTTCAGAACTAACTCCTCTAGGATCACATCCCAAATGAGTTAATTCTCTTCCAATCAGATTTCTTCACTGTTTAACTTTAACAACCATGCACAGAAACTAGAAATACAATGTCATGGATGATAATGACTTTGCTAGTCAATGATGTATCTTTATATTTGAGGAGCTTGTATAGTTTCTTCACAGTTCCCTTTCCAAGTGCTAATCTTCTACTAGTTTGTTGACTGTAGCCCCATAGTTATTAATAACTGGTTTACGAAATGTTTCAATATCTCAGTGTGTTCATGATCTACTTGAAGTTACTTGAGAAGCCACTCATGAGAAAGACTTAGACCTTCAAGAATGCTGAGTGTTATCCTTGGCTCACTTCCCGAGTTGATTCCAACTTTACTTCCAAAGATGGACCAGAGTTGGGAACGGTCAGGCAGCAAGGGGACATCAGGAGGTTTGGACTTAGCCCGGATGGGTAATGATTTCTGTGAAGGGTGTTTTTGCTGCAGAACTGTTCAATCCAAAGTGCCTTTTCCATCGATTTCAGACTGAGCAAAGATAGTATTACTCATATGAGAGAGCTTTCAAGTACAACTCCCTACTCCTTTGTGCATGAGGCATAAAGCAGAAGTGGGCAGAAGAGGCAAGCACATGAAGTCCTCAGAAGCAGAGGAAGCCCGTCAGGTGTCCATCCCTCTTTGGAATCTATGGATTTCTTGGAGGATGCCAGTAAGAGCCAAGGCCTGGTATGACCTCCTATCCAGCATCTATAACCACCCTGCAGGATCTCTTCGAATTTGGCACTGTCAGTGCAAATGGTAAGATCTACCAAAGTTCAAAGCCAATTATTTAAAAAGAGTCTACCTGAATATGCTTGTGAATAGTATCATCTGAAAGAGAAAAAATTGCTCTATGAGACTGGTATGTTTTTGTTTTGCAGTATAGTTTTCCTGAAATCGTTCTCTACAAGACCAGATGATGTCACTGATGGAGATGGAATAACAGATGCTGGATAGTTGCAAATCTGGCAGCACAAGCACAATGCTTGGTCAAAATTTCAAGTCCGTATCTTTGTTTGCATGGAAATTGTTGCAGTCTGAATATTGGTCAAAATTTGTCACGATGAGTCTCAACACATTGTCATGCACACTTTGAGTCAACTTGTTCGACTGGATTTTGCATCCATAATGTTAAAATTAATTTCATCGGAATCGGCAGGAAAAAACTCTACAGGATTTCAATTTACTAACTGTTCTTATACAAGCAGCCTGACCACCAGATAAGGGAGTCTAGATCAGCAACTCAATTGCAGTTAGAGACCTCAAATTTTTGGAAACTTGGATTGCTGTAAGTTTTCCAGGCTGCATGGCCATGTTCCAGAAGCATTCTCTCCTGACGTTTCACCTGCATCTATGGCAGGCATCCTCAGAAGTTGTGAAGTCTGTTGGAAACTAGGAAAATTGGGTTTATATATCTGTGGAAAGTCCAGGGTGGGAGAAAGAACTCTTGTCTGTTGGAGATAGGTGTGAATGTTTCAATTGGCCAACTGGATTAGCATTTAATGGCCTAGCAATTTCAAATATCTCTTCTTACCGCCTGGGGGGAATCCTTTGTTGAGAGATGATTAGCTGACCCTGATTGTTTCTTGTCTGGAGTTCCCCTGTTTTTGAGTGTTGTTCTTTATTTACTGTTATGATTTTAGAGTTTTTTGATACTGGTAGCCAGATTTTGTTCATTTTCATGGTTTCTCACTGGTCCACATGCTTGTGGATTTCAATGGCTTCTCTGTGTAGTCTGACATGGTGGTTGTGAGAGTGGTCCAGCATTTCTGTGTTCTCAGATAATTTTATTTATTTATTTATTTATTTACGCGCTTGTATACCGCTAATATCTCAGCCTAAGTCGGCGACTCATTGCGGTTTACAACAACTAAAAAATTAAAACCAATTAAAAACAGTATTCAATTTAAAACATGAAACACATATACAATACAAATTATTGGGCCACCAATAATAATCCCATGCATCTCGTAACTAAAATCACAATCCAAAATTCGTCGTCCATGATTACCAGCCTTTAGTCATCAAAATTCGTTGCAACGGATTAACCGAATGCTTGTTTAAACATCCATGTCTTCAGTCTCTTCCGAAACACCATCAGCGAGGAGGCTGATCGTACCTCTATAGGGAGGGTGTTCCAAAGCCGAGGGGCCACCACAGAGAAGGCCCTGTCTCTCGTTCCCGCCAGCCGCACTTGTGAAGCCGGCGGGATAGAGAGCAGGGACTCTCCAGAAGATCTTAGGGTCCTGGTGGGCTGATAGGCTGAGATACGTTCGGATAGATAAGTTGGGCCAGAACCGTTTAGGGCTTTAAAGGCCAACGCCAGCACTTTGAATTGAGCCCGGTGGCATATCGGCAGCCAGTGGAGCTGGTGCAGCAGAGGAGTTGTGTGCTCCCTGCGCCCCGCTCCTGTTAGTATCATGGCTGCCGCCCGTTGGACTAATTGGAGCTTCCGGGCTGTCTTCAAAGGCAACCCCACGTAGAGAGCGTTGCAGTAGTCAAGGCGGGATGTAACCAGAGCGTGGACTACCGTAGCTAAGTCAGACTTCCCAAGGTACGGTCGCAGTTGGCGCACAAGTTTTAACTGTGCGAATGCTCCCCTGGTCACCGCCGAAACCTGGGGTTCCAGGCTCAGCGATGAGTCCAGGATCACACCCAAACTGCGAACCTGCGTCTTCAGGGGGAGTGCGACCCCGTCTAACACAGGCTGTAACCCTATACCCTGTTCGGCCTTGCGACTAACCAGGAGTACCTCTGTCTTGTCTGGATTCAATTTCAATTTGTTCGCCCCCATCCAGACTGTCACAGCGGCCAAGCACCGGTTCAGGACCTCGACAGCCTCCTTAGTAGCAGGTGGAAAGGAGTGACAGAGTTGAACATCATCTGCGTACAGATGACATCGCAATCCGAAACTCCGGATGATCTCGCCCAGCGGCTTCATGTAGATGTTAAACAACATGGGAGACAGTATTGAACCCTGAGGAACCCCACAAGATAAAGGTTGTGGGGTTGAACAGGAGTCTCCCAGTAACACCTTCTGAGACCGACCCTCGAGGAATGAGCGAAGCCACTGCAGAACAGTACCTCCAAGACCCATCCCCGCGAGGCGTCCCAGAAGGATACCGTGGTCGACGGTATCGAAGGCCGCTGAGAGGTCGAGCAGCACCAACAGGGACACACTCCCCCTGTCGAGCTCCCGACGCAGATCATCCACTAAGGCGACCAAAGCTGTCTCAGTACCATGCCCCGGCCTAAAGCCAGACTGTGCCGGATCCAGATAATCCGTGTCTACCAAGAATGCCTGTGAGGCCACCACACGTTCCATGACTTTGCCCAAAAAGGGGAGATTGGAAACAGGCCGATAGTTGACAAATTGAGTGGGGTCCAGTGATGGTTTCTTCAACAGCGGTTTTATCACAGCTTGCTTTAAGCTGGCTGGAATTTTGCCCTCCCGAAGGGAGGCATTAACCACCACCTTCACCCACTCGGCCAATCCCCCTCTGGCCTCCTTTAGAAGCCAGGATGGGCAGGGGTCTAGGATGCATGTGGTAGCTCTCATTTCTCCAAGCACCTTGTCCACATCCTCGGATTGAACCAATTGAAATGAATCCATCAAAACAGGACAAGCAGATGCTCGTGTTACATCCTCAGATACTGCCGTTAATATGGTATCCAGTCCAGAGCGGATCAAAGCGACTTTGTCTGCGAAGAACCGAGCAAAGGCTTCGCAGCGAGCTGCCGAGTCATCAGGGCACCCATCCTGAGTGGCGGGTTTTAATAGGCCTCTGACAACTCGAAACAGTTCGGCCGGACGGTTCTTTGCAGACGCAATAGTGGCCGCAAAGAAAGTTTTCTTTGCGGCTTTTATTGCCGCGGCATATGCCCTTAAAAAGGACACAAACCGTGTTCGATTTGGCTCGCTCGGATCCGAACGCCACACGCTCTCTAGTTCCCTCTTCTTTCGCTTCAACGCTGCCAGCTCCTCGGTGAACCAAGGAGCTGGTTTAGCTCGGCTACTTGAGAGGGGACGTTCTGGAGCGATCGTGTCTATTGCCCTAGTCATCTCCCCATTCCAGAGAGCGACCAGAGCATCAACAGGATCACCAACCGAGGTGGCGGGAAATTCCCCAAGAGCCGTCAGGAATCCGTCCGGATCCATAAGCCTCCTGGGGCGGACCAATTTAATGGGTCCTCCACCTCTGCGGAGGTTGGGAGGTGCAGTGAGTCTAAAGCTGACCAGGTGGTGGTCGGTCCATGGCAACGGAGAGATGGATAACTCCTCAACACCGCCACCTTCCTCCCATCCCTGGCAGAAAACCAAGTCCAATGTATGTCCAGCACTGTGGGTGGGGCCAGATACCTGTTGGGACAGCCCCATCGTTGCCATGGTAGACATGAAGTCCTGAGCCGCTCCCGATAAGGCGGTCTCGGCATGGACATTGAAGTCCCCCAGCACAAGCAGCCGTTGGGACTCCAACGCCAGGTCCGAGACCACCCCCGCTAGCTCAGTCAGGGAGTCTGTAGTGCAGCGAGGTGGACGGTACACTAACAGAATCCCTAATCTGTCCCGGTCACCCACCCTCAGGTGGACGCATTCAAAATTTGTTGACTGCGGGATGGGGGCCCTGGTCAGAAGAATGGAATCTCTATAGACCACTGCAACTCCGCCTCCCCGCCCTCCGGATCTCGGTTGGTGCTGCACAGAGAAGCCTGGTGGGCAAAGCTGGGTTAAATTTACACCTCCCGCTTCGTCCAACCAGGTCTCTGTGATGCACGCCAGATCTGCCCGTTCGTCCAGGATTAAATCCTGGATGAAAGTTGTTTTACCGTTGACAGATCTGGCGTTCAACAGCACCACTTTCAATTCGGAGGGACCGCCATCCTGGTTACACCGACTTACCATATCAGGAGACCGATTTGGGATTACTAATGTTGTTCCACGTTCCCTAGGCCGAATTAAAGGTCTCCTTTTCCCGTATCTCCCCCTCCCCACCACGACTTCTATGGGGGCTCCCCGGTTAACGGGACCCTCTCCCTCCTCCATGACGCATTCAGTAGCCAAGATATCTGCCCGTAATTCATTATAGACTGTATGATATGTTATAGTTCCAGAATACCATAGTCCTGCCTTCCGTTCATTTCGTACTCCTATTATATTAAACTCCGGTCTTTCTAATCTACTCCGTTCCCTTTCTCTACCAGAAACAATTAGCAGCAAGATTAACAGATGCCAGGGAAGGGGTAGTGTCATGGATAGTAACTATTAACACTGTCAACGGAGTTCTTAAAGTGCAGGAGTTAAAGTGCAGGAGTTCTTAAAGTGCAGATAGATAATTGAATCAGCATACACGATGGTATCAATAATTAAAGTGCAGTAGCTTGGTCAGTTGGCTCTAAAGTGCTCAATTAAAGTGCGTCATGGAGGACTGACTTTAATGCTAGACGGTTTAATCGATTAAAGTGCTGCGGCTCAGTAAAGCTAATATATCACTGAGATAGTAAGTTAAGGTGCTGGTAGAGTAAGTGCTAGAGTCACACAAGATATTTGTCCACTATGCTTACCAACGGTACAACAATTAGTTCTTAAACTCTCCGTTCAGTCAGCATGCTGTGTCCAGGTTGGTTCATCAGGTACTCTGCTATGGTTGACTTTTCTGGTTGAAGTGCAGTGCCTTTCATGTTCCTTGATTTGTTTTTGCATGCTACTTTTGGTGTTCACAGTCTATATTGGTCTACATTTGGGAAACTTAGTTTAACACCTGACTGGTGCTACAGCTAACATTTGAACAAAATTGGAGAACATGATGGTGGGAAGGTTTAGACCACTTGGCATGGGATGAACCATCTACATATGATGGCTTTATTCCTTCTAGAATGCTTTTCTGAGGTAAGTTTAATGAAATACTTTGGAGACAACAGACAAAGCAAAGCCAGGAGGTTTCGAAGCTGGAATGTGGGAAGCTGCATTGCATTATTTCAAAATACCATATTGACTCAAGTGCAATGCGCCATCGAATCCAGTGCGCACCTCAATTTTCAAAATCCTGAACCTAAAAATGCCTCACAATTTGGGAAACCTAGTTTAACACCTGACTGGTGCTACAGCCAAAATTTGAAAAAAAAATTAGAGAACATGATGGTGAGACGGTTTAGACCACTTAGCATGGAATGACCCTTCTAGTTTGGAGTCAATGGACAAAGCAAAGCCAGGAGGTTTCGAAGCTGGAATGTGGGAAGCTGCATTGCACTATTTCAGAATACCATATTGACTCGAGTGCAGTGCACCACTGAATCTAATGCACACCTCAATTTTCAAAACCCTAAAACTAAAAATGCCTCACATTTTGGGAAACTTAGTTTAACACCTGACTGGTGCTACAGCTAAAATTTAAACAAAATTGGAGAACATGGTGGTGGCAACCTTTTAAAATATTAGACCACTTGGCATTGAATGACCCAGAAGGAAGATTTGAAAATCTATCCAGTGACGACAACATAACTATTCTTCAAATTCACCACCAGCTACTTGCAACATAACTTTCTGATAACAAGAGAGGTTCATATTTTGTTTGTGTATCAAGGAACACAGCAAGATTTTCCTTGTCCTGTTGTTCTCAGTATCTATACCTTTTGAATAAGAAGAACTGGTATTCTATGAGCATCTGACTGCACAAAAAATGTTTTGCTTTATCTAAGTGTCTCGTTCTATCAGACTTTCTTTTGAAGGGAACTGCTTGTATAAGAAAAGATACCTTGCCAAGCTTTACAAAAATTATTATTGCATCAGATCCTTTCCTTCCCACCTTTTCTCCATAATTTTAAACTCTGCATTTCAACCATTGTACTTTATACAATAGACGAGAGGGGGAGAAAGCCGATTGTCAGAGGGAGAAAAAGAATACTAATTCATTTGGATCTAGCAGATAGAATAAATATGAATGGCTCAGAAAGATAACCTTCCACAAATTTCAAAAGGCAAGTGATTTATACACATCATGTGCATGCACACTTACACAAAGTGGAAACTGATATCCAATTGTCTATTCTCAGTGGGTGATCCCTCCAGTTTCAAAACCAACAACGTGTTTGAATTGATTATTAGTGGCCAAGTATAAGGAAAAGAAATATCGCATTGTTACCCATCTCTATAATGGTCCTACCAACACAATGCCTTTGTCCTCCATTGACAATAACCTAAAGACACATGACAGTTACCAATGAAATTATTTTTGAAATTGAAGAAGCTGGAGGAAGGGAGGAAAGAGACTAGCTCTGTTACTAAGGAGACAGCACTGTGGATTATTTCATAGCATGTTTAGTCATACTACATGGCAGTGAATTGCATAGCTATCCTACTAGTCTTGTTTGCGAGGAGAGCAGTTTGAATATCTGAGAGAATGGAAAGAGATGTGTTTTTAAGTTATCTATTCCTCTTATTTACACAAATATGGTATTATAAATATACAGATATATTATATGCACACTCTTATCTTAGAGCTACAACATTTTGCTGCTCGTTGATTGGTTAACCCAGACATGGGAAAACTTCGACCCTCCAGATGTTTTGGACTTCAACTCCCACAATTCCTAACAACCTCAGACCCCTTAAGCTTAAGCGGCTGAGGGGGGAAAGGAAGGGGCCTGAGGCTGTTAGGAATTGTGGAGGGAGGCCCATGCCTGCAAGTTGGCCCATGCCTGCAAGAAAAACCACCTCTCTCAAAAACTGCACAGCAAAGGACTTTATTTGAACAGACAACACACAACTGGGGCTGTTAGGAATTGTGGGAGTTGAAGTAAAAACACCTGGAGGCCTGAAGTTTATTGGAAATTCCAAGACCTATTGGAAATGAGTGCACCATAACCTTATTGAAAAGGTAAAAATTATGTCACATCCATTTGGCAAATGTGAATCTCCATGATCATGTGGAGACCACCTTTTGAAAACCACTAGTCAAGAAAAGCATGACCTTGTTAGAAGTCAACCCTCTGAACAAGTGATATTCACAAGCATTAATGTAATGGCACAAAGGTAACTCAGTTGTTAAACTGAAGAACCATGTCTTTAAACTGCCAAGAATAAAGACATGCCACTACAAAAATATATTTTTTTAGCAGAGGATAGTTGTTTCTTTGAAGATGAAATTTGTATAATAATAATAATAATAATAATAATAATAACAATAATAACAACAACAACAACCATAACTACTTTAGTTTTGTACCCCACTTCCATCTCCCCAAAGGGATTTGGTGCAGCTTACATGGGGACAAGACTGAGGTTCCACATAGTTAAAATAAAATATAACAACAAAATTCTTATTTCAACAATATAAAACAACCACAGAATACAATACATAGCAAACATCTAACAACCTTCAATGGTCTGATTAGTGTACAGTTCGGGCAGTGACTTGTGCAAATCACTTGTCAAAGGATAGGGAGATGACAAAATTAGGACCTGGGGGTAATGTAAAGAGAGCACTATGTCTCTAAAAGGGAACAGTGATAGTGAAGATCTAATTATGGATCAAACTGGGAACCAGAATTATTTGGGGAACTATCTAGTCAGAGGCACAGTGGAACATCCATGTCTTTCTGGAAGGTAGACAGGGTGGATGCCAGTCTAATCTCCCTGGGGAAAGAGTTCCAGAGTCGGAGGGCCACCACAGAGAAGGCCCCCCCTCTCGTCCCCACCAACCGTGTTTGTGACGGGAGTTGGAGTGAGAGAAGGGCCTCCCCAGAAGATCTTAGACATTGCATAGGTTTGTAGGGGAAGATGCGTTCACAAAGATAAGCTGGCCCCGAACCGTGTAGGGCTTTATAGGTGATAACCTGCATCTTGAATTGAGATTGGAAACTTATTGGCAGCCAATGGAGCTGTTTGAACAGGGGAGTTGACTGCTCCCTGTAGTATATTCAGCATACTAGTCAATTTCTCATTAGAGTTCAGTTAGATAAGATATAGTTACTTCTCTGTGTTGAGTACACAGGGTATGATACTTAATCAATTGTCCATAGTCTTTAAGCATATAGATGCAGTCCAAACTGTATAACTATACTAACTGAAGTCTGAAAGGAGACACACTACATCCCCCTCCATTGAGGTCTAAAAGCATACTGTATAACAAAAATGGAGTCCTGTGTCTGAAGTCCCTCCCACACCAAAGAGGTAGAGTCAAACTGGCAAACCAAAATGTACATGCAATATAGGTTAACAATTATATCCATTTACAAACAGTTAGTGGAGGACAAAGGACAAGAGGGATCCTCTCACATCTGCAGAGTCTACCGTATACCATGCGGCTGTGGACAAGTCTACATAGGGACCACCAAACGCAGCAGCATTGCTTAGACACGAATCAAGGAACATGAAAGGCACTGCAGACTAATTCAACCTGAGAAGTCAGTCATAGCAGAGCACCTGATGAACCAACCTGGACACAGCATGTTATTTGAGAACACAGAAATGCTGGACCACCCTGACAACCGTCATGTCTGACGACACAGATAAGCCACTGAAACCCACAAGCATGTGAACAATTTCAACAGAAAGGAAGAAACCATGGAAATGAACAAAATATGGCTACCAGTTTTTAAAAACTCTAGAATCAGGACAGTAAATAAAGAGCAACACTCAAAAAACAGGGGAATTCCAGACAGGAAACAATCAGGGCCAGCTAGCACCTCCCAACAAAGGATCTCTCCAGGCAGGAAACAACAAATGTATTGTCGAAGGCTTTCATGGCTGGAATCACTGGGTTGTTGTAGGTTTTTTCGAGCTATATGGCCATGGTCTAGAGGCATTCTCTCCTGATGTTTTGCCTGCATCTATGGCAAGCATCCTCAGAGGTAGTGAGTTCTGTTGGGACTAAGAAAAAGGGTTTATATATCTGTGGAATGACCAGGGTGGGACAAAGGACTCTTGTCTGCTGGAGCTAGGTGTGAATGTTTCAACTGACCACCTTGATTAACATATAATGGCCTGACCATGCCTGGAGCAAACTTTTGTTAGGAGGTGATTAGATGTCCTTGTTTGTTTCCTCTCTGTTGTTGTGCTGTTGTAATTTTAGAGTTTTTAATACTGGGAACCAGATTTTGTTCATTTTCATTTCAGAAATGCCTCTAGACTATGGCCATATAGCCCGAAAAAACCTACAACAAACCAGAAAACAACAAAGCTTTGCAGTAGAAAGGCCATTCAATGCTAATCAAGCTGGTCAATTGCAACATTAACACTTGCCTCCAATAGACAAGAGTTCGTTCTCCTACCCTGGACATTATTCCACAGGTATATAAACCCCACTTGCCTAGTTTCTAACAGGCCTCACAGCCTCTTAGTATGCCTGCCAGAGATGTGGGCGAAACATCAGGAGAGAATGCTTCTGGAACGTAGTCATACAGCCTGGAAAACTCACAACAACCCAATGATTCCATCCACGAAAGCTTTCGACAACACACTCTCAAACTGTTTCCCATCCGAAATACTGTGGATGCCAACAAAATGATTAAACTGGCATTGCCTACAGCCTCGATAATTTAATTTTGGCAAAAACAGGGGGTTGTAACAGGCTAGGCTGCCTTTTAGATTTCTATTTGCCTCGTTTAAGCTTTTGGAGCTATAGAGAGAGGAGCCCGTTATGAAAAGTAAGGTCTGCCTGCTTCAGGAAGGGAGCCTGCCGAAGTACAAACAAAGGATAAACAAAGATAAGATGAAGGTAATAGCTAGCATAACAACAGTCCTGACAGAACAAGGTTACTGGCCGCAAGCCAGCAAAAATATCTTTGCACTTGTACACAAGAAAAGGAAGTACCAGTAGATTGGGAGAGAAAATGTAGCTCAGTGTGTACATTGTTTGAGACAGGTAGAACAGTAATGGCACCTGCCTGATCTTAGATGCCTCTTTTGAAAACGTGGCAGAGTAGGAGAGAAGGGGCTAAAAAGGTAGAAGGGGGCATCAAACCTGAGCATCAAAACACCAGATGTTGCTCTCCACAAACCAGTCCTCTTCTAGGTGGCTGATGACCCGAGCCCCCATCCCTTCCTTTATGAAGCTTGCTATTTACTGTATTGACTCAATCAAGTCTAATGCGGCATCGAATCCAATGTGCACTTCAAATTTGTGAAACCAAAAAATATATATTTGCACAAAAAGCGGCAAACAGCATGCTCTTTGCAATTTGGACAAAAAGATGTGCATTACATTTGCTGCAGACTTAGAATTCATTCTTTAAAAACAGAAGGGTTAGAGCACTAAAGCTTCCAGAAATGGAAAGGAAAATCTGGGTTGCATCTATACTGTAGTCTGGATCCACTTTAACTGCCTTGGTTCAATGCTATGGAGTCATGGGGACTGTAGTGTTACAAAGTCTTCAGCCTTCTCTGCCAAAGCCTGATGCCTCACCAAACTACAACTTCCAGGATCCAATAGCATTGAGTCATTAAAGTTGAGGCAACTTCTTTTGCTTTGGCTCAGCACCAAGATGACTGTATTCTGTGAATCTAATGCGCACCCTAATTATAGCAAGGTAATTTGACACCCCCCCCCCAAAGATAAGCATTTGATTAAAAAATAAGGTAATACCCAAAACAAAGGTTGCTTCATCAATTGACACTCTAGAACACTGCTTCTTAAACTGTAGGTTCCTGACCCTAAATGGGATTGATCCCTTTAGTCCACTGTTGTTGTTCTATTCCACAAACTTCGTTTTTGTGGCACAAACTATGATGAATTGGTTGAGACTCAATGATGATATTCATTGGAAAACTAGCCCAAAATGTGCTCCAGGATGATGCCCCTCCCGCAACGACAAAGTTCTTACGGTTTTTAGTAAGCTTTTCCCCCCGGTGCCCCTGGTGGTGCAGTGGATTAAACCGCTAAACTGCTGAACTTGCTAACTGAAAGGTAGAAGGTTCTAATCCTGGGAGCAGTGTGAGCTCCCGCTGTTAGCCCAAGCTTCTGCCAACCTAACATTTCGAAAAACATATAAATGTGAGTAGATCAATAGGTACCGCTCCGATGGGAAGGTAACAGCATGCCATGCAGCCATGCCAGCCACATAACCTTGGAGGTGTCTATGGACAATGCTGGCTCTTCAGCTTAGAAATGGAGATGAGCACCAACCCCCAGAGTCAGACAAGACTGGACTTAATGTCAGGGGGAAACCTTTACCTACCCTTACATAAGCTTTTCCCATGTTTTTGATAGAACCAATTAAGGAAATACATTTATCACCCAGGAACAAAAATCGCATTACATAATGTTATCATTTGCAACTTATTACTTCCCAATCCTAGGAAACACTGTACCTGCTTTGTGGAATTTCTCCAAGAGCTCTTGCCGGATGGACAACTCCAGGTTGAAATAGTTGTGATCTTCCGCTGGATCTTTCAGAAAGAGGGGGATATGCTGGAACACAACTGCGTGCTTGCATTGCCTTCCTTTGGCGATGGCGAGCTGCTGGTCGAGCCACGCATCTTGAGCTTGCTTCAGTTCCAGGCACTGAGAGCTATCAAAGTAAAGCTGAGAATTCAACACCAGGAAGAAGACTCCTCCAAGCCAAAAGCTGAAGTAATCATCGCCCCATTCATCACAATAACTCTGTATTGTTTCCGGAGTTGGTGTGTTTCCAAGGTCATGGTTGCCACTGACAAAAACAAGAGGGATTTCGGGGTTGATCTCTTTCAGGACATTTTTCAGGTCACGTATCTGCGCCTCCCTCCATGGTGTGCCTAGGAAAATCAGATTAATTGGGTATTATTATTACTATTATTATTATTTGCAGGAGCTTCAATGGCTGTGGTTCCCTTTTGACACGTGTCATTCTCACTATGCCAAAAGCTCTGGATTATAAGAGCTGGACAAAAGTGCAATTATCTTGAATGGCACAATTCAGCAACCTAAAAGGTGTGCATTCTATCCATCATTGGTTTTAAGGGGGTGGCCAGTTTCTTCTTGGAACGAGAGCTCTAAATGGAGTCAATTTACCATTTTAATTTGATTTGGCCAGAGTTAACAGAAATGAGTAAAGAAGGTCTGACTGATGTGCAAAAAAATCACTTTCTCAGAGTATTAGACGGGGCCTCACTGGATGACCACAGGCCAGCTCTTCTCTAATGTAGATCAACTTCAACAAGTTGTGATGATAAACTGTGAAGAAGAATTGCATCTTTGAGCTTACACAAGAAAAGTCGAGTGTAGGTGTAAATAAATAAAATGCCATTATTTGGGGCTTTAAAACCAATACCAGTGTTATCTTTTTGAGGAAGGAAGGAAGGAGAGTTGTGAAAGATGCAGTTTAATCAATTTGCATGATTCACAGTGACCATAAAGAAGTTGTCAGAGTCAATCCCTGACCTTCAAGTTGCCTCTCAACATTCAATGACCCCCATGAATTTCATAGGGGTTTCTTAAACAAGGAATACTCAGAGGTGGGCTTGCTAGTTCCTTTACAGCAGTGGTCCTCAAGAACGAAAATATGGTCCATGGCCTCATCATTACTACCCCGTTGCCTTGAAACCACGCAGCAACGAGAGCGACTGGTCTCGCAAAACCCTCTTATAGTGCTGAGGCAACAGGGATGTCAGGAGGGGAGAGGCTGAATACCTATGAAAAATTACTACTACCACATCAGCTCTAGATTATTAAATATTGTTTTCTGTGAGCGAGCAGATAGTGACTCTACTGGATGGCATATGTTCTGTATCAGAAACTAGAGCTGATGTGATCTATCCAATGCAATTTTCTGAATCAGCATGCCAAATAAGCAAAATAAATCTAAAGTTGACCAAAAACTGATTTGTAACCCTTTTGGTACTAATGCTGGAGAGTGGTCCCTAGCCAAAGTGGTCCCTGGTCAAAAAAAGGCTGGGAACCCACTGCTTTACAGTATAGCCTACAGCACCTTGTATGTATTTATTATTAGCTGAGGTATCCAGAGATGCTTGGGTTAGGTAGATTGGATGTGGGTGAACTACAGCTCCTATAATCTAGGTTCAATCCCCCCTAAACTCCTTCAATATGTTTTCTTGGTCATACTGGGTCTGTGTGCCAAATCTGGTCCATTTTCATAATTGGTGGGGGTCACAATGGTCTCTGGAAGTGAGAGCCATCTTGGAAAATGCATACAAAGAAAGATAGAAAGGTACATACATACATTTATATATTTTGACTGTTATTTATATAGATATAAATAATTATATATTTATATAGATAGGAGCTCCTGGAGGTGCAGCAGGTTAAATCACTGAGCTGCTGAACTTGTCAAACAAAAAGTCAGCAGTTCGAATCCAGGGAGCGGAGCGAGTTTCCACTGTTAGCCCCAGCTTCTGCCAACCTAGCAGTTTGAAAATATGCATATGTGAGTAGATCAATAGGTACCACTCCGACGGGAAGGTAACGGCGCTCCATGCAGTCATGCCAGCCACATGACCTAGGAGGTGTCTACGGACAATGCCGGCACTTTCGCTTAGAAATGGAGATGCGCATCATCCCCCCGGAGTTGGACATGACTAGACTTAATGTCATGGGAAAACCTTTACCTTTACCTTTATATAAATGTAAATAGATGGGATAAAGAGAACACCTGCTTGAAATCTTCCCCACTGTGGTGAGGTACATAGTAGCTTTGCTTCAATTATAACAATGTTTTTAAATTTGCATCTATACATAGAAGCTCATGCTCATTTTCTGCCATTATGCCCTTTGCCTTTGTTTGGAGAGATGCCTTTCACTTGTATTATTTGGAACGTGTTTTCTTAAAGACATGTATAAGTGACCATCCCAGTTTTTCCTATCCTTTTGGAGAGGAAAACCTGAAAATTGCAATACTTGGAAGTCAGAACAGGCAACATGTAAATCAGCTCCGGATTCTGATAAAAGGACAGATTGACAATCCAGCTGGGCATTTACAACTAAAGGGGGAAATTAAGCACTTTTGGTTAGTTGAGAAATGCCCATCGTTCCTTTGCTTTCAGCACTGCTTCTGATGAAAAGTGCAACATTTCGCCTGGGAATGCTATAATAAGATGCCATGTTTGATAACAATCATTCATGTTCTCTATTATGAGGCTTAGCGGGGCTGGCCAGCATTGTTTAAACCTGACAGCTTTGGCATAATTCTTCCCATCTGCCTTCTGTTCCTTTAAGAAGATAACTAGTTTTGATGTCGTAAAAATATCAATTTGTGTCATTTCCACTGAGCCGTATCATACTCATTATAGTCATGAAATTAAGGACTTTAACGTTATCTTGGCAGGTCTGTTGAGTGGAAGATGCTGACAAACGGAAGGCTCAAAGGCAATAAATTAGTATTTTCCACAGACAGTCAACCTTGTTAAAAGAATGTGGCAATCATGAATAAAAGGGTATTTTTCTCACTTGGAACATGCAAATAAAAAAAACCTCTAACATATGTCTTTGCTTCCCTGGTGATTGGTACAATTTGACATATTTTTTTAAAAAAAAACTTAGTGGAAGGTGGCTTCAAGCAGAAAATATCAGATAATCAGAAAATAAGCAGGTCAAGCTTCGCTATCTAGCATCTTTGGAGAAGAGCTAGAATCCAGGAATTCTGGCAGTGCCTAATAGAAATGACAGCAGACATGTGCCTTCTACAATATTCCCATTTTTCGCATTCACATTCTAGTCAAAAATGAATTGGAGTGATAATCTTTCCATCCCATGCTTAAGTTGATTGTTATCATTCAATGAATGTCTCCCCCTCTTCAGTGGGGGTGGGAGGGTGAGGAAGAAAGGGTTGCAAAATGACTCAGAAAGTTGAATAAAGAAGATATTCCTCACTAATCTATACTTAAGCATTGGGTTCATGGGTTATGTACAGATTCAGCATATCTTATTCAGAATTCCAGAATCTGAAATTGCCATCTCGGGTCGCTGCGACAGTGACATCTTTGTGTTGTCGAAGGCTTTCCTTCGACAGGAGCACAATCAATAAGAAAAATGGGGCTTGGACCTCAACAATAACACCTGTAGGGTGCCACACTCTCTAGTTCTTATCTTAGCCTAACATATCATTTAGTGGGTTGCTGTGAGTTTTCCGGGCTGTCTGGCCACATTCCAGAAACATTCTCTCCTGATGTTTCACCCACACCTATGGCAGGCATCCTCAGAGGTTGTGAGGTCTCACTAGGCAAGTGAGGTTTATATATCTGTGGAATATCCAGGGTGGGAGAAAGAACTCTTGTCTGTTTGAGACAAGTGGGGATGTTGCAATTGGCCAGCTTGATTAGAATTCAATAGCTTTGCAGCTTCAAATACTCCAATGGAGACTCCACCACAGACATCAGAAGAGCTGCAAGACTAGGAACAATACAGAAGAGTAAAGACAATAATCCACCCAGAGAAAAAGTATTTTTATCATACATCAAGGGAACCACTGACTGCACAAGGAAGCTGATGAAGAAACACACCCTACAAACTATCTACGAACCCACTAAAATAATCCAACAAATGCTACGTTCAGCATCCTCTCACTTTTGCAGGAGTCTACCGTATACCATGCAGCTGAGGACAAGTCTACATAGGGACCACCACATGCAGCAGTATTGACCAGGCACAAATCAAAGAACATGAAAGGAACTGCAGACTAATTCGACCAGAGAAGTCAGCCATAGCAGAGCACCTGATGAACCAACTTGGACACAGCATATTATCTGAGACCACAGAAATGCTGGACCACTCTAACAACCACCATGTCAGACTACACAGAGAAGCCACTGAAATCCACATGCATGTGGACAATTTCAACAGAAAGGAGGAAACCATGAAAATGAACAAAATCTGGCTACCAGTATTAAAAACACCCTCTAAAATCAAGACAGTAAATAAAGAGCAACACTCAAAAAACAGGGGAATTCCAGACAGGAAACAATCAGAGCCAGCTAACACCTCCCAACTAATGATTCCCCTGGGCAGTAATCACCCAGGCTTTGAGGCTGCAAGGCCATTCAATGCTAAGGTGGCCAATTGCAACATTCCCATTTTCCCTCAAACAGACAAAGAGTTCTTTCTCCCACCCTGGACATTATTCCACAGATATATAAACCTCACTTGCCTAGTTTCCAACAGACTTCACAACCTCTTAGGATGCCTGCCATAGATGTGGGTGAAACGTCAAGAGAGAATGCTTCTGCAACATGGCCAGATAGCCTGGAAAACTCATAGCAACCCAGTGACATCTTTGCTTTGTAATTGTTCATTGCATGTACTCTTTGGCACAATTTTTTTAAAAAAACTAGTGCAAAAGCATTACTTTCAGGCTATGTATATATACACATTTCATTATTTATTCATTTATTTATAATATTTATTGCCCGCCCTTCTCAGCCATATGGCGACTCATTATAGATGGGCTTGGGCCCCATCTACAAGATATCTCATTTTGTATGAACATGTAAATACAAGTACACTCTGTCCCCAAGTGTCAAACATCCAACTTACAAACGACTTATTGTTAGGAACGGTGCTGAGACAGCAGGAAGTAAGGGAAAGCTCCCCCTAGGAAGGGAATCCACTCCTGGAAGAGTTTTTACCTTGAGAAAAAGGGTCTCCAATGAAGCTTTATCTCCAATCTTTGTTCCCACAACAAGCCAAACTTTCCAAAATCCAGTTTTCACAAGGACAGAAAGTGAGGTGAAATCTTCTGAACAGGGGCATGGGCAGCAAAACTAATGTCACAAATACCCTAAAGCAGGCATGGGCAAACTTGGGCCCTCCAGGTGTTTTGGACTTCAACTCCCACAATTCCTAACAGACTCACCCCTCCGCCTCCCCCCCGGGAGGAAGAAAAGGGGCCTGAGGCTGTTAGGAATTGTGGGAGTTGAAGTCCAAAACACCTGGAGGGCCCAAGTTTGCCCATGCCTGCCCTAAAGGCACCAGATCCCATCTAATCTTGAAAGCAAAGTGGTTCCAGCCCTGGTCAGTCACAATGAATGCCTTCCGAAGTGGGAAATGGAAAACCACCTATGGATAGTCCTTACCTAGTAAAATAGCTGCCATTCAGGACTTCTCCCTGGAGGCATCTATTGCAAACCTATGTTTTTAAGATGTCGGCTAAAAGACTGGAAACCGTCCAAGTGAAATCAAGGAAGCAATAAAAAGTTGTATTGCTCTAGGATTGAGGGAAAGGGAGAAAAGGATCCCTTTCCCACCAAGGCACAAAGGAGAGGAGTATGATTTATGACCACAGGAGCAACTGGCATGTAAGCTTTTATAAAGGTATTTCTAGGGGGGATTTTCAGTCTTGACAAAAGAATGTGGCGTGCAAGCAATTCTGCTGTCTGTTAGCAATAAAGTACTTTCAGAATGACAAGACTTTAATCGAAAAAACAGTTAGTAAGCTAGGAAACCCTAACACTTGGCAGCCGCCATCTGTATTCTGCTAACAATTGGCAGTTTGAGATGGTACGGCTTGTGTGTAATACAGCAGAACACCTGTTTGAGGCTCCTCGACTTTTCTTTCAAAGATGTTCTTGCAGTATCTTATCTATTTCAGACTAAAACGTGGCAACATATGAATGCAGATTCAATTTACAGCATATGTTTTCTTTAAAGCAAGAGTGAGCAAAGCAGAAGTGGCATTCCAAGGTCTCTGGAAGGCTGTCTCAGTGGCGCAATGCGTTAAACCAGTGGTTCTCTACCTGTGGGTCCCCAGGTGTTTTTATTATTATTTATGATACTATTTATTTGGCCTACAACTCCCAGATATCCCAGCCAGTTTACCAGCTGTTAGGATTTCTGCGAGTTGAAGGCCAAAACATCTGGGCACCCACAGGTTGAGAACCACTGGATTAAACCTTTGTGTGGCTGAACAGTTGACCTGAACATTGGCAGTTCGAATCTGCAGGACGGTGTGAGCTCCCACTGTTAGCCCTAGCTCCTGCCAACTTAGCAGTGTGAAAACATGCAAATGTGAGTAGATACATAGGTACTGCTTTGGTGGGAAAGGCATAAGACGCTCCAAGCAGTCATGCCGGTCACATGACCTGGAGATGACAATGCAAGCTCCTCGGCTTGAAAAGGGAGAAAGAGCACCTCCCCAGAGACAGAGATGAACACCACCTCCAAAGCCGGAAATGAAAGGAGAAGCCTTTGCCTTTGTTTGTGTGTCTCATTGTAATTAATAAGGCATTGAATGTTTGCCGGTATCTGTTTATACTGTAATCTGCTCTGAGTCCCTACAGGAAGAAGGGCGGAATATAAATAAAGTATTATTATTTGAAACACAACAAGATGAGTCCACAGCAGACAAAATCACTCTGCTGGCTATTGTATTGGATCACACGTCGCACACTTCCCAAGTGGCTAGGACTGTGTGATGTATCGGTGAACAATGCATGTAGATCCCAGTAAGGTGGCCTTCTGCAGCTGGCAGAAGGTAATTTTGTCAGCACCGATTGTGTTTAAGTGCAGGCCAAGGTCTTTAAACACTGCACCCAGTGTGCCAATCACCACTAGGTCCACCTTGACTGGCTTGTGCCAGAGTCTTTGCAGTTCGATCTTTAAATCCTTGTATTGTGTCAGCTTTTCCAGTTGTTTCTCTTCAATCCTGCAACATCATCATCATCATCATTGACTCCCTAGTCCTCCATGGTTGCTCACCCATTGCCTAAAGCAAAACTTCTTAAATTTTGGGTCGTGGCCTGATTTGGGATCTCTAATTAAATATGGAGCCATGAAAAATTGTGTGGTTGTCGCCTAGTAGATGTTTTAAACATTTACATCAGAGTTTTTCAAACATTTCATGTTGGTGACACACTTTTTTGGTCATTTGCCACACGCTCATTCAGTTTCACTAGCAAACTAGAGGTTAAACCAGACATGTGCCAACTTGGGCCCTCCTGGTGCTTTGGACTTCAACTCCCACAATTCCTAACAGCCTCAGGCCCCTTCCTTTTCCCCCTCAGCCACTTAAGCTTCGGGCAATGCAGGGTACCCAAGCTCATAAATAATAAAGAGAACAAAACCTGTGCTTATCGTTGTGTAAGAACCACACAAAACTGGACGTGAACAGTATGCCACACACTTTTGTTGTTTTCATTTTGCATTATTATCCGCCTAATTTCATCCATCCTCCCAGGTGGCCGCTTGTCAACAGATTCCAGCAACAGAGAAGATTAGTCAACCAATTTAGGATAATTAAGCATAAAACCAAAAGAACGTCCTCCCACACAGAACTTGCAACGTGACGGCCCAATCCTTGAGGAGAACGACCCTCTATATCAGTCACCAACGTCATGCACAATTTCATGGTATCACATATCTCCAATGCCCATGTGAACTCTATTGAACCAACCCTAACAAAGACCTTCAAGTGTTTTATCTGTTTTTGCAATAAAATGTTAATTCAAAAATTTGTTTAGTTACAGAAACACTGATTTAACATTTTAGCATGATTTCAGTAACCACCAAAACTCAAATGCTTATCTTATTAATTAATACTATGTAACAAAATTTGGAAAAAAAATTCTTTTCCCGGTTAAAAGTGTTATTCTGTTTAATTCTGTAGCCCTTACCTTGAAAGTAGTTATTCTACTCCAGAAACTTTGTGGTTTTTGTGTCTCCCAATGTTTTTCAATGACTCTATGACAAGAGTCATTGAAAAACTAAAGCAAAATGGGCTACAACGTCCCTCCTGCAAAGTCTTTGCAGTTTTAAAAAATAGTGAATTTGGGAGTGCATCTGCCCAGAAAAGGGAGGCCACTTTCATCCCAAACACGCCACTCCTCTCCATCTCCATTTCACATTATAAGCTATACAAAAATAGGAAATAAAATGTCTTTTTGAATGTAGAAGGCAATCTATGAAAAAAATCCCAAGCACAATTATTGTTCATAGGGAAGTCAGTATTTTGTCACCAAAGACATGTAATGAGGTGGGACTCTTAAGTTTTGAGTCTCCTTTGGGGAGAGAAAAAGCTGGGTATACATAAACATAATAACAATAATGATACTACCATGAATTTGATGCTTTAAATATTACTGTTGCCTATGTGCTAGTTGTTCTATTTTATTACTTAGCTAGTAAAACATCAAACATCTGGGCATCGCCTAAGCAACGTCCTTGCAGATGGCCAATTCTCTCACACCAGAAGCAACTTGCAGTTTCTCAAGTCACTCCCAACATGAAAAAAATTACTTAGTCATCAATCATGAAATGTCTTAGTGAGAAAAAAAAAACAGTCTTCGTCAAGTCTGAGCATAGAAATTTCGCATTTTCCATTCCTGTGAATTTCTCCTGATATTTTGCTGGTTGCTTAAAATACTTGTTATTTTGGGGGGAAATAGCCTTTTGAATAGAGGAGGAACATAGAAAGAACATGCCTTGGCACATCATTAACCATCAACAAATGATGTTGTTAACCATGTCAGGAAAGCCAAATGCTGAAGTTTTGGATTTGGCTTCTTGACGGCAAAAGGAGATAAAACATGCCATTGAATTGCTAGCCAAAAAGGCTTCCTCTGTTGGAAATGGCAACCTTCTTCAAGCCTTCACTAGTTATTTGTAATGGATATAATTCAGATTGCTTACTGTATTGTATGTGTATATATTGGTTTGCAGTTTTTTCTTTAACTCTGTTGTGGGAAGGGCTGCAGATCATGTGATCAGGTCTGGGATTGTTCAGGACTCAGACTCCATTTTAGAACAGTATACTTCAGACTTCAGTAGAAACAGATGTACCCTTAAGGGCCTTTCCACCCAGCCCTATATCCAAGAATTTCAAGGCAGAAAATCTCATATAATCTGAGTGTTGACACAGATAACACAGTTCAAAGCAGATATTATGGGATTTTCTCGCTTGATATTATGAGAAACAGGGCTGTCTGGAAGGGCCCTCCAGACTTCAGTAGGAACTGTATGCTTTAGACTTCAGTGAGTACAGTTTGCTTAGAGACTCCACTGAACTTTCAGATTCTACAGAGACAGATTATACATTAGACTCTCAGAACAGAGATGCTTTAGATTATGGACTGTTGATTCAAGAAAGATGCCCTGTGTTATCTACACAGAGAAACTACTTCAATTCTATTTGTAAATGGATTGATATGCAAAGTACCTGTATGCTGAATACATGAAGTTTGTGAATAATTTTTGTCTCTTGAGAGCATGATTTAAAGGCAAATATATTTTAAGGGAGAATAGATGTTTGGGGGCAACTAAAAAAAACACTTCCGAGACTCTGCTGTATATGTGTGTGTTTTGTGCATTGGCATATCTTTGTCCCTAACTGTTCAAAGACATATCTAAGTACATCACTTTAACAGTTGGGAAACCTAATTGCCTAGCATGAATGACATTTTCTCAAAAGATTATGGCATCATTTCTCAAAAGGTTGTGACTTCTAACAAGGTCATGCCTTTTCAAAGATTATAAAATCTCCAAAAGGTTATTAATATTTCTATTTTCCAAAATCCTCCATATGAACAGGAGTTTACATTTTGAATGATAAGAATTATATGTCACTAGGAGGACAAGAGATCAGGATTCTAGAGATGCCTGGGCAAAACAAGGTCTAGATGATGGGAAGCCATGGTGCCCCTTCTCTTTTGCTTTGGTCAGACTTCACCAGTAGTAATACTGTGTCCAGTTCTGGGCATCACAATTCAGGAAGGATGTTGACAAGTTGGAATATTTCCAGAGAAGGAAATTATCAAAGATTTTGAAACCAAGCCCTATGAGGAATGACTGCGGGAGCTGAATCTGTTTAGCTTGGAGAAAAGACGGCTGAGAGAAGGGAACATGATAACCATATTTCAATATTTGAAAGGATGTCACATGCACTTGCCCCCAAGCAGGTTATGTAAGGGAATTCTCCCTGAAAGCTAGCTAGCTACCTACATAATAACAGCAAGATTATGCCTAATTATCATGGTGAAGGAATCTAGCCCAGACCTGCCACTGTTGACATCTTCAGATCTTCGGTCTCCTCATGCACTTGATTCCGCGCACACAAACATCCCTTTGAACATCACACGGTTTTATATTCTACAGTACATTGGAGTTCTCATTTAGGTCAGGAAAAAAATTCTACCCCATTAGCGCAAGTTTGTTTATCAAAGCACATGAGAGCTAATTGGGTTTCATTTTGTGTGCCTCCTTTTCCAAAAATGAAGCGGAGGTTCAAGGAATTCAAAGCAGTTTCTGAAATGAAATAGGTGAATACACAACAGTACAAAAAACATTCAAGAAGTCCTTTCTTAATGACACCGATAGCAGTAATATTAACATATAATATTAACGTTTCAACAAGAGCTGAATTTGTACATCTACTCTGATGGACCAACCTAGCAGTTCGAAAACATGCAAATGTAAGTAGATCAATAGGTACCACTCTGGCAGGAAGGTAACAATGCTTCATGCAGTCATTTATTTTATTTATTTACCACACTTTTATCCCGTCCTTTTTAGCCCGAAGGCGACTCAGGGCGGCACATAGACTGGCAACAATTAGATGCTGAACGCCCAAAAATACAGATTAAAACAGGTTAAATCACATAATAAAATTCAGATAAAAACAATTTAAAACTATAAAAATAAATGACTTCCGGGTTTAAATCCATGTCCATTTGCATTGTTAAGCTGTTCCATATTCATTCACAATACTGAGTTTATCTGGTTACAATGAGGTTCCAAAAGTTTTCTCAAAGAGCCAGGTTTTTACTCTTTTCCTAAAGGTCACGAGGGAAGGGGCCAATCTAATATCCCCAGGAAGGGAGTTGCACAGCCGAGGGGCCACCACTGAGAAGGCCCTGTCCCTCGTCCCCACCAAACGCACCTGTGAGGCAGGCGGGATCGAAAGCAGGGCCTCCCCAAATGATCTTATATTCCTGGAAGGTTAGTAAGGGGAGACATGTTCGCATAGATAAGTTGGGCTGGAACCGTTGCTGGCCATATGACCTTGGAGGTGTATATGGACAACGCCAGCACTTCGTCTTAGAAATGGAGATAAGCACCAACCCCCAGAGTTGGACATGGCTGGACTTAATGTCAGGGAAAAACCTTTACCTGCCATTACCTTATTCTGGTGGATTTTAGTTGATTAAAACTGTGCCTTTCTCCTGAAGAATTGACCCCCTTCGACACTGCCATATATTCCAGTTTCTGAATTCAAATTATCTGCTTTGAACTGGATTATATGGCAGTATACACTCATATAATCCAGCTCAAAGCAAAGAATCTAGATTCAGGAACTGGATTATATGGCAGTGGAGATCCAGCCTAAGATATTTATATATTTTCCATCACATACCACATTCTGAGTGTTTGGGTGTGAGAAGATTTCTGTATGAATGGATTGCGGTCTTTCTAGCACAGATAGAAGACTTTAACGGCATCTCTGCTGCAAGAGTGAGACTGAAGAGCATAAGAAGAGCCCTGATCGCTTGCGGTAAAATTAAATTGGTCTAGTATTTTGTAAAGACAGAAGCCTATCAAATTGCTTATGGTAAGCCTACTAGCAAGATATTTGCTTCTCTTCCACCTCGGGGTCAAGCTCATGCTCTTCATGTTTACTGAATTACTGAGTGTGCAGCCTCTTTGTCAGTCATGGAGGCATGCTGCAAGGGCTCTCCTTGAACTGTACACTTCTAGTTGCCTTCCAGTATGGTTTGCAATGTGAAATCTTTTACAGGCAGCCCCCAAGTTACAAACAAGATCAGTTTTGTAAGTCTATTCTTAAGTTGAATTTGTATGTAAGTTGAAACAGCCTCATTTTAAAAGTGTAACTCCAGTGACAGAAAGAGAGAGATATATGCTTTGGATCATATAGGGAGTTGTTTCTCTTGCTCTCTGTGCCTCTGTTCAGAAGATTTCCCCTCATTTTCTGTCCCTGTTATCATTGGATTTTGAGAATTGTGGCTTGTTGTGGAAACAAAGACTGGAGATAAAACTTCATTGGAGACCCCTTTCCCCCCTGATAATAACCCTTCCAGGAGAGGATTTCCCTTCCTTCCGAGGGGGAGATTTCTCTCACTTCCTGTTGTCTCACCCCTGTTCTTGTTATGTATTTATGTGTTGACCTCCTTTAATCTCCATTTACTGGCGTGCATAAATGATCTCATGATATTGTTATGTATTTTCTAATGGGGCCATATATCATTAGGAGGGGAAGACATCGGGATTCTAGAGATGCTTAGGTGGGGCATGGGCAAAACAAGGTTGGGAACCACGGCTCTAGATGGAGGGAAGCCATGATGCCCATTTCTCTTCTGCTTTGATCAGATTTCACTGTGTCAAGTTCTGGTCACCACAATTCAGGAAGGATGTTGACAAGATGGAATATTTCCAGAGAAGGACGACCAAGAAAGGAAGGAAGCGAGGGAGGATGGAGGGAGAGGAGGAAGAAAGAAAAGAAGAAGGAGGGACGCAAAGAAGGAGGCAAGGAAGAAAGGAAGAAGGGCATGAGACTGAGGGAGGGAGGAGGGGAGAGAGAGAGAGGAAGGGATGGAAACAAGGAACGAAGCAAAGAAGGGAGGGAGAGAAGGAAGAAAAGAAGGAGGAAGGAAAGGAAGGAGGCAAGGAAGAAAGGGAGGAAGGGATGGGACTGAGGGAAGGAGATGAAGGGAAGGAGGGAAGGAGGGAAGGAGGGAAGGAGGGAAGGAGGGAAGGAAGGAAGGAAGGAAGGAAGGAAGGAAGGAAGGAAGCTTTTCCTTGCGTTGAGCTGCTGTAAGCTTCGCTCTAAAAGTCAGCCATAGTAAACCAGGATATATTTTTTTTGTTTTGAAAACACAGGTTGCATTGACACAATGAAATTAAACTGTCCTGGCTCAGTGCAATGGCATTCCGGGAGTTGTACTTTGCAAGGTCTTAGCTTTACAGACCATATTTTAGTTCTCAGGGACCACTGGTGGTCTGCAGACCACAGGTTGGGAACTACTGCTCTAAGGGAATCAGTAAGCCTTTTGCCTTACCTTTGTTTTTAATATTATCCTTCTTAGATATGGTAGTAATGGTTTTTAGATCTTACTGTGGTCACTTGAATACAAGGGGAACTTCCTTCCATGTCGCCCTCGTTAGACACCATCAAAACTTTCTTAATATTGACTCAGCTGCCTACTCAGACACATGCTTCTCAATACTTGCACTTTCATGCTCCAAAACCTGTGTGTTTGCATGTATATGAGCAATACAAACAGAAGTAGCAGTTTTATTTACACCTTTCACACTCTGAAGCCTACAGGATCGCAGGTATTTCAGCAGTTTCAACAGCGGTCACAGTTTTATTTGCATTTTCACATTTCGAAACTCCCCTGCTTGCCAGCATTTGATCGGCTTGAATGGCAGCAGCACATTTATTTATGAAGCCTATGTGTTGGGAGATAATTGAACGGTTTTACTGGTGTCTCCCTCATCCAGGCTTTTATTTTTATGTGATTAAGCACAGGACTCTTCTCATACGACTCAGTAATTTTTCTCTTCTTTTTAACCAAGTCTCCCGATACTGCCATAATTGCTAAGTATCCATGCTCTATAAATTCTGGAATAAATTACTGTAATGAGATAGACAGAGAGAAAAATTCTCATCCAGCTAGCAAGACAGAAGACAAAATGAAGGCAAGAGGGACTAACCCAAAGGTTGTGGGTTGCTCTTTTTGCCTTGCTTGGAATGGCAAATGGCTTAAATTAGGAGGAAAGCGCCTCTGTTTTAGTTCTCTTATTCTCCAAAGAGATGACCATTAGCTTACTGTTACTCTCACCAACAAGGAAACCAAAGAGTAAAGCAATCTTGGCTGCCATACAAATTAAGCAACTGTTTTCACAGAGACATAGGGATTAATTTAAGGAAATCTCTTCACAGCAGAGTGATAAATATTGAAGGGCAGCTGCTCATCAGCAGCCCCTATGGCCATGCCCTCGAGGAGTGTCAAAAATGCAAGTAAAAATCATAAATCTTAGTTGGAAATTATCCAGAGGGTTATCTAGTCTATCCCTTACCACCGAAAGCATCACTGAGAAACTGGAATCCAGCCTCTGGTTAAAAACCTCCAATGAGCAAGGGATACCTTATTAAGAATCATGGACAACAGATCTTAATGCTGTTGTCCTATTAATATTTACTTCGAATCTCCATTCCTGTAATATGAATCAATTCAATTTGGTCTAGATGCTGTAGTAACAGAAATAAAGTTTGCTACATCCTCCCAGTTTCATGACATCAAAGAGAGGCTGATTAGGTTTAAGCAACCCCACCAACCATTACACTGTCCTTCTGATGCAACAAATAATCATAGAATCATAGAGTTGGAAGAGACTACATGGACCATCTAGTCCAACCCCCTGAAATGCAGGAAAAGCACAATCAAAGTACCAATTACAGCGACATATAACCTTCAACATATTGCAAGGGACTGCAAAACTCTGGAGAGGAACATAAGGAATCTTGAGCACACGTTGTTATTTTATCTATCCTTCCTGCTGAAGGATATAGACCAGGAAGAAGAATGCCAAAAGTGAACAACCATTTCCGCAGATGGTGTCATCAATGATTTGGCTTCTTGGGCCATGAACTTTCATGCAGAAGGCCTTCTAGCAACTAAAGGCCTTCTAGCAAATCTAAACTAGATTTAGGCAATGTAGAAGGTATGTTAGTTTAAAAGGGGAAAGGTCTATTCTCCTTGGTAATACAAGTAGTCCCCAAGTTATGAACATGATAGGTTCTGTAGGTTTGTTCTTAAGTTGAAGTTGTTTCTCAGTTGGAACAGGTACATTTTTGAAGTGT
The DNA here is from genome assembly GCF_037176765.1 of Anolis sagrei. Lineage (NCBI taxonomy): Eukaryota > Metazoa > Chordata > Lepidosauria > Squamata > Anolidae > Anolis > Anolis sagrei. The sequence continues at coordinate 24,313,067 of NC_090034.1, read as the reverse complement.
AACTCATATCTCTCTCTCTCATTCATACACACACACACACACACACCCCAACACATATATTAACCTCCTTTTCTGTCCCTATGATAACTGGATTTGGAAAAATGTGACTTGTTGTGAAACCAAGGATTGGTGAGATGCTTCAGTGGAGACCCTCCCCCTTCCCCCACCACCGATAAATCCACTCTTCTAGGAGTGGCTTTCCCATCCAAGGGGGAGATTTATAGCACTTCCTGTTGTCTTAGCTCTCTTCTTAACTCTGAGTTGAATGTAAGTCAGATGTCTGTAACCTGGTGACTGCATCCATTGTATTTTCAACTGTATTGCATATATATGAGTGAGAGAGAAAAAATGAATGAAAATAAATAAAATGCAATCAAAATTGTTTTTTCCCTCTAGATGTTTTAACTGCAGCTCCCCTATCACTTGAGGACTTCTTGTTATCAGCCACCTGGTTATGGCTTCTGGGAACAAAAGGTAAAGGTTCCCCAAGCCCTCTTAAATGAAAATTAAGATTCTGAGAATACAAGCATATCTTTATACAGATATGCTTGTGCAGCTATTGATGTTGTATGTTGTCCATCGCTACAACTAGAGCACACTTAGAAGAAACAGCTTTACCAGTTCACTGTTTACCCATCTCACCTGGCATGCCATGTACAAGATCCCCACATAGGACCAAGAATTTTGGTTTAGGGTTCAGTTGGTTAATGGCTTGCACTGCTTGCTGAGTTAATTTGAGCTCCTCCTCCCATTCGTCGCCTCCACTATTGCAGTCACCAATGGCATAAGCTTTCATCAATCCAAACTGCGGATCAGCTCCTTGAATAAAGTAGAAAGGGGTTTTCCATTCTCGTTCTGCATCTAAAACAATAAATTGGGTGAAATGAATGTATCTCCATAAATGTTTTTAAAAGTATGCCACATCTTACGGTAATTATAAAGTACCAGCAGTGATTTTGTAGCAATGTATAATACAACACTGTCTTTAACCATTTGCATGTGTTGGGTGTGTGAATTACGTTGTAAGGGCAGTCACCAAGTTATGAACAAGATAGGTTCTGTAGGTTTGTTGTTAAATCCAATTTTTATGTAAGTTAGAACAGGTACATTTTTGAAATGTAACTCCAGATATACACACAAACACACACAATAAAAGTGAAAAAATATGTATGTGTGCAAGTGGCCCACTTCCACAGACAGGCTCTCACTTCCACAAACAGCTTTAACCCACAGTGCTGAGGGGCCACCAAAAGCCCTCCCTCCAATGACATTTCAGGTTATAGCAAGTTTCATGCACATGTAGCCCAACCCCTGCCAATGTCCTCCCCGAACACCATACTGCCCACCATGCAAGGAATGCTTTTATTCAGAGACAATTTCATCCTCAGTTTTACGTGTTCTCTCCACAACAGACATCCCAGTGTTTCTTACTCTCTCCATTGGTGTGGAATTTGCATGATCCCACCCACTGCCTTAACCCTTTCCTACTCTTTTCAACTGTCTGCACAATAAACAGAGCAGACTGTGCAAAAAGAATCTGTGAACCCCACCTCCTCCAAGACAAACTGAACCACTTAAATTAGGCTTTACTGGCCAATGGAGACTCCACCACAGACATCAGAAGAGCTGCAAGATTGAGAACAAGCCAAGAGAGTAAAGACAAAGATCCACCCAGAGGAAAAGTGTTCTTGCCATACATCAAGGGAACCACTTACCGCAAAGTGAAGCTGATGAGGAAACACAACATATAAACTATCTACAGACCCACCAAGAAAATCCAACAAATGCTACATTCAGCAAAGGACAAGAGGAATCCTCTCACTTCTGCAGGAGTCTACTGTGTACCATGGAGCTATGGACAAGTCTACATAGGGACCACCAAATGCAGCGCCCAAACACGAATTAAGGAACATGAAAGGCACTGCAGACTACTTCAACCAGAGAAACCAGTCATAGCAGATGAACCAACCTGGACAAAGCATATTATTTGAGAACACAGAAATTCTGGACCATTCTAATGTCAGACTACACAGAGAAGCCATTGAAATAAATAAGCATGTGGACAATTTCAACAGAAAGGAGGAGACCATGAAAATGAACAAAATCTGGCTACCAGTATTTAAAAACTTTAAAATTACAACAGCACAACAACGGAGAGAAGTATTAAAAAAACTCTAAAAGCACAACAGTAAAACAACACTCAAATACAGGGGAATTCCAGAGGGGAAACAATCAGGGAAAGCTAATCACCTCTCAACTTCCATGACTAATAGAAAATACTGGAAGGATTTATTTCTTTATTATTTTTTTATTTAGAACTTTTATATACTGGTCTTCTCGACCTCCAAAGAGAGACTCAGGCCGGTTCACAACAAAAGATTCACAAACAATAGATTAAAAACATTTACTGGGCCTTGACCTTGAGTTTTGGAGTTGTAGTTCACCTATCTCCAGAGAGCGCTGTGGACTTAATGATGGATGTGGACCAAACTTGCCACAGATACTCAATATTGCCAAATGTGAACACTGGAGTTTGGGGAAAACAGACCTTGACATTTGGGAATTGTAGTTGCTGGGATTTATAATTCACCTATAATTGACGGTTGGAAAAATGGCAGCGGAGCCGGAGCCACGACTTTTCACTCGCTAATCATCAAGCAGCATAATTAGAGAGGAATACTGACAACAAACTGATAAGTCACTGCCAAATCACTCTTATCTTGGAGGGAGTTTTGGACTTAACCAGCAACACTCTATTAATCAACCTGAAGAGAAATAAACGAAGAAATAAAACAAGAAGGGTGAGAAAACACCCTTCTGACCTGTTTAGCTTTCTATGGCTTCTGGAAGCTGAAGCAGCATTTGTCCTATAACTTGTCCTATAACCGTTGTTGTGGTTTCTGCAAAGCACTACTCTACTCCTGCTATTCTACTACAGGGTGGAAGGCTGTGATTTCCTCCCCCTGTCTGCATTCCTAGCCCTGTGGCTGCAGTTTAAAACGCTGCCGTTTGTTTGTTGTGAGAGTTACCCTGTGCTGAGAAGGAGTTGAAATAAAGGCAAAAGTGAAAGGGAGTAAGAAGAAGTTGCAAGGTGCAAGGAATAAGAATAATAAACTAAGACAGTGACTGAAGTTCAAGGGTAGATTCAGCTGACCTCTCACTGAAGAAGCAATTGACACAAAAAGTTGCCAGTCAGTGAAAGTACATCAACTACTGGAGATTACTCCACCTACAATCGAAGAGCATTCTGACCCCACCAACGATAGAATTGGACCAAACTTCCCACACAGAACCCTCATGACCAAGAGAAAATACTGTGTTTTCTGGTGGTGCTTGGTGACCCCTCTGACACCCCTTTGCAACCCCCCCCCCCCCAGGGTTCCCTACACTGAGAATCCAGAAGCAGAGCATTTGTGGAACAGTGGAAGCTTTCCTTGTTTGATTGCACCATCTCAACTATATTACTCTGTTTGGCTTTTAAGATGGATTTTTTAAATTTTAACTCTTAAAATAGTTTTAACCCACTATTAAGAATGTTTTTATCTCTTTAACTGCAAAAAAATATTGGGAGTTATGTTGTCAGAAATACAATCAATCTATCCACTGCTGTTTGTGTGCTGCAGTAACAGAAGCACACTGCCTCCTACGATGGAGGAAATAGCATGGGCATCTTGACTAAGGAGAACTGAGCCATCCACGAGAGCAGCTACAACTACAACTTGAGGAGATAAGTTTTATAATTTGAGACTACACACTAAACAATGCGTATAGTACTCTTGTCCTGAAAATCAATTAAGAACTTTCCCCTTCCTCTGCAGCAAAAGCTTTTTGAGAATCAACAAGTAGAAGCAAGAATAGTTGAAAAGATTATCTGAATTGCTCTTTCACTGAAGGCATTTTAAGACACCATATACCTTCCTCTCCCTTCTCAGTCAAAAAGTCATTAGATTGAACGTCAATTAAGAGTCACTTTCCTTGTAAATTTTCTGATTCACTGCTGTTAGGAAACGTATTTCTCCAAACAGGCACGAAGAGCTGCATCACTCCACCTCCCTTTGATAGCACTGCATTGAGATGCATCATACGAGACAAAAGGGCAAAAATCAAACACACTAGAGAACTTGTTGTGTATCATGTACTCTGGTGGAGAAAATAACCAATATTTGAAGCTGAAAGAATCCAAATCAAAAAAGCCTGTGTGAATCTGCCACAATTCCAAAGTGGGAGACATTTTTACTCCAAGGATAAGCCAGACACAATGGACAGACTTCACTGGCTGCTTTGCAACCTGCAGATTACTATCTAGTACCAGCTGAAACATAAGCCTTCCCCATTTGCATGGCATCTACCTGTCAAAAGTACCTTTGCATCCTAATATTCAGGAGTAACGAACTGCAGAATGTTTTCCGTTTCTATCAAATTCCTGATTGACAGACTTGATTTTATCGGAACTATGCCACGAGTCTTTGATTTCACTGATTATTTAATGTTCTATATTTTAATGTTTTAATATTCTTATTTTTATATATTTGATCTCTCATATACAACTCTGAGATACTGTTGTTGCTCCCAGGTGTTGTTGGGGACACCTGCTCGGTCCCACAGGGTTCCGTATTGTCCCCCATGTTGTTTAACATCCACATGAAGCCACTGGGAGAGATCATCTGGAGTTGTGGAGTTCAAAGCCATCTGTACGCATATGATGTCCAACTCTACTACTCCTTTCCACCTGCTGCTACAGAGGCTGTCCAGGTCCTGAACCAGTGTGTGGCAGCTGTGATGGTCTGGATGAGGGCGAACAAATTGAAACTGAATCCAGACAAGATAGGAGGTACTCCTGATCAGTCGAAAGGCCGAACAAGGTATACGGTTACAGCCTGTGCTGGATGGGGTTACACTCTCCCTGAAGTCACAGGTTCACAGCTTGGGAGTGATCCTGGACTCATTGCTGAGCCTGGAATCCCAGGTTTTAGGGGTGGTCAGGGGAGCATTCGCAAAATTAAAACTTGTGCACCAGTTGCACCTGTACCTTGGGAAGTTAGACTTGGCCATGGTAGTCCATGCTCTTGTTACATATCAAATAGACTATTGCAATGCACTCTATGTTGTGTTGCCTTTGAAAACTGCTCGGAAGTTTCAAGTAGTCCAACAGGCGGCAGCCAGGTTGTTCACTGGAGTGGCATACAGAGAGCATACAACCCCCTGTTACATCAACTCCACTGGCTGCCAATCTGCTACCGAGCACAATTCAAAGTGCTGGCTATAGCCTATCAAACCCTAAATGGCTCTGACCCAGTTTATCTGTCTGAACATATTTTCCTCTATGAGCCTGTTCAAGAATTAAGATCTGCAGGGGAGGCTCTGATCTCGGTCCCACACACTTCGCAGGCGCAACTGGTGGGGACGAGAGACAGAGCCTTCTTGGTGGTGGCCCATCTTCTGTGGAATTCCCTCTGAAGTGATATCTGATTGCCCTCCTCCATCCTAATCTTTTGCAAAAAAACCCCCCACAAAACCATTAAATCCTGGCTGTGGAAGCAGGCCTTTGGCGAGTAGAAAGTGCAATAGACCCTCACAGATGCGACATAGGAAACAATCAAGATGACGATTTCAGGATTGGTGATTTGGCTACACGTTTCAACTGGTTTTAATTGTAATGTATATGTTTGTTGATTTTAATGATGTATTGTGTTTATTGTATAACTGTGGCATTGATTTTTTGTCAAAACTTGTAAGCCGCTTAGCAACCCCCTCAGGGTGAGAAAAGCGGGGTAGAAATAAAGTAAGTAATAAATAGTGTTTTAGCAAAGGTAGAGAAGCATACAAATTTTCTGTTTCAGTTTCATCAAACATTAAATACCTCTCTGAGCTGTTCACAACATTTCTACTTTGGCCTTGACAAAATTCACAGCAAGAAAGTAATTTTCTCTTGTTCACTTTCTCTTCTTCTCCCTCCTGCAAAGCTCTAAAGGGACAAAGTTTGCAGCAGTCCTCTGGAAGCCATCAATTTTTCCCCCAGGAAGCTAATCTTTCAAATTGTGGTTTAACATTAACTTAACTGCTTCACAGGGCACTGGGTTAAAAGAAACATAGTGGAGTGTTACACAATCACAAACTTCTATAAAGATAGTGGGGACACAATGCAATGTTCGTAATATTTAGGGATGTATTTCCATTTATATTCCCTTCCAAATTTAAGAGCAAAACATGTAAGGGAAGCAAGGCTGAATTTTACTTCTTCTGAACTTCTCTTAATTTGTATACTGAAGACATATGGAAGGTTACATTGGGTTGTTGTGAGTTTTCCAGGCTGTATGGCCATGTTCCAGAAGCATTTGCTCTTGACATTTCATCAACATCTATGGCAGGCATCCTCAGAGGTTGTGAGGTCTGTTGGAAACTAGACAAGTGGGGTTTATATATCTGTGGAATGATGTCCAGGGTGGGAGAAAGAACGCTTGTCTGTTGGAGGTAAGTGTGAATATTGCAATTAGCTACATAGTTTAGCACTGAATGGCCCTGCAGCTTCAAAGCCTGGCTGCTTTCTGCCTGGGGGAATCCTTTGATGGGAGGCGTTAGCTGGCCCTGATGGTTTCCTATCTGGAATTCCTCTGTTGAGTGTTGTTCTTTATTTAGAGTTTTTTTTTTTAAATACTGATAACCAGGTTTTGTTCATTTTCATGGTTTCCTCCTTTCTGTTGAAATTGTCCATGTTCTTGTGGATTTCAATGGCTTCTCTAATACTGGCTACTAGTATTAAAAAAAACCTTCTAAAATCAGGACAGTAAATAAATCACAACATCTAGAAAACATGGGAGTTGCAGACAGAAAACAATCAAGGCCAGCTAACACTTCCCAACAAAGAATTCCAAGCAGGAAGGAGCCAGGCTTTGAAGATGCAAGACGATTCAATGCTAATCAAGCAGGCCAGTTGCAACATTCACACTTGCCTCCAACAGACAAAAGTTCTTTCTCCCACCCTGGACATTATTCCACAGATATATAAACTCTACTTGCCTGGTTTCCAACAGATCTCACTACCTCTGAGGATGCCTGCCATAGATGTGGGTGAAACATCAGGGAAAACTCACAGCAACCCAGTGATTCCGACCATGAAAGCCATTGACAACATGAAGGTTACACTGTATAGAAGGTAGAATGGGTAAAAAGGGGATCAACTATTTTAGATCTGATCCTAACCAGTAGTGATGGTCTGGTCAATGTCATGGAAGGGAATGAATTTTAGGTAGGGATAACCACGTTTTTCTGGAGTTGTTTATGTTGTGGAAAGAGAAACCAAGCACAATCAGATACATATTCTATATTTCTAAAAAGCTCGTTTCTGTAAATGTGGGATGTGGAGGGGTTGGACAGGATGGCCTTTCTAGTTTCTTCCCATTCTGATTCTACGAAAACAGGATGTGGCACCAAGTGCCAAGAGCAGTGTGCCAAACCTGCCTAGAAAGAAAGCTAACATAATATGTACAAAAGGACAGAACATACTACTAGCACCCTCCAAGACACACACATTGCAATTCACTCTACAATGAGTCTGCTTTCATCCTTTCTCAGTCTGGGAGTCCATCTCAAAAAACCAACCCCATTCATATCCAGAAGTAACTTGCAAAAACAGAACATTATGCTTGTGCTCTCATATAACCCTATAAATTTATTATTGGATTCATCTTTAATATGTGCAGTCTGGCTTCAAGGTTTTGGTTTTTTAAGCAATATAAATGCATATTCATGAAAGGTAGGAAAGCATGAAACAGCTGAGGCTTCACTGTTCCAGGAGGCAGATGTTCCTTGAATTATAAAAAATTAGAGTGTGCTTGCCACAGGCATCTAGACTTACTCCTAGGAGGGTAGCTGTATAAAGTGATAAATATATTTATACTACTGAACCATCTAGGTTAATGTTGCCTTTAGCAGCTCCACAACTTGGTCCCTCCAGATGTTCTGAACTACTATTCCTATCAACTCCAACCATTGCTGATGATCAAAAATGACGATGTCCAAATAACTGGAAGGCACCAATTTGGGGAAGATCTTTAAGAAGCTTTGGGAAACACTGCCTTGCCGTCTTAAGAAGAAAGCTTCTGCCATCGTTGCCTCTGGATTTTGGCAACAGCGCTTCAAGGCTTCCATGTGGACTTGGTCTTTCAGAGTTTTTAGCATGCTTTGGGGCAGTGAAAGTCTTTGGAGTCTTCCCTTGAGTGTTAAAAAATGTAAGCCTTTGCTAATGCTGATCCCTCTACTAATACCAATCTCTGACTTTCCGTTTCAGCCTCTTTTCTTTGGGGGGAAGAGTGTCTTAATGTATTCCCAAAACTCCTAAAGCTGCCAAAGGATTACATAATAGAAAGATAATGGTAGCTTTCTTTGCTCCTCTAGTGATTTGGCAAACCTAGCAATTTAGAGGCTACAAGAAAAGAACTAGAGCACCACATGCGGAGTACACATTTCCTACTTTTGGCATAGAATGATCTTCAAAAATAAGTCAAATCTAACAATTTCTATCCCTGACATGGTGAGCATTTCACCAGCTCCTGATACAGGTTGAGCATCCTTTATCCAGCATTCCAAAATATGAAAATATCCAAAATCCAAAACAGGTAATATGAATGGCTGAGGTAGGGACACTGTTGCTTTCTGATGATTCAATGTTCACAAGCTTTATTTCATGCACATTATTTATATTTTTATAAAATTATTTCCAGGCTATGTGTACAAGGTTATAAAACATTTATGCATGTTGTGCTTAGACTTGGGTCCTACCTCCAAGATATCTCATCCTGTATCTATACATAAATGCAGGTATTCCAATACTCTTGAAGGAGTTAATGAGCTTAATAATGCAAAAATGCTGAAATGCTAACTTAGAGTAAAGGTACCCTTCTCAGCAAAAGAGTACGGGAGATTGGAGGCCAAGGAGGAGATTGTGTATTTTAGAAACACAGGATGACCTGACATTTCAATGCTTATCTATATACAAAATAATATATGTTTATCTATGCTGGTACCGCATATGTACAGCTTATCAGTTAGAAGTGTCGAAATGGTCAAATAATGAGAAAAGCATGTTTTTAAGAATCTGATTGGAGAATGGGGAAGGGTTGAGGGGTTACTCCTTGACACAGTAAAAAATTGTATAAAAGATAACAGGAAGATTGTAACAGGACAGAAAGCCATTTCTTTGAAGGCACGCTTTGGTCTTCGGCTGGTTCCGCCTATGCGTGGCCACGCTGGAAAAAAAATAAAGATTTTTGCTTCACCTAAGGAGGCTGGTTGTTTGCATCTGCTCTGTGGGACTTAGAAGTTTTAGGGGTTCCCTTCCACTTTGAAATCCAAAACACATCTTGTTCCAAGCACTTCAGATCAGGGAGCCTCAACTTTTAGGGTTGAGGCTCCCTGATCTGTGGGTCCCAGGTGTTCTGGCTTATAACTCCCAGAAATCCCAGCCAGTTTACCAGCTGTTAGGATTTCTGGAAGTTGAAGGCCAAAACATCTGGGAAACAGAACAGCCCCGGCCCCATTCTTTCCAGCTTGGAGATCAGGAGAGGGGCAAGATTTCAAGTTGTGTTAATACAGAAACGACATGCACATATACATATTCTCTTCCAGGCTAACACTCAGAAAACAATGCTGCAGTTGACTATTTGGACAGTGAGTACCTTAACACTTCCTGGAGTTAAGGAGAGGCAAGATACAAGGTATTTGAAAGTGGTTCAGGGGCGAAACAAGTGAAAAGTGTAGAATCACAGAGTTGGAAGAAACTGCATGGGCCATTTAGTCCAACTCTATACCATGCAGGAAAAGCACAATCAAAGTACTCCTGACAGATGGCCATTCAGCCTCTGTTTAAAAGCCTCCAAAGAAGGAGCTTCTAGTGTAGTATACTGTAGAGAAATAATCTTAGGGCTTATGTTCTGAGTAAGTATGTCCAGCATTGTGGAAAAAGGGAGGTTCTGGTGGGAAACATTTTTTTGACAAGTCTTCAGATTAAATGTCTGTTAAGAGGTGTGTGTGCATATCATTTCAAGTCACCTGTCAATTTATGACGACCCCAATGAATTGTATAGGGTTTTCTCCGTCAAAGAATACTCAGAGGCAGTTTTGCTAATTCCTTCCTCTTAATGATACTCTGTAGACCTGTGATGCATTGGCAGTCTCCCACCCAAATACTAACCAGAATGACCCTTGTAGCTTCCAAGATCAGACAGCATCTAGCTCCTTTAGGATATATGTAGGCCTACATACATAGGCAGGGTCATCGTGGGGAATTTTCAGGTGTGCACTTTCTTCCAAAGATCAGAACAAAAGGGTTGTTAAAAGCCACTTAAAAACGAAATAAAAGCTTAAATTAAAGTGCATGAGCAAAGTGTTTTTGGTTGATTTCTAATCTATTTTATATACACACATTTTATTCTTTTACACAACAATTAAAGGAAGTTTAGCTGCCCTTCAACTAGAGCAGACCTTTCCAAACATTTCATGCTGGTGACACACTTTTTAGAGAAGCATCATTTTGTGACACACGAATTCAGTTTTACTAGCAAACTGGAGGTTAAAACAAGCCATTCTATCCCCAATGCTCCTTAATATTTACATGAAGCAGCTGGGAGAGATCATCTGTAGGCATGGGATGGGGTGTTATCAGCATGCTGACGACACCCAAATATATTTCTCCATGCCTTCAAAAACAGCCTTAGCTAAGGGTAGCATGTCTCCTCTGAATGAATGCCTGGAGGAGGACATGGGCTGGGTGAGGAAAAGCAAATTGGCACTGAATCCAGACAAAAAAGAGATGCTTGACATCAAGGGTCCTAATCTGGGGATCTTGAGTTTGGACTTCTGCATTTTTGTTTACATTGGGCTACCTTTTTACCAAGTTCTTTCAAACAAACTAGTAAAATATGGGCTCAGCAATGCTACTATTAGATGGATCTATAATTGGTTAAATGACCAAACCCAAAGAGTGATTCTCACCAATGGTTCCTCTTCATCCTGGAAAGAAGTGACTATTTGGTGCCATAAAAACAGTTCTGTACTGAGCCCATTACTGTTCAACGTCTTTATTAATGGCTTGGATGAAGGTTTATAGAGCATGCTGATCAAGTTTGCAGATGGGACCAAATTAGGAGGAAGAGCTAATACTCCAGAGAACAGGATCAGAATTCAAAAGGACCTCAACAGATTAGAGAACTGACTGGCCAAACGAACACAATAACAAATGTAGGCAGAAAAAAATGAAATGCAAAGATATGGAATGGGTGATGCCTGTGAGAAAGATCTTGCCGTCTTCGTGGAGGGGAAACTGAACATTATCCAGGAGTGTGATCCAGCAGCTTAAAAAGCCAATGGGATTTTGGGCTGCATCCAAAGGAATCTAGTGTCCAGATTTAGTAAAGCCATAGTGCATTTGTATTCTGCTTTGGTCTGACCATTTTACCTGGAATCACACTGTGTCCAGTTCTGGGCACCACAGTTCAAAAGAGAGTCTAAGTTGGAAGATATCCAGAGGAAGAGGGCGACTAAAAGGATCAAAGGTCTGGAGACCATGAATAATCCCTCTGAGGAGCGCCTTAAAGAACCAGGTCTGTTTAGCCTGCAGAAGAGAAGGTTGAGAGGAGGCATGAGAGCAAGGTTCCTTTCTGCTGCCCTGGAAGCTAGGACTAAATGGAGTCATGGGTTCAAATGACAGGTAACGAAATTCCATTGAACATTAGGAAGAACTTCCTGACTGTAAGAAGAGCTGTCCAGCAGTGGAACTCTTTGCTTCGGAGTCCGGTGGAAGCTCCTTCCTTGGGAACTTTTAAACAGAGGCCGGATGGCCATCTGTTGGGAGTGTTTGACTGTGCTTTTCCTGCCTGGCCAAATGGGGTTGGACTAGATGGCCCATACGGTTCCTTCTATTATTCCATGACTCTGTAACCCTCCCCCACTCCCCAATCGTTTTGAAGCCTTACTCTCAACCTAACCATAACAGGCCTACTGCCACTTTAAGGCCTCTGTTTCCTGCTACAAAAGGGATCCGACGGGAAGCACGTCCCCCTGGAATAAGGTTCCGGCCTACCTCCCTTTCAACGTTTCCCAAAGTTCGACAGGGATTTGTTTTCATTTTTAAACTGATAATAATAAGAAGAACAAGGGCACCCGGTACCTTCGCGGAGAGGAGCCAGTGTCCTGAGCCGCGCTCTGAGGAACCTCTCCCGCGCCTCTTCGGCCATCCTGAGGGAACTCCTTCCTTCTCCGCCGGCCTTCAAGCTCAAACAGGGAAGGGGCGGGGCCAAGGCGGTGTAGGGGGCGGGGCCACGTCTGGCGCATGCCCAGTTCGGGGAAGCGGGAAGCAGCTTGGTTTCCTCCACGTGGTTTGGCAGACCAACATGGGATGGGGTTCTTGTGACATTTCCCCCTCTTTCAACAGTGTTGGCTTATGGGTGGGCATGAAGAAACTATACTCTTGCTGTCGAAGACTTTCATGGCTGGAATCACTGAGTGGCTGTGAGTTTTCCGGGCTGTACGGCCATGTTCCAGAAGCATTCTTTCCTGACGTTTCACCCACATCTATGGCAGGCATCCTCAGAGGTTCTGTGGAATAATGTCCAGGGTGGGAGAAAGAGCTCTTGTCTGTTTGAGGCAAATGTGAATGTTCCAATTGGCCACCTTGAGCAGCACTGAATAACTTTGAAACTTCAAAGCCTAGCTGCTTCCTGCTTGGAATCTTTTGTTGGGCGGTGTTAGCTGGCCCTGATTGATTCTTGCCTGGAATTCCCCAGTTTTCTGAGTGTTGCTCTTTATTTACTGTCCTGATTTTAGAGTTTTATAATACTTATAGCCAGACTGTGTTCATTTTCATGGTTTCCTCCTTTCTGTTGAAATTGTCCACATACTTGTGGATTTCAGTGGCTTCTCTGTGTAGTCTGACATGATGATTGTTAGAATGGGCCTGCATTTTTGTGTTCTCAAATAATATGCCGAGTCTAGGTTGGTTCATCAGGTGCTCTGCTATGGCTGACTTCTCTGGTTGAATTAGTCTGCAGTACCTTTCATGTTTCTTGATTTGTGTCTGGGCAATGCTGCATTCGGTGGTCCCTATGTAGACTTGTCCACAGCTGCGTGATATAGGGTGGACTCTCGTAGAGGTGATTTTATACAGTTGTGTGGAAGGGGCCAGAATCCCTTTCTACACCGCCATAAAATCCAGATTATCTTCTTTGAACTTATATCTATCAATGTGTTGTTGAAGACTTTCATGGCCAGAATCAATAGGTTGCTGTAAGTTTTTCAGGCTGTATGGCCATGTTCCAGAAGCATTCTCTCCTGACGTTTCGCTTGCATCTAAGGCAGGCATCCTCCTGGACCTCACAACCTCTGAGAATGCCTGCCATAGATGCAGGCAAAACATCAGGAGAGAATGCTTCTGGAACATGGCCATACAGCCTGAAAAACTTAAAGCAACCTCTCTCTCTCTCTCTCTCTCTCTCTCTCTCAGGTATGGGCCGGGCCAGTGGCAGATGGATGGAGAGTGTGAACTAATTCACACAGTTCAATTTTTTTTAAAAAAGGAAAGAAAAAAGGAAGAAAGAAAAAAAGAACAATTCAATTATTAAAACGAAGAACTATTTTAACTTACTTAAACTTAACAGTATTTCAGTGGAAGACCCTAGAGGCTATTCAGTCAAAGCACCCCCAGCAGATGGCCATCCAGCCTTTGTAATAATAATAATAGCAGAAACACCAGGAGCCATCCAATCCAACTTCCTTCTGCCATGGAGGAAAAGCCCAATCAAAGCACCCCTAACAGATGGCCATCCAGCTTTAATAATAATAATAATAATAATAATAATAATAATAGCAGAAAACCCCAAGGGGTCAATGGAGCACAGTTTGTGAACCCCTGGTGTAGATGCAGACATTGAAGCCAGCAGTTGCCCTCATGTCCCAAATAGTACCCAAACCAGAGGCAATATTCAGCCATCTGTTGCAGTAATAGGATGACCCTTCGTGTGTGTGTGTGTGTGTGTGTGAGAGAGTGCTTGTGCAGTTGAGGTGCTCCAAAGAAGAGCCAGGTTTTTCTTTAAGATGTTTTCCTGTTCTGTTTCCAATGACACAAGCACCTTCTCATTCTATGCCTAATGTTTGTTTTTTTTTAAAAAATTCTTGTTGTAATGAACAGAACATTACAGGAAATACAGTGAAGCAACCTTAAAAGCAAACAATAAATATTAACAACTTGGTTGGCATCAAGTTGGGTTTAGCACTTTTAGGAAGGAAAAAGAGAACCAACATGGTGCATTGGCTTCTATTCAGTAAATGTTTGGCAGAGAAAGGAAGAGGAATAGGAAAGATTTCCAGAATCCCAACAAAGATTTTAAGGACCAAAAGGAATGTTCCTTTTGTTTGAATAAGCAATAACTGGTGCTACACTTCTTCCAGTACACTGTCTCGACTAAGTGTTTTGGCAAAGTTGGTCTCGTGTTAATTTTTCAGGGAGGGCAATACTCAAAACTCTCTGTTGAGCCAAAATCTAAAAAATCCAATTTTTTTACAGTTCTCCAGTGCTTTACGATCTCAATTTGAGTAGTGTCAAGCAAAATGGAAAGGAGCAGTTTACATTAGGTTAACATAAGGACCTTGGAAGACAGAGAAGAGCACAAGAGTTGCACTGTGCTCTATATTTCATTCAGTCATTTCAGATATAAAATGTTTTTAAAAATCTACTTCAAACTGAAATGTTTTACAAAATACAGCCCAGATATATAGCCAGCCATGTATCATGTGAGATAATACGGTGGTTGAAAGCGGGGCAATCTAGAGAGAAAGGGACATTAAGTCTAGTTGAGTCCGACTCTGGGAGAGTGGTGCTCATCTCCATTTCTAAGCTGAATTTCTGGCATTGTCTGTAGATGCCTCCAAGGTCATGTGGCCTGCATAACTGCATGGAGCGCAGTTACCTTCCCGCCAAAGCAGTACCTATTGATCTACTCACATTTTCATGTTTTTGAACTGCTAGGTTGGCAGAAGCTGGGGCTAACAATGGGAGCTCACCCCATCCCATGGATTCGAACCACCAACCTTCCAGTTAGCAAGTTCTGCAGCTTAGCAGTTTAACCTGCTGCGCCACTGCAGCCCCATGAGGGAAAGGTACAACCTGTAAATTCCCCTTTTGAAATAGAAACATTCTTTTGTAATACATTACACTTTATTTACTTATTTAGATTTGACATACTGCAATTGCCTTGTTACATTGTATGTTCTCTGATGCATACATGCCCCCAAAATTATTCATGTTACTTTACAACAATGTAGCTCTGTCAGTTCCATTATTTTCACTTAATTGCATATAAGTGTTCTAATATATTTATCTACTAATACATCCACTTACTTTGTCATTTGGTGGTTTGATTTCATCATTACTTTTACACATGTAGCTGTAAAAGTAAAAATGATTTCCATGTATTTTCAAACAGATCTTTTATTTCTCCTTTCGCCAGTCTTAATGTACAAGGGTGGTTAAACCCTTGTGCAGGCAGGACTGAAGACCGACAGGTCAGAAGTTCGAATCCGGGGAGAGCGCAGATGAGCTGTCTCTGTCAGCTCCAGCTCCCCATGTGGGGACATGAGAGAAGCCTCCCACAAGGATGGTAAAACATGAAAACATCCCAGCGTCCCCTGGGCAATGTCTTTACAGATGGCCAATTTTCTCACACCAGAAGCGACTTGCAGTTTCTCAAGTTGCTTCTGACATAAATAAAACAAAAAACCAAGGCATCAAAACCATTTTGGAAAAATTCAGAGGTTTATTTCATGATCCATGATTTTTAAACTGTTTTAACATCATTCAAGCCATTGAATCTGAAACCACATTGGTTGTCTTTCAGAGGTCCAAACAGGTCAGAATGGGCCAAATCATAAACATTCCTCAAGTGATTATGGATTTCCTTAGGTGCACAACCTTCTTTTGCTAGAAATTCAAAGATGACTTTTTCTTTTAGCTCCAGGCTCATGGTTCTAATCAGTCAATTAGAAAAAGAAAAAACTATATCAGTAGAGTAAGGATACCTCTATCATAAGCCGCCTTGAGTCGCCTTTAGGCTCAAGAAAGGCAGGATAGAAATATCGTAAATAAATAAATATAATGCATAGATAGTCTAGTAGCTGTGAAAGAAAAAATTAGAGCGATGGGGCATTACTTTTTGACCCACCCTCGTACATTGATTTAGTTAGGATTACTGATAGAGAATCCATGACTGGTGAGCATATGCTAAACCGGATCGGACAGGACAGAAACCAACTCACCAGGTTGAAGACAAGCCAAAAAGGATGCAAATCCAACAATCTGCTTCTAATGTGCAAGCATAAGTATACAGAGAAATATATACAAGACATCTTATATAGTTTTGACAGCTATTCAAACCTCCCACATTCCCCCCTGATTGGCTGAAAAAGGGCAGACTAGGATCCATGCTGGGATTGGCTGGGAGGGAGAATGGCAGTTGGGGATTGGTCAGAGTGAAGGATTGATCAGCTGCAGAGATGCCTCCTGGGAGGGCACAGTCCGGGGAAAACAAGTGGTAAAGATATGTTGATGAGCTTTGGATGAGCTCAAATCTCTAGTTCTGTGCCAAATAAACATATGGATGTTAGGAAATACAAATGCAAGACTCAAGGGACAAAGGTGCTGATCTTGGGTATTCAAGGGCTTGGCTGTCAACAAAAGAGTTCATGAATGCACATACTCCAAGCTTCTATTTCCACGAAGGACTATCAGCTTCAAGTGACTTGTACCAATATTTTGGGGGTTTTCTGACTGACAAAGGAAGTCACCTATCTTTGCATACATGAGCATTATTTGGGTTGGGAAATAGCCAGAGGGATTTGCCTAATCTTTTCAATTCCCGGGAGATTATCTGAATAGGGTTACAGAGGGTTGTCTGTTTCCAAATTACATTTTGATACATTTCTAAGGCCCCTTCGACACTACCATAAAATCCAGATTATCATAGCAGATAATCCACATTATCTGTGTTGAACTGGATTATATGAGTCTGCAATGCCATATAATCTAGTTCAATGCAGATACGGCATTTCCCCCTGAAACATTTGCAAATCTTCTCTCTATATATGTGCATTTCCCTCCTGCAATATTTGCAAGTTCTATATATTTATGTTTATATCTATCTAGACATCTCTCTATCTATGTATGTGAGCATGCGCACGCACACATTTCCCCTGCAATATTTGCAAGTCCTATATATCTATATTCATACCTATCTAGACATGTCTATATATATTTGTGTGTTCATTTCCCCCCTGTAATATTTGCAAGACCTATAGATCTATATTCATATATATCTAGGCATTTCTCTATATATAGATAATTATATCTATATAGGATTTGCAAAGACTTGTAAACATGTGAAGGGAAAATTCATATATAACATTATTTATATATATACACATATGCATACACACAGAGAGAGAAATATATAGGTATATAGGTACCTCTATATATTTATCAATATCAAAATAGGATTTGTAGAGACTTGCAAATGTGAGGGGAAATTCATATATAAAAACAATGTATAGATATAGAGGTAAATGGAAATCTCTAGATATCTGTATGTATATAGGATTTGTAAAGAGAAACATATGTGGGGCAAATTCATACATATAGATAGATAGATGACATATACCGTAAGTACACAGGGATTGTAAAGGCTTGCAGGGGGAAATGCCTATATATCTGTAGGAGAGATTAGCTAATATTTCAGGGGAAAATGCTTTTATAAGATGACTTGCAAGGGCTTCTCTCCCTATCCTTTTCCTTTTCAAAACATTCCATCCTGGAAGGAGAAACAGAGCGAGGGAGGCTTTTGAAAATAAAACGCACTGTTAAGGGAGGGGGAGATGAGAGAGAAATATATCATATATTGCAAGCAATTGCCTCCTGGCTCCGCTGCTCAGCTTGACCCCATTATAAGCCAAGGGAGGATTTTTCAGCCCCCCAAAAAAGGGCTGAAAAACTCAGCTTATCTTCGAATATATACGGTATTCAGTCTGAAGTGTTTGGCAAAGAGGCAGGATATACATCAGGGAATGTTACAGTGATGACTACTTGTTGCATTTATGTTGCTCTTGAAAATGATTAGAAATTAGTTATATGGGCTTCTATCCAGCATTTTCTGCTATTGGCAACCCCCCCCCCCCCAAAAAAAAGATTGTATCCTGTTGGCAGGAGTGACAGCACTTTGACTTTAATTAGATAATATTAGCAAGGACCAAACTTTCCTCTCATAATAGCAGAGTGTAGCACCTTGAGATGCTCTAAGTGTGAATGAGTCATGCGAATGAGGCAGATGATCTAGTTGGCGCGTATGCACACACATACACACACACACAAACCTGTGCGTAAGATCATTGTTCTGCCATATCCCACTAGCCAAAGACGGTGGTCATGTATGCCTTTTGTTACGGGCGTCATTCAGTGCATCGGGGAAAGGACAGGTTTTTTTGTTCCCTTTGTAAGACTTCATCCTCATGTTGCCAGGGTGTGGACCAAAACTGGCATTGATTGTTTCCACAGCTAATCCACACTAATTGATTTTTATCTGAGTCATATCGTGTGGGCAGGCTCATTTGTTCAAGGAAGCTATAATGTATTCTTTGATTTAATAACTGCAAAATTGGAGAGGGGTGGGGTGGAAGCCACTCGATTATTTTAACTTAATTTGCCTTCTTCGCCTATTGAAGTTGCAGTGCATGCTTCTCAGTGCCCCATGCTGAAAGTATAGCATGTAGGGACAGCTGAAAACATGCCTTACATGGCATAACATGCATTTTGATTTGTCTTGGCTTTAAGCATATGGGGATGCAATTAATGGATAAGGCAGTGCACTACCTACCTAGACTAGACTTGCTGTAAAAATAGGGCTACAGAGCCAAGTTGAAAAGTTGGCAGACTTAGTCGGCTCATGTATTCCATTTCTGTGGAAAGAGTTCACCAATTTGTTGTTGTTGTTATTGTTGTTATTGTTATTATTGTTATTGTTATTATATTTATTACTAGCCTGTCATGCGTTGCTGTGGGCCAGTCTGTGCATATGTGTTTTGTGTGTATATATTTGTGCATATGTGTGTTTGCGTGTGTGTGTGTGTGTGTATACATATATATACTAGCTGTACCCTGCCACGCATTGCTGTGGCCTATAGTAAGAATTTTCGAAGTAGAGGTAGATATCTGGACTATTATGAAAGAGAGGTACCTATCTTCCTTCCTTCCTTCTTTACCTCTTTCCTGCCTTCCCTTCCCTTTTTCTTTCCTTTGTACTTTCTCTTCTTCCTTCTTTCGGTACCTCTTTCCTTCCTTCCTTCTCTCCTTCCTTTTTTCTCTCCTTCCTTCTTTCCCTCCCTCCTTCTCTCTTTCCTTCCTTCCCCCTTTCCCTCCTTCATTCCTTCTCTTTTTCCCTCCCTCCTTTCTTCTCTCCTTCCTTCCTGTCTGTTCTCCCCCAATACCATGGTAGAGTCCCTTCGAAGTCTATTCTGAGTCTATTTAATATAGCAATATATAGTAGTAACATTATATTATATAGTAGTATATATAACAATATATATAATATAATATAAATTATATAGCAATACATATAATAGTAATATATAAAATATTATAATTCTATAATATATATATATATATATATATATCTCACACCAACCAGTGATCTAACATCCATACATGTGTGTGTGTCTACACTGCCATATAATCCAGTCCTAAGTAGATAATCTGGATTTTACATGGCAGTGTGGAAGGTTTGACTTTGGGTGCATCTATACTGTAGATTTAATAAAGGAGGATGAAGCTGGTGAGGGGAGGAGAAAAAAGAAGGAAAGAAAGGGGGGAAGGGGAGGGAAGGAGAAGGAAGGGAAGTAGAGGGAGGGAAGGAGGGGGTTGGACCGGATGGCCTTTAGGGCTCCCTTCCAACCGGTTGGCCATCTCTTGTGAGGGCTTCGATGGCGTCTTCGTTTACTGCCAAATGAGGTTGGGCTGGATGGTCTTTGGGGCTCCTTTCCAAGCAATGTCAGTTTCATGTGTCCCTATTACCCCCATTGTGGCACCTTCCTCCTTCCCTTGTGCTGTGGGAGTGTGTGTGTGTGGGGGGGGGGGCAGAGGGTCAGTGTGTGTGCACAGAGTGTGGCCAGCCTCCCTCTTTTTTCCTCCCGCCCTCTCCTCCCCCTTCTCAGCCTCTGCCCTTTGATCCCTTGCCTTAGTGTTAGTTAGGGGCCCGAGAGACATCGAGACATCGCAGCAGCAGCTGCTTCAGAACCCTCATTCTGTGTCCTCAGCATGAGGAGGGATAGGGGAGGTGTGTTGTCTTATTCCTTTTTTGAATTTAAAGGTGCTTTTGTGGGGGTTTTTTTCAGTGATGGCCACTCCTTGGATTGTGAGGAGTTTTGTTGCCAAATTTGGGGTCATTTGGCCCTGTAGTTTTTTTTGTTTTTAAGGTACTCATTATCCACAGAGCATTTTTTTATATATATAGATATATGGTTTTGCACGTACGTTGTAATGTATTTTGTGGGTTTTTTTTCTTTTTAAGTCTCTTCTGCTGTTTTTTTCAATGTTTTTGTGAGTAATGGTCACTTGTTGGCCTGATACCTGTATTGTGTCCAAATTTGGTGTCAATTCATCCAGTGCGAGCGAGCAGACTAAAAGTGAATCCTGCCAAAACTGAGATACTCTGGCCTGGCCAGCCACCAGAATTAACCCAGTCTCTGCCTGATTTTGATGGGGAAGCTCTGGTTCCGTCTGCCACTGGTAAAAGCCTTGAGGTTGTGTTGGACTCATCACTGACGATGGAGGCCCAGATCACTGCCATAAGTAAGCAGGCCTTTCTTCATCTTCGTCAGGCAAGGAAATTGGCATCCTACCTTTCGGTAGAAGCATTGGCAACAGGAATCCGCGCAACAGTCACCACGAGGCTGGACTATTGCAACGCTTTATATGCTGGCCTTCCGAAGTCAACAACCCAGAAGATTCGGATGGTCCAAAATGCAGCGGCCAGGCTGCTAGCGGGATCATCTATAAGATCCCATATCACACCGATTCTGCAACAACTGCATTGGCTACCAATAGAACATCGGATCTCTTACAAGATACTGATCCTGACATTTAGAGCTCAAAATGGCCAAGGACCTTTATTTCTTAGGGACCACCTCATTCCTTTTCTCCATCAGTGGTCACCTCGATCCACCCAGGAAAATCTCCTATACATACCAGGTCCTAGGGAGGTACACTTGGAAGCTACAAGGCGTAGAGCTTTTTCGATCTATGCTCCAATTCTGTGGAACTCATTGCCTCCATACATTAGAGCAGTGTCGGAGTTGCGACCTTTTGTAAAGGCACTCAAGACTTGGCTGTTTGGTTGTGCATTTAAGTAATCAGATCTAATTTGCCAAATAGTCACTGTTGAATGTTTTTATTTTGAATGTTTTTATATTGTGTAAATGCTATTTTAGACTGTAAGTCACTCAGAGCACCTTGGTGGAGAGCGACTAATTAAGAAATGAAGTGAAGTGAAGTGGTTTTTTAGTTATGTTAACATTAACAGATAATTTAAAACATTAACATATAATTTAAAATATACAAATATGCAAACATTAAAACAGAGTTGAATATTAACAGTATTAAAAAAATCCCAGTTAAAATCCATGAAAATATATTCAAAGTTTAAAATCACAGCACCCCCTGACTTGATCTTAAAAACCTTCATTGTTCTTACATAATTATGCTGAGCATTGTATTTTTCCTGCTTTGTGGGGTCCATAAGAGTAGTATATCTAGAGCAGTCCAGGGATGCATTCTAATATGTGGCTGAATAGACTGGATAAAGACCAATCGCCTAACTTGGAATAATGGCTGCCAAAAAGTGCTTGCAAATTTTGCAGCTTTTCCCTATACAATGCAGCAGGTTTTATTTCTATATTGATTTAAAGGGTTTGTAGAAGTGGTGGAAGGCAGGGGGCAGTGGGTTAAACTGCTGAGCTGCTGAACTTGCTGACCAAAAGTTTGGCAGTTCGAACCCAGGGAGTGGGGTGAGCTCCTACTGTTAGGCCCAGTTTCTGCCAACCTAGCAGTTTGAAAACATTCAAATGTGAGTAGATCAATAGGTACCACCTTGGCAGGAAGGTAACAACACTCCATGCAGTCATGCTGGCCACATTACCTTTGAGGTCTATGGACAATATGGCTCTTCGGCTGAGAAATGGAGATGAGCACCAACCCTCAGAGTCGGACATGACTAGACTTAATGTCAGGGGAAACCTTTGCCTTTGCTTTAGAAATGGTGAATGTTTTTGGAGGATGACATTTCACCATATGTATTTAAACAGAACCTCTGAAGATTCCATTAACCACAGATGCAGGCGAAATGTTAGGAGAGAATGCTGCTGGAACATGGCCAGACAACCCAAAAAACTCACAGCAACCTTGTATTTAAACCAGCCAGAATTCAGCAGTACGGGATGAGAGAATTCCTCAAATTCTCTGCAAAATTTGCATTAATTTTGACATGAACAAACAAAATGAGGAAGGCTGTTGTAGAGTCTAGTTTCCAATAAATGTCATGCCCTGTTCTTCTGGACTAAATATCCTAAAGGACCAGATGCCATCAGATCTTGAAAGCTAATGGGAGATGCTGTAGGCTATGTTTCAGAGGACGGAACTGGCAAAGCCATGTCCTGCCTAACGAAACTCTGTGATATGCACAAGTTGACAGGTGCTCATGGGTGATCAATTGTGATGCATAAGTCTGGTTGCCTTCTAAGGGTGGAGTCTTGGTGGTGGGTCCATAAGTGACTCTGGAGACCTAGTCTGGATACACATGGTCTTATTTTCCCAGTGAGGACATATATTTCCAGATGTAAGGTGGTGCCAACAAGGGTTTGCTTGATGCGCCTTCTTCCCTTCAGCATGTTTCTCCCTTTCATCCTCCATTCGTGCCTCTTTGAAATCCATATAAATATTGGTCACAGCTAGCCTCCAGTTAGATGCTCAAGGGCCAGGACTTCCCAGTGTTTATTCCACAATTTTTAAGGTTAGCTTTAAGCCCATCTTTCAGTCTCTTGTTGCCCACTAACAATCTGTTTTCTGTTCTTGAGCTGAGAGTAAAGTAACTGCTTTGGGAAAAATAGTGATGGGGCCTTTGAACAACGTGGCATTTGGTCCAGAGAAGTAGATGGCAGAGGATTATAGCTTCAATGCTGGTGGCCTTTGCTTCTTATTTTATTTATTTATTTACCATTTTTATACCCCACCCTTCTCACCCTGAAGGAGACTCAGAGCAGCTTTACACATAGGTAAAAATTAAATGCCAAAAAAACCAAAAAACAACAACAACATACAATTAAAATAAACATTTACATTAAAACCAAAGAATTAAATCATCTAAAACATCATGTCAGTTATTAAAACCATGCAGTCCAAGATCATAATCTGGAGCCATTCCAGTTGTCATTGCACATATTCCATATCCATTTATTGCACTACAATTACTAACTGAAGGTTTGGTACTATTGCCATGCTTTTTTACTTTCTTTCTGAGGGCCAGGAGGGAGGGGGCTGATCTAATATCACTGGGGAGGGAGTTCCACAGCCGAGGGGCCACCACTGAGAAGGCCCTGTCTCTCAGTAGCGCTTTCAAAGGAAGTGGGACTGAGAGCAGGGCCTCCCCAGGAGATTTTAGCCTACGAGATGGTTCATACAGGGAGATACATTTGGATAGGTATGCTGGACCAGGACTGTTTAGGGCTTTATAGGGTAAAGCCAGCACTTTGAATTGTGTTCGATAGTAGACTGGTAGCCAGTAGAGCTGACGTAACGGGGGTTGTATGTTCCCTGTACGCCGCTCCAGTGAGGAATCTGTCTGCCACCCTTTGGATCACTTGAAGCTTCCCAACAGTCTTCAAAGGCAGCCCCATGAAGAACATTCTTCCAGATACTGACCTTCATCCATCTGTCTTCTTCCCAAGAGATTTGCAGGGCTTTTTTTGGAGGTAATGCTGATGGAATCCTTCCAGAAGTCGAGAGTGACATTTGTAGATGATCCATGTTTTATATGACAGAGTTGAAAGGACAATAGCTTTACAGCCAAACGTCTTGGTCTTGCTGTGGCTGTCCTAATCCGCAAACACTCTCTGCCTCATTTGAGAAAACGCAGCACTCGGGCAGTGTTGCATTTGGCATCGATGTCAGCTTTTGTGGAGAAGTAGCTGCCAAGGTAGCAGAAATGGTCAACTTTTTTTTAGCGTTGCACCATTAAGCTTCATTTCTGGCTTGGCAGAGGGATTGGTTGGTGCCTTTTGCTGGTAGAGGAGTGCTTTGGTTTTCTCAATGTTCAGTGAGAGGCCAAGCTTTTTGTATGCTCCTGTGAAGATCTTCTGGGGAGGCCCTGCTCTCGGTCCCGCATTCTTCACAGGTTCGGTTGGCAGGGACAAGAGACAGGGCCTTCTCAGTGGTGGCCCCTCAGCTGTGGAATTTTTTTTTGTCATGTCAGGAGCAAGTCGCTTCTGGTGTGAGAGAATTGGCTGTCTGCAAGGACGTTGCCCAGGGGACGCCTGGATGATTTCATGTTTTTATCATCCTTGTGGGAGGCTTCTCTCATGTCCCCACATGAGGAGCTGGAGCTGATAGAGGGAGCTCATCCGCCTCTCCCCGGATTCGAACCTGCGACCTGTGGGTCTTCAGTCCTGCCGGCACAGGGGTTTAACCCACTGCGCCATCGGGGACTGTGGAATGCCCTTCCTAGAGACATTAGATTGGCCCCCACCCTCTTAACATTTCGTAAAAAAGTCAAAACCTGACTTTTTGCGCAGGCTTTCTCAAATGCAGTGTAGCAGATAATTCATGTCCTCGGAACAACTAGACAATGCGATCGGATAATGATTTTGGTAATGAGATGCGAAGAATCTATGTTTTATTGCTTATTGAATTTTATGTATGTTATATGTGTTTAACTGTTTTTATATTGTTGAGGGCATTGAATTGTGCTGTTTTGTAAACCGTCCTGAGTCACGCTTGGGCTGAGAATGGTGGTATAGAAATATAGTAAATAAATAAAAAAGGTGTTAAGGTAGCTTGGAGGTCCTCCTCTGAATGCACACAGGTTATTTGAAGGCACATACACAAATACACATGAACCTTCAATCAGAATCTACCAGCTCTAGTAAATACAATACAAGAGAAAAAATGTTGTTACATCTGTCTACTCAGATGTAAGCTTTCTTGAGTTCTGTGTGACCTGCTCTCAAATAGCTTGCAACACCAGGCACTAAATCTTGAGATTACAAAACTGTACTTATGGTCATTGTTTTGAACGGACACTGCTCAAGAAGAGGAAAGTGGTAGCTGTTTCTCTTGGCAGGGCCATGAGATGGGAGATAATCACTTCCACCATCATCAAAGAGGACAGGTGGGAGTTATAGCCCAAACAGTCTGGAGGTCCAAGGTTAGTGAACATTATCATGAGGATTTGAGACCTTGGGGTTATAATCCAGGAGGACAATTGAAATGTCTTGGTATCAAATGAGTGTTTCTCCCCCTTCTCCCTCCCCAAACCCGGGTGAATCCAGGCTTCCAGGCAAGAGATGGAGAGTCTGGTTACCCTGACAACTAGGCTACACCTTCCTGTCATCTTGCTCTTCCTCTCCGCTAGCTGGTGCTTTCATCTGGTTGCTGGGGCAACTGTCCAACCATTTGGGCCAAAGCATCGCCTCCCATGGAGTGCCCAAGGTCAGCATCGAGAGGATATGGGAGGAAGCCTGTGTGCCTGGAGGCAAGGGAGCGAGCAAATCTCTGCCAAGTTGGGCCAAAACACAATCCCCATATATTTGTGAATTAAACTTGCAACAGGAATTTATTTCTGTTCCATTAGTCATGCTCTAAAAGAAGCCTGGATTTCTAAACCACACTGAGAACTTTGCCACTGACATGGGCAAGAGGAAATGTAAAATGTTAGGAAAAAAAGTTGCTGCTGCTTATGTTTTGGTCAATTTGCAGTCTCTGACTTGCTTCCCATGCAAACGAATGCTCTTCCCCTCTCTATGTTATTAAAACAGATGAAGGAAGATATATTGCTCCAAGCAGATGTACCAACAAAACAAACTTCTAGGGATAGCAATTTCTTGGGCAGGCTTCTGTGACTCACAAACAAACTGACCAGATCAGAATGAAAACTCTTTTGTTCCGATCAGTTCTTCTTTATTTAAAGTTTTCTTCTTGCAGGAGTTTGACAGATATAAATGAAGCTTTAGTGCAACATAGATGACAGAACTTGAGCCACTGAACTTAGGACCTTATCATAAAGGGGGGAAAACCTGCCTCTGCATGGGTATAATTATATCATGCACTGCACATTCTGTATGCAACTTGTTTGTTGTTGCTGTTCATCCTTTCAGTCATTTTCGACTTTATGACTTCATGGACCAGTCCATGCCAGAGCTCCCTGTCGGTCGTCACCACCCCCAGCTCCTTCAAGGTCAATCCAGTCACTTCAAGGATACCATCCATCCATCTTACCATTGGTCAGTCCCTCTTCCTTTTTCCTTCCATTTTCCCCAGCATCATTGTCTTCTCTAAGCTTTCCTTTTTCATGATGTGGCCAAAGTACTTCATCTTGGCCTCTAATATCCTTCCCTCCAATGAGCAGTCAGGCTTTATTTCTTGAAGTATGGACTGGTTGGATCTTCTTGCGGTCCACGGCACTCTCAGAACTTTCCTCCAACACCACAGTTCAAAAGCATCTATCTTCCTTCGCTCAGCCTTCCCTATGGTCCAACTCTCACATCTGTAGTTGACTATGGGGAATATCATTGCTTTAACTATGCGGATATTTGTTGCCAGTGTGATGTCTCTACTCTTCCCAAGTAGTAAGCGTCTCCTGATTTCCTGGCTGCAGTCTGCATCTGCAGTAATCTCTGCACCTAGAAATACAAAGTCTGTCACAGCCTCCACGTATGCAACTTGTAGGAACTGGAATTGAAAATGTGTGTAGTCAGTACCTTTTGCAAGATTAGTTCCAAGTTGTCTTCACCCATCCTTTTTCTCAGTCTTCTGGGCTACTTTGCAGGGTAGGGACTTGAATGCACTGTGTTATAATGACACCATTCCTTCATAGAGGGATGAGTCTAGACTGTGGTGCTGGGGATTTCTGTTTGTCTGAGCAGTGTCTCAGGGATTTGTCCTGCTCCATCTTCCTTATGACATCCTTTCACATATTTATATATGGCTCTCATGGCTCAACCTTCTCTTCTGAGACTAAATAGACCCAGCTCTTTAAGATGCTCCTCAGAGGGATTATTCATGGTATCCAGACCTTTGACCTTTTTAGTTGCCTTCCAGCTTAGAGTCAATATATCTCTTGAATTGCTTTGCCCAATATTGGACACAGGGCTGTTGTTCCAGGTAAAGAGGTCTGACCAAAGCAGAATCTCAGATTTGGGAGATCTTGCCAAACCTCTTGCCTTGGCCACTGAAGTAATAAATCAGCTTCTGTCCCTATCCTCGATCTGCGCCTATCTATTTTGGAAACAGATTTGCAGCTGGTGTGCTGGGAAAAGTGAGCCTGGAGATTTCGGACCTCAAAACTGCTGGAACTCTTTGGAGGTTTGGGATCTAGTGCCATCAGTAGATGACACCTAAACTCCAAGGAAACCATTTCTATTCTAAACCTGTGTTTGCTATCAATACATTAACACTATGTAACACTATTTGTGTACCTGGGTTATAAATGTCATTTCCTAATCGATTCAATGATAAAAACATGGGGAACGTTTTTCAAACTGCCAAAACTGCTGGAGAGACATCCTGTAGCACATTTCACTAAAGTTTTTCCAATGAATATATCATCAAATCTCAACCCATTCAACATAGTTTGTACCACAAATACAAAGTTTCTGGAGTAGAACAACTACTTTCAACTACCCTACAATGAAACAGGAAATAAAACTTTCAAACTAGAAACATTTTTTTCAAATGGGTTGTTGTAGGTTTTTCCGGGCTATATGGCCATGTTCTGGAGGCAATTTTTCTCCTGACGTTTCGCCTGCATCTATGGCAAGCATCCTCAGAGGTAATGAGGTCTGTTGGAACTAGGAAAAATTGGGTTTTTTTCCTAGTTCCAACAGACCTCATTACCTCTGAGGATGCTTGCCATAGATGCAGGCGAAACGTCAGGAGAAAAATTGCCTCCAGAACATGGCCATATAGCCCGGAAAAACCTACAACAACCCATGGATTCCGGCCATGAAAGCCTTCGACAATACATTTTTTTCAAATGTTGTTACATAGTGTAATGTGCCATAGAATCCCTTTTTCCTCAAGCAAGAGCATCCTCCCAGATTTATCCATTCTAAGGCACTCATGAACAGTTTCAGTTTTTATTTAATGCACCTTGAATTCTGTCTCCATTATAAGTAATTATGAAAAGTCCTTTAGCTTAATAACAACATCTTGCCATTTAGAAATCAACATTTTGCTTAGTTAAGAGTTCAGGGGGAAAGAATTCAGGAGTTAGAAAATAAAATAATAATCTCCACCCAGTGTGTTTTTTTTTCAGAAACACAGCAAAAACACTACCAAAATTTAATACTACTACTACTACTAATAATAATAGTTTTATTTCTTGCCCGTCTCGCCTCACAACTCGAGGTGGATTACAACATTGCTAAAACACATAATCAAAGTGCACAATCATTTAAAAACACTCTGTAGAATATATATATTAAAACATTTCAAGAAAATACATTTTAAAATACACAAAACAAAAATGAGACACAGAATGCTTGTAGTTGGCCTCCCATAATCTCTATATAAATGAGAAAGATTAGGATCTTTTTAGCTGAATAATAATAATAATAATAATAATAACATAAGAATAAGAATCATGATGATGATGATGATGATGATGATGATGATGAATAAAAGCAAGTTGTTGGCTGCTGAAGCTGATGATCAACTGCATTGCATCCTTTCAGATCCCTAAAATATGAAGGAAAGTAAGAGACAAAGCCATTTTGACTCAGCACATAAGGTGTTCCCCATTGCTTTGTATGGAGCTGAAATATGGGGTGAACAAGATTGGTAGAGAGATTCCAACTTCGCCACCTGAAAATTGGCTTAGGTGTGGAGAGATCAACCCTGTCAGCTGCAGTGGGAGCAGAGATGGGAGTACCCCCAATTTCTACTGTAATTCTGAAGAGGCAGATCAATTGGTACAAAATAAGACAAATGCAATCATACAGACTCCCAGCCATGTGTCTACTAGAACAAGAAAACCACAAAGAGTGGTCATCTTGGCTAAGCAGATTTGGTCACACAGTCAGGATAGGTTTTGACCCCCACGAGTTAGTAAACTTTGGGACAAACGTGTGCTCAATTGTATATCAAAGAGCTCTCGACATTGCTGCACAAAATGATCTAATGATCATAGCACAAGCTAGAGCCACTCCATACCTGGCCAAATTCAAATGTAACGTGGGCATGGAAATGTATCTCTCTTCTATACTTCCACTATATATTAGAAAACTTTTTACCCGGGCTAGATTCGAGCAGCTCAACATTAAGTCCAAGCTGGGACGACATCAGAATATTCCCTACACGAGGAGAACCTGTGGGTGTTGTGAGGTAGATGCAGAAGTGCAGGACTCAGAACATTTTTTCTTAAAATGTCCCTACTACAACAGGATCCGGTCTTACTATCTAGAGCCTCTGCTGGAGAACCATACTTATTTAGAGAATAAGGAGAAATTGCACATCCTCCTACAGGGTTCAGATAAAAACTCTATTTTAAAATTGACCCTTTTTACGTAAAAAAACGCTGGCCATCCGCGAGAAGATGGAAGCAGAGAGCGGTGATCTTGCTACCATCAACAAAATTCAAATTTAAAAATTTAATATGGACATGCCACTAGTTTTACCTTCCCTCGCCCCCGCTCAAACCCTATTTTAAGGAAATAATCCATTTTAAAAAAAAAATCATCTTGTAGTTGCGCAGTCATTTAGGAGTGGGTTGACAGGCTAGTAGGCCGGGATGCCTTGTATTCATATATGGTTTTACTGTATGTATGGGCAAGTGTGTATGCTTTGTATGTTTTGCATGTTTTGATACGGTCAAAATTGACTAATCAATAAAGAATTGTTGTTGACTCAGCACATAGAAGATGTTTTGAAAGATAGCAGATTACAGGAGCTGTCTTCATAGACTTGCCAGCAGCTTATGACACTGTAAATCATCACCTTCTCCTGAGAAAAAAATATCACAAAAGACTACCATTTCATAGGAAATCTGCTACAAACCAGGAGCTTTTTCGTTGAGTTCCAGAGAAGCAGATGGCGAAAACAGAAGAATGGCCTGCCATGCTTGCTTCATCAATGTTTAACATTTACACAAATGATCAGCCACTCCCAGAAGGGACAAAGAGTTTTATCTATGCTGATGATTGTGCCATCAACACTCAATCGGGGAACTTTGAAATGGTTGAACAGAAGCTCTATGAAACTTTAGATGCTCTTACTGCCTATTACAAGGAAAACCAGCTGATTCCCAATCCGTCTAAAATGCAAACGTGTGCTTTTCACCTTAAGAACAGACAAGCATCTCAAGCTCTGAGGATTACCTGGGAAGGCATACCTAGGAGTATACCTATTGGATGCAGAGCCAACCTTAAGAAATGGTGCTACAAAGTGGAGTGCACAACATGCGAGTGTGCAGGAGAGCAAACCACAGACCGCTTACTACAATGAGGTCTGAGCCCTGCCATATGCTCAGTGGAGCACCTTCTTATAGTGAAACCAGAGGCACTCGAAGTGTCCAGTTTCTTGTCAATGAAATTTAGTAAAATGACAAGTTTTTAATTCTGTTTGTGGTTTTTCTATATATTATAACTGTATTTTCATTTTGCTTCTGACGCGATAAATAAATAAGCTGAATAATAATTAACTATTAAGGAAGAAGCCGGATAACAACCAATTCCATGTTTACCTCTAGAAATACAATGTGAAGGAAGTGTTTCACTTTTTAAAGTTAATAGCTTTTGGTGAAAGGCATGGTGGCAAGAACAAAATTAATACTGGCTAGTCATTATGCATCCAACATAGATGAAATAGAATTTGTGGAGGAAAAAATAAATGCATGTTATAAGACTTTCCCAGATTAGAACAGCATTGCCATTACAAGAGGAGACACAAACGTCATATTGGATGAAAAACAGATAGTACTTCTTGGAAGATAAAACCATTAAACCAATCTCATGTCTTAAGAAAATGCCTACACAATGCTGGGTTGGTAGAGTCATGGAAGTACCAAATGAATGGGATTATACAGTGTAAGATTTATACCTTATGGTTCATATACTTTTTTCATAAAAGTACAGCTAGAAGGACAGCAGCACCAGCGTGAGGACCTTGGTACATGTTCAAATAATAATTATCCTATAATATTGGCTTGAGTAAGGGAAAGGTTAAGATATAATTTGGAGAGTCCATACAATGCTTTTATTTCAAAAGCCTATTAAAGAGAAAATTGTTAAAATATTATATCAAGAATGGATCACTTGCCACTTTATAAGTGTTATTAAGGGAGACATTAAAAGGAATAATATGGCGCTTGCTTGTTCAATAAGGGCTTAGAAGGAAAAGCGGGGAAAGATAACTTGAAAATTTTATTAATACTTGAAATAACAGATTTGGAGTGGGGGGAAAAGTACAGGGAGCAGCAAAAATATGTAAAATTGAAACAGGTTTGATCTGAGTTCCAAGCACTTGGTGCTGAAATAACGAGTACCTCACGTATTTTAAGCAAATACATGAAAGTTCTAAATTACTGGCCATATCTGATATGAACAAGAAACATAACTAGTGCAAATTGTGAATTCCAAGCCTTTTACCAACATCTTTATGGCTCAGAAATTAAACACATATAAGACTGAGATAAATTCGAGATGAACAATTATTAAATGCCTTCTATGAAAGTCCTTCAAGGACTGACCTTGAAGGAGCTGGGGGTGGTGACGGCCGACAGGGAGCTCTGGCGTGGGCTGGTCCATGAGGTCACGAAGAGTCGGAGACGACTGAACAAATGAACAACAACATGAAAGTCTTAAACATCATATAACAAAGACCAATAACTGGTTATTCAGAAATTAAAGCCCAGGAAATCTCCAGAGCACAGTTTGTCACATGTTCAGAGAAAAATGTGCAGAAATTCAGGGTGGACATCAGAATGTAGGTACACATTGTACATGTGTGTGTGTGTGTATAGATATATTTATTTTTATTTTATTTTATTTATTTGACTTGTATACCACTACTCCCAATTTGGCTTGGAGCGGTTTACAGCAGTAGATATATAAGATTGTCAGAAGCAAATTGAGAATGCAGTTATAATGCATACAAAAACCATAAACACAGTTAGAAGCTTGGCATTCTGCTAAATTTCCTTTGGCTAGAAGCTGGTCCATCTTCTGTGTGCCCAGGAGGGAGTTTCTCATCTGGTATTAGCCACTGATTGAAGTTCCAGGTTTTGATCTGCCACTTTTGGAGTCTTGCTTGCTGAGGTGTACCTGCTAGTATTTCTGTAGATCTTATGAAGCTATTTCTTGTTTTAAGACCTTGGCTTTCTGGCTGATTCGTGAACAGAGGATAGGCTGGAGATGTCAATGCCTTGGTCCTTTCATTATTGGCTGCTACTTCACGACAGATGTCCGATGGCACAATACCAGCTAAACAGTGTAATTTCTCCTGTGTTGTAGTGCGTAGACATCTTATGATAATGTGGCATGTCTCATTAAGAGCCACATCCACTGTTTTAACACGATGAGATGTATTCCACACTGGACATGTGGATTCAGAAGCAGAGTAGCAAAGCACAAGGGCAGATGTCTTCACTGTGTCGGGTTGTGATCCCCAGGTTGTGCCAGTCAGCTTTTGTATGATACTATTTCTAGCACCCACTTTTTGCTTCTTGTAAGTCAGAGCATGGTCCAGGGTGACTCCCAGGTATTGGTGTGCTGCAGTGTTCCAGTGGGATTTCTTCCCAGGTAATTTGGAGCTTGCGATGTTTGTCTGTTCTTAAAGTGAAAAGCACACATCTGCATTTTAGATGGATTAGGAATCAGCTAGTTTTCCCTGTAGTAGGAAGTAAGAGCACCTAAAGCTTCAGAAAGCTTATGTTCAACCATTTCAAAGCTCCCTGCTTGATTGGTGATGGCACAATCATCAGCATAGATGAAACTCTGCCCCTTCTGGCAGTGAATGATCATTTGTGTAAATGTTCAACATGGATGGAGCAAGGTTCCCCGTTTTTTTCTCTTCACCATCCAATTAGGGGGGGCTCTACATTGCTCATATTGCATTAATACCAAAAGATCTTACAATTTAGCAGTCACACTGAACTCAACAAAAAAGCTCCTGTTTTGTAGCAGGTTCCCTCTGAAGTGTGTGGGGTGGTAATCCTTTGTGATATACTTTTTTTTAGGAGGAGGCGACGATTTACAGTATCATAAGCTACTGACAGGTTTATCAAGACAACGCCTGTAACCTGCTGTCTTTCAAACCCATCTTCTATGTGCCGAGTCAGGTTCAGCACTTGTGATATGCAGTTTTTCCCTTTTCTGAATCCAGCTTGCTGTGGAATCATAAATGGGTCTATTTTTCCACCATTCTGTGCAAGAAAAGTCATATATATCCATATATGGCTGGAAGTATACTTTTTAAATGCACCTGTTCCAACTTACATACAAATTCAACTTAAGAACAAACCTACAGAACGTATCTTGTTCGTAATGTGAGGACTACCTGTATTTTAATTTATTGGGACTAGATTTGTGTGACCAGGCTTGTCTCCAAGAAAAATGATCCACTCCTAATCTTGTGGCCCACATTCTACTGATGCTCCAGCTAAAGTACGTTTTTGGAGAGAGAAAAAACTATACTCCAATTTCCAGTGACTTTTCCAAGCCATGTCAATCTATGTTAATGTTTAAGCCAGTGGTACACAGTGTAATGAAATAATGTGCCTTCTAACATTATTGAAGGGAAAGCAGGTCACTTGTGGAACATGCTGTTTTATCTAGGGTTGATGTCCTCATTTTCTCTCCTCTGACCTCTACGCTATGTAACAGAATTTGAAAAAATGTTCTGTTCCTGATTTGAAAGTGTTATTTCCTGTTTCATTGTGCAGCATTTACTTTGAAAATAGTTGTTATACTCCAGAAACTTTGTTGTTTTTTTTTGTGTGCAAACTAGGTTGAATTGTTTGAGGCACAATGAGATATTCATTAAAAAACAAGAGCAAAATGTGCTATAGAATGATGTCCCAAAGTTTTTGCAGTTTAATAAACTTTTTTCAATGAATATCTCATTGAGTCTCAGCCAATTCAGTATAGTGTGTAGCAGCCACAAAAACAAAGTTTCTGGAGGATAACAAATACTTTCAAAGTAAGGAGCACACAATTAAACAGGAATGTGATGGGAGTTGGGTTGTTGTAGGTTTTTTGGGCTGTATGGCCATGCTCTAGAAGCATTCTCTCCTGACATTTCACTTGCATCTATGGCAAGCATCCTCAGAGGTATGTTGGAACTAGGAAAATTAGGTTTATATATCTGTGGAATGGCCAGGGTGGGAGGAAGAATTCTGGGGTGGGACTTGTTGTTCATAGCACCCAGGGACCAACTAAAGAGTCCTGACCACTGTGTAAAAACAATTATAGCCAAAAAAGTAACTTCCGCAAGATCTGGCCATGCCACTGAGCAGAGCTATGACTCTCCTCTGATTAACTGGGCAAAAGTTACAACCTGTGCTTTTAAACTTGTGAGAGATGTCGTGCGCTTTGCTTTGCTTTAGGATGCATACGGTGCCAGTGAGATTAATGCAAAAATGCCCTCTTCGTTTGACGTTTGTTTGTCACGGCAATGATGATCCTGCTGCTCAGACATACATTTAATCATTATGATTAACACAGGCTTCCGTTCCTCAGGGGAATAGCAATGGCCTGCGAGGGAAAGATGTTTTGCAGAGTTCACCACGATGCAGTCACAAGGGGGAATTGCCCCGAAGTCAGAAGAGCAATTCTACGAAATGCACTGAAATATAGTAATTGGAAATGGGGATTGTACTTGGCACCCAGGGCACTCTTAAGGAATGAATCTCCTGCAAAGAGTCCATTACATTCCACACAACATTCCATCTGGCTCATTATGATTATCGAATTGATATCCCTCACTCTCTTTTTTACTTCTGCAACATCTGCAATCCATTTGGAATAGCAATGGTAATTTCCTCTGTTTTCAGTCTAAATGCCAAGCTATTAACCACTTGCGTGTCTTCCTTCAATCCCATTGACAGTGAAGCTGCTCGGCCAGCCTTCAATGGTCTAATATTTTTGTGCTGGTACAGCTGTACCAGGAGCTCCATTTCTGTTTGCTTTTGCATGTAATGTTTATTGCAGTCCTAAGTTTCAGGGACCCTGCAGATAGGTGGCTTCTTTTGGCTGCAATCATAGGGTAAGCCACCTGCCAATTATAGTTAGGATTCCTGGTCCTGCCCCCTTTTTTGCTTTTTGGAGGGAAAGGGCCATTTTTTAGTTAGTTACAGCAAGAGAAGCCAAGGCAGAGGATGCACACAGACATTCCTCCTGTCCAAAAGCTTCGTCTTTTAAGAGTTCCTGGGGAAGAACAGATTAAAGGCCTCTACGGATTCCCAAAGGGTTCCAGGGAATAGCTTCACAGCCCTGAGGACCTCCGGAGGGAATAACAGCTCTTCATCTTCAGCTGAGTGATTTCAAGCCTGGTGGTATGTCTGTTTGGTTCTGAGACGCAGTTCAGCCAATAGCAGACCCAAACCAGTTAGGTTTAAGTTCACAGCAGCTTGGGAGGAGCTTTAAAGGGGAATTTTTCTGTTAAAAGTTTTCTTGAAGATAGTGCCTGTTTCCTGCAAACAAGACTGCAAAAGCCAATAGACTATTTAGAAATTTTACAATTCCTGCTTGTTCATTAATAAAGACTGTTGTATTTAAGCTCCAAGTCTCCTAAAGCCTGCTTAATAGGGAAAGTTCCTCTAAAGGCTCCTTCTCGGGCCCCGGGCTTCCCGCTGGACGCTAGCCTTGCATCCTCTTTTAGAAGCATTTAATTTCGGCTCCAGCGGCGACAGAACAATTTTGGATATTTTGAATGGCAGCCTCTGTCTGCATCTGATGGGAAATGAAGCCCTAGGCCCCTTATACACTGCCCTATCTCCCAGATTCTGATTCCAGATTATCTGCTTTAAACTGGATTTTATGAGTCTCCGCTGCCAGATTTATTTATTTATTTTATTTATTGTGTCAGGGGCAACCAGACAATTGTATTACATTTCTAACAGAACAAAACAAACAAACAGACAAAACACAAAATTTGCAAGCTTGGTAATTGATTAAATGTCCTTTGACCAGTATCTGGCCATTTGGAGTGCCTCTGGTGTTGCCGCAAGGAGGTTCTCCATTGTGCATGTAGCAGGGCTAAGGTTGCATTGCAGCAGGTGGTCAGTGGTTTGCTCTTCTCCACACTCGCATGTCGTGGACTCCACTTTGTAGCCCCATTTCTTAAGATTGGCTCTGCATCTCGTGGTGCCAGAACGCAATCTGTTCAGTGCCTTCCAAGTCGCCCAGTCTTCTGTGTGCCCAGGGGGGAGTCTCTCATTTGGTATCAGCCATTGGTTGAGATTCTGGGTTTGAGCCTGCCACTTTTGGACTCTCGCTTGCTGAGGTGTTCCAGCGAGTGTCTCTGTAGATCTTAGAAAACTATTTCTTGATTTGAGTCATTGATGTGCTGGCTGATACCCAAACAAGGGATGAGCTGGAGATGTCACTGCCTTGGTCCTTTCACTATTGGCTGCTACTTCCCGGCAGATGTCAGGTGGTGCAATACCGGCTAAACAGTGTAATTTCTCTAGTGGTGTAGGGCGCAGAAACCCTGTGATAATGAGGCATGTCTCATTAAGAGCCACATCCACTGTTTTAGCATGGTGAGATGTGTTTCACACTGGGCATGCATGCTCAGCAGCAGAGTAGCATAGTGCAAGGGCAGATGTCCTCACTGTGTCTGGTTGTGATCCTCAGGTTGCGCCAGTCAGCTTTTGTATGATATTGTTTCTAGCACCCACTTTTTGATTGATATTCAGGCAGTGCTTCTTGTAGATCAGAGCGTGTCTTCCAGGTATTTGGGTGTGCTGCAATGCTCCAGTGGGATTCCTTCCCAGGTGATCCTCAGAGCTCGGGATGCTTGTTTGTTGTTAAGGTGAAAGGCACATGTCTGTGTTTTAGATGGATTAGGGATCAGCTGGTTTCCCCTGGCAGTAAGAGCACCTAGAGTTTCCCCTGGCAGTAAGAGTAAGAGCACCTAGAGCTTCGGAGAGCTTCTGTTCAACCATCTCAAAGCTCCCTGCTTGAGCAGTAATGGCACGATCATCAGCATAGATGAAACTCTCTGTCCCTTCTGGCAGTGGCTGGTCATTTGTGTAAATGTTGAATATGGATGGAGCAAGCACGCTCCCCTGAGGCAGGCCGTTCTTCTGTTTCCGCCATCTACTTCTCTGGCCCTGGAACTCAACAAAGAAGCTCCTGTTTTGTAGCAGGTTTCCTATGAGGCGGGTGAGGTGGTAATCCTTTGTGATATTATACATTTTTCTCAGGAGGAGGCGGTGGCTTACAGTATCATAAGCCGCTGACAGGTCTATGGAAACAGCTCCTGTGATCTGTTGCCTTTCAAAGCCATCTTCTATATACTGAGTCAGGTTCAGCACTTGCGATGTGCAGCTTTTGCCTTTCCTGCTTGCTGTGGAATCAGACATGGGTCTATTTTTTCCATAATTCTATGCAAAATAAGTCGCTCCAGAACTTTGTCGACTTTGCACAACAGGGAGATTGGTCTATAGCTTTTTGGATCATTAAGGTCTTTGCCTGGCTTCAAGATGGCGATGACTCTTGCTTTCCTCCAGATTTTGGGGATCTGACAGGATGCAGTGCAGTTGTTCATCAGCTCCAGCAGCCAGCACCTTGCTTTTGGGCCAAAGTTCTTGATTTGTTCCATCCGTAGATCATCCAGGCCAGTTGCTTTGCCATTTTTACATTTATTGAGAGCCATGTCCAATTCAGTAGTTGTAAAGGATTCATGAAGGTTGTTGTTCTCAATCTCTGGTTATCTGGCTATTGGTTTCTTTCCTACTTTGGTGGCAAGGTTGGATTTCCCATTCTTCAAGAGCTGGTGTGCTATCTGATCTGCCTTTATGTTGGCATGGGTATTAGTTTGTGAGAGGTCATTGCTCAACTGCCAGATAATCTGGGATAATCAGATAAACTGGGATCAGATCCTGGAATGTAGAGACAGTGTTGAAGGGGCCCTGGACTGCCATATAAAATCCAGATTATCTGTTTTGAACCTGATTATATGGCAGTGTAGACACATACAATCCAGTTCAAAGCACATAATATGGATTATCTGCTTTGATAATCTGAATGATATGGCAGGTAAATGCAGCCCAAAGCGCCTAAAAAGAACACATCCTTGGAGGATGCTTAACTGCTTTGATGCTTGACGGATGTTCATTATGTCAGGGAAAACTACCCAAAATTATAGCAGAGCATCCAAAAATCAAACAGGTTACTTAAAGTTGAGCATTCTGCTCATTAGCGAGCAAAGCGTGAAGTGCCATTGGTTGTGGCTATAAATAATGTAGAGCTCAGGCAGGCAAAGATGCAGAGTCCAATCTTTAAAAATCACAAAAGGTTTATTTACAATAATAAACAAGAACTGCATTTCTTAATAGTTAAGAACTGGGTCTGAGCTACTCTAAAACCCATCTCTTCTAAGGTTTTAAAGAGAGGGGAAAATATCGTCCACTACATCTCTCTTGGCACACAATCACAGAGAGAGATCTCTCAAAGCACATAGCATACTCAGATGTAAGAAACAGAAGTCAAAGTAAAGGCTTGCAGTAGAAAAGCATCCATTCTACACAATCAATTAGAATGAGAGCAGAAACAGAGAGAAGAAATAGATACATTCCCAACAGTCATATAGGAGACATGCGGGAAGGGAAACTCTAGTCTATTCTAAGCTAACTAAACTGTTCCTCATTGAGGACTTGAAACTTGGGTAGTGTGGGATTGTATTCCAACACATTATACATCTGAAATTCTAGGTGAGAAAGTTCCAAAAATAATTGCTTGTCATTTGGTGTACGTCCAATATAAAAATTACAGAAATTGTGCCACAGCAATCTGAATGGCCATAGTGTCTTAGAGAACTGTTGTACCCAGAATAGATTTCTTCCACTGCAAGTCCATAAATCAGTTGGGTGAAAGGCGACAGGTAGATCTTTGAGTGATGATGTGCAATACATCAGACTTCTATTAATTCAACAACTAGCTTAGGTACCTGGGTTATTTGAAAAAGTCATTTTTTATTTTACGAAATGCATAAGGTTGTGAGTGAACTACAACTCAC
Source organism: Anolis sagrei (assembly GCF_037176765.1). Taxonomy (NCBI): domain Eukaryota; kingdom Metazoa; phylum Chordata; class Lepidosauria; order Squamata; family Anolidae; genus Anolis; species Anolis sagrei. The sequence continues at coordinate 24,273,535 of NC_090034.1, read as the reverse complement.
ATCGTGCCGGGTTAAGCCCCTGGAACTCCATCAGTGGTTAAAGCTTGTCAAGTTGGGCAAGTTTGCTCTCTAGATGCACCGTTGGTGGGGTTTGTGTGGTCTCTGGGTGCAAGATGAACTACAGCTCCCACCATGGTGGGTCAGTCCCCTCAAAGTCCTCCAGTAGGTTCAGTTGGTCTGGGGGTTCTGTGTGCCAAGTTTGGTCCAGATCCATCATTGGTGCTGGTCACAGTGTCTCTGGATGTAGGTGAACTACAACTCCCAGAAATGGAGGTCGGTTTCCTCCAAACCCCTTTGGTATGTTCAGTTGGTCTTAGTGGTTCTTTATGCCAAGTTTGGTCCAGATCCATCATCAGTGGTGGTCACAGTGTCTCTGGATGTAGGTGAACTACAACTCCCAGAAATGAAGGTCAGTTTCCCCCCACTATGTTCAGTTGGACATAGTGGTTCTGTGTACCAAGTTTGATCCAGGTCCATTGTCAGTGGGATTCACAGTTTCTCTGGTTGTAGGTGAACTGCATCTCCCAAAAAATCAAGGTCAATCTCTTCCAACCCCCACCCCACAGTATTCAAATTTGGGTGTACTGGGTATGTGTGCCAAATGTGGTCCAGATCCATTGTTGTTTGGTATCACAGTGCTCTCTGGATGTAAGTGAACTACAATTTCCCCAAAGCAAGGTGAATTCACCCCACAGCCCTCTAGTATTTTTTGTTGGTCATGACGGTTTTGTGTGCCAAGTTAGGTCCAGGCCCATCGTTGATGGGGTTCAGAGTGCTCTTTGATTGCAGGTGAACTATAAATCCCAGTACCTACAACTGCTATAAATCAACATCAATTCCTCCCAAAGCCCTCCAGTATTTTTGCTGGGGGTTCTGTGTGCCAAATGTGATCCAGGTCCATTGTTGATAGGGGTCACAGTGCTCTGTCTTGATGCAGGGTGAACTACAACTTCCATCATGTTGAATCAGGCCCCCAAACCCCTCCAGTATGGTCAGTTGCTGATCAGTTCTGCTCTGTTTGCTGTGTCCCACAAAAAGAGTGGGAAAGGTTTATGGGAGAGGCAGTGGGCAGGATCATGCAAATTTCACACCAATGGAGAGAGTAAGGAACACTGAGATGTCTGTGGTGGAGGAAACACATAAAATCTAGGATGATATTATCTTCATATGAAAGCCTTCACTTGGGTGGTGGGCAGTCTTGTGAAGACACTGGCAGGGGTTGTACATGTTCACGGCGCTCGCTATAACCTACGATGTCATTGGAGGGAGGGCCTTTGGTAGGTTCTCATTGGCGAGGATCATAGTTGTTTGTGGAAGTGGGAGCTTGTCTGTGAAAATGGGCATCCCAGCCACACACACATACATGTTTTCACTTTTATTATGGATATAGATTTTTTTAATTGACTTCCATTTATTATTTAACAATAGGAGTAACAATATGATTTCTTCATGCCCACAAGTCAACACTGTTGAAAGAGAAAAACTCGAATAATCAAGAGGAAGGATTGTGAACCCCATTCAATTTTGGTATTCTTGACCCCAGAAGTCATTGTTTCCCCAGGCTTTTAAAGAATTATTTTAGTACTAGCCGTCGCCTGCTATGCATTGCTGTGGCCCAGTCTGTGTATATGTGTTTTGTGTGTGTATATATGTGTATATGTCTGTGTATATATTTGTGTATATGTGATTTGCGCATGCGTTGTAATGTCTTTTTTTTTTGGCTTTTAAAGTCTCTTTTGCTGTGTTTTTCAGAGTTTTAATGAGTGATTGTCACTCGTTGGCCTGAGAGATATATTGTGTCCAAATTTGGTGTCAATTTGCCCAGTGGTTTTTGAGTTAGGTTAATCCCACAAATAAACATTACATTTTTATTTATATAGATTTCTACATATTTGCATTTTTTAAAAATAATGCTACTGATTTAATGCTGACCTCTGGTCAATTTTGCTCATTTTATATTTTCACCAATCATAAACTGCCCAGGGAACTTTGATTAGTGAATCGATTGGAAATATAAATCACTAAAATTATAGACACATATATCTACCAGTTTCTACTTAGGGGATCTCAAAATTTCAATACACTGCAGCAATATAATCCTGAGAGCCTAAAGCACATCCATCATATAGAATGCTGGGGCATGTTTAAAGCAGCAGGAGAATAAAAAAAACGTGTGCAAATACTGAGAATCGCTGCAAGTTACAGCAAGGCAGCAACCTCCCAATCAAGCCTATAGGCTAGCAATAGGATCCAAAAAAGTTTTGTCCTTCCATATTGGAGTGCTTTGCAATGGCGGAGCTTCTTCTTTCATGTCGTTAGCATCTTTTTAGTACTAATGGTATCCCCTAAGCACTTTGTGTAGGTAAATAATGAATAATAGATGAGCAACAAAGGTATTGGCAGGGGATTGAAGACAGGTGTTCCAAGGAGGGTTGGAAAGAGGTAACGCTTTAAACATTAAATATTAAAGCAAAGGATGGCTGGGCTGGCATGGAACGAATTGTTTTGCTTCTGCTCTGGAGTCTCACAGCTTTGCTTCTCACCCACCGGCCAAGAATGTCAGTCTGGCTGTCAAAATGTTTAGTGGAATCATCGGGGCACGCTCCAGTCTATTTTTAAGAAGAGGAAAAGAATGGCAATTAAGCGAGCAGAGGCTTCCTCCCATTCTACACACCTGCTATATCTTCTTACAGATCGGAGTGTTTATTTACTGCAGCTTCAGCGAGGATTTGGGGAGAAGATTCGGTGAAACCGGCCCGTCGGCAATGAAAATCCCTGCACATAAGAAGAGAACATGGCGAAGAAGAGTGTGACCAGTCTGACACCAAGATTGCATGTAACCTTAACTGCGAGAGAAGCTTTCTCGGAGTAACCCAGATTGTATGATTGACAAAGTGTTACATAAGGCACAAGATCCCAAGAAAGGGCTTTTGCAACAACATCTTGCTATAAGTCAAGTCTGGAAGCCTAAGGTCCTCAATGTAGAAAAGAGTTGTGATCAGAGGAGGATTCCAAGTCCTCAGAGAGTAGTAGTAGTAGTAGTAGTAGTAGTAATACATTACACAGTCCTAGATGCTTGGGAAGTGTTCGACTTGTGATTTTGTGATATGAAATCCAGCATATATATCTCGTTTGCTGTAACATAATGTGTTTTTGTGTCAATAAAATAATAATAATAATAATAATAATAATAATAATAATCTTTATTTATATTCTGCTCTATCTCCCCGAGGGGACTCTGGGCGAATTACAGTTTCCACATATATAGGCAAACATTCAATGCCTTTTAATACAATGAACAATGATATACAATACACATAAATAAAGGAAAAGGTTTCCCTTTCAATTTCCAGCATCTGGAGGCAATGCCCAACTCTGGCCATGGGGAGGTGCTCTTGTCCCATATGCCGAGGAGCCTGTTATCTGTAGACCCTTCTGGTCGTGTTTTGCCAGCATGGCTGCATGGGCACCTTTTGCTTTCCCACTGAGGTGGTACCTATTGATATACTCACAGCAGTTTTCAAACTGCTAGGTTGGCAGGAGCTAGTACTGACAGCTGGGAGCTCACCCCAATACGTGGCTTTGAACTGTCCTCAATATTTATCAGCAACCTGGTCCTATTATTATTATTATTATTATTATTATTATTATTATTATTGAGTTGCTGTGAGTTTTCCGGGCTCTTTGACCATGCTGTTGCCATATCTCCTTTCTCTGGAATGAGTATCTCGTCTGCTATCTTCCACTCTGTCTGGTTTCTCCTATGGACACTTTGAGTCTCCTTGTGGAGAGAAAAAGCGGGGTATAAATAAACATAATAAATAAAGTGTTGTCGAAGGTTTTCATGACCAGAATCACTGGGTTGATGTGAGTTTTTTGGGCTGTATGGCCATGTTCCAGCAGCATTCTCTCCTGATATTTTGCCTGCATCTGTGACTAATGGCATCTTCAAAAGTCTATTAAAAATGAGGTAAGTAGAGTGTATATATACCTGTGGAATAATGTCCAGGGTGGGAGAAAGAACCGTTGTCTGTGTAAAGCAAGAGTGAATGTTGCAATTGACAACCTTGAATAGCATTGAGTAGCCATGAAGCTTCAAAGTCAATCAGTGATGGTATCTGCATAGAGGTTGTCTTGCCTCTGTTGCCTGGAGGCATCATCTACTTGGGAGTGTTAACTGGTTGTTTGGTGTGTGGAGTTCCCCCGTTTCTGAGTGGTGTTCCTTGTTTTGATTCTGGAGTGTTTTTTTAATACTGTTAACCAGATGTTGCTCATTTTCATGGTTCCTTCCTTTCTGTTGAAATTGTGCATTCCAATGGCTTCTCTGTGTAAACTGACATGATGGTTGCCAGAGTGGTCCAGCATTTCTGTGTTCTCAAATAATATTCTGTGTTCAGGTTGGTTCACGAAGTCCTCAGCTATAGCTGACTTCTCTGGTTGAGTTAGTCTGTAGTGCCTTTTATGTCTGGGCAATGCTGAGGTTGGGCAGTTAACACCTCCCAAACAGAGGATGCCTCCAAGCAACAGAGGCCAAGCTATGTGGTTGGTTTTTGGTTGGGGTGGGGTTGATTATTTTGTCTCAATCTAGTTTTTTGTAAATATTTGTTGTAAGCCTCCCCTGAGTCCCCTTGGGGAGATAGGGTGGGATATAAATAAAGTTATTATATTATTATTACCTCCATGCAGATACTCTCACTGATTGACTTTGCAAACTTCATGGCTACTCCAATGCTAATTCAAGCTTACTAATTACAACATTCATGCTTGCTTTACACAGACAAGAGTTTTTTCTCTCATCCTGGACATTCCACGGTGATACACACACACACCACTTGCCTCACTGCCAACAGAACCTTTAGCCACAGATGCAGGCAAAACATCATGAGAGAATGCTACTGGAACATGGCCATGCAGCCCAAAAAACTCACGGCTACCCAGTGATTCCGGCCATGAAAGCCTTCAACAACACATTATTTATTATGTTTATTTATACCCCGCTTTGTCCCTCTACAAGGAGACTTAAAGCATCCATAGGAGGAGCCACACAGAGTGGAAGAGAGCAGACGAGATGCTCCTTCCAGAGAAAGGAGACGTGGCAACAGCTCAGAATAGTGGTGTTCAAGGAGACATGACAGAATGGCCCTGCCAAGGAACACACAGGGAATGAGGATCCATCTGGAGAATCCTCCGGCTAATTAAAATCTGACTCGATAGAGCTGGGGTTGGGAGTGAGGAAAAGTGGAATAAAAAGGACATGTGAAATGACATCCATGAATGTTGACTGCAGAAAGGCTTGTTTTTATAGCAAATGCAAAAGTTGTGCAAATTATCATGTTTTGTTTTGTTTTTTTGTTTGATGATGAATGCATAAGAATAATCAAACAGCAATGAAGCTACAGTATAAGCCAGGCACGGGCAAACTTTGGCCCTCCAGGTGTTTTGGACTCCCACAATTCCTAACAGCCGGTAGGCAAAAGGCCACCTTTCCCAGCCACTCTCCCAAATGGTGGTAGATTGTTGTGGGCCAAACACATCTACTTTGCCATATAATCCGGTTTCAGAATGCAGATGAACTGCATTCGATGGCAGCATAGACTCATACAACGTTCAAGGCAGTTCACCTGTATGACAAATCTGGATTATATGGCAGTGTAGACCCAGCCTGAGGTGGAATCCAACCCCAGCGGTTTGAGGCCAGGTTCGAAGGTTGATCTCAAGCCCTTCCTGTCCTCAAAGCAGCTCCAGACCTGTCAGTGTAAGGATGTCCCTTCTTTCTTCCCTTCCTTTCTCACCCCTTCTTTCTCCCTCTTTCTTTCCATCCCTCTCTTCATGCCATTCCCCCTTTTCTTTCTCTTCCTCCCTTCCCTCCTTCCCTGTTTTCTTTCCTCCATTTCCCTCACCAACCTTGTCCTCTTCCTTCTTCTGCTCTTTTTTTCTCCTTTCCTTCAACCTTCTCCCCTTCCTGTCTCTTCCCTTCTTTCTTGTCCACTTTCCCTTTATTTCCTTTCTCCCTTCATACTTTCCCACCTTCCCTTTCTCTTCCTCTCTCCCCTCCTTTGTTTTTTTTCTTTCCTCCATTTCCCTCACACACCCTCCCCTCTGCCTTCATTCCTTCCTTCCTCTCAACTTCTTTTGCTCTTTTCTCTCTCATCCTTCATCCTTCACCCCTTCCTGACTCTTCCCTTCTTTCTTGTCCCTTCTTTTTCTTTCCTTCCTCTCTTCATACCTTCCTCCCTTTCCTTTCTCTTCCTCCCTTCTTCCCTTGATTTTTCTTTCCTCCATTTCCCTCATACACCTTCCCCCCTTCCTTCATTCTTTCCTTCCTCTCCCCTTCTTTTGCTCTTTTCTCTCCCATTCTTCATCCTTCCCCCCCTTCCTGTCTCTTCTTTTCTTGTCCCTTCTTTCTCTTTCTTTCCTTCCTTCCTCTCTTCATTCCTTTCCCCCTTTCCTTTCTCTTCCTCCCTTCTTCTCTTTCCTTCCTCCATTTCCCTCACATACCTTCTTTCCTTTTTCCTCCCCCTTCCTGTCTCTTCCTTTCTTTCTCTTTCTTCCTCCTTCCTTCCCTCATTTTCTTCCTTTTGCTCCCTCTCCTCTCTGCTTCTTGGGGCCCTTCCACACTGCCCTTTATCCTAGGATCTGATCCATGTTCAGAAGCATTCTCTCCTGACACATCTATGGCAGAGGTCATGAGGTTCTAGGTTGGGATGTTTAAGACCATGATCTAAATCATGATGATCTAGGTCATGAAGCTCTGGGCTAGGGCATTCTAGACTAGACGGTTCTAAGATAGAAGAGCCCTTCCCCAGCTCTTTTTGGACTGTCACACATAAAATCTTATTAGTTCTAGGTTATCATCTAAAGCCTGATGTTCTAGGTCATAAAGCTCTGTCAGGGCATTTTAGACAAGAAGGTTCTAAGCTAAAAGAGCCCTTCCCCACTTTTCCTTTTTGAACTGCAGCACAAAACTGTATCGGTTCTAGGTTATAATCTAAGGCTTGATGTTTTAGATCATGGGGCTCTGGGTTCAGGTGTTCTAGGTCACGAATCTAGTGAATATGATGTTCTAGATCATAATGTTCTAAGATAGAAGGGCCCTTTTCCCAGCTCTTTTTGGACTGTCGCACAAAGAATCTTATTGCTTCTAGGCTATAATTTTACTCAGGATGTTCTAGGTTGTGGGCTCTGGGATAGTGTATTCTAGACCAGAAGGGTCTAAGACAGAAAAGCCCTTTCCCCAGCTCTTTTTTGGACTGCCACTCAAAGAATCTTATTGGTTCTAAGTTGTGATATAAGTCTGGATATTCCAGGCCATGAGGCTTTGGGTTAGGGTGTTCTAGACCAGTAGGTTCTAAGCTATAAGAGCCCTTTCCCCAGCACTTCTTTTCAGACTGTGGCACAAAGAATCTTATTGGTTTTAGGTTGTAATATAAGTTTGGCTATTCTAGGTCATGATGCTCTGGGTTAGGGTGTTCTAACCAGTAGGTTCTAAGCTATAAGAGCCCTTTCCCCAGCTCTTCTTTTCAGTCTGCGGCACAAAGAATCTTACTGGTTCTAGGCTAGAGTGTTATTAGTTAAGATGTTCTATGCCAGGTTGCTCTATGTGAGACAGTTCTTCTGCTCTTCTTTTCAGACTTTCTCCAATAATAGTCTCAGTTCTGAGTTAGAATGTTACTAGAAAGATTCAGTGATAAGAGAAGATGATTGGCTGATCTTGCCTTAGGGCCCTTCCACACAGCTGTATAAAATTCACATTGAACTGGGTTATCTGGCAGTGTGGGCTCAGATAATTCAGTTCAAAGCCGATCTTGTGGATGACCTGCCTTGGTATTAGAATCCTAGAGTTGGAAGAGGCCTCATGGGCCATCCAGTCCAACCCCCTGCCAAGAAGCAGGAAAATTGCATTCAAAGCACCTCTGACAAATTCAGCCATTGTAGAAAAGCCTCCAAAGAAGGAGCCTCCACCACACTCTGGGGCAGAGAGTGCCACTGCTGAACAGCTCTCACCAGGCCCGTAGCCAGGATTTCGTTTCGGGGGGGGGGGGGGGGGGGCTAAAAAAATTTCAGGGGGGGTTTCGGGGGGGGGGGCTGAGTCTGAGTGAAAGAGGGTCTAGCCTAGCAAACCTTTTGTATCATTACCCCAATACCCCCATACATATGGGATATATTGAGAATGGTGATCAAATCATGATATTAATAAACATAACAGTTTAAATAATGCACCAGTAAGGCCTTTTCGCGAACCACCATAAGAATTTCGGGGGGGGGGGCTGAAGCCCCCCGAGCCCCCCCCCCCCACCCCCCCCCCCGGCTACATGCCTGGCTCTCACAGTCAGAAAATTCTTCCTAATGTTCAGATGGAATCGCGTTTCTTCTTGTAGTTTGAAGCTATTGTTCCGCGTCCTAGTCTCCAGGGCAGCAGAAAACAAGCCTGCTCCCCCCCTCCCTATGACTTCCTCTCAAATATTTATACATCATGTCTCCTCTCAGCCTTCTCTTCTTCGGGCTAAACATGCCCAGCTCTTTAAGCATCTCCTCATAGGGCTTATTTTTCAGACCCTTATAATTTTAGTTGCCCTCCTCTGGACACATTCCAGCTTGTCAACATCTCCCTTCAATTGTGGTGCCCAGAACTGGACACTATTCCAGGTGTGGTCTAACGAAGGCAGAATAAAGGGGTAGCATGACTTCCCTGGATCGAGACACTAGACTCCTATTGATGCAGGCCAATATCCTGCTGGCTTTTTTTGCCACTGCATCACATCCCTTTTGGAGTCCTCTCAATTACACTTTTTCTATTCCTACCTCATCCAGGGTTTTATCATTTTACCTTGTCCACTTGGCCTGCCCATTGTGTTCGATTTTATAATATGCCAATTTCCTTTATTCATTTTATTTTGGTACTGTATGTATTTTATTCTGATGTATTTTTGTTGTCTGCATTTTGTATTTTATTTTGCTGTATTGTACCTTTGGGCTTGGTCTCATGTTAGTCGCCCCAAGTCCCCTTTGGGGAGATGGTGGCGGGGTATAAATAAAGATTATTATTATTAGTGAAAGGACCAAGGCAGAGACATCTCCAGCTCATCCCTTGTTTGAGTATCCCTTGTTTGGGTATCAGCCAGCACGTCAATGACTTAAATCAAGAAATAGTCTTCTAAGATCTACAGAGACACTCGCTGGAACACCTCAGCAAGCGAGAGTCCAAAAGTGGCAGGCTCAAACCCAGAACCTCAATCAATGGCTGATACCCAATGAGAGACTCCCCCTGAGCACACAGAAAACTGGACGACTTGGAAGGCGCTGAACAGACTGCGCTCTGGCACCACGAGATGCAGAGCCAACCTCAAGAAATGGGGCTACAAAGTGGAATCCACGACATGCGAGTGTGGAGAAGAGCAAACCACCGACCACCTGCTGCAATGCAACCTGAGCCCCGCAACATGCACAATGGAGGACCTCCTTGCGGCAACACCAGAGGCACTCCAAGTGGCCAGCTACGGGTCAAAGGACATTTAATCAACTACCAAGCTTGCAAACTCTGTTTTGTCTGTTTGTTAAAAAATTGTTTAAAATGTAATACAATTGTCTGGTTGATACTGACACGATAAATAAATAAATAAAATTATTATTATTATTATTATTATTATTATTATTATTGGCTTATGCTTAACTTGACATGGCTGTGTGGAAAGGCCCTTTGCTGCAAAAGGCAGGGAACCCAAAGGCTCTGCTTTTTTTCCTCCCACTTTTGCAGAAAGAAAGGCTGCTGCTTCCAAAAAAGCCAAAGGAGGAGAGTGGCTGCACCTGTTGCGGATGCCTGTGGCAGCTGCCTAAGCCCCGCCCCTCGGCGCTAAGCCCCGCCCCTTCCCCTTCAATTCCCCCCCCGCCCTCCCCATCTCCTTCCTTTCCTTACCTGAAAGAGAAGGTGTGCGGGATTGGAGGCTGGAAGCCCTCCTATGCGGTGCGGCATCCGAAAGGGAAGGCATTGCTCCAAGTAGGGAGCGTTTCCTAGCGGGAGAAGTTGGGAGGGGAGGGTTGGAGGAGAGAGAGAGAGAGCGAGAGCCCCCTTTGCTGCTTGCCTCCCTTTTGCATCTCTCTGTGCGCGCCTCCTCCTTCCTCCTTGACGCGCTACAAGTGCCGCGAATTGAGAGAGAGAGAGAGACAGAGACTGCAAAGGGAAGCCAGCCTTGCAAGGGGTCTCTCTCTCTCTCTCTCTCTCTCTTGTCTTTCCTCTCTCTGTTTGGCAGCGGAAAAGAGGGGGGGCCGCATGGGCTTGGATGTGGCATTGCAACGACGTGGGATTGCGGCGCAGGCGGCTCTGCAGGGCTGAAGAAGAAGAAGAGGAGGAAGAAGAAGAAGAAGAGGAGGAGGAGGAGGAGGAGGATGAAGGGCTTGCTGCCGCTGCTGGTGGGCTACCTGCTGGCGCAAGAGATGCCTCGCCCTCCGGCCGCCGCCGCCCCGCCTCACCTGGGCAGCATCGTGATGCTCTCGGGAGGCAACCAGAGCCGAGCCCCGGCTGGCCCGCTGCCCTCGTCCGCCTCCTCTTCCTCCGCCTGGGAGGCGCCCTCCTCGGCCTCGCTGGCCCCGCCGCCGGGCCCCGAAGAGTGCCGGGGCTACTTCGACGTGATGGGCCAGTGGGACCCGTCCTTCAACTGCAGCGTGCGCGAGTACCCCTTCTGCTGTGGGACCTGCGGCTTCCGCTTCTGCTGCAAGTACCCCAAGGGCCGCCTCGACCAGGCGCTCTGCACCAACTACATCAAGCCGCCCTGGCTCAACGGGAGGAAGGCGCCCTCCCGCCCCGCCGACCCCTCCCACGACCCCACGCGCGACAAGACCAACCTCATCGTCTACATCATCTGCGGCGTGGTGGCCGTCATGGTCCTGGTGGGCATCTTCACCAAGCTGGGCCTCGAGAAGGCGCACCGCCCCCAGAGGGAGCACCTCTCCAGGTGAGAAGGAGGGGAAGAAGGAAGGGAGCACCTCTCCAGGTGGGAAGGAGGGAAGGGAAGAAGGAAGGGAGCACCTCTCCAGGTGAGAAAGAGAGATAGGGAGGAAAGGAGAGAAGGAAGAAGCAAGGAAGGAGAGAAGGGAAGAAGGAAGGGAGCACCTCTCCAGGTGAGAAAGAGAGAGAGGAGGGAAGGAGAGAAGGAAGAAGCAAGGAAGGAGAGAAGGGAAGAAGGAAGGGAGCACCTCTCCAGGTGAGAAAGAGAGAGAGGAGGGAAGGAGAGAAGGAAGAAGCAAGGAAGGAGAGAAGGGAAGAAGGAAGGGAGCACCTCTCCAGGTGAGAAAGAGGGAGAGGAGGGAAGGAGAGAAGGAAGAAGCAAGGAAGGAGAGAAGAAGGAAGGGAGCACCTCTCCAGGTGAGAAAGAGAGAGAGGGAGGGAAGGAGAGAAGGAAGAAGCAAGGAAGGAGAGAAGGGAAGAAGGAAGGGAGCACCTCTCCAGGTGAGAAAGAGAGAGAGGAGGGAAGGAGAGAAGGAAGAAGCAAGGAAGGAGAGAATTGAAGAAGGAAGGGAGCACCTCTCCAGGTGAGAAAGAGGGAGAGGAGGGAAGGAGAGAAGGAAGAAGCAAGGAAGGAGAGAAGAAGGAAGGGAGCACTTCTCCAGGTGAGAAAGAGAGAGAGGGAGGGAAGGAGAGAAGGAAGAAGCAAGGAAGGAGAGAAGGGAAGAAGGAAGGGAGCACCTCTCCAGGTGAGAAAGAGGGAGAGGAGGGAAGGAGAGAAGGAAGAAGCAAGGAAGGAGAGAAGAAGGAAGGGAGCACCTCTCCAGGTTAGAAAGAGAGGGAGGGAGGGAAGGAGAGAAGGAAGAAGCAAGGAAGGAGAGAAGAAGGAAGGGAGCACCTCTCCAGGTTAGAAAGAGAGGGAGGGAGGGAAGGAGAGAAGGAAGAAGCAAGGAAGGAGAGAAGAAGGAAGGGAGCACCTCTCCAGGTTAGAAAGAGAGGGAGGGAGGGAAGGAGAGAAGGAAGAAGCAAGGAAGGAGAGAAGGAAGGGAGCACCTCTCCAGATGAGAAAGAGAGAGAGGAGGGAAGGAGAGAAGGAAGAAGCAAGGAAGGAGAGGAGGGAGGAGAGAAGGAAGGAAGTGAAGGAGGAAGGGAGCACTTCTTCAGGTGAGAAGAGAGAGGGAGAACAAGGAAGGAGAGAAGGAAAGATGGAGAGAAGAAAGCAAGAAAAGAGGAAGGAGGAAAGGATACGGGAAAGAAAGAAGGAAAGAAGGAAGGAAGGGGAGAAGTAAAGGTGGAAGGAAGGAAGAGTGGAAGGAGAGAAGGAAGGAGGAAAGAAGAAGGGAGGAAGAGAAGGAAGGATGGAGAAAAAGAAGAAGGGAAGGAAGGAAGGAAGAAGAGAAGGAAGGGAGGAAGAAGAAAGGAAGGAAGGAGAGAGGAAGGAGGGAGGGAGGAAGCCAGCAAGAAAGGAAGGAGTGCTTGACACTGTGTGGTTGGTCTTGGACTTTAGACCTGTCAGGAAAGTGTATTTTTCTCTAGGAATCTCTAGTTCCTCCAGTCAAAATTGACCAGAGGGTTAGGCTGGAGGAGAGGTGACATTTTAATCAAGCACGTGAATAATCAAATCTGCAAGAGTCCAGTATGCCAATGTCGAGACGGCTGACTGTGTGTGATTAGATATGTTGACTGTGTTGAAGAAGGCTCAAGCAAGAGGAAATATGAAAGAAGGAATACAAGGGGGAAAGCCTACTACTAACTTCAGGGGACATGGGACTCACCCCCCTCCCCATATGCTATTGGGGGAAGCAAAGGGCTCCCCACAAAGCAGCACAAAAGGGGTGCCGGAATCACCGCCAAAACAACAACTGTGGCCGCGCCAACTGTTGCGGCTCCTGCAACAGGGCAAACTTTGTTGCACCTGCATCCCTTTGTCCTCTAAAGAATAAGCTTTTCTCGGTCTCTCTCCCTTCATGGCACTGCAGCCTCATTGTCGGGAAGCCCAAGGGGGAGGTCAAAGGCCAAGAAGGGTGTCCTTGGCATTGCTAGAGCGGCCTTCCCCATTCAGACCCCTTGGGGACAATCAGTGTCGGAAGAGAAGCACAGGCAGGAGAAGCGCAACTGATGCCTCTGCTTGAAGCCTCCAGAGAAGGAGGTGCCCAAGGAGTGTGTGGCTGGCTCCTGTTCATAGAATCCTAGAGTTGGAAGGGATCCCCAAAAGCCATCTAGCCCAACCCTCTTCTTTCTGCCATTAGGCAGGAAAATCACCATCAAAGCTCATGTGACAGATGACCATCCGGCCTCATAGCATCCTAGAATTGGAAGGGACCCCCAAAGGCCATTTAGCCCAATCCCCTTCTTTCTGCCATTATGCAGGAAAATTACCATCAAAGCCCACCCAACAGATGGCCATCTAGCCTCTGATCATAGAATCCTAGAATTGGAAGGGACCCCCAAAGGCCATTTAGCCCAACCCCCTTCTTTCTGCCATGATGCAGGAAAAACACCATCAAAACCCACCCCGATAGATGACCATCCAGCCTCTGTTTAAAAGCCCCCCAAAATGTGTTTCTACTGGACTCCGAGGTAGAGAGTTCCACTAGTTGAAAAAGCTCTTATGAGGAAGCTCTTCCTATAATAAAGTTCAGGTGGAATCTCCTTCCCAGTCATTTGAACCCATGGCTCCATTGAGTCTCCAGGCAGCAGAACGGAAGCCTGCTCCCTTTTCCTTACAACATCTGTTCCACTTATTTCTCCATGGCTCCTCTCATGTCCCCTTCTTCTCTTAGCCTTCTTTTCTCCCAGCGGAACATCCCCAGCCCTTTAAGCTGCTCCTGAGGGGGATTCTTGGCTTCCAGTCCTTTGATCCTTTTAGTCTCCCTCTTCCAGCTTAGAGTCAATAATATCCCTCTCGATTTGCTTTGCCCAGAATTGGATGCTGGGCTATTATCCCAGGTAAAGAGGTCTGACCAAAGCAGAAGAGAGGAACACTTTTCCTTCCCTCAAATCATACTTCCCAGGATAAACCCCTTCCTTGATCATGATTAGGGGGCTGCCCAATTAGTGAAAGCTAATAATACTGTATGGAGAATCTGGAGATAGTTTTCTAATGGCTCATTACTTTTTCATCGCACTTAATTTTATATTCACGCCATGATCATAATCATTCGTTTATCGCTGCACACACAGTGAGACAACAAAACACTTCCCCGCCTTCCAGCTTGCAATCAGAGAATCACAGGGCCATTCAGCCCCACCCTAGTCTTCCATGCAGGAAAGGCACAATCAGAGCCCTCCCGACAGATGGCCACCCAGCCTCTGTTTCAAAGCTCTCAAAGAAGGAGCCTTTGCAATGCTCTGAGGAAGTGAGATAGGGAAAATGCATATGGCACGTGGAGAAGGAAAGACTACAAGTCAATCAGTAAAAGAAGTCTACCATATAAGTAAACCAAATCACTAGCTGGATCATTCCATGGATGAGGATGGAGGGGGAATTCTGTTGCACAGCCACCAAATTGATCTTGTTCCACTTCTGCCACCCCCTTGATGCAAATAGGCTTTGCTCAAATCTCAAGCAGGTTTTTGGCAGACAATCTGACAAGTGGCGTTGAGGCCACACAATTTTATTATTATCTAATAAATACATGTATGAGCCAGCATTCAAATGAATTTAGATAATTATTTTTTTAAAAACCCAAACCATCAGGATCTTTTCCCTCCCTCCTTTTGCACACCAGTTTTTGGGAACAGCGGGGAATCAAAAGACAAAAAAAAACCCCTATCTGTCAAGTTGTTTGGTTTGCTTGATTCATTATGCTAATCCCCGACACATGAAAGCAAAACAGATGGGGAACAACATTTGTGCATAAAATAATTTTTAAAAAACCTAACAGTTTGAATAGCAAGACCAAATAACAGTTCTCTTAAATCAGTGCCGCCCTCTAGGTCACCCTTTTCCAACTCTGTGCCTCCCAGGCGTATTATTGGGCTGCAGACGTGGATGCTGCCTGCATTGAGGAGAGCAGTAAGCCAACACACCTGGAGGCTCTGCTCATCTGGAAGGATTGCCAACGATGCCTCTGTTTCTGTTGGCCGTTCTGCCCTAAAGAAGTCCCTCTCTCCTCCTCCATCTCTCCCTCCTCTTCCCCTTCGAGATGATTTCAGCACCTGCTGTACCTTCCCTGACAAAGATCTTGCCATTTGCTTTGTGATTAACAACCTCCCCTGTACCAAGGCACCCAAAATAGGCTTCGGAATGCATCACCAGATCTTTCACTAGCAATTATTTCCTATTTATAAACCGGATGATGGGTGATCATTTTTACTACCAGGGGGGAAGAGCAGAACATATTTAAGAACTTGTCGGAAACTCATGTTATTGTATGCAAAGGATGATCAATAAGAGATGGGCTTGATTTGCAAGGGAAACCAGCTTTGGAGGTGCAGGGCTCTGTAGATTTGGGGGTTCTTGTTTCATTTTCTGCCTTGAACTCTTTTGAAGCCTCACTTTGCATACCTTATACACCTACGGTGTAATAAGGGTCTTTGGACCATAATCAAATGTTGTTGTTGTTGTTGTTGCCAGTTGTAAGCAGCCCTCAATCCCCCCTTGGGAGTTGAGAAGGACAGGATATAAATGTTTGAAATTAATAAATAAATTGTTGTTGTTGTTGTGTATCAGCACTAGAAGTTTTGGAAAATGGAAATTTATATAACCTTTTGGAGATTTTATGATCTTTGGAAAGACATGACCTTGTTAGAACTTATAACCTTTTGAAAAATGATGTCATAATCTTTTGGTAAAAGCATGACCTGTTAGTGTCATCACCTTTTGAGAAAATAACATTCATACAAAGCAATTAGGTTTCTCAGCTGTTAAACTGATATGCCTAGGTATGTCTTTGAACTGTTAGAGACAAAGATATGCCAATGCACAAAACATACACAAAGTTTCAGAAGTGTTCTTTTAGTTGCCCAAAAGCATCAACTCTCCCTTAAAATGTATTTGCCTTTAAATCATGCTCTTAAGAGACCAAAATAAGCAGACTTCTTTAGAAGTAACATAGTTGGTTTACTCACAAACTTCATGTGTT
This sequence comes from Anolis sagrei, assembly GCF_037176765.1. NCBI lineage: Eukaryota > Metazoa > Chordata > Lepidosauria > Squamata > Anolidae > Anolis > Anolis sagrei. The sequence continues at coordinate 24,257,509 of NC_090034.1, read as the reverse complement.
TGGCATACAGGTACTTTGCTTATCAATCTAGTTACAAATAGGATTTGAAATAGTTTGTCTGTGTAGGTGGCACAGGGCATCTCTCTTATAATCTTATCAATCTAATAGAGTCTCTGTCTAGTCTGAAACTCCAATGGAATCTGAGTCCTGAACAATCCCAGTCCTGATCACATGGTCTGAATAAGGATTATGAGCAAGGATTATGGATGAATTGTACCATCATTTTATATGTTTTTGCTCTGTTATTATTCTATGTGTTTTATTTACTTGGCTGTTTTAATTGTTCTAGTTGACGGGACATGTTTTATGGTTATGTTTTAAATGGCATTGGATCTTGCTGGAGTTGTAAGCTACCTTGAGTCCCCCTATGGGGTGAGAAAGGTGGGATATAAATGAAGCAAACAAACAAACAAGCAAATAAATAAATAAATGGTCTGCAGCTCCTCCTACAACAAAGAGTTGTGGGCGGTAAAATTGCCTGCCAATACACATATACTGTACAGTAAGCAATCTGAATTATATGCACAACAAATAACTAGTGGAGACTTGAAGAAGGTTGCTATTTCTAACAAGAAGCAGATCGTAATAATACAGAAGAGTCTTCTCTTTCCCTGTTTTTGTTTACGATCTGTTCCTAGCTCTTATACACAGATATTTATTTATCTACGATGTAAGGTCAATGAGTTCGTTATGGCAAGGAACGCAATGCACAAAAATGCCTTATTTGCATAATTTCTAGACTGTATGTCAAACTATCTAAGCGCTGCATAACAATAAAAAATACATTTAAAACTCTAGACTTGGATGGAGATACTTCTCATCCATCGATTCCAAGCCCTGTGTTTAACACCCTGCCAATCTTTACAACTAATCTGAAGGAAGTCTATAAAGAAGTGCCACAGTCAGGTCTATTTTGCATTTTACTAGATTTCTGTGCTTCACCAACGGCAGCCATAAGGACGTGTAAATTTCCCTAACAGCCTTCCACCCCATGTGTCCAGAATCACCATGTTGTTTCACGCTAAATGTACATTTTTAGAATCAGGCTCCAATTGGTTGTCCTCCGAATTTGAGTAAAATGCAAAATAGATCCTGGCACCTCCTCTCCCATGTTTTGGAGCATAGCCTGTTCTGGCGATCATTGCTCATTTACTATATAATGTGCAGGCATATTATGCGCACACAACCATTTACATCACTCCCAATGATTTTGTGTCTAAAGTTTGCTTTCAGGGAGAGGATAAAAATAAAAAAGCAATAAATGAGGTCAAATCAACAAATGATTGTTGTGCTCCTCTGTATTAGTTTCAAACGGTGTTAGGCATTTAAAGAATAGAAAAGCGGGGTTGATAGGTGAGAAATATCTCCACCTAGAACAATCATATTTATTGTTTTTTATTGTCATCTACTGCCTACACATAGAGTAGGTCAATGTCTGGGTATTTATACTCATAGAATAGGTCCATGCCTGGATATATATATAAATAAAGTAGAATCATAGAGTTGGAAGAGACCTTGTCAGCCATGCAGTCAAACCCTATTTTGCCAAAAAGCAGGAAAATTGTATTCAAAGCACCTCAGACAGATGGCCATTCAGCCTTTGTTGAAAAGCCTCCAAAGAAGGAGCAGAGAGTTCCACTGCTGAACAGCTCTCCTTGCAATTAGAAGTTCTTCCTCATGTTCAAACGGAATCTCCTTTCCTGTAGTTTGAAGTCATTGTTCCATGTCCTAGTCTCCAGGGCAGCAGAAAACAAGCCTGCTACCTTGTGACTTCCCCTCACATCTTTATCCATGGCCCTCATCATGTCTCCTCTCAGCCTTCTCTTCTGCAGGCTAAATTTGCCCAGCTCTTTCAACCACTCCTCATAGGGCTTGTTCTCCAGACCATTTGAGTCACCCTCCTCTGGACACGTTCCAGCTTGTCAACATCTTCCTTCAATTGCAGTGCCCAGAAATGGACACAGTGTGATTCCGGGTGTGAGTTGACCAAGGAAGAATAGAAGAGAAGGAGTAGCATAACTTCCCCGGATCTAGGCACTAGACTCTTATTGATGCAGCCCAAAATCTCATTGGCTATTTTAGCTGCCACCTCACATTAACTTGTTTCCCACGAGGACATCAAGATCTTTTCCACACCTACTGCTATTGAGCCAGGCCTCCTCCATTCTGTATCTTTGCGTTTTATTTTTCTGCTTAAGTGGACTATTTTGCATTTGTCCCTGTTGAACTTAATTTTGTTAGTTTTGACCAATCATCTCTCTTATCTGTTAAGGTCATTTTGAATTCTGGATATTTATATACATAGAATAGGTCCATATCTAAATACTAGCAATTCCCCTGCCACGTGTTGCTGTGGCCCAGTATGTGTATATGTGTTTTGTGTGTGTGTGTGTGTGTGTGTATACGTGTATATATATGGTTTTACGAATGTATTGTAATGTATTTTTTTATTTCTTAGCTTTTAAAGTATATTCTGCTGTGTTTTTCAGTGTCTTTTATGAGAGAGGTCACTTGTTGGCCTGATAGGTGTATTGTGTCCAAATTTGGTGTCAATTGGTTCAGTGGTTTTTGAGTTATGTTAATCCCGAGTATTACATTTTTATTTATATAGATTTATACACATAGGTTAAGTCCATGTCTGGATATTTATAAACCTTGAATTGGTGCTGATGAGCCCTGGAATTTGTAGTTCATTGAAAAATATATCTGAAGATTCCTAGTCCTTCCTCATAAAAGTCTGAGTGTTAATCCCAAAATTTCTTCATTTCACTTAACCAATTTAGGTAGAAACATGATCTTCCTCCCTCCCTCCCTTATATTGATCTATTACTGGAAGTCCACAACCTTTGCTCACTGTGAGGTAATCACCAAAGGATCCAAGAAGCAAATCCAAATCCTATTTTTATTCCCTCCTTGAATTAAAGCACCTAATTAGCCGCAAAGCTAGTCGGTTCTGGTAGAACCTAAAGCTGAACATAGAACATCAGTTGTAGCTGAAGTGACTCCCAGTAATACATCTCTGTGACTGGGCTGCCCTTGGACAGGAACATACTGTGCATCTATTGATCTGTCTCCTTTATTTATGCCTTGGCTTTCCCCCAAGATTGCTAACAAGATGAAAAGACTTATGAGTAAAAACTGATGTCGGTTAAAAAAATACTAATTTTGGATTTGAAAAAAATATTAAACTTTCTCATCAACTTAAAACCACTCTAAACACTCATTTTCAAATAAGAATGGCTATCAGTCTAGCTTCCTTTGGAATGGAGTTCAAGCGTCTGGGAGCAGCCACCAAGTCTCATGTTTTTCCATTTGCGGTGTTTGGAAAGGTGGTGGGATTGAGAGAAGCACCTCCTCTGAAGAGCTTAAAGGTTGTGCATATGCAGATAGAAGTTCTCCATGCAGTCCTTCATGTCTTCAGTAAAAAAAAAGAATCAGAAGGTAGGTGTGAGCAGAAAGATATGGGCAGTGCCTGGTCTGTCTCTCACTTGCAAGCACTTGATACAACTTTATCAGTAAAGACAGGTAAAAGCAAACTATATACTACATTATGGTCAGGATTGAGAGATTAATCAGTCACAGTTACATGATTTATAAGGGTATTGCATTTTGAAAGTTGGTGTAGTGTTTTGTTATTGGTCAACATCAGGTTTCCATTACTCCTCCCGCCCTCCCTCCCTCCCTCCCTTCCTTCCTTTGGCGATTCCTCGTGTCCGAGTCTGATTGCCTTCCAAGTGTAGGATCTTGGCGATGGGTCCTTAGGTGACTGTTCTTCCACAGTGAGGACATTGCTTTCCAGATGATGGGCGATCCCAATAAGCATTGGCTTGATACACCTCCTTTCTCCTGATACGTTTCTCCCTTTCTCCCTCCATTTGTGCCTCTTCGAATTCCACAGCACTGTTGGTAACAGCTGATCTCCAGTAAGAGCGCTCAAGGGCCAGGGCTTCCCAGTTCTCTCTCAGTGTCTATGTCACAGTTTTTAAGGTGAGCTTTAAGCCCACCTTTGAATCTCTTTTCCTGTCCACCAGCATTCCATTTCCCATTATTCAGCTGAAAGTATAATAACAACTTTGGGAGATGGTGATCTTTGGGCATTCTGACAGCATGGCATTCAGCCCAGTGAAGTAGATGGAGGAGGATCATGGCTGCAATCCTGATGGTCTTTGCTTCTTCTTCCAGAATGCTGATATTTGCCTGTCTTCTTCCCAAGAGATTTGCAGGATTTTTCAGAGGGGACCCTGATGGAATCATTCCAGGAATTGAGTGTGACGTCTGTAGACAGTCCACATTTCATAGGCGTATAACAGGATTGGGAGGAGAATGGCTTTGTAAACAAGCAGCCTGGTTCCCTACAGATGTCCCAATTTTCAAACACTCTGCTTCATTCGGAAAAATGCTGCACTTGCAGAGCTTAGGCCATCTTGTATTTCAGTGTCAATGTTGAGTTTTGCGGAGAGGTGGCTGCCACGGTAGTGGAAATGGTCAGCATTTTCTAATGTTACACCATTAAGCTGTTTTTCTGGCATTGCAGAGGAACTGGTTGGTGACTGCTGGAAGAGCACTTTGGTTTTCTCAATGTTCAGTGAGAGGCCAAGCTTTTCGTATGCTTCTGCAAAGGTTTTAGAGTGGCTTGTAGGTCTTCTTCTGAGTTAGCACAGACTATATTATCATCAGCATATTGGAGTTCTATAACATAGGTTGTTCTGACCTTGGATTTGGCTTTCAGTCTACTGAGGTTAAATAGCTGGCCATATGTCCGATATGTGATTTTCACGCTGATGGGAAGCTTCCCATCAACAAGGTGCAGCATTATAGTGATGAAGATGGAAAATAAGGTTGGGGCAATAGCATCAGGTTACCATTACCATGAGTGTGTTCTGTTGGTGCATTAATCAAAACACGACATGACAAAGTTCTCATGCCTGTCTGTGTTTCTTACCCGCTCTGACATTCCTAACTCTTTTCAGTCCAGGTGCAAACAGCCTCCTCCTACTTTTCTCATACTATGGCAGCACTTTAATTCCCATCTGACAGATATCTGGCAAAAGAATCTGCATATAAGGATCAGGATATTGTACTGTATTCCACATTATAGCAGTGGTATTTATGGCTTGTGTCCTTCAGGATCATGACAGAGAAGATGCTGCTAAGTATCAGCAATTGGTATTCATTGCCACCAAGTCTACTGGTTTATGGTATGCTATGAAGGAGAGATCCTGCTCCAGATCTTACAGATTCAGGACTATCACTTTCTTTACTGAATAATACATCAATCTGGCAATGTAGACTCGTACAATCCAGTTCAAAGCAGGTAATCTGGGATAAGATCCTGGAATATAGGCCAGTGTAGATCTAGCCTAAGCATCAGGTCAATCAAATGTTGTGGCACACACTCCTTTCTTGAAGAGTGCGTAAAGGTAAAGGTTTCCCCTTGACATTAAATCTAGTCATGTCTGACTCAGGGGTGGTGCTCATCTCCATTTCTAAGCTGAAGAGCCAGCTTTGTCCATAGGTGCCTCCAATGTCATGTGGCTGGCATGACTGCATGGAGCACTGTGACCTTCCTGCTGAAGTGGTACCTATAGATCTACTCACATTTTCATGATTTTGAATTGCTGGGTTGGCGGAAGCTGGGGCTAACAGTGGGAGCTCATCCCATTCTCCATATTCAAACTGCCAGTCTTTCAGTCAGAAAATTCAGCAGCACAGCAGTTTAACCCACTGTACCATTTTATGCTAAAATTCATAAGGGAGAGGTTCATTTTCCTCCGAAATTCTTTGTGTGTTCTATCATCCAGTATATGCTTGCAATATGACCTCTTGTGTCTCTTGGTTTTCTTAACCTGTCTTGAGCAGGTGGTGTTTCTTACTCCATGTAGGGTAGAAGTTTGTTGTGGAATTTTGAGCATAATTTTTGCTTGAATTAGAGGTTAATTGAATGGTTTGCTGTTACTGCACCCCTTTCTTGGGGGTTAGAATGTACAGTCCATGTTTCCAACCTATGGGGCATCATTTTATTCTCCTAATTTAGTTAAAACAGTATACACAGGCTTTTCCAGCAAGTGTCTAATTAAAATGGCTATTGTCTCACCAACTCGGGCTGGACCTACACTGCCATATAATCCAGTTTCTGAATCCAGATTAACAGTGACGTGTATATGGGTCAACCCAGTTTTTGCAGGTTATTATTTAATCATTTCACCACCACCCCAAATTATACAGGAATCTATACAGCATTTTAAATCTCCGAAGAAGGGACACTCAGCTAGTATTTACTGTAGACATGCTGCTGCAATTTGACAGGAAAGCCTGGGTTTCTCCAGCTCTTCTTTGTTCTCTGAAACACTCTCAACAAAAATTTGAAAAATGTGCATAGAAAAATGTATGCAAAGGATCCTGCATCCAAATAATGTGCTGGAATAGAAACAGGCACTGGCTGAGCAGAAATGTGGAAGGGAAGACATTCATGGATGTTGAGTTTATCAACATACACAGAAGCACCTCGGGCGTGTTGGTCGACTGGTATAATTCCTGCTTTTCTTGTCAGAAATCCTGGGTTCGGTTTCCAGACAGGCTTATGTAACTGCAGCGGGAAACACTGGTTTTTAAAATGGCTATGTCATATAGATAGATAGATAGATAGATAGATAGATAGACAGACAGACAGACAGACATCCAGGTTTTATACCCCCAGTACTTTCAGCACAGAGCTAGGAGAAATGTCAATTTGAAATCTGGAGAAACCACTGCTGGTCATTGGAAAAAACTCTGGACTTTGACTACTTGTGTTCGTTCTCATCCAGCCATGTCTAGGTGTGTGGTACCCAAAGACAACCAAATGATTAAGTCACATAAAGCAGAAGAAAATTGCCCAAGTAGCTCTCCTCAACCCTGACAGTAATAATGTAACAATCATGGCTTGCCTCCCTTCCGACTGCCGCTATAATTTGTGGCCTGAAGGGCTGTCTTACTCTGGGTAATGGTGAGGTTGGTCCTGATTAGATGGTAATCCCTCCATTGTAAGGCGGCGGCAGCATCGAAAGCATATGGTATTTACGGTGTGTACGGCTCCCTCCACGATGTAAAGACTACGGATGTTCTTTTTGCGTTGTCTTATTCATTCGTACAACCTGGTGGAATGGGGTACGTAGGAAGAAGTAACAGCCAAGTGTGTTAGTTACTGGAAAAGGAAAAAGCCTTGCCAAAAAAAGAGGAAAAATAGTCAATGCTGCAGATGGGAACTGTGCATAGAAGGTGCAATTCACACCCCATCAAATATGGATTATATTTAATCTGCCGATGTCAGTGCTTGATGATGAATACCCCTTCTCCGGAGACACCTGAGAGCCATCGTCCCGAGAAGGGGTTAAGCAGGGAAGGCAATTAAGGTTGTGATGCTGCAACTCAAGCATTCATCACTATTGAATCCCTTTGCAGGGGGTGATGATAGTTGGACTCAAAAACATCTGGAGGGCCACACAGTTCCCGTCCCTTGTCTTATGCAATTGCATAATTAATTTCTTCTCAAAATATAATTATTATCCAAGTGCAGAGCAGCATAGCTGATGCGTGCCCAAGATTGGCCCCACCTTCTGTGACAGGCAACTGCTTTAGCTACTAAATTTTGGGTTCTATGGAAAACAGCACATTGTTATATAATATACCTTCGCAGTCTTCTTACTGTCAGGGAGGAGAAGATGTCCTTATGTTGTGGGGTTTTCTGTTTCAAGGGTCAAAATAATGTTAAACAATTATTTTAAATTCTGCCTTTAATTTATGTTTACCTTTGATCTTATTCGAGTTTCAACTGCTTTTATTTACCATACTCTATATTAATACCAGCCAACTTAAATGTCATTTGTGGAAAAAAATGAGACATAATTCCAGTATACTGATAAATTAAAAAAAATGATTAGCCCTGAAGTCTATGTACTTTTATTTAAAACCAAATAGCCATAGGGAGGGGCGCTGTCAAAGCAGAAAAATATCTTGGGCTGTCAGTATTGTAATGGAGGTTTCATGACTAATGAAGGGATTGGATGGACCCTGCTGTTGCATGTGGTCCAATCCAAGTGAATCATGTCATAGGTGCAGGGAGAACAAAAGGTGTCATCCAATATCGAGTTGCTTAGTCCCCTTCTACATTGCCATATAATCCAGATTATCAAAGCAGATAACCCACATTATCTGCTTTGAACTAACAATAATATTAATAATAATAACAACACTTTATTAATAATCCGCCCTTCTCTCCAAGTGGATTAAAGTATATAAACAAACACAGGCAAACATTCAATGCCTTGTTACAATGACATACATTGAGACACACAATGAGACGTAAATACATAGACAAAGTGTTGCCTCACAACTCCAGGCATTCTTGGTAGACACTGATTATCTGGATCCGGCACAGTCAGGCTTTAGGCCGGGACATGGTACCGAGACAGCCTTGGTCGCCTTAGTGGATGATCTCCGGCATGAGCTAGACAGGGGGAGTGTGTCCCTGTTGGTTCTGCTGGACCTCTCAGCGGCCTTCGATACCGTCGACCACGGTATCCTTCTGGGGCGCCTCGTGGGAATGGGCCTGGGGGCCACTGTTCTACAGTGGCTCAGGTCCTTCCTAGAGGATCGTACCCAGAAGGTGTTGTTGGGGGACAACTGTTCGACCTCACAACCATTGACTTGTGGGGTCCCGCAGGGTTCAATACTGTCCCCCATGTTGTTTAACATCTACATGAAGCCGTTGGGAGAGATCATCCGGAGTTTCGGGGTGCGGTGTTATCTGTACGCAGATGACGTCCAACTCTGTCACTCCTTTCCACCCACTACTAAGGAGGCTGTTCAGGTCCTGAACTGGTGCTTGGCCGCTGTGTCGGAGTGGATGAGGGCTAACAAATTGAAACTTAATCCAGACAAGACAGAGGTACTCCTGGTCAGTCGAAAGGCCGAACAGGGTATAGGGTTACAGCCTGTGCTGGACGGGGTCGCACTCCCCCTGAAGACGCAGGTTCGCAGCTTGGGTGTGACCCTGGACTCTTCGCTAAGCTTGGAACCCCAGGTTTCAGCGGTTTCCAGGAGAGCATTTGCACAACTAAAACTTGTGCACCAGCTGCGCCCGTATCTTGGGAAGTCTGACTTGGCCACGGTAGTCCATGCGCTTGTCACATCCCGCATAGATTACTGCAATGCGCTCTACGTGGGGTTGCCCTTGAAGACTGCCCGGAAGCTTCAGATGGTCCAGCGCTCGGCAGCCAGGTTGCTAACGGGAGTGGCACTCAGGGAGCATACCACTCCTCTGCTGAGCCAGCTCCACTGGCTGCCAATCTGCTACCGGGCACAATTCAAGGTGCTGGCTTTAGCCTATAAAGCCCTAAACGGTTCCGGCCCCACTTACCTCTCCGAACGCATCACCACCAATGAACCGGCGAGGACGTTAAGATCGTCCGGGGAGGCCCTGCTCTCGGTCCCGCCAGCGTCACAAGCGCGGTTGGCGGGGACGAGAGACAGGGCCTTCTCGGTGGTGGCCCCTCGGCTATGGAATGCCCCACCCGCGGACATCAGGCAGGCCCCTTCGTTGCTGGCGTTTCGGAGGAGGGTCAAGACGTGGCTCTGTGAACAGGCATTCGGCTAACAATGCAATTGAACTCATGACGACGGTATAATTGAACAAGGAAACGGCAGAAGGATTATGAGAACGGGATCTGATTTCACTGAGGCGTTGATGATTATGTGTTTTGTTTCTCCGTGTACGATGTGTCTTAATTATTGTTTGTTATATGAATTATATTGTAAACCGCATTGAGTCGCCGAACAGGCTGATAAATGCGGTATAAAAATGAAGCAAATAAATAAATAAAAAATAAATAAGTGTTCCGTCTTCCAGGAGCTTGGTTTTGCATTGCCTTTTAGTTGCTTGAAATAGCATTCCTTTGCATTTCCCCCAGGGTTGCTGCAGTCTTAGCAGCACCCTGAAAGTTAATTATTAACAGAGGCTGGAAGCCAGCCTGCAAGCTTTTTGCAGCTATTGGTTTAAAAAGTGTCCTATTGGTCTAGAGACTGCCCTTTTTCCTGGGGATGAGATCTCCATTTTGGAAAAGCCCACCTGCTTTCTTTAGTATACAAAAAACCTCAGATGTGCTGGTGTCCAGCTAGGCATCTCGGACAAGCCATTGTGAGTACAATTGAGATTAGGGTTGAAGTCACCTTCTCGCCTTAGAAACTGGCGTTGAGCTCAGATAAAGAAAGACCTGCTCTTTCTAAAGGACAGACGCTCAGTGCTGGGACAGAGTATATCTCCGGATTTCTCTGTCATTGAGAAAGGCTCCATTACTTCATCTCCAAAAAGTAATCTTGAGCTTAGATAGGGGAAAACCTGCTGTTTCTGAAAGATAACAGCTCAGGGTTAGGGTAAAGGATCCCAGGATTTCTTCTACTGTTAGGGAAAAGTTAACTCGGTAACTGAAGGAAAAAGGAAAGAAAGAACATCTATATGGTTTCCCAAATTGACTGTTTGTGTTTGTAACTTCATCAAACTATGCCAAGTCTGTCAAGGACTTTGTAAAATAAATGTTCTGTTGATGTTCAATTCTGGACTGGCCTCAGTTGCTGAGAATCTGGAGCTTCTAAGAAAGGCACCCGCAGTTCGCCCAGATAAAGAGAGAAGCACATCTTAGTTTTAACTTCATAGTGTCTGGGTGTGACGACACACAAAGGCAAAGGCTTCTCCTTCCATTTCCAGCTCTGGAGGCGGTGCTAATATCCGGCTCTAGAGGAGGCGCTTGGCTACAGGCAGGTGCCTGCACTGGGCCCCCACACCAGACACACACTTTTTCTTTGTAAGACAAGGAGTTCCACGCACTCGTGAAAACAGAGGGGGAGCTGGCGATTGGCTCCCACTTGCTTTCTTGTCAAGTGGATTTTCGCACCAAGGCCCCCCTTTCCAGTTACACGCTTCCGAAGGTGCCAGAGATGCCACAGGTACTGAAGGAAACGAGATCCACACACAACCCTAGTGGGATAGAGCATCATGGCCATTGTGTGGCTGCAATATGACTGAACCGGCACTTTTTAATGTACATGTAGGAATGCCCATTGAGATGCCAGTGAGATGCTGAAGGAAAGCTGTATGTCATATGTTCTGCTCTTAAGTAGAGTGGATATGCTGTCCTGTCAACGGTGAAGTAGGATTCAAGCAGCTGGTCCATATGGGACTTGAGCAGCTTTTATATGGGAAGTGTATCTTCTCCTAAGCAGTTTAATAATGTACACACACTTTTAATTTATGACAGAAATTGTAATGAGTGGGGCTGTTCAATGGAACGTAAAACATTCTATGACAGCCTAGCCGCAAACCCTCGGTTTGCAAAACTATTCCTTATTTCTAGTGTTCAGGGATGGATGCCGTTGCTTATGCCACCAAAATGGCACAATATTTAAACAAGAGGGTAGGCTCAAGGAAACTCTCATGATCTGCAGATATATATATATATATATATAGAGAGAGAGAGAGAGAGAGCTCTAATGGAATAAGAGCACAAACCGAGTTCTGAGCACATAAGAGAAATTGAAAACTAGTTGATTTTTGCAGTGAGGAAATTTAGAAAGTTGAAAAGAGTATTCTAGAAGAGGGCATGGGTGTTTAGCTGGAACAGTGAACAGGGGTAATCCACGTGCTTAGGCTGTATCTTGTTCATTTGTTCAGTTGTTTCCGACTCTTCGTGACCTCACGGACCAGCCCACACCAGAGCTCCCTGTCGACCATCACCATCCCCAGCTCCTTCAAGGTCAATCCAGTCACTTCAAGGATGCCATCCATCCATCTTGCTCTCGGTCGGCCCCTCTTCCTTTTTCCTTCCATTTTCCCCAGCATCATTGTCTTCTCTAAGTTTTCCTTTCTTCTCATGATGTGGCCAAAGTACTTAATCTTTTTCTTAACTGCTTTGAACTGGATTATATGAGTCTACACTGCCCTATAATCTAAATCTTAACATTCAGTCTTTTAAAAATAAAACCACACAAGGCCAACTATTTGATTTAAGGACTCCATAATAGCTACTTTGTGTCATACTTATTTCTATCAACTATTTAGTTCCTGGCTACACATTTCAACATTTTACAGCAGGAGTGATTCATAAGTAGTTGATTTTTCACCATGATTCTACGTTTATTGTTTTGAAATGTCTGTTCTTTTTTTCTTGTACAGTTTTTGAGATAAGAAAAACATTTGGGTTGTTGTTGTTCATTCATTCAGTCGTCTCCGACTCTTCGTGACCTCATGGACCAGCCCACGCCAGAGCTCCCTGTCGGCCGTCACCACCCCCAGCTCCTTCAAGGTCAGTCCAGTCACTTCAAGGATGCCATCCATCCATCTTGCAATATCAGTTTTGGGCTATCATTTGGGATACAGAGATATTATTTATAAAATATCAAGAGTAAAATTTACTTGTTGTATAAGACATTTGGTGGAAGCATTTTAATTAGTGTAAAATAATCCAGAATATATCAGTGTGTGGCAAAGTCTTCTCTGGAAGTTTTAAGCAGAAGTTGGATGGCCATCTGTTGGGAGGGTTCAGATTGTCTGTTCCTTCTTATCAGAATGGGTTTGGTCTAGATTACCTTTGGAGGTACCTTCCAACTCTGTGCTTTTATGATTCCAGGATATTTTGACTAATCAAATCAAGGATAGAGTCTTCTGAAGGGTTCCAAGATCTAGAATTTCTGTTCTAGAATATCCAGATTTTGTCTAAAGCAGAAGTTCTAGATCAGGGAACCCTTCAGAAGACATTTATTTTCTGTGGGAATAACAGTATTAATGTATTTTACAGGTAAGGATATCTGCAATAATATAATATATATGTGGAGTATCCTACAGCATGAGGGGAAAAAAGACAATATAACACAATGCATATATATAGCCTACATAAAACATTCTGGAAGAGGGACAGGAATTGGTCTATTTCCTACATTAGCCACATGAAATATCTGTGAGTTCAGCTACTGGAGGAACCATGGGTTCAGAGCCCGGTGTGCCAAGCTTCCAACGGGCCAGATAAGACACAGATGAGTTGAGGGCAAAATTAGAGGCTTTATTCACCTTGGCCAAGGTGGATGCCAGCAGAGTGTGCACTCCAAAGACTGACATACCCACAATTGCAAACACACGTATGTATGGATAGTACACTGACAGCAAAACAATAAGGCTTTGCTGCACTGGTCATTCATTGTTCCAGGTGGGTACTGGCTACATTCTGCTGCCTCATTGGAGGCGACACGTGTCCATTCTCACTTCTAATTGGTCACAAGGTGAGGCAGGAAATTTAATGAAATGTCATTGGTGAATTTGAAGGCTTGCCTCTGCCTATGGGTCCATCCAGGAACAAACCGTGCTCGGAAAGTAAAGCAGCTGATCAAGAGTTAATGGGTCTTGATGTCCCAGTGGCGGGCTTGAACAGTGGGTGCTCAGGGTGTTGCCATATCCAATGGAGACCTCATAGAAGGGGTCTGACACCACACTATAGATGGAGAAACATTCCCAGGATAAAATCAGATAATATTATGAGAACTCTTCTGAGAGATCCATTATTTGTCCCTTGTGACTTTTCTAGAATATTGTAAAGGGATTGTTCTAAATGCTATTCCCTGAGCTCTGGGATGTGGGCAAAAATTAGGCAACATTCCAAGGAGAAGTTTGTTATTTTGAGGGTCTAATTTTTGATGACACTACTGGCTTAGAAATTCAGACTATTCCACAAATGAGGGTGACAGTAATCCATGCAGTGAAGGAGTAGTTACTGGCTTTCCTTATTGTTGGTTTTTCCCCCCTTAGCTGTTAAGAGAGGGATTGCAATTCTCAGTCTCCATTAATGGCACTCGTTTATCAGACATTCCAAGCAACTAAGCACTTGGTAGAAAAGAGAGGTCCTCTTCAGACTTGCAGCCCAGTGAATAAAGAATGTCTCTTCATTGTTTGTTGGTGAACTGCTGGGGAAAGAGCAGGTTGTTTTTGTGGAAGTCTAAATAGTCATTTACAGGTTGTTTTCTTTTAAAAAAAAAATCACAGAGAGCTTCAGGTTGCCTGCTGCTATTGTTGCCTCTGGTAGTCATGAGACTGGCTTTGACATAAATGAATGAACAGTGTAAAAAGGCTAGCTGAAAACATGTGTGGTCTTTTTTAAAAAATGCAAGTATGTTTCTGATCACAGTTTGGGAGAGCAGAATCATAGGTGGTCATGTTTAGGTGTGTTAAAAATCCAGAGGAAATGCTTTGATTGTGCAATTAAATTGGATACAGCCCTCGTGGTCTCTTCTTACTCTGATAATACAAGAAAGCAAAAATGTACATTGATGTTGCTCCAGAATGTTTTATACAATCAAAGAGATGTTGGGCTAAACAGATCATTACTCTCTCAACCTCAGGGTGCTATTTTCTTTCTTTCTTTCTTTCTTTCTTTATTTGTTGGTTTGTTTATTTTTGCATTTTTGGTCCGCGAGGGAAGGAAACATGTCACAACAAATACATAGTCAAAGAGATGTTCTAGAACAATTGGAAACTCTGGACACCATTTGCTGGATTGTCATCATCATCATAGGCTATCACTTGTGTTCAAGTATGATTGCCTTCCAGGTGTAGGGTGTTGGCAGTGGATTTGTAGGTGAATATAGAGACCTATTCTGGATCTGCATGTTCGCAGTGAGGACATCAATTTCAGGTGGAAGGAGGTCCTTTTCCCTCTTGACATATGTCTCCCTTTCGCTCTCCATTCATCCTCTTTGAATTCCACAGCACTGTTGGTCCCAGCTGACCTCCAATTAGAATGCTCGAGGATCTGGACTTCCTAGTTCTCTCTTGGTGTCTATGCCACAGTTTTTAAAATTGGCTTTAAGCCCATCTTTAAATCTCTTTTCCTGTCCACCAACATTCCATTTTCCATTCTTGATTTGGGAGTAGAGTAATTGCTTTGGGAGACAGTGATCTTAGGACATTTGGACAATGTGGCATTCAGTCCAATTGAGTTGATGGTGGAGGATCATGGCTTCAATGCTGGTGATCTTTGCTTCTTCCAGAATGCTGACATGTGTCTTCTCATCTTTCCAAGAGATTTGCAGGATTTTCCAGAGGCAACGCTGATGGAATCGTTCCAGAAGTTGAGTGTGATGCCTGTAGACATTCCACATTTTGCAGGCATATAACAGGGTTGAGAGGACAATAGCTTTATAAACAAGCATCTTGGTATCCCTATGGATGTCCCAATCCTTAAACACTATCTACTTCTTTGAGAAAATGGTGCACTTGCAGAGCTCAGAAGGTGTTGTATTTCAGTATCAATGTTGACTTTTATGGAGAGGTGGTTGCCAAAGTAGCAGAAATAAACAACATTTTCTAATATTATATCATTAAGCTGTATTTCTGGCATTGCAAAGGGATTGGCTGGTGAATGCTGGAAGTTCACTTTGGTTTTCTTGATGTTCAGTGAGGGGCCAAGCTTTTCGTATGCTTCTGCAAGGCGTTTAGTGCGGCTTGTATGTCTTCTTCTGAATGAGCACAGAGTACATTATCATTAGCATATTGGAGTTCTATAATATACATTTCTGTGACCTTGGTTTTGGCTGGATTGCAATTCTGTTGTGGCACCATAAACGACTGGGTCGGCATGCTATGTCTGGGAGGTAGTAAGGTGCTTTATTAGCAGGTGACACTCTTTGCCCATCTAGACAATTGTGTGCATTCTGCCTGGTTTCAGCTCTCTAGAGTTTCTGTTGCTGGCTCTTTCCTATCCCCTGTTGTCAGATATATTTTACCTGGAAATGCTGAGGACTGAATATAGGATCTTCTGAATGCATAACCAGTGTTTTACCACTTATCTATCTCACTTCTGTATTAATTTTTCTACCATGAGAAACTAAGATTTGCTATTCATATTTCAACATCCACACTCCCTTCTTCTTCTGCTGACCATATTAATGTCTACAGCCATTTTCACATGTTATTGTCAATTTTTAATACCTAGACATTCTGTTTCAGTGGGCTGAGTCTCTGTGTTGACTGTGCTTTTGTGGATGTTTCCGAATCAGTCCATAATTTAGGGCCGCATTAGTATTTCCCTTTAATGCACACAACTCTTTGATGTATACATGTTTTTCTCATCTATGCGTTTCTGTAGTGATGGATCTTGAAATGGTTAAGCACTTCTGTTTCACTTTTGTATCCAAACTCATGTTTGTTGTTCATTTGTTCAGTCGTCTCCGACTCTTCGTGACCAGCCCACGCCAGAGCTCCCTGTCGGCCGTCACCACCCCCAGCTCCTTCAAGGTCAGTCCAGTCACTTCAAAGATGCCATCCATCCATCTTGCCCTTGGTCGACCCCTCTTCCTTTTACCTTCCGCTTTCCCCAGCAAACTCATGTTGGCTACCTCTTATTATGGAATTCTCTCTCTTTAAAAATAATAAATATTGAATTAAACAGTGCTTTCTCCCCTTAACGAATCTACTGATCAGAAATCTATTTGACATTTTAATGACACAAGACTGCCCATGGCCAAGAATCACTGAATATTGTGTGCAATTAGCTAGACATGTAGGCATGTGGATTCAAGGAGACTTCCAGCAATTTGAGACTCAAATCTGGCTTGAATGTCAGCCATCCTCACACATGTCTGTTGTAGCATCCCAGCAGTGTTTCGTTGGTCATTACACAGAAACTACTCTCCAGAAAGGGACAGAATGGCAACATTTCAGAGTTAGGAACATGTGGCCCTCACACTACATTTCAACAGTGATTATATCTGGGGTCTTATGTGGTTCCAGGGCTGTATGGCCAATGTGTTCTAGGAGCATTTTCTCCTGATGTTTCACCTGCATCTGTGGCTGGCATCTTCAGAGGAGCGGATGGTGGTAAAGCAAGTGAATAAACACACACACACCTGTGGATAATGTCCAGGGTGGGAGAAAACCCTTGTCTTTTTGAAGCAGGTGTGAAGGGCATAATTAGCAAGCCTGCTTTGCAAGTATTTGAGTGGGTTCAGTGTGTTAGCACGTGAGTAACCTGTTGCATTGTGAAAGTCCTTTTGGCTGTGAGAAATTGTCACTGCAGTGTTGAAAAAAAGAACACAGTAGGTGTGCTTTCCTGATCTGTAGTTTTTCAAATCTCCATGTGTCTTGGAACAATTTCTCCCAGTAGAGATGATCTATGTATTGTCGAAGGCTTTAATGGCCAGAATCACTGGGGTGTTGTGTGGTTTCCAGGCTGTATGGCCAATGTGTTTTAGTAGCATTTCCTCCTGATGTTTTGCATGCCTCTGTGGCTATTGGCATCTTCAGAAGATCTGAAGCAAGTGGAGTATATATGCCTGTGGAATGCCCGGTGTGGGAGAAAGAACCAATGTCTATTAACCAATTGTTATGCCTGCTATGTATGATGCTAGTTGCACTCCTGAACCATACATTCCCAGCTTTGTTTTATTTGAAGGTATCCTAGGTTTAAAGAACTACAGCCTGTCCCCGGGTTTCAAACATCTGACTTACAAACGACTCCTAGTTAAGAATGGAGATGAAACAACAGAAAGTGGAAGTGCACCCTTGGAAGAGTTATTATCAGGAAGAGAAAGGGTTTCCAGTGGATAAGGGTCTTCAATCCTCCTCGTCCTCCACCTCCTCCTTCTTGTTATTATGTTTTATATCCTGCTTTACATCTCCCGAAGGAGACTCAAACTTCAATCTTCACAGGGTCATAAAGTGAGGTGGGCTCACTTGAACAGAAGCACAGACAGCAAAACAAACACCACAGGGGGTGAACCTTTCCTTATGCGATCCAAAGCTTATTTGGCTGGAGTTGTGCTTGGGGCCACAGTGGCGCAGCGGGTTAAACCGCAAAGCTGCAGAACTTACTTTCCAGAAGGTCAGCGGTTCAAATCTGTGGGATGGGGTGAGCTCCCGTTGTTAGCTCCAGCATCTGCCAACCTAGCAGTTCGAAAACATGCAAATGTGAGTAGATGAATAGGTACCATTTTGGCAGGAAGGTAACATCTCTCGATGCAGTCATGTCAGCCACATGACTTAGGAGGCATCTACAGATAACGCTGGCTCTTCAGCTTCGAAATGGAGATGAGCACCACCCCCAAAGTCGAACTTGACGAGACTTAACGTCAAGAGGAAACCTTAAAGTGTACCTGTTCTGGATTACAAACAAATTCAGCATAAAATCAAACCTACAGAATCTCTCTCATTTGTAATTTGGGTACTGTCTGTATTCTAAATCTGTCTTGAAGATAAAGAATCCAAAGGATGCAGATCAGAAGCTCTGAAGTTACACTTCAACATTTACACTATGTAGCAAAATTTGAAAAAAATCTGTTCCTGGTTTGAAAGTGTTAATTCCTGTTTCATTGTGCAGTACTTACTTACTTTGAAAGTAGTTGTTCTACTCCAGAAACTTCGTTTTTGTGGTTGCCACAAACTAGGTTGAATTGGTTGAGACTTGATGATGACAGATTTATTGGAAAAATAGAGCAAAGATGTGGTGCATGATGATGTCCCTCCCGCAAAGACAAACTTTTTTTCAGTTTAATAGACTTTTCCCATGTTTTTATGATAGAACTATTTAGGAAATGACATTGATAACCCAGGAACAAAAATCATGTTAAAGAGTGTTATCAAGCACACAGACAGCAGAAGGAGGCACACAGGTTACTGTGGTGGAATCCGTACTGAAGTTTGATGCAAAAGTATAGTAATCATTTGTAAATGTATATTGTTGCCTACAAAGTAGGATACCTAACTGTATGCTGATCTGTGTTGTCCTTACTGTGTTTAGAATGACCCATTTCCAATTGCTCACTAATTGAAAAGAATTCGAGTGGCGCCACCCTTAATGATCCAGCATTTTCCTCATGTGAAAAATTTATGTATCTTTTGGGATCTGATTGCATCGAGGTCACAGTATTCTTATTATTCCTGGGCTTTGAATTCCAGCCACAAAACAAGAAGAAATAGCAATGGAAAAGACTTTAACAACAAAATTGACATGGAAGAGTAGCTAAAGAAACTATCTTTGATTCTGGGAATCCCGAGTTCAAAATTCCCTTTGCCATCAATTTTGTATAGGGTAGAAACTCAGCCTCGCCTCTGCCCTGATTGCAATGGTCTTTTAATTGTTTGTTTTTGTTGGATATAGCAACCTTCTTCAAACCTCCACTAGTTATTTGTTATGTATATAATTCAGATTGCTTACTGTATTGTATATGTTGTATTGGTATGCACTTTTATCTTAACTCTTTGTTGTGGGAGGGGCTGCAGACCATGTGATCAGGTCTGGGATTGTTCAGGACTCGGGCTCTATGCCATCGCTGCCTGGGGATCTATAGTGCTTAGTGAAAAAACAAGGACGTGGCAACTTTTCCACAGGGGATTGCTTCTTGCCTTCCTTTAGAGAACTAGAACTCTCGAGGATCAACAAGCAACTATAGATAACTTGAAATAGGCTTTATTGTTTACAAAGAGTTATATTTCTGAGGCATTAAACTTGATGTTCCAAAAGGGGTAATTTTTTTTTTATTTATCGTGTCAGGCAACCGAACAGTTGTATTACATTTTTGACAGAACAAACAAACAAAGATACAAAAGACACAGTGTTTGCAAGTTTGGTAGGTGATTAAATGTCCTTTGAACAGTATCTGGCCACTTGGAGTGCTTCTGGTGTTGCCAAAAGGGGTAAAGTTGTCTTGGTTGTCTTGGGTCCAAGGAGTTTTCCAGCTGAGTAGCTTCCAAGTTCCCTCTTTCTCAATGGCTATGAGGTCGAAATACTCACAACCTCAGTTCAATTGCCTATATTGAAGACACAAAATCTTCCTCTTGATGCTAAAGGACTGGTTTGAAGGCGCTTAAGATTCCTCAACGTCGTCCAGATGAGCTCGGCATGAAGTATGAATCTTAAGGGTATAAACTTAAGAATTGGTGGTAAGAAATGACTTGTCCAAGGGCTTTGAGCCAAGCCTTTCGCACGTCCATCTGTTGAGCTTTTGGTGGCAAGAATGAAGACGAAAGTATTGCTCTTCTCCCTAGGAAGGGGTGGAGCCAAGCAATTGAGTTGGGGGAGCAAGCCAATTGATGTAAAACAACATTGAATGACAGCTGTGGATAACCAATGAATTCAACTACACATTTACAAGGTAGACAGGCAAGTCTGGACATGTTACAACAGTTCAAACCTTTGCAACTTCAAGTTTTACATACAGGTGGCGCCAGTTGTGCCGTCACAGACTCCATTTTAGAAACTGTATGCTTTAGACCAGTCATTCCCAAAGTGGGTGTTACCACCCCCTAGTGGGCGCTGCAGCGAACCGGGAGGGGCGGTAATGGCCACAGGTGCATTTGGGGGCAATGAATAACTGTAAGGTGGTGGTGAAAGCATAACAGAAAGAAGAGAAGATTTAGAAACATTGATTTCCAGGGGGTAGGCCAAATAAGTTTGGGAACCACTGCTTTAGACTGTAGTAGGAACAGTATGCTTAGAGACTCCATTGGACTTTCAGATTAGACTATTAGACTCTCAGAACAGAGAGAGGCTTTGAACTTTGGACTATTGATTATAAGAAAGATGCCCTGTGTTACCTACACAGTCAAATTACTTCAAATCCTATTTGTAACTGGATTAATATGCAAAGTACCTGTATGCTGAATACATGAAGTTTGTGAGTAAATCAATCATGTTACTTTTAAAGAAGACTGCTTATTTTTGTCTCTTGAGAGCATGATTTAAAGCCAAATATGTTTTAAGGGAGAGTAGATGTTTTTGAGCAACTAAAAAGAACACTTCTGAAACTCTGCTGAATATATATGTGTTTTTGCATTGGCATATCTTTGTCCCTAACAGTTCAAAGACATACCTAGGTATGTCTTTTAACAGCCAAGAAACCTAATTGCCTTGCATGAATATCATTTTTCAAAAGGTTACGACTTCTAACAAGGTCATGCCTTTCCAAAGATCACAAAATCTCCAGAAGGTTATGGAGATTTCCATTTTCCAAAATGAATAAACAAAGGCAACAATAATGATGGCTGGCTACCAGTAGTATCTCATCATCAATCCTTCCATGATACAGAAAGAACATGAATAGACATCACTAGGAAATATTATGTTGATTGTAGGCTAATACTCACATCTGGCTGTTTATAGAATCATAGAATCATAAGAATCAAAGAGTTGGAAGAGACCTATGGGCCATCCAGTCCAACCCCCTGCCAAGAACCAGGATTATTGCATTCAAAGCACCCCTGACAGATGGCCATCCAGCCTCTGTTTAAAAGCTTTCAAAGAAGGAGCCTCCCCCACACAGAGAGTTCCACTGCTGAATGGCTCTCACAGGAAGTTCTTCCTCATGTTCAGATGGAATCTCCTCTCTTGTAGTTTGAAGCCATTGTTCCGTGTCCTAGTCTCCAGGGAAGCAGAAAACAAGCTTGCTCCCTCCTCCCTGTGGCTTCCTCTCACATATTTATACATGACTATCATATCTCCTCTCAGCCCTCTCTTCTTCAGGCTAAACATGTCCAACTCCTTAAGCCGCTCCTCATAGGGCTTGTTCTCCAGAACCTTGATCATTTTAGTTGCCCTCCTCTGGACACATTCCAGCTTGTCAATATCTCTCTTGAATTGTGGTGCCCAGAATTGGACACAATATTCCAGGTGTCTAACCAAAGCAGAATAGAGGGGTAGCATTACTTCCCTAGATCTAGACACTATGCTCCTATTGATGCAGGCCAAAATCCCATTGGCTTTTTTTGCCGCCACATCACATTGTTGGCTCATGCTTAACTTGCTGTCCATGAGGACTCCAAGATCTTTTTCACATGTACTGCTCTCGAGCCAGGCATCATCGTCCCCCATTCTGTATCTTTGCATTTCGTTTTTTCTGCCTAAGTGGAGTATCTTGCATTTGTCACTGTTGAACTTCATTTTGTTAGTTTTGGCCCATCTCTTTAATCTGTCAAGATGGTTTTGAATCCTGCTCCTGTCCTCTGGAGTATTGGCTATCCCTCCCAATTTGGTGTTGTCTGCAAACTTGTGTCTGATTTAGATAGAAATTTAGTTGGATCTGGCAAGTCCCTTCTTACATTATTGCTTGAATTTTCTCCTATATCTCAGAAAACAGCAACTGAGGCCAATTCGCAAAATAGAAATGAAGTACCTTTGCTGTAAGTGAAGCACTTAAAATATATAATGAAAGGGGAGGCTTACTATAAAGAAAAAAAAATGCAAGATTAGCTAAGAAAGCTTGATTGACGTAATCCAAACATCCTTAAGAGAAATATCAGCTTTGTGGTAAAGATTTGTTTATGAAAGGTATCCGTTTTGTTCCGAGGCATCCTCTGTTAGCTGATAATAGAGAAATCATAATCTGTAATCTTGTGGAGCTGCTGCTGGTCAAAATAGGAAAAACTGGAATGAATTGAGTCTTTCTTTCTATACAGTGGCAAAGCTTCTGATGTTCCTGTCTGCTCCCCATTGAAACGCTGTGCAGAATGTTTTAAGTGGAGAAACCATGGAATCAGTTTGGCTCACATTTAAGTCCCAGTATCGCCATTTAAAATGATCGGGTTGCAGTTTGGTGGGAAAGGCTTCTGTTTGTCCTTGGCATGGAGAGCTGTTTCCAGGAACAGCAGCCAGTGCTGAGTCAATGACAAAAGAGTCCGTCATGATACGAGGCAGTTTCTTCTATTCTGTGGTTCGTGATTGATAAGGGAAATGAATTTTACTTATATTCATCCCCAAATGGTTATTAATAATTCACCGTATTAATGATAACTCTGTTGAACACTGTCTAGGGCAGGAAAAGCTTTGCTGTAATTAACACCTGGAAGGATAGTCGTTTGAAGAGTAAAATATTCTCTCCATTAAGGAAGGAGAGTAAAATATTCTATCAAAGGGAGACTTTTTGGAGAAGACAAGATGGTGTTGTCGGGAGTGATGGGGTACATTGAACAGCTCTGGGTTGTAATGTCTTGACTGGAACAATAACTTGAAGCTGACACAAAACACTGCAGTCGATCACTACTTGCTAGCAAACGGATGGGCAATTGCACTCATTTTTCACTCCTACTCCTTGCTACAAGCAGACTTTATGGAGCTGAGATCACTTCTCTTTTCAGCTGGTTTTGAGGACTAATGGAGTGTTGATGGAAGAAGAAAGGAAAGCGAAATTGTTATGTTTTAGTGTCGGTTTTTTAAAACTGAAAAATAAAAGCACAAATATTTTTAAACTGGTCATGCTTCTGTATATCCCAGAGATTCCAAAATGAGTTTGGAGGTGCATACATACATGATTCCTGGAGATGACACATCATTGGGATAATCTTTTGGAAAATGGAAATTACCTTTTGGAGGTTTTATGATCTTTGGAAAAGCATGATCTTTACCTAGAAGTCATAGGTAAAGGTAAAGGCTTTCCCCAGACATTAAGTTAAGTCATGTCTGACTCTGGGGGTTGGTGCTCATCTCCATTTCTAAGCCAAAGAGCCAACATTGTCCTTAGATACCTCCAAGGTCATGTGGCCAGCATGACTGCATGGGGTGTCTTTACCTTCCCTTTTGAAAAATAATACCATAAGCTTTTGGGAAAATGGCATTCATGCAAGGCAATTAGGTTTCTCAGCTGTTGAACTGATGTACTAGATATGTCTTTGAACTGCTAGGGACAAAGATATGCCAATGCACAAACACATATATATTCAGCAGAGTTTCAGAAGTTCTTTTTAGTTGCCCCAAAACATCTACTCTCCCTTAAAACATATTTGCCTTTAAATCATGCTCTCAAGAGACAAAAATAAGCAGACTTCTTTAAAAGTAACATAGTTGGTTTACTCACAAACTTCATGTATTCAGCATACAGGTACTTTGCTTATCAATCCAATTACAAATAGATTTGAAGTAGTTTATGTAGGTAACACAGGGCATCTTTCTTATAATCAACAGTCCAAAGTGCAAAGCATCTTTCTGTTCTGAAAATCTAATAGAATATCTGTCTAGTCTGAAAGTCCAATGAAGTCTGTAAAGTCAGAGAGTCTGAAAGCATACATCTGTTCCTACTGAAGTCTCTAAGCATACTGTTTCGACTGAAGTCTAAAGCATACTATTTCTGCTGGTGTCTGAAAGCAAACAGTTCTAAAATGGAGTCTGAGTCCTAAACAAGCCCAGTTCTGATCACATGGTCTGCAGCCCCTCCCAACAAAGAGTTTAAAAAACTGCAAACCAATTCACACAGATACAATACTGTAAGCCATTTGAATTATATACATAGCAGACTAGTGGAGGCTGGAAGAAGGTTGCTATTCCCACGTAATCTTTGTTGGACTTCTTTTTGGAAAAGGTTGCTTGTTCTTATGCATTTGAAAGATTTTTCTTATCATGATACCTCCTTCTTTCCTCCTTTTTTTGCCCCAAACCATTTTGCTGCCATTGATGAAGGCCAAGATGGTATTGCCTCCCTCTTGAAAAAAATTACACTGTGTAACAAAATTTGAAAAAATTTCTGTCCCTAGTTTGAAAGTGTTATTTCCTGTTTAATTGTGTAACCCTTACTTTGAAAGTAGTTGTTCTACTCCAGAAACTTAGTTTTTGTGGCTACCACAAGCTATTGAATTGGTTGAGACTCGATGATGAAATAGTCATTGAAAAACTATAGTAAAATGTGCTGCAGGATATCCCTCCCACAAAGACAACGTGCTTGCAATTGAAGAAACGTTTTCAATGTTTTTGTGGTAGAACCAATTAGGAAATGACATTTCTAACCCAGGAACAAAAATCATGTTACATAGTGTTATTGGATTGATGATCATTGAATCTTTCTTCCATGGTGATTAACAGGAGTGCCACTGAACCTGAAGATAACATGCTAGCTTAATGTGAAACCAGACCTTCTGACACATCGCTTTCTCCTCCCACTCTTCACTGCCACATCTCTGCTTTTATTGCTCAATCTTTCCCTTTATCGTGTCACCCCAGGCCAGGATGAACAGCTTCAGAAGATTCAAGGATAGGCAAACATGACCAAACATTTCTTGAATCAAGAGTATAAAGTTTGTTTCAGGCTTACAAAAAAGCTAGATATAGATATAGATATAGATATGGGGGGGGGGGCAGAGTACATGCATGTGGGTGCAAGTCTATCTTATGTAGGAGGGACACTGGCTAACACTACAACCATGGTTTTATAGTTCACTTTATAGTTCACTTTATCCCTAGCAGTGGGCATCATCATCTCATTACCCTTCTGCCCAATGAGAAATGGACATTTGCCTTTCCTTTGATTGTCTGATCAGGAAGGTATGGCTTTGCTTGATCACATCATTTCCTGCTTTCTAAATAGGGGCATGTGGGCATTTCAGGCAAAAGCAGCTGTCCATCATGCACTGGCCACTCTTTGGGCCATCGGATCATAAAGCAAAGAGAATGAGAGCAGAAGCCTGAGCGTTTTTTGCATAACTCCGTAATTAATGGTGTTTTCAAGGAGAAGGAAAAAACCTCAAAGTCCATTTTCTGTCTCAGAATCAAATTGTCCAGTCTCCACTATCCATTTTGGAGTTTTTTGGGGGTTTTTTTTTGTCGTGTGAGGAGCGGCTTGAGAAACTGCAAGTCGTTTCTGGTGTGAGAGAATTGGCTGTCTCCAAGGATGTTGCCCAGGGGACGCCTGGATGTTTTGATGTTTTTACCATCCTTGTGGGAGGCTTCTGTCATGTCCCCACATGGGGAGCTGGAACTGATAGAGGGAGCTCATCTGCGCTCTCCCTGGATTTGAACCTCCAACCTGTTGGTCTTCAGTCCTGCTGGCACAAGGTTTAGCCCACTGCCACCACCGGGGGCTCCTATTTTGGGGGTAAGGTTCTAGAACATGTGGTAGCCCCAGAACTTTAGCGGTTCCTGAATGAAATTGATTACCTCTATCCAGTTTCACCCAACTTTCAGCCTAGTTATAGTTGGAGAAGACCTTGGTTGCCTTGGTGGATGACCTCTGCTGAGAGATGCATAGGGACAGTTGTCATAGATACTTTTTGAACCTTAAAAATATTATTTTATTTGTTTTCAGTGGGACAGAGTGAATCAGGCACTTTGAGAAAAAGAAGTAGACACACAGACCCAGTATTGGTTTCATAGTAACTATATTGATTACACAGACAAAGGGGAAACATCACATTTGCTCAGCATTCACTCCCAAACATTCACTCACATTCATACTCACCATCCCTTCACTGGATGCTCAGATGCTGCATTCCTGTAGATTTGCCACACAGAGGAATGGAAAACGGTCTCCTTATGTAGCAATTCTTGGTTATTCATTATTTGGTTGTTTTGATAACCTGTTATTCAGCTCAGACTTGCTGGAGCTTCATCATTTCCAGAACAGATATTTTCCAACTTCCTTAACTTGAGGAGTCGTTGTTTAACTCAGTGTTTCTCACCCTGTGGGTCCCCAGGTGTTTGGCCTACAACTCCCAGAAATCCCAGCCAGTTTACCATCTGTTAGATTTGAGTTGAAGGCCAAAACATCTGGGGACCCACAGGTTGAGAATCACTGGCTTAACCTCCTTAACTTAAAGAGTCATTGTCTTTGTCTATGTAAACATATGTTGTTTACACCAAAAGTTCTCAGGTCAGTAATTGTCAATTCAGTAGCTTTCTCATTAGCACTTTTCATGCCAAATTCTTCACCTCTTTTGTTCTCCATAATGCAGTTTTCCAGGTTCTAATTTTTTTGGATGGTGTCTTTGGCCCTGCCAGATCTTAAAAGACCCTAGCCAAACCCCAAACACACAATTTCATTCAATCCACAGTTGCTTCTGCTATGATCTCTAAGTGGATTTCAATTTCATCAACTATGGTACTCTATTGTGCTCCCTACTCAAGGTGGTATTTCAATCCACAGTTGCTTCTGCTATGATCTCTAAGTGGATTTCAATTTCATCAACTATGGTACTCTATTGTGCTCCCTACTCAAGGCGGTATTTCACAGTGGTTCTGGTCCTTTTTAGAGGGATGAATCTAGAAGGCTTTGCTGAAAGGTTCTTGTTAGACATCCTTGCCACTGTTCTGTTGGCTCCCTCAGGACTTCGTTTATGCTGTCCATCATATCCATGAAACCATGGAAAAGGTTGGCCGCAGTCTGGGGTTCTGTGTCATCAGTATGGTGATTGTACCCAACTCTGTCCCTTCCGTTAAATCCAATTCAAGGGAAACTGTTATCACTAATTGTCACGACTGACCTTCTGCAATCTGAAGAAATGGACTCAGAGGAGAGGCTCCAGATAGTGGCAGTCTCTCTAAACCTGATGAGCTGAGGGCTGAAACAAGCAGGAAGAGCCAGAAAGGGCACTGCCTCTTTCTTTGAAACTCACTAAAGAAATCAGGAGAAGCTTTGTAGGTCCCATAGCCTTCTGAATTGGGCATACTAGTGGATCAGAGATGGCTACATATAAATCTCCCTGAAACCTTTCTTCCCTGCAGCCATTCTATCTCTGTGATTATCAAGTGCTCTTGGCATTTGTGAAACTTGGCCTTTTGTCTAATGACTCTTTGCACTCCTTGGCTCCCTTGCGACTAGCTCAGATTCTGTGTGCCTGCATGGCAGGGCATTGGACCAGATGGCCCTTGTGGTATCCTCCAGCTTTGTGATTCTGTGACCTTGCTTCTGTTCATCTTGCTGGATTAACTGTGAAGTAATACACTGTACTACAGACTTAAAATCACATTTCTTGGGTTAGTTGTTCAGTAGCAGAGTGCAGTCATGGACGGTATGAGGGCCAACAAACTGAGGCTTAGTGCAGACATGATAGAAGGACTCCTTTTACAGTTGAAAGGCAGATCTAAGATGGAGCCACACTTCTGAAAGCTAAGTTTTTAGTTTGCATGTACTTATGTCTGAATGCCATGTTCCAGGAATGTATTTGCACATATAAAACTAATACACTAGTTGTGCCTGTTCTTGGAGAAGTCAGATCTGACTACAGTAGCCTATGACTTGATTAAATCCCATTTTAACAATGTGTGTACGTGGATGTGCCCACTTTGGAAACTGTTCAGAAATGCTGGTGGGTCCAGAACACTATGGTCAGAAAGTTGACCAGGGTTGTCCTTCTGCTTGCTATCTTTTTGTTTCAGTATTTATTTATTTATTTATTTATTTATTTAGGACATTTAGATCCCGTCCTATCTTAACCTCCACAGAGGGACTCAGGACGGCTAAAAACATCCAAAACAAAACAAAAACAAACAAACCATAGGTATACATATAAAGTAAAAGCAGTATAAAACATTATAAAAACATTAAAACAATCGCCAATTTAAGTCATTGTCCTAAGAGCAGTCCACCAGAATCCATTAAAACCATAGCTTCACCATCAAGATAGTGTAACCCGCAAAGGCTTGATCCCAAAGCCAGGATTTCACTTTTTTCTGGAAAGTCAGGAGGGATGGAGCAGATCTGATTTCACTTTGGAGGGAATGCCATAGCCGAGGGGCCACCATGAAGAAGGCACTGTCTCTTGTCCCCACCAACCGCAATTGCAATGGTGGTGGCACAGCAAGCAGGGCCTCCCCGGACAATGTTAAGGTCCTAGGTAGTTCATAGAGGGAGATACGTTCATACAGGTAAACTGGGCCAGAACCATTAAGGGCTTTATGTGCCAAAGCAGCACTTTGAATTGTGCTAGGAAGCTGATAGGCAGCCAGTGGAGCTGGCAAAGCAAGGGCGTTGTACGCTCTCGGTATCTCGCTCCCATGAGCAACCTGGCTGCCGAGCACTGGACTAGCTGAAGCTTCTGAACAGTCTTCAGAGGCAACCCTACGGAGAGTGTATTGCAGTAATCTATTTGGGATGTAACCAGAGCATGGACTACCGTGGCCAAGTCCGATGCATTTGAAATAAAACAGCTATACAAGAGAATGCAGAACAGGATTTATTATTATTGTCATATTTTTACAAGACTTAATATTGTTTTAAAGTGTGCACATGTGCCTTTTCCACTTACAGCGGCCCCACTAATGAGGCAAAGGCTACTCAGATGTGATTCTGCCAGATCCTTCCTTTGAAATATAACCTGAAGAATTTAGTATTAAATTAGTATTTAGTATTTGGGAATCTAATCAATGCTGATCCTGCTTAAATTCCAGGATGCTTTTAATGGATTTAGATCTAATCTGTTTTAAAGTACGGCAAAAGTAAAGGTTCCCCTTGACATTAAGTCCAGTTGAGTCCAACTCTGCAGGGTGGTGCTCATTTCCATTTTTAAGCCGAAGAGCTGGTGTTGTCCGTAGATGCCTCCAAGGTCATGTGACCGGCATGACTGCATGGAACGCTGTTACCTTCTCACCAAAGTGGTACCTATAGAACTACTCACATTTGCATGTTTCTGAACTGCTAGGTTGGCAGAAGCTGGGGCTAACCGCAAGAGCTCACCCTGTCCTGTGGATTTGAATCACAGACCTTCTGGTCAGCAAGTTCTGTAGCTTAGTGGTTTAACCTACTGCGCCACCATGAAATATGTACAGTACTGATATGTTAATATGTTTGTTTACTTAATTGTTTTTTTATAGTTTTAATTGGTTTCAATTTATATATCTTGTTTTGAATTTATGTTGCAAGGCACCTTAGCTCCCATTCAGGAGAAATTCAGGATACATATTTATTAAAATACATTGTGCCTTAATCTCTGTTGGCTTCTGGACTTCATATCCTCTATTACAGGGAATAATCTATTGCACCAAAACTTAACATTCAGAAAACTATCTCCAGTGATGTAGCTTCACAGAAATGTGTATCTCCTCTAATTTCTTACTCTTTTTTATAATTCTCTAGAGCTCTTGCTGATGTTATGCGCCCAGAAGCTCCCTGCACAACAGATCATATGGAAAGAGATCTCAATATCGTAGTCCATGTGCAACATTATGAAAACATGGAGACAAGACCGCCGGCTAATAATTTGCGTAAGTTGTACCGTACAGCTACTTACTTTTTTTTTTTGCTGTATCCTAAATTGAGATGTATGTGATGGTAACTAGTAAAGGAGAAGTTGCCTTCAGTTGTGTTAAAGTCTTTTCATTGGAAGTGATCATGTGTTGGTGAAGCGTGGATTTCCTTTTTGTCGTTTGGCTGGCTTTTCAATATTTCCATGTTGCAAAAGAGGAGTGTGGCTTTTGTGGCTAATGTCAACACATGGAAGTATTTAAAAATATACATGTCTATATGATCCTATGCATGTAAAACGATGATGGACTTCCACTTTGGGCAATACAGTGTTCCCTCACTTATCACTTTTTTTTTGGTGCTATTTTTGGCCTTACTAACCTTGCATACCTTGTATCTCATACCTTTTACAGAGCAATAAGGGTCTTTGGACTGTATTAAAATGTTGTTGTGTTATCGAACTACTCTTCATGATTTGCTAAAAGAAGTTCCAACCTCCCCTCCCCCCCCCCCCATTTTTTTTTCTGGCTACAGCCCTGGGTGTTACGTTCCAGGACCACCCGCGATAAGTGAAAAACTGCGAAGTAGGGACACTATACAGTATATGTAGCCTCAGAGTGCGTGAGGTGTAGGACTGCCCCCTCCTAGGAGTGGCTCCACCCACTCCTCTCTCCCCTCCCCTCTCTCTCTTTCTCTCTCACTCACTCAGTCCCTTTGCTTTCTTTTTCCTCTCCTCTTTCCTCCTCCCTCCCTCCCCTTGCAGACCACACTTCCCGCTGGCTCCTCCTCATGTGCCTGGCTCCCCCTCCCCTCCTCCTTCCCCGCTCGCCTTCCTCGCCTTCCGGTGGCTGCGCTCGGAAACATGGTGTTGGAGAGGATGATTTTAACCAACCACGACCACATGTAACTGGTATACAGTGTTCCCTCACTACTTGTATATTTTAAATTCATATTTTTTTAAAAAAACGCAAAACAGCGAGTCCTCAAAAAGCGAACCGTGAAGTAGCGAGGGAACACTATATACTTGTTAATAGGCTAAGCTGAAATAGAGATAGCCTGAAAGCTTCAGGAAGGTTAATGATGTGTTGTGTCTCTGTAGTTTATAAATAATGCTTTATAAAGAGAATATCATATACTTAGATCTTTCTGTGGTCAAATCTTGTGGTCCCTTTTTTGCCCAGCTGTTGTTGCCTGCTACTTTAATAGATTTGTAGAATGCTTTTCAACACAAGAAGGACAAGGAAGTGGAATTAAGGGACATATTAGACTTTTTCAGAATCATGACCTTCACTTGTATGTGTTTTTGTTCTTTATTGTCACTAAATGTGGTAAAAATCATGCAAATAAAATGATTTGCATGATTACATAAAGCTAATGCCGCAAGTAAAATGTCTTAAAAGCTTGAGCTGCGATAATATAATCTGTTTGTCCAAAGGAGGAAGAAACGAAAGAATCACAAAATGAAACTACCTTGTTTTAATTTTAAATGATAAGCACAAAAGCTTCTATGTTATTTCTTATATTAAACTGAGCATTTTGGGCTTCGTAGAAAATGGGTGCAAATGATGCAACTACGCATCGGAGAAATTGTTGCAAGTAATTACATAAGCACTTGAGAAGGGGGGGAAAGGATCGCATTGCCATTTCTATAAGCAATGTAAATAAAATGGCCAAATATTTATTCTAGAGACATTTTAACTGGAAAATTTCTTGGAAAGGTTTTCTTTTTGTTGCAAGATTTTGTTTGCTTTGTCGATTCTGCCTAAAGTTGACTTATCTGGTTCTTGAAGAATTGCCCCGAGAATAGGACATTTTGAATGGTGCCCGTTTTAGAGAAGTGTAATGTATAAGATGTGTGATGATCCACTGCCTTCATACCTATGGAGAGTTTGGGCAGTGGCTTCAAATATGAGATGAACAGAGATGTGGGTGATGTGATTGAGCTATTAGTAATTGTGGGAGTTGAAATCCAAAACACCTGGAGGGCCAAAAGTTTTCCCATGTCTGGTTAGCACATATATGGCTTCCAAATGTCTGGTGCTAACACTTGGAAGTAAGTATGGGCAACTGTGGCCCTCCAGATGTTGTGGTACTGTGCTTTCTGTGATACTCCATCATTGGCTATGTTGGCTAAATCTGATGAGAATTTTATACATACATACTTACATACACACATACTTGAACAAAAATTACATAACTAATTACACGATTTCTCTTACCAACATACATCTCTACTCTAATTAGATGTAATTAAAATCCAAGCACACATACATTCAGTAATTTTTAAACAAGGATTTTCTGCATCCCTTTTGTTGCTTTCCACTAGTTTAGCATTTTTCTTCCATGTTATATCTAATGAATTATTAAATTCTGCTTATTTTTACATTAACAAATGAATATCCCAACAGTCCTGATCTCGAAACCTGTACATAAAGTCTTTTCCTCTCCCTCAGACATATACTGATACAATGGCTTCCATTATTTTAAGAATGTATTCCATGATTTATCCCTCAACAAAATTGTTATCTTGTTTATTTCTATTGAATCCCAGATTTTCACTGTCCACATCTTCCATAGTTGGTATTTCTGCCTTTTCCCATTGTTGAGCATAAAGGATTCTTTCAGCTGTTAACACATATTGCAGGATTTTCTCATGTTTCTTTTTTATTTGAACATCCAACGGTAAACCTAGTAATATGACTTCTGGTTTTAATAATTTTTTGGATTACCCCATTAATTTGTGTCCAATTTTGAGCCTATTTACATTTTGGCTTTGCTATCCTATTTTGGAATGGAAGGAGCCAAACCCCATGTTGGAGAGGGGCGTCTTCTGTCTTATTTTGTACCCAAAAAATCTTTTCCCCTACCTTGATATCCCATTCCACTATATAAACCAATGAAGCGCTGACATGTATAGAAACACAGGTACTTATGAAAGGAGGGGAAAGAGAAGGAATCAACATGTTATTAAATTGAGTTTTCTAGAACTTACTTTTCCTGTCACCATGGAGAAATACTGTTCTCTCCAAGCAATCCAAGAGTTCTAGGAATTTTGTCGGCTGCAACTGTGTATTTTGTGAAGCTAATACACCTTGATTACTTAACCAATACACAATTATCTCCCAAATACTTTACATTAGAAAAGTGATAAAATGCAACAATGTATTCATTTTTTGGTCAAAGCCATTTTCTCCCCAGTTAACACGAGGATTGCTGCTAATCTCAAAGGGAACCAGGGTGTGTGTCTCTCTCTGTGTTGGAGAGACAGATGGTTGTGCAGTCCTTGGTAATTAAAGTGCTTTTGCTCCAAGTCCTTTCGCCACTAGAACACCATGCAACCAAGCACTCCTCATTCTTCGCATATAGTACAATAAGGATAGCTCATGATAATATATCGATGGGAAAATAAATTTCTTTCCAGATACTGTGGGGACTCTTTCAGCAAACCTCAGAGGGATCTGGAAATCCTAAAAGGGATTGCAGATTATTCCCTCAAGTCAGAGTCCTCATGCTTTGATCTTGGAAGCTCTTATTCCAACATTGTTAATCAAAAGGATCTTGAGGCCAGGGAAGATAATGCAGTGAAAACATGAACTTAACCCTCCTCCATTCCCAAGTCATGCAAATCTAAATATATGTAAAGTACTGATAGAGGACATTTGCATAGAAGAAAACGACATGAGCCTGCCTTGGAAACTGGCAAATGTTGTTGTAGAACAGTGATTCCCAACCTGTGGTCCGTGACCATCAGTGGTTCCCAAGAAGTAAAATATGGTCCACATACTACACCGTTCCAACAAGACCAGCTGGTTTCACGAAACCCTCTTATAGTGCTGATGCAATGAGGATGTCAGGAGGGTAGAGTCTGACTACCCACAAAAGACACAACAACAAGCCTCCTAGAATCATAGAGTTGGAAGAGACCTTGTGGGCCATCCAGTCCAACCCACTGCCAAGAAGCAGGAAAATCGCATTCAAAGCACCCCCGACAGATGGGCATCCAGCCTCTGTTTAAAAGCCTCCAAAGAAGGAGCTTCCACCACACTCCGGGGGAGAGAGTTCCACTACTGAACAGCTCTCACAGTCAGGAAGTTCTTTCTCATGTTCAGCTGGAATCTCCTTTCTTGTAGTTTGAAGCCATTAATATGTGTCCTAGCCTTCGGGGCAGCAGAAAACAAGCTTGCTCCCCCCTTCCTATGACTTCCTCTCACATATTTATTTATTTATTTATTATTTAAACTTATATGCTGCCACTCCCCTGGGGCTCGGAGCGGCTTACAAGAATAGCTAAAATCTAACATATTTATACATAGTTATCCTGTTTCCTCTCTGCCTTCTCTTCTTCAGGCTAAACATGCCCAGTTCTTTAAGGCGCTCCTCATCGGGCTTGTCCTCAGACACTTTATCGTTTTAGTCACCCTCCTCTGGACACATTCCAGCTTGTCAATATCTCTCTTCAATTGTGGTGCCCAGAATTGGACACAGTATTTCAGGTGTGGTCTAACCAAGGCAGAAGCAACCTGACTGATGCTTCTTCTCCTCCCTCCCCCTGAGTGGAGCTGTTCCATGTGGCGCCTGGAAGTGGGGG
Source organism: Anolis sagrei (assembly GCF_037176765.1). Taxonomy (NCBI): domain Eukaryota; kingdom Metazoa; phylum Chordata; class Lepidosauria; order Squamata; family Anolidae; genus Anolis; species Anolis sagrei. The sequence goes on along the minus strand of NC_090034.1, from coordinate 24,222,972 downwards.
TGCTTTGATGTCTTCGTTTTTAGGCCTGATGTGAATAGACCACATCAGCTCTAGATGATTAAATATGGTTTTTTGTGGGTTAGCAGATGCGACTACTGAATGGCCTATGTTCTGTATCAGAAACTAGAGCTGATGTGGTCTATCCAATGCAATTTTCTGAATCAGCACCCCAAATAACCAAACAGAATATAAACTTGACCAAAACCTGATTTGTTACAATTTTGGTACCTGGTCAGAGTGATCCCTGCTCTAGTAGTCCCTGATCAAAGTGGTCACTGGTCAAATGCTCCCTGGTAAAAAAAAGGTTGGAAACCACCATTGTAAAATTTAAAATTGCTGATTTTAAACGTAGAGTATATTCCTTTGATTGTACAGCTGCTCCAGAAGAAAAAAGCAATATTTCTGCATTTGGCTAGCTCAACAATACATTTTGTTAAATAACTACAGTTAAGTGAAAGGGTGTAACCTTTTGTTACACCTTATGGTATAACAAAAATGAGTATACTCTTATATAAGTAAACATGTGCAATTTGGGGAATAGTTCTTCAAAGGGTTGATGGGGAATCCATAGGCGTTTATCCACAGTTAAATTCAGTGCAATTCATTTTGGGTGAGTGGGGGGTAGCCTTTTCTGAATGTTCAGTCGATCTTATCTAGATACTAAAATGGCTCTTATTAGACATGATTTATCAGTCTGGCTGCATGGGAAATCGGTGTAAGAGATCTCAGAAGAGCTGCTGCTCCAGAGAGTTTGTCACTTTCATTTAGTACCTGCTTCACATTTCACTGAGGGCTAAAATGAAATCCATGACAACAGCACATTAGTTTTAGAAATATACAATTGAAATGAACCTAGCACAGAGCTAGCTTCTAGTTAAAATGGGCCCTAGGCAAAATGCTTTCTGATGAATGCTTTCCTGCACCCGTGGTCTCTCCATGTGCTTACTTGGTAGAATGCTCCTATGGGAAATGGGAAGACATGAGTTGCCATTTCAGTCTCCCAAAATGCCCCTTATGTGCAGGAATACTCTTGCCATTTGTTAAAGCAATACTTGTGTCATTAAAATAATTTCCTTATCCTCCCTCCCCATAGCTTTCTCCCACCCCTGTATCCTCTTCATATATATATATATATATATATATATATATATATATAACATTAAAACATAAGAAAATACAGATGACTTCTCCCCACTACTACCAAGCCAAAGCAGCTCTCAAACTATTATGCTATCCTTGTATTCTACTACTTGCATCAGTTTCTGATAAATATAGAAAAATACATTTAAGATTAGTAGATATCCATATTTGAAAGAGAGATTCATATAAACAATTTGAACATTTTGACTAAAATTCAATTCTTGTAATTTCATCTTTTATAACTCAGCTCAACATTCCCTCCCATTTTCCTTTTAATCTAAATTAATCTTACTGTATTTCAACATTTTTCTATATATCTTATTGTATTACCCCTTTCATTCTCTGTACTTATTTCACAAATCCAACCCTGCTACATTTAAAAGTATTTATTTTATTTTAATTCTCCCAGAGTTCTCAGTGCTATCATCCAAGTCCATTCTCAATGTTTTTCTTGTTCAACAGACCATCCTTCCAATAGCATATTATATGTTTCATTTTAACATGTTTCTCCCATTGAAATGGGCTCTCATACACGTCACGTAGGCTTTGCATATCTGACCAGAACTTGAGGGCTTAACCGCCTTTCCCCCTATAGTTCTGTATGAATTATTTTGCTTTTCCTCAGGCTAAAGATACATTTGGATCCACTTCCTTGCTTCAATCATATCTGCTTACACAGTCTGTTTATGATAATCTTCTTGTATTTCCCCTTTCCGTTATTTTTCATTTGTTGTGTTTATCCTGGGAGCTGATAATTCTTTATTAATCTTCCAATTAATCTATTGTATTAAACATTTTCTTTCTTTCTTTTTTGTGATTTAGTTGGGTGGGATTTAATTTTTTCCTGGATTCTGTAATTATATTTTTAAGGTCCTGATGCAGTCTGATTTCATTTTGAGTTCCAATAACATTTGCAGAATTTGTAGTTGTGATATCTTTCAGTCTTCTTCATAAATAAAATGGATAATAGAATCTGACTATACCGCATGCCAATTTGCATTCCTCATAATAACTCTGGTTATTATGAGGAATAACTCTCACTACCTCTGAGGATGCTTGCCATAGATGCAGCCGAAACGTCAGGCGAGAATGCCTCTAGACCATGGCCATATAGCCCGAAAAAACCTACAACAACCCAGTGATTCCGGTCATGAAAGCCTTCGACAATACATCTGGTGTAGTATCATTCCTAGGCTTCGTTGTGGTCAATTGGTGGTTGCTATGCACACAAAAATGGTGGAGAATATTCAAAGAAATATGTGCCAAGTAGTAGTGTTTGCTCAAAGATGCGTATAAGAAATATCTAAACAACAATTCTCTTCAAAAAATGTCTTCTGAGAAATGTTAGTATATGTTTTGTTTCCATTCAAGCTCCTTCTAATGTGTTAATCTTGTTGACTGTTCTGGTTCATTCCATAGAAGAACTCTGGAAACAGGAGGCATTTCTGTTGGAACTGACTCAATTGGCAAGAGTTTTTGCTACCATAGAAATAGAGAAAAATCAGAACGTATTTAATGGTCCTAGAGATTCCCAGGAGAATTTGTGCCCAGAACTGCTTTTAGAACAGCTTCTAATAATTTAACAATCACCATTCATTTTAAATTATCACTCTCATTAGCAAACAGTCAACACAGATTCCCGAGACAGGGAAACCAGAAGCCAATCTAAATGAATAATTCTTACAAGGTGTTTTTTTTTTTCTTGGAGGCTTCGTTTCTCTTGCTACATCCAAGGATGGATGTACGCTGCCATACAATGCAGTTTTGGAATGCAGATTAATTTCATTAAACTCGATTATATGGCCATGTAGCTGAGGGTGGACCTCAGCTAACACAACAAGTTAACCCACTGCATTGTATGGTCAGTGAAGACCCATGTAAGACAGTTCAATACAATCCAAACTGCATTATATAGGTCTACACTGACCATATAATGCAGTTCAAACTGCATAATTTGGCAGTGTAGATCCAGAAATATAAATGTCGGCAATTTATATCTCTTACTTGAAATATGGATTGTAATGCATAGCCCCTAAATGATTCGAGGTAGCCAAGATGGTGAAGAACATAAGCCAACTCCCAACACTGTGTATGTCCTTTTGTTAACCTTATAATCACTCCATCATCTGAAGGTTGTTCTTGTGAGCATATGTATAGATATGCTCACCAGTATACTCCCAAAAAGCAAAGAAAATAGTGAGTGGATGTCATGGGGGTGGGGAAGAAGTCTCATTCAACATCAATCAGTAAATAGTTATTATAAGGTTAACAAAAGGACACACACTGTGGTGGGAGAGGTACATCTTAAACATGAATTTCATCTATCTATATAAAAATGTTCTGTTTGTTTTGAGTGACAACATAACTCAAAATCTGCTGGATTAATTGCTGCCAAATTTGGCCACAAGACACCTACTAACCCAAGGAGCGACCATCACTCAAAAGATTTTTTGATTTTGTCATTTGGGGGTTACAGTTGCTGGGATTTATAATTAATCTACAATCAAAGAGCATTCTGAATGCCACCAAGAATGAAACTAAACCGGACATGGCTCACAGGACTCCCATGACCAACAGAAAACACTAGAAGTGTTTGGTGGGCATTGACCTTGAGTTTTGGAGTTGTAGTTCACCTACAGTCAGAGAGCGTAGTGGATTTAAACAATGAAGGATCTAGACCAAATTTGGCACAAATACACCATATGTCTAAATATGAACACAGATGGGGTTTGGGGAAAATAGACCTTGACTTTTGGGAGTTGTAGTTACTGTGATTTATAGTTCACCTACAATCAAAGAACATTCTGAACCCCACCAAAGATAAAATTGGGCCAAACTTCCCACACAGAACTCTCATGACCAACGGAAAATACTGTGTTTTCTGGTGGTCTTTGGCAACCCTTCTGACAGCCCTAGCAACTTCACCCCCAGAGGTCCCAGCCCTCAGGTTGAGAAATTTATTTATTTATTTATTTGGACTTATATGCCGCCACTCCCCTGGGGCTCGGAGTGGCTTACAAGAATTGATAAAATCTAACAAAATTTAAAAGCAATTTAAAACAATTTAAAAACGGCAATATCAAACATTAAAAGCAATATTGAAACAGGTATGTGTTACATGCCCCGCGGAAAGCTGGTAAGTCCCGCAAGGCACGGACTTCAGGTGGCAGAGTATTCCAGAGTGATGGTGCCACTGCTGTGAAGGCTCTGCGTCTGGTTGCTGTTAGACGCAAGGTCTTGACACTGGGGACTTCCAATAGATCTTGGTCCTCAGAACGGAGGAATCTCTGGGGTTGGTAGGGGGTGCGGCGGTCCCTCAGATACCTCGGCCCAGGACCATGCAAGGCCTTAAAGGTGACTACCATCACTTTGAAAGTGATCCGGTGCTCAATTGGTAACCAATGCAGCTGTAGTAAGATTGGTGTTATGTGGTATCTCATCAGAATTCCCGCAAGAAGCCGAGCAGCTGCGTTTTGTACCAACTTGAGCTTCCGGATCACCGACAGAGGAAGGCCAATGTAGAGGGCATTACAGTAGTCCAGTCTTGAGATGACCGTGGCCTGGATCACCGTAGCTAGGTCATCCCTGGACAGGTAGGGGGCCAGCCATCTAGCCTGCCGCAGATGAAAGAAGGCGGTTCTGCTAACGGCAGAGACCTGGGCCTCCATCGTCAGCACAGGGTCCAAAAGGACTCCCAGACTCTTTACCAATGATGATGGGCGTAGCGCCTCGCCATCCAGGGTAGGCAGCTGGATATCCCCACTGCCCGGTCGACCCAGCCATAGGATCTCCGTCTTTGCTGGATTCACCCTCAACCTGCTGGCACGCAGCCATCCAGTAACGGCCTCGAGGCACTGATTGAAACAATCGGGTACAGAGTCCGGTTGGCCTTCCATCTTCAGCACCAGCTGAGTGTCATCGGCGTACTGATAACACTCAAGCCCAAAACCTCGAACCAGCTGAGCAAGTGGTCGTATATAGATGTTAAACAACAGAGGGGAGAGAATGCCCCCCTGAGGAACCCCACAAGATAGAGGGGACCTCTCAGAGACCAGGCCTCCCCTCTCCACTCGCTGTCCACGGTTGTGAAGAAAGGAGGACAGCCAGTTTAAAGCTGTCCCCCTGATTCCAGCAACAGCAAGGCGGTGGGTCAAGAGATTGTGGTCGACTGTGTCAAATGCTGCTGTGAGATCCAATAGCACAAGCAGCGCTGACCCTCCCTGGTCAAGCTGGCATCGAAGGTGATCCGTGATGGAGACCAGCACAGTCTCTGTCCCGTGCCCCGCACGGAAGCCGGACTGGAAGGGATCTAGTCCGGCTGTGTCATCTAGGAATTTCTGCAACTGCTCTGCTGCTGCCCTCTCAATCACCTTGCCCAGGAATGAGAAATTCTAAACTGGACGGTAACTGGAGGGAACCGAACAATCTAAGTCAGGTTTCTTCAGCAGGGGAGAGACCACCGCCTCTTTTAAACCCTCTGGAAAAACTCCTTGCTCAAGAGAGCCGTTTATAATCTTCAACAGAGGGTCACGTAATCCCTCCAAGCAGGATTTCACCAACCAAGAGGGAGCAGGTGGTTGGTCTAGCTGCAGCTATGAGCCTATCGACAGCCCCTGCGTCCAGCGGGATGAACCGGTCGAGGATGGGCCCAGCAAGTGGCCACGGAGTCTCAAGTTCTCTCACTGTATCAATTGTGGCGGGGAGGTCCCGGCAAAGTAGCGAGATCTTGTCTGCAAAATAGCTCTGAAAAAACCTCGGCTGAAGGGGCCTGAACACCACTTTTTGGGACGGTAGGAACCGTCGTTAGAGATCGAATTATTTTGAACAATTTTGCCGGGCGTGAGCTAGCAGACGCTATCAAAGAAGCATAATATACTCGCTTTGCCTTGGTGATAGCATGCTCATAGGACTCCCTAAATGCCTCATAAGTTGATCTCGATGCTCCGTCACGGAGTTCTCGCCACACGCCCTCCAGCCGTCTCTTTTCCCGCTTCATCAGTCGAAGTTCCTCGGTGAACCAAGGAGACCGATTTTGGCGGGGTCTGAGAGGGCGTCTAGGGGCGATCTCGTCGAGTGCATTGGATAGCCTGATGTTCCATGTGTCCACCTGCACATCGAGTCGCTGGCAGGCTCCAGATCCCTCAGAGGATTCCGGAACCTACTGGGTTCCATAAGTCTCCTTGGGCGAGCCCAAATTGGCTCGGCGCCCTTGCAGTGTGGGTAGGCATGCTCCCACCGGACTCTCAGGGCGCAGTGATCCATCCATGGAACCTCTATTGTGGAGGCTTGGGTCACTTGAATTCCTGCTACCTTAAGGCCATCCAATCCAACTCCCTTCACCAGGGCAAGAAAACGTAATCAAATCCCTCCTGACAAAGAGCCATCGAGCCATAGATATAGATAGATAGATATGATTCACACACACACACACATGTATATGACAGATATAGTATCATAGTTTTGAAAGGGACCTCTAACGAAGGACAATTCTATGTTGTATGTTCCAGAGTAGGGAAACCAGACAATCTCTACACTGACAAAGAAACAACATGAAATACTGTTTACCCAGAAGCATAAAGAAATTACATCTATCAGAAACCAACACTTTCTCATTACTTTATTTTCCAGATCACCAGACTGAGCCACAGCAACATGTGGCAGGGGTTGGCTAGTTAGTATTAAATCGAATTTCATTAATTTCATCCTAGTTGTTTCAAACGTGCCTTTAATTTATTTTAATCTTTGAGATCTTCTTCCTATTTTAATTGTACTTTGTATTCACGATTACTTTTTTACTTACTGTTACTGTAAGCTTCCTTGAGTTGCCCTTTTGGGATGACAAATAGTAATTGAATGAATGAATGAATATGCCTTAGTGTATTGTGCAGTTATCTGGGGGGAAAAAAACTTCCCATTTGTTGTTTTTGCTACCTCACATCCAACTATGAAGATGTTTTCCTGAGAAAACCAGCGTGAAAACTTATATATTTCCCATTGCAATATCAGCTCTTCACCAGGATTCATTTTGAGCCAACATTTATGCTCGCTTGCCCTTCCTAACCCACTTTGCACCCCGAAGTTCAGTCCTGGCTCTTCCCTTCCAGGGCTTGTAAATGATGCTCTCTTAATGCTCCTGGCAGCAAATTCTATATCAGGAATGCCAAGTTGCCAAAGTCATTTCCCCTTAGGAGCCAGAATACCTTTCGTTATCTCTTCTACAATCCTTCTGTGTCCTTTCAAGGAAGCAAGTTAACGCTGAGTTTAATATTTTGATCACCTGGGAACAGGTCCACTTTTTTCCTAATGCTAGTGTAGACCATCCCCAAGTAATGAACAAGGTCGGTTCTGTAGGGATATTCTTGGCTGCCGTAAATCATTCATGAATTTAATGCATTTTGGTTGAGTTGATTTTTATTATGCTGTAAGTGTGATTGATTTAGATCTACCACATCTATTTAATTACTTACCTTTTTGTCTAGTTACTAAAAGTTTGTATTGATGTGTTTGTTTACTGACTTGATTTGGTTTGTTTTGTTTCTATTGTTTATTATGGCACTGAATGTTTGCCGTCTTTTGTTAAAAACTGCCCTGAGTCATCCCGGTGAGATAGGGTAGGTTATAAATTAAGTTTTCTTTTTTAAAATTATTATTATTATTATTATTATTATTATGTTGAATTTGTATGGAATTGGAGACAAAGCTTCATTGGAGATCACTTTTCCCCATGATAATAACTCTTCCAAGAGTGGATTTCCCTTCCTCTCACTTCCTGTTGTCTCACCCCTGATCTTAACTATGAGTCGTTTGTAAATCGAATGTTTGTAATTCAAGGACTGTCTGTAGTTTCGTGACCAAGTGTCACTCAAGTGCCATAATATAGCCCCTTCCCCAATTCTTTCTGTCTCAGTTTTAAGGACTGTTCATGGGATTATTTGGGGTGCTGATTCAGAAAGTTGCATTGGATAACTGCAATATCAGTTTTATTTTGCTTTTGTGTCATGTAATTTCTGTTGTTTTAACCATTATTCTCCACTTTGAGTCCCACCTATGAGGGAAAAGGGGGATAAAATAAATTAGATAGACCACATCAGCTCTAGTTTCTTGAATATGGTTATCTTAGTTTTCTATGGGCAAGCAGATGTCATGAAATATGACGTATGGTTTGAATGGAATTATAGGAAAGATGTATGGTTGAAGTCTATATAGTCTAGAGATACCATCCTAAGGAACAAGGCCTGGAAAACTACAAGAAGGGGGTGAAGAATTGATGGACTGTAATTAAAAGTTGCTGTACTGCTGACATTGATGATCAGTGACAATGATTAGTTGTTGATGTTGCTGACTTGTTGAACTTTTGTGGGAAAACAACGCGTTTACATTATCTGAGACAATAACTCTTTAAAGTAAGGAGATGTTTACAAGGTTCCTTACATGAAGTAGGAAGTCAACACAAGTCTCCCTACATTTACCAACACCAATTAAGGAGAGTCAACATCTGCCAAGCCGGGATTTTTCAGGCTGGAAAAACATCTATAATTCATTTACAACTTTGGAACAAAGTTGTCATCGAGAGCATCGGAGGCCCCTGCTTTCAAGTTGGTCTGACCCGCAGCGGAGAGTTCCGCAGTTCCTGGAAGCCATAATTAGGACAAACTGATGAAATGTGCCCCAACAGACAGCTCAAACGGACTGCACACAGCCTCTATGCCTTTCTATCACTTTCCCCCAAGCCCTAACTTTGTAACCATTCCCCTAATAAAGGTACTTGAAATTGCAACTTTTTGACTCTCTAGCTTGATACTTTGTGTCACTTCTTGCCTGAACTATCAAAATGCATGAATTCAACCTTTTCCAGGCCGCGGGAGACTGTGAGCCTGCCCGGAATGCCTCCCTGGCGTTCCGGGGACGCCGGATCCACGTCGCTTCAAACCGCAGATATGGAATCTCTTCTTTCAGATCTCCGTATCCACAAAATGGCGGATTGGCTCCATTTTAATGGCTTATTTTTCTGTGCTAAATTCTAACCCTATCTGCTATCTCGCTTTTCTATCTACGGGCCCCTACGCTCAGGAAATAACCTCTCAAGTTTTGAGAATATTTTATTAGAAACAACTGATTGTCAAAAGTGCCAGTTCCGTTGCTGCCGCTCCATCTCGCCTCATCGTCCCGTGCTCCTGCCAAGCCCCTGATCCGGAGACTCGATGCGGTTCCCCCAAGGGACTTCGGGGAAGAGCCTGGCCCTGGGGCCTCGGACCTTGAAGGGCAACTCTAGTTTTCCAAGGACCAAAGTGCAGATCGATTGTAGCACTGCTGGGGCTCCATCTGCCAGCCTTCCCAAAGATCATGGACTCTCTGCTGCCTGCCTTGGAACTCAAAAGGCACCATTTCGCCACATGGACTCCCTTCAAAACATTGGACTCAAAGTTTCCTTATGAAATTGAATCTTTTATTAAATATTTGGAATGTGGGGCAGGGATGGGGTTGATTGCTAAGAATTACTTATGATTTATATGAATGTATATCCAGGAAGCGACCAGCCTCCCGAGGGGGGCATTTGCCCTCACAAAAGACAAAAGACAAAAGACAAACATTACCCAGAGCCTTTGCATGGACAATAGTAAAGGAAATTCCTGTCTATTTTCAGAGTTAGGCTGATAGATAGGTATTCCCTCTGGTCAGTTCTTGATTAATAAAACACAATAAGGGCGAGACTGCCCGCCGGGGGGGGGGGGGTCTTCTGCCCAGCTCCGTTCGCCTCACCCGAAACCCATCACATACACACATCTTATCAGGTCAGAAACAGGAAAACTAGCTTAATTCAATCACCCTCCCATTATGAATACAATAAGCTGATCCCTCAGCTGGCCGATTTTCCGGACGCAGGGACACCTAGGTTTCAAGAATGTCATAATCCTTTCATCCCCCATTGTTTCTCTTTGTCCCACCTCCTCTTCCCTGATTCGTCAATTCCCCGAAGTGGGGAAAGCTCCCTGATAGGCTCCCTCGAAGCGGGGAAGCCTCATGATTGGCCCAGACCGGGGGCGGGCCGCCAAGCCTCCTCCCAGCTGTTCAGCAATCACCGTCAAGCCAGGTAAGGAAGGGAGGGCGGGAATTTTGAAATCTCTGTACATGTTTTTGCTATAAAAATGCTTCCAAACTTTGTAATGGCATGCTTATAGGTTAGCTATCACTACAATTGCATCCGCTTCAGCTGAATCGCTCCAATAAAAGCCTCGGTCGCCGCTTCTTCCGCTTTGGTGAGATAATTATTATTTTTATTATTTTAATATCACTGAAATCAGTCTTCTCTGTCCTCGCCAAAGTAGCGGACCCTCCTAGGGGGTCTCTCTTACTGGGGAGACCCTCCAAAAGTCCGTATTGACTTCATTATCAGCAAGTAATATTGCTATATAAGATATCTTACTACAATCCAAAAATTGTGGCAGACCAGAGGAGTCTGGTCCACCCACCATTCTCTTTTCATGAGAAGGAGAGAGATTGTCTACCTTTGGGAATGGCAGATCTGCAATGGAACACAGTCTGGTCACTTACCTCCTTTTCTCATGGGAAGAGAAGGAAATGTGATTTTGGATTCATGATACATTTGCAGGGAGTCAATTTCTGCTGTAGGGAAAACAGAAATCTGATTGTTGGCATTGTTCTTAGGGAAAGAGGATGCATTTTGACATTTTGGAAGGTTTGGAATTGTGCGTTGGCAGGCTGCAAGGAAGCAGGGTCTGGCCTAAGCAGGTGCTTCTCCAAGGAGGGAGAAAGGATATGGTAATATTTGGATGAGTAAGAATGAATGAAGGTGTATGTGTAATGTAAATGCTGAGTAAAAATGTAATTCCCATTTGTTGGTTCACCAATGTAGCTGTAGGTTGTTTGTGTATCCAATGTAGTTACATACAATCTGTATGTCTGTATATCCAATGTCATTCTTTGTGTAAAAGTATAAAAGTTCTGATACCCTCTCTCACACTGGGAAATTGCAATAAAAAGAACCTATGCTTTAAAGTTATTTATTGAAAAGTTATTCATAACACAGATGGCAACTGGAAGATGCCATTTGTTCTGTATTTCAAAAACTAGAGCTGATAAGGGAAAGCTGGTGCCATTTTTTGGAATCAGCAGGTCAAATATTCCCAGAAACAAGTCTAACATCTGAGGCAGCAAGGTATGTATTGGTCAGTTTAATATTCAGTTTCATGAATTCAGGCCAGTGTAAGAGAAACACAGAGTTGGAAGGGATTACAAGGGTCTTGCCCTTCCCTGGACATGTTCCAGCTTGTCAATTGAAATGTCAATTGCAGACATAGTATTCCAAGTAACATCTGACCAATGCAGAGTCTTTACTCTCGATCCAGATTCTATATTCCTATTAATGCAGCTTAGAATTGCACTGGGATTTTTTAACAGCAAAACTACTCATGAAAACACCCACACTCCTTTGGATTTCTGCCATCGAAGGGAAAAACCAAAAGCATAAGGCTTTTGGGTTTTCTTTTGGAATTTGATGCAAATGCTTGCACATTACTAACAATGCATATCTGTAGGGAAAATATGCACACTTAAAAGAGCACAGTCCTGAAAAATGCATGAAAGAAACTTTAGTCAATGGGAACAATGTGTAATTATGCACGCATTAAAGAAAGCATATGTTTTAAAGAAAGTGCACCAAAATACATACAAGTTGAGAAAAAATGAAAGGGTGTTGGAGTCAGAGCCCTAGGTTCCACTCCACGTTACTTCTATTGTCTGTTATGATACCATAGATCAGGGATATAAAGCTCATTAAGGGCCACTTCACCCTCATGGGCACATTCAAAGGACCATTGAAACCATGGATGGAGAATCCATGGAGACAGAGAAAGGGCCAACTATCTTTCTTCTACATAGTGCTGAGTGCTCTTTCGTTTTTACCCAAATGTTATTGAACAACAATTCCCATCACTGTTGATGATCTGCCATTCAGACTTGGGATGATGGGAATGGCAACCCAAAAGCACTTGTGGCTGTGAGGTTGGGGAAAGGCTAAAGAGTATTTCCAAGTCAGGCATCCTATCTGCATGCCTTGTATCGAAATTCAAACTGTCCTGACTCAACAGAACAAATGGCAACCTTCACGATGTTCCTGTATCCCAATTCCCATCAGCTCTAGTTGTGATGCCTAATGATGATAATGAATATAAGAGTCATAGCCCAGCATCTGGAGGAGGGACACATAGAATCACATGGGGGCCAGATTCAGCCTGCGGGCCTTGAGTTTGACACATGTGCCATGAAAGGATATCAATGAAGGCAAGAGCCTCTCCATATTCTCTTGGCCATGTGTGGGTAAAGGGCAGCAAAATGGAGGCAATACAATTTTCAAATCCATTAGTACAGATTTGGGTTCATCTCGCCCTGTGCGGGGCTAACTTTCCCTTTCTTTCTCAATAATAACTTCCTTCCTTCTTCATAGTCTCTGTGCATCACACAATTTTTTTTCTCCCTGAACTGCAATCTTCTTTTACATGGATATTCTTCATCCCATCAACGGAAGTAACATCTGGTACAAGACTTCTGACTCTAACATTATCGCTTTTCTATTTAATGCCATTGCTTGGTGGAGAGGCCGGTGAAGACTCGAAAGCTTCCACAATATATTTTGTGCAATTTGGTTGGCCCAGTAAAGCTATCACTGTTAAGTGGGTTGTACTGATGTATTTTACTGATAGTGAGTTGGCCTGGTAATGAGTCAGCATATCCCGGGGCGAGATTGGGAATGCAAAGCGATCCTTCATTCTCCTGATTGCGGAGCATGCTGCTGGAGCCTGGCAGCTGGAGAGCAGAGGAAAACTACCTGGTTCCCCTGGAGGCCAGCGTTTGATCTTGACAGCATAAAGCACATTTGATTACAGTGAGAGCAACGATTGGGCAGCGATCCAAAGAGACGTCAGCTGAATGGCGCAATGCAACATTGATGATCTGTCTCCCCTCCAAGGACTCGGTGATTTCATGTCCCCTTGAGCGCCAACCTTTTTGTCTGGGTCCGTCTCAGGGAGGCGGTGTGCTAATTAACATTTCTCCGATTCCGAACACAAACGGTGCTTAATCACTTGTTCATTTAATGCTTATGGAGTAATCTCATTATGTGTCATCCCTGCATTGTTTAAAAATGGTAAAAGTAAGTGCATGGAGTCTGTGAAGATCTCTGGACAGTCTTCGGAGTTGCTGTCAACAATCATAGGATCACAGTGTTTGAAGGGACTCCCAAGGGCCATCTGGTCTGACTCCCTTCTGCCCTGCAGGAACACATGATCAAAGCACTCTCGAAAGATGGCCATTCAGCTTCTGTTTAAAAACCTTCCAAGAAGATCCAGCTATATCATCACAAGCAATTGCTTGTGTCCAAGTTTGATTTCCTTCCAAGTGCAGGGTCTTGGTGATGGGTCCAAAAGTGTCTGTAAAGACCTATTCTTGAACTGCATGTTCTTCTGCAGTGAGGACATCGGTTTCCAGATGAAAGGCAGTCCCGTTCAGGATTGGCATGACTCACCTTCTTCCTCTTGACACATTTCTCCCTTTCGCACTCCATTCATGCCTCTTTGAATTCCATAGCTGACCTCCAGTTAGAACGCTCAAGGGCCAGGGCTTCCGAGTTCTCTCTCCATGTCTATGCCAAAGTTTTCAAGGTTGGCTTCAAGCCCACCTTTGAATCTCTTTTCCTGTCCACCAACATTCCATTTTCCATTCTCGAGTTGAGAGTATAGTACCTGCTTTGGGAGACGGTGATTGGGCATTTGGGCAACATGGCATTCAGTCCAACAGAATTGATGGTGGAGGATCATTGCTTTAATGCTAGTGGTCTTTGCTTCCAGAACACTGACATTTGTCTGCATGTGTTCCCAAGAAATTTGCAGGATTTTTTTAAGGCAATGCTGATGGAGTTATTCCAGAAGTTGAATATAGCATCTGTAGGCGGTCCATGTTTCATAGGCATATAACAGGGTTGGGAGGACAATCTCTTTATAGGCAAGGATCTTGGTCTCCCTACCAATGTCCAGATTCTCAAACACTCTCTGCTTCATTTGGAAGAATGGTGCACTCGCAGAGCTCAGGCGGTGTTGTATTTCAGTGCCGATGTTGACTTTTGTGGAGAGGTAGCTGCCAAGGTAGTGGAAATGGTAAACATTTTCAAATGTTACACCATTAAGCTGTATTTCTGGCATTGCAGAAAAATTGGCTGGTGCCTTTTGCTGAAAGATCACTTTGGCTTTCTCAAAGTTCAGTGAGAGGTCAAGCTTTTTGTATGCTTCTGCAAAGATGTTTAGAGTGGCTTGTAGGTCTTCTGAATGAGCATAGACTATGTTATCATCAGTGTATTGGAGTTCTGTAACATATGTTGTTGTGACCTTGGTTTTGGCTTTGAGTTTGCGGAGGTTAGATAGCTTGCCATCTGTCTGATAGATGATTTTCACTTTGGTGGGAGGTTTCCCATTATCAATAGCGATTAAGATGGAGAATAAGGTTGGGGTAATAACACATCCCTGTTTGACACCTGATTCCTTCTTAAATGGGTCACTTTGGGAGCTATTGCTATCTAAGACTGTTGCCATCATGTCATCATGGAGGAGCTGCAGGATGTTCCACAGCACTCAGGGCAGCATATCCCACAGTTTCACAGCTCTTACCATCGGGAACTTCTTTGTAATGTTTACAAACTACACGAAAATCTCTTGTCCTGTAGTTTGAATCCACTGCTTCATGTCCTAGTCTCTGGAGCAGTAAAAACAACCTTGCTTCATCCCTTCGAATATTTAAATAGGGCTATCATGTCATTTCCGAAGCTTCTCTTTTCCAGGCTAAACATGCCCAGCTCTATAAAGTCACTCCTTATAAGGCAAGACTTTTACCATTTGGGTTGTTATCTTCTGGACACATTCCAGGTTGTCAATATCCACTTAATTCAATTAGCAGCCCAAGTTGCTCATCCTGAGATTAAGCTTCTGTCTTATGTAACAGAACTGCTCTTCCTAAGGTGTTGGCTTGACATTGTATTTACAGCAAATATTAAAGGAATCCTGTGAAACACTTGTAGGGAAAAGAGGGGGGGGGGGAACATTTGTGCGGATATGTTTTGTGTGTGTTAAGCAACGTGAAGACAGACCATCCCCAGACCATCCCGATGATGAGAGGGAAGGGCCTTTGTGAAGGAGAGACAGTTTTTAAAACAGATTGTATCTCTAGGCAGGAAAGTCAATTGATGACAGTTGGAGATGTCTGCAAAAAGAAAATTGGATTTTGGAAAATGGGACTTGTTGTGGAAATAAGTATTGGAGAGAAAACTTAATTGGAGATCCCTTTTCACCTTGATAGTGACTTTTCCAGGAGTGGATTTCCCTTCCTTCCGAGGGAGAGATTTCTCTCACTTCCTGTTGTCTTAGCCCCATCCTTAATTATGAGTCATTTGCAAGTCAAATGTTTGTAACTTGAGGACTGCCTGTATATGAAACTAGAGCTGATGTGGTCTATCCAATGCAGTTTTCTGAACCGGCACCCCAAACAATCCCAGGAACATTCCTGAAAGCCAACTCACTAAGAAGGTTTTCTTGTAGGCAAACATCTGAATGCTATGGAATCATGGTAGAGAAGGATAAAGACCTAGCACTGAGCCATGGCAATTAATGTGGTATCAAACTACATTAATTCTACAATGTAGATCAGTGTTCCTCAACCTGGGGGTCGGGACCCCTGGGGGGTTGTGAGGGGGGTGTCAGAGGGGTCGCCAAAAACCATCAGAAAACACAGTATTTTCTGTTGGTCATGGAGGTTCTGTGTGGGAAGTTTGGCCCAATTCTGTCATTGGTGGGTTTCAGAATGCTCTTTGATAGCAGGTGAACTATAAATCCCAGCAACTACAACTACCAAATGTCAAGGTCTATTTTCACCAAACTCCACCAGTGTTCACATTTGGGCATATTGTGTATTGGTGCCAAGTTTGATCCAGATCTATCATTGTTTGAGTCCACAGTGCTCTCTAGATGTAGGTGAACTACAACTCCAAAACTCAAGGTCAATGCCCACAAAACCCTTCCAGTATTTTCTGTAGGTCATGGGAGTTCTGTGTGCCAAGCTTGGTCCAATTCCATTGTCAATTGACAAAAGAGTTCAGAATGCTCTTTGATTGTAAGAGTACTATAAATCCCAGCAACTACAACTCCCAAATGAGAAAATCACCCCTCCCCAAGCCCACCAATATTCAAATCTGGATATCTGTGCCAAATTTCACCAAGTGAATAAAAATACATCCTGCATATCAGATATTTACATTACAATTCTTAACAGTAGCAACATCACACTTATGAAGTAGCAATGAAAAGAATGTTACGGTTGGGGGTCACCACAACATGATGGACTGTATCAAGGGATCGCAGTATTAGGAAGGTTGAGAAGCACTGGTGTAGATGCACCCTTGGAGGCCTCCCGTTGATGGGATCGACATAAGTAAAATCTGTTTTAATGGCAAAGAGAAACAATAAGATTTGGAACTGTTTATTATCTCCATGTGTATCCCTCACAGCAGCTCTCAAACCCCATGGGGGAGCTGCTTGTCATTCACGGGCTGCAGGGAAATAATTCAGGAAGCCAAGATGTGCTTTTTCAGCTGCTGGGGTGAAGTGTCTGTATGGGGTGTGTGTGTGTGAGAGAGAGAGAGAGAGAGAGGGAGAGAGAGAGAGAGAGAAACTGTCACACTCCCAGATAAAAAGTGACTTCATTTGTCTTTCCTGCACAATGGAGATGAGCAGCTTCTTGGTCACTTAAGTTTCTTTTTTCACTTCTCCCTCTGGACAGTGAATTTTGGCATCAGCGTCCTGTCCCCCGAAAGACATGACAGCCAGACAGAGAGATGTAGAGCTGACTATGCAGAGCATGATACTAAATGAGCATGATGCAGGACTTTAGTCAATACGATTCCCAACAGAATGGGAAATAAAAATATTTGTAGCTAAAGAATAGCACTTTAGTTTTGCAATATAGGCAGTTCCCAAGTGATGGACATCCGACTTACACATGACTCCTAGTTAAGAACGGGGGGGGGGGGGGGTGAAGCGGCAAAAATTGAAAGAAATCTATGACTTGGAAGTTAAATCCATTCCTTGAAGAGTTATTATCATAGGACGAAATGGGGGGTTCCACTGAAGCTTTGTCTCTAATCCTTGTTTCCAAGCCAAATTTCTCAAAATTATCACAGGCATAGAAAATGAGGTGAAATCTTCTGAACAGGGGCACAGACAGCAAAGAAAACATCACAGGGATGTTCATCCTTCCCAATGCCATCCAAAGCTTATATATTTATACTAGCTGTTCCCTGCCATGTGTTGCTGTGGCCCAGCCTGTGTATATGTGTGTATGTGTGTGTATATATTTGGGTATATGTGTATATATGTGGTTTTGTGCATGTGTTGTAATGTATGTTTTATTTTTTGGTGTTTTAAGTCTCTTCCCCTGTCTTTTTTCAGTGTTTTTGTGAGTGATGGTCACTCATTGGCCTGAAAGGTATTTGGTGTCAATTCGTCCAGTGGTTTTTGAGTTATGTTAATCCCACAAACTAACATTACATATTTATATATGGCTGGAGTTGAAAGGGACTACAGTGGCGCAGTGATTTAAACCACTAAGCTGCAGGACTGACCAGAAGGTCAACGATTTGAATCCACAGGATGGGGTGAGCTCTCATTGTTAGCCCCAACTTCCGCCAGTTCGAAAACATGCAAATGTGAGTAGATCAATAGGTACCACTTCAGTGGGAAAGTAATGGTGCTCCATGCAGTCATGCTGGCCACATGACCTTGGAAGCGTCTACAACAATGCCAGCTCCTCAGCTTAGAAATGAAGATGAGACCCACCCTCCAGAGTCAGACTCGACTAGACTTAATGTCAAAGGGAAACCTTTACCTTTACTATAGCTGGAGTTACACTTACAAAATTTACCTGTTCCAGCTTACATACAAATTCAGTTTAAGAACAAACCTACAGAACCTATCTTGGTTGAAACTTGAGGGCTGCCTGCACATTATTATAAAACCAAAGGCTTTGCAACTGTGGGCATCCTCTTTCTTTGCCTCTCACATATATGCAGCATGTCTGCCAGCTTTCTCAAAAATGTATTTAATTTAATTCACTCCAGGCCTTAATCCTGGAGCAGTGTGATTTCCATATAGGATCATAGTATTTGCAGTTTGGTAAGGCAGCAGCACTCGTTCACAAAGAACGCTACAGATACTGTAGAAAAACGGACTAGGCTGTGGTGCAGCTAGTAGTAGCCAGCTGCATTAAATCACTACTGACCGAGAGGCCAGCCCAGTTCGAAGCCAGCCCAGTTCGGAGTAAGCTCCTGACCATTAATACTCTACCTTTCTGTTGACCTATGCAGCCCGAAAGGCAGTTGCATCTGTCAAGTAGGAAATTTAGGTACCACTTTATGCGGGGAGGCTAATTTAACTAATTTATGACACCATAAAACTTCCCAGAAGCATGCATAAGAATGAGGAAGTACTCCATCAAGGACATGGTGTCACAATGGGTAGTGAAGTGGCAGCTCCCCCTGTGGCCAGAATCGAGCATACTCTCATGAAGCCGGAAAGCTGGAATATTAAATTGCCTCCGTGTCTACCTATATATGTTGTATGTCTATGGCATTCAAAGTTTGCCATGTATATGGGCATTATAATTTGCGGAGTGAGAAGGGCGGAATATAAATACTTTAAAGCTCCCATAATTCCACAGCACTGATCTATTCCAGTTAAAGTGGTGTTGAACCACATTAATTCTACAGTGTAGATGCACTAGATCTAAGGGATAAGACAGCGTAGGATTCCCACCACTTTCGTCTTCCAATAAATCCTCTTTACTATTAATATGAAGCTCCATTTTATGATGGTCATAGACTCTTTCTTCAACACACCGTGTGTGCATCATTTAGTGAAATGAATACCATTTCTGACATGGAAGTGTTCACCAAAACAGCTTGGCAATAAAAAGAATAATAAAACTATATAATCATTTATTTTCGTTAGAATAAATTAAATTGATACTGAAAATCTGATTGTCCTTTGGTGTCAGGAGTGGTGGCCGCACAGCACATATCCTTCGACTGGAATCGAAACATGATAAATGTTCTCCGCTGTTTCCAACTATCCACACAGTCACTAGTTTGAAAGGCAAATTACGGAAGCAGAGATTTGATGGTGTGAGAAAGGCATTTATTAAAATGAGGGCGGTGGCCATAATGTTGTTTTTTTTTCGTTTTCTTTTCGAGATTCTAAAACAGGCTGGCAAAATAATGAAATTAACTCAGAGTTCTGACACTTTTTAATAAAGCCTTTTTTGTAATAAAGACAAATTATATCAGCAATCTCCTTACCCTGCAGTTATAGCAAGAAGAAGAAATGAAATACGCAGAGAGAGAGAGAGAGAGAGAGAGAGAGAGAGAGAGCAGGAAATAGCATGGAATTGTCAAAGCTCTTTGAAGGGCCTGGATACTGCAAAGTGCTGATGGAAAGCGTTTCTGTATTTTATTGAATGAAGAGCTAATTGGAAGAAGTGAGCTTTCCTAATTGTCATTAAATACAAATTGAATTGAAGCTAATTGTGTTTGCATTCCATTATGTTGGCTATTAATGGCTGCATGGATTCCATTGCTTCTCTTTGCAAGATGCATTTTCCATGCCAGGGTGCCCAGATCTCAAGGCCTGGCACCAAAGGCACATCGACACTGACCTCTTAGTTCCGTATGGCTTTGGATCAGCCCTGCAGTGGGTTATCGCTGCACAGAGCTGATCCAGCTTAACCTGGGGTAAGTCCAATATAATGTGGTTTCCCTCCAGGTTAAGCGAATTCAAGGGGAAATCCAAATCCCGAGCCAGCAACAGTGTATTCTTGGGAGATAACCTTGTTGAAATGCAAAGGGTTTTAGGAGAGCTTAGGCTTAAGTGGCCCACTAAAGTCCATTTATCTTGCAAAATATCTGCTCTGATCTGAAGATAAGAAATGATGTGAAAGTTAGAGCTCTGGGTTGTTGTAGGTTTTTCAGGCTATATGGCCATGTTCTAGAAGCATTCTCTCCTGACGCTTCACCTGCATCTATGGCAAGCATCCTCAGAGTTAGAGCTCTCTTTATATGAGTGATTATAGAAATGTCGCAGCAAGTGCCTGTAGTTTGAAGTTTACCATTTTGCTTTGGACTTTAGTGTTTCAGCACAAAGGAGATCTTGGCCAGGTTTGTTTGTGGATTTAAGTATCTTTGCTCCCTGGAACTCTTTGTTTAAGGGAGTCAGACTGGGCCTTCTGATGATGGGCCATTTTATTTATTTATTTATTTACTTCCTGTATTTATACCCCACTTTCTCTTATCCCAAGGGGGACTCAAAGCGGCTTCCAATATGGCAATATTCAATACAGCATATACTGTCAGATAAAAAGCAATACATCATATACAAAAATGCAATGCAAACATATAAAGTTAAATGTTTCCCCTGATATTAAGTCTAGTCATGTCCGACTCTGTGTGTGTGCTCATCTCCATTTCTAAGCCAAAGAGCCGGTGTTGTCCATAGACACCTTTTTGTAATGGTCATGTGGCCAGCATGATTGCATGGAGCGCCGTTACCGTCCCGCAGAAGCAATACCTATTGATCACATCTGCATGTTTTCAAACTGCTAGGTTGGCAGAAGCTGGGACTAACAATGGGAGCTCACCCCCCTCCTGTGGATTCGAACCGTCAACCTTTCTGTCAGCAAGTTCAGCAACTCAGCAGTTTAACCTGCTGCACCACTAGAGGGGCCAATGAAAACATAAACAACCATAAAACTAATTAAAAGCCACAATACCAAATTCAGCAAAACATAGCAATACCATGTCCCAAAAAACCCATGGCAGGACTTAACATGGTTTTATAATGTGTGCTAAAGGTTTTTAATTGTGTTTTATGACTAATGCGGCATCGAATTGTTGCCAATTTGGAAACTGGCTTGAGTCACCTTCGGGCCATGAAAGGCAGCATAGAAATATTGCAAATAAATAAATACATAATAAAGCTATGCTGGCAAAAAAGTGATAATCTCCTTCTCCTCCTTCTTTTAAAAACAATCTCAGTCAAGGGTTTGGCTGATAATTTTAGATGATATATTATTAATATCTAAAGCAGGTAAAGTAGCAGTAACCTTGAATCATCTGCCTATGTAGTATTTGGGGTTTTAATTTTAATTCAGTAATACGAAGTTCAAGAGGCTCCATGGATCTGTTTCCAAACCGCCTCCTTTTCTTTGTCAAGCAGATTTCTAAGCACAATAAGATGAGGAAAATTGCTTATAAATCCATGTGCAATGCTTCTTTGATATTCTAGTTTACTTCTTAGCACAGCTCTTGACATTCTGCTAAGTTGGAGAGGGGAAAGCCTGTCATCACATCAGCTGTTGATATTCCTTCTCAAGAGCTATGGATTCTTAGTAACACACACAAGCAAAGGGCAGCTTTCTCAGAATGTCACGTATATTTTCTCAGTACCCCCCCCCCCTTTCCCCCGACAATTGTGCCGTACTTTCTAAACCTCCCCATTTATCACAGGGAATCCCTATTCACTGCTTCACTGGAAACTGCCCATTATATCCCTCTTTTTATCCTTTTTTGCTCTTCTACTGAGTGACCACAGTTCATTAGCAGAACTCATGCTTTGCATGCCAAAGTGGCTATTTTCAGACTTTGGAATAGGCGGGTGGAGTTGGGAAAAGCTCATCCATGAAAACGTAGGAGAGGTGCCGCCAGTTAGTGTCGAATATTATTATTATTGTCACTGAAGAGGCGGATCAGCCTTGTAGTGGTTGAAGGCTGCACGGGACAGATCTGGGGTTATTATTATTACTATTACTATTATTTATGGGATGGTCTCTCTGTGCTCAGTAGCAGACTACTTGCTGAAGCTTTCCACCTATCCGCTGGTATTTGTGTGGGGTGAGAGACCTACAGATTGTTGTTGGTCAGTGCTGGGAAGAAGCAGCTTTATTTCCCTAAATGGTTCTGGTCCGCCTTACCTATCCGAACGTATCTCTCCTTATGAACCATCTAGGACTTTAAGATCATCTAGGGAGGCCCAGCTCTCGATCCCGCCTTCCTCGCAGATGCGTTTGGCTGGGACAAGAGACAGGGCCTTCTCAGTGGTGGCACCTCGGCTATGGAAAGCCCTTCCCAGGGTTATAAGATCGGCTCCCTCCCTTCTAACATTCCATAAAATGGTTAAGACCTGGCGCTTTGAGCAAGCTTTTACTACTGGAACATAATTAGATGAAAACGAATATATGGAACGACCGACGATGCAACTGGACAACGATTTTAGTAAGGAGATGCCGAGGATTTTGTTTTTATAGACATTATTGTTTCTTTTATATTACATTTTAAATGTTGGATTGTTTCTATAATTGCTTTAACTGTATTTTGATAGTTGTTATGGCATCGAATCGTTGCCAACTGTGAACTGCTTGGAGTCACCTCTGGCTGAGAAAGGTGGTAAATAAATAAATAAATATTGGTGTTTGTGGGGGCTGAGAGAGGCCCACAGACTATTGCTGGTTTGTGCTAGGGAGAGAGATCCACAGTGCTGAGCAAACCAGCAGCCACAGCTTTACTTCTTCCCCCTGAGGACACAATGCCCAAAGTGGAGCGCCTGATCCTCACTTCACTGAGGAGACTTTTACTTCCACTTTATATTTCTCCTTCTATGCCTCAGTTTGTAGGATGCACAAAACGACCAGTGTTGGAGGTTGTAAATGTAAAATAAACAGAAGCTTTACCACAGTTTCTGAACCAAAATGTACCCTGCAGTATAATTAATAATGTGTCACTCTGATTTGTGTAACGAGTAACAGTAACTTTACTTCAGTTCAAAAGGTCAAACAGAGCAACAATATATACAGCAGTCTCTCTGAATCCTTACAGAGAACAGAGGGAATAAACAGTCCTTTTAAACAGTCTTTAAAATATGCTTCATACCTTAGAAATGATCAGGCTTCAGAGAGTTGGCAGCCATTTCCTTCCTAGCTGTTTCCAGTCAGCGCTCTCTTCACTGTCCAAGATGAAAATGGCAGTTAAAACCGTTTGTCTCTGCAGCAAGCCAGAGACATTAGCCAATCAGAACCCTGGCTCCTGGCATACTCAGCCAATCAGCTGCAGACACATTTCTTTTCAATCAATCCATTACAAATCCCCACAACCGGAACCTGTCATGGGAGCTCACCTTGTACACAGCATAGCTACGCCTATCACTATGTCTTATTTTTGGGGTATGGCTTATATTGTACAAAAGCTTGGAAATTATGCTATGGCTTATTTTATAGGTCTGTCTTATTTTTGGGGAAACAGGGTATTAAAATTGGGATCATGGTAATATATATAGAAAATGCTCTGTTCGTTTTGAGTGACATCATAACTCAAAATCCGCTGGATGAATTGCCACCAAATTTGGCCACAAGACACCTACTAACCCAAGGAGTGACCATCACACCAAAAAAATTATTTTGTCATTTGGGAGTTGTAGTTGCTGGGATTTATAGTTAACCTACAATCAAAGAGCATTCTGAACTCCACCAACAATATAATTGAACAAACTTGGCACACAGGACTCCCATGACCAACAGAAAACACTAGAAGGGTTTGGTGGGCATTGACCTTGAGTTTGGGAGTTGTAGTTCAATTACATTCAGACAGCACTGTGGACTCAAACAATGAAGGATCTATACCAAACTTGGCATGAATACTCCATATGCCCAAATATAAACACAGATGGAGTTTGTGGGAAATAGAGCTTGACATGTGGGAGTTGTAGTTACTGGGATTTATAGTTCACCTGCAATCAAAGAGCATTCTGAATTCCACCAATGATAGATTTGGGCCAAACTTCCCACACATAACCCCTATGACCAACAGAAAATACTATGTTTTCTCATGGTCTTTGGCAACCCTTCTGACACCCCCTGGTGACCCCCCTAGGGGTCCCGTCGCACAGGTTGAGAAATGTTGACTTAAGGCCATATATTAGAAAACAACACTTTCTCATTACTTTATTTTCAAGGTCACCAGACTGGGCCACAGCAACGCGTTGCAGGGGACGGCTAGTTGTTAATAATAATAATAATAATAATAATAGAAAGGCCCTGCCGTGGCTTTTTTGGGACGTGGTATTGCTATTTTGTATGCGCATCACAACTGTATTGTATCTATATATTTGTTTGTACTTATATACTTCTCATACTATGTATGGGTATAGGTGAATATTAGGTGTTGCTATGTCTTAATCATGTTAATAATGTCAACTGCTGGAAAAGAGCCTGGGGCTGCAAGTTTTCTTTAGCTAGCAATGCTTATCTTCATTTTGAAAGATTCATGGGGCTGTTATTGGAGCATAGTGGCTTCAAGGTTATTCTCATCAAAAGCCTGTACAAAAGGAGTACAAGTGGTCTGTTGTGGTTAACACATCAATCTCAGGAATGAAATGTATGTTGCATCCTGACAAATGGGGTGAAAGCTCTCATAGCATCTGAATTGTGTTGCCTTTTACTATGTCCCCATCTACACTACCAAATAATAATGTGCTTTGAACTGGACTATATAGACTCATGTAATGCAGACTGAACAGCATAGAACTGGGTTATATGAATCTATACTGCCATATAATTTGATACAATCTGCATTACATGAGTCTATATGATGCTTATGATACTACATGTCAGTCCTGACAATAGCCATGATATAGTTTGCTTGCTTTGGTTATCTTAAATGAAGCTTTACTACATCAAATGAGCTTATTTTCTGAGCTAAGTCAACTTGTATCTGACACTTCCACATTTTTCAAGTCTTTTGGCCCCATCTAGACTGACCCCTTAGGGTGGCATAGGGGCAGATCAGCCTTGTGCGGTCAAACACTGCATGGGGCTGATCTAGGGCAATGTGGGGAACGTTTCACATGACCCAAAGTCAGGGGTAAGTCTGAATTCTTCGTCGTGTCCTCTGTGAAATGCGCACCTATGGGTTTCCCCCCGTGCATACATAGTAAATTGGAACATTTTAGACTTTTTAAATTGATTTTTATAATAGTGGAAGCCCCGCCCATCCTTCCAGTGGTATATAAGCCGCAAGGCGGGGCTTAGCCTCAGTTCATGCTTCTTCTCCCGCTACTTCTTAGTGGACAAGTCAATACCTTCATTATACCACAGAAATTCCACATGGTTACCCTCCCCACTATCCTTCCCCTTATTGCCAAAGGATCCTGGCTGGCCACAGTTGACTTACAGGACGCATATTTCCATATATCAATCAGGAGGTCACACCGCAAATACCTTTGGGTTGTCCACGGCACCCAGGGGGTTTACAAAATGCATGTCAGTTATAGCAGCCCATCTCTGTCAGCGAGGCATCACGATTTTTCCGTACCTTGATGATTGGTTACTATGTTCTTCCTCCTATTCACAACTGTCTACTGATATTCGATACACCTTGTCTCTCCTGCAGGATCTTGGCCTGGTCATGTTGTTGTTCTTCATTCGTTCAGTCGTCTCCGACTCTTCGTGACCTCATGGACCAGTCCCCGCCAAAGCTCCCTGTCGGCCGTCACCACCCCCAACTCCTTCAAGGTCAGTCAAGTCACTTCAAGGATGCCATCCATCCATCTTGCCCTTGGTCGGCCCCTCTTCCTTTTGCCTTCCACTTTCCCCAGCATAATTGTCTTCTCTAGGCTTTGCTGTCTCCTCATGATGTGGCCAAAGTACTTCAACTTTGTCTCTAGTATCCTTCCCTCCAGTGAGCAGTCGGGCTTTATTTCCTGGAGGATGGACTGGTTGGATCTTCTCGCAGTCCAAGGCACTCTCAGAACTTTCCTCCAACACCACAGTTCAAAAGCATCTATCTTCCTTCGCTCAGCCTTCCCTAAGGTCAAGCTCTCACATCCGTAGGTGACCACAGGGAATACCATGGCTTTGACTAGGCGGATCTTTGTTGCCAGTCTGATGTCTCTACTCTTTACTATTTTATCGAGACTGGACATTGCTCTCCTCCCAAGAAGTAAGCGTCTTCTGATTTCCTGGCCACAGTCTGCATCTGCAGTAATCTTTGCGCCTAGAAATGCAAAGTCTGTCACGGCCTCCACGGTTTCTCCCTCTATTTTCCAGTTGTCAATCATTCTTGTTGCCATAATCTTGGGTTTTTTGATGTTTAGCTGCAACCCAGCTTTTGCGCTTTCTTCTTTCACCTTGATTAGAAGGCCTGGTCATAAACCAAGAAAAATCCCATCTTACCCTGAAACAATGCATCCAGTTCATAGGGGCCGTCATAGACTCCACTTCACAGAGGGCCTTCCTCCCAGAGGACCGCTTCTCCAACCTTCAGCGAGCCATCACTGATTTACAGCGCTCCCAATCTGCCTCTGGCTGGGCTATTCAATCCATCCTTGGCCACATGTCATCTACCACAAATGTCACCCCATTTGCATGCTTCTGAATGAGGCCCCTTCAAAATTGGTTCCTCATTCGATTATCTTTGCGACCCTCGGTCTCGGATTCTATACCCACCTCACTCCGTCCTCCAATCCCTTGTGTGGTGGACAAAGGAATCCAATGTTCGCTCGGGAATGCCCTTCAATCAGCCTCGTCCCTCCATGTGTCTCACGACCAATGCTTCCAACTCCAGTTGGGGGGGGGGGTGCATCTCAAGGGTCAGCGGTCACTGGTCCCCTCAAGACTGCCAATATCATATCAACGCCCTCGAGCTGATGGCAGTAGAGGAAGCCCTTCGGGCTTTCACCTGCATCAAATCAAATCACACAATTCAGATAGTAACAGACAACACAGCTGTCAAACACTACCTCAACAAACAGGGAGGAACATGTTTACAAACCCTACTCTCAATCTCAACATGCATATGGGAATGGTGTATTCAAAGGAATGTCCTTCTCATGGCCATCCATCTCCCAGAACAGGACAGCACACCAGCAGACTCCCTGAGCAGAACCTCAAAAAACAACCATGAGTGGCACCTCCACTCCAGAGAATTCAGGGTCATCACACACAGATGGGGAAAGCCCAGAATAGATCTCTTTGTATCCCCAGTCAACACTCACTGCCCTCTATTCTGCGCAAGACTCCACCCTCACGCATTCCCAGGCTGTCTCGGAGATGCCTTCCTCTTCCAATGGACCCCAGGCCTCTCCTATTTCTTTTCACCTCTCCCCCTATTCTCCCCGGGGATAGCGAAAATAATTCAAGACAAGTCAGACGGCATACTAATCACTTGCCAACATTGGTTTGCCCCACTTCTTCAGATGTCCCATGGAGACTTCCTCCGCCTCAAGCCAACCCTGGACCTTCTCACTGTGGAGAATGGCCTTGTCCTCCATCCAGACCTACAATCCCTCCACCTGACGGCATGGAGGATCAAACTGCAATGACCCTGTCCGAAGAAGCCTCCCGTATAATCTTAGCGGCCCACAAGCCAGTCACAAAGAAATCCTATGACTATAAATGTTCCTATTTAACTCTTTCACAGAGTCCACTGGCCACGATCCCACCACAGCCCCCATCCCTATGGTACTGGATATCCTTGTACACCTTTCCAACAAAGGCTCCTCCCTTTCCTCTGTTAAATGTTACTTAGTTGCCCTCTCCTCTTTTAGAAGAAAAGCGGGCTTGCCGTCCCTTTTTCAAAACCATTTGATCCAATTGTTTCTCAAGGGCTATAAAAATGTTCACCCCTCCAACTCCCCTCCACCCCTGGATCTTAGAGCTGGTCTTATCCCAACTCTCAAAGCCACCCTTTGAACCTATGGCCTCAAATCACATTTCTCACCTCTCATGGAAAATGGCATTCCTCGTGGCTATCACCTCCGCAAGACGAGCCAGTGAACTTACTGCTCTCTGCTCAGACCCTCCATATATTCACTTCCATGATGACAAGGTCATCCTTCGCACCGATGTCACCTTCCTTCCAAAAGTAGTCTCCTACTTTCATATGTCACAAGACATTACCTTACCTGCCTTTTTTTTTTTCAAATCCTTCATCTCCCCTTGAATCGGCACTTCACTCCCTCGAGGTCAAGAGGGCACTGTCCTTTTACCTGCATAGGACAGCTAACCTAGAAAATCTCCTAGGCTCTTCTTGAAATACAGGAAAGACACCTTAGGCCACCATGTTACCTCTCAGGGTCTTGCCTCCTGGATTGTATCAGCAATTTGACTAGCCTACCAATTGGCAGGCAAAGAACCCTCAACTCACCTTGTGGCTCACTCAATTCGATCGGTGTCCCCCTCCCAAGCATTTTTACAGGGAGTTCCTCTTGAACAGATCTGCAAGGCAGCCACATGGTCCACATCATCAACGTTTGCGTCCTACTACAAGCTGGACATACTAGCTAAAAGGGACACCACCTTTGGCAGAGCTGTACTCTTCTCCTGTGTGGCATGTCCCTCCTCCAGGTTAGTAGCTTGCTATTCACCCATAGGTGCGCATTTCACAGAGGACACAACGAAGAAGTATAGGTTGCTTACCTGTAACCATATTTCTTTGAGTGTCCATCTGTGAAATCCGCACAACCTGCCTGTCCTCCCCTCCTTGTCATGCCTCTGACCTAGCTGCTGTTTAGCGTCAGGGAACTGAGGCTAAGCCCCGCCTTGTGGCTTATATACCACTGGGAGGATGGGCGGGGCTTCCACCATTATGAAAATAAATTTTAAAACTTTAGAATGTTCTGATTTGCTGCGCATGCACGGGGGAAAACCCATAGATGCGGATTTCACAGATGGACACTCGAAGAAATACAGTTACAGGTAAGCAACCTATACTTCTGCCATAACCAGAGTATGGATTTATGTCACCCAGTTCTGGATGGAGTTACACTCCCTCTGAAAAACCATGTTGGGAGTGTTTCTGGATCCATCTCTCCAAATATCAACCCAGGTACATGTGATGTTTAGAAGTGTGGATATACTCCAGCTGCATCCCTTCCTAGAGCTGGAAGACTTAAAGACCTTCTCAGAGGATACACACTATTCTTACCGAAGGACCCCATCCCATGAGCGATGGCGGAAAGTGTGGGAAAGCTGAGGGAACTGTATTACTTCATTCCCTACTGTCAAGGTCCATCTTCTGAGACGACCATCCATCCCATGTCTTTCCTCATCTTTTGACATTTGGATTTGGGTAGCATCCAAATCCTGAATGTATTCCAAGCTCTGTTTCCATGTGGATACAGAGCCCCCTTTTACACTGCCCTATATCCCAGGATTTGATTCCAGATTATGTGCTTTAAACTGGATTACATGAGTCTCCACTGCCAAATAATCTGGGATAAACAGATAATCAGGGATCAGATCCTGGGATATAGGGGCAGTGTGGAAGGGGGCAGAGTCCCACTCACATAGCCTTTTGTGAACTGCGTTTTCATTCTTATGTATCTTGCTCCCCTAGTGCCCTGCCTATACATTATGTTGGGCCTTTCCATGCAACAAACTATCTAAAGAACTTGACTGTGGTCAAATATTGTTGCCTATTTTTCAAAGGAAGGTGTAATGTGCTTCCATCTGAATTGCTGCGTGGAAGACTGCGGGTACCCCATATAATGAAAGACTCTGCCCATGCAACAAACAGGAGGTAGAATGCATCTACCACATTCTACTGTCACGCAGTTTCTATGAACCAACCTGAGCAGACATAATCAACCCCCTACTTAGAAACTTAACAGCTAGTTCAGTTCAATTTTATGTGAAGTTTCTACTTTGTGATGACCTTCCCCACGTGACCTTAGCAATGGTCAATTTTTTTTATGAGGAAGCCAGGATTAGACAATTCTCAATTTTGGACACAAGCTGAAACATGCCGGCACATCTTGTAGACCTTTACCATGTTCATAGCTAATATACATTTTAAGCAGCTTTTAATGGTTGTAAATTTTACCCAACTATATATTTAATCAAGTGGCTGTTGTTAACCTCCTTAATCTGCATACCTTGGACACTTATGGTGCAATAAGGGTCTTTGGACCATAATAACATGTTGTTCTCAGAGGCGGCCCTAGGTAATTTTCAACGGTAAGCGAACAGTATTTTGGCACCCCCCCCCCCCAACCAATCATTGATTTATATTTTCTGTTTGTCATGGGAGTTCTGTGTGCCGTATTTGGTTCAATTCCATCATTGGTGGAGTTCAGAATGCTCTTTGATTTTAGGTGAACTATACATCCCAGTAACTACAACTCACATATGTCAAGGTTTATTTTCCCCTAAGAGTGCCTCAAGAGCACCCTGGACAAAATCAACTGTACTGCAAACGCTTACTTTGCGTAATGGTTGAGCTGCCCCTGGTTGTTTTTGATATACCCCAGGAAACCCCTGACACATGATCCAGAGTCTCACCAGAGGTGCCCTTACATCATGTGATGGCCTCCATTGGACTCCAGTTCCAAAACATATGGAAATAGAGCCCAGACTACATGTGATAAGGTTCTAAGGCTGTTTTTGAAGTCATGGAGAAATATATTTAGGTATCATCAGCGTACTGACAGCACCCATCACCCAATGTCTCTAGATGATCTCTGCCAGTGGTTTCATGTAAATAATGACAATTATTGGGGATTGAATGGCAACTTATTAGATGCCACATAATAGCTCTTTTCCTGAGGAGCAGCTATCCCCAGGCACTATAATCTGGAACCTATCTGAGGAGTATAATTGGAGCATGTTGAATACTGCTGAGAGATCTAGAATCACTAACAGGAACACATTCCCCATGTCAGTGGTAAAGAGAGAGTGTCCACCAAGGCAACAAAAGCAGCCTCAACTCCATATCCTACTTTGAAGCTGGTTTGAAATGCGTCAAGGAAGTGTGTGTCATTCAAGACTGCCTGAAGTTGGACGACAACGGTTTTCTTGATTACTTTTCCTTTAAAAAGACGATTAGACACTGGTCTGTAATTATTAATTTCCAGGGAATCCTGGAAGGGCTTTTGCAGCAGTGGTATTGACTCCTACTTCTTTTAAACAAGATGGAAAGCTCCCTTCCCTGGGAGATGTATTACTGCATTGTATTTGAGATTGAATTGCATCACCTCCCTGGATGGCCAGAAAAGAGGGGCAGGGATCAAGAAAACAGGTTGTCCTCCTTTCTTGTACCAGCAGCTTATCCCCATCATCAGTACTTACCAAATTGATTCAGTGTACCGTCGTTGCTGAGCACCCCATTATTGACTTCTGGTCCAATGACGGCATCTCAGTCGGCTCTTATGTGAGAGATTTTATCTACGAAATGGTCATTAAAGGCATCACAGCGAGCAGCTGAAGATTCTAGCAGCAGGTTCAGAGGGGAGGGCTCTGCTGGATATGAACTTGCAAATGCAACATGTGCAAAGAAGAAAGCTGTCTTCGCTGCATGTATTGCCATCTTATAGGCACAGATACCGTCTTTTGTGGCATAGAAGTCAAGTTTTCCACTATCTGGGTTCTAATCATCCTTCTTCCCTTTTCAGTTCCAAGAGCCTCCATATACCAGGGAGCCTGGTTAGCAAAGGTTAGGAAAGTTGGAAAGGGCAATCCCAGTGATGTCATTCCACCTTTAACACTCCTTTATGTAGGCTTTCATAAAACCGAATCATAAATTGAGCTTCCTTGAGTCAGATTTGTTCTGTTTTTTAACGCGGGTTGTAAGTCTAATCATGAGCTTAGTTGGCTAAGCTACCCTATTTCAATAATGGTCTTGGCTGTTATATTTACATTAATATTATTTATATTTGTGAGTTGTTTTGAGTTGTCACAATATTTTGTAACACTATTATCTTGCTACTTCACTAACTTAGATTTCTGAGTGGCATGGAAGAATTAACACCATAAAAACAGGATTAAAAATATGGCCACAATAGCAATAGGAATCAATGGACCACGATCAAATTTTTAAAAGTAAATTTCTAAATTCCTTTCAGTTACTTAATTGACTATTGTTTTTGTTGTGACAGGCTAACACGCTTCAGTTTTTGGAAATTTTAACAACTTAGGTTGATTTGAAGACTTTCATAATACAACGTAGAGAACAGATTTTTTTTAAAAACGAATAATTAAAAATTGGATGTTTTGTTTGCAATCCTAACTGTGTGTAGAAGTAAATTCTACTGGATTTTTAGAAGTAAATTCTACTGGATTCTGATTTTTATTTATTGTGTCAGGAGTGAATTGAGAATTCAGTTATAATGTATATTAAAACCACAAAGTTTAAAATTTGGCATTATACTAAATTTTCTTTGAGCAGAAGCTGGCCACTTGAAGTGCCTCTGATGTCGCTGTGAGAAGATCCTCCATTGTGCATATGGGAGGGCTCAGCAGCAGAGTAGCAAAGCTCAAGGGCAGATGTCTTCACTGTGTCTGGTTGTGGTCCCCAGGTTGTGCCTGCCAGCTTTTGTATTATGTTATTTCTAGCACCCACTTTTTGCACTTTGGCTAGGGGTTCAATTGTTAGAGCAAAATGAAGGGGATATTGTGGGTATAATTGCCTTGTCATCTACCCTGTCCTCTTCCTGCAACAATCTAAAAACATGGATATTCCGTTGTACCTTTGATTAGGCAGTTCCAAAGAATTGGACCTTTAATACCTAAGTTCCTGCACTTTGGCATGGCCCTCTGCTCTACAATCCTGACATTATAAAGCCCAAGGACTTTACTCTCCCATCCCTGCCACTGATTTTTGCATTTTCCCTTAACTGCAGCTAGGAATTTTGCATAAACTCAGAGCCCTCTGAACTCAGCATTTTTATTGCTCCCATGGTACTGTTTTCATGATGTTATGTTTTATTGTGGTATGTTTCTGTTTGATTTGTTTTTGTTTTTATTTTGTTGCATAACATTTTAACTCTGTGCTCTCTGAGTTTGTCTCTTTGTAAGCTGGCCCGAGTTCCTTTGGGGAGATGGAAGTGGGGTATAAAAATAAAGTTGTTGTTATTGTTGTTGTTGTTGTTGTTATATTGTCACTCTAGAGCAGAGCTTTCCAAACAGTGTCACGACATGTTAGTGTGTCGGCTGTAGTTTGTAGGTGTGCCACGCGAACATAATGAGAAATGACAAATATCTTGGAAATCTCTGTTATTATCTTCCAAATCATATATTGTTAAATATATATAAATGAAAGATGTGGATGAGAGATGTTGTGTCCCCATAGATTTTGTTATTACAATTTATGTATGTGTATGTATCCCTTACCAAAGTGGTTGGTTTAACCTGATGGCGAAATTGAATTAAAGGTAAAAGTAAAGGTAAAGGTTTCCCCTTGGCTTTAAGTATAGTCAAATCCAACCCTGGGAGGTGGTGCTCATCTCAATTTCTAAGGCAAAAAGCCACCGTTGTCCGTAGACGCCTCCTAGGCCATGCGGCCGGCATGACTGCATGGAGTGCCGTTACCTTTTGTACCTATTGATCTATTCACATTTGCATGTTTTCAAACTCATAGGTTGGCAAAAGCTGGGGTTAACAACAGGAGCTCACCACATCCTGTGGATTAGAACCACTGACCTTCTGGTCAGCAAGTTTTGCAGCTTAGCGGTTTTAACCCGCTGCCATGTCACTAAATGATGCATGTCTAAAAAGTGTGTCACTCACATGAAATGTTTGGAAAGCTCTGCTCTAGCAAGATTTAAAAAGATGGAGTCTAGGTCATGCACTAGACTTTTGTGTGTTCATAAATATGTTGGAGAACTGTGACCAAACCTTGTGTCTTCCTCCTTCTTACCCTCTTCTTCCAAATTCCCCTTTTCTTCCATGGATTAACTTTCCTCTACCTTCCTGGTGCTCCTTACATCTTCTTTCAATCTTGAACGTCTTAAAATCCTTTGGCTTTCAGATTGTATTTATATTCCAGGTCTTCTTTATTTAAAGATGCTTCTTCTAATTTCTCCCATTTCAACATTATTCTTTAATGTTTTAGCTGCTTGTCAGAAAGGCACAAACACTTATTTTTCTCAAAGCTCTTGATGGAATGTCTATGAAGAGAACAGTGTTCCCATTTATCCTCATGTTCTTCTTTAAGAGTTGCTATAGTACCAAATCAATTTTCTCACAAAATAGATGATTTCATCTCTAGGTAGGTTTTTCTGTCTGGCAATCCAGGAAAACCATACATTTTGTAAAAAAAAAGTATAGAGTTATCTAAAACAATTGTACAATGTAAAACATTAAATAGTCACTGTGACGGGATGAGTGGGAGGAGGGAATGGCATAGTCAGGTGCAATCACTGTAGAGATGTTAGGAGATATTGCAT
Organism: Anolis sagrei; assembly: GCF_037176765.1. Lineage (NCBI taxonomy): Eukaryota > Metazoa > Chordata > Lepidosauria > Squamata > Anolidae > Anolis > Anolis sagrei. The sequence continues at coordinate 24,188,518 of NC_090034.1, read as the reverse complement.
TGGTTCATGTATATATACATGTGCATAGATTTTATTGTTGTTCTTTTTGATAAATATGCAAACTTAGAAATACAAAATAGAATAAAAACATTAAAGTTTGTTAAAAGATTAGCATATGTACCTGGTAGGCCTTTTCTTTGTGGCCCTTTCTTTCCTTCCTCCATTTCCTGCACGCATCTTCTCCTTCTCTTTCTTTTTTCTTTTCCTTCTTTTCACTTCCCTACTTTTTCTTCCTTCCTTCATTCCTATCTTTTCTCTTCTCTTCTTTCTCTTTCTTTCCTCCCCTCCCTTCGGACCTTTCTCTTTTCCTTTCTATTCCATCCTCCTTTCCTTCCCTCATTTTTATTTTTCCCTCTCACCTCTTTGTCCTTCCTTCCTTCCTTCCTTCCTTCCTTCCTTCCTTCCTTCCTTCCTTCCTTCCTTCCTTCTTTCTCCTTTCTCCTTATACAATGTCACCTCATTAAATTTCCAAAAACCAGTTGGCACCAGTATGTTTTTAGTTGCAGATGGAAGGAGAGCAAGGACTGGATTTACTGGTCAGTGGAGACACAACCTTTGGAGAATGTTGTGCCATTTTATTACTTCATTCCAATGACATTGATCCAACTAAGTGTTCATGATTCCTATGGAATCATACTTCCCATCCCATGTTAAGGCTTCATCTTCTTCATCACACTAGAGAATAAATCCACTTGAAATCCGGTTTCTGCCGCCTGCAGAATTTTGGGGTTTGTAGTTTAATGAGGCTGTTAAAGCCTCCTCTCTAAAATACAAACCACAAAATTCTGCAGAAGGCAGTAATTGGATTTAAAGTGGATTCATTCCCTAGTGTGATGAGGCTCTGCTTTGGGCATTAGTGTAAAAACAGCTAGAATGATAGATCATTCTCTCTGCCTGAGTCCTTGATTTTTCCCCCCCATTGGCCCAGTTTTCCCATCATCATTGGGACGCTTGTCCCCATGCCCTTTGTTCCCCTGCCCTTTGGGATACTGGCACTTTCCTCTATTTAAATGATCAGACTCTTAGCAAGTGCATTCTTACCAACTGCCATGAAGTTGCAATTAACTGTTTTAATGTATATGTGTTAGAGACCCTAAACTTGGGTCTTCTTAGGTCCACATCACGGGAGCACGAAAGGATGGAG